>NC_083100.1:49117788-51517788 GCF_949774975.1 Lagenorhynchus albirostris
GACCTAGGGACACATACAGACTGAAAGTGAGGGGATGGAAAAAGATATTCCATGCAAATGGAAATCAAAAAAAGCTGGATGAGCAATTCTCAGACAAAGTAGACTTTAAAATAAAGCATGTTACAAGAGACAAGGAAGTAACACTATATAATGATGAAGGGATCAATCCAAGAAGAAGATATAACAATTGTAAATATTTATGCACTCAACATAGGAGCACCTCAATACATAAGGCAAATGCTAACAGCCATAAAAGGCGAAATCGACAGTAACACAATAATATTTGTGGATGTTAACACTCCAATTACGTCAATGGACAGATTATCCAGAGAGAAAGTCAACAAGGAAACACAGGCCTTAAGTGACACATTAAACCAGATGGACTTAACTGATATTTACTGAGCATTCCATCCAAAAGTATCAGGATACACATTCTTCTCAAGTGCACATGGAACATTCTCCAGGATAGATCACATGCTGGGTCACAAAGCAAGGCTTGGTAAATTTAAGAAACTTGAAATTATGTCAAGCTTCTTTTCAGACCAAAACTCTGAGATTAGAAATTACAAGAAAAAAAAACTAAGGGGCTTCCCTGGTGGCGCAGTTGTTGAGAGTCCACCTGCTGATGCAGGGGACACGGGTTCGTGCCCCGGTCCGGGAGGATCCCACATGCCGCGGAGCGGCTGCGCCCGTGAGCCATGGCCGCTTAGCCTGCGTGTCCGGAGCCTGTGCTCCGCAATGGGAGAGGCCACAACAGTGAGAGGCCCAAGTACCACCAAAAAAAAAAAAAAAAAACTAAAAAACACAAACACATGTAGGCTAAACAGTATGTCAATAAACAACCAATGAATCACTGAATAAATCAAAGAGGAAATAAAAAAATACCTGGAGACAAATGACAACAAAAACATGAAGATCCAAAACCTATGGGATGCAGCAAAAGCAGTTCTAAGAGGGAAGTTGATAGCAGTACAATCTTACCTCAGGAAATGAGAAAAGTCTCAAACAACCTAACTGCATCTAAAGCAATTAGAGAAAGAAGAACAAATAAAACCCAAAGTTAGCAGAAAGAAAGAAATCATAAAGATCAGAGTTGAAAAAATGAAATAAAGACAAATAAAGCAATATAAAAGATCAATGAAACAAAATCTGATGCTTTGAAAAGATAAACACAATTGATAAACCTTTAGCCAGACTCATCAAGACAAAAAGGGAGAGGACTCAAATCAATAAAATTAGAAATGAAAAAGGAGAAGTTACAACTGACACCACAAAAATACAAAGGATCATAAGAGACTACTACAAGCAACTATATGGACAACATAGAATAAATGGACAAATTCTTAGAAAGGTACAACCTACCCAGACTGAACCAGGAAGAAATAGAGAATATGACCAGAACAATCACAAGTACTGAAATTGAAACTGTGATTTAAAAATTCCCAACAGACAAAAGTCCAGGACCAGATGACTTCACAGGGAAATTCTATTAAACACTTAGAGAAGAATTAACACCTGTTCTTCTGAAACTGTTCCAAAAAATTGCATAGCAAAGAACATTTCCAAACTCATTCTATGAGGCCACTATCACTCTGATACCAAAATCTAACAATGATACCACAAAAAAAGAAAATTACAGACCAATATCACTGATGAACATAGATATAAATATCCTCAACCAAGTGTTAGCAAACTGAATCCAACAATACATTAAAAGGATCATACACCATGATTAAGTGGGGTTTATCCCAGTGATGTAAGGAGTTTTCAATATGTGTAAATCAGTCAGTGTAACACACCATATTAACAAATTGAAGAATAAAATCCATATAATCATCTCAATAGATGCAGAAAAAGATTTTGACAAAATCCAACACCCATTTATGATAAAAAAAAAAAAAATCTCCAGAAAGTGGGCATAGAGGAACCTACATCAACATAGTAAAGGTCACATATGACAAACCCACAGGTAACATTCATACTCAATGGTGAAAAGCTGAAAGCATTTCCTCTAAGATCAGGAACAAGAGATGATGAAAGAAATCGAAGATGACACAAACAGAAAGATATACTGTGTTCTTGGTTTGGAAGAATTAATATTCTGAAAAGGATCATATTATTCAAGGCAATCTACAGATTCAATACAATCTCTATCAAATTGCCAGTGGCATTTTTCACAGAACTAGACCAAAAATTTTAAAGTTTGTATGGAAACACAAAAGATCCCAAATAGCCAAAACAATGCTGAGAAAGTAAAACAGAGCTGGAGGAATGAGGCTCCTTGACTTCAAACTATACTACAATGCTACCATCACCAAAACAGTATGGTACCAGCACAAAAACAGAAATACAGATCAATGGAATAGGATAGAAAGCCCAGAAATAAACCCACATACCACACCTATGGTCATTTAACCTATGACAAAGGAGGGAAGACTATATAATGGAGAAAAGACAGTCTCTTCAGTAAGTGGTGCTGGGAAAACTGGACAGCTACATGTAAAATAATGAAATTAGAACATTCTTTAACACCATACACAAAAATAAACTCAAAATGGATTAAAGGCCTAAATGTAAGACTGGACAGTATAAAATTCTTAGAGGAAAACATAGGAAGAACACTTTGACTTAAATCACAGCAAGATCTTTTTCGATCCACCTCCTAGAGTAATGAATATTAAAACAAAAATAAACAAATGGGACCTAATTAAACTTAAAACCTTTGCACAGCAAAGAAAACCATAAACAAAATGAAAAAAACCCACAGAATGGAAGAAAATATTTGCAAATGATGTAACCGACAAGGGATAAATCTCCAAAATATGCAGACAGCTCATGCAGCTAAACACCAAAAAAACAAACAACCCAATCAGAAAATGGGCAGAAGTCCTAAATGGACATTTCTCCAAAGAGGACATACAGATGGCCAAGCAGCACATGAAAAGGTGCTCAACATTGCTAATGATTAAAGAAATGAAAATGAAAACTAATACGAGGTATCACCTCACACTGGTCAGAATGGTCATCATCAGAAAGTCTACAAAGAATAAATGCTGGAGATGGTGTGGAGAAAAAGGAACCCTCCTACACTGTTGGTGGGAATATAAGGTATGGAGAACAGTATGGAGGTTCCTTAAAAAACTAAAAACAGGGCTTCCCTGGTGGCGCAGTGGTTGAGAGTCCGCCTGCCGATGCAGGGGACGCGGGTTCATGCCCCGGTCCAGGAAGATCCCACATGCCGCGGAGCAGCTAGGCCCATGAGCCATGGCCACTGAGCCTGTGCGTCTGGAACCTGTGCTCCGCAACGGGAGAGGCCACAACAGTGAGAGGCCCACGTACCTCAAAAAAAAAAAAAAAAAAAAACTAAAAACAGAACTACCATATGATCCAGCAATCCCTCTCCTGGACATATATCTGGAGAAAACCATAATTCAAAAATATACATGCACCCCAATGTTCATTGTGGCATATTTTCTTGCCTTACAATAGGCAAGACATGGAAACAACATAAAAGTCCATTGACAGAGGAATGGATAAAGAATATGTGGTGTATATATACAATGGATATTACTCAGCCATAAAAAAGAATGAAATAATGCCATTTGCAGCAACATGGGTGGACCTAGAGATTATCATACTAAGTGAAGTAAATCAGACAAAGACAAATATATGATATCACTTATATGTGGAATCTAAAAAATGATACAAATGAACTTGTTTACAAAACAGAAACAGACTCACAGACTTGGAAAACAAACTTATGGTTACCAAAGGGGCAAGATGATAGGGAGGTATAATTTAGGAGTTTGGGATTAACATATACACACTACTATATATAAAATAGATAATCAATAGGGAGCTACAGTATAGCACAGGGAAACCTTCTTGATATTTTGTAATAACCTATATAGGAAAAGAATCTGAAAAAGAATGGATGCATGTATATATATAACTCAACCATTTTGCCATATGCCTGGAAACAACACAACATTGTAAATCAACTATACTCCAATATAAAATAAAAATTTAAAAAGTTAGAATAGTCAGAAACCCAATTTAAAAATCAGCAAAGGATGGGAATAGATATTTTTTCAAAAAGGCACAGAAGTAACTCAACATCACTAATCATCAGGAAAATGAAACTCAAAACCACAATGAACCAGAGTCACGTTTTGAAATAGAGGAGGGTTTGGAGAAGTTTAGAGAGAACATTTTCATAAGTGGCAGATAAAGAGGACTGTAAAAGTGAGAGACTGAAACTTAAAGGGAGAATCTACTGTACAGTGTCCCAGATGAGACATGAGATAATGGATTCTATCAATTTATACAGGTTACTTATGAGTTATTTACAGGGAAAAAACTAAAGTTTTTAATACCCCTTGTTATTGAGAAATGCAGATATGGAAGTAGAATAAGAATTTCCTAGTACCTGTCTTTTCAATTTAAGAGAATTTTTAACCCCACAATTTAAAAATCCAATTTAGATGTAAATACATGCAGATTTATACATATGACATATAATTCACATGGATAGATTATAAATGTGTTACATTGACTCATGAATTAAGCTTACTGTGAGATATCAGTATCAATTAGAACAGGGGTCCCCAACCCCCAGGCCACAGGGGTTGGGGCCTCACAGGAACTGGGTCACACAGCAGGAGGTGAGCGGTGGGCGAGGGAGTGAAGCTTCATCTGACACTCCCCCATTGCTCGCCATCTCCCATTACCGCCTGAACCATCTCCCCATCCCCCACCTCCCTGTCTGTGGAAAACTTGTCTTCCATGAAACGGTCCCTGATGTCAAAAATGTTAGGGACTGCTGAATTAAAAGATTATTTTTCAGGGGTAAAAAATGTGTGGACCAATAGAGGGTACAAAGTCCATTTAAAAAATATAACAAAGTTTTGATTAGGAAAAAAATGAGGACAGGTTCTGTTAAACACAATAAGCATAAAATACTTTATACTGGGCTTCCCTGGTGGCGCAGTGGTTGAGAGTCCGCCTGCCGATGCAGGGGACACGGGTTTGTGCCCTGGTCCGGGAAGATCCCACGTGCCACGGAGCAGCTGGGACCGTAAGCCATGGCCACTGAGCCTGCGCGTCCGGAGCCTGTGCTCCACAGCGGGAGAGGCCACAACAGTGAGAGGCCCGCGTACCGCAAAAAAACAAAAAACAAAAACAAAAAAACCTTTATACTGAAAAATTTAATCCACAAGGAGAATATGCACCGCTAGTTGATTAAAATATTCTCTGTTCTTCTTTCTTCTAAAATCACAATGCTTTGTATGGCTAAGGGAGAGAGGTTACTGAAATTTCATGGACAATTCCCTCTTAGCATCTGAGTACAGTCCCTTGGAATGACTTATACTATAGATGAGAAGAACAAAGTATAGTACTATTGTTGAGGGTGCTAAACATATTGAAACCACACTTGTTTGAAAAGAGGAGTGTGTGTAATGGTACTTTAAAGTTTTGTACTATTCTTTGTATATTAACAGATATTTTTGTCAAATTCAATATCCTTTCCTTATTACCCTCAAAAAAGAAATGTTATTTTAATGATTCCAGTGTAATCTGAATTTCACACCTGCAGGATAACATATGCATTCAAATATAATTTTTCATAATTATTTATTGGTCATTTGATGTTTTTAAATCTTGTTTTAAATGTATTATAGTTCCCAAAATAAGATGTCTTTCTACTGATAGGTCTTTAATTAAAATTTCCTCCAATTATTACTTTTGGTGTTGTAATATTATTGATTTAGTGGCTCCACTCTATTTCCTCATACTCTAGCTGACCTTTATTAAAAGTTTAATACAAAGAATACTTTAATAGAAAGGATATTTTCCTTAATTTGATTCCAATTTTGCTTTTTTATTTTGCTGAAGATTTTTGTTATTGTACTATTCTTAAGACAAAGAAAGATATTGTATCATAATCATAAAACTTAATTGAAACTTCTATGTGTATAATAAAAATAAAATGTAATACATCATCCATTTTATTAATATGAAAATAAATGTTGTAATTTACCACAACCAAACAGGGGTCTTGTCAGCAATGATCATATCATTTATATTTTCTATCTCATGTAGAAATTACTGACTCTTGATACCATTATTTGTGTTCCAAAATAAATGGTCTTTATTAAAGGTTTTGGATTTGGGGGGGGGATGGTTCTTAAAAAAATTTTCTGTGCAGAAATATATTATTAAAAATATTTTCTTCTTACATGTGTTTTTTTGGGCATGATGAAATAGTCTCTAAAATCAGTATGTTTAAAGTATTTTTTAATAGAAAAGCTTATAAGAATGAGTATTGATATTAAGCAACATATGACTATGATCAGTGAGCTGTCTAATCTTAACCTCCAGTATTTGACACAGTTTACTTGCTCCCCCTTCACATACTTTTGTCACTGTTCTCTCAAAAACCTCAGAATCTACTGACTGATCTTTTTCTCTTACTCCACACATCCAGTCTATCAACAAATTCTGTTGGAATGCTTTCATATTATATTCAATTTCTGACTACATCTATTCCTTCCACTGGTCTTAGCCTCTAATATCTCACACCTGAATTATTTCAAGCATACTCAAACAAGTTTCTCTTACTCTTTACCTACCTCCAAGCCCATCCACGTGTAGTTTAGTTTCAATAGAGTAATCAAGAGTAACCCTTTTAAATTTAAGTTGAACATGCCACCATTGTGCTCATTACCCTGAAGTCACTCCCTATTTCTTTCACAGTAAAAAGCTAATGTCCTTTAAATGCCCTGTCATACTCTTCACAATATGGTTGCCCATTAATTTGCTATTGTATCTACATTAGACTCTGCTCTCCCTGTTCCAGACATGATAGCCTCCTTGTATCTCAAACAAACCAAACACAATCTGAACCTATTTCCTCTTTTATTTAGGAGTGCTCTTCCCTTAGATATTGTCTGGCTATTGTCTGAATCAATTTCTGTTGCTATGACAAAAATACCATAGATTGAATGGCTTATCAATAACAGAAATGTCTTTCTCACAGTTCTGGAAGCTATGAAGTCAGAGATCAAGGTGCCAGCAGATTTGGTATCTAGTGAGAGCCAGCTTTCTAGCTGACAGACAGCCATGTTCTTGCTGCATCCTCAGAAGGAGGAAAGGGGCTGGTTAGCCCTCTGGGGACTTTTTCATAAGGGACCACTATATAGGAAGTAATCAGTATATAGGAAGGAATCACTAATTCCATTCATAAAGACTCCACCCTTGTGACTAACTCTCAAAGACCCTACCTCCAAATATCATCCTATTGGGGATTAATATTTGAACATATGAATTTGGGGGGGGCACAAACATTCAATCTATATATCATTTATATAGAGCCATAAACATATTTGGCACCAAGATGAACAAAGAAATGCCTTAACCTAAGGATTTTAGCTTAATCCATTCCAGAGCATGGATTTTTTTTAAGTGCAAGAAGTTTTATACCACTGAAAGCTTTTGAAATATCAAGGAATATTGAAATAAGAGAGAGTGAGCTCTTAAAAGCAATTGATATTTTGACATTTAAAAATCATAAATGTAGCAGAGGAAGGAAATAAAGACATCACTCCAAAAAAGGTCAAAACAGAGATACCTAGAAGAGTAAATTTAGATAAATATATTCCCGGTAAAGAATGTTAAATTTTGGTGAGCTGTAGGAATGTCTATAATCTATCTATATCTTTAGTATAAATGTATATAGAGAGACATATGTGTATAAATGTGTATTTGCAATTATATATATTTATATATTAATAGCTCAGAAGGAGAAATGAATAAAATCTGCAATATAGATTCTGAAGAGCTAAGGGAAAACAATATCGGAGAAGATGTCATTATAAAATAAAAAGGCTGGTTCTTTCATTAATATTAACATTATTATTTCATATTATAATAAATTATAAGTTATAATATATAATTATATAAAATTATATAAGGAAGCCTCACACCCAAAACTATTACTATGTTTAAAGACACAATAATATAATATCCAATATAGTCAGGAAACTGAAACGCCATCCACTATCACTACTACCTTATACTATTAATCTGAAAACATCTGGCTTTTTCCTATCTTCCAAATTTTATATAAATTAACTCTTCCTTTTTTAAATTATGTTCCATGTGCAGTGAATTTTTAAATCCTCAGACAAGTTCTGTCCTATATCAAGTTTGTACTTCTTTCTCAAATCTTAGATCTCAGGTGGTCTATCTGACATATTCCTGTATGCCTGTTATTAACTATCCCATCACTCTGTTAACTTCTTTCATAGTATAAGAATTGCTTATTATTTATTTTTTTATCACTAACATTTATTCTGAGTCACCCCCAAATTAAAACATGCATATTCAGGCAAATATTTAGTCATTGTTTGACTTCTCTCTACACATTGTCTCCCTCGATCAAGAGAGTCTACTCTATTTTGTTGCCAGCTTGCTTCCATTGCACTCAGGTGCACTTGCCATGTGGAAGTTATGAGAAAAAGGGTCCCTTCTTGCATGATTCTCTCTAAGTTATTTATGTAAGGTTTTTACATTCTTAATTCTAATTGCCCATCACTGTGTCCCCCAGTACTAGTGCCCACAAAGACTGGTCTTTTAACCAAGCTTGTCCAACTGATGATGGCCTGGTGGTTAACTCTCTCTGCTTCTGAAACTGGCTCTATTGTGTTGTCACATTTTATGATATCCTGTACATGAAAACTGGTTAAATAAATTGAAGCTGATGCACTTAGTAAAATATTAGATTTTTAGAAGGAGGAGGAGCAGATGAAGAAAAAGAAAGACGAGTTTGAAGATAGGAAGTGGGAAAGGAGAAGAAGAAAATGGAGGAAAAGAAGGAGAATATTCTCATATTTTAACTTGACTCATCTCCACTATATACTAAGTTAAAAGTTAAAGTATAGAATTGTGTACAAACAAAAAGCTGGTTCTTTGAGAAAACAAACAAAATTGATAAACCTTTAGCCAGAATCATCAAGAAGAAAAGGGAAAGGGCCAAAATCAGTAAAATCAGAAATGAAAAAAAAGTTATAACTGACCCCACAAAAATATAAAGGAGTATAAGAGACTACTGTGAGCAGCTATACACCAAATGGACAACTTAGAAGAAGTGGACAAATTCTTAGAAAGGTACACTCTCCCAAGACTGAACCAGGAAGAAATAGAAAATATGAACAGGCCAACTACCAGTACTGAAATTGAATCAGTAATTTAAAAACTCCCAGCAAACAGAAGTCTAGGATCAGATGGCTTCACAGGTAAATTCTACCAAATATTTAGAAAAGAGTTAACAACTATCCTTCTGAAACCATTCTAAAAAATTTCAGAGGAAGGAACACTTCTGAACTCATTCTATGAGGCCACCATTACCCTGATAACAAAATCAAAGATACCATAGAAAAAGAAAATTACAGGCCAATATCACTGATGAACATGGATGCAAAAACCCTCAACAAAATACTAGCAAACCAAATCTAACAATACATTAAAAAGGATCACACACCATGATCAAGTGGGATTTATCCCAGGGATGCAAGGATTTTTCAATATCCAGAAGTGAACCAATATGATGCACTACACTAACAAATTGAAGAATAAAAACGTTATGATCATATCAATAGATGCAGAAAAATCTTTTGATAAAATTCAACATCCATTTATGATAAAAAAAAAATCCAGAAAGTGGGCATAGAGGGAACCTACTTCATCATAATAAAGGCCATATATGCAAAACCCTCAGTTAACATCATATTCAGCAGTGAAAACTTGAAAGCATACTTGAAAGCATTCTTGAAAGGAAAAGACAAGGATGCCCACTCTCACCACTTTTATTCAACACAGTTTTGGAAGTCCTATCCATAGCAATCAGAGAAGGAAAAGAACTAAATGGAATCCAAGTTGGAAAGGAAGAAGTAAAACTGTCACTGTTTGCTGATGACATGATATTATACATAGAAAATGCTAAAGACACCACCAGTAAACTACTAGAGTTCATGAATGAATTTGGTAAAGTTTCAGGATACAAAATTAATATACAGAAATCTATTGCATTTCTATACAGTAACAATAAAATATCAGAAAGAGAAATTAAAGAAACAATCCCATTTACCATCACATCAAAAAGAATAAAATACCTTGGAAATAAACCTACCTAAGGAGGCAAAAGACCTGTACTCTGAATACTATAAAATGCTGATGAGAGAAATTGAAATCAACACAAATAGATGCAAAGATATAGCATGTTCTTGGATTAAAAGAATCAATATTGTTAAAATGACAATACTACCCAAGGCAATCTACAGATTCAATGCAATCCCTATCAAATTACCAATGGCATTTTTCACAGAACTAGAACAAAAAGTTTTTAAATGTGTATGGAAACACAAAAGACCTCAAACAGCCAAAACAACCTTGAGAAAGAGGAATGGAACTGGAGGAATTATGCTCCCTGACTTCAGACTAAATTACAAAGGTACAGTAATCAAGAGAGTATGATACTGGTCAAAAATAGACACATAGATCGATGGAACATAATAGAGAGCCCAGAAATAAACCCACACACTTATGGTCAATTAATCTATGACAAAGAAGACAAGGATATACAATGTAGAAAAGACAGTCTTTTCAATAAATGGTGCTGAGAAAACTGGACAGTTACATGTACAAGAATGAAACTAGGACATTCTCTAAAACCATATACAAAAAAACTCATAATGGATTAAATATCTAAATGTAAGACCAGATACTATAAAACTCCTAGAGGAAAACATAGGCAGAACACTTTGACTTAAGTTGCAGCAATAGTTTTTTGGATCTGCCTCCTAGAGTTATGGAAACAAAAGCAAAAATAAACAAGTGGGACCTAATTAAACTTAAAACCTTTTGCACAGCAAAGGAAGCCATAAGCAAAATGAAAAGACAAGTTACAGAATGGGAGAAAGTATTTGCAAATGATGCAACAGACAAGGGATTAATCTCTGAAATAAACTTATAGCTCATATAATTCAATATCAGAAAAAAAACAAACCAAACAAGCCAATCAAAAAATGGGCAGAAGACCTAAATAGATATTTCTCCAAAGAAAACATACCAATGGCCAACAGACACATGAAGAGATACTCAACATTGTTAATTATTAGAGAAATGCAAATCAAAACTACAGTGAGGCATCACCTCACACTGGTCAGAATGGCCATCATCAAAAAGTCTACAAATAATAATGCTGGAGAGGGTGTGGAGAAAAAGGAATCCTCCCACACTGTTGGTGGGTGTATAAATTGGTGCAGCCACTGTGGAGAACAGTATGGAGGTTCCTTAAAAAACTAAAAATAGAGCTACCATATGATCCTGCAATCCCACTCCTGGGCATATATCTGGAGAAAACCATAATTCAAAAAGATACATGCACCCCTATGTTCATAGCAGCACTATTCACAATAGCCAAGACATGAAAGCAACCTAAATGTCCATCAACAGATGATTGGATAAAGAAAATGTGGTATATACATACACACTGGAATACTACTCAACCATTAAAAAGAATGAAATAATGCCGTTTGCAGCAACATGGATGGCCTTAGAGATTATCATACTAAGTGAAGTAAGTCAGACAGAGAGAGACAAATATCGTGATATTACTTACATGTGCAATCAAATAAAAGGACACAAATGAACTTATTTACAAAACAGAAATAGACTCACAGACATAGAAAACAAACTTATGGTTACCAAAGGGGAGAGTGAAAGTTGGGGGGAAGGGAGGTAAATTAGGAATTTGGAATTAACATATACACACTACTATATACAAAATAGATAAACAACAAGGACCTATTGTATAGCACAGGGAACTATATTCAATATCTTGTAATAACCTATAATGGAAAAGAATCTGAAAAATGATTTTTTATATATATATATATATATATATATAATTGAATCACCTTGCTGTATACCTGAAACTAGCACAGCATTGTAAATCAACAATACGTCAATAAAAAATAAATTAAATAAAATGGCTTTATTTGTACAATATCTATATCATTCGAAACACTTTAACATGTAGGAAACAAGAGATATAATTTTTGCTTTTAAAAATATTTCCCAGTAATGTATGTGTAATCCACAAAATATATGGTCACTTCAAGTAAGTGTTCAAAGAGATGTACATAGCTAATATGAGATAATATTGTTTAGCATGCTAATAATTCTCAGCAATTTATTATAAAATACATATTTTGTTCTATTTTGGGCTTAAAAGTCATTAAGATTAAAATTTAAAAGACAATGTAAATTGATCAGAAAACAAAGATTTATAATTTTCTCATGAAATAATTCATTGAGGATATCAATGACATGAAAATTGGTCAAATTATAAAACTTTTATAAAACAAAGTATTGGTAAAAATTATTTTCCTTGAGAATATCTTTATTATTTCAAAAAGAGGTTTTTTTTAAAGAGTAACAATATAAAGGTAAATTTTATAGCTACAGTAAAAGCCTGTTTAAAAATGATAACACAATTAAATGAAATTCAAGATATTTTAATTAGTGATATAAAATTATGGTCAGGGGTGGGCTTCAAGATGGCGGAAGAGTAAGATGCAGAGATCACCTACCTCCCCACAGATACATCAGAAATACATCGACATGTGCAACAACTCCTACAGAACAGCTACTGAACGCTGGCAGAAGACCTTAGACCTCCCAAAAGGCAAGAAACTCCCCACGTACCTGGGTAGGGCAAAAAAACAAACAAACAAAAAAGACAAAAGAATAGGGATGAGACCTGCACCAGTGGGAGGGAGCTGTGAAGGAGGGAAGGTTTCCACACACTAGGAAGCCCCTTCAAGGGTAGAGACTGCGGGTGGCGGAGGGGGGAAGCTTCAGAGCCACGGAGGAGAGTGCAGCAACAGGGTTGCGGAGGGCAAAGCCGACAGATTCCCGCACAGAGGATTGGTGCCGACCAACACTCATCAGCCCGAGAGGCTTGTCTGCTCACCCACCAGGATGGTTGGGGGCCAGGAGCTGAGGCTCGGGCTTCGGAGGTCAGATCCCAGGGAGAGGACTGGGGTTGGCTGCGTGAACACAGCCTGAAGGGGGCTAGTGCATCACAGCTAGCCAGGAGGGAGTCCAGGAAAAAGTCTGGAGCTGCCAAAGAGACAAGAGATTTTTTCTTGCTTCTTTGTTTCCTGGTGCGGGGGGAGAGGAGATTAACAGCACCACTTAAAGGAGCTCCAGAGACAGGCGGGAGCTGCGGCTATCAGCACAGACCCCAGAGACGGGCATGAGATGCTAAGGCTGCTGCTGCACCCACCAAGAAGTCTGTAAGCAAGCACAGGTCACTATCCACACCGCCCCTCCCGGGAACCTGTGCAGCCCACCACTGCCAGGGTTCTGTGATCCAAGGACAGGTTCCCCGGAAGAATGCACAATGCGCCCCAGTCTTGTGCAACATCATGGTGGCCTCTGCCACCAAAGGATCGCCCCACATCCGTACCCATCCCTCCCCCCAGCCTGAGTGAGCCAGAACCCCCGAATCAGCTGCTCCTTTAACCCTGTCCTGTCTGAGTGAAGAACACATGCCCTCAGGCGACCTACATGCAGAGGCGGGTCCAAATCCAAAGCTGAACCCTAGGAGCTGTGCAAACAAAGAAGAGAGAGGGAAATTTCTTCCAGCAGCCTCAGGAGCAGCGAATTAAATCTCCACAATCAACTTGACGTACCCTGCATCTGTGGAATACCTGAATAGACAACGAATCATCCCAAATTGAGGAGGTGGATTTTGGGAGCAAAGATATATATATTTTTTTCCCTTTTTCTCTTTTTGTGAATGTGTATGTGTATGATTCTGTGTGTGATTTTGTCTGTATAGCTTTGCTTTTACCATTTGTCCTAGGGTTCTATCTGTCCGTTTTTTTTTTAATTACTTAAAAAAAATTTTTTTCTTAATTTTTTATTTCAATAAATTTATTTATTTATTTTATTTTATCTTCTTCTTTCATTCTTTTTCTCCCTTTTATTCTGAGCTGTGAGGAGGACAGGCTCTTGGTGCTCCAGCCAGGAATCACAGCTGTGCCACTGATGTGGGAGAGCCAAGTTCAGGACACTGGTCCACAAGAGACGTCCCAGCTCCATGTAATATCAAATGGCTAAAATCTCCCAGAGATCTCCATCTCAATGCCAAGACCCAGCTCCACTCAATGACCAGCAAGCTACAGTGCAGGATACCCTATGCCAAACAACCAGCAAGACAGGAACACAACCCCATCCATTAGTACAGAGGCTACCTAAAATCAAAATAAGGTGGTAGACACCCCAAAACACAGCACCAGACGTGGACCTGCCCACCAGACAGACAAGGTCCAGCCTCATCCACCAGAAGACAGGCACTAGTCCCCTCCACCAGGAAGCCTACACAACCCACTGAACCAACCTTAGCCACTGGGGACAGACATCAAAAACAATGGAAATAACGAACCTGCAGCCTGTGAAAAGGAGATCCCAAACACAGTAAGTTAAGCAATATGAGAAGACAGAGAAACACACAGCAAATGAAGGAGCAAGGCAAAAACCCACCAGACCTAACAAATGAAGAGGAAATAGGCACTCTACCTGAAAAAGAACTCAGAATAATGATAGTAAAGATGATCCAAAATCTTGGAAATAGAATGGAGAAAATACAAGAAACGCTTAACAAGGACATACAAGAACTAAAGAGAAAACAAACAATGATGAACAACACAATAAATGAAATTAAAAATTCTCTAGAAGGGATCAATAGCAGAATAACTGAGGCAGAAGAATGGAAAAGTGACCTGGAAGACAAAATAGTGGAAATAACTATTGCAGAGAAGAATAAAGAAAAAAGAATGAAAAGAATTGAGGACAGTCTCAGAGACCTCTGGGACAACATTAAATGCACCAAAATTCTAATGATAGGGGTCCCAGAAGAAGAACAGAAAAAGAAAGGGACTGAGAAAATATTTGAAGAGATTATAGTTGAAAACTTCCCTAATATGGGAAAGGAAATAGTTAATCGAGTCCAGGAAGCACAGAGAGTCCCATACAGGATAAATCCAAGGAGAAACACGCCAAGATGCATATTAATCAAAGTAACAAAAATTAAATACAAACAACAAATATTAAAAGATAAAATAGTGGGGAAAGCAACAAATAACACACAAGGGAATCCCCATAAGGTTAACAGCTGATCTTTCAGCAGAAACTCTGCAAGCCAGAAGGGAGTAGTAGCACATATTTAAAGTGATGGAGGAAAAAAATCTACAACCAAGATTACTCTACCCAGCAAGGATCTCCTTCAGATTTGATGGAGAAATTAAAATCTTTACAGACAAGTAAAACTTAGAGAATTCACCACCACCAAACCAGCTTTACAACAAATGCTAAAGGAACTTCTCTAGGCAGGAAACACAACAGAAGGAAAAGACCTACAATAATAAACCCAAAACAATTAAGAAAATGGTAATAGAAACATACATATCAATAATTACCTTAAATGTAAATGGATTAAATGCTCCAACCAAAAGACATAGACTGGCTGAATGGATACAAAAACAAGACCCGTATATATGCTGTCTACCAGAGACCCACTTCAGACCTAGGGACACATACAGACTGAAAGTGAGGGGATGGAAAAAGATATTCCATGCATATGGAAAACAAAAGAAAGCTGGAGTAGCAATTCTCATATCAGACAAATAGACTTTAAAACAAAGACTATTACAAGAGACAAAGAAGGACACTAGATAATTATCAAGGGATCGAACTAAGAAGAATATATAACAATTGTAAATATTTATGCACCCAACGTAGGAGCACATTAATACATAAGGCAAATAGTAACAGCCATAAAAGGGGAAATCGATAGTAACACAATCATAGTAGGGGACTTTAACACCCCACTTTCACCAATGGACAGATCATCCAAAATGAAAATAAATAATGAACCACAATCTTTAAATGATACATTAAAGAAGATGGACTTAATTGATATTTACAGGACATCCCATCCTAAAATAACATAATACACATTCTTCTCAAGTACTCATGGAATATTCTCCAGGATAGATCATATCTTGGGTCACAAATCAAGCCTTGGTAAATTTAAGAAAATTGAAATTTCATTAAGTATCTTTTCCAACCACAACGCTATGAGACTACATATCAATTACAGGAAAAAATCTGTAAGAAATACAAGCACATGGAGGCTAAACAGCACACTGCTTAATAACCAAGAGATTGCTGAAGAAAGCAAAAAATACCTAGAAACAAATGACAATGAAAACACAATGACCCCAAACCTATGGCATGCAGCAAAAGCTGTTCTAAGAGGGAAGTTTATGGCAATACAATCCTACCTTAAGAAACAAGAAACATCTCAAATAAACAACCTAACCTTACACCTAAAGCAATTAGAGAAAGAAGAACAAAAAACCCCCAAAGTTAGCAGAAGGAAAGAAATCATAAAGATCAGAGCAGAAATAAATGAAAAAGAAATGAAGGAAATGATAGCAAAGATCAATAAAACTAAAAGCTGGTTCTTTGAGACGATAAATAAAATTGATAAGCCATTAGCCAGACTCATCAAGAAAAAAAGGGAGAAGACTCAAATCAATAGAATTAGAAATGAAAGAGGAGAAGTAACAACTGACAGTGCAGAAATACAACGGATCATGAGAGATTACTACAAGCAACTATATGCCAATAAAATGGACAACCTGGAGGAAATGGACAAATTCTTAGAAATGCACAATCTTCTGAGACTGAACCAGGAAGAAATACAAAATATGAACAGACCAATCACAAGCACTGAAATTGAAAATGTCACTAAAAATCTTCCAACAAACAAAAGCCCAGGACCAGATGGCTTCACAGGCGTATTCTTTCAAACATTTAGAGAAGAGCTAACACCTGTTGTTCACAAACTCTTCCAAAATATAGCAGAGGGAGGAACACTCCCAAACTCATTTTACAAGGCCACAATCACCCTGATCCCAAAACCAGATAAAAATGTCACAAAGAAAGAAAACTACAGGCCAATATCACTAATTAACATAGATGCAAAAACCCTCAACAAAATACTAGCAAACAGAATCCAACAGCACATTAAAAGGATCATATACCATGATCAAGTGGGGTTTATCCCAGGAATGCAAGGATTCTTCAATATATGCAAATCGATCAATGTGATACACCATATTAACAAATTGAAGGAGAAAAACCATATGGTCTTCTCAATATATGCAGAAAAAGCTTTTGACAAAATTCAACACCCGCTTATGATAAAAACCCTCCAGAAAGTAGGCATAGAGGGAACATTTCTCAACATAATAAAGGCCATATATGACAAACCCACAGCAAACATCGTTCTCAATGGTGAAAAACTAAAACCATTTCCACTAAGATCAGGAACAAGACAAGGTTGCCTATTCTCACCAGTATTAGTCAACATAGTTTTGGAAGTTTTAGCCACAGCAATCAGAGAAGAGAAAGAAATAAAAGGAATCCAAATTGGAAAAGAAGAAGTGAAGCTGTCACTGCTTGCAGATGACATGATACTATACATAGAGTATACTAAAGATGCTACCAGAAAACTATTAGAGCTAATCAATGAATTTGGTAAATTAGCAGGATACAAAATTAATGAACAGAAATCTCTTGCATTCCTATACACTAATGATGAAAAATCTGAAAGTGAAATTAAGAAAACACTCCCATTTACCACTGCAACATAAAGAATAAAATATCTAGGAATAAACCTACCTAAGGAGACAAAAGACCTGTATGCAAAAAATTATAAGACACTGATGAAAGAAATTAAAGATGATACAAATAGATGGAGAGATATACCATGTTCTTGGATTAGAAGAATCAACATTGTGAAAATGACTCTACTACCCAAAGCAATCCACAGATTCAATGCAATCCCTATAAAACTACCACTGGCATTTTTCACAGAACTAGAGCAAAAAATTTCACAAATTGTACAGAAACTCAGAAGACCCCGAATAGCCAAAGCAATCTTGAGAAAGAAAAACGGAGCTGGAGGAATCAGGCTCCCTGTCTTCACACTATACTACAAAGCTACAGTAAACAAGACAGTATGGCACTGGCACAAAAACAGAAATATAGATCAATGGAACAGGATAGAAAGCCCAGAGATAAACCCACACACATATGGTCAACTAATCTTTGAAAAAGGAGGCAAGAATATACAAGGGAGAAAAGACAGCCTCTTCAATAAGTGGTGCTGGGAAAACTGGACAGCTACATGTAAAATAATGAAATTAGGACACTTCCTAACACCATACACAAAAATAAACTCAAAATGGATTAAAGACCTAAATGTAAGGCTAGACACAATCAAACTCTTAGAGGAAAACCTAGGTATATGTGGCACATATATACAATGGAATATTACTCAGCCATAAAATGGACTGAAACTGAGTTATTTTTAGTGAGGTAGATGGACCTAGAGACTGCCATACAGAGTGAAGTAAGTCAGAAAGAGAAAAACAAATACCGTATGCTAACACATATATATGGAATCTAAAAAAAAAAAAACAAAAGAAAGAAAATGGTCAGAACCTAGGGGCAAGACGGGAATAAAAATGCAGACCTACTAGAGAATGGACTTGAGGATATGGGGAGGGGGAAGGTTAAGCTGGGAGAAAGTGAGAGAGTGGCATGGACATATATACACTACCAAATGTGAAATAGATAGCTAGTGGGAAGAAGCCGCATAGCACAGAGAGATCAGCTTGGTGCTTTGTGACCACCTAGAGGGGTGGGATAGGGAGGGTGGGAGGGAAGGAGATGCAAGAGGGAAGAGATATGGGGACATATGTATATGTATAACTGATTCACTTTGTTATAAAGCAGAAACTAACACACCATTGTAAAGCAATTATATTCCAATAAAGATGTTAAAAAATAAAAAATAAAATAAAATTATGGTTAGTATCACTGCCTGACTCGAAACACAACTAAAGTTATTTAATTTTTTTATAATTTAAAGTAACTGAGTTCTTCTCAGGAAAACATTACTGGCGATCAAGGAGTGTAGTTAATAGTTGTTAGTTTTAATTACATACTCATATTAAAAATCAGAAAATCATGTGAATAAAATGTAGCATTCTTCCATATTTCACTGCCTATCTTTGAACGTCCAGCATTTTATTAATGTACTTTCTTTCAATCAGTTTTTCTTTCAATATGAGATAAAGGTCAGAAGAATCCCCAAAAAGAAATCTAGATTGACTTCCATAGATACACTTGAGATTTCCTGTTTTTCTTTAAAAAAAAAAAGTGTGATCACTTTATGCCTATTTATATGTGGTTTTGCTGAAAAGCAATTGGACACTGTTAGTTGACATATAACAGAAATAAACCTATATTAATAATTTTCAAATCAATTCCTTTGTATCTAATTGTAATACCACATCTATAAGAAATAGGGAATAGTTCATGGATATCACCAAATCCTTGAGCACCCATGCAATCTTTGAATGTGAGAGAATTTCAGTAAAGCACACAGATGTACTGTTTGTGTCAAGCTGAGAGAAACTTTAAAGGCTCCTTGGTCTCAGTTATTTGACTACTGATTGTTTTGTTGGGTAAAAGCACAGCTGAAAAGAAAATATATATAATATATAAACATAATTAAAATAGCAACAACAAAAAATGATCAAATATTCAAATATTTAACATGAGGATAGTTATCCACAGCTAGGTGCCCTCAATGTTAGACTGTAAAGCAACCATGATTGTTTTTGTGTGGAGAGAACCTGGTTGTACCTTTTTTTTAAATTGAGATAAAATTGACATAACGTTATGTAAGTTTAAGGTATACAACGTGTTGATTTGACACATATATGTTGCAATATGATTACTACCATAACATTAGCTAACCCCTCTATCACATCACATAACTATCATTTCTTTTTTTGTGGTGGGAATAATTAAGATCTCATCTCCAAGCAACTTTTAATTTTATAGTAGTACAGTATTGTTGTCTATAATCACTATGCTGTGCATTAGATCTCCAAGACTTAATTTTTTACTGGTTGCTAGTTTGTACCCTTTAACAACAACTCCCCTATTCCCCCATCCTCAGCCTCTGGTAACCACCATTCTACTTTCTGTTTTTATGAGTGTGGCTTTTTTCATATTCTACATATAAGTGATAATATAAAACATTTATCTTTCTCTATCTGACTTATCTCATGGATGTGCATATATATCTCTGATGCCCTGTTTTCATTTCCTTTGAATATATACCCAGAATTGCTAGATCATATGGTAGTTCTATTTTTAATTTTTTGAGGAATCTCCATACTGTTTTCCACAGTGGCTGAAACAATTTGCTTTCCTACTAACAGTGTATAAGGGTTCCCTCTTCTCCACGTCCATAGGAACACTTGTTATTTCTTGATTTCTTAATGATATCCAGTCTAAAAGATGTGAGGTGATAGCTCATTGTGGTTTTGATTTACATTTCCCTGATGATTGGTGATGGTGAGTAATTTTCATGTACTTGTTGGCCATTTGGATGCCTTCTCTGGAAAAGTGTCTATTTAGTGTTCATTTATAGGAAGAATTAATATTGTTAAATTGTCCACACTACCCAAAGTCATCTATAGATTTAACATAATCCATATCAAAATTCCAATGGCATTTTTCACAGAAATAGGAAAACAATCCTAAAATTTGTATGGAACCACAAGAGCCTGAATAGCCAAAGCAATCCTGAGAAAGAACAAAGCTAGAGGCGTCGCACTTCTTTTTTTTTTTTTTTTTTTTTTTTTTTTGTGGTACGCGGGCCTCTCACTGTTGTGGCCTCTCCAGTTGCTGAGCACAGGCTCTGGATGCGCAGGCTCAGCGGCCATGGCTCATGGGCCCAGCCGCTCCGTGGCATGTGGGATCTTCCCAGACCGGGGCACGAACCCGTGTCCCCTGCATTGGCAGGCGGACTCTCAACCACTGCGCCACCAGGGAAGCCCCTGCACCACCAGGGAAGCATCACACTTCTTGATTTCAAACTACATTACAAAGCTAAAGTAACAAAAGCAGTATTATACTGGCATAAAAACAGACACATAGACCAATGGAACATAATAGCTCAGAACTAATATTTGACAAGGAAGCGAAGAACACCCAATGGAGAAAGCATAGTGTCTTCAACAAATGGGAAAACTGGCAGATTACTTCATTTTTCTGCCACATGCAGAAAAATGAAATTGGACCCCTACCTTACATCACTTAAAAAATAACTCAAGATAGATTAAAGGATTAAGTGTAAGATCTGATACCATAAAACTCCCAGAAGAAAACAGTAAAAAAGCTCCTTGACATTGGCCTTGGCAATGATTTTTTATATATGACACCTAAAGCACAAGCAACAAAAGCAAAAATCAACAAATGGGACTATATCAAACTAAAAAGCTTACTCACGGAAAAGGAAACATCAAAAATAAATAAATAAAATGCAACTTATGGAATGGGAGAAAATATTTGCAAACCATATATCGGACAAGTGGTTAATATTCAAAGTATAAAAAGAACTCATACAACTCAATAACAACAACAAAACAAACAATCCAATTATAAAATGGACAAAGTTTCTATTTATTGTTTAATCAATAGACTTATATGTTTCTAAATTAACTAGACTATTAGTTAAATGTCCTTTCAGAGTCTCTGATTTTACTTTTTTTTTTTTTTGGCCATACCATGCACAGCATGCAGGATCTTAGTTTCCTGATGAAGCATCAAACCTGCACCCTGTGCAGTGGAAGCACGGAGTCTTATCCATTGGACTGCCAGGGAAGTCCCTGATCTTTCTAATTAAGTCCTGCTACTATGGTTCCCAGGAATGACATTCACAATGTTTCCTCAATTTTTATAAGCATTTATTTAGATATGAAAAATTTATTTCAAATTTGAATAAGTCTTTTGAGGATCTATACTTCAAAGTTAAACAATAAAAGCTAAGTACTTCCTTCAGTTTCTGACAGATTCTCATATGAATAGAAAACACGTTGTTTTATTTTTTCTTGCTTTAAACAAATTTCAGTTGACTCATACCTTGTTCCTTTTCCTACATTTTAAACCTTCGTTCCTAGCAAAGCAAAGAATAATGGAAATAGCTGAAAAATTAAAGCTTTGTATTCAGATTCAAATGTCAATTCAACCCGAAGGACTCTGAAAGATGCATCTGCTTTGAGAGATAAGGAATTAAATGATACCTTATGCTATCAAAACTATGAATAAAATTTATAAGTCCAAATCCGGTAACATTCAAAACTGTCTATCATCAAAAACTTATAGTAAATGTAATATTTTTAAAACTCATGAACCATATGAATATATATTTCACATTTTCTGTGATGCATTTCAGTCTACAAATCTCTATTTCAAGTTGCATTCTATGATATATTTCAACTATTTTTCAAAAAATTTGATTAGCATAAAACAAAGGATAAAAATTACATGATAATCTCAGATGCAGAAAAATTATTTGACAAAATTCAACATCTATTCATGATAAAATCTCTCAACAATATTTTAAAAAACTGAGTAAAATCTCCCTCTAAATCACATAAAGCCAGAGCTGTGCTAGTAACTGGGAGTGGATTGTCCACATCCCAATTTGTTCTGTTTTCTTCTGTGACGGTCCCATCCATGGAAGCATTCAGAACATACAGTTGGTAAACCAGTGATGTATATCACAGTCACACTTGATGGCCTGTTGACATAATAATAACCCTAATGCAATAATAACTAACAATAATTCACAGAATTCTACCATAGATCCATACACAAAAGACCCCTACCTTGGCATCCTTAGAAAGCCTTAAATATTGCAAACGTACAAAAAATAAATGTATTAAAGAATATACAAACATCTTTGTTGCTTCCAATCTGGTACACAGAACTAGCACACTACCTGTAATTCTAAACATTCTTTATGTGACTGATACCCTTCAATCTCTAAGGTGCTCCTTTCCATGCCTCCTATACCCTTGGAAATCACATGACTGGGTTCTATTGCTGGGATCAGTTATGGATTATGTCTTTGCTGATGTTAAAGCAGAAAATACTTAGAAGTGTAGGGAGAGAGAATTTGAGCAGCAGTATTGAGTAAATAAGGGGACAAATTAACTCATCAAATCCTTCTCAGCTAGAATGCAGTAGTTTCTTGCACAACAAAGTATTATTTCTCAATGGTAGACATAATCTTTTTGTTTCTTTCTGTTCAAGACTCAATTTGTAGCTCTAAAAATAGTCACAAATTAGCATGGCACATGGTGACTGAGGAAGATTTTGAAATATCAATCAATTTGAATCACTCTTATATTTGAATAAATGAAGGTCTAGACATAACATGTAAGAAAAGTAGTAATAGGTTACTATATTAACAAGTCAATGGACAATATTGGATCTAATTTTCCCAATTAAAATTCCAGCTTTATTTAAATGCTTGATTTAAATTTTAACATTTTTTACTTAAAAATTTTGTTTTGCTTTTTAATTTTAGTATGTAATATTTATAAGTAATGGATATTTTAGAATACAATAAAAATAGCTTTTGAAAGATATATAAATTATTTTTTCAATGCTTTCCATTATCTTCAATTTTGCTTTTGATAAAAATATATCATACATATTTTAAATACAATGAAATTTTCTTTTTCTACAAATCTTTTAATAACTGAGAATGAGTAAAAGTCAAGAATGTAATAGAAACAGAGAACAGAAAAGCACACAGTTTAGGAAAGAAAAATAAAGCAACAAAAGACTTTTTTTTGTTACAAAACCATATAAGCCAACATCAAAAGGTTCAAACATTCAATTATAAGATGAATAAGTTCCAGATCGAATGTACGTGGTGACAATACCTAATAATACTGCATTGTGTACTTGAAATTTGCTGAGAGTAGATCTTAAGTGTTCTTACCCAACCCCCCACACACGAATGATAACTATGTAAGATGAGGTATATGTTAATTAGTTTGATTGTGGTAATCATTTTACAATGTGTACATATATCAAAACATCATTTTGTTTGCTTTAAATATATACAATTTTTATTTGTCAATTACACCTCATTAAACCTGAGGGGAAGAATATAAGCCAATAAAAAATACAGAATATATTTAATAGCTCTTTTAGCTTGATTTATGATTTTTAAATATCGAGATATATGGTAAATGGGCGTCATTGATACTCTTATCCTAGACACTATACATTTTACGGGTGACCCTGAATACGTACATTTTTACATAACTCTTATTTTATGAAAATTACATGTTCTGTTCTGGATTTTCCTTTAAAAGATAGGAAGACCATTTTTTAAATATTGCTTTTCTGGGCATAGTTTCTGGGTGTAATCAAGCCAAGGGAGAGACTCTATCAAGGAGGAGGGAGGATCAATCATGACAAATAATTCCCAAAGGGCCAAATAAAATGGCTATTAAATTTAGCAGCATGGAGATTATTGCTAGCACTTAACAAGAATATTTTGCTGGAGTAGGAGTTAGAGGCTGGTAGTGTGGGCTTAACAGAGAATGGATATAAAGAACTGTGAATCTGAATGAGTTTTGCTTCAAACGGGGAAGAAATAAATGGGACAGTAACTTGCCAAGTAATAGGAGTAACGATGAGAAAAAAAGTAGCATGGTATACAACCTATGAAAATGACCCAGGAGAGCAGAAGAAATTGGGGCTGTAGAAGAGAGAATATAGGACTGCTATTGCAGAGTCCTAGTCACATGTGAAAGGATTTGGCTTTTATAGGAGTGTGGATAGTTACTCTGTGGAAACTGGTAGGAAAGATGAGCATGTAGATATGAAAACTGGTGGGCAGGTTGATATCTACTGTCTTTTTCTGATTACTTCGGTGCAATAGGAAGCAAGCTATTCATCTAAGAGGAATAATAATGATTCTAATATTTCCTAGGGTTGTTGAGATGAATAAATGAATTGGTCCACGTAACAAACTTAGAACATTACATGGCATCACCTAACATGCGGTAACTACTGTCATAGACATTAACCCCTCCTTGTAAATATGTCTGCTATTAATTTCACCAAACTCTTTTAAAATAGTCCAATTTTCCAAATTATTCCTTAAGGACATTATTTTTAAAAACATTAAAAAATGAGAAGCATTGTATATGAGATTGCTGCTGTAATGTGAATAATACATATATTTTTTTCCTTTTTTGTATATCTCCTCCTACTCATTTCCACATTTGCTATTTGTTTTGTTTTCCAGACTTCCATTACCTCATTTTCCTGTAACCAGTTCCCTTCCTCTTCTCATTGCAATCTTGCCTCTTCCTTAGATGCCAGTATATGGCCTAAGTATAAAGCATGTACTCTGCAAGTTTAAAACACCTAACAGAGTCATCTTATAATTAAAACCTATGTATTCTGGCATTCCAACATACAATTGGTTTCTTGAGACTTTTTAAGGTAATAGAAACATGAAGCAATCTTGATGCCCTCCTTTGCTCTTATATATTGTCACACTGAAAAGAACTTTGTTCATCTAAATTTTGCTGGCATTAATAAAGATGGAAATTGTGCCACACTTAATCTAAAAGAATTTTATAAACAGGATCTTCCTGGTGATGGGATGAAGTAACTAGTGTGTTACCAACATTAGCTGCTCTACTTTTCTCCTCATAGGAGGTGATGATTACAGTGGCCGTGATCTTGAAGCATTCTAGCAGGACCCCATAGGTTGAATAAAAAGCCCTTGCCAGGTGTGTAATCAGCATTTTGCTTCCATGCTTCACTATCTCAGTGGGAAGACTATCAAGTGAGTGAATTTGTCATTAATCATGACTGGTGCAGAGGTGCTGACTCTGAGTTTAATGTACACATTTTTTCAATTTGAGAGTTAATTTTAAATAAAATAAGAAATTAAGATTCTTCAAGAATATTTTCTATTCCATTATTTTACATATGATTTCAGTATCCTCCTTTATGAGACTGTATTGAAGACAAGCCTCCTAGATGTTTTGATAATTATCTCTGAACTCTCATCTACAAATGATTTTATTTGACAGGATAGAAAATACAGATGTTTCCTCTCACATGAGTTAAAGTATTTAGAATAACTTTACATAATAATATGAATACATTTATTGAGTTATACTTCTGGCAATTAATAAACATATACCTTCTACTTTCTAGATGATTACAAATATCTTGGGTTTTGATTTATTTCATATGCTTAAAATTTGATCATGTTAAAATTCTTATAAGATTTTACTTATCTTCCTATGCTACTTCCAATTTAAAGTCTGCTCACTCAAACTTCTCCTGACACTTGAGACCACTTAAAAATCCACCTCTTTCCTGAACTTGTGGCTTTGTTGGATTCAAGAGGTATCAAGGCTAAGTGAGAGTCTGAATATATTACCAGCTGCTGGCCTGAATCATTCTAATTTTTCTGCTTAGTTCATCATTACCTAAGGACAGAGAGGCTGACACAGCAGCTTCTTTCAGATTTTACTCCCTGCACGTTTTTGTTACACTAAATGAAAATCTTAAGAAAGGGAGGTAGAGATACTGCTGATAAGGTTCCCACAAGGTTTTGTTCTGCAATCAGAGATAAACATGTCTTTAGTGTTTATTCCTTTTGTAAATTCATATCTCTAATTATTTTGCTCTATGTGGAGTCAACAGTGTTGATTCTTGCTTCTTTGTCTCCATTTAATGTGCTACATATGCTTTTTAACTTAGAAACAGTAATTATCTTACTCTTGTACTAACTTGAAACCATCTTGCTCCAAAGGAAAATTCCACTAAACCAGTTTGTAATTTTATCATCTAATGAATAGTCTAGATGCAATTAAAAGGTTCTAATTGTCTAGGAAAAAAACCCAAAATACTTTTGATATAAAATACAGTTACAGTTTGAAATATTAAAAAAACTCACAGCTAAAATGAAATTACATCTATATTGTCTGATGAAGACATTTTTAGTACGAATAATAGATGTTCTGTAGTATTTTTAAAATATTTCTTTCTCTTACTGCTTGTATTAAATTTCTTATGTGTTAATCTCTATCTCTAGGTAATCTCAGATTTAGGACATCCATAACAGAGGAATACTTTTGCAAGTAGAGACACCTTATTACTCTGCTAGGGCTGCCATGACAAAATACAATACACTAGGTTGCTTAAACAACAGAAATTTATGTTTCCATAGCTCTGGAAGTTAGAAGTCCAAGATCAAAGTGCTAGAAAATTTAGTTTCTCCTGAGGCTTCTCTTCTTGGCTTGCAAGATGGCCTTTTTTCTATGTACACAAACTGCTGGTGTCTCTTCCTCTTCTTATAAGGACACTAATCTATTGGATTAGCACCTCACTCCTATGTCCTCCTTTAACTTTAATAACCTCCCTAAAGGCCTGTCTCCAAATACAATCACACTGAGGGTTAGGATGATCTAGACTGAGATATTATACAGACAAAATAACTGAAGATCAGATAGGGTGTGTGAGTTATCTAAGGCCACACTCTAAGCAGTTAGTGACACACTGGGTGTAACAGTAGTGAGTATGCTAAAGCAATTAAATTGTAGGCACTTGAAGAAAGCAATAAAGATATAAAAAACATAGTGATAAATCATTATGGATGTTTTGTGTGTGATACAAAGTCAAGTTCTTATTTCTGGATTCATCTTAAGCAGTCTTACATCACCAAATTCTGCCAGACGTTTAGTTGGCTACTGAGAGAACACACAAGAGAACAAGTGACAAGGCACTATCAGATCATGACCAAAACACAATCATTTTCTATAAATGGTGGTCAGCCATATTTCCATGATCTGCAACCATGTCTTTTGTTCATGTGGTATGCTTAATAGGTCTCTGATGACAAAGAATAGCTTTGTTACCTGTCCATAAAATATCTTTGAAATCAAGATAATGAGAAATGTATAAGCCAACAAACTTCTAGAGACAAGGTTAACAGTTTTATTTCAGTGAGTCCTAATACTTTCCATATATGTTATTCGATATGAAAATGAATGACATATCTTGAAAAATAGGTCTGTTTTATTACTAGTCATATTACTTGCACCATAAAACAATTATTTATCTTGAGGTATAGTAGAATGCATTTAATACAAGGTTAGTTTAGTGAAATAGGATTGTAAAGCAAGTATTTTATATATTCAAAATTAATATTATAATTCTCTTAAATATGAAGTCACGTTATAGTCTTCAGTATAAAGCCTTATAAAGTAGTTCTTGTGCACATTAAGATTTGAGGGTTAATTAGCAAAGTTAAGAAGTAACAGAAGAAAAATCAATATTCAAGTGTATTAGTTTGCTAGGGCCCCCATAACAAAATACCAAATGTTGGGCTGCTTAAACAACAGTTTATTTTTTCCAATTCTGGAGACTAGAAATTCAAGATCAAGGCATTAGCAGGATTGGTTTCTTTGGCTTTTCTCCATGGCTTGCAGATAATTTCCTACTTCCTGTGTCTCCATATGCTCTTTCCTCTGTGCTTGTGCATCCCTAATGTCTCTGTGTCCAAGTTTGTTCTTCTTATAAGGGCACTTGTCAGATTGGATTAGGGCCCACCCTAACTGCCTCAGTTTTTACCACTTTAAGGACCCTATCTCTAAATATAGTCACATTCTGAAGTACTGGGGTTTAGGACCTCAATATATGAGTTTTGGGTGGACAACATTTAGCCCATAACAGCAAGTGTCCAAACATTCAAAATATTCTGCCTTTAATATAACTGTCAAAATCTGAGTGGCAAATGTGTGTGTACATGTCTTGGTGGGAAGGATATGAAGTGCTTGGGAAATAGAGAATTCTAAAACTTTCCTGCTTGCCTGCAGGATTTAATCCATTCTCTTTTAACAGTAAGTCTCTATAACTTCAGTACCTGTTAACTGATATATTTGTTGTAGAAATTAAGAGAAGTAATATATGTGAAACACATTGCAGAGTCTGGCAGACAACAAGTGCTGAATAAGTGTTCACTGAATCTGAATCAATCTAAACCTTGCTTCATCAGGCTCACACACACTGTCTCTTTGATAATACTAAAGAACTTTGCTACCTGTTTGCTCTTTGATGCTTAAAAACATTTTTATTTTGAAATAAGTAGAGATCCTCACAAAGTTGCAAAAGTAGTAGAGAAGCCCCATGTATCTATCACCCAGTTTCCCTCAATGATAATATTTTGCATAACTATAGTACATTATCAAAGCCAGGAAATTAAAATTAGTATAAGTCACAGATCTTTTTCAGCCTTATACATGTACTCATTTGTATATGTCTGTGTGTTATTATGAGTATTCCATGCAACTTATCACATACATATATTTGTATAACCACCACCATAATCAAGACACAGAACTATTCCATCACCAGAAATATCCTTCTTGCTACTCTTCTCCCAATACTTTACCCAACTGATATCTATACAATCTTTAAGATGCAATTTAATTACTATTATTTTGGAAACTGTCCTGGAGGCCCCCAGGTGTTAATTTTGCTTGTGTTCTCAGAGTAAATAAAGTTTTACTACATTGCATTCTGGTTACTGTTAAAACATGTATTCTACCTCCTAGACTGACTGCAAACTCTTTGAAGGCAGAAGGGTGTCTTTTTAAGTAATGTATATTGAATGGATGCCTACTAGGATAATAAAATTTTCCAAAGATGCCTATGATAATCATATTGGTTTAAATAGTAATATACTGAACCTACAATTTTAAAAATACTATTTCTTCATCTCAATAGACACAGAAAAGGCTTTTGATAAAGCTCAACACCCACTTAGAGGGAACTTACCTCAACATAACAGAGGCCATATATGACAAACCCACAGCAAACATCATTCCCAGTGATGAGCTGAAAACATTCCCTGTAAGATCAGAAATAAGATAAGGATATCCACTGTCATCACTTTTATTCAACATGGCAATGTTGAATAAAAGTCCTAGCCATGGCAATCAGAGAAGAAAAAGAAATAAAAGGAATCCAAATTTGAAAAGAAGTAAAACTGTCACTGTCTGCAGATGACATGACACTCTACATAGAAAATACTAAAGATGCTGCCAGAAAACTAGTAGAGTTCATCAATGAATTCAGTAAAGCTGCAGGATACAAAATTAATAGACAGAAATATATTGCATTCCTATACACTAATAATGAAACATCAGAAAGAAATTAAGGAAACAATACCATTTACCATTGCATCAAAAAGAATAAACTATCTAGAAATAAACCTAACTAAGGAGACAAAAGACCTGTACTCTGAAAACTGTAAGATGCTGATGAAAGAAATTGAAGATGACACAAATAGATGGAAAGATATACCATGTTCTTGGATTGGAAGAATCAATATTTTCAAAATGACTATACTACCCAAGGGAATCTGAAGATTCAATGCAATATCTATCAAATTACAATGGTATTTTTCAAAGAACTAGAACAAAACATTTAAAAATTTGTATAGAAACACAAAAGCCCCTGAATAGCCAAAGAAGTCCTGAGAAAGAAAAATGGAGCTGGAGGAATCAGGCTCCCTGACTTCAGACTATACTACAAGGCTACTGTCAATAAAACAGTATGGCACTGGTGCAAGGACAGAAATATAGATCAGTGGAACAGGACAGAAAGCCCAGAAATAACTCCATGCACCTATGTTCAAAGAGTCTATGACAAAGGAGGCAAGAATATACAATGGCGAAAAGATAGTCTCTTCAATAAGTAGTGCTGGGAAAACTAGACAGCTGCATGTAAAAGAGTGAAATTAGAACATTCTTTAACACCATGCCCCAAAATAAGCTCAAAATGGATTAAAGACCTAAATGTAAGGCTGGACACTACAAAACTCCTAGAGGAAAACATAGGCAGAACACTCTTTGACATAAATTGCAGCAATATCTTCTTTGATCCACCTCTTAGAGTAATAAAAATACAAACAAAAATAAACAAATGGGACCTAACTAAACCTAAAAGCTTCCACACAGCAAAGAAAACCATAAACAAAATGAAAAGACAACCCAGAGAATGGGAGAAAATATTTGCAAGCAATATGACCAATAACGGATTAATCTCCAAAATATACAAGCAACTCATGCAACTCTATATCAAAAAACAAACAACCCAATCAGAAAATGGGCAGAAGATCAAAATAGATGTTTCTCCAAAGAAGACAGACAGATGGTCCAAAAACACATGAACAGATGCTCAACATCACTAATTATCAGAGAAATGTCAATCAAAACTACAATGAGGTGTCACCTCACACCAGTCTGAATGGCCATCATCAAAAGGTCTACAAATGGGCTTCCCTGGTGGCGCAGTGGTAGAGAGTCCACCTGCCGATGCAGGGGACATGGGTTCGTGCCCTGGTCCAGGAGGATCCCACATGCCGCAGAGCAGCTGGGCCCGTGAGCCATGGCCGCTGAGCCTGTGCATCTGGAGCCTGTGCTCCACAACGGGAGAGGCCACAGCAGTGAGAGGCCCGCATACTGCAAAAAAAAAAGAAGGTCTACAAACAATAAATGCTGGAGAGGGTGTTGAGAAAAAGGAACCCTCTTACACTGTTGGTGGGTATGTAAATTGGTACAACTGCTATGGAGAACAGTATGGAGGTTCCTTAAAAAACTAAAGATGGAACTAACATATGATCCAACAATCCCACTCCTGGGCATATATCTGGAGAAAACTATAATTCAAAAATATACATGCACCCCAATGTTCATGGCAGCAGTCTTTACAATAGCCAAGACATGGAAGCAACCTAAATGTCCATCAAGAGAGGAATGGATAAAGAAGATTTGGTACATGTATACAATGGAATATTACTCACCCATAAAAAGGAATGAAATAATGCCATTCAGTAATGCCATAATGGCAGTGATGGCACAATAATGCCATCAATGCAGCAGGTTGGATGGACTTAGAGATTATCATACTAAGTGAAATAAGTCAGAGAAAGACAAATATCATGATATCACTCATATGTGGAACCTAATTTAAAAAATGATATAAATGAACTTATTTACAAAACAGAAACAGACTTACAGATATCGAAAACAAACTTATGGTTACCAAAGGGGAAATGTGGGAAGGAGGGATAAATCAAGAATTTGGGATTAACATTCACACACTGCTATATATAAGATAGATAGCCAAGAAGGACCTACTGTATAGCACAGGGAACTTTACTCAATATTCTATGATAACCTATATGAGAAAAGAATCTGGAAAAGAATGAATATATATATATATATATAATTGAATCACTTTGCTGTACACCTGAAACGAACACAACATTGTAAATCACCTATACTTCAATAAAATAAAATAAAATAAAATAAAATAAAATAAAAATACTATTTCTGTGCTACAGGTAGTTTGACTAATGTACACATTCTTTGGCCCCAATTTTCACACATATTTATTATGTGAGCTAGTACAGATAACAAACAAGTGATTAAAAATATAACTGATAATGGTTTAGTTTTGCTGCTGAAGATGCCATAATCATCTGAATTACTATCCAGAGAGTCATTTTTCAATAAAGAGAACTACAAATTGCTTAAGTGGCTATGGTGTCCATCAGCTGGTAAACCTGGCAGGTGGGTGACTATTCCAAAATTCCTAGTAGTAAAGAAATCTCTAATTAGAAATTACAAATTCCTAGTAGTGTTTTCACAGCAATCCAGCATAAACTGAATTGCAACACCACTGCCCCAGATATCTCCAAACAACCTACAAACTTCACATGTATTTTATTTTACCAACAAAGAAGATGCACAAAAGGAAATCAAATTCTGTCATTATTATTTAAATTTCTTTGTGAATATAGATGCTTTATCACCTGATTTCAGTGTGTTGAATAATTTCCCATCTTTCTGAAAACAAAGAATGCATTTACATAGTTTAGTTTACATTATTACATTTACTGAGTATTTTGTAGGTAATTTTACTTAAAACACCAAGTATAAACAAATGACCAATACCAGAAATTGAGTGATACATTTAGTTTTTGAAATAATGATTTAAAATGGAATTAATTTCTTCGTTTCAAGTTACCACAACATCTCAGAGTACTGTACTCCTGGAAAAATATACTTTGCACATGCTCTGTGATTTTTCTCTAACACACATATTTTAGCTATTGAAAATTATTTTGTATTAAACATTGTAAGAAATAGAAAATATCAATCTAAAAGACAACTTTAAAACATAGAAAACAAACATGTTAAGCATATTTTTAAATTTTCGTACAGTATATATCAACATACATTAGTTAAAATTATTTAGAGCATGAATCAATTAAGTGAAAACTCAAAAAGACAATTGCTAAGGAAGAATTTTATCTTTGTAGACAATTTATTACTTAAATCACTCTTTTTTATTGCCCATTTCATGGCTTTTAGTAAATCTACGTTTCAATTCTTCAATATTTTAGTACAGAGCACTGACTTTGTAATGTGAAAATAAGTAAAGATGCTTTGAGGAAAGAAAAAAATTATATTTCATTGCACCCTCTAATTTTAATTCTTCACTCAACAAATATTTAAGAATATATGAAAAAAAAAAAACCTTCTATTAGGTGCAGGAGTTACATGATTAAAAACATACTCTTTTTCCCCCAAGTAGCTCACTCCCTACTGTTGTGAACTAATGGAGTCCTCTGCAGAAACAATTTCAAGACAATGTGTATAGAACTAATTTGGATACTTGTACGATGTGCAATGTTGTAATAAATTTTACTTGTACAAACATTATAAGCATTCAAATACATGGGTACAATGTTCGCTTTAAATTATTATCTCTCTAAAAAAAAATAGTGAAAAGTGTCTTTTAGATTTATCCACAGATTTACTGTTTCTAGTGTCTTTTTCTTGGATAGCTACAATTTTCCACATGTTGTCATTTTTTTTCTGACTAAAGAACACCCTTTAATATTTCTTATAGTGCAGGTTTGCCCATAAATTCAGCACAAAGAGGAAAATTAGTAAAAAGAATGAAGTATTAATCTATAAGCAATCATTTTAACTGCATTTTTTAACTGTAAAAAAATTATAAAAAATATCATGAGATCTACCCTTAACAAATTTTTAAGTGTTCAGTATTGTTAAGCACAATGATGTACAGATTTCTAGAATTTTTTCATCTTTCATGACTGAAACTCTATACTTATTGAACATTAACTTCAAATTTCCCTCTCCTCCCAGCAACCACCATTCTACTCTGTTTCTATGAGTTATTTTGGATACAACTTATAAGTAGAATCATTCAGTGTTTATCCTTCTGTGACTGGAGTATTTCACTTAACATAATGTCCTCAAGGTTCATCCATGTTGTAGTACATGACAGCTTTTACTTTTTAATGGCTGAATAATATTCCATTATGTGTGTGTGTGTGTGTGTGTGTGTGTGTGTGTGTGTGTGTGTGTGTGTGTATAATCCGGAGGGACATTTAACTGTTGCCACCTCTTGGCTATTGTGAATAACAATAAACATGGAAGTGCAGATATCTCTTGGCTATCCTGATTTCAATTCTTTTGAGTAAATACCCATAAGTGGGGTTTTTGGATCACATGGTAATTCTATTTTTAATTTTAACAGCAGAAACTTCATACTGTTTTCCATAATGACTTTATAATTTTGCACTCCCACCAACAGTATACAAGGGTTCCAATTTTTCCACATCCTATGATACTTATTTTCTGTTTTGTTGTTGTTGTTAATGGCCATCCTAACAGGTGTGAGGTGACACATCATCGTGGTTTTGATATGCATTTCCCTGATGATTAGTGCTGTTGAGTACATTTTCATATACCCGTTGTCCATTTGTGTATCTTCTTTGGAGAAATGTCTATTTAAGTCCTTTGACCATTTTTTAATTGGGTTATTTGGGTTTTTTTTGCTATTGAGTTGTAGGAGTTCCTTATATATGTTGGATACTAACACCTTTACAGATATATGGTTTGCAAATAATAAGAGATTTTTAAAGTATGGTTAAAAAGAAACAAACGGAAAAACTTGGATTTAGTTTGTGACATCAGATAAGAATTTTGAGATTTTAACTTTTCATATTTTCCCCTTCAGAAGTAAACATTCAATTTAAGTGTTTTGGGTCATGATTCATACTACCATCCCAGCTCCATTATCAATGTCATATGGTTTCAGGTGACCATAGGCAAAAACTTAACTATCCGGCTTGCTTCTGTATACCCTGTACTGATAATATTTCACCATAGAAGAAAAAGAAAAACAGAGTACCTTAACTTTGTCATCTTAGGACAATGAACAATTCTATATAACACCCTGAGGGTTATATAGTTTCCTAAGGGTCTGTGGTCTAAAGCCATTATGCTGTACTGTTGTATCAATTAAGAATCCTTGAGTCCAAGTAAACAAAGTAAACTCCACCTAGCAAGAGCTTTTTATTGGAATCACCTGAAAGAACACGGTGCTGTTCATAAATCAAAATAGAAGCTCAGCAGGGGCTTCACTGGTGGTGCAGTGGTTGCCAGTCTGCCTGCTGATGCAAGGGACACGGGTTTGTGCCCCGGTCCGGGAAGATCCCACGTGCCGCGGAGCGGCTGGGCCCGTGATCCAGGGCCGCTGAGCCTTCGCGTCAGGAGCCTGTGCTCCACAACAGGAGAGGCCACAACAGTGAGTAGGCCCACGTACCGCAAAAAAAAAAAAAAAAAAAAAAGAGAAGCTTAGCAGTCAGGCCCCAGGAAAAACAGGAGACAACTTCTGAATATCTGTATTATCTTAGAAAATACTCCATAATGTAGAGTTTATTCAATAGAGTACTTTACTAGTTGATAATTGGAAATTGATAAAAGATTTTCTTTTTAAGGTAATATGTTGTGGTCATGTTGAAACACAAAATGAATAAAGGAATGAATCAGCTGTACCTAATCTAGATTCTTGTCCCAAGAGGCAAATTGTTAAGGAGACAGTCTGATTGTTTTAGGTTGTTTCATGTCTAGCTCTTCACTGACTGCCCAAGAAGGCTGTACACAAAGAAAGAGATAATTCCCCAAGGAAACACTTGACCTTTAGAAAATTAGTAGATATTACTGGTAGGGGGAAAATGCCTCTATGGTCAACGATTTTAAAACAGTGGTTTAGGCAAACATGTTTTTTTAATAGCATTTCAGGACATTTATGTATATTTATTAATACATTCATATAATTGGCTGCTCTGATTGTCCATTGGAGCACATTTTGAGAAAGACTCCATTAGGAAAAAAAGAGGAAAGAAAAGGGTCCCTTTCGTAGAGCCCTTCTACTTTTACTATGTGAAACGATTTTAACTGAAACTTGGATAAGAGGAAGAGGTGAGTCACAGTCATTTAGAGAATATTTCAGTGTGCATTAGAATCACCTGGACAGCTGGTTAAGGCACAGATTGCTGGACACCATTCACAGAGTTTCTGATTCAGGAAAACTGGTGGGGTGACACAAGAATTTACAACTCTAAGAGAAATAAACCAGACAGTACAACTCTAAGAGAAACAAACCAGACAGAGAAAGACTTACACTTAGACTACACTTAGCATGTAGAATATTAAAAAATAATAATCAACCTCATAGAAACAGAGAGTAGAAAAGTGGTTGTCAGGGGCTGAGGGTGGAGGGGAAAGTAAGGAAAAATGGATAAAAAGGTACAAATTTTCAGCTATAATATGATTTTTTAAAAAAATATTTGCATCTCTAACGAGTTCCTAGGTGATGTTGATAATGCTGGTCCAGGAATCACTTTAGAAAACCTCTGCTCTAATAATTTCAGGAATCAGAAAGTGAACCTAATTATTTAAATCTTTCAATGTTTTGTGTAACACAGATCAGCCTGTTGGAGATTATGGTTTAACAGAGAGTTCATTGTGTAAGTCCTTTAAATTCCGTTTTTAGAAAACTGAATTACCTGGCAATGTAAAACAGTCTGAAGGCAGGGTGGACTCATGCACTCTCAGTTTGCTATGCTTGCTTTAGGTCTAAAATTAACCTATTTTAGGGATACCTTATAAAATTTTTCATAATGATGCAAGCCATCCCTGGAATGGGCCTTAACTCAACCTAGTTCCCTGGTAAAAACTATTGGGTGCTTCAGGAATCAGTAAAGTCCTGGAAGGATTGAAAGAAGAGAAAAAATAAATGCACTTAAAGAAAAGAAAAAATAAATTAATGCACTTAAACAAAACGTCACATTACTCCATGAAATGAAGAAAAGATTTAAAAAATCCATTCTCCATAAGTACAGGAAATGATAAATAGGCACTAGAAAAAGTGATACATTTCAGAAAATTGCCCACCGTGATACCTTATATGTTGAGCTCTTTAAAGGATCACACTATGATATATAAGCAAGCATGTTATTTCCTTGGGACATATTGCGTTTATTGACAATTAAACTGGCATTTCACATTTTTCAAGGATTGATATAGTATTTCAGCATGTCAATTTAATTACGTGAAAAAAGCTATCTGGTGCTTATAAACTGGTCAGGTAAAATTCACCACTCTAATAGAAATAAATAACTAAATTAGACCCACAAAAAGTCACTTTGTTACGGACTGAATTGTGTCCCCTCAAAATTTATAGTTTGAAACACTAATCCCCAATGTGATGGTATTTGGAGATAGGGTGTTTAAGGACGTAATTAAGGTTAAAAGAGGATATAAGGGTAGGGCTCTAATCCAACTGGACTGATGTCCTTACAAGAAGAAGAGACCCCAGAAGTGCACACACACAGAGAAAAAGGCCATGCAGGGGCACAAAGAAAAGGAGTCATCTGTAAGCCAAGGAAAGAGGCTTCAGGAAAAACCACCTTTTTGGCACCTTGATCTTGTACTTCACAGCCTCCAGACTGTGAGAAAATAAACTTCTGTTGTTTAAGCCACCTAGTCTGTTGTATTCTGTTAGCAGCTCTACACAGCTAACACATTCTTCTTAGTCCTATTGAAAACGTCATATCAGATTTGTCAAACACACACATACACACACTGCAAAGGATTTGACAGTCAAATGAATTTGTGAAACCCTAGGTTAAATAGAGTCAAACAATTCTCTTTACTGCAAGATTTCCCATACCTATAGTATTCTAATATGTTTTATGAATCTGAAGTGAGGACTAGTCAATGCCACATTTTCCAATTTACTAGACCCTGAAACTAATTTTTTTCTTTTTTGCCTTTTTTATTGTCTTTTGTTTATTCATTTGAGGACTATATTGTGGGAATACTATTGACAAATATTACCCTGTGTAATTTAAATTAATTAATGACATTTCATTGTTTTGACTAGTGTTTATCCTTTTTATTGACTCAAATAATATTTAATCTCTTCATTTTTGTATTAGAATTTCACATCACTATTTGGGTTATTATTCTGGGTCCTTGTATTAGACAGGGTTCTCCAGAGAAACAGAACTAATAGGATGTGTGTACACAGATGCACATACTCAGAGGTGGGGAAAGACAGAGACAGAGAGAGATTTATTTTAAGGAATTGGTTCACAAGATTGTGAGAGCTGACAAGTCCAGAATTTGCAGGGCAGGCCCTAGGCTTGAGATCCAGGAAAAAGTTAATGTTGCATTCTGCAGTTCAAAGGCTGTCTGAAGGTTAAGGCCTTCAACTGATTGGAGGTTAAGGTTAAGGCCTTCAACTATAATGGCTCACCCACATTATAAAAGGTAATCTGCTATATTTAAAGCCAATTGATTAAAATGTTAATTACATCTAAAAAAAATCTACAGGAACTTCCCTGGTGGTCTAGTGGTTAAGACTCTCACTTTCACTGATGGGGGCACGGGTTCGACCCCTGGTCGGGAAACTAAGTTCTCACATGACGCGCAGCGTGGCCTAAAAATAAATAACTAAGTATGTAAATAAAATCTACATAGCAACACCTAGACTGGTCTTGTACCAGGAAACTGGGTGCCATGGCCCAGCCAAGTTGACACATTAAAATAACCGTCATACTCCCCCAAACATCTAACCTCTGACTAGCTTTCACCACATTTTACCTCTTTTAAAATCACAGTCTTCATCTTCCATCTCTTTCCTGATACTTGAGTGGCAGACATCACAAATATCTTGCCAGAGCTTGTTAAACTCTGTGTCAAAAAGCTGTGTGCAGCTGATGTGGGTTTCCTTATTATGTTGCTATCAGCAAGTGACAGTGGGAGAGAGAAACTGCTACTGCTTTCCTGGTTTATAGCCTTCTTCAATTATAGACTCTGAGATAGCTGTAGGGCCACATAACTAATTTTGTGTTCCTCTAACATTTCAGAAATCTGTTTATCTCTCACTTATTGTCCTTTTCTGTAACTACTATTCTTTACTTTCTGGTTCTCAGAAATGAGCAGGATCATGAAATTTTTTAATCTACATCTTCTTATGAGTCTCTTCTAAGCAGAACCCCAGAATCTCTCATTTTAAATGTGTTTTTCCCAAAAAAAAGATATAATGCAATTTGCTTACTGATCACCTTAACTTTTTGGTTTGTTTACTCCATTATTTTATTTATAAAATGTATTATCACTTACTATAGTAAGTGGTCACATTTAATCTATAAACGTTTCTATACTTATGTTCATTTTTCATGGTTGCACATAATTATTAACTATTTTGAAACCTACTTCTTTCCTGTTCTAAGTGCAAGAATAATTTCACTTGGTACTTCAAAGACATCAAGCCATTCACATGAGGTACCTTTTCTGCCTCCATCTCCTTGTCTTTATATCTGTCCTCCCATTTTTATGTATCGTCTTAAGGAAAAATATACTGCTGTCCTGTGAAACTAAACTACTTGGTATTCAATAAACATTTACTGGTTGGATAAATGGATTTTTCTGATTTTTTTATAACATACTATCTCATATGAAATATTTCTATTCCATTCTATTCTATCCATTCATCTATCTTTTTTTTTTTTTTTCTTTTTTTTCTCTGCGGCACGCGGGCCTCTCACTGTTGTGGCCTCTCCCGTTGCGGAGCACAGGCTCCGGACATGCAGGCCCAGCGGCCATGGCTCACGGGCCCAGCAGCTCCGCGGCATGTGGGATCCTCCCAGACCGGGGCACGAACCCGTGTACCCCGCATCGGCAGGCGGACTCTCAACCACTGCGCCACCAGGGAAGCCCTCATCTATCTTTTTTAATAAAACATTTTTTTCTGGTAAAATATACATAACAAAATTTCCCATTTTAACCATTTTAAAATGTACAGTTTATTGATATTAAATGCACTCATATTGTTATGCACCCATCGCCCCTCTCCATATCTAGAAATCTTTTCAGGTTACAAAACTGAAACTCTATACTTTTAAAAACGAACTTCCCATTCTTCCCTCTCCTTTACACCTGGAACTATCATTCTACTTCCTGTGTCTATGAATTTGACTACTTTAGGAGAGATATAAGTGGAATCAGTATTTGTCTTTTTGTGACTGGATTGTCTCACTTAGTATTATGTCCTCAGAATTCAATCTATTCATTTCTTTGGCAAAGTTCTTTCTCTTCTATCGCCTACATATTTCTCAAATTTCTTTTCTCTTCTTTATGCCCTCAACTTATGCCTTTGTTAAATTCTCTGCATCTTTTTTCCTGACTCAATGAAATAGCCTCCAGATAAGCTTCCCATAATATCCCGGCCATGCCTAATCCATTATCCACTCCTGTCATAATAGGTTATCATTATTACTATTAAAATAATTATTATTATATTTCAGATTACAAATCTAACCAAATTACTCTTTGCTTAAATATTATACTCTATCCTAATGGTCTAAAATTCTCTTAAAGTTTAGGTATATGGGATTCAAATTTTGACACATTTTCAAAAATTAAAAATCATGTTCTCCTGAGTTTCATTTCTTGATATACATAACTTTTGATCACAAGGAACATGGACTTCATCCTTCATTGCATTCTTGAAAAAAACTCAGCGTTCCGAAACTTGCATCATATTGAAGAGGAATAATTCAAACTTGTCATCATTTTCATTAAAAGATCATTTATTTTATGAGTTTAAAACAAACACAGACTAACAAATGTATGAATATTGTTGACCATTTGTGAAGAAGCATAGTGGTTTCGGAATATGCCACCTGATACTTAGGAAAATACCATTTATGTCTATTGTGGAAGGAACCCAAGAATGAAACACTAAATGCTGCACCTCAAGTATGGTCCTGGACACATGTTATACTTTCTAAAGTTTATTTTAAATTAAATCTTCATTATTTTACCCAAGATACAGACCAGAAAGATGTTAAAAATCTGTGGTCTTTTATGGCTATGCTTTCAGTGAATTACTATAAAAAAATATTGTGTATTCTAAATGTTATAAATAAAAATTGACAGTTTTCTGTCAAGTTAGTAATTTAATTCCAACTATATATACATCCATTGCTTCCATTAAAAAAGACACTATGAAGAAATTACCTCCATTGGATAAGACCACTTGGTCATTATGTATTATCTATTGTATCTACTACAAGAATATCTTTTTCTGACATTGTGTTAAGAAATTCTGAGATTATGTCATGACTATATTTTCTCCCACTTTGTATTTTATAATGTCTTTGGTTTTCATAACATTGGTCTAATTAAACTAGTTGTGAGATAGTTTCCCATCCTCATTTTTTTGGGAAGAATGTTGTATACTTCCTGTTATTTGCTCCTTAAACTTTTGGTAGAATTCATTAGGAAAAACATCTTTGCCTGGGATATTTTTAATGGGAAAAATTTGAACACAGATTAATTTTCTTAAATAAATAGAGGGCTACTCAGGTAATATATTTCCTTTTAAGACAACTCTGATAGTTTGTGTCTCACAAAAATATGTCCATTTCAACAAAAATTTATAACTTTTGAATCTCTTTATTGATATCCCTATATGTTCAACACCAGTCTCCTGATTGTCTTTAGTTATTCGTCCTTCAGTGTTTTGAGCATACTTAAGGCAGGGAATTTAATCTCTTTTTGTAGTAAGTCCAATTTTTGGGCTTCTTTTATCTTTTTTTCTCATCAATGGGCCATGCTTTCCTGTTTCTCTGAATGCTTTGTAATTTTTTTTAAAAAACTTTATATTTTTGGTATTGTAATATAACACTTGAAATAAGATTCTCCCTCCTCCCCAGAGTATGCTGTTATTGCTTATTGAGGGCTGCAGTCATCTACTTGTTTAGTGACTTTTTGAACTATTTAGAAAGGACTATATTCCTTGCCATATGCTCCACTGTGTCTGCATTCAGTTAGTGACCTGACAAAGATTTCTTTGAATGCCTGGACCCAATAAGAAAAGAAAAGTATTTTGTTGCTTTAAATTCTTTCAACAGGATCTTCCCAGGAAGCTGTTTCAACCGCATCAGGTTGAAATAGCTAGCCTCTGCTGATCTCAGTGAACTGCCAGTCAGACCAAAACACACAACCCAGCTTTTGTAAGACTGGGTTCTTATTGCCCACTCTGGCATCAGCAAGTTGTACTAGGAATGTGGGACACATTTTCTATAGCTAACTGCCATGGAGCCAGGGGCAGGGTGTTGTAGATGCTATGTGAAATGTCAAAATTCATTGAAATATACCTGCTTCTTTTTTTAATCAAGCACTCTGATGGACAGAGCAAGTGCTGAACTAGACTCCATAGTCCTAAAATAACCAAATCTAGGAGTTCTTGCCAGTTCAATGGAGCGATTGATTCCTGGAATTTCCTACTATACCATCTTCCATGACATCACTTGGTGATTTTTTTAAAAGTATAAATTATGTTGGGAAATATTCATTATGTTTCTGATGAAATTCTAAAGAATTATGCATTCATTTATGTTTTCTAAAATCAAACTAATTCCTTTTCTCACCCATCCAACTTTCTGAAACTCACATATATCCCGCGGCTTACTTGTTTTCGTCTCTTATTTTCATCACAAAAATGAAACTAAACTAATTTTAAACTAGAAATGTCATTTTATCACTTTTTTCCACTCTTGTTATATTTGATATATTTTTAGATTTCTTTTTTAGCTACTAATTTCTGTTACCATTGAATGACACAAAGATGATAAAATTTAAAAAAATAACTGCTGGATAAATGAATGAAAAAGTAAATAAATAAGAAGAGTCATTTAGGGACCTAAGGATAGATAGAAGAACCAATTTTTAATTCCTGATGTAAAACAACAGTAATTAAACCACTTAAATTAATCACCTTAAAAATGCTTTATAAAAGAGTAGTGAAAATAAATGTATATATGAACATCTTAGCATAAAATTATTTATGTCTATGATTCTTCTTACAAAGTAGTACGGAGCAGCTCAGTACTGAAATGCTGCCAAATCAGTTTCTTGATAGTTTTACAAAGAGATCAGAAGCCATGCTACTAAAGCAAAACAAAACAAACAACAATAAAATTGGAGTGTTTGCAAAAACAGCAATGATGCCTTTGTTTATAACATTGATATACACTAAGAAACTGCAGACAAAGAGTTCAGTAAGATTTAGAAAAGGATACTGATGAAACAACCAGTGATGCAGATGTAGAACTGAGAGGTGATGATGTCTACCAAGGTACTGAGGGCAATTTAAGTGACTGTGTTTGGGCGAGCTCTCCTGCACTAGTAGTGCTGATCTGCAGCTGAGCGAACAAATAGTTTGGCATAGAACAAATGAAGGTTACCACACTGTTCTCTCTTTTACATAAGAGACAAAGTATTTCCTATGTACTATTAAGCATTTTATAACTCGAGTGTGAAAAAGGAGTAATCAGAGCCAGAAGCAGTATCAGTTCTTATAGTACATGAAACAAAAAGAAAAGATCTATAGAAAATGCATACAGTGCTATGTAAATCATAAAAAAATAGCCATCCTACTCAAACTTGGTAATACAGCTAGGGATCTCATATTGGAACAAAAGGTATATTGCCCATTTTCAGCTTCCTGCCAAGTTATAAATTTATCTCTTGGGTTACTAGAATTGTTAGAAAACTAACTTTTTCTATACTTTCATTTTTCTATACTATGGGTCTACAGGAGAATATTTCTTCTTGAAGTAAGTAATTACATGTCTTTCATGATTAGATTATTTGTCAGTATAATACGTTAAGCTCAAAAGCAGCAATTTCAGAGCAAATATTTAAAAGAAATTAGTTTTGCTAGTGAAGAGAAACATAGGAACTGTAATAAAGAAATGCTGGTGGGTATACAGAAATGACATTAATCTTATCTTGTTTGGATCATTATTTTGATCTTATTTTTAAAATCCACAAAGTGTAATCTGTAATTTAAAACCAAATTCAAGAGCAAGAGTATGAAATTGGCCAATTTACAATTTTTACCATGCGACAATGCATTACTGTTCGCATATTCAATTGAAAATATTCCTCAATTATATATATATATATACATATCTTATTTACTCTACAGTATATGAGCTATGACCAAGAAAGAAAATGATAATTTCATATAATATAATTTCGAATTAACCATTTGACAAGTGTTTTGGAGCATCCACAATTGTTAGTGTTGGACTAGACTCTTGAGTTATTGTGTGATTTGTTAATAACTCACCACACGAAAAGTTCTTTTGAGAAATCTTCATAGCAAGAACCAGTTTTCAGAAATCTATTTGATTTCCCACCCAGCACATTTAGCATACTGATATTTAACCATCTTATTGTACATCGGAGACTCTCAAGTGTCCTCAGATTATCAGAAGAAAGAAGTGAGTGAAAAGAACACTACCAACATTATATATTTATCATTAGTAAAACTATGTATTAGGTTTATTGGATTATTAATACGATTATTCAAAATTCCATAAAACAGCATGGGACTTATCTTGTTCTGTCTTATAATTATTTCCGTTAAAGAGGAAATGTGAAACTCAGCACAACCTAGTGTGGTGTATGTTGGAATACTCTGATTTCAGATCATATGGTGAGAGGTAGAAGAGTAGTCTCTTTGCACCTTCATACTCCTCCTGGTTAAATAATGTATGTTCACGAGAGATACTTAATTTAGAGGAAGACAGAATTAATACTAAAATTGACTCTTTTTTTTTACTTCCTGTAACAGTATTGGCTAACAGATTATTTTAAAAGGTCACTGGGATAACTTTTGAATATCATAGTTTTAAAAACATACCGAATAAAACCTGCAGATAAATCTGGTTAATCCAATTATACTATAAAAAGTTATTCCTAAATGGCCAATTATCATATAAGTACATCTTTTTAGATGTTTAATTATATATTAATTCTGGACCAATTAATATGTATTATTATATACTCTTTTCATTAAATTAATAAGAATTATTTAGTTATGATGTCTAATTACTTATGCTTTTTACATTTTTTGGTTTTTTTTTTTTTTTTTTTTTTTGCGGTACATGGGCCTCTCACTGTTGTGGCCTCTCCTGCTGTGGAGCACAGGCTCCAGACGTGCAGGCTCAGCGGCCATGGCTCACGGGCCTAGCCACTCCGTGGCATGTGGGATCCTCCCGGACTGGGGCACGAACCCGTGTCCCCTGCATCGGCAGGCGGACTCTCAATCACTGCGCCACCAGGGAAGCCCACTTTTTACATTTTTAAATTAGTCAATTATTAATAAAAATCACATGCCAGAGCCAGGTATATATACACAGCTTTATTAAAGAATACTTTTTCCTCTATCATACCCCTAATTATGAAAATAATAGCTTTAGCTACTCATGTTTATTATTATAAATTATAAGAAGTAGCATTATTTTATGTTTCCATAAGCTATAAAATGAATAAATTAATTACACCATATATATTCCTAAACTTGACTTATATTACTAATATATCATAAAATATACTCTATATTTTTTCTCAGTGTTTTCTACAGTAGTCCACAAGACACATAATAAGACACTTATTTGAACTGAAAAATGAAGTTGTACTTATATTGGGAGGAAAAATCTGAGTGATCTTTTCTTAGTCTATTGGATTGAAGGAGATTGAAAAATGTTGTAACAGATGATAGCCTCCCCTTACACTTCATGTTGGTTTTCTGAAGTGAAACCTACTACTTTCCCCCTGAAACTTATTCCCAGTTGGCTGAGTCTGGGATCCTGGGGTATGCTAAGGTCCATGCTGCAGGGTGGCCTCAAGATGCTGCTTATAATTCAATGATGTTGTCTATAATGAAATACTTTATGAGAAAAAGTAAATGGTTTTGGTCCTGTCCTTTGCTGGTGATATTAATCAGAATGGTCAGCAAAGTTACATACCCATATGAAGATCTGGGTTTGGCCAAAAACGTGTCAGCTGAATAATGGGTTATTATACAAGGAGCAAGCTTTTTTCCACTTACTGTAAAAGCAGTAAAATTCCTCAAGCTCAGTGCTCCTCTCTTGCAATGCAGTTTACTGCATGGGCAAGTTTTCATCTCAGCTCACTTGTGTCATTGTCCTACTCACTCTCTGTAGGTCTTGGAAGGCACAGGAAACTGCTCCAGTTACTGCGTTTTTCCATAAATAATAAAGTCCTTTACCTCTAACCCAGGAATCTTTTTTTTTTAACATCTTTATTGGAGTATAATTGCTTTACAATGGTGTGTTAGTTTCTGCTTTATAACAAAGTGAATCAGTTATACATATACGTATGTCCCCATATCTCTTCCCCCTTGTGTCTCCCTACCTCCCACCCTCCCTATCCCACCCCTCTAGGTTGACCCAGGAATCTTGTATCTTCTATGACTATCTATGAAACAGTAGTAGGTAACTTGTTAGATTGGCATGTGGTAAAATCCCAGGTCTTTCACAGTTCTTGACAGTTTCCTGATATAATGGAGTATCTTCCAGTTCAGCCTGAATAATGGCCACAAGGGGTGAACGTGAAATAAAACTTCCTGCATTAAGATGCATTAAACTTCCAGTTTAACAACCAGGACAAAAAACAAGACCACCTACATTAGCATGACAACTATTTGCTCCAGAAAATTTTTTCTCAGATAACCTATGTAATCCAGTAAATAATTTCATTGTGTGTGTCAACAATTTTCCAAAATTGACTGCTTATATTAGCCTGCTTCTCAGGGCACTAGTTCCCTCAAATGAGCAAAGTATTTTCTTATTAAACAACTCTTTACTTATCGAAATTTGCTTCAAGATCCTCCAACCTGAAACTTATACAGTTTGCCCAATGGAGTTCAGATTTTCCACAGTGAAATACCCACCATAAACTACTCAAATCTAGACCCCAAGTCTCCATAAAATTCTCAGCCTTCTCTTGTTGAGACACTATTAAGACTCTATTGAGTTGGTCCTCTTCCTTCATGCAGGAGGTAGTAAACTTGGATCTGTATGATTCATCGGGTTATTATAGAGTGTGTGTGTGTGTGTGTGTGTGTGTGTGTATGTGTGTGTGTAGGAGTTCTGGGTTTAACAGTATTAATGGTTACTTTCAGATATCTTTACTTCTACTAAGCTTCAAAACAACTCTATTAGGTTCCATTTTTTTAAACTTTTGGGTTTTCTTTATCTACTTCACTAAACAATTAGCATCCATATTTTTAATTTCTTGCAATATTGCCAAATGATATTAAATTTCTCTGAATTATCTTCAGTGTGTTACATGAAAATGCACATTAAACACAAGCTAAACAATGTGAAAAAATGATGGATTGCTAGTACAGTGTCAATGAAGCGCTTGTGTCAAATGATTATTTGGCATCATATAAAATAAATGTATAAATTAATTCACGGAATGATTTGTTTTTTCCATTAAACTAATATTATACAATTATGAAATTTTAAAAATCACTGAATAAACTACTTTCAGAAAAAATTATTTGTCCACCAAGAGCTTAGTTTGTTTCATTTGTATCCAATATTATCTACAGAATTCAAGGAGAATGTATCTGCAGGATTCTGGCTTTCCTCCACTTCATATTTGGCAATATGAAAAAGCTGTAAAAGCCAGCAATGAAGAACTACATAATTTAATATTATATATTTTGAATTACCAAGTCTTAATTTTTTCAGAGTTGTCATATTATATAAAATCTACCTGGTAATTTATCTTTTTTTTGAAGTCAGTGGTTGTAGGAGGATGATTTCATTATTTTTACCAATGTGCAATCAAATGCATAGTCTCTCCATATAAATTCTCTAGACCAGATTTTTCTTTACAGTAGTCCAGCTTGCTTTAACAGAAATAATGTGGTTATAGCTCTTTCTCTAAGTATGCTAAGCTTTGATTATAGGCTGCAGCAGAAATGTCTTTTACTACTACAGAAAAATGTGTAAATACAATTTGGAAGGTCAATAACTTGAAACAGAGAATATATCTGCTACCTTTCAGCTAAGTAGACTTAAGAAGACATTCAAATAAGTTAGATTAAATTAAAATTTGTTCATCCCCAATTTTAATGTATATTTAATAATGAATAAAGATGACATTTTTTGTTGTTGCTGGGAGGGAAAAAAGGCAGTAAAAAGCCCTTCAATAATCTTTCCACTTTGTAAAACAATACCAATTCTGTCATCCCAGGCCTAAGCTTATTTAGTAATAATTATGTAGCAAAAAATAAAATTCCACTTAGCCTCAGTGTCAAAGAAATGAAAATTAACCGTAAAATACAAAATTATCAACATCACTAATTGAATAAAATTTTAAAAAGGATTTTCTTTAACATATCTATATTTATATCTATATAGAAATGTACTCTTTTTAGTCAAGAGGAAAAATGGTATGTTCTAGTGGTAAATATTTCAACCCAGTTTTATGTATTATAAATTACTATTTGAAATTCTAAATCATGTATGGGTAATGAATGTTGACCAAATCAGGTAATATTGGAAGAAGCAAGCCCAATAATCTGATGAAACGAGCAAACCTATAGATTATTGATGATACAGACAATGTTTGATATCTTATCATATAAGTGTGCTGGAATGACACAAATCCAGATAAAAAGCCTGTTCAAAGTCAAGGAGTTAGTAGAGTTAGATAGAATCACACAGACCCATTCTAAGTACTCAGATCAAGTAAATATCTAGGACAGCAGCATAAACTTGAAAGGTCAGGCAGATAGTGGCTTTCCATGTAAGCATGCTAGGTAGAAGATCAGAAAGTCAGGGGTGAAGAGATTACATAAAAGTATAGTTTATAGCTTATATCTAGCAACAGAAAGAAGCAAGTATCTAAGAACAGAGAGATTTGCTTACAAGGTTTGGTAATTCAGTGTTGTTCTTTTTACTCTAGGATTATATAGAAATACAGTAAGTATGCATGAAGTATAATGTTTATTATAATTATTGAACGCATGTTTCCTCTTAAAAAATCTATGTAGAAAGAATGAGCAATGTGAATTAAGAAACAAAAAGAGAGGATGGAATGGGTAATGAGAAACTCATCCCACAGACCCAGATATCAGGCATAGGGAACAGTAGCAAGAACTATTTTTCAAAATGGGTCAGTGTTTTTTGAAGCAAGAGAACATTATATTCTCTTCAAGGATTCCAGAACCATGGTTAGAGTATGGGTGAGAATAATTATGGGCAAATGGGCATGCCTTCCAGGTAGAGTACTGCAGAGTGAAAGTTGGGTTTGCCAGTGTATTATTTGCTAATGTTCAGAGTAGTTTATTGATTTCTGCTTAGAAGCAAAACTAATTTTTAGGTTTTCAAATACCATTTTTGTAAAATGTAAGTAATTGGAATATCTAAGTTCTGCTCATAATTCTAAGGAGAGCTCAGTAGAAGTATCTCCTATAATGGGGTAAAATACAGGTTATCATCCCAAGGACTAGGGAAATTACCTCCAGGGTGGTAGAAATCAGAGGAACTGAAAGAAAATTTCAAATTGCAAATCATTAGGAACGTAAGTTATGTGTGGTAAAATAAACTTAAAAGTCAGGACTGTGAGGTTGGCAAAACTGACATTAAAAAATAAATCAAGAAAACAAAAGCTCAGAATGTGGGGAACAAATCAGGATGAACAGTATAAAAGAGGTTCAGGCAAGTGATTTCATGAGTAAGCACAAGAAAAATATTAGAGGTCCAGTTTTAGATTTGTCAGCTACATGGTGTAGGAGTATGCTGGATAGATCAAAGGAATCATGCATAACTGGATAGAATGTGTGGCAATATGTCAAACTTTATTCACACAAAAGTGTAACATGTTGGAGTCTCACTTTTATACCTCTTCCCTGGAGGCCAAGGTATAACATATCTTAGATCTGAAAATTCTAATAATTATGGTACTACAAAATTGAACTCCAGGTTTTGAGTTCCAAAACTATTAGGAAAAGCATTTGATAAAATTCATCATCCATTTATGAAAAAAACTGTCAACAAAGTGGCTATAGAGGGAATGTACTTCAACATAATAAGAAAGACCCATATTTAACAAACTCACAGATAACATACTTAACAGTAAAAAGCTGAAAGCTTTTCCTCTAAGAGCAAGAACAAGACAAGGATGCCCATTCTAAACACTTTTGTTCAGCCTAGTATTGGAAGTCCTAACCACAGTAATTAGGCAAGAAAAATAAATTAATAAAAGTTATACAAAATATGGAAAGGAAGAAGTAAAACTGTCGCTATTTGCAAATGACCTGATACTATATACAGAAAATCCTAAAGATGCCACCAAATACTGTTAGAACTAATAAAACAGATTCAGTAAAGTCTCAGGATACCAAATCAATATATATAAATTCAGTGGTGTTTCTATACACTAATAATGAACTATCAGGAAAGGAAATGAAGACAGCAATCCAATTTACAATTGTATCAAAAAGAATTAAATACTTAGGAATAAATTTAACCAAGGAGATGAAAGACCTCTGCCCTGAAAACTAAGAAACTGATGAAAGTAACTGAAAACAACACAAATAAATGGAAAGCTATTTGGTGTTCATGGACGGGAAGAATTAATATTGTTAAAATGTCCATACTACCAAAGCAATCTACATATTTAATACAATCCCTACCAAAATTCCAATGGCATATTTCACAGAACTAGAGCAAATAATTCTAAAATCTGTATGCCACCACAAGAGATCTCAGATAGCTAAAACAATCTTGAGGAAGAAGAATAAACCTGGAGGTATCATGCTCCCTGATTTCAAACTATACTACAAAGCTATAGTATGGCACTGGCACAAAAACAGACACACAGATCAATGGAACAGAATTGAGAGCCCAGAAATAAACCTATACATATATGAACAGTGAATGTATGACACAGGAGCAAAGAACATACAATGAAGAAAGGATAGTCTTTTTCTTTGGAAAGAGTGTTGGGAAAACTGGACAGCCACATGGGAAAAAAAATGAAAATAGGCCACTATCTTATACCATACAGTAAAATTAACTCAAAACTGCTTAAAGACTTGAATGTAAGACCTGAAACCATACAATTTTTATGAAAAAACAGGCAATAACCTCATTGACAGCAGGTTTAGCAATGTTTTTGTGGATGTGACTCTAAAGAGATGGAAACAAAAGCAAAAGTAAACAAATGGGACTACAACAAACTAAAAAGCTTCGGCAAGTCACAGGAAACCATCATCAAAGATAAAAGGCAACCTTCTGAATGGGAGAAAATATGTGCAAATTATATATTCAGTAAGGGGTTAATATCCAAATTACATGAAGAATTTGTACAACCCAACAACAAAAAATGATACAATTGAAAAATGGGCAGAGGATCTGAATAGAAATTTTTCCAAAGAAGACAAACTGATGGCCAACAGGTACATGAAAAGATGTTCAACATCACTAATTATCTCAGAAATGCAAATCAAAACCACAATGAGATATCACACCTGTTAGAATGGCTATCATCAATAAGACAAGAAATAACAAATATTAGAGAGGATGTGGAGAAAAGGGAACTCTCATACACTGTTGGTCAGAATGTAAATTGGTGCAGCCACTATGGAAAACAGTATGGAGATTTCTTTAAAAATTAATAATAGAACTACCAAATGATCCAGCTATTCCACTTCTGGGTATTTATCCAAAGAATATAAAAACACTAATTCGCAAAGATACATGTACCCTTACATTCACTGCAGCATTATTTACAATAGCCAAGATATGGAAACAACCTAAGTGTCCATCAGTGGATGAATGGATAAAGAAGATGTGGTATATATATACAATGGAAGATTAGTCATAAAAAAATGAAATCCTACCATTTGTGACAACAAGGATGACACTGAAGATATTACACTAAGTGAAATAAGTCAGATGGAGAAAGACAAATACCATATGATTTCACTCATATGTAGAATATAAAAAAGAAAAACAAAGAAACAAACAAAATAAAATAAAACAAACTCATAGATACACAGATCAGATTAGTGGTTACCAGAGGAGAAGGGAATTGGTGAGTATGCAAAATGGGTGAAGGAGGTCAACTGTATGGTGATGGATGGTAACTAGACTTGTGGTGGTGATCACTTTGTAGCATATACAGATGTTGAATTATAATGCTACACACCTGAAACATATAATTTTTAAGTCATTATATATTATATGTGAATATAATTAATGTGTGCTTATTTTAAGTAAATAATTGTGTGCAGAATATTATGTGCATTTTTTTTAATGCTTAAAAATTTTGGTGTGAATATCATTATCATCCTCATTTTAAAGCTGAAGAAACTCATCATTAGAAAAATTTTAAACATCTGACAATGTCAAAGAGCTAATAAGTGGCATGTGGCACAGGATTCTATTCCAGGACTATTAGACTGAGCTCTTAACTTCTCTTTAGTATTATAATTTTACACTAAAATTTTATTGTATTTTTATCTATAATTCTTTGGGCTAAGAAAGATAAATCAAGGGAAGTATTAATCACAGTAAGAAGTAACCTTTGTGTTTCAGCCAATGAAATATTTGTTCTCATTAAAAAATGTCAGAGTTGATGTCATATTAAATTATCTGTATACTGGAATTAACATAAAAATCATCATTTAAAGTAACTTCATGTATTATTTTTAGTTTTTTTTTTCAAAAAGATTGGCTGAGCCAATTTTCTATTACTGCTATAAAAAGAAGTTAAAAATCTATTCAGTAAATATGAAACCATACCAAGAAAACCATAAACATACATTTTGGGGTTCAGAGAGATGCTCAAATTCATTAACTTAGCATCAAGGATATTGTCTTTCTGAGCTTTCCAGACACAATATAAATAATTAAATACATTTTAAATAATTAAAACTACAGAAGATACTTTTTATATTCAAAATGTTATTCACTCTCCTAAAGTATACAAAGACTTAAAAATGAGGAATTAGACAAATAAACCTCTGAGTCCTTTGTTAGATTTTTGTTTTAAGAAGATGTGCAAAAGGGACCTTAGAATACATTTATGTATCTCAAAGGATTACAAAGAACAAATTTATGCACATGAAGGGATCAGCTAGATTTAGCTTGTGTTAAGCATCACTTCTGGTGTTATGATGGATAAAATATTTGGGTTATTAAGGTGTGGAGGATGTGTAAATTAGATTTCCATCATTTTTTACAGTCTACTAAGCAATGTGATGGGGAAAAAAGTATACCCACAAAATCAATAAATATATTACACATACAGATATTGCAATATCTTAGAGCATTTTTCCCCAGTTCTAAGACCTCTAATACTTTAAATTATTTTAGTATTGCTTTAGTTATTATTTGTTTGGTACTTACTATGTGCTATACGCTTTTCATGTCATATCTTATTTAATACTAATCAAAATGCTATGAGGTCTACTATTAATTTTTTGTTTTATACCACACTTTTATTTTTAATTTTGGAAAGCATTTTATATGTTTAGAAAGAGTGGTTTCACATTTCTAAAGGAAGCTAATTCTAGCTTAAAAAATCAAAGGTTACAGTAAGTACAGGAATGGAAAGTAATTTTCAACAGCTCTTAGAGAAGAAACCAGTAAGCAGGTGATTCCATCGGCTGGGAAAATAGATGGTTTCTACATATTTGCATAATAGTGCCTCATCCTGAAAAACAACAACCTCAGAGCATGGTATTATCTTACTTTCCTAAATGTAAATATCATCTCTCTACTTACATGTGTGTATGTTCCATAGACAAACCAATGTTATACAAACTTCATTGAATCTATCATCATTTGTGTGTTTATGTTTTTTTTCTTTAATTGGTTATTATTCCTGTTCTCTGAATTTAGTGTTGTGTCAAAATTTCATATTTGATTAAACATATTCATATCTTCAAAGTATTTAAATAATTATAACCAGCTTATAAATTATGGTTCCCTCAGGAAAATGTAAGAGCTGTTCCAAATGTGAGTACTATTACAAATAATTATAGATGTACAAGGTATATTTTTATCTAAATGGACTATTGTGTGCTAAGTAGGCCTACACAACATGTATATATCTTAAAGGACATATTTGTCAAACTTGTCCAGATATTCTGAATTCAAATTATAGCTAAAATTGTTAGCTTTTTTTTACTGCATATTTAGGATGATATGATATTGTATAATATATATTAAATTGTGAAAATTGATACAAACTTTTATTAATCTTGAAAGCAGTCACTAAAATTCTCAGTACAAAATTTAATTCTTACCTTATCTTATTTGTGACATGTATAAAAAAAGAAAAGAAGAATTCTAGTTAATATTCTGGACAGAAGTGAACAGAACTTAAGTATAACCAATTAATATTTTCCTGCTCTTTTTATTCTCATTTCAAGGATGTCATGTCATTATATTAAATAAAACCATTTAAACATTTTAGTTGAAAAGAATATCATAGCTTATTCCTTACCAACATATTCTATTTGGATATTTAGATACTTTGAAAGAAAAAGACAAAAGGAAAATAAGAGAATCAGAAAGAAAATTAAAGGTGAAAATAGAAGCTCTGTAAAGCTTGAATTCCAGTCCCAACTAAACCAATGAGTATTTAAATTCTCTATCATACAATAGATAAAAATTGTGTAAATCCTAAGCTATTCTATGACCCAGATGGATGTTTTTACAAAGCTCAAAATTCTTTACATTTCTATCAACATTGTGACAAAACTGGCCAAACTTCTGCCTGCTAAGCTATATCAAAATTCTCTATAACCTCTGTAATTTAATCCTGACAAACCCATTGACATCTTTTTTTTCCTTCTCTTTTCAGAGGGAGGAAATTTAGACCTGGAGAGATTCTGACTTGAGTGTTAGCTGCAGAACTATTCCTAAAAATTGGGCTTCCTGAGTTCTAATCCATCCTTTCTACTATGATATGCTTACATTTAGGGGTTCACAAAACCCACTATATGGAGCAAAAATGTTAGATTCTAAATATAATATAATAATAATTATGAAAATAGAATAAGCATTAATGTAAAGAGCAGGGCATATACATTTAGAAATAAACTAATAATGTATCTTGGTTTTGCTTTGATATTTCATGTTTCACAGGATACATTCTAGGTCTATTCCAAAGAATAACAGTGAAATAAACTTCAATTTAAATATAAACATTAATGAAGAAAATAGATAAGAATTATTTGCAAGATGTCTCTCCTCTGTGCTCCCACAGCACACTTTATACAACTAATAAAACACTCATTATTTTTATTGTAATTATGCTTACAGTATCCCTCTAGATAACAAGCCTCTAGAGGACAAGTACTATATTTTATTCATTTCTGTGTCACAAGTTTCTGGTACAGTGCCATTATACAATTAGGCACTAAATAAATATTGTTCAATACATACATGAAGGACACTATGTTCAAAAGCATATGGGTGTATCTCTTTCACAAACATGTGTGTGATCTGCAACGTGAATTCCTAAAATATGGCAAAAATAACTTTTCTAGCTAAGCTTATGCTGCTTAGATGAGTGAAATAGCACACTTTGAAGGTTCTTTTGCTTTCTGGAAATAAATTATTGTATTCCTACTGAATTTAAACTTGAATCTTTTAAAGATGGTAGTTGAAAGCCCAAATACCAATTATATTTTTAAAACAGGTAAATGAATTCCTGGAGATCTCACCAAGACCCTTAAGGATCCTTGCTAAGTGCATGGCAAACTTCCTTCTTGGAAAAACAAAAGGCAGTTCTAGTGTTTTCCTTGTGAATACCCAAGTAACAGGCGCAATAGATGGATGATCCAAGCAGTTGGCACAGCTGCTATGGCTAATCTAACTAGAATTGATTTATAATCTAGAGTTTATTTATAGTAACTGATTGATTCAACAAGTGTTTCCTACATGTTGTGTCCTGAGCTGGAGCCCAGGAGATCAAATTGAGTAACTTGCAGTTTATGTCCTGAATGAGCTGTCATATTGGAACAAGAATGATAGCTCAGTTATTATTTATAACATTAAAATACATCATTTCAGGGTGGTAAGAATGCCATTGGTGTTTTCATATTTCAAAGTGGTCAACATACGTTTGAAAATCAATAATTTATTTTATACATTGATTACTTCTCCAGTGATAGCTACTTAGGAGATTTTTTTTTTTTTTTTTTTTTGCGGTACGTGGGCCTCTCACTGCCGTGGCCTCTCCCGCCGCGGAGTACAGGCTCCGGACGTGCAGGCTCAGCGGTCATGGCTCACGGGCCCAGCCGCTCCATGGCACGCGGGATCCTCCCGGACCGGGGCACGAACCCACGTCCCCCGCATCGGCAGGCAGACTCTCAACCACTGTGCCACCAGGGAAGGCCAGGAGATTATTTCTGATCATTTTTAAAAAAGTTTTTCCCATAATCCATCATATAAAGTAACACCTAGGAAGAGTCATAGATTTTTCTTATTTCTCTAAAATGATATTTTAAATCTATTTGTAGTTTCTCAGTAGGGCCATTTTATTAGTAATATGTGTCCTCATTTCCCTCAAAACTCAGCCTGAGGCAAGGGCTATGCTATTGGGTTGGCCAAAGATTTCGTTTGGTTAGTGAATAAATTGTTCAATGAATATGAAAAAATGTCTTTTATTTTCGGGCCAACCAACTCTTTGGCCAACCCAATATTTTGGGAAATAATCTTGTGGAACAGTAGTGGGTTTGTGGGAAGAATGAAACAGGATGGAAGAAAAAGCCTATCCAAGGGTAACTTTTCAAGTTGACCACTATGGTAGGAAAACTAGCCGCATTCCCACTGGCGAAACTCTGAGGATCTCTATACAAATAATCTCAGAATTATCTGTCCCAAGGACAAAAGGGATATCCTTTAGATTTCAACACCTATTAGTCAAAGGTTACACCATGAGGTAAAATCCCAGAGCAAGAAGCTAGAGATACATGATTCATCTAAGCAAATTGCAATTAGGTTATATTTGCTGGTTTCCATAGCCATTCCTAGAGTAAAAAGATGAGCTGAGAGGACACGGTTTAGGGCATAAGTGGTATCTGATATGGTCACTGAAGTTTTCACTTTATATTTGAGAATACTTCCAAACATAGGTGGCTCTGCTTACATATGTTGCTGCATGAGCAGAATGTTGATTTCTGATGATGGACAGATTCATTTCCAGAAAATATAATAGTACTGGTTCTCTTTCTAATAATGGAATGTCCAATTACTGGGTTCATAAATATTGGATGTTATCATTTTTCCAGCTGTGTACATGCATTCCTGTTCCCAAATGCTTTGCAAACAAAAAAGCAGGAAAAATATGTACATATTTTTATTATTCAATAGCTCTGTTCATACATACTCATGTGCCAGATGCAGAACACTGAAGTAATGTAAGTAAGTAAATCTATGCAGTTCTGTCTTGAGTACTTCTGTTGACTGTGCCAACCTTACACAGACAGAACTACTACTTATGTAAGCCCAACAATATTCAGGGGCTTGTGAGAGGCCCCATCCTCCAGGGAGAATGGCAATGATACTGTGGAATCACTTTGCTGAAAAGAACTTTTGTACAATTTTGCTTGAGTTGTTAGAATTTCAACTTTACCTTTATAATAAGAAGCATTTCTTAGAACTTATATAAAAACATTCTCTATCTCCAGTCCCCGTATGATAAGATGTCATGGACAACTATTCCCTTCTCAAAATGTCTTCTTGGTAGTGTTTGTGAAATGACAGATTTCCTAATAAGCACTTAGGGGGATTTGAGAAAAACTTATCACATTGGTCATAAATTCTAATGTTGTGAAAACTACATCAGTTCTGGCAGGCACCAATAACTCAAATTGAGAATTTTACTCACATTCAGCTTGGTTCAATATGTGTATAACCTGGAAATATCTACCATAATGACACAAGCCTTGCTGGTACCCAGGCACTAATTTATAGAAATTATCTGAGAAAAGAGCAATATTGAGAAGCATGATTATTTTTTAATTCCAAGAGTATGTTTGTGCCTGGAAAGTTAAGGTATAAATCTCCTTTTCTTATGTTCCATTACCTGGTTGCCCTCCACTTTCACTAGCTAAAGATTTGGGGAAATTTTTACATTAAATATATCATCTCTGCAATAATAATTGGTTATTCGTCTTCATACCCTCTGAAAGCAACTATCCTTTACCTTCTGGAATCCAACGGCCACTAGAGGGCTACCATTAGACATACTCTGTTGCTTGTTGAAGGCCCTTACCTTACCAGAAATGCTACAATAATTTAAAGATGCATTATGTTGAAAGGAGGCAGAGAGAAATATGAAAATTGATCTTTATTTTGATCTTTCATAGCCACCATAATTTTTCCTCTGAGAGTGTATTATATAAACAAGAATGTCACTTGCAAACTATCGAAGATACATTTTCTCTCGGACTTAACCAGTGATTGCCTTCTAGACTGAAATTTCCTAGTGCCATTATAGGTTGTGAATAGCTGGTATATATATAAGTGGATTCTAAATAAGTAAACAAATTATCAATCTGCTAAAAACTCAAGAGTCCCTATATACAGTACATGATATATGCTATAGGGGAACCAAAAGAAGAAATTATGTAGTCTCTATTTTGATGTAGCCATCAATCTAATGAAATATTTTGAAAAGGGGAACAAATAAGTAATACAAATTGGTACTGATTATAACTGCAATGGGGGTTGCAAAAAAAAAAAGCAAAAGAACAGTGAATGTAAGAAGTAGTACATGAAGAAGTTAGATATTAATCTGGGACACAGAGAATGAAGTTCCAATTAAAGTAAGAAAACACCTAAAGTCTTAAAAATTAAAAATGCAAACAGCCCGTGAACGGGGAGAATGTATCAATATATACTGAGAAAAAGAGGTGTGTTGCTGAGTAATCTTTCCAAATAGGGCAGTTCCAATGCAGTATAGAATAAAAGTGAATAAATACCAAGTAATAAATTTATAAAGTCTTAAAAGCCAGACAACAAAACTCATACATCTTCATACAGGAAGTGATAGGTTAAAGCTTGTTTAGAAAAAAATATTTTACTAGTGGTTTCAGATAAATTGTCCTAAGAAAATTCTATCAGGGAGCCTGTAGAATAACCATAGGATGGAGTTATGAAAATGAGAACTAGGACAGTGAAGAGAGAATAGACAAGTAAAGTACACTTCCAAGGATGCTGAAAGGAAAAACACTATTTCAATTTTATCTAGAAGTATTACATGAAAGGAAAGAAAGAAAATGATGCAAAGATCTCTAATTTTTAATAATCAGGAAGGAAGAAGTGTGTGCACCAATGAATTATGTAGGGATAACTAAAGAATAAAACTAACTGGGGCAGGAAATACATTAGTTCAACTTTGGAATATGATCATCTTGGGCTGAGAGCAAGACATGTAATTAGAAATGTCCTCAAGGCTTTTGGAAAAAACAGAATAAAAAAGTAAATACCAGAGAAGAACAGGAGTTGTAAGTTTGCACTACATCAGCACCATTGGGAGAGTAATTGAGTGTTTCCAACTACTAGGAAAGGATTTAGTATAGAGCAAAAATTTGCTAAGAATAAAATCTTGAAAAACAGTCACAGAAAAAGACAGAAGAAGAATGGTCAGAAACAGATAGGAAAAATAGAAGAATTCGTAGAAAAAGAAGAAGAAAAGATTTTAAAAAGTAAGGATTTTAAAAAGGCAATCAGCCTTAATGAAACATACTTCCTTTCACATTATGCTTGAGAGTTTAAAAGTCACAGCTATTTGCCATGTGAGCTTTTATCATAACAGCATTGAAAAAGGTGAAAGTGGACTGCCTCTTGATTTTAAACAACTGGCAAACCCAAAAGCAGAAGTTCCAGTCAACTCTTGAACATCTGTACCCTTAGAAAATGAAAAGAAAATGTTTAACTAAGTTATGCCCACACCCACTTCCCAGTCCCCACCTTAAATTAGATACCAATTTACTGTATCAAGCAATGAATGAGGATTTGGTACTTGCTTGAAACTGCTGTGTAGAGTATGTAGGGTAATTATTGAGTCTAATTCTGAATTATATTGTATACTGTATATCTTATAAACCCCACCTGCCCCAATAATTAAACAAAGAATCAAAGAAAAATAAAACAATTATGGAATTGCTGTAGGAGGAATATCTGGACTATAAGCAACTGAGCAAGTCTCATTAAAGCCATGGCAAATGACCAGATAGAGTTTTAAAGACTGGCAAGGAAGACTGTGTTCTTTACATTCACATTTACTGGATTTGGCTCACCAGAGTTTTAATCTCAGGCAAACAGCTTGCTGCATCTTTGCTTAATACCTTCTAGGTGGAAACTAATTTTACTGTTGACTAGGTAGGAACATATTTGAGCTTGTACTACTATTTAAAGGGACAGAATCCAACTTTTTTGTTCTTTACCAATCATTTAATACTCAGATATATAATTACATTTATATAGATATGTAATTATATATGTATAATTATGTTATAAAAATATATGTATATTATATCTATCTATCTATAAAATGGTCCTTTCAAAGAAAATCCAGTCATAGATAGTCATGAATATCTATTTACTTTGATGGGAATAAAAGAAAGAAATAGGATCCCTGAAATTTTATTTTTGGAATGACACAGTATTGAAATTCAACCCCCCACACACACACATACACATTTATTATCTTTTTGTAGATTGTCAAAACATGTAACTTTTCTCAAGTAAACAGATCTGGTGCTTCTCTTTTCTTTCCTATGCTTTGCTTTCTTTTCCTCCTTCTAACCTAAATTGCTCTGACAGGTATGGGCCAGTTACATGGCAAGTGTTCAACTTCACAGTGTGCTAGGTATCGATACAATGCATATTCTCAGTGTAAGTTGTTTTTTGTTTGTTTACTGTTTATTAAAGGCAAAATTCTGAATGTTTATAAAAGAACCAGAAAAGAAAAAAATGTCACACCATGTACAGTCCCCAGATGAAAATGAAGTGACACCACCAAATTCATTTTTGTATCATCACATCTCTATGATCAAAAGAAAAAAGAAAGAAAAAAAGAAAGGAGGGTGGTGGTGGTGGTGTGATGAATTGGGAGATTGGGATTGACATGTATACACTAATATGTATAAAATAGATAACTAGTAAGAACCTGCTGTATAAAAAAGTAAAATAAAGTTCAAAATAAAAAAAAAGAAAGGAAGGAAGGAAGGGAGAAAGGGAGGGAGGAAGAAAGAAGGAAAGAAAGAAAGAAAGAAAGGAAGAAAAACTCTGCCAGCTGACAATGAAAGAAAAATTTATATTTGTCAAATCCTTCTTATTATAATCTCTCTAATTTTTGCACTTACCTATAATCTCAAAAATATAATAAACTCTTTTACTATAAAGACTCTTAAATGCTTTTTATAATTCAGCATGCAAACCAAACTTCTGGTAACATACAATATGCTAACCATACATTTTTGGATTTATTTTGACTTAAATTTGAAAATTTATAATGTTTAAAAAAGAGATACAACCTAGTGTTTATAATCAAAGTTTAATAAATGTTAGTTGAAAAACTGACTGAATAAATAAATGAATAAAGCTTTGGGAATTTTACTTTGATAATTATCAGTTTATTCTTTATTCAAATTAGGCTTTTATAGAACTACTTTGTAAATATCTAAACTGAAGTCATCAGTGCTGAAATAAACAGCTTTACATCTTTAGAGAAAACCACTAAGTTACTCAACTAATTAAATCAACTCATAAGGTAAAACAACTATTTCTCTGTTCTATTTACTTTGATGCAAATGTTTCAGAGGTCCTCTAGGGCAGGAACAATTTAATGTCTCTGTAACCCTAATCCTTACCACATAGTAGGGGTTTGCTAGTGAAGATTATAATGACATATCTGTATAATATATTGTTTATTCCCAGGTCCCCTTAAACTTGACAGGAGTGTTACTAACACCACCCTTTCCCCTTTTGGTTTCAAGTGTAGAAGGTTTAATCGGCCTCTTCAGTTCATGTTGCATTATCATCATTCACAAAAGGCTCTTCTCTTGTTTGAATTACAGTTGTTATCTTTCCCTTTAACCCCATACGCAGTCCCGTTTCTCTTTGCCCTTTCCATAGAAAGATATTCTGATGGGTATTACATGTGTCATTTTGCATGTGTTTTTACAAATTTGGAGTTATGTTTTCATGCATATAATTTAAAAAGTACACATATCTCATTATGTTTCTTACTTTTATCTCTAATCACTCTTGTTTTTTTTCCCTGTTGAATCTTCCTATTTTATTTTTAATTGTGGGAATACATACATAACCATTTTTAAGTGTACAGTTCTGTGGCATTTTGTACATTCACAGTGCACAGCCATCACCAACATCTACCCCCAGAACGTTTTCATCTTCTCACACTGAAGTTCTGTCCCTGTTAAACACTAACTACCCACCCCCAACCAACCTCCAGCCCTTGGCAACCACTGTTCAACTTTCTGTCTCTACAAATTTGACTACTCTAATACCTCAGAAGTGGAACCATATAATATTTGTCCTTTTGTAATTGGTATATTTCATTTAGTACAATGTCCTCAATGTTCATCAATGTTGTAGTATATGTCAAAATGTTCTTCTTTTAAAGGCTGATAATATTCCATTGTGTGTATATACCACATTTTGTTTATCCATTCATCTGCCCATGGGCACTTGAGTTGCTTCCTACCTTTGCCCATTGTGAATAATGCTGCTGTGAACATGAGTATACAAATATCTGTTCAAGTTCCTGCATCCACACCTTTTTGGGTATATACCCACAAGTGGAATTTCTGGATCATATGGTAAATCTATGTGTAATTTTTTGAAGAACCATCATACATTTTTTCACAGAGCTGCATCATTTTACATTCCCATAAGCATTGCACAAGGGTTCCAATTTCCAAAGCACTGCTTTTACATAAACATTTTTTAAATTGAAGTGCAGTATACCTTTATAAAAGTACATGCAACATAAGTGGAAAACCTGATGAATTTTGTCAAAATGAACATACTATTTTAACCAGCATACAGATGAAGAAAGAGGACATTGCAACTCTCCAGAAGCCCACTTCAAATTTTCCAGTTATGGGCCCTTCCCAAAGGTAAACTTTACTGTAATAACTAACTGCATGTATTATTTATTCTTGTTTTACAGTAAATATTCATTTGTGTCTGAACTCATTTACTAAAATTCTTGTTTGTGGTATATATTTTGTTAAATATAGTAATAGTGTATTCATTTTCATTGTAACATATATACACAAACATAATATAAAATTATGCATATATACTATATATGTGTATATGTATGTTTACACACACATACAAAATATTATGGCTATACCAAACATGTTTACCCAGTCTAACATTTATAGAAATTTGGGTTATTTCCACTTTATTACAAACATTCTTTCTTTGGAATTCTTTCTTTTGGAATATATATATACTTTTTTTCTGTTTGTTATATGTATAGGGGTAGAATTGCTAGTTCACAGAGTAGGCAAATGTGAAGTTTATAGATACTTTGAAAAAGTTTCCTAAAATAGTTGCTCCAATTTCATGCTTAATAGACAATTTAAGTATCTGTTACTCTAGATCATTGATAACATTTTGTACTGTCTTTGTAATTTTTTGCTTAAAAATTATATTTCTCAGATGAAAATTGTAGTCTGGCATCTTTTAATGCATTTATTGGCTAACTGGATGTTCTCATTTTTTGAGTGCATATTCAAGTCTCTTGATCATTAATAAGTGTGTCTGTCTTTTTCTTAGGAACTTTTTTCTGAATATGAATCATTTGTCAGATATGTATATGACAAATGTCTTCTCCAGTTTCTAAGATTTGAATTTTTCCACTCTTAACTGTGTCTTTTGAATAACATGTGTTCTTAATTTTAGTGTAGTACAATATATGAATTTGCTCCATTATTGTTAGGGAATTTTCTCTCCTATTTAAGAAGTTTTTTCTTATCAAAATTCACATGGTAGATTCCTACCTTTTCTTCTAGGAAAAAATAGTATGTGTGTGTATGTGCTTTTCATTCTCTATTTTTCAGTCTATGTATCCTTGAAATAATATGACACTTAATTAACTTTTATTAAATCTTAACATCTAGAGAGTATGTCTTCAAAATTATTCTTATAATTACACATTATCTTACCTATTGTTGACCCTTGTCAACAATTTACAATATAATTTTTTAAATTAGCTCATAAATTTTCACAAAAGAACAATAAATTAAAACTTGTGGACTTTAAGTGAAATTGTGTTTAATCTATAGATCAATTAACATTTTTATTGTTTCCAATCCATGAATATGGTATATACCTGAATCTATTTATCTCAGTAAATTTTTTTTGTTTGGTTCCTGTTTAAAGGTCATTACATAATCTATTCGATTTTTAGATTTTCATGAATTTTACGCTATCATAAAACATCATGATACTTCAAAACAAACCCATAAAACTATATGTACCTCCATTCCAATACTTCTAAGTACAACAAAATGTTTTATGTATATATCCACCATGTTTTGCTTATATACTATTCCAGTTTGGTAAAGTAGTCTTCAAAACAGAGCCACATTTAATTGTACTCCAATAAATATTCTTGTATATATCCTTAAAAATCCAAATAATAATTTTCTTAATATCTCTACCTCAGTATGAGATTACCATAACAGGATAGTATACCCTTAATTTTCCTAAAAGTTTCAAGATTGTACCCGCATACAAGTGTGTAAGAAAAATATGTAGTTTTAAGACCTTTCTTCTTCTTTCCCAGGACCTGAAATTAGTCATAGTCTATTTTTAAATTAATATCAGTAAAGTGCTATTGATGGTTTATTTAGAATTTCCTTGAAAACTATTGTTACAAATATCCATTAATTTTCTTGTGTTTTATATTCCTTCTTCTTTAAACTACATGTTTATAATTTTGACCAATATTTTAATTGCTTTCTTTTTGGCATTATTTGTAAGAGTTTCTTGTATAGTGTACATATTTCTATTCAGAATTAAATGTTGGAAATATTCTTTTCAGTATATGCTACCTATGAAACTTACCTACAATATTTATCAGTAGTTAATTAATCTCTTCCAGGTTCTTTGATAACCTAAAATTCATAAAAATCTTGGTAAGGAAGATTGGGCATGTGAAGAGAAGTGAGTCTTGTAAATTAAGTACATTCAGGGAATTGATTTTTGGATATAAAATAAATTGCAAAATGTAACTACTCTTATTTGAAAAAGAATGGAGATATATATATATATATATATATATATATATACACATGTGTGTATAACTGATTCACTTTGCTGTACACCTGAAAGTAACAAATTTTAAATCAACTTTTAATGTAATCCAATAAAAATTTTTAAAAATTTAAAAAATGCAACTACTCTCAGAATATGTTTGCAGTGAAGAGAAATCTTACTGGGTATTTGAGGAAGAATTATGAAGACCAAGAGAACAGATTCCAACAGATCCTCAGAAATTTTTTCTTCAAGCTCCAGAGTGATTGGGGTGACATGAGTCTATCAACCATCAGCACAAAAAATAATTGTCATTTAAAAACAGGAAATTTGTTAGCTACTTCACTAAAACAAAGAATTAGAAGATTAACTACAGATTTAAGAACCCTGAAAGATGAGATTACTCATAGTCAAAAGAAAGGAGGCCATGTTCTTGCCCCCTCTCCCCCGCCAAAGTACACAAAATTGGTGGACTGATAAAATTGAATAGATAAAAGTTGGCCAATGTGCGTCCTATAGTAGTTGCTCAAAACAGTAGTCAAAATGATGAAAAAGCTGGTGAAAAAACTGAGACTGGACTTCAGAAAAACATGGGCATCAGATAAGCAGGGACAAGATCTAAGTGTTAGATATTTTTATTGTATTTTTATTGAATGCAACCATTGTGTCCACTGTCTGTGGTTTAAAGCAAGGTCAGCATAATGTATGATAAGCTTTACAAGCAAAGCTTATCACAATTGTGTAAATGACACAATTTTCCCACTAAGAAAATAAAAAAGTGTTGAGTTTTCCCACAGAAGAGTTAGAACAAGTTTAACAGCCTTGTGTGCCCAGCAAAAGGCACTGTTATTTGGAACCTTACAGTGGATAATAAAGGCTCAAGTAAAAATGCGGTAGCTGCCTATTCCCTGAGTACATGATTTTGTAACAATGAGTAAAAGTGCTGTCAATAGTTGCATTTAGTTTAAAATTTTTTATATTACTAATGATTTAGATTTTATATTAACTCTGAGAAGAAACATAAAATTGGTTTGCCTACACCTGGCAACCCATACTATCAATATATTATCAATCAGTTGGACCAACACTATCACAGTATGAAGGAGTGGTAAATAGGCAGGTATTTTGTTACAATGATGACTTTTTGACAATTGGTAATGTTGTATTGCATGCCACCAATCATACCTAAGAATGGATTAGCACTGAATGACAGAAAAATAAAAACAAATTCCATAACATTCAAGTAACAATTTTATTGCAAATTGGCTATATGCCAAAAATATTTCACAAATAAACAGCTGGTCCTAGAGACAAAAGACTAACAAAAAGGGTCTCAACATTTTATTGGCCTTTTTGGTTATTTTAGGGAGAACATACAGTACTTGGGAATTTTGCAGTAGGCACTGTAATCAATAACTTTGGAGATGGCCATCATTGACATGAGAGCCCCTGCAGCAAGAAGAGTTAAGAGAAGTCCAGATACTTCAGTACATTCTCTCCTTCATGTGCCAAGAAACTACAGATGTGTACGCAAAAACTCACAAGTGATCAAGAATACTGGATAAAGACTTCACAGGAGTTCATTTGTCTTTGGACTTATGAATTTGAAGACTTCTGCTGGAAGCTGATGCTAAACAATTGCTAGATCCTAATGAAGATCGATTGCTTCACTAAAAAAGAAGTCATGACCTCCAACCTGGCATCTTATTCTAAAATGGTGCCTTTTTTTACTTAAAATCTTATGACATGGAGAGTTTCCTGGGGAGATGGCAGCATAGGAAGCACTGGGAATCTGTCTTACCATCTAGACAACACCTGCACTGGCAAAATCTGTCTGATTTAACTCTTTTGGAACTGTCAAATCTATTAAAGATTTACAACTTCCAGGGAAAGACTTGGATGGTAAATTGTCATTAATTTTGGTCAATTTTAGTTCCTAGTACAGTAACTGCTACCCATCTTCCACCCACCAGCCCTGTGGCAGGCAGTCATACACATGTTCCTGGAGCAGCCTGCATATAGCTTGCAGGAGCCCCTGTAGGCAATATGGACCCAGTCCTCCAAATTCAAGAAACTGTGCTCTGATTGCTGATTGCTGCTTTTGATCTCAAAGGTACAGACAAAGATACAGGTGGCCATTGTTTTTGCATCTCCTCCCATGTTGCAAGCCCCTCCTCCTCTGGCTGAAGTGACTTCCAGGGAATTAAAAGGTTCAGGTACCTTTTGCTCCACTCACTTCATTCTTTTTCCCCCTTTTGTGAGACAGACATTAAAGACTAGGACGTTCAAAAGCAACTACATAAACAGGGAAAATTAGAAATTCACTGTGCATGCCCAGGGAAAGGTAGATCTCAAAAAAAGACCTGAGAAACACTTTAATTTGCATCTTATACTGATTCACAGTCCAGAGAGAGCCTACAATGACAATACATACATACATATATACATGCATACAAAAACAAAAATAGCAGATTCTGGTGAAGAGAATCTGATTTTCGGAGGTACCACATTATTAGATTCAAATGTCAAATGTTCAACAAATATCATGAGGCACACACAGAAACAGAAAAATATGTCCCATTTAAAGAAAAAAATAAATCAACTGAAACTCTTCCTGAAAACAGCTGGTGGCAGATCTACTGCAAAAAGACTTTTAAGACAACTGTCTCAAAGATGTTCAAAGTACAAAAGGAGGATGTGGAAAAAGTCAAGAAAATGATGTATGAACAAAATAAAGAGATGGATAACATAAAAAGAATCCAAAATGAATTCTAGAGCCCAAAATAACAGAAATGAAAAAATCACTAGAGGGATTCAAAGGCAGATTTGAGCAAGCAGAAAAGAATCAGTGATATTGAAGATAGGATGATGGGTATTATCATGTCTGGAAGAAACATATAATATTAAAGAAAAGTTAATAAGCCTAAGGGACCTGTATGACACCACCAAGATCAATGTATACCTCATGGAAATTCCAGAAGGAGAAGAAAGAGAGAAGGGGCAGAGGGAATATTTGAAGAAATAATGGTTGAGAACTTCCCAAATTTGATGAAAGTTATGAATACAAACATCCAAGAAGCTCAACAAACTCAATGTAAGATGAACTCAAAAATACCTGCACCAAGACACATTATAATCAATCAGACTTTTGAAAGCTGAGGACAAAACGATTTTGAAAACAGCAAGAGAGAAGTGATTGTCACATACAAGGGATCCTCAATAAGTTGATCCACATATTTCTAATCAGAAACTTTGAATATATTGGCCCAATCTTCTAGTCTTTCAAGTGCTAAAAACAAAACAAAACAAAACAAAACAAAAACCCTTATCACCCAAGAACCGTATATCCAGCAAAACTATCCTTCAAAACTGAGGGAATGCAGTGAAAGCAGTGCTCAGGGGAAAATTCATAGCTATAAATGCTTATATTAAAAAACAACAAAGATCTCAAATCAACAACTTAACTTTACAACTTAAGGAACCAGGAAAAGAGAAATAAACTAAAAGGAAATAATAAAGATTAGAGCAGAGATAAGTGAAATACAGAATAGTAAAACAATATAGAAAATCAATAAAACCAAAATTTGGCTCTTTGAAAAGAACAACAAAATCGACAGAAAATCAAAGATATTAGGGAGTACTATGAACAATCAGGTGCCAACAAACTGGATAACCTAGATTAAACGGACAAGTTCCTAGAACCACAATACTTACCAAGACTAAATCATGAAGAAATAGATAATTTGAATACACTTATAACTAATAAGGAGATTGAATAAATAATCAAAAATCTCCCAACAAAGAAAAGCCCTGGATCTGCTGGCTTCATTGGTGAAAACCACCAAACATTTAAAGAAGAACCAATACCAATTCTTCTCAGTCCTTTTCAAAAACTTGAAGGGGAGCACTTCCTAACTCATTCTTTGAGGCCAGCATTACCCTGATATTAAAGCAAGAAAAAGACACTACAAGGAAAAGAACTATAGACCAATATACTTTATGAACACTGATACAAACAAATACTAGAAAATCAAACTCAGTAGTGTGCTAAAAGGATTCTACATCATGACCAAGTAAGATTTATTCCTGAAATGCAAAGATAGTTCAACATATACAAATCAATGAATGCAATACACCACATTAACAGAATGAGGGGAAAAAACCCACATGATCATTCCAATTTATGTAGAAAAACCATGTGACAAAATTTAACACTCTTTCTTGAAAAAAAAAAACACTTAATAAACTAGGAATAGAAGGAAACTACCTCAACACAATGAAAACTCTATATGAAAAACCCACAGCAAACATTGTACTCAATGGTGGAAAAACTGAAAGCTTTTCCTCTAAAATCAGAAGGAAGACACAATGATGCCTGCTTTCACCATTTCTATTTAACATAGTACTGAAAGTTGTAGCCAGAGAAATTAGTCAAGGAAAAGAAATAAGAAGCATCCAAATTAGAAAGGAAGAAGTAAAATGATCCCTGTTCACAGATGATATGATCTTATATGTACAAAATCCTAAGGATTCCACAAAAGAGACTGTTGGAGCTAATACATGAATTCAGTAAAGTAGCAGGATACAAAGTCAACAAACAAAAAATAGTTACATTTCTATACACTACAAATGAACAATTCAAAAAGGAAATTCAGAAAGTTCATGTACTATAATATCAAAAAGAATAGAATAAAATACTTAGGAATTAACCAAGAAAGTGAAAGACTTGTACACTGAAAACTAGAAAATGTTGCTGAAAGAATAATTAAAGAAGGTATAAATAAATGAAAACATTCCATGTTCATGGACTGAAAGACTTAATATTGTTAAGGTGTCAGTACTACCCAAAGTGATCTACAGGTTCCATGTAATCCCTATCAAAGTCCCAGTGACTCTTTTTACAGAAATAGAAAATCCTTTCCTAAAATTCATATGGAATCTAAAGGCACCCTGGACAGCTGAAGCAATCTTGAGAAAGAATACAGCTGGAAGACTAGCACTTGCTGATTTCAAAACTTACTACAATTTACAGTAATCAAAACAGGGTGGTGCTGGCATAAAGACAGATGTATAGACCAGCAGAATAGAATAAAGAGCTCAGGAATAAACCCTCACATATGTGGTCAAATGATTTTTGATAAATGTGCCAAAACCATTCAATGGGGAAAGGGCAATCTTTCAATAAATGTTTCTGGGAAAAGTGGATATCCACATACAAAAGAATAAAGTTGGACCATTTGAATATTACCTAACATCATATATCAAAATTAACTCAAAATGAATCAAAGACCTAAATGTGAAACCTAGAAGTATAAAACTCTTCGAAGAAAACCTAAGTCAAAATCTTCACAACAATGGATTTAGCACTGATTTTTTGGATATGACACTAAAGGCATTGGTAACAAATGGAAAAATAGACAAACTGAATTCATGAATTCATGAAAAATTTTTTTAATTGTATGTCCAAAGACACTATCAACAGAATAATAAGGTAACACACAGAATGGAAGAATATTTGTAAATCATATATCTAATAAGGGATTATTATCCAGAATATGTAGAGACTTTCTAAAATTCAACAACAAAAATAAACAATCTGATTTGAAAATGGAAAACGGACTTGAATAGATATTTCTCCAAAGAAGATATATAAATGGCCAATAAACACATGAAAAGAAGCTCAATATCACTAATCATTAGGGAAATGCAAATCAAAACTACAATGAGATATCACCTTATACCCATTAGGATGGCTACTACTGAAAAATGGAAAAGAGAAAGAGTTGATTAGGATGTGGAGAAATTGAAACCCTTGTGAACCTTTGGTGGGAATGTAAAATGGTACAGTAGCTGTGGAAAACTGTGTGGTGGTTCCTCAAATCATTAAAAATAGAACTACCATACAATCTAGTCCAAAGGAAGTGAAGCAGTGTCTTGAAGAGATATTGTACACTCATGTTCATAGCAGCATTATTCACAATAGCCAAAATGTGTAAGGAACCCAGGGATCCATAAACAGAAAAATGGATAAGTAAAAATGTGAAAAATACATACAATGGAAGGGGAAAGGTGGCGGGGGGAGGGATACATTGGGAGTTTGGGATTAACATATACACTCTACTATATATAAAACAGATAATCAACAAGGACCTACTGTATAGCACACGGAACTCTACTCAATATTCTGTAATAACCTAAGTGGGAAAAGAATATGAAAAAGAATATATATATGTACCTGTATAACTGAACCACTTTGCTGTACAACTGAAACTAACACAACATTGTAAATCAACTATACTCCAATACAAAATAAAAATTTGACAAAATACATACAATGGAACATAATTAAGCCTTGAAAAGTAAAGACATCCTAACATATGCTACAACATGGATGAACCATGAGAACATTATGCTAAGTGAATAGGTCAGTCACAAAAGGCAATGTATGATTCCAGTAATGCAAGGATGTTAGTCAAAATCAGAGACAGACAGTAGAATGATAGTTGCCAGGGGCTGTGGATAGGGGGAAATGGGAAGTTATTATTTAATGAGTATAGAGTTGCAGTTTTACAAAATAAAAAGAGTTCTGGAGATGAAACGTGATGATTGTAACACAGTATGGATATATTTAAGACCATTGAACTGTACAATTAGAAATGGTTAAGACGGAAAATTTAATTTCTATGTATATTACCACAATAAAAAATGGAAAACAATCTTAGAGGCGTTACGGCTCAATAAACTCACAGAAAAATAAAAATGGCACCTCTAATTAAATCTTAACCCAGGTCCCCAAAACAATACTTTAGCCAGTTTTAAGTGTTCACCTATTAGAAAAAGAGAAAGTCTTATCTAATTCTTTACCACCAATAACGGCCCATTGAGGGCCTTACCCACACAACTTGACACCTATAGTTTACTGATGAATCAGTTTGCTTCCAGGGTGGACAAATCCAATGGAATGTTTCATTCATAACGATGATAATGCATTACTGATAAAACAGCATTTGGACACTCAGTGTGGGTGGCACTGGAAGCACAGTAACAATAAAATATACCTTTACACAGACTCATGACCCAGCACTAAACATGTCTTAACTGTATGTTTTAACTGTAGGCCTTTGGACTACCCATGAATGGATTATAAATATGCATCCATGTAGGGTACCTCCATATAGAAAATATTCTAAAACTGGTTCAATCATTTAAACGTTGTGTTGCTATGCACATGCCCATAAGAATCAAGCACATCTTAAGGGAAACATTGGGCTAATAATATTAATAAAGTCTAGGCAGATATCATTTACATTATAGCCTACTGTATTCAAGTTTAATGTCTCTATGGGAATCACAAGAATCACAAGAAAGAATTGGGCTTCCCAATGAAAATCCTATTTTTCATGCATATAAAGTCTACTACTAATCTAAGAAATGAAATTCAAAAAATTCAAAAATAAAAAAGATTACCTGACCATACACACCTCTACCCAGGCTGAGGTTCTAGATACTTACCCAAGGTCACAGAGTTGGAAAATTATAAGAAATCTTTTTCTTCCTTTTTTTCAAAGAGTAACTGTATATGGTCTACTATCTTTCCTGCCTGCCTTGGTATCATGAATGAATAAACAGTTCATATACTGCCCGCTTTGACTGCAGTTTATTTATGGACAGTTTATAGGACCTCAGCAGATGGACGAATGTATTGTTCAGAAGAGGACACATGGAGAAAGATGAACTTAGTTACGGATATTCCACCCTTTTCTGCCAGACATTTTGGTTATAATTACAAAATGGTAATCCTAGGGTCTTTTTGGAGCTCATCACTCTGGACAAAGAACAAATACCCTGACTTGTGTTCAATGAGCCAGCCACTAGGATCCCAGGTTCCAAGCCAAGGATGTGGGTGGGGTCAGGGGTATTGTGTTATGGACAGATCCTGCAGGAGACTTTTAGCTGTCCTGGGAAGGGGCTTATAATACAAATTCCTCACAATTGGACATGTATCTTTCCAAATGACCCAGTTGAGTGAAATCTTACTGATGCCCCATTTCCAGGTGTGGAGTCAATTAGAGATAATGGAGTTACTTCTGTTTAATGAAAGAGAAATGAGGATGGCTCTAGAGTTTCATTCACTACGATCACCACCCCTCCTTTCAGTAGGTAAACAAAAATCAGATTTTCTGATGATGCCCATTCTAACTGGTGTGAGGTGATACCTCATTGAGTTTTGATTTGCATTTCTCTAATAATTGGTGATGTTGAGCAGCTTTTCATGTGCTTCTTGGCCATCTGTATGTCTTCTTTGGAGAAATGTCTATTTAGGTCTTCTGCCCATTTTTGGATTGGGTTGTTTGTTTTTTTAATATTGAGCTGCATGAGCTGTTTATATATTTTGGAGATTAATCCTTCGTCCATTGATTCGTTTGCAAATATCTTCTCCCATTGTGAGAGTTGTCTTTTTGTCTTGTTTGTAGTTTCCTTTGCTTTGCAAAAGCTTTTAAGTTTCATTAGGTCCCATTTGTTTATTTTTGTTTTTATTTCCATTTCTCTAGGAGGTGGATCCAAAAAGACCTTCCTGTGATTTATGTCAGAGAGTGTTCTTCCTATTTTCCTCTAAGAGTTTTATAGTGTCCGGTCTTACATTTAGGTCTTTAATCCATTTTGAGTTTATTTTTGTGTATGGTGTTAGGGAGTCTTCTAATTTCATTCTTTTACATGTAGCTGTCCAGTTTTCCCAGCTCCACTTACTGAAAAGACTGTCTTTTCTCCATTGTATATCCTTGCCTGCTTTGTCATAGAGTAGTTGACCATAGGTGCATGGGTTTATCTCTGGGCTTTCTATCATGTTCTATTGATCTATATTTCTGTTTTTGTGCCAGTACCATATTGCCTTGATTACTGTACCTTTGTAGTATAGTCTGAAGTCAGGGAGCCTGATTCCTCCAGCTCTGTTTTTCTTTCTCAAGACTGCTTTGGCTATTCTGGGTCTTTTGTGTCTCCATACAAATTATAAGATTTTTGTGTTCTAGTTCTGTAAAAAGCTACAAACAGCAAATTCTGGAGAGGGTGTAGAGAAAAGGGAACCCTCTTGCACTGTTGGTGGGAATGTAAATTGATATAGCCACTATGGAGAACAGTATGGAGGTTCCTTAAAAAACTAAAAATAGAATTACCATATGACCCAGCAATCCCACTACTGGGCATATACCCAGAGAAAACCATAATTCAAAAAGACACATGCACCCCAATATTCATTGCAGCACTATTTACAATAGCCAGGTCATGGAAGCAACCTAAATGCCCATCAACAGACGAATGTATAAAGAAAATGTGGTACATATATACAATGGAATATTACTCAGCCATAAAAAGGAACGAAATTGGGTCATTTGTAGAGACATGGATGGACCTAGAGACTGTCATACAGAGTGAAGTAAGTCAAAAAGAGAGAAACAAATATCGTATATTAACGCATATATGTGGAACCTAGAGAAATAGTACAGATGAACTGGTTTGCAGGGCAGAAATAGAAACACAGATGTAGAGAACGTATGGACACCAAGGGGGGAAAGTGGCAGGGGGTGGTGGTGGTGTGTTGAATTGGGAGATTGGGATTGACATATATAAACTAATATGTATAAAATGGATAACTAATAAGAACCTGCTGTATAAAAAAATAAAAATTATATATATATAGCTCAGTAGGTCATAGTTGTTTATTGGAACAAGCTGATACCAGCCATGGGACTCTGGAAGATCCTACTTCTAATAAGGTCACCTTTCCAATCAAGGAACCTCTACATAGTCACAAAAGATGTTTCCTACTCACCTCTTTCTGTTAAACCTATAAGTTTAGAATATCATGGGTGAGGGTTCCTCTTTTCTGAAATATTGACCATGTTGCATGCATTTGTCCATTTCCAGCATGAGCAGAGAGATAACGGAAGTTTAGAGGATTATAGTACATTAAATATCTCTAAAATATGTATTATATCATTATATCTATGATATAATATCTATTATCTCCATTATAGAGACTCTATAATGTATAAGGTTTTCCCCCAATACATCCTATTTTTATCTATTTTGCATGGTTTTTGTGGCTTGTATCCATGACTTCTTTGCACAAAAGTGTCCTCATTGGTAAAAAAAACATACTGCAGGTATACACACAATAATTTAAGATGTGGTCATGATTTGACTATTCATATTGGGAAAGAAATAAGATAGCATATAAGTTTAAAGATTGCAATTGGGTAGAATATCTTCTATTTGCTCCTTGAGATTTATGATCCCTCCTTCTCCACATTACTCTCTGCCCCAAGGCCAATCTGTATGGATTACATGAACAGGGTTTCAGTGTCCTCTGATTTCTAACCAGGTTCAGTTAAAAATGAGACTCATTTAATTCTCACTAACACCAATTTGGTTCTATCACCCCATTTTTACATAAAAGGAAATTGAGATTAGGGTGATTTAGGTATCTTACTTGCTTTATATTGTCTGGAACTCATAAGAACTCTTGGCTAATTTTATATTATTATTAGTGTGGATTGTTCCTATTGTTGTTGCTGTTCCTCTTTTGACCATACCTTAAATTAGCCTTTAGGAATCCACTGATCTATGTTTGAGGCAAAAAAGAGAACAGAACACTTTGTTTCCAATGTCAGTTCTCTCTTTTTTTAAAAAGATCTTTTCTTGTAATTATGAAATAAATTACGGTTTGGAAAAGTGCAAAAAAAAAAATGACACATACAAAGTAGAATGAAATGTCCATGATATTTTTCAACTCATTAATTAAAGTGAAAACCAATACGAAAGTCCTATAGGGTAACACAATATAAGTTATATTTTCTAACAGATAGAAATAATTTGATCTATACCAGACAAAAAAAAGTCTGCAACCTAACATTCAGGTTCACAGTCTCAGCCTGAAATGTATAACAAAGAGTAAGGTCAAACACTGCTCTATGCTTGTAGAGAAATAAATAATTCTTTAGAGGGCTTGTTAAATAATACACCAATATGATACTGAAAAGACCTGCCATCTTCCTCTTGCTATATTTCTAAGTTTTGGATAATTTTTCCCAAGAAGCTAAGAGGAAGATCAGAAAGATGATTGAAAGAGTGAAGAAAGACTAAAGAGAGAGTGAATTCAGGGTGTTTATTGCGTTCCTTTTCTGTGATGTCGTCGTGAGCTGACTTTGTGTTCAACAGAATGATTTGGTTGCACCTTTGTAAATAAAGGATCATCTAATAACTCTCATCTAATTTTTAGTGTGCTGTTTTCTGTTGGGACCTTGACTGATACATGTATCAATCTTCCTGGGAAGACAAGGAAGAAATATTACATAATTATGTGGCAATAATAATGTGCTTAATAGTAGCAGAGATGTTGACAAAATGTTATTTAATTTGTACTGCTAATAAAGCAAAAATAAGCTAATGAAGCTAATTGAAACAAAATGGAAAAACAAGTTAAAGTAAAAATATATTTTGTTTGAGATAAGACAGTGCTGACAAAGGAACTAAGAGTATATGGAAACAAAACCTGTTTAAGAGGGAATGTATGAATTCAGAAACATGGTCACTCTTTATGAAGGAAACCATCAGCTTCTCTCTTAAACTGCCTTGCTTAATTGATTTATTAGGCAAAGATTAAATGTCCAATTTGCATCACATATTTGCTACATGCTGTTATTCCCTCACCTTCCATACCTGTTTACTCCCACAAGTTTCTGACACCAAAAGATAAGAGACCTTGAATATGCTATGTAACTTATTTTTATCTATGCTTGAGTTCATTTTAATGTTGGTAAAACATTATTTTCAGATAGTTACATAAAATCATAAAAAATATCTATTGAAAACTAATGAATAAGTGATGGTTCACACACTATAACTTGTCAAGTACTTAAAAATTATGTTACAGTAAACCCACTTGGTGTCGTTTTATTATTCTTCCTTCCCATCTCATGGCTTTTGTTTCCCAGCACTATAAAATAAATCAGTGTAATTCCTAGTGATTGGATTTCATATATTTAAAGTGTTCTCAATATTATCTTAACCTAAATACACCAGAGATTTGTTTTGTTGTTTATTTTATATGTTTTTAACTCTTCAAATATATATGTACCTATTTTAATAAAAGCAAATATTTTAAATATGTGGGAAAACTCTGTACTCTATAATAACTACAGACCACAGTTGAGAATACATTGATCTAGTAGAGTTTTAGAAAATATTTTCTGTTTCCTCTCCGTGTACCCTGATGGAAGTAGTTACATTGTTTTCTTTTCTTGAGCAATCTCTGAAAAAAGTGTAAGGGCTGCTTTTCCAAGAAATGCTTTGCTCTGTCAATTATTAAGCCATTTAATCCAACATGCCAGAGATCCAATTCAAGAATGCTCCCCAGGGGCTTCCCTGGTGGCACAGTGGTTGAGAATCTGCCTGCCAGTGCAGGGGACATGGGTTCGAGCCCTGGTCTGGGAAGATCCCACATGCCGCGGAGCAACTAGACCCGTGAGCCACAACTACTGAGCCTGCACATCTGGAGCCTGTGCTCTGTAACAAGAGAGGCCGCGATAGTGAGAGGCCTGCGCATCGCGATGAAGAGTGGCCCCCGCTTGCCGCAACTAGAGAAAGCCCTCGCCTAGAAACGAAGACCCAACACAGCCAAAAATAAATTAATTAATTAATTAAAAAAAAAAAAGAATGCTCCCCAAACTTAAGTATTCATTTGTCTTTATCTTTCCCACAAGCCAGGACCCTAGGATTAGGCCCCATGGGGCCTAAATATGTCCGTTAGATGGAACATCCCAGCCAACAGGAATAGGGAATTGAGTGACATGTACTTATTCCCTGAGGACTGGCAGATGATCTCACACAGATGTGGTTTTGCTTGGATTTTACCTAAATCAGTGGTCAGTCATGCAATCCAGTCTCTCAGCTGCACAATCCTTTATGGGATATAAATTCCCCATAAAGTAATTTTCTCTGTGGCTTAAGAGCATCTGCAAGACACAGATAATTCTAAAAATATTTTGCATGTCTCTTGGTGAGTACAAAGCTCTCCAATAGCCTTGTGTGGTAGGATTATTGTAACTTTGTCTTAACTAGTATGCGCTTCTGAGATAAACTGTGGTACATGCACACTTAAAAATGCCCCACACTAATATGTATAAAATGGATAACTAATAAGAACCTGCTGTATAAAAAAATTAATTAAATTAAATTTTTTTTAAAAAGCCCCACTCCTCTGTAACTGCCCAGAAAGGCAAAATATTTATATATAAAAAAGTTAACTATTAGAAGTAACTGTTTCTATTGATCAAACAATAGCTCACAGCTTAAAGAATATGAATATTAAATGTCTTCTAAGTGATTCTCATAATACAAGAAAAGATACCTACTGCAAATTTCATTCCTTCGTTTTTCACGTTTAGTATAACATGCCCTATCTTGAATTAGAAATTGAGGAATTATTTATATTAATTTTCTCACCCAATTGCAATACTTTTATCCTCCACTCACAGCCAACACCCCCCTCCCAAGTTCTAAGCCTCTAAAAAAAAAAAAAGTTGTTGCCTTTTCAATGCAGTATTCTTATAATACTCATAATAAATAAAGTCTTGTAAAATTTACCAATTTCTAAAATCTGGAAAGTGATGTTACATTATCCCACTGCTTTTCTTTGATAAGAAAAGAAAGTTGTATTTAGTCTATAAAGATTTTTAAAAGAACAAAAATGAATATTCCATAGTAATAGTCTTCTGCCTTTTCTGATTCTCTTTCAGGTCAGAACAATAATACAATTGATGTACACTCTTCAGTTTATCTGTCTTTAGTGGTCTGAGAAGAGCAAAGTGTAATGTAACAGGTTTGTTCATGCTCTTTCCACTACTTGAAAGGACCTGGGTTTTCTTTGAAAATATAAATAAAAGTCTACTGGTCTCAGATACCATCCAGGGTTATTTAACAGGAAGCTTAAAAGAAAAAAAAAATTGATTTAAGTGAACAGGAAACACATGACAGGGACAAGATTTCAAATGAGATGCACAATTGACCACATGGCCCCTGAGGGAAACAATTTGAGTATTTTCTTCCTTCCTATACATATCTCAGTTACAGTTTTGAGATCCAGCTAGTCTCTGTTTTCTATTCCATGCTAGCTATGGTGTTTTCACTTTATTTTATTTTGTACGCTTTTAATACAACCAAATTTACTGGGCCAACATAGATGGGTAAACAAAGTTCTTCCTCCTGAGGATTAAAGCTCTTTTTCAGTCAAATGGAGGATCAGAGAGAGCAAGCAGTTTCGATAAACATGCAACCCAGATCCCATGTCCTCTACCACCCTTGAACCAGAACCTCTCTCTCATCTCACAGCCGTGGACATGAGCAGGAGAACACATATGACCGGATGAGAGGAGAGGAAAACTCAGCCTTGTTCACAGAGAGGTTGAGTCTGTCTGTGAGTACAAGCCAAAAATTGATGATAGCAGCCCTGTATCCCTACTCAGTCTGACTTTGAAAAAGGGTAATGAAGAAAAATTCTCCTAATGAACAGAGCTTGAAGCATTTTGTGAGGTGATCCACCTTGAATGGAAAGAGAAATGCTTAGAACATGTACACAATTATGGATAGGAACAATTGGCTTGGTCAGAAAACTGGAAGAAAAAAGATTGCCAGATTAGAGGTAAGGAAATCTGAGGTAATTATATGTGAGTGGTCACAGGGGAACTGGTACAGAGTATGAAAATTTTGAAGCACTTGTTAATGCCAACCAGAAAGCATCCACCTCAGAAGATCTATAGAATGTTTAACATAGGGACCTACATAACATTGAATAAGACATGAAACCCACTTACACATCACGTATGGTGCCATAAGTGGCCTTATAAAGTTACAGAATAGACGGTTGAAGGGAGTTAACAAGACGGAGTATACAATTTAAAGACTTTTATATATTGGTGTGTCCACAGTAGGTAGAAAGCAGGAATCAAATAGTGAAATCAAGAGTAGCTCTGCTTACCAACACAACCAGTGACCTACTTGGAGATTTAATGTTTCTGTTCATGCAACTCGAGGCTCTGAAGATTTAGATACTGGCTGCTATAGCAAAAACACTTCCACTAGGAGAACTATGATGTGTCCTATTAAACTGTAAGCTACCTGAGTACTTTAGACTCCTCATGCCAAAAGACCAGCAGGCAAGAAGGGAAAGAGCCATCTTGGCAGGGATAACTGCCCCTAAGTAGGAGGTAAGACTATTATTACTTATGAGGGTAGGGAAGAATCTGTTTTGCACCCTGTTGATCTGTAGGAACATACTGGTACTCCTTCTTTCCAGTTTTCACTGTATATGGACAATGGCAGCAACCTTGACATGATTAGAGTCTGGTATGGTTCAGAATTTCAGGAAAGAGAATCTGGGTTATGCTTCTGGGTAACACTGACATGAGCAGAGTACTAGCTAAGGGTGAAGGAAACTTAGAAAGGCTAGAAGGGGAGAGAGAGTTTTATTTGCTTCCCTGAGACCAGCTTTAGTGGTAAGGGCTGTTGTTGGACCCACTAAGGTTACTCTTTAAAGTTTCTCCCTGGAAATGATGCTCACTAGAAGGCTGAAGTTGCTGCTTGCATAACCTATCTAAAAGCAGTGGGTCTGAACCACACAAAATGTGGACTGGGGTGATGTCAGTCAGATTCTCCTTCAGAAATAATGACATTGCCTCAGGTGTTGGAAGTTCTTCCAGAATATTGCTCTCAGCTGTCAGTCCTCTTCAGATATTGCCGTAACTAAAGATGTCTGCCTTGCCTAATGTCACTTTTCTTTCCAGGAGCAGTCCATAGCTAATGAATAATAACAAATGGGTATAAAGGTCTGATTCCCTTATGCCAATTTAGCACAACACTAAGGGGATATCCAAGTTCCAGAGCCCATTGTTAGGTAGACAGGAACCTCCCTCTTTAAGACAACATCACAGGTCATATTTTACTTCTGCATGCCCTTCTTAATGCTCTGCTCTTGGAGGAAGCATGGTCTTGAGTGAGGAAACTCTCTTCAGGTGAGAAAAAGTACCAGTGAGGGACTTAGCTGAAAGACATCAACTGCCAACATAGCAGAAAAATATCAACTGCCAACACTTCCAGTAGCTGGGGAAATGAGAGCTTCTATCCCAGCAGGGACATCAGGGTGAAACAGTATAGCATCCACTACACTACCTAGAGAGACAAAAGGAGTCAGAAGAGAAACTTATGAGGTAGGCAAATGTAAAAATGAAGGATGAAAAACTGCAGATGAACAAAAACTCTGGCAATGTATATAATGTATACAGTATATAAATATACAAAGTAAGTTAGCTCATGTGATCTCCATATAGGCCTATGTATTGTTATGTCATTATAATCAATGCATGTTTAAAGCTATGTGTGAATACTATAAATCATAAGGAATTTGAAGCACAATTGGTTACACGATTTATCAAATGTCACTTATGTAGTAATTTACCTAGCCATGATTTGAAACCTATTCCAGCTTCCTTAATCATACACTGTACCAGGAAAGAGTGTGTGTGTGTGTATGTGTGTTTGTGTTGTGTAGATGATATTTGTTCAGGAATAGAGAAGTAGATGCATAGATTAAAATAGAATCTAGCAATATATCTTATTATGTACAGAAAGTTAATCTATGACAATAATGGTCATATTTTGCTAAACCTTATAAAGTTGAACCTTAAATTATATATGTTTAAATAAACAAAATAATACATTTATACACTATACATTTTAGAAGAATGTATAAATAATATACTGTGGATACCTATAGCAAAGTATACACATGTATACAGTAAAATGGATACAAGAATATACTTTAGAAGAACAATAAAAGAATATATCTTAGGTGTCTGGAGAGTATTAATGCAAATAAGGAAACCCAAAACTATGGGGCAAAGATACACATTCTTAAATAATAGTGAAAAAATAAGCAAAGCAAAGGAAAGAAAAATGAGAGGTTAAGAAAAAATATTTTCAGCACAAATAACAGAGCAAAATTATATTTGTAATATTCAAATATCTCTTTCAAAGATTAAAAGACAAAGAACATATTAGAAAAAGTAAAAAATCCTATAGTAGGCAATTTAAAGAAACAGAAATCCAACAGCCCAAAGCATAATAAAAGATGCTTAATTTCACACAAGTTAAAGATGTGGTATCATTTCTTACAAAAAAAAAGAAAGAAAACAGCAGCCACTGTTAGATGATATTCAGGGAAAGTGATATTCTTGTTACATTGCTGGTAAAAATATGCATTTTTGAAATAATTTTTTGAAAGTTAATCTAGTAATACCTATTAAAACTGAAATTAAATGGGACAATATTCCTACTGGGTAAATATCTTATAGAAACATTCACATGTGAAGAAAGGAGAGATTAAATAAAAATGTTTTCCTATAATGATCACTTGAATAAATATTAATAAATTTATACAATAGATTATCATGCAGCCCAAAAAAAGACATTTATGCCAGTTGAAAAGGAGTGATTTCTAAAATTCATTTTCAAGTCCTCCCCCACCAAGAAAACATGATAAAGCAGGATAACAGAGAAGGATATATATTATACTGATCCTATGTTTATAAAACAAATAATAAAAATCCAAAAATGAATAATTTATATACAATCACATTATCATTGAAAACAATGTAAAGAGATCCACAACAAATTCACAATGTAGGTTACCTGTTGGAGGTCAAGGATTGAGAACAGAAAATGTGGGAGAATAGGAAAGGATTGATAAAAGATGCCCACAGTAAGAAACAACATGTATTCTTGGTTCCATTTATAGAGGGGTGTGTGTGCTCATTTGTGTATAACAGAGAGTATACATGTGTATGTACATTTGCATGTATATAAACATAGTGAGATATATGAGAGTATAAGTAAAATGTTGCTGATAATCATCAAGATGTGGAATTTTAGGTGATTTAATTTTTTGCTACATTGTAAAAATTTTTAAATATGCATTTGTTTTGATGTAAACAGGAAATATATGCATGATGCTAATTCCACAAAGCAAGACTTCTGAAAAATAATACTACAGTTGACCTCACTTCTTTCTCCATGGTTCTAATATCTTAATTCCTGTATTACCTTCCTGTATTAATTATTATTATTATTATTAATTCCTGTATTACCTTCCTTTTTAATATTCTACCAGTTGCTAACAATCATGCTGCATTACAGTTTGCTATATTTGGAGCAAATATAGCAAATATATTTGCTATATATTTGCTATAATTTTCTGTATATATCCTACACCTATGTTGTTTGTTTCCTTGCCTTTTCTACATTTTCTATTCTAGATTTTTATAATCTTAATAGATAACTATTAAAATGTCAGTATCATGATACTGAATAAAATATAAGTATTTTATTCAAATTATATTTTTTCTAGAAAAATCGTGACTAGATTGGGGATCTGGAATGGGGTGGGGTTATACTTCAGCTTGAAGCATACATTTGGCATTTTCAAAACCAAATTTTAGACTACATTTTAGTTTTGCATTAAGTCAACCTTACTTGTAGATATAACTTCAAGGGTAGGCTCATTTGGGAATAAATAAAACAAGAAAAACTCTCAGAAAAAAATAGGATTTTCTTTTCTAAAAATAAATTAAAAGGCAGGATTCAGTGAATTCTGAAATGTACACCTATCTCAGACTAAATACTTTCTTAGATTATATGGAAATTGGAGTTAAAGAATCTACTTTTCTAGTGTAATTTTGCTTCCTTAATAGATACTTTATAGTCACCATTATTTTCCCACAGTTTAATACATTGCCTGCCTAGACCATTTTATATTCCAATAAATGTTCCATTCCATTCTATACGCCAAAGCACTAATTTGGATTTAGCTTCTACCTCATTTTCACTTAAGATTGATTATTCTTTGATGCTTTGCATTTCTGGCCAAGTTCTTAAGTATTTTTATATATATACATATATATATTTATTTTTGGCTGCATTGGGTCTTCATTGCATGTGGGCTTTCTCTAGTTGTGGCGATCCAGGGCTATTCTTTGTGGTGCACAATGTTAAGTATTTTTTAAAGTCCTTTTGTTTTTCTGGGTCTTAGTGTAGAGACAAATTTCCTGATAGTCTCCAAATCACTCTTAGACTTAAAGTAACCCCAAATTTGAAAACATTTATACTGTTATAGGCAATCCTTTTTGGCATGACTGGGATGACCATATCCTCAGACTAAATTTCGTAAATCAAACTTGTCAGATTAGTTGGAATCCCAAGATGTCATATCCCAAGAAACATTAATATTAGTACTTCATTAAACTGAATTAAATTAGAAATAGTGCCTTTCCTTGTAAACAGACATCATAGTCCATCAGAAAACATGAAAAGTTCAACAAGTTGGCCATCATCACATGTGAAGAATAACTGAAGCCATGGAAATTGCCTATGGAGTGTGTGTGTGTGTGTGTGTGTGTGTGTGTGTGTGTGCACACGTGTGTGCGTGCACATACGCATGCCAGTATGTGTACACATGCTTTGGTGGTCAGTTGTTTCTGTAGTTGAAATATCATGGCAACAAAAAGTGCCACAGATAATTAACAATTATAATAGTAAGTCATATGACCAAAGTTGTGTTTGTAAATAGACTGGTATAGACTCAGTAGAAGCAGAAGCTGCCCATTGTTGTTTTTTATGGCAAGTCTGTCCATATAATGAATGACCTTGCATTTTACTGTTCTAAATTCCTACCAGTTTCACTAGTGCCAAGCTTTGTTTGTGCTTTTTTTTCCTGATTTGTTTTTTTTCCAACTCCTTATAAAGAAAAAAAATAACAAAGATAAATTGGATAACATGAAGCATTGACATTGATGACTTTCTAGATGACTGTGTGCTATTTTGTGATAGATATAAGTGAAGTTAATGTGTTTCAATATGTTTTATTTGAAAATTGTAAATGTCATACTTATTAGCTTCTTGTGAACTGATTTTAGATCAGTATTTAAAGCAAGATTAAAATTAAGCACATATCATCAATTGATCTGGAGACTGAATCTAAACTTTTCTGCACAGAATTACAGATGCAATCTGTAATGTTGCCTGGACTAAATAGTTGCTCAGTGAAATCCAGACACTAAATAATTCAATTTTCTATTAATGTTATAGAAAATTCTTAATTAAAATTATAACAAAAGTATCTATATAAAGCAAAACTGGAATGTTAGTTATGAGTATTACAATAATCAGTGGCTAAAGGGGAGCTTTGGGAAATCATTGTACTAAAATCAAATACTCAGATAGGAGTATCTTTCCCAAAATTGCACCAGTTCTAAAGATTTGTGAGTTGACTTTGATTCAAAATGTGGAGAATGTACAAATAACACCATAACCAGTAAATCAGAGAACTTCTCTGGGAATATTCTGTTATAAACATTCTGTGATCGAAATAATAATAGCTAACATTCAGGGCTTTCTTTGTGTCCAATACTTCTAGTTCTTTCTAAAATATTATGGTGAAAATAAAGCACAACAAATTTCAATCACTGACTAAGGTCATGTAACTTGTAAGAAATAAAGTTGGAATTTGGAAGCAAACAATCTGCCACTAGCACATGCTTAACCACTTAACACTTCCTTGAGCCAATATAAAGTATTACCCAACTGCTGAATTCTTATTCTGAGCTGCACAGCATTATTTCTTTATCTGTAAAAATAGAAACACAGTGTTTCCCACCAAGGAAATCATGGAATGTGTGTTAGTTAAGTGTTTATTTTATACGAATGGATGTTTATATTTTATATAAATATTAAGCATGCATTCCAAATTTGTCTCTCATTAAAAATAAACTTATTCTCCAGGTCCTTAGTGTTCTGTACAATGGTCTAATCTCTCTCTCACACACCCAAGTACAATGAAGCAAAAAGTGATTATATCCAATTTAATTGTACTAATCTTATTATTGAATCTTACAGCCAAAAGCAGGAATCTGTCTCATTAAGTAAGAGAAGATAAAATATTTAGGATATAATATTTTTAAAAGTTGACATTTTTAGGCTAAGCAAAGGAAATATTGATATAATAAAAATATTTATTTTAGCACTATTATATTATACCTTAAAGATAATCTTTGTCAATTACATAGATTTGATACAGAACAGACTAATATATGGGCAGAATAGGTCATTATCAAAATATGTAATATGATGGAGTGTTCAAAAGGCTCGTTCATATGGCCACTGATTAGCATTTATTAACATTTATTAATAACTCCTATGTTTCAGGAACAATCTCAGGAAATACAGATTTAAAAATTAATAAACAAGGATGGTGGCCAAAATAGTGGAATAGGTAGACACTGAATTCACCTTCTCTCATGGGCAAACCAAAATTACAACTTACAGAGAAACTATCTATGAGAACAATCTGAAGACTAGGAGAAAATATTCTAAACAACTAACAATATAAAGAAGTAACCACAACGAGATGAGTAGTAGGGGTGGAAACAGGGAATACTCAGAACCCACATCCTCAGGTCAGCAACCTACAAATACGAGTAATATTACGAAGGTCCTCCTCAAAGAGTGAGAGGTATGAGCTCCATATTGGGCTCCCCACCCCAGCCCAGGTGACCTGCACCAGAAAAGCAAGCCCCCAAAACATCTGGCTTTGAAAACCAGTGAGAATTACATTTGTGAGAGCTGGCAAGCTACAGGAAACAGAGACTTGCTCATATAAGATACATGCAAAATTTCACACACTCCGAGTCCCAGCATAGTGGAAGTAGTTTGAAAGGAGTCTTGTTGATCTTGCAGAGCCTCCCAGAAAGGAAGGAAGCAACTGGGAATCCCCCTGGAGACAAAGACACTGGCAGCAGCCATTTTGGGGAGCTCATTCTACCATTATGATACCAGTGCTGGAAACTGCCATTTGGAAATCCTCCCACAAACCTATTAGCACCCAGGACCTACCCACCCACCAATGAGCTGGCAGCAGCCTCACGTCCCCCAGGCTGCACAGCCAGCCATGAGGGGACCCAGCCCCACACACCAGTGGACTGGCAGGAGCCCCAATCCCCCCTGGAATACACAGTCAACCATGCAGGAAGACTATCTTGCCCTTCAGCAGGTGAGAGTCACTAAAATAGACAGGACTTTGCAGCCAACTCCACCGGGGCCAGCCTCACCTCCCAGTGCCCTCACAGTGGTCAGTCCTACCACAACAGAAGGGGGCACAGAGCCCACATAAGGGGCACTCCTAGAGCATATAGCTCTGGTGACCAGAAGGGAATGTACAGCTGGGCCCCATAAGATATCTTCTACATAAGGTAACTTCTCCAATATCAGAAAATGTAACCAATCTACATAATGCATAGAAATAAAAACAGGAGTTAGGCTAGGCAAAATGCAGAGACAGAGGAGTACATTCCAAATGAAGGAACAAGACAAAACCTAAGAAAAAATACTAAGCAAAGTAGAGATAAGCAATCTACCTGAAAATGAGTTCAAGGTAATCATAATTAGGATGCTCATTGAACTTGGGAGAAGAATGGATGAACACAGTGAGAATTTCAACAGTTAGGAAATTTAAAGAAGTACAAAACAGAGGTGAAGAATACAATCAATGAGATAACAAATACACTAGAAGAAATCAAAATAAGTTTAGATGATATAGAAGAACGGATCAGTAATCTGATAGACAAAGTAGTGGAAATCACCCAAGCTGAATAAAAAAAAAGAAAACAGAATTTAAAAAAATGAGGATGGCTTAAGACACCTCATGGACAACATCAAGATAACAGTCACATTATAGGGGTCCTAGAAGGAGAATAGAGAGAAAGAAATAGCCAGAGAACTTATTTGAAGAAATAATAGCTGAAAACTTTCCTAATCTGGATAAGGAAATAGACATTCAGGTCCAAGAATCACAGAGAGTCCCAAATAAGAAGAACCCAAAGAGATGCACACCAAGACACACTGTAATTAAAATGTCAAAAGTAAAGTTAAAGAGAGAAACTCAAAAGCAGGAAGAGTAAAGTAACTAGTTATGTACAGGGAACTCCCATAAGACTGTCACCTTACTTTTCAGCAGAAACTTTGCAGACTAAAAGTAATGTCACAATATATTCAAAGTGATGAAAATTAAAAAATGACAACCAATAATACTCTACCTGGCAAGGTTATCATTCGGATTTGAAAAAGAGATACAGGAAGAGTTTTACAGACAAGCAAAAGCTAAGAGTTCAGCACCACTCAACTGATTTTTCAAGAACTGTTAAAGGGATTTCTCTAAGCAGAAAAGACAAGACCATAAGTAGGATATGAAAATTACAAAATGAAAAATCTCACTGGTAAAGGCAAACACACAATAAATTTAGTAGATCAACCATGTATAAAGCTATTTGGAATGTTAAAAAACAGAAGTAGTAAAATCATTTAATTTACAATAAATAGCTAGAGGATACCAAAGAAAGATGTAAAAATATGACATCAAAACATTAAACTTTGGTGGGGGGGGTTATTAGAATGCATTTGAACTTAGGAGACCATCAACATATGTCTACAAGAGACTCACTTCAGATCTAAACACACGCACAGACTGAAAGTGAGGGATGGAAAATGGTATTCCATGCAAATGGAAATGTAAAGAAAGCTGGGGTAGCAATACTTATATCAGACAAAATAGACCTGAAAACAAAGACTGTAACAAGAGACAAAGGAGGACATTATACAATAATAAAGGGATCAATAAAACAAGAATATAAATATATATGAACCCAACATAGGAGCACGTAAATATATAAAGCAGATATTAACATACATAAAGAGAGAAATTGCCAATGATATGATAATAGTAGGGGACTTTAAAACTCAACTTAGATCAATGGACAGATAATCCAGATAGAAGCTCAATAAGCAAACACTGGCCTTATATGATACATTAGATCAGATTGATTTAATAGATATATACAGAGCATTCCATTTGCAAACAGCAGAATACACATTGATTGCAAGTGCCCATGGAATATTCTTCAGAATAAATCCATTCTAGGCCACAAAACAAGTCTTGGTAAATTTAAGAATATTGAAATCATATCAAGATCTTTTCCAACCACAATAGTGTGAGACTAAAAATCAACTACAAGAAAAAAACTACAAAAAACACAAACACACTGAGTCTAAATAATGCTACTAAACAAATGAGTCACTTAATAAATCAAAGAACAAATTAAAAATTACTTTGAAACAAATGAAAATGGAAACACAATGACCCAAAATCTACAGCAAAAGCAATTCTAAGGGAGAAGTTTATAGTTACTAAGCCTACTTCAGCAAACAAGAAAAATCCCAAATAAATAATCTAAACTTACACCTGAAGGAACTAGCAAAAGAAGAAAAAACAAAACCCAAAGTTAGTAAAAGGAAAGAAATAGAGGTCAAAGCGAAAGTAAATGAAATAGAAACTAAAAAATAATGGGAAAGATCAAAGAAATAAGAATTGGTATTTTGAAAAGATAAACAAAATTTATAAACCTATAGCCAGACTCATCAAGAAGAAAAGAGGGCCTAAATAAATAAAATCAGAAATGAGAGAGAAGTTACAACTATCACCACAGAAATACATGGGATCATAAGAAATTACTATGAACAACTGTATGCCAAAAAAGTGGACGACGTAGAAGCAATGATTAAACTCCTAGAAACATACAATCTCCCAAGATTGAATTAGAAGCAATACAAAATATGAACAGGTTGATTACCAGTAATGAAATTAATCAGTAATCAAAACCTCCAACAAACAAAAGTTAAGGATCAGAGGGCATCAAAAGAAAATTCTATCAAACATTTAAAGAAGAGTTAACAACTATCCTTCTCAAACTAGTCCAAAAAATTGAAGAGGAAGGAACATTTTCAAACTCATTCTATGAAATCAGTATTATCCTGATACCAAAGCCAGACAAAAAGACAAGAATAAAGGAAAATTACATGCCAATATCACTGATGAAGATAGATGCAAAAATCCTCAACAAAATATTAGCAAACATAACACATATATATGGACTCTAAAAAGAAAAAATGGTTCTGAAGAACCTAGGGGCGGGACAGGAATAAAGACACAGACATAGAGAATAGACTTGAGGACACAGGGAGTGGGAAGGGTAAGCTGGGACGAAGTGAGAGAGTGGCATGGACATATATACACTACCAAAATGTAAAATAGATAGCTAGTGGGAAGCAGACAAATAGCACAGGGAGATCAGCTCAGTGCTTTGTGACCACCTAGAGGAGTGGGATAGGGAGCGTGGGAGGGAGACGCAAGAGAGAGGAGTTATAGGGATATGTGTATATATAGCTGATTCACTTTGTTATACAGCAGAAACTAACACACCATTGTAAAGCAATTATACTCCAATAAAGATGTTAAAAAATATATTAGCAAACAAAATTTAACAACACAGTAAAATGATCATCCACCACGATCAAGTGGGAGTTAGCCCAGGGATGCACAGAAGGTTCAGTATTCACAAATCAATCAAGGTGGTATACCACATTAAAAAATGAAGTGTAAAAAACATATGATCACCTCAATAGATGCCAGAAAACTTGTGAAAACTTCAACATCCATTTACAATAAAAATTCTCAAAAAATGGGCATGGAGGGAATATACTTCAATGTAATAAAAGTTATATATGCCAAACCTACTCCAATGTTATACCCAATTGTGACAAGGTGAAAGCATTTCCTCTAAGATAAGGAACAAGACAAGGATGCCCACTCTCACCATTTCTATTCAACACAGTATTAGAAATCCTAGCCACAGCAATCAGACAGGAAGAAGAAATAAAACAAATCCAAACTGGAAAGGAAAAAAGTTAATATTCACTATTTGCAGATGACATGATACTATATATAGAAAATCCTAAACCAACAAAAATTTATTAGAACTAATAAATAAATTCAGTAAAGTTGCAGGATACAAAATTAATATACAGAAATTTGTTGTGTTTGTATATGCAAACAATGAACTATCAGAGAAGAAACTAAGAAAATAATCCCATTCACAAATTGCATAAGAAAGAATAAAATACCTAGAAATAAATTTAACCCAGTATGTAAAAGACTTATACTCTGAAAACTACAAGACACTGATGAAAAAAACTGAAGAAGACACAAACAAATGGAAATATATGCCATGCTTATGTACTGGAAGAATATAGTTTAAAAGGCCATATTACAAGGCCAATGCAATCTACAGATTCAATGCAATCCCTATCAAAATACCCATGGCATTTTTCACAGAACTAGAACAAAGAACTCAAAAATTTGTATGGACACACAAAAGACCCTGAACAGCCAAAGCCATCTTGAGAAGGAAGAACAAAGCTAAAAATGTCATATTTCCTGATCTCAAACTATCCTACAAAGCTCAGTAATCAAAACAGTCTAGTTCTAGCATAAAGACAGATACATAGATCAACAGAACAGAATAGAGAGGCCCAGAAATAATCCCACACATATATGGTCAGTTAATCTATGACAAAGGAGGCAAGAATATTCAATGGGGAAAAGACAGTCTGTTTAATAAATGGTGTTGGGAAAACTAAATATTTTCTACATGCAAAAGAATGAAGCTGGAAGAAAACATAAGCAGTACACTCTTTGACATTGGTCTTAGCAATATGTTTTTGGGTATGTCTTTTCAGGCAAGGGAAACAAAAGCAAAAATAAACCAATGAGACTAAATCAAAGTTAAAAGTTTTTGCACAGCAAAAGTCACTATTAACAAAATGAAAGTACATTCTACTGAATGGAAAATGTATTTGCAAACAATATATCTGATAAGGGGTTAATATCCAAAATATACAAAGAACTCATATATCTCAACATCAAAAAAACAAACAACCTAATTAAAAAATGGGTGGAGGATCTGAATAGACATTTTTCCAAAGAAGAAGACATACAGATGGCCAACAGACTCATGAAAAGATGTTCAACATTACTAATCATCAGGGAAAAGCAAATGAAAACCACATTGAGGGACTTCCCTGGTGGCGCAGTAGTTAGGAATCTGCCTGCAAATGCAGGGTACATGGGTTCGAGCTCTGATCCAGGAAGATCCCACATGCTGTGGAGCAACTAAGCCTGTGCACCTCAACTGCTGAGCCTGCGAGCCACACCTAATGAGCCCATGGGCTGCAACTACTGAAGCCTGCGTTATGCACAGCAACAAAGACCCAATGCAGCCATAAATAAATATTTTTTTAAAAAAGTAATGTTGCCATATATAATGTAAGCCTAATTAAAAAAAAACACATTATCACCTCACACATGTCAAAATGGCTATCATCAAAAAGACAGGTAACAAGTATTGATGAGGAAAAGGAAACACTCTTGCACTATTGGTAGAATTGTAAATTATTGTAGCCACTATGAAAAATTGTATGGAGGTTACCCCAAAATTAAAAATAAAATTATCATATGGTTGAGCAATTTCACTTCTGAGTATTAGATCAAAGAAAACAAAAGCACTGATTTGAAAAGGTATATGCACTCCAATGTTCACTGTAGCATTATTTACAATAGTCAAGATATGGAAGCAAACTAAGCACCCACTGACAGATGAATGGATGAAGAAGATGTGGTATATACATACAATGGGATATCACTTAGCCATAAAAAAAGAAATCTTGTCGTTTGTGAAACATGGGTGTTTCTAGACGGTATTATGCTAAGTGACATAAATCAGACAGAGAAAGACAAACACCATATGACATCACTTACATGTGGAATCTAAAAAACAAAAAAGAGGCAAGATGAAAACAGATTCATAGATCCAGAGAACAAACTAGTGGTTGCTGGGGTGGTGGTCGGGGGGGAATAAGTGAAAGGGATTAAGAGGTACAAACCTCCAGTTATAAAATAAATAAGCCATGGGATAAAATATGCATCATAAAGACTATGGTCAATAATACTGTAATAGCTTTGTATGGGGACAGACTTATCATGGTGATCATTTCATAATATACGCAAATGTCAAATCAAAAAAGAAACATTAATAAAAATTAATAACTGAGTAGTCATAAGATAATGTAGGTTTAACAAAATAGTACTGGAACATATTAGAAGGAGGCAAAGTGGCAAGATTTAATCTGGGCCATGAAGAAAGGATAGGAGTTTGCTTAACTGAAAAGCAGAGGAAGAAAACTCCAGGAAAAGTTAACAGTATAAACGAACACAGAGATAAGAAAGTATGGATCATTGGCAGAGAATCCAGGAGAAGGAATAATATTCAAGAAAGTCTCAGTATCAGAAAAAACAAAGCATTCGTAAAAAAATTTACAATAAGAAACTGACTTGCCAAATACTTTTTTAAATACACTAGCTGTTTAAAGGACAAGAAACACAATATCATCAATATTGCAGTCTATAGCTTGCCAGTTCATGGGTGGACACAGGAATTTTCTCACATGATTATTATACACATGAAGATCATTACCTCTCTTTAGATATTAACATTATTAATATTTTCCCTGAAAAGTCAGGGATACATGTGTTTTGTTAGCAACCCATGGAAATGCCAAGGTGTCATTTCTTTTGGAGTGAGAGTAAGACACAATGACTGATTTTTTGTTGTTGTAGTTATTGTTCATTTCAGGGAACAAAGTGCAGTATCTTCCTAACTGTGGGGTATGATGTGTATGCTCACCCTTAATAGCAACAGGGCAAGATGTCAGTTTTGTTTCTGTAAGAGCACTGGTTATTGTTGAATTAATTAAATGAATAACCAATGATCAGATTGGAGAGTTATGTTGGTACCAGATTGTGAAAAAAATTCTCAACTCCAGATTCCCACTCTCTGAAGGCCTTACAATTTTCTATTATTAGAATCAGAATCCATAGACACTTTGGCTTTACAAAATTGCCCTCAGGTTTCTATACTCCTTATACAGCAGGTTGCAATTATTAGTTTCTCACTTTAGTGACACAACATCCTGGTGACTGAATATAGTGTATAGAAAAATGAACATAGCTCCAGTGAACCCTGAACTGAGTACCACGGGATGGTTTAGGCTGAAAAGAGCTACCCAGCAGGTAACATGCTGCTTCCAGGGTCCACTTGGGGAAACAGCCAAAATGAAATGAATGGAGTCTTATTTATCTTACATTTCAATTTTTTGGTTGAGAATATATTTCCTATAAACAAATGTCTAATTACACATTGCCTTTTGAAACTACTCAGTCAAACCTTTGGATAAAGTTTAAGAGCCTAATATATGAGAAAGAATGTGTTCTATTTATTTTTTTAAAAGTTTGCAAACAGATATTTTGTCTCGAGTGTTTTACTAATGTAACGTTTTTAATTCTCTCTACCTACAAGCCTTAGGCCAGCTATTCTTATAGATTAGCTCCTGATCCACAGGAAATAAATCCAAGTACTGGGCTAGAGTAGGCCTTTGACTCACTTATCAAGGCTTTTCTTGTTAATGGTGAGTGCTTGTTTTCTCCTGCTGCTTTCCTTGCTCCTTTATTGCTGACAGATCTTCAGGTTTCTCTTTGCCTGAATACTTGACAAAGACGTTTGCTCTACTTGCAGGATATTCCAACACATGGTTCTTATGCACTTGCATGATCTGTGACCTTCTGCCTAACCTGAACCTTCCTTTGTGTAGTTTGTTACCAGCTTATCTACCTAACACTGAGCTGTCTTTCTCCCCTGATCCCCATACTTTATCCATTAATTTTTTTTTTTCCTTTTCCAGACTGTGCTTCTGACCTTTTCTCACCACTGTGATGCCATGAGCCCAGGTTCTAATGCAAGCTATTAGACCTGAGTAAGTGGAAAATAGAACACCACCACTACCACTCAGGAATTAACATAAATGTTTATAATGAATGTTGTTTAAGAGACAGAGAAAAGAATGAACCACTTGGGACAAGATAAAGGAATAGTTATTAATATTCTATGGATTTACGTAATTATTTTGCTACTTGGGCTATTTTCCTTTTCATGTTTCTTACTAGGCTTGCTACCCAAAGCTGCATGTTTTCCCTTCTTTGCAATCTTCAACTCCCAAAGGGCTCTAGTGTCACATTTGCCGCCTCTGCGGAAAAGCACTAATTAGGTAATTCCCAACTCCCTTTCATTAGAAACTCATCTGTTATTCTGTCTTGAGCTTCCCTGCCTCTGAAGAAATAGTTTCAAATCTCTCTTTACCGTGTGTGCTGTGGCCCCCTTAACTGATCTCTACATGACTGATTCCATGGAAATTATAGATATTAGGGAGGAAAATAGTGTCAGTGTAGCAAGGAGAATAATTCTTCTCATAACCAGCAAATATCCTTCTTGGTATTGTACCCTTGCCTTGAGTTTGCTGCCCTCACTGCAAAGGAAAAGGGTTAAATTCCCCTTTCACTAATTTCACAATTACCTATATTCTCTAAAGAGACTAAATATCTTTGTTTTCACCCTCTCAACTTTAATGCATTTTTTAATTCAAAACAACAGGATCCTTTTTTTATGACTTTTTTTACGTAGTGTTTTTTGTCGGACTCTTCAGGTTATTCACATTTTTCTTTCAATGTAATTCATTGACATAATTGAGGGTCCAAAATAAATCGAACAAAATCTATGCCATATACATTGAACTGAAAAGAAGATTTCATTAGTGTTCAATATATAGTCCTTGTTAAACAGTAGGAAACAATTCCTATCAAAATAATGGACCGTGAACTCTAGCAGGAAACTTTTGAAACTAGTCATTCATTGCTCAGTCAACAATGAGTCTCCTCCCTGTGGATGCAAGTCAGTACACAACAGTCTCCCATTGTGGCTAAGAATGGAGCCTCTAGGATCAGATTCTCTGGGTTTGAACTTTGGCCCTGCCTCCTACTCTGTGACCCTGAGCAAATTACTTAACTTCTCTGTGTCTGTTTCCTCCACTTCACAATAAGCTCCTAATGTGACTATGTGGAACAGATGATGAAAAGCACTTGGAAGAATACCTACCATATAGTGCATTTTTGATGTGTTAATAATGAATCTTTTTGACCAAGGTGCTAGTGGAAGTCAGGTATATGTAGTTTTCCTAATAAAACCAGGGATTCTCGGTTTCCTTTTGCTGTCATAACTGAATTTTCACCCAGCTAATCCTTAGGAGCAGATGACCCCAATTACTTTGCTTTGTGTTATGGTTTGAAATATGTCCCTCCAAAAGTTGCATCTTGAAGTCCTACCCTCTAGTACCTCAGAATGTGACCGTGTTTGGAAACAGGGTTTTTATAGAGGTAATCAATTTAAAATGAGGTCATCGGGTAGGCCCTAACAAAATGACTGCTGTCTTTGTGAAAAGAAGAAATTTGGAGACAGACACACACATGCATCTACAAACCAAGGAACACCTGGCAAACCATCAGAAACAAGGAGAGGCATGGAACAGACACTTCCTCACAGCTTTCAGAAGAAATCATCCCTGCCAACAGTTTGATCTTGGACCTCCAGCCTCCAGAATTATGAGACAATTTTGAAACAGGAGGCGAAAGGGCAGGTCACAACCTTTAAAAGAATGATATAGCCATAGGACATGACAAAGACTGTTTAGAACCAACTAGGTCCAAGACGGCAGAAGATTCGACTTCCGGTAGGCCTTGAGACTCATTATATGCTCATTGTAATACATTAGCATGCTAAATGACACACCCACCAGTGCCATAAAGGGCCAAAAAGTGGGTGGTGGCCTAATTCCTGGAAATCCCCACCCCTTCCCCAAAATAGTTGGAATCATCCTCCCACTCATTAGCCTGTGAAATTACCCAGCCCATAGAAACTAACCACACCATATTTCATGGTCTCTCACCTTCTAAGCTGGCCCTCAGTCTGTCTGTGGAGTATATCTCTCTCTTAATAAATCCATTTCTTACCTATCACTTTGTCTCCGAATTCTTTCACGACGAAGTAAGAACTTAAATTCACTGGGAATAATTTCTGTTAAGTCATCTAGTCTGTGCTACATTTTTATGGCAGCCACAGCAAACCAATATACCTGTTACCCCATTTCTCTTAGTGTTCATTTTCTAGAGTCTGCTCCAGGTACCCTGAGACAGAGGCTGCCCAGTTGCACATTTTTATTTTGGGAGAAGGGGCAAAGCCTGGGACTGAAAAATAGAGAGCTCAGTCAGAATGGTAATATGCAAGTTTTCCCCTAAATAACACAGTGTGTTAAATATGGACCACAGCTGGGTCCAGCTAAGTGTATAGATTAAGTATGAGATTAATAATGCTAAAAGTTCACTCTATACCAGATGGTTTCCATGGCCCTTAGTGATGCCTGAGTTTATACTCATTAAAATAATTTGTTTGGCTTAAGTTTGAAAGGTATTGGATTCTACTACTACAAGAAGGTGTAACAGTCTCTAGCTGGAATACTTTATATGTAGGAATTTTATAATTAACCTGAAAATAGGGCTTGGAGCAGGAGAAGCATGATAAAGTCTCAGTTTCCTGGAGGGAGGAAATAAAAAGATCACTTAGATAAGAGAAGGGAAAGGGAAAGGGAAAGGAAGTTGTATTAAGGACAAAATTAAGCATTTCACTGTCAACTGACATTGTCAAATATAGAATTTGTAAACATAGATGAACTTGCTATATAAAAACAAAAAAAAACTTAGAATAATGTAACCAACAGTGTTACAGTAGGTTTTCTGAAATGACTAATGATAAGTTGGTTTTATTTTCATTTTGTTTTTGTCTTTGTGATTTTGTATTTAATGACTTTGATTCTCTACAAAGAACACACATCTTCTCCCTTTGGGCTTTGAAAATTGTAATTGCTAATTGGGTACATAGGGAAAGAATCAAGTTAAACTAACTGGGTCATAAACCACATACAGGTTTCCAAACCAAGAGAGCCAACAGTTTAAAATTGCACTCCAAGGAGATGACTAAATCACAGGTAAAGTTGTGTAAATGGTTTTAAGAAATATTCAGATTTAGTAGTTATTACCACACAAAGTATTCATTTGCTACTCTTATACTGAGCCACCCACTGATGTCTGGTAGTGATGGAGAAGGGAAAATGAACATTAATAACTTGATCCTAAGGGTCAATTTGTCTCAATTAAAAGTATTATTTGCCTAAAGTGCGCTTTTATTTCAAGACTGTACTTCGGCTTTAGAGGTATTCTTGTTTGCATGGCAACCATTAAAGGTATATAGGTTCCAGGCCTCCAGAGCCCTGAAGTAGATGAACTTTATAATTTCAGGCATCAAAATTTCTCAAAAGTTTTGTAAAACATTCTAAATCATTGCTTTGCTCTTCAGCACTGTTCCTCAACCCATTATATCACCTGAATTAATTTTAAAAATCTCAATGCCCAGGGCTTGCCATAGACCAATTACAGAAGAATTTTTAGAGATGTAACATCAGCACCCATGAGCCAGCCCATTAGGGTCTGAGATGCAATGCTCACATTGACTACAGGCTAGAAATGCCCTCAGGCCAGCAACACTGGGATCATCTGAGAACTTGTTAGGAATATAGGCTCTCGGGTCCCACTCCAGACCTACTAAATTGGACTCTGCTCTTTAACATGGTCCCTAGGTGGTCTGTATGCACATTAAAGTTAGAGAGATCCAATCTAGATTAAAGGACCTTGTAACAACGTTATCGGAAAACTTCCCTAGAGTAATCAGAATGCCTTGGAAAAGCAATTAATTTAAGGGATTATTTTTTCCAGTTTGTACTGTTCAGTCCTTTAGACAACTTGCTAGAAATCCAGACATTTGAAGGATATTTGCAGATATAAAAGGTCAAATACCCTCTAGTATGAAAATCCATATACTACAAGGGATTTCATCTAAACTTCAAAATGAGTTGACATTGACTAATTCTCTGCCAGGGACACTTGGCAGAATATTGAGCTTACCTGTACCCCAGTGGCTATTTATAAAACACTAAAGCTCTGTATTTTAAACATGAATTTTCTTCTCATATACCAAGTCCAATATATTCCTTATATTCTACTTACCTATGTGGGGCATATTCTCATCAGTATTTATAAAAATATATGAGTGATAAAGCTATTAACCACAAGATGAAACAGGTGACTGACTTACTGATCAGAAATAGTTGGCAATGTGAAAGATTGCTTAAATAAAGGTGTGTTTTTATGGTGGACCCATTTACTTTGAGCTAAGAGTTAAAAAGTTGCTGGAGGAATAAAAATGCATTAGGATTTGAATTATATTACTAGAAAAACTATTGTATAATGAGCTTCTGTAAATAATGTGTTAAGTCAAAAAGCAACAGAATGGACAAAAGCAATTTATTTTTCATAAAGAACATCAAAGTTGTGAGTAATTAACATAAGTTCCATGACAACTCTAAATGATTCCTGCTGTAATAAATTAGCCCATATGCAGCTAGCAGAATGTATTCAGAAGGTTCAGTTGACATAATTAATAATTTCTAAGAAATGAACTAATCATTTTGACAGGTAAATAAAATGATAATTTGTTGATTATTTCTTCAAAACACTTAATTTTCCTATAATTAAGCGGCCATAGAAAATTTAATGAGTAAAAAAAAAACCTGTTGATACTCTACTTGTAACAATACATTAAACTCTAATGAAGTAAAATGTTAAAAGAAAATGTTAAGATCTGTTATTACAAGATTAAAAAAAATACTGGCCACAGTTCTTCACTCAGTAGGACTCTTAAGAAACCCATACATCCCGTAATGTGTTCTCTGTCACGTCTTTCCCTGTGTCAGGGCACGCCTCTGTGTCTAACGTCTCTGACACTACATGGCCAAAACTGTGACTTTTGCTTCAGACACTGGCATTACTCCTTGGTTAAGGATGAATGACCTCTCTCTTAGTATAACATGCAGGAAAAGCATGTCCCATGACAAAACCGGCCAAGTTTGCCACTATTACAGTTCTCTAGATTTAATCATGTAGTCTGAGTCTCTGTTACCACAGAGGAGACTTTTAAAATGAACCTCCTCAGGAAGGGGTGGGTGGGTGGGATGAATTGGGAGATTGGGATTGACATATATACACTACTATGTGTAAAATAGATGAGAAACTAATAAGAAACTACTGTATAGCACAGGGAACTCTACTCAATGCTCTGTGGTGACCGAAGTCGGGAGAAAATCTAAAAAAGATTGGATACAGGTATACGTATAACTCAGGGGTCCCCAACCTGTAGGCCATGGACCACTACTGGTCCATGGCCTGTTAGGAACCGGTCCATGCAGCAGGAGATGAGTGGGGGGTGAGCGAGCGAAGCTTCATCTGCCACTCCCCATCACTCACATTACTGCCTGAACAGTCCCCCATGCTCCCGTCCATGGAAAAATTGTCTTCCACGAAACCAGTCCCTGGTGCCAAAAGGTTGGGGACCGCTATTATAACTGATTCACTTTGCTGCACAGCAGAAACTAATAGAACATTGTAAAGCAACTATACTCCAAAAAAAATTAATAAAAAATGAATGAATAGACAAATAAAATGAACCCCCTCAAAAGATGTTCACATCCCAATCTTGTGAAAGTTATTTCATATGGCAAAAGGGATTTTGCAAATATAGTTAAGGTACAGACCTTGAGACGGGGAGAGTGTCCTGATGTATCCAGGTGGACTCAATGTAATCACAAGTTTCCTTATAAGAGAGAGGCAGGAGATCAGAGTGAATAGTAAGAAATGTGACTACAGAAGCAGGAGATTGAAGTATTGATAACAGGGAGCCACAAGCTATGGAATTCAGGTAACATTCAGAAGCCCAAAAAGTTATGTAAATAGATTATCTCCCAGCACATCCAGAAATTGATACCTTGACTTAAGCCCTATGAGACTCATTCTGGACTTCCAACCTCCAGAAATGTAAAGGAGTAAATTTGTATTGTTTTATGCCACAAAGTCTGTAAGTAATTTGCTACAGCAGCAATGGGAAACTAACACAGAGACCCAGTAAGTGGAAATTGCAAGGTAATCAAAATCAACAGGTGATATTATGTTATTTCAGAGTTGTTTGCTTGTTTTTTTCAAAGCATTTGAAGCAAGGAGAAATAAATTCTAGAGTTATCTATAAGTAAGTCATGGGAGAAAATACAGTGAGCCCTTGAACAACATGGGTTTGAACTACACGGGTCCATTTATACTTGGATTTTTTTTTTTCACTTAGATACATGCTACAGTAATACATGATCCATGGTTGTTTAAATCTGTGGATGCAGAGCTGTGGATACAAAAGGCCACCTGTAAAGTTATACACAGATATTCAAATGCATGGAGGGTTGGCATTCTAATCCCTGCATTGTTCAAGGGTCAACTGTATTTGCAAAAGACATCTGATAAAAGACTACTATTCAGGGCTTCCCTGGTGGCACAGTGGTTAAGAGTCCGCCTGCCAATGCAGGGGACACGGGTTCGTGCCCCAGTCCGGGAAGATCCCACATGCCACGGAGCGGCTAGGCCCGTGAGCCATGGCCGCTGAGCCTGCGCGTCTGGAGCCTGTGCTCCGCAATGGGAGAGGCCACAACAGTTAGAGGCCCGTGTACCGCAAAAAAAAAAAAAAAAAAAAAAAGATTACTATTCAAAATATACGAAAAACTCTTAAAATTCAACAATAAGGAAACAAAAAACCTAAAGAAATGAGCCAAAGACCTTAACAGACACCTCACCTAAGACTATATACAGATGGCAAATAATCATTTGATAATATGCTCCACATCATATGTCATCAGATTAAAACAATAAGATACCACTACACACCTGAATGGACAAAATCCACAACACTGACAATACCACATGCTGGTTAGGGTGTGGGGCAACGGGGACTCTCATTTATTTTGGTGGGACTGCAAAATGATACAGCTACTTTGGAAGATATTTTGGCAGTTTCTTACAAAACTAAACATACTATTACAATACCATCCAGTGGTCACGCTCCTTGGTATTTACCCAAAGCAGCTGAAAACTTACGTCCACACAAAAACTTGCGCACATGTGTATAGTAGTTGTATTCATAGTTGCCAAAACTTGGAAACAGCTGAGATGTCATTCAGTGAGTGAATGAATAAATGAATTGTGGTACATACAGACAATGGAACACTATTCAGCACTAAAAAGAAATGAACTATCAAGCCATGAAAAGTAGTGGAGGAAACTTAAATGCACATTACTAAGTGAAAATGCCAATCTGAAAAGGCTACATATTGTATGATTCCAACTATATGACATTCTGGAAAAAGCAAAACTGTAGAAACAGTAAAAGATCAGTGGTTGCCATGAGTTGGGGAGCAAAGGTAGAGAGGGATAAATAGGCAGAGCACAGAAGATGTTTAGGCCCTGAAAATACTCACTATGATACTATAATGGTGGATACACATCACATATGTTTGTGTAAACCTGTGGAATGTACAACACCAAGAGTGAATTCCATTGTAAAGTAGAGTGGTGATGATGTGTTAATGCAGGTTCATTGATTATAACAGATGTATCACTCTATTGGTAATGGGGTGTCTATGCACATATGGGAGCAGTGGGTCATATGGAAACTCTGGTTTTTCTACTCAATTTTACTGTGAACTTAAAACTGCTATAAAAGATGAAGTCTATTAAAAATAAATACGTAAATACCTCTAAAAGAGGAGTCAGACTTAGATTCATCAGCTTCACTACTTATTAGGTATATAAATTTGGGCACACTACTTAACTTCTCCTAATATTTAAAATCAGAAAAATAAAAATTATATCACAGGATTTTGGAGGTGACATTTTTGAAACCCCATGCAATTATATATCTATTATGCACAGTATATCTAGTTTTACAGCATTTATCTATGTGCCTTTCTCTGTTTTAAGAAGGTACTTTTTAAAAACATGTATTATTTTCAAAACACATCTGTTACTTGTGGAAGTCACTGATCTCAAATTGTTCTCTTGTTTGTCTTTTACATTCTATAAAATGATTCAATGACACAAGCAGTAGGCTTCAAAACACTGGATTCTTTTAAGATTCACATTTGCTAGAGGACTTCTTTTCTCCTCCCATGATTGTCTAAATTGAGGAGAAAGCTATAAGAATAAATATGAAAATTAATTAGATGTTTCAAAGTTCTCTAATTTATTCAAAACACATTATAAATATATGAAGTAATTTTCTAAAATTTTAGTTTAAATTTGTAACCTTTTGATACTATTTATTTCAGTTACTTAATTTTGTTTCATTCACAAGAATATAATGTATGGGAAATCAAGCAACAAGTAATGTTTTATACTAAAGCTTTATATCATTCTAACAGTTTAGAGAAAATGCCTTTTTATTATATTGTACAGCTGATTTTCTATTCAATTTTGTATTAATTAAGATAGTTACTTATGTAAACATGATTAAAATACATTTAAGAGTGAAAAGGGATGTCTAACATAATAGATTCAAAAGTTTAATTAATTCTGCTTATTTAGTATCAACCTGTTTTTAATCACCTGAAGAAAGTTATATTTTTTTACATTTTATTAAATTTTCTTTACATTGACTAATTAGTTGTGAAGAACCATAAAAACTGATTCCACTTGATACTCTATCTCCTCTATATAAACTTATTGATTACAATTTTGAAGTTCTCAAATATACATATTGTATACTGTTTCTGTCTCATAGTTAACTGAACTCTTCCTTGTAGCCTAACTCCATAATTCTTATTCTTGCCATCAGAAAAAAAAGGTAATTCATATACACAAAGGCATTACTAAATCATGTATCAAAAGAAAAAATAAATAAAAAGAGAGGCATTTTCTGAGATCTTTAACCTGGAGTAGTTCTCCCTGCTGGACTTAATAGACCTTTTCTTGCTAGTTGAGGGTTTCTTAACTCTATTTGTCTCTGACTCTGTAATAATAATTTACTTATTTTAATCTTTTCTGGCTTAACACAATGTTAAATTTACTTTCTATTCTTTTACTGTTGTATTTATTTGAGTTCTATTAACCAAATCAGTAGGTATCAAACCAGGGGACATAACAGAATCAACTAGAAGCTTTAAAAGAAAAAATTGATGTTTATTCCAAGACAAATTAAATTCTGGATAATTTGAGTGTGACCCAGGCATCTGCATCTCATAAAAGTACTTCTAGTGATTCTATGATCACATAGGGATTAGAAGAAGTGCTTATGACATCAGGTACAATTATTCATTTTGAAATATTATTTTTCACACCACAACTTTTTAATTATATGTAGAGTTATCTGAAAAAAAGCACTTTGATAACCACAGTTTAGTAAAAAAAAAAAAGTTTGGGGAAGAAACATAGGAAAATTAGCTACATAAGAGAAACATATAAAGTATATACTATGTGGAGTTATTTTCCATTGAAGTTTAGTTGTGAGTCAAAGCTGTTAAAAAAGTGACCCATTTGGATCATTTTTCTACCATAATTTATTAAGACAAATATTTATACTTTCTGCAAATATGTTGTTTTTCTTTACTTCATATTTTGAACCAAATTTTAGTGTGTGATCTCATTTACCAATATCTCTATACCACAAGAAATTAACATGAGAGCAATAATCAGAAACCTCAGAATTATACACATATGAATAATAATTGATAAGATTCTAGATCTATTTGAAATGCAATTGTAAATACTTAATAGGCAAGCTTCAATATGTGAGGTAATATTAGTCTCTCTGTTTTTGCCTCAATCAAAATTGTCATTAATCTTCAAACATCTATTTTCTCATATAAATTCAATAACTGTGGACCTGGGACTTTCCATATCCACAAAAAGGACAAAGAATAATCTGATTTTTTAAATGGGTGCTGCTCTTGCTACCTCCTGAACTTTCTTACCTGCATGGCTATATGTCTTTCCTGCTCCAGTTAATTCTAACTGAGCACACTGTGATTGACACCTAGTTTTTAACCAATTTAAATGTATACATATTTGAATGTATACATCATTTTGAAATCTCTCATTTATATCTCTTTTATTGTCATCCATGTCCAAGCTTCAATTGCCTGAAAACTGGTTTAATTTAGATTTTACAATTAAGTATTTAGTGAATACTGTATGCTGTGCCTTGTACTGGGTGTGGGAACGCATTATTAATACCTACCTAAATAACACAATGACTTTGAAAGCAAGATGCTGTGACACTAGATTTTATTTACTTCAACTATTCTTTAAAGTGTTTTTCTTACTTGACTAAAATTTCTAGATTTCACAGACTTAATAATAAAAAACTGCATTTATTTTAAACTTGCAAAGCTATATTACCACCTTGTCACAGCCTTGTGACATCTGACAAGATAATTATGATCAATGCATCAGCAAAGAGAAAACAAAGTTTTAATAGACTGCTTCCTTAATCAAAATCAAAAGTTACTTCTATTGACTTGATTTTCAAAAAAAAATGGATTATAGGAAGATGTAAATTAAATCGAACATAACACTCTTAATTGGGAAATAGAATGTAAAAGGAGTTTGAAACATATTTAATTTTTTGAAAACTGGTAATTTATATTATACCACATATCACTAGTAATACTAGTACCAGACACTGAGGCGATAATGAACATGATATCGAACATTTATTGAGAGCTTTATGTGCCAGGTATTTTGCTCGGGACTTCACTTATTTAAACACTATAAAACATTATGCATGGATGTTATTCTATGCCTACTTTAGAAAGAAGTGTTTTGAGGTTTAGAAGGAAAGGTTGAATAAATTTACTAAAGTCAGTAGGTTGTAAATTGAGGATTTAATTTTAAGCAATATAATTCTAAAGCCAATATCAATCATTATCAGTACTTCCTTCATCATTCTTAACTGATATTTATTTACTTTGATATTTTCTCAGTAAGTCAAGAAACGTTGTTTAGCTGAAAATCTATTCTTTTATTTCAGGGGAAAAAGTAAAATCAGAAGATGAGAAAAACATATTACGTAGAAAGCTTGCTTCAATAACTTTCTCCTTTATCAGGTATCAAGTTAATCCTGACATGGTGTCTGATTTTCTAGGGAGCCTGCAAAGAGGATTTTCCTTTCATATCTAGGGCCATTGACCTGCTTTGTTGCTTTGCTTTTTTCCTCCCCAGCAGCTTTGTAGTCAAGCGGAGAGAAAGTCATACTAAAGATTAGTATTACATTCCCAAGCCTGACCTTAGTTCCAAAATAAGAGATGGCCTTAAGTTAGGAAAAAAATATAGTGACAGTGACTTTATAAGTTTGGGAGCTCCTCCATTAAATTCTATGAAGAGACTGTGTCGATGAAAAGAGGAGAAAAATATAGATTATAAATATAAATGGATAAATATATATGTAGCAGGGGGCTCCTTCCTGATAAAAGTAGGCCCTCAGAACTGTATAGCCTTGAAAAATGTAAGATAAGAAAACTATTAATTTTAAATTGTATATAGTATTTATTTCACATAAAATCCATCTACCTTATATACCTGACAAAACCACTGTACTATATTCTTTAACAACACAAAAATTAAAATTTATCAATATGTGTTAAATGGGAAAAAAGATGAGTCAAAGTTTAAAAGAAGGGAAATGTTCAGAATAAATGTCCAAAGGTCTGTTTTAGTAGAGCTATATAATACCACAACTAGTTATTTCTCTAGAAAAATGTGGACTGGAGACTTGATGACCTATATAAAGTGCTATTTAAAGCCAAATTGTCTCTGGCAATAAAAGACTAGCTTGTATCAGACCAACCATCCTGGAGTGAACAACAATAAAGTCTCAACAAAATACAAAACTAACCAACCAACCAAAAAAAAAAAGTGGTTTGAAAGTGTCTGGGTAAAACAATATAGCCAGAAATGGATAGGCTAAAATCCTGGATAGAAGGGAAACATATTAAAGTGAACATTTACTTCCTATATCCCCTCAGGATGTATTCCAATACACTATGCTGGGGACTGAGGCCAATCAAAAAGAGTGCTTAGGGTTTGCTGGGCTGAAGAGACAGAGTTTAGAGCACACAGATGTGTCTGGAATAACCAACATACTCTACAGAAAGAGACAGAAAGAGATCGCAGGAGCTCAACCCAGTATTCTACCTGCAATCATTTGTTAAGGTGACTTCCCTTCTCAAGCATTCTGTGAACTGAGAAAAACTAAGAATGGAGCTGGCAATGTGCTAAAGGTCTGAGCAGAAAGTCCTATAGTCTACAAATGCATAAGAGCTAGAGATTGAAGTTCAGAGCGTGAATAAGTAGAGAGTCCTATGAAGCAGCCCAGTCTTTCAGTTGAGACCCCTTCAGGGATATGCCTCAGGAATAAGTGCAAACCAGAGAAAGAATATCCCTCACAAAGTCTGAAACCCAGCCTTGATTGCACAAAGATGACCTGCCAGTATCTAGCTTTATGAGAAAATTAAATTCTTTGTGAAGGCATACACCATATTTAGAGTCTTAGTTTCTCATACAGAATGTTTGAAATTCAAAAACATATTTCACTACTCATGGAAAACAGGATTAAGTGGCCAAAATACGAGGAATAAGTAGAAAAAAGAAATAAAATCATAGGAGATGCACATACTGGAGTTATCAGACTCCAATGGTTGAAAATGACCATGGATGGTATGTTCAAGAAAACAGGAAGATCAAAAATTTAATTATATAACTGGAATGTATAGAAGTGAAGCAAATAGATTTTCTCCAACTGAAAAGTATGAGATAACAATAAAATACAATATAAACAGAATAGACACAGGAAAAGACAGAATTAGGGAACTGGAAGAGGACTGAAAAAATTACCAGCTTGAAGTACAGAAAGAAGATATAAAAAGATGGAAAACATAAAAAGGGCACAATTGACATATAAAATAAGGTGAAATGCTCTAACATACATGTAAATTTAGAGCCACAGACTGAAAATGAAAGAAGGACGCAGCAATTTTGTTGAAACAGTAGATTAGATTTTTCAAAATAGTTAAGAAACATTACAAATTTCAAGCAGTGTAAATTCAAAGAAATAAGCATTTGAAGTATCACACAGTGAAACTGCTAAAAACTAAAGACAAAAAGAAAATATTAAAAATAACCAGAGTTAATCAATGGCATTTTTCACAGAAATAGAACAAAAAATTTCACAATTTGTATGGAAACACAAAAGACCCCGAATAGCCAAAGCAATCTTGAGAAAGAAAAACAGAGCTGGAGGAATCAGGCTCCCTGACTTCAGACTATACTACAAAGCTACAGTAATCAAGACAGTATGGTACTTGCACAAAAACAGAAATATAGATCAATGGAATAGGACAGAAAGCCCAGAGATAAACCCATGCGCATATGGTCACCTTATTTTTGAAAAAGGAGGCAAGAATATACAATGGAGAAAAGACAGCCTCTTCAATAAGTGGTGCTGGGAAAACAGGACAGCTACATGTAAAAGAATGAAATTAGAACACTCCCTAACACCCTACACAAAAATAAACTCAAAATGGATTAAAGACCTAAATGTAAGGCTACACACTATAAAACTCTTAGAGGAAAACATAGGCAGAACTCTATGACATAAATCACAGCAAGATCCTTTTTGACCCACCTCCTAGAGAAATGGAAATAAAAACAAAAACAAACAAATGGGACCTAATGAAACTCCAAAGCTTTTGCACAGCAAAGGAAACCATAAACAAGATGAAAAGACTACCCTCAGAATGGGAGAAAATATTTGCAAATGAATCAAGGGACAAATGATTAATCTCCAAAATATATAAGCAGCTCATGCAGCTCCATATTAAAAAAAACAAACAACCCAATCCAAAAATGGGCAGAAGACCTAAATAGACATTTCTCCAAAGAATATATACAGACTGCCAACAAACACATGAAAGGATGCTCAGTGTCACTAATCATTAGAGAAATGCAAATCAAAACTACAATGAGGTATCACCTCACACCAGTTAGAATGGCCATCATCAAAAATCTACAAACAATAAATGCTTTAGAGGGTGTGGAGAAAAGGGAACCCTCTTGCACTGTTGCTGGGAATGTAAGTTGATACAGCCACTATGGTGAACAGTATGGAGGTTCCTTAAAAACTAAAAATAGAACTACCATATGACCCAGCAATCTCACTACTGGGCATATACCCTGAGAAAACCATAATTCAAAAAGAGTCACGTACCACAGTGTTCACTGCAGCTCTATTTACAATAGCCAGGACATGGAAGCAACCTAAGTGTCCAGTGACAGATGAATGGATAAAGAAGATGTGGCACATATATACAATGGAATATTACTCAGCCATAAAATGAAATGTAATTGAGTTATTTGTAGTGAGTTGGATAGACTTAGACTCTGTCATACACAGTGAAGTAAGTCAGAAGGAGTAAAACAAATACCGTATGCTAACACATATATATGGAATCTTAAAAAAAAAAAAAGAGGGTTCTGAAGAACCTAGGGTCAGGACAGGAATAAAGACACAGATTTAGAGAATGGACTTGAGGACACAGGGAGGGGGAAGGGTAACCTGGGACTGGGACGAAGTGAGAGAGTGGCATGGACATATATATACTACCAAGTATACAACAGATAGCTAGTGGGAAGCAGCTACATAGCACAGGGAGATCATCTCAGTGCTTTGTGACCACCTAGAGGGGTGGGATAGGGAGGGTGCCAGGGAGACGCAAGAGGGAGGAGATTTGGGGATATATGTATATGTATATATGATTCACGTTGTTATACAGCAGAAACTAACACACCATTGTAAAGCAATTATACTCCAATAAAGATGTTTAAAAAAAAATGAAAAGGCAAGCCATAGATTGGGAGAAAACAGATGTAAGATATGTATTTGACAAATGACTGTTATTCAGAATATATAAATAAGTCTTAAAATTCAGCAATAAGACAAACAACCCAAATAAAATATGGCCAAAATTTTAACAGACGCTTCACTAAAGAAAACAAATGAATGGCAAGTAAGTGCATGAGATGTTCAACATCACTAATCATCAAGGAAATGCAATTTAAAGCCACAAGAAATACAACTATATACCCAATACAATAGCTAAAGTTTAAAAAGACTGACAATACCTAGTGTTGGTAAAGAGTAACTGGAATTTGCATACAGTGTTGGAGGAAATGTAAAAAACCACTTCACTTTGGAGAACTGTTTAGCAATTTCTTATAAAAGTAAACATACACTTGATGATATCACTCAGTCATTCTGTACCTAAGCATTCACCAGAAAAATAAAAACAAATGCCCCCAAAATAAAAAAATAAAATAGCCAGAGTTAAAAGGCAAATTACTTTCAAAAGAGGAAAATAAGAACAAAAGCTGACTTTTTATAAAAATTAGGGAAACCAAAAGGCAATCTTGAATTGCTGAAAGAAAATGAATAACCCACTAATAATCTTAGCCCCAGGGAGAATGTTTTTTACCAAAAAGAAGCAGAATAAAGAGGTTTTCAGAAAAAGAAAGAGAAAATATACTACCAATAAACCAGTTGTAAAAACAATATTAAATGAATTTTTTCAGAATATAGGAAAATAACCTTGGTTGCAAGAAAGAAAATAATAACTAAAAGGGTATTAGGGTAAATGTAAATGAATATGTCTATTTAAAGCATTAAAAATAACTTCTTGTGGCTATCAAACATATGTAGAATTAAAATACAGTGAACCCTTGAACAACACAGGGGTTAGGGACTCTTCTTGGGGTTGAAAATCTGCATATAATTTATAATTGGCCTTCCACATATTCAGCTTCTTCACAACCATGGTTCCACAACCAAGGTTGCACCAACCACAGATCTTGCAGTACTGTAGTATTTATACTGAGAAAAAATCCATAGATAACTATTTAGCCCATGCAGTTCAAACCCATATTGTTCAAGGATCACTTCTACTTCTCACACTCATACACACACAAAGCATAGAAGCCAATAGGGTGGTAAGTGGACCTAAACTATTGTAAGATCCTAGGGTTGATCAGGAAGTGGTAAAAATATTTATTTATAGACTCTGATAAATAGTAAATATTATAAGTAACCTCAGCAATAATATTAAAAAGTGTATAACTAGTAATAAAAACAATATTTGATTAATTCTCGTTCTGATACAGTCTAAGTTAGTAGTATTCTCTGTACCAGGTATCTTGCTCATTATCATCCAATCTTCCATAAACTAATGTTAAATGTCATAGTCTCGTCTCTGTTTTTGTTGTCAGGCTTAAAAGAAGAGGTAAGAGTGACTGAAGTAGCAATGGGGCATCCCCTCTCTGACATTAGTGTGGTAGTAGCAGCCAACTGTACCCAGAAGTAGAATAAGTTCTGTCCAATAGAAAAGCAACCTAATGTTCAGTAACAGTAGTTAGCCAAGCAGAATATATAGAATATTTTTTCCTTGCGACAACACCTGGAGGGTTCTCAGAAATAATAGAAGGTCTCTTTGAGAAGCCCCTCTCATAATTCATTCAGCCATTTATTTCTTCATTCAACAAATATTTATTTGAATGCTTATTATGTAAGAGGTGCTGTTCTGTGATCTATAGGTTTTGCAATGAATAAAGCCTCAGGCAGAAGGTAGGGGATCAAAAATAAAAGGATAATCAAATAAATATTTAAATGTCTGTTGGCCATAACTGTCAGAAGAACAATAAAACAGAGTGAGGAAACAGCACGCTGAAGCAGCCTGGGGAGAGTTGTTTTAGGTGAGGTAGTTGAGAAGGCCTCTCTGATAAGGTGGCACTACTGCAGAGGCCTGAGCCAAGTGAGATTTCTAGTTATGGGGATGTCTGAGGACAGAGCATCCCAGGCAGAATGGAAACATTGAGGACTTGATAAAGTAACAGTTCGTGTGTTTGTGGAGACAGCATGTGGCAATAATGGCTGAACCCAGTTTGTTTGTGGGGAGGAGGGATGGGTAAGATAAGTGGGGAAGAAGGAGCCAGAACCGGCTGGGGTTTATATTCTACATGAGATGGTCAGCCATTGGAGGGTTTATACACATTTGTATAGCTGTTGTTTGAACAATGGATTGTGGAGGGAGTAACAGTGGGGAATGAAAGCCATTTTAGAAATTATTACAGTCCAGGCAAGAGGCAGAGTGGTAGCTGTAAAGACAGTAAGAAATGGTTAGATTCTAGATAGAGTTTAAAGATGCAATCCACAAAATAGGCAGAAAGATTAGAAGTGAGTGGGAAAGAAATATGTAAGAATCAAACCTAGATTTTTGTCTTCAGGAATAGTAAGAGTGATTTGGGAGCAGACTGAAGGGAAAATTACAAATTCTTTTTTGGATATACTAAGTTTGAGACAAGGATTAAATATTATACATTTATTCAGTACTTAAGTACTGACTGCCTTTTCCATGACAAATACTTTTCTGGGTGTTGGGAGTAGAGCAAATTATAGGAGAGGTAAGGTCTCTGCTTTATCAAACCTTTTAGGCAGAGAGACCTATACAAATATAAGTAAATAGCACATAAGTAAACAGGACAAAGACTTGCAGTTGATATGAAGGACATCTATAATGTGACTAACTCACTTTAGTGAGAATGAGTTACCATTTAATTTACCTTTTACTATTGGTTGTTAACATTTTCTAGTATTTTGACAATGATCATGTAAAAAAAAAAAAAGCCTGCAATTTGAAAAACTAATTCTGTGGATTCATTTCAATAATTATATTTTATGTGTTTACCTCTTTCTTATCAATGAATTATCATTATCTTTAATATTTTTATGGTTTTTATTTCAACCTTTTAATTTTTTTAGTTTTTTATTAACCCCTTTGAGCCAAAGTTTAGAAGACAATTTATAATACATACATAAGCAAAAAGCTATAGTTCTATCACATTCATAGAGATTTCTGATCTTGATGAGATAAAGACATACAAATTTAGTTAAAGGAAGTTCACTAAGTAAAAGTAAAACCATACCAAACAAAAATACATACCATATTCTGGGCAGACTTCCCTATTATTATATGTAAAATGTAGACACCATGTCATTCTGTTTATAAATACAGAAATTTTGGTTTTTGGGGAAAAATAAACTGTTATTTGAGACATATGACATGTTCGAGAAAATATTTCTTCAGCAGTCAGCATAGTTTCTAACTGATGCAGCAATATTTTTCTCCTCAGTGGTAAGCACTGTCATTCAGCTTTCTTCCCTCTTTTGAAAATTTTGTGATGATTCACAAATACATACATTTGACCTGTGTATGTTATAGTTTTAACCATGTCTTTTTTAAACTTTCAACATTATATAACTCACACTTATTATGGGGCTTAAACTGATAACAGGATAAGGTCTGAGTATTACTCTTTGCTTGAGTAAATAGAAAGGCAACAGGATACATCAGGATTCACTGATGTAGTCGCTGTTGTAATTTAAGATTATAAATTGGAAAGGAGGTTTTCAGATGGAAAACCTACTTATTTTTACTTCTCTCTTTCAACATCTCAAAAGAATAAATGTCTTAGCATATAATGCCTCTTATCTTACACCCACCTAGACTTGTTTTCACCAAGGTAAACTGGGGTCCTCAGGTATGCCAGAATTTAACAATAAATTTGAATTTAAAATTAACACTGCCTTTCTCCTGCATAAGTGATGGTGTATGCCATGAATGGGACGGGACAGGGTTAGAGGAGATGAAAGGAAACAAGAGGTCATCATGAGGCTGTTCTTTCTTTTCTCATCTCTCAATGCTACCCAGACCTGCCTTTAGACCCACAAACAGAATGCTTTCAGAAACTAAGTAAACAAATATGTAGTCATCATGCAGAAGAAGCCACATATACAGAGCACTTGCATTAAAAAAAAGAGAAAACTAGAGATTATGAAACAATTCTGACAGTTATCAAACTAAGGCCCTTCATGTTTAATAATAACTTCTCTAAAACAAGAAAGTGGCAACCCAGTTTGCACGAAAGAAGCATTGGGTTACTCATTGAAAAGAATCCAGGGACTTCCCTGGTGGTCCAATGGCTAAGACTCCATGCTCCCAATGCAGGGGGCTCAGGTTTGATCCCTGGTCAGGGAACTAGATCCCACACGCCGCAACTAAGATTTCACATGCAGCAACTAAAGATCCCGCATGCCACAACTAAAAGATCCCGCATGCTGCAATGAAGAACCTGCACACGGCAACAAAGATCCCACGTGCTTCAACTAAGACACGGCGCAGCCAAATAAATAAATATTAATGTATAACTTAAAAAAAAAATAATCCAGTGTCACCAAAGAGTTCCTGCAGTAAGAGTATCTATCATTCCTTACTGAAAAAGAAGTGAGATTGCCATGATAAGTCATGCATTTATTTTATAGGTCACTGTATACAACTATATCTATAATATCTATAATTCTTACTTTCAATGTATAGTTTCAGTCATTCTCAAACTTTATTTTGCCTAATCTATAAAGTATCAAGGAACCTTTCAGAAATTATTATAAATGCATAAAATTGATTAAAAATACATGACTGTTATTATAAATATTGTGGAATCTGTTGTAAAGCAGATATTATAGAGTTCATGGCCAAAGAGGAGGAAAAAGTGACTCCCTTCTTGACAGGCTCTGAATTAATTAACTGGTTCTTTCCATAAGGCATTGAGCCAATGACTCATTAGTCAGATGTTTTCTACTTAATGTTAATATTTATTTTATGCATTGAGTTTTAGTCCTTTTTAAATAGATTTCATTCCTAATCCTGTGGCCACCTATATAAATTTTCTTTGAGGATTGTTACTCTGGTAATACCAGTTATGCTTCAGCACTAAGTATAGGGAATGATGGGCAGTACTTTTCAAAGGTGTGCTGGCATACATGGTAAAAAGTATCCATTATAGAACACTGCCTTTATGAAGCGTATTCCTTCATTGATTCCAGCATTAGCCTACTCTTTATAATCATTTTAATTGTAAACTTTCCATGTGCCATTATGATTATACATAGTCATGACTCATTCTTTTTTATTAAATTATTTTTCCATGCACCCATTTAGCATTAGCATTCTGCATCATTACAAACTAATCAATTTGACTGATTTTCCATAAGTTTCCTCAGAAAATAAATACTACAAGCTCTGTTTGTCTCTAAATACTGTATCTTTATGGATTCAGTAATTACTGTAAAACACCATGGGAGGTACTTCTGTACCCAAGTTCAATAAAGCCATAATTTACAGTTCCTTTCTTAGAAGAGGTCCTTCTAGATAATGAAGTGATAAATTTGATACTGTAGGACAAATGACACCAGGTCAATTATAGTGATTTCCCCAGAATAAATTGTTTCATATTTTGGCATATAAGATATATATATATGTGGGTATATATACATATATAATATATATTTTAAAACAAATTTCCTATAAAGGCAAATAAAATTATGTTAGAGTTTTCCTCTTTCTTGTTTTTTGTTTTATAATTACTTTATCCCTTCTAATTTTATTTTCTGTTAAGGCTACTAAAGTGAAATTTTAATCTAGTCAAAATCAAAACATTTATAGTCAAAATCAAAATTTTAATATAGTCAAAATCAAAATTAATAAGGATATTAATATTTTTAATTTCCTTTTTTCCTCAAAAGTAACAACTCTACCACTATATGTTTTTCTACTAAATAAGTTTTTTTCTGGAAGTCCCTGACCTGATCATTAAAGAGTGGGTTTTGCAGAGGAGTTACTTCTTTTCTGGAGCAACTGACCATAAATGAAAGTCTTTAAGCTAATATCACATATCTTCTTCATATTTCTTATAAGTACCTATAAAAATGAAAATATTTGTACATGAACATCACTATTGAAAATGAAATCTAAATACTTTGTATCGAGGAAATATTTAAATTGAAAAGAAGCATTATATAGCCTTAATATATGATAAAAAGTAAAATTTCAGATTTAATATAAATGTATTGATATATATATATATATTTACCTTAAATGTATTCTTCTTTCCACTAAAATTTCTCTTGCTAATAAGATTTCTCCAAATTTTTTAATGTCTTCACTGGTTTTCACCTTTGTGCCCTTTTCACTACATTTGGAATAACTTCTACAAGCTTCTAAAAGCCAATTTGTTCTCTTCCCTTAATAATCTCCTCTAAATTTTTACTTCAGTTTTCTGATTAATTGTATCCCTATTCTCTAAATATTGAGGATCATACTCCTTCTTCATCCTTCTTCTCCTAGTCTGTATTTTTTTTAATAACTATACTCTAATTTTACTACCCTCATTGAACCTTATTTCTTTAACTTGTCCTTTTTAATTTCAATGAAAGTAAATGGGTCATAAATACATATTAAGCATTTTCTCTATGATCGTTTTCAGTCACACTTCTTATTTTATGATGTTTACCTTCAGTCTACTTTCTTTCTAGTCATAGTCTAAGCAATTATCTTTTTATTTACTGAAGTTTACACTTCCGGCTAAGGTGACCATATAATTTCTCTCTCGAGTTGGCACACTTTTGAGAGTGAAGAAAGGGACTATTAATAATTATATAAGGATAGCTGGATTTAACCAGATCTGTCCCAGGCAGATCTGTTCATAATATTGGATTGGCCAAAAAGTTCATTCGGGTTTTCTGTACCATCTTACAGAAAAATCCGAAAGAACTTATTGGCCAACCCAGTATGTATGAAAGACTATAAAGAGTCAAGAGTTAAGCCTTGCTTTATCTCATCTGTGTTCACTTACCAACAGCTGTAAAAACTGTCACTTCTGATTTACGTGGGGGAAAAAAGACCATACACACACAACCTCTTAGCCCGAAAAAAATAGATACAGCTTTTCCTTTCTTTTCTTCACATCAACAAGTTTACAACCAGAAATTTGCTGGGCAGAGAATAGGAAAATTAAGGAAGAGCTAGATGAAAAGATCATGATGTCATAGAAAGCTAGAGGAAAGCTTCCCTTATTCTGCAAAGTAGGGAATCACAGCAAAGAGATGTAGTGTAATGGAACTCTTGAACCAGGTATGGTCATAGATCTGTCGATAGAACAGATGGTTCTAAGCATGAGAGAACTATAGTGATATATGTCTTGTTGGGGTAAGAAGCTTGGTTGAACTTCAGGCAATGTCTAATTTTAAAAATGGCAGGTTTGCATAGAGCAATAATGCATCAATTAGGGTAAGAAAATAGGAAATAAGAAAGTGGTTTGATTGCTTAAACTGAAGCAAAAGGCAGCAATGTGGTCCCAGGATCACCTGATCATTAAATAATGAAAAATACCCATTAGTACTGTGGACTTAATAGCAAGCTACAGAAATATTTACTTGAAATCATCCTAACTCAGAACAAAAATTGTGCATAGGCTAGAATGGGTCTGAGTCTGCAAGTAGTGACTTAATCATGGAAAATATCTACAAGGGCTTAGAACCAGGCATAGCTTTACAATGAAGCTTGGCCACCAGAAGGTACTAATTTCCTGTCATAATTGGAATTCATGGCAGTTTAGAAGGCTATATTTTTAAAAGATTTTATTTATTTAGAGCAGTTCTAGGTTTACAACAAAATTGAGAGGAAGGTACAGATATTTCCAATACACTCCCTGCTCCAAAATTTGCATAGCCTCCCTCATTATAAACATCACTCACCAGAATGGTACTTTTCTTTTTTTTAACTAAGATGAACCTACACTGACACATCATAATCACCCAAAGTCCACAGTTTACCTAGTATTTCACTCTTGGTGTTGTACATTCTGTGGGTTTAGATAAAAGTATAGTGACATACATTCATCATTATAATACCATACGGAGTATTTTTACCATCTTAAAAAATCTCCATGCTCTGCCTATTCATCTCTCCCCTGACTCTCACTCCTAGAAACCACCGATCTTTTTATTGTCTTCATAGTTTTGCCTTTTCCTTAATGTCATATACTTGAAATAATATAGTATGATTTCTGACTGGCTTTTTCATGTAGGTATATGCGTTTAAGTTTCCTCCACGTCTTTTCACAGCTTAATAGCTCATTTCTCTTTAGTGCTAAATAACATTCCACTATCTGGGCATACCACACTTATTCATTCACCTACTAAAAGCCATCTTGGTTGCTTCCAAGTTTGGGCAATTGTGAATAAAGCCTCTATAAACATCTGTGTGCAGGTTTTTGTGTGGACGTAAGTTTTCAACTCTTTTGAGTAAATACCAAGGAGTATGATTGCTGGATGCTATGATAAAAATGTGTTAATTTTTTAAGAAACTGCCAAACTATCTTCCAAAATGGTTGTATCATTTTGCAGTCCCACCAGCAATGAATGACAGTACCTGTTGCTTCACATTCTCATCAGCATTTGGTATTTCAGGATTCTGGATTTGGGCCATTCTAATAGTTATGTAGTGATATCTCATTGTTGTTTTAACTTACATTTCCCTGTTTATATATGATAGGGAGCATCTTTTCATATGCTTATTTGTCATCTGTATATATTCTTTGGTAAGATGTCTCTTTAGGTCTTTGGCCCAGTTTTTAATTGGGATTTTTTTTTCTTATTGTTGAGTTTTAAGAGTTCATTGTATATTTTAGGTAATATCAGAGGTGTCTTTTGCAAATATTTTCTCCCAGTCTATGGCTTGTTTTCTAATTCTCTTGGTATTGTCTTTCACAGAAGAGAAGTTTTTAATTTTAATGAAGTCCACATTAACAATTGATTTCTTTCATAAATTATGTCTTTGGTATTTTATCTAAAAGGGCATCACCATATTCAAGGTCATCTATGTATTTTCCTATGTTATCTTCTAGGAGTTTTAAAGTTTTATGTTTCATATTTCAGTCTACTAGCTATTTGAGTTAATTTTTGTGAAAGTTGTAAGTCTGTGTCTAGACTTATTTTTCGCATGTGGATGTCCAGTTGTTCCAGCACCATTCGTTGACATGACTGTCTTTACTCCAATGTATTGCCTCTGCTCCTTTATAAAATATAAGTTGACTATATTTATGGGGGTCTATTTCTGTGCTAGTTATTGTTTGATCTTTTTATCTATTCTTTCACCAAAACGTCACTGTCTTGATTACTGTAGCTTTAAAGTAAGTGTTGAAGTTCGGGTAGTGTCAGTCCTCCAACTTTGTTATTCTCCTCCAATGCTGTGTTGGCTGTTCTGTGTCTTTTGCCTCTCCATGAAACGTTAGAAACAGTTTGTCAATATCCATAAAATAACTTGCTGGGATTTTGATTGGTATTGCATTGAATCTATAGATCAAGTTGGGAAGAGCTGACTTCTTGACAATATTGAGACTTCTCATGTATGAACATGGAATATCTCTCCATTTATTTAATGTTAAAATTTCATTTATCAGAGTTTTATATTTTTTAATATAGATCTCTTACATATTTTGTTAGATTTATATTTAAGTATTTCATTTTGGGGGGCGCTACAATAAATGATACTGTATATTTAATCTCAAATTCCACATGTTCATTGTTGATATATAGGGGAAAAAAAGGCTATTTTTAAATTATCTTTTTGAATAGCTATTTATACCCAGGTCAAAATTTGTAAATTATTTTTCTCATTAAGCTTCTTCCTACTGAATTTTATAGAAGGCTATTATGGCTTTGCACAACATTTTTGCTCATCTTTATTATTATGAATCCAGAAAAGCTAAAAATTCTATGCTACACAAAGAAGAATTTCTATATATGCAGAGGTTCTCATATATGTATTTTTATGTAAATATATTTAATAGAGCTTAATTAAATATATATATTTAATTAAGATTTAATTTAATAGAGCTTAAATATATAAGCTCTATTAAATATATTTAATAGAGCTTATATATTTAATATATGTAATTTACACTTATTTCCTATCTCACAAAAAATGAAAGATAGATTATTTTGTAGTTCTTCCTAACACTTTAGACATAGTTGAATGTTTTAAAGATGGTTTGCTCTTCTGCCTGCTAACAAAGTCTGTGGAGTTATATTGTTTTAAGACAAAATACAAAGCAGAATATAATACTATGAATTTTCCTTAATCATTACTATTAAGTGTTGATAGATACTTAAACAAAGTATCTAATAACAAAGGTGTAATGATTTGGTGCAAAAATAGTGAAAATCTGTTTTCTACAAATTGTTCTAACTACTGACATAAAAAACACACAAAAAACTATATACATTACTTCATCTCACTAATATTCATGAAATACCATCTGGGAATGGCCTTGTTATTTGTGCAAACTGTATGTTCTCCAAAGATAAATAAATATTTAGCAATATAATTATATTGCTTGTAATGTAGTTTAAAATGATGCAAAAATAATAAATAAACAAACATCATGGATTGTTAAACAGATATATTCCAAATTTTTGAGGTAACTGTAAGTCAGTGTACTTGGGGCCTGCATAAAATAGAACAATTTAATAACAAATGTTGAGATTTATAAGATTTTATTTTGGGTAATACAAAAGGAACCGTACAAATTATGAGACCTTAGATTTGAACAGAGACTCAATGAAAATTTAGTTAAATTTATCCCCTGGTTGAGAAGACAGATCTGGAAATTCAAGGAGTCTCAAATCTTTGGCAAAATCATACAATCATTCAGTAATGTGATCAGGTTTAAGATGTGGGTAACTGATCCTTTTTCTTTATTTCTTGTTATTTACAATTTAACTGCTGCCTCACATTTAATTTTGATTGATATGAATTTAAATTTGATTCTGCTAATGCCAAACTATTTCAGTATAGATAGCTGATTTCATTTTAAATCTTTCTCTCTCTCTCTCTCACACACACACACACACACACCCCTAAAGTATCTGTATTAATGAGCAATCCATGATAAGGAAAAACTAAATAAATCTAAAAAGAAAACCATCACCAGTTAATTTATTTAATATTTATTTTACTCATATTATTAAACTAGATTTCCATGATATCTGTTGTATTTGGTGATGATGATATGCTTATATTTATAATATAAGGGGTTTTGTTGTTTTGTGAAGAAACAAATATTAACTTTTGAGCTACAGTTGACCCTTGAATAATGTGGGTGTTTGGAGCACTGACCCCTCTGCATAGTCAAAAATCCATGTAAAACTTTTGACTCCCCAAAAACTTAACTACTAATGGCCTACTATTGACCAGAAGCCCTACCAATAACATAAATAGTTGATTAACCATATTCTGAATATGTATTATATACTGTATTTTTACAATTAAGTAAGCTAGAGAAAATAAAATTTTATTAAGAAAATCATAAGGGACAATACATTTACAGTACTGTACGGTATTTATCAATGCCATAGATTTACATCATCTGTTTACAACGTGAATCATCTGTCTGTCCCTACATCGATATTGTCTTATATAATACAAAACATTGTAGATGGTATACATAATACTAACCCTAGACATCAAAAATGAAAAGATAATCTGAAAAGAAATTCATATTTATTTACAGTTATGATGATTTATGCATTGATAACAAAGCAGCAGTATGATTGTTTAATGGTAGCCCAGTATAATTGATATGATTGCTTCACAGTAGTTAGCATATCCACTAATGAATGAATAGTTCTATTAAGGTTTTTGTGGAAGTAGATGTCACTTGTATTTAAATTTATTATAAAACATCTATCAATATAGAGAATGTTCATGCTAGAAATGTGAAGTCCTGATTCTTTTATAAAGTATACATAAACACTTCAAACAATGTTTCTTGAATTATGCAAGGCACTGCGCTCACTGCAAAGTAGTTTTAATATTATTGTTTATGTGATATACATAGATAAAGTCATAGAGAATAACTGCAATTATTGAATCTCAAAAGGTATCATACAGGTTAATTAATCATCATTTGACAGATAACTGTATATCACTTGGAATGCTGCTATCTGGAAAGAAAGGGTTAACAAATGGTTATGGAGTTTTCCCCCTAACTCCAGGGATATCTAAAAAATTGATCTTTAGTTGTATCCTTGAAATATTAAGTAAAAAATTTATAAGTATTCCTATATTAGATCCAAGATAAATAAAATTTCTGCCTAAATTACTATTATTATTACAGATCAAGCATCCATACTTCATTGTCAAGATCATTTATATTGTATATATATTTGTAAAACAAAATGGTATTTCACTGTGTTCTACTTTGAACTCAAGATTTTCATGTCATTTCATTTATTTCTTAAAATAAAAACATTTATTCCTTATTTTAAAGGTTCTTTCTGATATAAGACTTTTCCCCAAATCTGGAGGCCACTGAAATAATCTCAATACTTAATTTTGTTTCATATATATGACATATATTGTAGAAAATAAATCACTCTACAAATTGCTCAATTGGTCGTGCCCAGTTTGAAAGATTAATTTAATATCGTTCAAATATTTAGGATTAAAATTAGAGTAAGCATAGATTTTTCTTAATATAGGTTAAATAAATAAAATTTTCAAAAAAGCAAATAAGCCACCTTATTAGAGAGCAAAAATGCACATTCTTGCTAGGGAGATGTATCAGAGAGTCTTTAAAATCCTTTCTGCTTTTTAATTAAAAATTATACAACTCTTTCATTAATAACTTTTATAAGAGAAAGCAGAATTTAAAAAATCCCTACTCCTCTAAAATTCTCAGATCCTGAGCAGTTTAAAATACAATAGAAAAAATAGGCAGAAGACCTAAATAGACATTTCTCCAAAGAAGAAATACAGATGGCCAATAGGCACATGAAAAGATGCTCAACATCACTAAGTATTAGAAAAATGCAAATCAAAACTACAATGAGGTACCACGTCACACTAGTAAGAATGACCATCATTAAAAAGTCTACCAAAAACAAATTCTGGCGAGGCTGTGGAGCAAAGGGAACCCTCCTACACTGTTGGTGGGAATGTAAGTTGGTGCAGTCACTGTGGGAAACAGTATGGAAGTTCCTCAGAAAACTAAAAATAGAATTACCATATGATCCAGCAATCCCACTCCTGGCCATGGATCCAGACAAAACTATAATTCACAAAGATACATGCACCCCTATGTTTGTAGCAGCATTATTCACAATAGCCAAGACATGGAAACAACCACAATGTCCATTGACAGATGAATGGATAAAGAAGATGTGGTATAAATATACAATGAAATACTACTCAGCCATAAAAAAGAATGAAATAATTCCATTTGCAGCAACATGGATGGACCTAGAGATTATCATACTAATTGAAGTCAGTCAGAAAAAGAAAGACAAAACCATATGATATCACTTACATGTGGAATCTAAAATATGACACAAATGAACCTATCTATGAAACAGAAACAGAATCATGGACATAGAGAACAAACAGCTGGTTGCCAAGGTGGTGGGGGGTTGGGGGAAGTATGGAGTGGGAAGTTGGGGTTAGCTGATGTAAGCGCTTATATATAGAATGGATAAACAACAAGGTCCTACTGTATACCACAGGGAACTATATTCAATACCTATGATAAACCATAATGGAAAAGAATATAAAAAATGAATATATATATATGTAACTGAATCACTTTGCCGTACAGCAGAAATTAACACAACATTGTACATCAACTATACAATAAAAAATATTGAGAAAAATAAAATGAAATAAAATACAATAGAAATGTATTCTTGGTTCCTTGTTTTTCTGCTTAACATAAATTATAGGAAAATGAACATCTGCAATTCAAAAATTACTGTTAAAAAACAAGTAGACTGTACTGGTTTTCACTGGATTTATGTGGTTTCAGCTAATCTACATATAGACAAGCATATTATGTATGTATGTTTATAAATTTATTTTTCAGCATTTATGTATCTGCAAATGGATAACTTTTATAAACAATTTATTTTTTCCACACACAGCCAATCAATCTTCCATTAATAATAGAGAATACTAAGTCCTTAATGATAATTCTCCATAGGAATGGAGAAAGCTAACAGCTTAAATGTGACAAAATCTCACAAACTATTTTTCAGGTTTTTTTTTTTTTTTTTTTTCTCGGTACGCGGGCCTCTCACTGTTGTGGCCTCTCCCGTTGCGGAGCACAGGCTCCGGACGCCCAGGCTCAGCGGCCATGGCTCACGGGCCCAGCCGCTCCGCGGCATGTGGGATCTTCCCAGACCGGGGCACGAACCCGTGTCCCCTGCATTGGCAGGCGGACTCTCAACCACTGCGCCACCAGGGAAGCCCTCAGGTGTTTTTTTAATACCACACAACTTTTCTAATAATGTTAAACCCTTTCATTTCACAAGACAACTCAAACTTTATGCTTATCACTCATTCTCATATAATTCATCATGGCTTTATTTAGGAGAGGTATTCAATAGTCCAAAAGATTTATAAATCTTTACAAAATATGTTCTGAACATAATGTATTGGGAGGCAATCAGAAATAAATACTACAAAAATCTGAATAGGTAAAACTATAAATTACATTTCACATGTGGAACAGCCATCTTTTATTGGTATCCAAACATTTATTTCTAGAGCTACTAATGTCAATTATTTACGTGTTGTGAAAGAAAACAATGTGCCCTATTTGCACATGAGCACCAGGAACAAAGGCAGTACTTTGTTTTAGCCTAAGGCCATAGTTGGTTTAAAAAAATGATCTTTGAAATATCATGTATTGAAGTATGACAATGATACAAACATTATATAGTAATTACAATAGCAATTATTTATTTAATGCTTGCTATTTACAAACACAGATAGGTTCTTTCTGACATTATATTTTATAATTCTTAGAGCAACCCTATTAGGTAGGTAATGTTATTATCCTCACTTTCAAGATGAGGAAACCAGAGAGTTGGGATAGGGAGGGTGGGAGGGAGGCTCAAGAGGGAGGGGATATGTGGATATATGTATGCATTTGGCTGATTCACTTTGTTTACAATAGAAACTAACAAGTATTGTGAAGCAATTATACTCCAATAAAGATCTATTAAAAGAAAAAGAAAGTTTAGTGATTTTGCCAGTATATAGATAGTAATTGACTAAGGCAGAAATCAAACCCTTATCTATCTTAACTGAACATCAGAGTACTTCTAGAGTACCATTTTTTTCTCAGCTGAATGAACTGTTTAAGAGACTTGTTTTGGGGAAGGGGTGTTACGTGCGTGATATAATTGGTTGAGAAATAAGAAGAAAATAAATAGGAGAATACATAATAAAGAAAGATTACCTAAAGGCCAAGTGAATAGCAATTAATGAGAAAAAAACCCTGTTAAATCAAGATAGTGAATCAATATTGATGTTTATCTCTTCAGCTTTATTAAGAATAATTTTCTTTACCAAGAGTCATGAACAACCTGTATTAATTAAAACTGCTTATGGCTTAGATCAGTATTATTTGTAGTTCAGTAACTAAGTTGTTGTGTGGAAGAAAAAAGGGTAAAGAGATTATTTTGTTTCAAAAAATATATGGCTCCTCATAGTTTTCATATTTTACATGATAACCTTCTATTTTCAAATACATTTTGCCAGGTTGATTGATAGTACTAGAAGTGGCTGCACAATAATATGTTTTATCTATCAGTTCTAGAACATAAATATGTCTGCTTATTTGTTGCTGTTTTCAAATATCCTTATGGCCATAAAATTTATGTTTGTATAAAACATGTTCAAGTTTGAAAATTACATTGGAAGCTCATTACAAACACCTTTGAATACTCATCTTTATAGATGAATAATCAAACACTGTTGGGAGAAAATTACATTCAGTGACTGTTTCTCACTCTGGTCAGACAGACATGTGTGGCACTATTTCATACTGCCATATGGAAAAACAGATATTTCAACTTCATCTCTCTCAGACATTGTATTTTCCTAAATCATTAAGTTACTGGGTTTGGTTTTCTGTATTTAACAGATTCACAAAATAATCAACAACTCTCTACTTCATTTTATAGATACAGTTAATGTTGTCTATATATGTCCTAACATTTTCCACTGGAAAACAAGACCCAAAAAATAGCATTTTCTACATCTGTTTGTATGTGTGTGCATGTGTGTCTGTTTGAGTATGTTAATGTGTGTATGTGGGTGCATAATTTTTGAAGCTTAGTGTGGGGCACTAAGTTTATTTTACTCTGAGACTATAGAAGGTAACAGATTATGCCATGGTAAATTGGTAATTGGAAATTGCCTATAATATCTCTGACAGACTGAGCTGTTTCCTATCACACTTTACATTTTCATGAGAGAGAAATGGTGAAAGGCATATTTTAAAGTTCCCTAAGGAGTCTGAAAGAGCTAAAATGCATCAAATTGGATTTTTGTGTGTGTTACACACCTTCCTCATATACCGTAAATAGATCCCTTTTTAACAAACCTTTGGTAGGAATACCAATATCTTTATAATTATATTCTGTCTATTTCAATCACTTCACATGATTTAAACATTTAAAAAATCTAGTATATTTTTTGATGTTGCCCTAAATTATTCAGGAGTAAAGGAAGGACAACGCCATTCAATCAATAAGTAAAATCAATCTTAAATTAAAAGTTTTGTGTACTATCCCCTGCTGATATAGCCAGCAACATGATTGATATGTCCCTGCCTGCATCAAGATCACAAAGCCACTTGTAAAACTTCAATCACCTTAACTCTATTCCAGGTCCAAGTAGTTTTGTAGATTTTCAATAATTCCAGTCACCTTTTGCAGACTCTGTTAATCACTTTAGTTTTGTCTCATTTGAGCATTTCTAACTGCTGAAAATGTCACCTCATTAAACATGACTATCCTTTTCATATTTCTAGTGTCTTTAGTGGTAAAGGGTGAGGAAGTGAACCAACATTTATTGAATCCCTAATATATAGTTAGTGAATCGAATAAATTCTCTCAGTAATTGCTATCATAGTTCCAGAAGGTAAATACTACTATTCACATTTTATAGGTTAGGGAACTAAGATGTAATGAGATTCAATAGATTGCCAAAAAACAATAGCTATTATGTATCAGAGCTATGGCTTATTTCTAGGTGTCTCTTGTCCCAATCAGCCTATACTACACTCTTTTAAAATAATTTTGAGTAATTGTATTAATTTTGATTTTACTCGCACTGTAAAAATGGATCCCATTTAACTGAACATATGAGAGCCAGTTTTATTCATTTCATTGTTCACATGCTTAGCCCAAACCAACATCTGATGGAACATTACTCTTCTCCTTTGAGAAGTTTAAATGGTGTCACAAAAACAATTAGGTTAGTTTAATATAACTTCAAATTGTAATTATCAACAAAACAATTTTATATCAATCTTAACTGTAAAAAACTTGGCTGCAGAATTCTCTCATAGTTTCACAAAGTATGGTATGGTACTTTAAAAGATCAGACAAACCACTCCAGGGAGCCCACTCTCAATACAATTTTTTAAAAAATAAAGCTGACTTAGCCTGCTCATTCTAGACAAGTTTTGATCACTGGACAAATTGAATATTTTTAGTTAGCTCACTTTTACATTATTTATCTAAGAACTGACATTTCTCTGATCTACTTCCACTTTTCCTTCCATAATCAGACACACATTCCTTTCTATTTCTTTTCCCCAGTGTTGTACTAACTCAGGGCAAAGCTGAGACCAACACCAATATGTCTTAATTTTCTTTTTTGTTTCAAAATCTTTTTATAATTAATCTCCCTGGGCCATACCTACTCTAAAATTGTATGGTTTTTAAATTTTTTGTATTTTTACTTGAAACTCACGAAAAAGTTTTTCAAATATCACCACACAGAGTACTTCCTTATATTTATAAATGGCAGCATAAAGTCAAGAATTTGCATTCATTTCTATATCAATTAGATAATGGAGACCCTCAGTATTCTCTCTCAAAGATGAGATGATATGGAGGCTAGCACTTTTGAATACTAAGATCTTCTAAATCTAGTTTTTTATTGTTTATCAAATTACAGTTCTTTTGTTGACACATACATCCTTCAGTTGTCTCAGTGATTGAACCCAATGGTGATTTTTATGTCACTTCAAATAATTAACTCTTTGAACCTACCCACAAAATTATTCTTTGCTGTGGTTGCTTGAAAGATCAGTAGGAACAACAGAAAACTCCTGCAAAATGCAAAGGCTAAAATTTCTTTCAAACCACCTCTAGTATTGCCAAGTGTCACTTCCTTTATAATTCAACCCATTAGTTCATTGCTAACATATACTGTAATAGTATATGGCCATTACTGGGTAGCTCATGAGGACATGAACTTCAGCTGTTGTCAGAAACAATCATTTCTGTGGAAATTAAACAAAGATTGGCAAAAAATTGAAGAGGATTCTCTCTTGAAAAACTGCAACAGCACTGGGCAAGAGTGAATTTTATGTACTTCTTGCTTGGGCCTACTTCCAATTTCCCCCATTCCCAACTCTCTCTGTGAATAAATTCCTCCATGTTTATATACAGTTGAGTTGAGAGAGGACAAAAGCCTTAGAAGTATGATACTATAAACTGAGTGTGCCCCTCCTAAGTTCATAGGTTGAAGCCATAATCCCCAATGTGAGGGTATTTGGAGGTGGGACCTTTCAGAGGTAATTAAGTTTAGATGAGGCCGTGAGGGTGGAGCTCCCATAATGGGATTAGTGCTATTATAAGAAGAGGAGCGGAACAGAGTGCTCACTCGAGCTCTCTCTCTCTCTCTCTCTCCTCTCTCTCTCTCTCTCTCTCTCTCTCTCTCTCTCTCTCGCTCTCTCTTGCTCTCTCTCTCTCTCTCTCTCTCTCTCTCTCTCTCTCCCACGTGAGGAAGTAAAAAGGCTTCCAGCCTCCAGAACTGTAAGAAATAAATTTCTGTTATTTAAGCCATACATCTATGCTATTTGTTATAGCAGCTCAAGCTAAGACAGATGAGACACCTTATCAAAATCTTTCCAGGGCTTCCCTGGTGGTGCAGTGGTTGAGAGTCCGCCTGCCGATGCAGGGGACACTGGTTCATGCCCTGGTCTGGGAAGGTCCCACATGCCGTGGAGCGGCTAGGACCATGAGCCATGGCTGCTGAGCCTGCACGTCCAGAGCCCGTGCTCTGCAACGGGAGAGGCCACAACAGTGAGAGGCCCGTGTACCGCAAAAAAAAAAAAAAAAAATCTTTCCAAACCACTGGTTCACCACTAAACATACAGACACAACTGTCACCCTCTGAGAAATAGTACTAAAAATAAAAATAAAAGCATTAAAAAAAATTGAGCAATCAGTTACAAAATATTTTGAGGGACATAGATTGTACAGTTTAAGTCAGGCAAGGAGACAACTTCTCTCAGAAAAATAAAACAGCTGCTGTAATATATTATCTAAAATGACCAACTGTCAACCCAAAATTATTAAACATGCAAAAAACCCCAAAAAGCATATACACACTTTCTCTCATTTCTTAATTTTCTTTAAAACAACAGATGATTGTTTAAAGCAAAAATTATAGCACCACACAGTTGGGTTTTTAACATATTTAGATGAAATATATACAACAATAACAGCACAAAGAAATAAGGACAAAATAGATCTATACTGAACATAGTTGCTATAATTTATCAGAATTAAGATTGTATTAACCTAAAATGAACTATAAGTAAATAAAAAACATATATTGCAATCCTTGGATCAACTACTAAAATTACTTGAAAATATAGTAAACATTCAAGAGAAAATGAAATGGTATACTAAAAATATTTAACACAAAAGAAAGCAGTTAAAAGGAGTTTAAAAAATAGAAATAAAAAGGATGTGAACCATATAGAAAACAATAAAAATTGGCAAACCTTATTACAAAAAATATAATTATCTTGACTGTAAGTGTACTAAATACTGCAAATAAAAGACAGAGATTGCCAGATTGAACAAAATTAAATATAAAACTATAGGCTATCTAACAGAGAAGCAATTTAATTTCAGAATCACAAATAGGCTGAAAATCGAGGCAAAGAAAAGAAATATAATGCAATCAATAAATAACCATAAGAACTGGGGTGGATGTATTAATAACAGATAATCTAGACTTTAAAACAAGGGATATTTCTACATACAAAGAGAGATATTTCATAAGGACAACAAGACAACAGAGCCCTCAAATAATTCAGTGAATATGACAGAATTTTAAGATAGGAACCAGTAAGAATATGGGAAATTTAAACTTTATTAACTAAGTTGACTGAATTGATTTATATTATAAACTCCAAATAATACCATAGAATATACATTTTTTTCAAGTGCACTTATAACATTCTTGTGTATGGACCATATGATAAACTTTCACAAAAATTTTCAGTAAATTTTTAAAGAGTTAAAATTAAACAAAGTGTGTTCTCTGAGCACAATGGAGTTAGGTTAGAAATCAGCAACTGCCCAATATGGAAATCAGAAATGTGAAAATTAAGCAGGATACTTCTAAGTATCCATGTGTCAAAGAAGAAATTATAAGGGGAATTTTAAAAGAAGCTTAGAAGCTTATATGCAACTCTAAATACATGGTATACAGCCAAAGCAACATTTACAGGGAAAGTTATAGCTTAATGCTTATACTAAGAAAGAAAGAAAAGACTAAAATCAGTAATCTATGTTAAATGTAAGAAATTATAAAAAGAATAAACATAAAAAGTGGAAAGTGGTAAATAATATAGAAATTCAATGAAAGTAAACAAAAAAAATCACAAAAGCTGGTATTTTTTACAAATTGATAAACATTTAGTCAAAGAAGTAAATTATAAAATAATCAGAAATAAAAGAGGGGATGTCATTACTGATTCTACATTAATTAAAAGAACCATAAAGGAAAATTATGAACAGTTTTATGCCAACAAATATAATAACTTATATTAAATGAACAGCCTATTAGATACAACAATAACAAACCCAAAACTGACTCAAGATAAATGCGAAATGTAAATAGACATTTATCATCTGGCAGAATTAAGTGAATTTCTATATCTTACTACAAGTCAAGTCCTGGCACTTAAGACTTCACTGGTGATATCTATCAAACACTTAAGGAAGAAATTATACTATCCATACACATAATTGTTTTTTCAGAAAATAGAGAAGTAGAGAAAACTGCCCAACTCCTTCTATGGAGGCAGTATTACTCAAATACCAAAGCCTGATAAACTATTACAAGAAAAGAAAACTGAAGAACAAATTTTCTCATAAATATAGATATAAAAACCCTAAACAAAATACTAGACAGCAAAATTCAGCTATATATAAGGGGGATTACACATTACAAATAAGTGAGATATATCACAGGAATGGAATTTAGATTAACATTGATAAATAAGTGAATATAATACTTCACATTAAAGGATAAAGACAGAAACCATATGATAATCCTGACAGAGGCAGAAAAAGCATTTTACAAAAACTAACATTTATTCATGATAATAGCTCTCAGCACTAAGTAATAAAAACAAACTTTCTCTACCTGATAAAGCTCAATAAAAAAATCAATAGCTAATATTATAGGTAGTGGTAAAAAATATGTTTTAAGATTGGAATAATGCAGAGATATCTGCTTTCACCACTTTTATCATAATTAATGACCACAGTTCATGCAATAGGTAAGAAAAAAAAATAAAGGAACAAAAATTGGAAAGGAAGAATTAAAGCAATCATTATTAGTAGATGACGAGATCTTGTAAGTGGATAATCCTAAGGGATCCATAAAAAAAAAAAAATGACTAGAACTACAAAGCAAATTTAGCCCTATGTCTGGATACAGAGGCAATATACTCTTGTAAATTATACTCTGTACTCTAAAATAAGCAATCTGAAAATAAAATTTTAAAAAACTTTCATTTACAGTAGTACAAAAAAGAAAGAAATACTTAGGAACATACTATACAAAATAACTGTAAGACCTATACACTTATAACAACAAAATATTGTCAGATAAAATAAAAAAGACTTCAGTAGAGAGATGTGCTATGTTAATGATTTGGAAGTCTAAATACTGCTAAAATGACAATTGTCTCTAAATTGACTTATAGATTCAAGGCAATATTTATCAGAGGCCTAGCAGCTTTTTAATAGATATTAAAATGATTCTCTAAGATTTATATGTAAATGCAAAGGATCTATAATAAACAAACAAAAACAATTATAAAGAAGAACAAAGCTAGAAGATTAACATTACTTGATTTCAAACATTAAAATCTAAATAAATCAGGACAGTATAGTATTGTTATAAGTATAGACATAAAGATTAACAGAACAGAGTAGAAATTTCATTAACAGACCCTCATTTATGGTCAACTGATTTTTCACAAAGGAATAATGATAATTCAATAGGGAAAGCATAGTCTTTCTACAAATGAATGGAAACAATTAGATATCTATAGGCAAAAATATTCACCCTTCCCTCCACTATAAACAACAATTAACTAAACATGGAACAAATCTAAATGTAGTTGCTAAAACTGAAAAACGTAGAAGAAAATGTAGGAGAAAACCTTTGTGAAAATATGTAGAGATTTATTCAATATGACACCAAAACATGACTAACAAAAGAAATATTTGAAAAATACAACTTCATCTAAATTAAAAACCTCTGCTCTTCAAAGACATTGTTATGAGAATAAAAAGAGAAGCTCCAGGTTAAGGGAGGGAAGTAGAGGGGAGGGGAGGGGAGGGAAGAGAAGGGAAGATATAGATATATAGACTTTTATACAGAATATACAAAAATCGTTACAATTGAAAAAGAAGTTGACAAACAACTTAATAAAAATAAGTGGTCATTAACCAATAAATGGGTAAATGAGTTGATACGTCATGAAATAAGATACATGGATGGCAAATATGCACATGAAAAGACGTTTAGTATCACTAGTTATTAGGGTAATGCAAATTAGAACCACATTGAGATAACACTATACATCGCCTAGAATAGATAATATAAAACAGATTGACAGTGTGGAGTATTGGTGAGGATCTGGAACAAGTGTAATCTTCATACATGTCTGGTAGGAATTTAAAATAGTACAGCCATTTTGTAAAACACTTTGGAATATTTTGAGTTAAACATAAGGTTTACCATACTCCTCAACAATTTCACTCCCAGATATTTACCCAATACAAATGAATTCATATATCTACAAAAACCTTGTACACAATGTTCACAGAAGCAGTATCCAGAATAGCCCCCAAATAGAAATAACCCAAATATTCATCCAATGTCAAATAGATAAAATATGACCTGGAAAATGACAAAATATGGAATACTACTTAGCATAAAGAACAAACTATTGATACATGCACCAATATGAATGACTCAAAAAATTATGCTAAGTGAAAAAAGCAAGAGACAACTATATATTGTATGATTCCATTTATATGTAATTTCTAAGAAAAGAAACGGCAGATCAGCAATTTTATTTGGAGTTTGTCGTGGGAACAGAGACTAACTGTAAAGGGTTGGAAGGATGCTTTTTCGGGGGGGTGATTTAACTATTCTGAAGCTGGGTTGTGATAATAGTTGCATAACCTTATGAATTTACTGAAACTCATTGGATTGTAAACTTAAAATTGGTGATTTCTTTTAGCTGAATGTAAATTATACTTCGTTCACCTTGTAAAAAAAAGTTGAGGGGATATAAAACAGTTATTGTTAGGCTATTTACATACACTATTTGAAACAATCATCTCATTTTACCATCTTTCATGTAAGTAGAAATAAAACTAGTAAAAGTGATGATATTTGGATGGGTTAATTTAGAGTCTCTCTTACCTCATATGTGCACTTACGTTGACAGAAAAGATCAGCTCAATTAACTAAAATTACTTTGCATATAAAATAGATTCAGAAGCTTAGTCATTAATGCTTCCAATTTACACTTCTTTCTATGCTTCTTTTTTCCCATTACAGCTGCATTTCAAACTAAAAATAGAGCCTGAGCTGAATTCTTTTCTCTAAAGACTTCTTTGGTTATTGCATCTGCCTCCAGTAAAAAAAAATTAATATGAATCATACACCAAGAACAAATATTGTGGAGTGCCTGAAAGAAAAATAAAGACATTTTCCTAGAATCTATATCTTTTTTAAAATGAAGACTTAAAACATTGTTTGTGGGAACAGAATTAAACCAAAAGCTGAACCTCCCAAAATGGAAGTTATTTTTAATAAGAAAAAGAATGACTACTAAATAAAAATTCTCATCATCAAAGATTGCTTCTTTACCCTCATTCCAAAAAACAAATTTAAGGTACATGTTCATGCAATATAAGTATATAAATTCCTGGTCAGTTTTTTCTATGAAAAGTAAATGTGTTTAAACCCAGCTTAATATAATCTTATTTACCAAAGTTAGATCATTTATGTTTTTGTATCTGGAAACTATTGTGCCATTTGCAGGTATGTTCTAAGACCTTGTTCTCTAGTTTACTAAAAAGAAAACTGTCACCTTAATATGTGAAATTAGTATTTTTCTGATGCCTATATTTAGCAAATAATATAACAGCCACAAAACTACATCTACAAAAACAAAAGTATTCAATATTTATGACATAAGCCCTATATATGTTACTACATTTAATTCTCACATCAATTCTGTGAGGCAAGTGATAGGAACTCCATGGTGAGTTTTCCTAGTGGAATCAAGGAATAATCTCCAGAGCAGAGGTAGTGGAAGATAAATGAAGATGATTTTCTTTTGGCAAATAATTAATAAAAGAAAAATAAATCATCTGAGTTATTTCTCCACATTTATAGCAACTGTGATATTTGCACCCTAAATCAAGCACTACATATTGTATCATTCCATTTATATGAAATTTCCAGAAGAAGTAACAGCAGATCAGTGCTTTTATTTGGAACTGGTGGTGGGAGTGGAGATTCACTGTAAAGAGTTGGGATGATGCTTTTTTGGGGGGTGATTTAACTATTCAAAAACTAGTTTGTGATTATAGTTGCACAGCCTTCTGAATTTACCAAAACACATTGGATTGTAAACCTAAAACTGGTGATATATATATATATGACAAGAGGACAAAAACAAAAAAACCTGCCAAATGTGCATTGGATCAAATAAAAAGGTCACGTCCTTGCCAACTTAGAGCTCACCTGAAAGATGTGGACCCTCTCACCATATCCAGAAAGCAAACTGGTTGGTTAGGACATTGTACATCCTGACAGCATGTAGCTCACCCAGTATTAATTCCTGCCAAGAAACGTCACTACCCTTCTCCACACTCCCACAACCCCGCCCACAGCCTTACACAATTTTTAGAGGCAGAGCTCCTCTAAACAAAACTGACATTCACTGGAAGAGAAAAGAGATTCTTACTTTGGCTAGGGAAATACAATACAAGTACAGGTAGTCTTTCATCTGAGTACTTCAAAAAGAAACACTAACAGAAAATCAAAGATAGATCATATTTAAGAGAATCCAACCACTGAAGAAGGGCACCAAACCTACCTGAAGACAAATACTGAAGCACAAATAAAAGACACTGAAGAACACTGAAAACAATATAGAATACATATCTACAGAGATTACTTTTCTCCCAAAATGCTGTTGTACAAAAAGAAAATAATCAGAGGTGTCGGAAATTAAATATAATTGCCAAAATTTAAGAAAAGAAAGATGTCCAAATAATAATGGAAAACATGCCTCTAAGATTAAGTTAGCACAAGGGTCTGGCTGAGGAATCTTCCCAGAAATCAGTGCATATAAACAAAGACACAGAAATCATTAAAGCATTTACTAGGAAATTGAAAGTTAGATTTATGTGCTCCAATATCTAGCAGCAATTCTAGAGAGAAGAGAAGGAAGGAGGAACAGGTTTGAAAATATGTGGTTTATAAAAATTACTCCCAATCAAAGAAGACAATTCGCCCAAGAATGAAGGCAGTACATATATGACCCACAATCAAAAGCCTGTGATGTTCAAATACATACATACATACATACATACATGTGCGTGCACACACACACACTTTCATATGTTATAATTCTCTAGACTTATTATGATCATTCTGTACTGTAAAGAAATATTGAGTCACTATGTTGTGCACCAGGAACTAACATAGCATTGTAGGTAAATTATACTTCAAAAAACAAACAAATACATAGAAAAAGAGATCAGATAAGTTGTTACCAGAGACCTGGGTGAACAGGGTTAGCTGGATAAAGGTGGTCAAAAGGTACAAACTTCAGTTTAAGTAAGGGATGTAATGTACAACATGTTTACTATAAAGAACACTGTTGGATGTTACATAGGAAAGTTGTTATGAGAATAAATCCTAAGAGTTCTCATCACAAGGAAAAATTATTTTCTTTTGCATCTATATGAGATGATGGATGTTCACTAAATTTATTGTTCTAATCATTTCATCACGTATGTAAATCAAATCATTATTCTCTACACCTTAAACATATACAGTGCTGTATGTCACATATCTAAGTAAAACTGGATGAAAAAAAAAACACTTTAACATAATTTTTCCTAACCTGTGGCTGAAACTTTCTGTGCCCTAATGTAAAACCTCCATTTTCTACTCACTAAAGAGTTGCTCCCGCCATCTCTACTACTTCAGCTGGTGTTCTGGGTGTTGGAGAGCTTGAAAGGTCAGCATACCTAAATCTATGTAATTGCTAAGGTCGGAGCCTCTTCTAGGCTAAGTGATAATTAGGTGCCTCTTGTTAACTGGTTCAATGCTCATTGAGAGTAGTTGAGGAAAAACTGATTCTCTAACGTTAAAATAGGAATAAAACTTTTATACTTAAAATACAGGATATTTAGCCTGGATTTGCCATCTGAAGTTTTAAGAACTATATAATTTCTTAGGAAACATATTAAAACATTATCTTTTAAATTTTTTAATTAAAATGATGGCACCATCTTCCATTCCCACCAAAATAGGACTTCAGTTGCTTTGCCAAAACTTTGTATTGTCTGTTTTCTAAATATTGTTTTTTAAAAATTTAGCCAGTCTAGTAGGTTTTAGTCATATTTTATTATGATATTAATTTGAATTTTACAAATGGTTAATGATGAGCATCTTTTCATGTACTTATACACCATTAGTATGTATTATTTGGTCACTTATCTGTGTGAATCTTTTGCCTACTTTTTAAAATTTTATTTATTTATCTATCTATTTATCTATTTACTTATTTATTTATTTTTGCGGTATGCGAGCCTCTCACTGTTGTGGCCTCTCCCGTTGCGGAGCACAGGCTCTGGATGCGCAGGCTCAGCGGCCATGGCTCACGGGCCCAGCCGCTCCACGGCATGTGGGATCTTCCTGGACCGGGGCACGAACCCGTGTCCTCTGCATTGGCAGGAGGACTCTCAACCACTGCGCCACCAGGGAAGCCCTGACTACTTTTAATTAGTATTAGTTTGTTTGCTGTTTATTGAGTTTTGAGAGTTCCTTATACATTCTTGACACAAATCCTTTACAGAAATAGGATTTTAAATATTTCTCTCAACCTGTGGCTTTACATTTCTTTCTGTTAACAACATCTTTTGAAGAGCAGAAGTTCCTAATTTTGATGAAGTTACAATTTATAGTATTTAATCGATCATGCTTTGGTGCTATGTCTAAGGAATCTTTGCCTAACAAAGATCACAAAGATTTTTCTCCTATGTTTTCTTCTAGAAGTTTTAAAGATTTAGATATTACATTTTGTTTTGTAATGTATTTTTTTACAGTTTGCATTGATGCAATGTAAAACATTAATATTTTGATAAAAAGTTAACCTTTTCCCATTAAATAACATTATTTTATACACTGTCAATTTTATTACTTTGACTGACGGTGACGGTCAGTTGTAGGAGACTTTTAAGTGATTGATGACTGCACAGATGCAGAATATAGCGGCACTTTACAGCTTGCACTGGTATATGGCAAAGCACTGTCTAGAGATAAGTAGTCAATAACTAAGACTGCTTTCTTATTTTTATTTTGAAGAGTTGTCTATCATTGAAAGAATGGCCAAATATTTAACTTTTTTTAGTGTAAGACATAAGAAGTACTGAATATAAAACTGAGTGATGAATTAGGAAAAAAATTAAGATTGATCATTCTCAGAGGTAAATTTAGTACCACAGCAATAACTGTGGCATTTAAAGATTTTTTCCAATATCTCCAACTATGATACATTCTTAGATAGATTTAATACTAGTAATTTGAAGATACTTTACTGAAAAGAAGAGAGATAATCTTTAGGAAACAATATTCCCACCTCTGCAACTTGTTTTGTCAATTGGATTAGTTTATTGGCTAATACAATGAGCAAATCTTTGTTTAAACTTAACAAATTAAATTAAATTACAAGTTACATTAAAAATGTAATCATTTGTTGATTACAAATGTAATCAACGTCTTTGCATTACAATAAACTATTTCTAATTATTGCTTTTGTACCAACACTTAATCATGAGATAACTGAAAGCTAGGGAAGAAAAAGTGTTCCAATGGATGCTTTATTTCTCAGACCTGCAAGTGTAAGTCAGAGATGAAATATCTGAATAAAAACTTCCCCAATACTTTGTAACTTATGTGATTTATTTTCTAATCAACCTTGTGCAACATGGAAGAAAAAATGATTGTGTATCATTTGCTTGACTGTTATAAGTCTAGACATTTTTTAATATTGAAAGCATATGCCTAAAGGGGGAAGGTAAAGAATATAATATGTTGCATTTGTCTGATTCTTTTGATGAGTTTTTTCCACTGAAATCACTTTTTTCCAGATTTTTATATATTTGCTATGTTTAATATGTTTCTATTCAAAACTCCTCTGTTTCAAAACTAATTTAATTTCTATACAAACACAAACCATTGTATAACTTGGATATAAAGTTTATGACTTACTGTCTTAATTTTTACAACATTTTTTCTTCTTTCTCTGAAATTAGACATTTCATACTCTCATTTCTCTCCTTTCTCTGTTTTTTTCAATTGTTGTTCTATGACGTTGTACATACACACACACGCATGCACACACCTCTTCTTCACTTGGCTTCACAACCAAATGTTAAGTAAAACAACTGAGTCAGCATATGAAATCCAAAACGTCCCCCCTTCCCCAAGGTTAGTAGGTTTACTTATTTATGTAGACATTTGAGCTTCTTTACACTAGATCCATGATTTAGGTATGCTAACCCACATAGTCCCTGACAACATCATTATTGCCTCCCCCACAGAGCAGATGGCTTTAAAACTTCTGGCAATGTTGACTTTATCCCACAAGGAAGGGACTGGGATCAACATAGACGGACTTTTTGTCTTTTCTTCTAAACTTACCATTAGAATAAGTGTTTCCTGCTCCTCGTAGAGGATTGAAAGAGAGAAAGGAGAGATGCCAGAATTTTTGCACTAATGGACTAACTTCACGTTGAGGGAAATAATAGATATGGGAGAGAAGGTTCACAGATTTCCCACATAAACAACGGGAAATATAAACAAGCAGAAAATATTTGACATTAGGGTGTTATTCAGAAGACAGCCAAACCACAGTCAAAAAGTGGGGGTTAATAATAAGAATCTTGCCTTTCAGATACATGTTTCATGGATAACCTGTCGAGATTTTCATTAGTCATCGAGATAATGCAAGTTAAACAGCCAGGGCTAGGAAGAAGTGAGGCACTAGTCCAGAGGAAAATTTAAGGGAGTGATAAAAAACCACATTGATCAAGATAAATGATATTTTGATGTAACCTTTAAAAAAAAAAAGAATAACAAACTTATATCAAAAGTTTAAATAAAAGATAGGACCAGTTGTCTGGGCCACAATGAGATATCTATTGAAATGTATAAAAATTTAAAAGACCAGCAATACCAAGTGTTGTCAAGGATATAAAGCAACTAGAACTTTCATGAGTTGCTGGTAGGAATTTTAACATTTACAACCATTTTGGAAAACTTTAAATACTGTACACTTACCCTATGACGCAGCTAACCCAGACTCATCCTGGTATATCCTAAGAGAAATGGAAACATATTTTTACAAAAAGACTTATGCAAGATGCTCATAGCAGCAATATTATTAAGCTACAGATTGAAAACAACTCGAATGTTTATTAGCAGAAGAAAGGATAACCAAATCATGCCATATTCATAACATGTAATCTTCACAAAAACCATGCAGAAATAAAAGGAACAAAAGATTATATATTGTACAATTCTATTTATATAAAACTCAAGAAGAGGCAAGAATAATCTATCATGAGAGAAATTAAACTTAAAAATACAAATATTCATATGCTTCTGTGAGGGTATCACTTGGAAATGGACTGACGTGATGAAATTTTTTTTTTTTTTTTTTTTTTTGCTTTAGGTGTGTGCATCTGCAAAACCCATTCAACTCCATAATTAAGATCAATACATTGGATTACATAAAATATGTACCTTCATTTCAAAAGAAAGGGGGAAAAAATGGAAGGGGGATTAGAGCAGTGTTTCTCTTTTTATTCATTATTCCTTCCTTAAGTAGCTTTTTCTGAACCTTTTTCCTAATCACACCTGCATATATGAAATTTTAATACCACAGATATATCTATTTATATATATTCATATAGCTGTGCTTCATACATAATATACTAAAGTTTTTTGCTCTCTCCCCAGTAACTCATTTTCACTTTCTTGGGGACAATATTACTCCCACTGAGAATGCATGGACTACAGTTAAGTGGGTTACATAGTAGGTTGTCAGAACCATCAAAGTGAAATTTAAAAATTATTCATAACTCCTTTATTCCCCAAATGAGAAACTGGGTCAATAAATAAAGTAGTTAGTGAGAATATAATTAATTTCCTTGCAAAGGTCAGGTAAGGAAACTGATCTTTAAAATGTTAGGACAGCAGAAGCAAGAACTACAATCCTGCAGCCTGTGAATGAAAACTACATTCACAGAAAGATAGACAAAATGAAAAGGCAGAGGACTATGTACCAGATGAAGGAACAAGATAAAACACTAGAAAAAGAACTAAATGAAGTGGAGATAGGCAACCTTCCAGAAAAAGAATTCAGAATAATGATAGTGAAGATGATCCAGGACCTTGGAAAAAGAATGGAGGCAAAGATCAAGAAGATGCACGAAATATTTAACAAGGAACTAGAATAATTAAAGAACAGTGATGAACAATACAATAACTGAAATGAAAAATACACTAGAAGGAATCAATAGCAGAATAAGCTAGGCAGAAGAATGGATAAGTGACCTGGAAGACAGAATGGTGGAAATCACTACCATGGAAGAGAATAAAATAAAAAGAATGAAAAGAAATGAAGACAGCCTAAGAGATCTCTGGAACAACATTAAACGCACCAACTTCTTATTATAGGGGTCCCAGAAGGAGAAGAGAGAGAGAAAGGACCTGAGAAAATATCTGAAGAGATTATAGTTGAAAACTTCCCTAACATGGGAAAGGAGATAGCCACCCAAGTCCAGGAAGCACTGAGAATCCCAGGCAGGATAAACCCAAGGAGAAACACAGCGAGACACACAGTGATCAAACTGACAAAAATTAGAGACAAAGAAAAACTATTAAAAGCAACAATAAGTACTAGGGATATAATGCACAGCAGGATAAATGTAATTAACACTGCTTTATGTTATATATATGAAAGTTATTGAGAGAGTAAATCCTAAGAGTTCTCTTCATAAAGAAATATTTTTTCTTTTTCTTTTATTTTGTATCTATATGAGGTGATGGATGTTCACTAAACTTGTGGTAATAATTTCACAATGTACGTAAGTCAAATCATTATGCTCTACACTTTAAACTTATACAGTGTTTTACGACAATTATATCTCAATAAAATCAGAAGAAAAAAAGGGAAAAATGACAAATAACATACAAGGGTACTCCTATAAGATTAACAGCTGATTTCTCAGCAGAAACTCTACAAGCCAGAAGGGAGTGGCACAATATATTTAAAGTGATGAAAGGGAAGAACATGCACTAAGATTACTCTACACAGCAATGATCTCATTCAGATTTGATGGAGAAAGCAAAAGTTTTACAGATAAGCAATAGCTAAGAGAATTCAGCACCACCAAACCAGCACTATAACAAATGCTAAATGAACTTCTCTAAGTGGGAAACACAAGACAAGAAAAGGACCTACAAAAGCAAACACAAAATAATTAGGAAAATGGTAATAGGAACACACATATCGATAATTACCTTAAATGTGAATTGATTGAATGCTCAAACCAAAAGACACAGGCTCACTGAATGGATACAAAAACAAGACCTGTATATATGCTGTCTACAAGAGACCCACTTCAGACCTAGGGACACATAAAGACTGAAAGTGAGGGGATGGCAAAAAGATATTCCATGAGAAGGGAAATCAAAAGAAAGCTTGAGTAGCAATACTCATATCAGATAAAATAGACTTTAAAATAAAGAATGTTACAAGAGACAAGGAAGGACACTACACAATGATCAACGGAACAATCCAAGAAGAATATATAACAATTATAAATATTTATGCAACTGAAATAGGAGCACCTCAATACATAAGGCAAATGCTAACAGCTATAAAAGAGGAAATCGACAGTAGCACATTAATAGTGGGGACTTTAACACATCACTTACACCAATGGACAGATAACCTAGACAGAAAATTAAAAAGGAAAAACAAGTTTTAAGTGACACAACAGACCGGATGGATTTAATTCATATTTATAGGACATTCCATCTGAAAACAGCACATTATACTTTCTTCTCAAGCGCCCACAGAAAATTCTCCAGGATAGATCACATCTTGAGTCACAAATCAAGCTTCAGTAAATTTAAGAAAACTGAAACTATATCAAGCATCTTTTCTGACCACAATGCTATGAGATTAGAAATAAATTACAGGGAACAAAATGTAAAAAACACAAACACATGGATGCTAAACAATACCTTATTAAATAACCAAGAAATCACTGAAGAAATCAAAGAGGAAATCAAAAAAACCTAGAGACAAATGACAACGAAAACACAATGATCCAAAACCTATGGGATACAGCAAAAACAGTTCTAAGAGGGACATTTATAGCAATACAATCCTAACTCAAGAAACAAGAAAAATCTCAAATAAACAATCCAAACTTACACCTAAAGGAATTAGAGAAAAATAACAAACAAAACCTAAAGTTAGTAGGAAGGAAGAAATTATAAAGATCAGAGCAAAAAAAAAAAAAAGAAAGAAATAAGAAAAAATAGCAAAGATCAATAAAACTAAAAGCTGGTTCTTTGAGAAGATAAACAAAATTGATAAACCTTTAGCCAAACTCATCAAGAAAAAGAGGGAGAGGACTCAGATCAATAAAATTAGAAACGAAAATGGAGAAATTACAACAGACATCGCAGAAAAAGAAAGCATCATAAGAGACTACTACAAGCAACTCTATGCCAATAAAATGGACAACCTGGAAGAAATGGACAAAGTCTAAAAAAGGTATAACCTTCCAAGACTGAACCAGGAAGAAATAGAAAATATGAACACATCAATCACAAGCATTGAAATTGAAACTGTGATTAAAAATCTTCCAACAAACAAAAGTCCATGACCAGATGGCTTCACAGGTGAATTCTATCATTCATTTAGAGAAGAGCTAACACCCATCCTTCTCAAACTCTTCCAAAAAATTGCAGAGGAAGGAGCACTCCCAAACTCATTCTATGAGGCCACCATCACCCTGATACCAAAAGCAGACAAAGATACTACAAAAGAAAGAAAATTACAGACCAATATCACTGATGAATATAGATGCAATATCCTCAACAAAATACTAGCAAACAGAACCCAACAACACATTAAAAGGGTGATACACCATGATCAAGTGGGATTTATCCCAGGGATGCAAGTATTCTTCAATATATGCAAATCAATCAATGTGTCAATTTGTTAATCAACACCATATTAACAAATTGAAGAATAAAAACCATATGATCATCTCAACAGATGCAGAAAAAGCTTTTGACAAAATTCAACACCAGCAAGTGAGCATAGAGGGACATACCTCAACATAATAAAGGCCATATATGACAAACCCACAGCAAACAGCATTCTCAATGGTTCACCACTGAAGTGAAAGCATTTCCTCTAAGATCAGGAACAAGACAAGGATGCCCACTCTCACCACTATTGTTCAACATAGTTTTGGAAGTCCTATCCACAGAAATCAGAGAAGAAAAAGAAATAAAAGGAATCCAAATTGGAAAAGAATAAGTAAAATTGTCACTGTTTCCAGATGACATGATACTCTACATAGATAATCCTAAAGAAGCCACCAGAAAACTACTAGAGCTAATCAATGAATTTGGTACAGTTGTAGGATACAGAATTAATGCACAGAAATCTCTTGCATTCTTATACACTAACAATGAAAGATCAGAAAGAGAAATTAAGGAAACGATCCCACTGACCACTGCAACAAAAAGAATAAAATACTTAGGAATAAACCTACCTAAGGAGGTAAAAGACCTGTACTCAGAAAACTATAGGACATTGATGAAAGAAATCAAAGACGACACAAACAGATGGAGAGATACACCATGGATTGGAAGAATCAATATTGTGAAAATGACTATACTACCTAATGCAATCTACAGATTCAGGGCAAGCCCTCTCAAATTACCAATGGCATTTTTTACGGAACTAGAACAAAAAACCTTAAAATTTGTATGGAGACACAAAAGACCCTGAATAGCTAAAGCAATCTTGAGGGAAAAAAATGGAGCTGGAGGAATCAGACACCCTGACTTCAGACTATACTACAAAGCTACAGTAATCAAGACAATATGGTACTGGCACAGAAACAGAAATATAGATCAATGGAACAGGATAGAAAGCCCAGAGATAAATTCACACACCTATGGTCGATTAATCTATGACAGAGGAGGCAAGAATACACAATGGAGAAAAGACAGTCTCTTCAATAAGTGGTGCTGGGAAAACTGGACAGGTACATGTAAAAGAATGAAATTAGAACACTCCCTAACACCATACACAAAAATAAACTCAAAATGGATTAAAGACCTAAATGTAAGACCGACACTATAGAACTCTTAGAGGAAAACATAGGAAGAACACTCTTTGACATAAACCACAGCAAGATCTTTTTCGATCCACCTCCTAGAGAAATGGAAATAAAAACAAAAATAAACAAATGGGACCTAATGAAACTCCAAAGCTTTTGCACAGCAAAGGAAACCATAAACAAGACGAAAAGACAACCCTCAGAATGGGAGAAAATATTTGCAAATGAATCAAGGGACAAAGGATTAATCTCCAAAATGTATAAGCAGCTCATGCACCTCCATATTAAAAAAAACAAACAACCCAATCCAAAAATGGGCAGAAGACCTGAATAGACATTTCTCCAAAGAAGATATACAGATGGCCAAGAGGCAGGTGAAAAGCTGCTCAACATCACTAATTATTAGAGAAATACAAATCAAAACTACAATGAGGTATTACCTCACACCAGTTAGAATGGGCATCATCAGAAAATCTACAAGCAACAAATGCTGGAGAGGGTGTGGAGAAAAGGGAACCCTCTTGCACTGTTGGTGGGAATGTAAATTGATACAGCCACTATGGAAAACAGTATGGAGGTTCCTTAAAAAACTAAAAATAGAATTACTATATGACCCAGCAACCCCACTACTGGGCTTATACCAAGAGAAAACCATAATTCCAAAAGACACATGCACCCCAATGTTCACTGAAGCACTATTTACAACAGCCAAGTCATGGAAGCAACCTAAATGCCCATCGACAGATGAATGGACAAAGAATACGTGATATATATATATATACAAAGGAATATTAGCCTTTAAAAGGAATGAAACTGGATCACTTGTAGAGACGTGGATGGACCTAGAGACTGTCATACAGAGCGAAGTAAGTCCAAAAGAGAAAAACAAATATCGTATATTAACGCATATATGTGGAATCTAGAAAAATGGTACAGATGAACTGGTTTGCAAGGCAGAAATAGAGACACAAATGTAGAGAACAAACGTACGGACACTAAGGGGAAAAAGTGGGGGTGGGGGATTGGTTGTGGGATGAATTGGGAGATTGGGATTGACATGTATACACTAATATGTATAAAATGGATAACTAATAAGAACTTGCTGTATAAAAAATAAATAAATAAAATGAAATTCAAATAAAAAATAAAATGTTAGCACAAGTGTTACATATAAAATAATGCATACAATTTTTATAGACAAAAAAGATTAATTGATTTTATCCATTAACAGCCATCTGTATTAAACATTTTGAATATTTTTAAACTGATAGTTTATTCTGCCTCAGAAAAAATGCCTCAAGCAAAGTGGGTACAGAATTTTATAATCTTGAAATACAGAGAACTCTTTCATAAATTTACTTCAACAGGTATCTATGTACCCTTAATTTTTTTCCCCTTTCTCTATTGTAAGTCTTCCTTGAAAAAAAATTTAAATGATAAAGCTCTTTACATTGCTTAGAGCTGGATATATTCCAGCAATAAAAATGAAGTTTTCCTTTTACCATCTGTTTACAATAAATAGCTTTAGCAACTCACTGGTCATCAGAGTTATAACCAAATATTTATTCCATATTTCTTTTTTCTTTTTTAAATTTTACATCACTGGCAAAGCTATACTTTAAAGTTGTAAGCTTTATTATGCTGGTATATCAGGCAAATGAGTGTTTGATGGGGTGTGCTAATGTGAGCTAAAAATAAAATTCCATCTGTTCACCTTTCAAACTACACCGCATCAGTACCCTGCATATTGGGTACTACGCAATTTAACGAAATACAAATAAAAATTTGCTTATTTAATCTGTCTTTAACAGTAAAAGCAGGCTACTTTTAAGAGGAAACAATTCATGTATGGTTTTCTGGAATGCAACAAATTTGTATATTTGTCAAGATAAGCCAAATATAAATAAAAGTAAACAATGCAGTGACTGTTTTAGGTTCAAGAAAAATAAAATACTTAAGAGTGTGTACCATTAAAGTTTCATCAACTCACCAAGTGCTTGAATAACTAGTACATTTTAAAGTAAATACATACCAAATATCTTTCACATATAGAATAATTTATCAATTGGAAAATACATATCCTTGCTTATGAGTTATTATGTTACCTGGCTAAGTAAAGTAAGCCCTATTGCTTCATTTATTTTACTTTTAAAATCAGTCTTCATATCCCTTTATGCATGAAACCTGTTCCTTAATATTTTCTATGCCATAAATGTTCTTGTTGGGCTTTAGTGAGTAAACAGCCTGATGATAAACAGAAAAAAATATTCTTGCAAATCCATTGTGTTGTTTGATGTAATTCCACAATGTACTTTTGTTAAAAGCATTTTAAAATTAACATTTAACATTTGCTATGGATATTTTACTATCCTATGACTAGGAGACACATTTAAACTCAAACAGACATAGTCCTTTCACCTATTTATCACAACCAGTTCTGATAGCTTTCATTGAACTACTAAGACCACAACCATTATTTCAAGTATTCCACTTTGAGGTATAACACCACTCAGAGTATGCATAGGATGGTAATTCTATTTTATACCCAATGTACTACTTGATAGAAATTTATATACATATTTTTCTCTTGAGGCATAATTATTTTCTTTTTCATTGATGATTGTATTTCTATCAAGGATAGATATAAACATACTCTTTAGATCTTTTCCCTTCCATTTGCCTATTCACTCACACACAGATATTTTAGTCAAAACGGAAATACCTGCTCTCTAGTAATAGAAAGATGCTGAATCATTTTTTTTTTTTTTTTTTTTTTTTTGCGGTACACGGGCATCTCACTGCCATGGCCCCTCCTGCCGCAGAGCACAGGCTCCGGACGCGAAGGCCCAGCGGCCACGGCTCACGGGCCCAGCCACTCCGCGGCATATGGGATCCTCCCGGACCAGGGCACAAACCCGTGTCCCCTGTATCAGCAGGCAGGCTCCCAACCACTGCGCCACCAGCGAAGCCCCTGAATCATCATCTTTTAGCCTATCTTTCTGCCTGAGATTTCCTGGTTTCTCACACCATATTGTTTTGACTATGTAACTTGGTTTCTATTTTCTTACCTAACCCACTTGTCTGATGGGTCGGTTTGACCATTATATTTGGTTTGACAGAGTGTGCGTATTAATTTATTACCTCAACAAGGACATTTTGAAGCATGAAATGGAGCCCTAGTATTAAAAAAACTGGCAAAAGAAGCATAAGTCAGGTCTGTCCTGGGAAAAATTGGCTGAGTGGTCAAATTAAGGTCTGATCATACTCGGACAGGATTTCTGGTATCTGTCCTTCATCCCCATACATTTATGCCATTTGAAACCCAGTACTTCTCACTTGACCAAAGGATGGATGGAATAGTCCACATTTAATTTTCTGTGCCCATCAGGAGGGATGGATATGATGTTTCTCAAATAATCACTTTTATGCTCTGCCTTATAAGATCTTCAGGTCAATTTCTCCTCAAAATAGCTCATGTCGCCTGCTCTGATTTAGCCTTTTCTGCAAGCTCTCTGCTATGTTCGAAACTCTAGAATTGACCTCTTCACCTTTGGAAGTTTTGAGAAAATGGTAGATAAGTCCCTATAGATGCTATACTTTAATGTGCAGATTCTTAATGTATGGTGGAAAAGAAGGAAAGTTTTCCTTTTTCCAAGCAAAGTTTTATAATTTTATGTTAAAAAATGTATTTACATAAGGGACATCATTAATTGAAAAACGTTATCTATTTTATATGACTATCATAGGATTTATATTTTTTAAGTTTTTAAGTAAAATATAATCAAATTGTATACAAACCAAGAGGGAATTGATAGATGCCTGGATGGAGACTCTCAGTGCAGTTCTTGGCAAGGGTAGATAAGTATTTAGAAATAAGATTCTTACTGTTGTGGTACACCAGCAATACTTCAAGGCAATAAATCTTGAAATTAAAACCATAAAAGTGAATAATTTTGAGTCTAATGTTTTATGAAACAATACAAACAGTTAAGTCTTTGTAATCAAAGAAGAGGGGGGATTTAGACTAAGATTTCTGACTAGCTGGACTACACTATTACATAGTTACAGCACTCAGCTATAGTCAAATAAACAATAATATTTTAGTGGATAATCTACAGGGTTTTTTTGATATTAGCACTAAACTCAGAGGTGTGACAGTGAAGGAAAGAACAGATTATTTTAAAAGGACTGTAACATAATACAATTTAGCATTAGATGTACAAGTTAGTGTTTTTTAAAGTACAGAGCACAGCACAAACTTCTTTTTAAAAATGTATATTACTTACTAACTTTGAAGTGGATGTACATTACATATTTACAGTTTATGTGTAAGACTTTTAAACATACGGCCCATTTTAATTTTAAACATGTGTCCTGTTTTGCTCCTGAGATAGCTAAACACATATCTAAACACAGAGCCACACACTGACTATTTAATAAGTGGTGCTTACTGCCAGGCCAAATGCCAACTGCCACTGCCATCTTGTGATAGTATCTATCAAAGTATGAGAGTTGAATAACCTGTACTTTGTTTTCTTTTTACTAAAAATTCAGAAGCTTTTTTTCAAAAGTAAAAGAATATGACCTCAGGTCATATTCTACTGAGGTTATTTGAGATGCTGTTCTTTAAAGTGAACCTACCTCCTTATCACCATTTTATTGGGCTCATCCTTTCTTCCATCTTACTGAGTGTATCTTGTCTTATTTCCTTATATCTTCTTTCAAATTTCTGTACCTTTTATCTTCAACTTATCAACTGTCTACTATCTTGCACAATCCGATTTATTGTAATTTGAGAAAAATGTTACCTTGTAAAATTTTCTTTCTTTATTTTGACAAGAACAATTAAAACTGATAGCCAGATGATTCTCTAAAGAGCTGTTTAAAAGCACTTTCTGTTTTACCTGACTCTCATTGTATAGAAAAGGATATGCTTTTCTACCTAACTCTCACTGTGTAGAAAAGAATATGTAGCGAAAAGAATATTACTTACATATGATGTAAGTAATTAAAATGATTACTTACATCATTTATAGCATTTCAATCAGTGCAGTAGATAAAATCACGTTGGAGACTACTCATTAACTAAACAGGATCTGACAGTAATAACTGGACAGTTCATTTACCTCATGGGAATTATTTTCCATTGAATAATACATTTAAGAGGAAAAGTTTTCAGTGAAAAAAATATATATGGGGAAAACCTTCCTGTCTTAAAATATAATTTAATTAAGAAACCAATACATGTATATATACATTCTCATCTCATCCAATTAAAAAAAAATAGAACTTATACCAGTAAAGTTTTTATGTTTTGTTTGCTTCTTCTCTGATCCCTTGAATTACTACTTTCTATCTTAATAAATGTAGTGGGTAGTAGTAAAAATCAAAGTTAAATGATATGTGTTTATTTTGCAGTTGGACAACCTGCTATTAATTGGTGTTATGGCTTACTATCCAACATGGAGTGATGGATTACTAGAATAGAATTGAAATAATGATGGATGTGAGTTCTAGCATACTTACTAGTACAAAAATGCAGGAAACTGGGTATTTTGTATGTTTAAATTGAAGGGAAACAACCTTTATGTCATCAAGAGCCAATCGGCCTTTTAGTAAAACTATTTGGGACATTGTTTAGCAAAATGTTTGCTGTTGAATAATACCACAGATTATTGCATATTATTTTTACATTCCTGAATGTTTAGTCCAAATGTATGTGTTGTACATTTAACATGACTATAAACATATAAATACTCTTGGACAGGTATGCAACATGTGTTTTTGTGTATGTATGTATATGAGGTGTGTGTGTGTGTATGTGAGAGTATACACGGATTTGCTAAAGCTATATTTTATCATCCTGGCACAGACCTTACTATCAGATAGAAGGGTCCATATTTGACCTGTTATAATCTGTTTAATAATACTTTTTCTGTGTTCAATGTATTATAGTGGATATAATGTTGCCTTGGGAAGCAGAGATCTGAACTCTTTATTCAGTTTTCAGAACTTCCTACATGGCTTTTAATGAGTCATTTAACTACTCTGTGCCTTACTTTACAGACCATAAAATAAGTTTATAGTTAAGTGTATAGAAAGATGATTTCCCCAGTTTTGAATTTTTATGATTTTCTATAGCAAAAAGAAATTCCTTTTCAACTTTTCCACTGTAATTTAATTTCTTCCAGGGTTGGATTAGAAAATAATCCTCTGTAGTCATTAGCACAGAAACTAAAATTAGAAATTTCCATGAGGGAACACAGAAAAGAACGGATATTAAAATAAAAAAGTTTACCAGCTTTATTATTTCTCTGGCTTGACCAAAAATTTTGCTGAACATTTCTAATTTTATGGTACCACAATATGTCAGCAGGAGGAAAAGCATTAAAAAAAAAATTCCAGTGCCCTTCATTGTTTAGATGTAAATTAAATTTATATTCTGAGTTGTATTTAAGTATATATTTTTTAAAAAAGCAGTGATAATGACAGATAACATTCACTGAGTGTGTATTATGTGACAGTTACTGTGCCAGGAATGTAACAAGGTCAATTTCATTTAATTCTCAAAACAGCCCTATGAAATTGACTATATTATATTAATTTGGAAACAGACTTTAACTCTGAAAAAGTGGTAATCCTAGTACAAAAATATTTTTTTAATCTCATAAAATCATAGACCTACAAATTCTTCATCCATTTTCCTGCCTCTAGGCTTGACTCCACATAAAACATCCCAGAAAAATTAAAATGTATCATTTAAAAAAAAAAACCTTCAGGGAAAGCAATTAGCTTTCCTCCCTTGGAACTTAAGTAAGTTTTAGGATCAGCAAATTACTTTTCTATCTGGTCTCGATCCTTTTTTACCCTATTCTAAAACTACAGCTTTTCTAAATTTCATGGATTTATAAAATATCCATTAACATATTTCACATAATAGTCATATACATGAAGACAATTCTTAAATACTGGTGCAGAGAGTGTTAATTGTGATAATTGGCAACACTGCCTTTATTTGAGCTAGTGGCAAAAATAGCCCACTAATGAGAGTTAGATCAGAGAATTTAAGATCCTGATAACAAGTTATAGATACGCTAATTGGCTGTAGTATTGAAAACGGAGAAGGTAATAATCATGGCACATGGTTCTTCAAATAAATGACCTGAATAGAAGAGAAGGGGGAGAAGGAAGGCTAAGGGAGAAGTTCAAGTCCACAGACAACCTTGGAAACTCGGAATATGAAATCCAACGTGATGGATCTCCCACAGGGCAACATTTTAATCTCCTTTCTTCCCGCTCCCTCCCCGCCTCATTGCCTCAGATCTGTTGTTTTGTTGGATTTTTATTTTTTTTATTTGTTTGTTTTTTCTTTTTGGATGTTTGTAGGAACAATTACTATCCAAGCCTTTACTTCCCATTTTTGTCCCTTTTCTTCCTTGTTTTACCATTTCTGAAAAGAAACTAGTTTCTATAGCTGGGCTTAAGCAGTAGGCAAAGAAAATTGTGGTTACAAGAAAAAAGGTGGTTATTTTTTGTTTGTTTTACTGCATGAGTCTATACCTAAACAAGCCATTCCCTTTAATATTCTTAAAATGTATTCTGGTTCAATGAGAACCAACACATTCAATGAGAATGTGTTGTTGATAAATATTGCTTTATTTCTAATAAAAAATTTAGTATATTTAAAAATTTCCCTTACAGGTTTTACCCAAAGTGAGAATTAAGTAATATTATATATGTAGACAGATACATATACACATATATCAGTTAATCTTTTACTAATAGATTTTATAATAATTACTTTATTGATAACTAAGCCATAGTTTCCCAATAAAACTAAAAGTAAACAAGAGGAAAATTATAAAAATAAATAAAACCTGAAAATTAAAAGAGAATTTTAAAAGTGATCCCTATTTTAAGGTGGAAAAAGAACACTAAAATTTCAAAGCAAAAATGAATTAACACAAAGAAGAGACTATTCAATGTCAAAACCTAATGCTGTAACAATAAAATTTATCTGGGTAACATTTTACTGAGTTGCTTTTAATATCTACAACAGAAAGAATGAAAATTATTAACCTAAGTATTAAACTTAACCTAGAAGAGGAATACAATAAGTCAAAAAGAAAATAGGATGGAGCTATTAAAGTTGAAACTAACAAAATACAAGAAAAAAAAGAATAAAAATGTAAAATTTGACCCCATAAAAAATGAATAGCATGCATAAATCCTTTGAAATTGTAATTTAGACAGAGAGAAAAGAAATTAAAAAAAAATACACCACCAGGGGCTTCCCTGGTGGCGCAGTGGTTGAGAGTCCGCCTGCCGATACAGGGGACACGGGTTCGTGCCTCGATCCGGGAACATCCCACATGCCGCGGAGCGGCTGGGCCCATGAGCCATGGCCGCTGAGCCTGCGCGTCTGGAGCCTGTGCTCCACAACGGGAGAGGCCACAACAGTGAGAGGCCCGCGTACCGCAAAAAAAAAAAAAAAAAAGAAAAAAAATACACCACCAAGAACAAGAAATCAAATATAAGCATTGCCAGAGAAGACATGAAAAGTGCTACATAGACAATAAATGTTAAAATCTAAAGGAAATAAATATTTTCTAGTAGAATATAAATTGCCAAAATTGACAAAAGAAGAGGTTGGTATCATGAATTATAGAATTTAGCCAATACTCACCGATGAAAACCAGCAAATCACTAATAACTTTTAACTGGCATGACAGGGCTTTTTCAAAGGGGTTATCTCAGTAAGTTTGATCATTTCAAAGTGGTTTATCTACCCCATGCCAAAACAGAATTTACTAAATAAGATTAACAATAGAATTTCATTTCTGTATTAACATATTTACTGGCTAAGTCCCGTATCAGCAACCTCTACTAGAAATGAAATAATTTGATCAACATTCCGTGAAACATTTTTCAGATAATCAAGCAATCAATTTTTTTTTTTTTTTTTTTTTTTTTTTTTTTTGCAGTATGCCGGCCTCTCACTGTTGTGGCCTCTCCCTTTGCCGAGCACAGGCTCCGGACGCGCAGGCTCAGCGGCCACGGCTCACGGGCCTAGCTGCTCTGTGGCATGTGGGATCTTCCCGGACCGGGGCACGAACCCGTGTCCTCTGCATCGGCAGGTGGACTCTCAACCACTGTGCCACCAGGGAAGCCCCAAGCAATCAACTTTTAATGAGCATCCACTGGGCATGCAGCCTCTATCCTGCATTTTCTTGGCTCTAAATCTTGCCCTCTTGCCAATACTTTTTCACCTGTTATGGAAAGACATGCTATCAATAGATTTCACATTTCTGTTGCAGGAGTAACTCCCTATATACCAACAAAACTATTCTGTATGCTCACACTTTTCATGATCTCATGGTTGGTGGTATAGGCAAGGGTGGTTTATGCATCTGAGTTTGGTTGTAGCCACTGCCCCCAACTTATCTGTCCAAGCTGCTGTCCTTTGTAATTCAGTTCAATATGCATTTTTGTCTACTAATTTCCAGTCATTGTGCTCAGCACATGGGGCCTAAAAGTTTAATAAGACAACATAATTTCCCTTAAACTATTTATACTCCAAATATAAATAATAATAATAATTCACTACAGTAAATTCTGATGAATGGACACATGGATGATTGACTCGTGGTTTTACCATTACTCATTGTGTGAACATCAGTAAGTTTCTCATAAAAAAAAAAAGTATTATACTGGGTTTTATGAAGATAATCCTACACAAGAAAAAACTTACATCCATAATTGTATTTATAAAAAAAGAATAATAAAATAAATCCCCATGTGCAAAATTCCAGATTAAAGCACAGAATATTACCAATGATTTTGTACCTCCTGCTGTCTCCTCCTTGAATGTATCACTTTTTCTACTCACTCAAATTAAAAGAACTTTTGAATTTTATTTTTCATTGTGTTTTATTATGTATGTGTTTATTTGTAAACAGTATATAGTTGATTTAGTTTTATCTGATTTTGAAATTTATAAATGGTATCTTAACTACATAACTTTTTTTGAAAGTTGGAAGTTCTCATGGTGATGACAGAAATACAAGAAGGCAAGTCAACTTCATAAACATGAAGTCTTTCATGTATGGAGGCTTTGCTCACTTCCTGCCTATTAGCATTCCATAGCTAAGTCCAACATAATAGCTCAGCGAAAAATACACCTCTTTATTGGAAGGAACTGCAAAACAACATGGCAAAGGGCTTAAATAGCAAGAGGTACAAATACTTAAGATCATTAATGTTAATGCTGTTTCCACATTGAGTTTCTTTCGTAACTTCTTTAAGAAAACTTCTCATGTATTGTTAATGTTTTTACATTGTATTTTAAAATCTTACAAAGTTAGGAGAGATCATGTGAAATCAGTGAATGAGTTCAAATTTTTATCCTCTTTCTAGTCTTCTTATTTTACATTAACTCAGAAGATGGAAGTCTTGCCAATACAACATAATATTTCACATTGCCCTGATGGTATAAGGGATACGCAATATTTACTGTAATAAACACTAAAATAGTAAGAAAATTTGAAATATTGTCAATTCTAGGTATGAAAGTTAAAGAAGTTGGACTGATATTTATTTAGGAAACTAAAATAATGTTCATTGCTAATCCCCAGATGAATTACCCAAAACTAGGTAGAATAAAAGCAGATATTCAGTAAACTAAAAGCAATTCATTACCTTAATTGTGGTTATGGCTTCATTATACATTTTAGAAATATATGGTTTATTGTATTATAGTTATATTTCAATAAAGCTGTTTTTAAAGGTGCTTTATCAAACTATATGAGTCATTGGCCCATGTTAAATTGAACAGATATGGACTAAAAGGCAGTGTTCAAGTGGAGTTCCTAGAAACAGCCTCAGGAAAAGTAAAATAACTTAAAATACATCATGTATAGGTATATTAGAAAGTCTTCCAGTGTCATAGGTGGTATTTGTAATTGGCTACTCTCTGTGTAGGTTTTAAATATAAATGGGTTTCCCAGAGTGAGGACATGAAAGAACTTCTGTGAGATCTCTCTGGCTGTTTAAGTATATAATAATAACAAATAACACCTAGAAAACACCTAGACAAGATGGGGAAAGAGCTAAAATCTACCAGAACTTTCCCAAAGAGAAGACACTACACTCTGCTGTTTATTAGAAAATAACCCCCATCCTTTTCTTTGTTGGGAAGTGTGTAAAGTTCTGCTATCTTTAAGAAAGCTTTATAATGTACAAATCATTCTTTGAAAGTCCTCTAGAAGGGAGAAGAGACACATGAAGGTAGGAATAGATAATGCTTAGGATTTCTTTCTCTTCTGCATTCTAAATGAGAAGAAAAATTGAAGCCATAAGTTCAGAATAAATCTTGAAAGACCATGTGGATTTAACTTAAGAATACTGATTAGATTTCAGATATCCTCTCAAAAATTAAAAAAAAAAAGTGAAGTGTATTTTGCTCTCCTTCCACAACCATGGATGGATTGCTGTTTATCCTATTTTGGATGCATATGGATTAGACACATGAATTCTTAAAAACAAAATGAGGATACAATTTACATTCTTAGCTTTGCCTATTATTATTATCCTATACTTAGTTATACACAGCAAAGTAAAAATAAATCAAATGTATATGATCAATTTAAGACTGCTTGTTCTTGAGAGGAAATAAATCTACATCTCACGTTTTCTTTTATTTGGTGGGTGGGGCAGGGGAGATAACTTTCAATATAAAGAGTAACGGGAGTAGTTCTAATCCAAATGAGAATTTACAAGATGTTTCGAAGAAGTCCAAAGGTGTTATAATAGAGGATGAATTCTCTCAATTACACCCTTCAGTACTACAAAAGCTATAAAGTTCCTAACATTTTTTAATCCCAAAAATCATCCTTCCAATGGTTTTCAAAGCAAGTGTTTCATGTTATGGCAGAGAACATATGTTTAATCTGCATGGACTAAGAAAGAAAAGCACATTGTGCTCTTTTCCTTATGACCTCATAAAGAGCATGCAAAAGCTGTAGATTTAAATCCTAACTAACTTATATAAACATAAAAAAATGAAGATTAGATAATAAATGTGAGAAAAATAAGAGACAGTGTTTTGTGTCAGGCCCTTTCTTACAGGAACTTTTCATGTCTATCTAAAACCAAAAGGTTGAGATATATTCTACTTTGATCACAAAATAGAGATGAATTTGTTTTCCTTTTTATTTTAATTGTTACTCTTTGTGTAGGTACCTTGTAAAAAAAAGTTACACTTTAAACAGAATAATCAATGAATATCACATAGTTACATATACAACCCATCTATGTAATTTGACTCCTATAACCAGTTTGACTTAAAAATAGTGTCTTATATTTCCACTTTAAAATAGAATTATAGAAGCATTTTAAGTTTCACCACTTTCTATTGTCTTAATTTGGGATAGGAAATGGTCTTTAATATACATACCAATCACAAAACAATTTGCCACGGCCTGTTGCATTCATTGAGGATTTGCAGCCCAAATAATGGACCTTGGGAAATATTGTCCAGAACAATTAGCAAAGTCAGCCAGGTGAGCCAGTGTAGAGGATGCTACTGGATCCCACCCAGATCCTCTTTACCAGCTGGGACACCCATTTCTCAAATGCTGTATATTTTAGCATCTAAAACCTCACTTTGCTCCCCTCTCAGAAAAATTGCCCTCTGCCAGATAGAAGAAACTTCATGCTCCCTCCCTGAGAAGTCCGTCAATGGACTGATGGTACAAAATGCTGGCTACTTGACTCCAAGGGGAACTAACATTCTGGTGTTATTTGGCCTCTAATACATTTTCCATGGGATCATACTGAAGATTGTCTCCAGCTGAGACTAGGTTCTTACTGAGCTTTTTTTCTCCTACCCTGTCTTGCTTCCCTCATTTCTTTTCTCCTGAAAGATTACTGTATTCTAGTTTATGATGTTTCCATGGTGGTGTGAGCTAACAGTTATACATGTATATTGGAATGGAACAATTACATAAATTAATAGTAGTCTGTGGGAACCAAGTTCTCACTGTTTGAGTGAGAGGTTACATACAAGCAAGGGAAGAAGTCTAGAATGATCCTAGTGGTAATGTATTAGACTTGGAGCTAATGTTTAGGATAATATGGATACAGTGATTATATATAGAAATAACGATACGTGTACACACACAGTCTAGTATGCACACATATATTTCCTTGCAGTGTCAGGTCAGGGGGCCTAGAAGCAGCAACACCCCTGTAGCAACAAACACACTTAGCACCCAGATCTTGGTTTTTAATACTATTCTCCAGTGAAAGGAATCAGGACTACTTGAAGAAATGGCTGATTCTACTACTGTGGCAGGAAATACAAGATGCTCCTGGAGAACGTATTAGCACCACAGCGTAAGGAACTGCTCAAGCATACATATGCACAAATACATGCACGCACACACACAATAACCACAGCATCAAAAGAGCACAGAAGCCAACTGAAAGAGCTAATGATGGTCAAAGCTGGAGCAACAAAATAGATTTGGATTATAACCTAATATATAAGGTAAATATCCATGAGTCCATACTGATACAAATAAATGATTGAATAAATTAATAAATGAGGAAGAACAGACAAAACTCCCATGTAGAGGATTTCTCAATAGTTTAATGTATCCCACCCTCAAAAATGTGGAATAGAACTCCCACTCCTTAAGTGGGCTATGCACAGTGACTTCCAAAGAATACAATATGGAAAGGGGGAAAATGTAAGGCTACAGTAGAGAAACCTGACAAACGCCACCTTAGCCAGGTGATCAAGATTAGCATTAACAGTGCTAAGTGATGTTGACAGTATAGCTGACACTTGAATAACATGGGCTTGAACTGCTCTGGTCCACTTATATGAAAGTATTTTTCAGTAATAAGTACCACAGTACTGAATGATCCGTGGCTGGTTGAATTCCTGGATGCAGAACTGCTATAAGGAGGAACGGCGGTTACGGGATGACTATAAATCATAAGTAGATTATTGACTGCTGGGAGGGTCAGCACCCCTAACCATCATGTTGTTCAAGGGTCAACTGTATATATCCTTGATAAGATATGACAGCCACTTTACCTCTCTGGTATTTCTATCCAACACCCATACCCCCACTCTAATCATGAGAAAAACATTAGACAACACCAACAGAGGTACAGTATACAAAACATCTAATCAATAGTTCTCAGCCCTGTCAAGATAATCAAGAACAAGGAAAGCCTGAGAAACTGTCACAACCAAGAGGAACCTAAGGAGACATGACAATTAAATATGTGGTATCTTAAATGGGATCTTAGAGGAGAAAAGGAACATCAGGTAAAAACTAAGGAAATATGAATAAAGAATGGACTTTAGTTATTAATATGCATCAATGTTTGCTCATTAATTGACATATGTACCATCTTTGCAATTTTTATGTAAATCTGAAACTATTCTAAAATTTAAAACATTTTTAAAAATACTACTTCGAAAGGAACCATTGTTGCCATTTATATATATGTATATATGTATATATCCCTTTTCGTGTGTGGAGGTTTTAAGTACTGTACAAGCAAATTAGTAACACAAAACAGAAAGCATTTAAAGTTTAAGATTATATCTGAACAGAAAGTTCACTTTCTTTGTTTTTCTTTGGTAATTAGTTTGCTTCTGCTTATCTTTATTTCCAAAATATTCTGCACTGTTTTATTATTTTATAATATCATCTACATAAATTTTATACAATTTTACTTATTGTTTTGTAATATTGTTTGCTGTTTTCTACAATCTTATCTTTTGGATTTTTGAACACAAGAACTAATAAAAAATATTCTAGATGAATATGATTACATATACAGAAGAATTTCTTTTCAAAACAAAACCAGAACATCTTTAATTTTTAACTCTTTTCAGTTTTAGGCTGATATTTCAGTAACTTCCAGACCTCTTTTTCCTTCCCGTCTACAATGCTGTAAGCTCTGTCTGATCAGAAATTCCTATCATAGTCATCTACTAGCTGAGTTCAACATTTGATCTATTTGTTGCACAAGCCAATGTACAGGCCCAGCATGTACAACTTCTGTCTTGCTCCTGACATTCAAGAAAGAGAAATACTTTAATCTCAAAAAGAAGTAAAATGAAATATCTGAATATGCTTGCTAAATTCATGTGATATTTAAAAACAATCTTAAAACTAGTATTAGGGCAAAACTCCATATATGATAAACCCAGAGTTAAGACATGAAGTCAATTTTAGACTTAAAATATATAATGCATAATAGATTTTTATCATGTATATGTGTGTATGCTCTATCTTCTTACAAAATTTAATGTTAAATAGCATATATCTACATCTGGATATAACCTACATAAGTAAATGTCATGTCTAACAAAAAAAAACATATTAAAAGGGAAAACTTCTTTCTCTTAGCAAATATGATCTAACTGGATTCTAATTACTACTGCCTATTATAAATAAAACATGCTGGGCTTCCCTGGTGGGGCAGTGGTTCAGAGTCCGCCTACCGATGCAGGGGATGCCGGTTCGTGTCCCGGTCTGGGAAGATCCCATATGCCGCGGAGCGGCTGGGCCCGTGAGCCATCGCCGCTGAGCCTGCACGTCCGGAGCCTGTGCTCCGCAAAGGGAGAGGCCACAACAGTGAGAGGCCCGCGTACCAGAAAAAAAATAAAAATAAAAATAAATAAATAAATAAAACATGCTTACATTTCATAAGCATGTCTGAATTTCACTAAGTCCACGTATCATGCCTGGGTGTTAATGCAAACAACACATGCATAAGTTTAAGTTTTTCCAAGAGAAAAAAATTGTCTTGGAAAAGACAAATCATGTTTTTTGAGGTACTTGTTTTAATTTCTTAATTAAAATATTTAAAATGCTTCAATATCTAATTTATATTACTTTTCTAATAATTTAATTCACTACGTGCTTTCCTTTAGTAAATGATAAATATATAAACACACACATGCATGCTTTCACAAATGTCTGAGTGTGCGTGTGCATTATATACTATATCTGTACTCATATGCAAGATTAGGAAGTAAAGCATACATGCCCAAATTTCACTTGATAAAGAATCAATTTTGTTTTCATTAAATTATGCAAAAGTGCCCTATTTTCTATTTATCAGAACTGTTCCAAAATATCAAAGAACAGTAACCTATATGTTTACCATATTTATTCTACATATGGCTTATTTGAAAATGTTAATCATTGTAAGTTTTGAAACTTTTAATTGGAAGCAGTTGCTATAGAAAAGTGAAGTGTATTAATTTTACATCCACATAATATGTACATTTTATTTAGAAGCTAAGGATGAGAAAAGGAGTGAGAATATATAGTATCCTTAAATAAACTTAGTATATTAAAAATATCTAATACTTTGATTTAGCTATTGAATTACCAAAAGTAGTACTCATATTCTATATTTATCCAAATATCTAGTCCTATTTTCTTACTTAAAAAAAATTAAAACAGCAATGAAAAAATAGTAGGTTCTCCAGAGCTCTCTTTCTTCTAAAAAGTTTACCTGAATAAAACTCTAATATTTAGTGTGGATAATTTAGGGTGAAGATTTTAATCTTTAAAGTGAGCAGTTTAGAATCTATTCATGTGATTACTCATAGACCATGATGTTCAAATAGTAATTACTGTCATTTCCTTTCACCATTGTATGAAAAAATAAAGAAATTTTGGGGTCAAATACTTTAAAATACACGTAGATGATACACATATACTTCTATGACTTTGATCTCCTACAATAATATAAAAATTCTGTTACATAATTCTCAAATCACAAGACAATTATAAGACATAGGTGGGAGATATTAAATATACTTTACTTGTATTTAGTATTTTATGAATTAAATATTCATGTCACATTCACTAAAACTAGTAAAATTAATTTATGGAGAGCATTACACACTCAAGAAGTGTATTTAACAATTACAAAAGCATAAGAAAAAAATGTATAAACTTGTACTACTGCAAAACCTGAAAGTGACCCTATAGAAAGAAGAGTCAAATCAAGGAAAACGCTTTAATGGCTGGATATTTTCTTGCATATCAAAATAGTTTGCAGGCATAAAAACCAAATACAAAAATACATTAGTGTGTTTACAAATTACATTTAACTTTTACAAATTTAAGACCACAGACGAACAGAGCTGAAGATTGTTTTACCATAGTTCACATTTTTTCACATTTTCTTCTACCCTCCTAGTCCAATTGATAATACAGATCACCAACATAAAGAAGCTTTTACAAGATTTAAAAACATATGTATATCTTCTAAATGGATAACACATGAAATTTATTTAATATTATGCAGTAGTATTTACAAAATTTTCAGGTAAAACACAGATTGTGATTATAGCACATTTTCAGAAAACCTAGAAGAGTAACCAAATTGGTTTATAAAATCTCACAAACTTCTAGGTTGATGCTTGAGTTTCAATATATTAATTTTTTAATATGGAAATAATTATTTCTTTAAAGAGAAAGCTACAACTACATTGAAATTTTAAATGTTTAAAACTAGACAGTTCTCAAGTTTCTTTATAAATTTAGTTCCTAAAATAAATAATCCAAAAACCTCAAATACAACAAATAATTCCATCCAAATTTTAAAATGTTGACATGAAGATCCCTAAAAAAACTTAAGCAGACCCCTCCCAAAGGAAAGAGAAGTGAGACTTATTTACACAAGGAGAATGTGATCTCCATAAGTCAGGCTTCTGAACCCTCTGAAGTTAAGTTCATTGCTAGAGAGACCAGATCAAGATTCTTAGGGATCACAAATTTTTATAGCAAATCAAAATGATTCTTCAAGGCCATAGGGTCACATTTGACTAACAATGTGAGCCACATATGTAATTTAAGTTTTTCTAGAAACATAAATTATAAAGGCAAAAATAAGCAGGTGAAATTTTAATATTTGAAATAATCACATTAATGTAGAATCAACATAAAAATTATTGATGAAAATGTATTTCACATTTTTTTTGCTAAGTTTTGAAATCTAGCATGTATTTTACATGTATCCATATCTAAATCTGGACTGGGTAGTACAGCACTATGATGTGTTAGAGGAACTTCAGTACCAGGAAGTTAAATAACATACAAATTTGAAATTCTCTGATCTGGGAGAATACTGGTCTCTGCTGTTTTGACTGACCTGTTGCTTTTTTGTTTAACACTTTAGAATCATGCTCTCTATTTGAAGGTCACTGTTTCCAACAAACTAGCCAATTTTTGTCCTTCACAGCCTCAGAGAGCCCAGAGGAGCCATCAATAACTCAGATCTAGTTTAATTTCCTTATTAACTTGATTCTGCATACTCTTCACAAGCAGTCTGGAAACTTGTTTTCCAAGTTGATTTCCCAAAGTCTCAGAACTATTGTTAAAGTCTCCAAACATCAGAAAAACTGAGTCACAGCCAACACTTTTCTGTCTTGAAAAACTGCCACTTTCGAAGGGAGTTTTTCCTAAGAGATGAAAGCAAAGCAAAAAAGAAGTAGAAAAAAAGAAAAAAAAATGGCTACTACAATATTTGAGTAGAAAAGTTCTAAATATTTTACTCTGAAAATAATTATTTAAGATTGAAAATCATGAATTTTGGAAGAAAGACTTCAGCTAGATCACAAACAGAAGACAGAATCTGAATATTAAAATGAATGTAATATATATAATAGGTATATATTCTATATGCCTAGCAATAGAGATTCCATTTGTCAATGTTGAATTTGACTGGCTAAAATTTCCCATTTATCCTTCACATCAAAATATTGTCCTGTAATTAAAATTCCATTGTGTTGATCCTAAACTGTTAGAGTGCATTCTAAATTTGTTTCAGTGCTACTGGAACATAAGATGTCATGACAGTCCATCACAATCTTTTGAATACAATTTCTATTTAAAATGTTTTATTCACTGTAGCAGTTCTTAAACATTACAGATAATAAAAAGAGGTCAAAAAATATGCCCTTCCATTTGTCACTGTTTGGCTTTGGATTATGAAAAGTGTGTTTAACCTTTTATTTCCTAGAGCAGAAATTATATAAAGGTATGTGAGTTGTGTAATAACCAAACTATGAGTGTGCTCTTTAAGCCTCCAGGAAAGCACTCTGACATTCACTATTTAATGCTTTAAATTTGTGCTCTTGTAAAGGTCAGATAAAAAAGAAAAATTTCAAGGCACTAAGTATAGTAAATGTGGGGAAAAACTTTGTGATTTGTTGAATGACTGTTTTAAAAGAAATCTAATATTTTCTAGACGAGTTGAACTATTAAGAATGTACGTGCTTTGCTATCATAATAAAAATGTCTTTCAAAAAGAGCTGATCCATAAGGAATCTATGTGACATATAAACCTACAATCAAAATTTTAATTACAGAGAAAACATTAGGCATCTGTTTAAAAGCCTGTACCACCATTTCTGGGATCATGATGTCAATTCCCAAACACATCTGAAGGATTTAATGTATTTTCCACTATTAATCTGGTGCTTGCTCATGATGAAGCAAAAGCCAATATGCCAGACAACTTCTATGAGTATTTTCCAAAACCATTTCCTCTTAGTAATTACAATGTATTTTAGGCTTCCAAAAAATTTAAAAATAAACCACTGAGAAAAAAATAGAAAAATATTTTCAGACTAATTGTTTATGAACATACGTGCTGGTACTTCAGGGAAAAACTCTATTAAAGAGTTGTACTTTTTTTAAAGCATGCTGTTAGATGAATTACATGGAAACTATTTCTTATTCTTATAATAAGGAAAAGTATATTATATGACTAATAAAAAATAAAAACCAGACAACTTTTCATTTTTAGTAGTGACATTTGCCTGGACAATTCAAATTGTCACAAAAGAATTTTTCAGTAAGAAATATATACACATTGGAAACTCCATATTAGCCCATGAAAGAATGTAGCTCTCCTGTTTTAAGGCTAATCTCTTTCTTTCTATCCCCTGGTCTCCAAAGGCATACACAAACATAATTTTCAGTAAATGTAGAATAAAATTATTTTAAAACAATAGCAGGTTTGAGTGGCACCATCAATCATAAACCATGATGTGACTTCTACTTTTCCTCTAAATTTTATCATTTATCCAGATTTTCATGAAGAATAACTGATTGTTTCAACAGAGTTTCTAATCATTTTTTTCCTCTCTTACCATTGACAGATAGTTGATAAACTCACCACCCCATTATATTTTCCTCCCTCTACCTCTTCACTCCAGTAGTTTCTCTAGTACATAATTCCCAATTAAACTTACTAAAATATGACTTTTCTTATTATCTTTCCCCACCCAGCCCCTATAATGGTAAAATTCTTTGATGGCACCCCAGTAGCCAAAAAATATAGTAAGTAAGTAACACTGGCGTTAAAGATCATTCATGCTCTGATAATCAACTACTCTCTACATTTTGGCTTGTACAATACTACTCCCTCCATTAATCACTCATCCAGTCTACTTAGTCACTTTATTTTCTCTGAAACCTCCACCTCTGCAACTTCGCTCCTCTTACTCCTTACGCTGAGAATTCTCTTCTACTCATTTTCAATTATCTAGTTCCACGCTTCCCTCCAAGGCACAGTTCTGCTAAGTCCCAACATGTAATATATAACACTATCCCTCTTTTGAACAGTTTATATGCTGTCCTTATTCACATTTAAAAAAAATGTATACACTTTTATTTCTATATAGGTTTGCAATTTCCCTGAGGACAGGCAACATCTCTTATTCACCTATTAAGCCCTAGGATTCCAGCATAAGACTTGGATATACTTAGAGTCAAGTAACAATAAACAAAAGCAATATCTTGATACTGCTGACAATATTTCATGTTAAACTATTTACCTTTGAGGTTGAAAAACACTTCAGCTTTCTGGCTACTAACAATCTTCTCAGTTCTACCTAAATAGACTACTAATAATAGCCATATGCTAGTAGATTTCATTTCTTCCCCAAAACAATGAAAACTGAGCAATTAACCAGTGGTTTCTGGTTTACCTTCCATATTATCCACTGAACGTTAATTCTGTAGAAAACAAAATTATTCTATCACAGAATATGCATTTTAATCATAAAATGCACACTGACAAAGTACTAAATGGTACTCAATATCATTAGTCATCTGAGAAATTCCAGTTAAATCATAATGACAGGAGAGACCTTCAAGATGGTGGAAGAGTAAGACGTGGACATCACCTTCCTCCCCACAAATACATCTACATGTGCAACAACTCCTACAGAACACCTAGTGAACGCTGGCAGAAGACCTCAGACTTCCCAAAAGGCAAGAAACTCCCCCACGTACCTAGGTAGGGCAAAAGAAAAAAGATGAAACAGAGACAAAAGAATAGGGATGGGACCTGCACCTCTGGGAGGGAGCTGTGAAGGAGGAGAAGTTTCCAAAAACTAGGAAGCCCCTTCACTGGTGGAGACGGAGGGTGGGAGGGGGGAAGCTTCGGAGCCACGGAGGAGAGAGCAGCAACAGGGCTGCAGAGGGCAAAGTGGAGAGATTCCCACACAGAAGAACAGTGCCAGCCAGCACTCACCAGCCCGAGAGGGTTGTCTGCTCACCCGCCAGGATGGGTGGGGGCTGGGAGCTGAGGCTCAGGCTTCCGTCGGATCCCAGGGAGAGGACTGAGGTTGGCTGCGTGAACACAGTCTGAAGGGGGCTAGTGTGCCACAGCTAGCCAGGAGGGAGTCCGGGAAAAAGTCTGGAATTGCCTAAGAGGCAAGAGACCATTGTTTTGGAGTGCACGAGGAGAGGGGATTCAGAGCACCACTTAACCGAGCTCCAGAGATGGGCGCGAGCTGCAGCTATCAGTACGGACCCCAGAGACGGGCATGAAATGCTAAGGCTGCTACTGCAGCCACCAAGAAGCCTGTGTGCAAGCACAGGTCACTATCCACACCTCCCCACCCAGGAGCCTGTGCAGCCCACCACTGCCAGGGTCCTGTGATCCAGGGACAACTTCCACGGGAGAACACATGGTGCACCTCAGGCTGGTGCAACGTCTCGTCGGCCTCTGCCACCACAGGCTCACCCTGCATTCCATACCCTTCGCTCACCACGGCCTGAGTGAGCCAGATGCCCCTAATCAGCTGCTACTTTAACCCAGTCCTGTCTGAGCGAAGAAAAGACGCCCTGAGGAGACCTACATGCAGAGGCGGGGCCAAATCCAAAGCTGAACCCCAGGAGCTGTGCGAACAAAGAAGAGAAAGGGAAATCTCTTCCAGCAGACTCAGGAGCAGCGGCTTAAATCTGCACAATCAACTTGATGTACCCTGCATCAGTGGAATACCTAAATAGACAACGAATCATCCCAATATTGAGGCCGTGGACTTTGGGGGCAATGATATATTTTTTTTTTCCTTTTACTCTTTTTGTGAGTATATATGTGTATACTTCTTTGTGTGATTTTGTCTGTATAGCTTTGCTTTTACCATTTCTCCTAGGGTTCTGTCTGTCCGTATTTTTTGTTTTGTTTTTTTTTTTTTTAGTAAACTTTTTAGCACTTGGTATCATTGGTAGATTTTTTTTTTTTTTGGTTTGGTTGCTCTATTCTTTCTTTCTTTTTCTTTAATTTTTTTTTATTTTTAATAATAATTTTTTATTTCAATAAATTTATATCATTTTTCTCTTTCTTTCCTTTGTTTTTTCTCACTTTTTGTCTGAGCCATGTTGCTGACAGGGTCTTGGTGCTCCGGCCGGGTATCAGGCCTGTGCCTCTGAGGTGGGAGAGCTGAGTTTAGGACATTGGTCCACCAGAGACCTCCCAGCTCCACGTAATATCAAATGGTGAAAGCTCTCCCACAGATCTCCATCTCAATGCTAAGACCCAACTCCACTCAACAACCAGCAAGCTACAGTGCTGGACACCCTATGCCAAACAACTAGCAAGACAGGAACACAACCCCACCCATTAGCAGAGAGGATGCGTAAAATCATAATAAGGTCACAAACACCCAAAAAATACAACCAGATGTGGTCCTGCTCACTAGAAAGACAAGATGCAGGATCATCCACCACAACACAGGCACTAGTTCCCTCCACCAGGAAGCCTACACAACCCACTAAACCAACCTCAGCCACTGGAGGCAGACACCAAAAACAACGGGAACTACGAACGTGCAGCCTGTGAAAACGAGACCCGAAACACGGTAACTTAAGCAAAATGAGAAGACAGAGGAACACACAGCAGATGAAGGAGCAAGGTAAAAACCTACGAGACCAAACAAATGAAGAGAAAATAGGCAGTATACATGAAAAAGAATTCAGAGTAATGATAGCAAAGATGGTACAAAATCTTGGAAACAGAGTGGAGAAAATACAAGAAACGTTTAACAACGACCTAGAAGAACTAAAGAGAAAACAAACAATGATGAACAGCACAATAAATTAAATTAAAAATTCTCTAGAAGGAATCAATAGCAGAATAACTGAGGCAGAAGAATGGAGGAGTAACCTGGAAGGTAAAATAGTGGAAATAGTTACTGCAGAGCAGGATAAAGAAAAAACAATGAAAAGAATTGAGGATAGTCTCAGAGACCTCTGGGACAACATTAAAGGCAGTCCCAGAAGAAGAAGAGAAAAAGAAAGGGACTGAGAAACTATTTGAAGAGATTGTAGTTGAAAACTTCCCTAATATGGGAAAGGAAATAGGTAATCAAGTCCAGGAAGCACAGAGAGTCCCATACAGGATAAATCCAAGGAGAAAGACACCAAGACACATATTAATCAAATTATCAAAAATTAAATACAAAGAAAAAATATTAAAAGCAGCAAGGGAAAAACAACAAATAACATACAAGTGAATCCCCATAAGTTTACAGTTTCTCTTGATATTTCAGCAGAAATTCTGCAAGCCAGAAGGGAGTGGCAGGACATATTTAAAGTGATGAAAGGGAAAAACCTACAACCAAGATTATTCTAACCAACAAGGATCTCATTCAGATTTCATGGAGAAATTAAAAGCTTTACAGACAAGCAAAAGCTAAGAGAATTCAGCACCACCAAACCAGCTTTACAACAAATGCTAAAGAAGCTTCTCTAGACAGGAAACACAAGAGAATGAAAAGACCTACAATAAGAAACCCAAAACAATTAAGAAAATGGTAATAGGAACATATATATCAATAACTACCTTAAATATAAATGGACTGATTGCTCCAACCAAAAGACACAGACTGGCTGAATGCATACAAAAACAAGATCCATATATATGCTGACTACAAGAAACCCACTTCAGACCTAGGGACACATACAGACTGAAAGTGAGCAGATGGAAAAAGATATTCCATGCAAATGGGAATCAAAAGAAAGCTAGAGTAGCAATTCTCATATCAGACAAAATAGACTAAAATAAAGACTATTAGAAGAGACAAAGAAGGACCCTACATAATGATCAAGGGATCAATCAAAGAACAAGATATAACAATTCTAAATATTTATGCACCCAACAATGGAGTACCTCAATACATAAGGCAAGTATTAACAGCCATAAAAGGAGAAATCGACAGTAACACAATCATAGTAGGGAACTTTAACACCCCACTTTCAGCAATGGACAGATCATCCAAAATGAAAATAACTAAGGAAACACAAGCTTTAAATGATACATTAAACAAGATGGACTTAATTGCTATTTATAGAACATTCCATCCAAAAACAACAGAATACACTTGCTTCTCAATTGCTCATGGAACATTCTCCAGGATAGATCATATCTTGGGTAACAAATCAAGCCTTGGAAAATTTAAGAAAATTGAAATCATATCAAGTATCTTTTCTGACCATAAGGCTATGAGACTAGATATCAATTACAGGAAAAATGTGTAAAACATACAAACATATGGCAGTTAAATAATACACTACTTAATAACCAAGAGATCATGGAAGAAATCAAAACGGAAATCAAAAGATACCTAGAAACAAATGACAATGACAACACGATGACCCAAAATCTATGGGATGCAGCAAAAGCATTTCTAAGAGGGAAGTTTATAGCAATAAAGTCCTACCTTTAGAAACAGGAAACATCTCAAATAAACAACCTAACCTTACACCTAAAGCAATTAGAGAAAGAAGAAGAAAAAACAACAAAGTGAGAAGAAGGAAACAAATCATAAAATAAATGAAAAAGAAATGAAGGAAACAATAGCAAAGATCAATAAAACTAAAAGCTGGTTCTTTGAGAAGATAAATAAAATTGATAAACCATTAGCCAGACTCATCAAGAAAACAAGGGAGAAAACTCAATTCAATAGAACTAGAACTGAAAAAGGAGAAGTAACAACTGACAATGAAGAAATAAAAAGGATAATGAGAGATTACTACAAGCAGCTATATGCCAAAAAAATGGACAATCTGGAAGAAATGGACACATTCTTAGAAAAGCAAAACCATCAGAGACTGAACCAGAAAGAAATAGAAAATATAAACAGACCAATCACAAGCACTGAAATAGAGACTGTGATTAAAAATCTTCCAACAACCAAATGCCCAGGACCAGATAGCTTCAAAGGCAAATTCTATCAAACATTTAGAGAAGAGCTAACACCTATCCTTCTCAAACTCTTCCAAAATATAGCAGAGGGAAGAATACTCCCAAACTCATTCTATGAGGCCATCATCACCCTGATAAGCAAAACCAGAAAAAGATGTCACAAAGAAAGAAAACTACAGGCCAATATCACTGATGAACACAGATGCAAAAATCCTCAACAAAATACTAGCAAACAGAATCCAACAGCACATTAAAAGGATCATACACCACGATCAAGTGGGGTTTATCCCAGGAATGCAAGGATTCTTCAACATACATAAATCAATCAATGTGATACACCATATTAATAAATTGATGGATAAAAACCATATGATCCTCTCAATAGATGCAGAAAAACCTTTCAACAAAATTCAACACTCATTTATGATAAAAACCCTCCAGAAAATAGGCATAGAGGGAATGAACCTCAACATAATAAAGGCCATATATGACAAACCCACAGCCAACATTGTTCTCAATGGCAAAAAACTGAAACCATTTCCACTAAGATCAGAAACAAGACAAGGTTTCCCACTCTCACCACTATTATTCAACATAGTTTTCGAAGTTTTAGCCACAACAATCAGAGAAGAAAAAGAAATAAACGGAACCCAAGTTGGAAAAGAAGAAGTAAAGCTGTCACTGTTTGCAGATGACATGATACTATACATAGAGAATCCCAAAGATGCCACCAGAAAACTATTAGAGCTAATCAATGAATTTGGTCAAGTAGCAGGATACAAAATTAATGCACATAAATCTCTTGCATTCCTCTACACTAATGATGAAGAATCTGTAAGGGGAATTAAGGAAACACTCCCATTCACCATTGCAACACAAGGAATAAAATAACTAGGAATAATCCTACATAAGGAGACAAAGACCTGTATGCAGAAAACTAGAAGACACTGATGAAAGAAATGAAAGATGATACAAACAGATAAAGAGATATAGCATGTTCCTGGATTGGAAGAATCAACATTATGAAAATGACTATACTACCCAAAGCAATCTACAGATTCAAGGCAATCCCTATCAAACTATCAATGGCATTTTTCACAGAACTAGAACAAAAAGTTTCACAATTTGTATGGAAACACAAAACACCCCGAATAGCCAAAGCAATCTTGAGAAAGAAAAATGGAGCTGGAGGAATCAGGCTTCCAGACTTCAGACTATACTACAAAGCTACAGTAATCAAGACAGTATGGTACTGGCACAAAAACAGAAGTATAGATCAATGGAACAGCATAGAAAGCCCAGAGATAAACCAACGCAAATATGGTCACCTTATTTTTGATAAAGGAGGCAAGAATATACAATGGAGAAAAGACAGCCACTTCAGTAAGTGGTGTTGGGAAAACTGGACAGCTACATGTAAAAGAATGAAATTAGAACAATCCCTAACACTATACAGAAAAATAAACTCAAAGTGGATTAAAGACCTAAATTTAAGGCCAGACACTATCAAACTCTTAGAGGAAAACATAGGCAGAACACTCTTTGACATAAATCACAGCAAGATCCTTTTTGACCCACCTCCTAGAGAAATGGAAATAAAAACAAAAATAAACAAATGGGCCCGAATGAACCTTAAAAGCTTTTGCACAGTAAAGGCAACCATAAACAAGACAAAAAGACAACCCTCAGAATGGGAGAAAATATTTTCAAATGAAGCAACTGACAAAGAATTAACCTCCAAAACATACAAGCATCTCATGCAGCTCCATATCAAAAAAACAAACAACCCAATCCAAAAATGGGCAGAAGACCTAAACAGACATTTCTCCACAGAAGATATACAGATTGCCAACAAACACATGAAAGAATGCTCAACATCACTAATCATTAGAGAAATGCAAAGCAAAACTACAGTGAGGTGTCACCTCATACCAGTCAGAATGGCCATCATCAAAAAATCTACAAACAATAAATGCTGGAGAGGATGTGGAGAAAAGGGAACCCTCTTGCACTGTTGGTGGGAATATAAATTGATACAGCCACTATGGAGAGCAGTATGGAGGTTCCTTTAAAAACTAAAAATAGAACTGCCATATGACCCAGCAATCCCACTACTGGACATATACCCTGAGAAAACCATAATTCAAAAAGAGTCATGTACCACCATGTTCATTGCAGCTCTATTTATAATAGCCAGAACATGGAAGCAACCTAAGTGTCCATCAACAGATGAATGGATAAAGATGTGGCACATATATACAATGGAATATTACTCAGCCATATAAAGAAACGAAATTGAGTTATTTGTAGTGAGGTGAATGGACCTAGTGTCTGTCATACAGAGTGAAGTAAGTCAGAAAGAGAAAAACAAATAACATGTGCTAACATATATATATGGAATCACAAATATATATATATATATATATATATATATATATATATATATATGGTTCTGAAGTACCTAGGGGCAGGACAGGAATAAAGACACAGACATAGAGAATGGACTTGAGGACACGAGGAGGGGGAAGGGTAAGCTAGGACAAAGTGAGAGAGTGGCAAGGACTTATATATACTACCTAATGTAAAATAGATAGCTAGTGGGAAGGAGCCACATAGCACAGGGAGATTAGCTCGGTGTTCTGTGACCACCTAGAGGAGTGGGATACAGAAGGTGGGAGGGAGACAAAAGAGGTAGGAGATATGGGGATATATGTATATGTATAGCTGATTCACTTTCTTATAAAGCAGAAACTAACACACCATTGTAACACCCTTATACTCCAATAAAGATGTTAAAATAAAACATAATCACATACCAATACACACTCACTGTATTGGCTAAACTTTATTAGTCTGAAAGCAACAAACATTGATGGGAATCTAGGGTAATAGTGACTCTCATGCCACACTGGTGATGGTTTAAATGATCACATTTTGGTAAACGATTTGTCATTATTCAGTAATGTTAGCTAAAGGCATAGCCTGTAAGTCAGGAATTTCACTCCTACATATAAAACTCATAGAAATGTATGCATTTCTACATCAGGATACATGTAAGGGAATGCTAGTCACATTGTGATAGACAATAGTCCAAACTAAGAGCAATTGAAATATATACCTGCTCTAAATAACATAAGTTACGCTATATCAATCCAATGAAATAGTATATGACAATGATAATGAGTCAAATATTGCAATAAGATTGTAGAGAGTAAGATGTTTGGAGTATAGAGTACAAGGTGTTATAGAGTATTTGAAAGCTACAGAGTTAAATTTTTAGAAATAAATATATATATATATTTTTAAAAGGCAAAATATTAGATTGCTCTCAGACTTCTCTAGAACAGAGCTCAAATATGAAAAAGAGTTTAGAAAAATAAAATGAACCTAATGACTATAGTTACTACATTTATAAAGAAAATATCTATGCCTAAGAAAGAAATAATACAACATTGAATACTACCTTTTTTTAAAAAATATGATTTGATCATAAATTAAATAATGTAAGATTGAAGTGACTGAAAAAGAGCGATGATGAAAATTGAATAAATACAATTGTAAAATGAAAAGTTAAGGGAACTACTGATACAGATTAAACTGTACACTTTGTTATATGCATCCAGATAAGCTAAGTAGTACTGTAGTTATACACACTCAATGTCTCAGTGGCTTAGCACAACAAATATCTTTGAATTCTACCATATACCATAACAGATACAGGTAAGAAGTGGGGTTCTACCAATGGTGGTAACTCAGAGAACCAGACTAAGGAAAGGCTTCATCTCAAAAGAAGCTTCCACTCTCACTCTAGCAGTGAAAATGGAAGCTGGCAAATCATACAGGGTTTTTTTAAGTTTCCACTGACATATTTTCGGCCAGAGAAGTCATAAGTTTACGTTAAATTTGAATGGGGATTTCTAAAGACTCAATTATGTACCCCCTCCAAATTCATATGCCAAAGCCCTTAACTCCCAATGTGATGTATTTGGAGCTAGAGCTTTTAGAGGTAATTAAGACTAAATGAAGTCATAAGGTTTAGGATTTGTGGCCTTATCAGAAGAGAAAGTGAGAGAGTATCTGTTTCTCTCCAGTGCACACATCAAGGAAAGGTCATGTAAGGACATAGTGAGAGGGGAGCTGTGTGCAAGCCAGAAAAAGGGCTTTCACAGAACCTGACAAGACTGGCATCCTGATCTCAGAATTCCATCCTCCAGAACTGTAAGAAAATAAATTTCTGTTGTTCAAGCCACCAGTTTATGATGTTTTGTTATGGCAGCCCTAACAGACTAATACAGGGATATAGAAAGTATAATTCTACCATATGCTTGGAAAGGAGAGAGCCAGAAATATTTATGAACAACACTAATGTATACCATAATTATAAATATTTAACATGTAAAATTAAAAATATGAATAACAAAATTTGGCTGAAAAACAGGGAGATGGAAGTAAAGCAAAAGTATGTTGTTAATTTGCTCATTTTTCATAGCAGAAAAAGAGTAGATATTATAAAATTGGAAAAATGTAGTTAAAAACAAAAACAACTCCAAAACTAGTAATTTTTCATAATCTCTTTTTACATTCAGAACTCTGTTAGAATATCTCTTGTGAAGAAATATAATTATAACTTCAACAATTTTGTTTCATATCAGTTTTTTTCTAATGAAAGTATAACATTTAATATTTATTTTGATAAAATGTTTTGTGATTTCACTTTTGTTTTATTTCTATTTCTTTTTCCCTCTCAATCTTTAATTTATCCTAAGTATATATCATATTGAATGCCTCAAGTGATTTTAAAAAATTACCACAAAATCCAAATGTAGATTATAAGGAATTAAATATGTTCAATTAAAATTATATCACCAATACAACCAATGTTATATAACATTTTACCCTTTTGATTACTTAAAAAATATATGTTCTTTAAACTCTTTAAAGAAGTTCACCAACCCTGTTTTTTATACATTGGCTCAAATTTTATACATTGGCTCAAATTTTTATACATGGCTCAAATTAGCCATGACTTCTTCAACTTATTTTCCTCTAACTGACTTTTCTCCTAATTGTTATAATATTTGCAACCTTCCTCTAAATTATAAGACAACTAAAATGATGTAGCGTTGTAACTGTTGATGCAGTGCTACACATTTTCTCTAATCAAAAAAAAAAAAATCATGCAATGCTGCAAACATGAGTCAATTTTATACTCCCAACTCTATTGTCTGCTGTCTGGCAATGGCTTTCCTGTTTGGTAAATCCTGTGCACAATGTAGACAACGACAAAGGCCTGAAATCACACACAAAAAAGGTCTTTGTTTTAATCTCCTTATAGTTTTTTTATTATAATTAATTTTTATTACCAAATGTGTTTCTTGGTATTTCTCTGCATTACCAGAAGTACCAGAGACATTTTGATAAGTTTAGCACCAGTTTTAGTTAGTATTTGCACAAATATTTTATTACATAAAGAAAAAACTTTACTCACATTTAGAAGGATTAAGAAAAAATAAAGAACAATGCTATAATTAAGTGATATTTTCAGGAAAATAATCTTCAAGGTCAGAAACAAAGAAGTAAAATATAGTAAGAAATTCTGGAAGCTCAATTACATTGAAGATACCAGGTCTAAGATTCTATCTTTGTTTATTTGCTGCAGTTTTAGAAATTAACAAAGACAATCACATCCTTTGTGTATTTTTCCTCAAAAATGAGTTCTCAGACCTTTAAGACTGAGGAACAAGAAAAATTAGAATGAAATGTGTTTCCTTTAAATAATTTATAATTAAAAGTAGAGTGAGAATTAATTATAATTAAGATCACTTATCAGACTTAAATGAGTGTATCTCTTTATTTTGAATGAAGCACTGTCTTTTGAGCTTATTATTAAAACTCTCTTTTTAAAAAAGAGATGAAAGAAAAAAAAAAGAAGATCAATAGAGGGACACAGATTTAAATTATCTTCCCTCTGTAGGAGATACTTTTATATGTCAACTTTGTTATCAACTTTGATGCAACATTTAAATTCATGCAGCATATAATAATAATTTGAAATATATGAATTAGATTATGTACATATGTATTCTAGAATACTATAATATATTGATACAAGTTTGACCTTTACTTTTTTTTTTTGACCTTTACTTTTGATATAGGATACACTCATTCAGGAAAAGATTGTATTTTGTTTTAAAAAGCCTGTATGAAGTTGACTAAATAACATGAAATGTCTTGTTTAACTTTTTCAGTCCTTAATATTGCCCTTTATGTCATAAATTTATCCTTTTTGACTTTCTGTAAGTTTGAGGATTTTAATTAATATTATAAAAAGTGATATTTTACAACTATATGGCAATAATTAAAATATATTTTATTATTACCCTTTCTTAGTGTAGATATGAGTATACTGATAAAAACTATTTAGGTACAGTTAATTAATCTATATGTCAATAAAAATATATTGCTCAAAAAGTAATTTATAGTTTAAGGGGCATTATTAGGCTTGAAAACCATTTTCTGAAAAATCATAATTGACAGTAATAATACTTTTCCAAACCTGTATAATATTAATCATACAACAAAAAAACTAATCAAACAAGTTTAAAATTTAAGAAAGAATATGAATTCAAAAAGTTTCAGAAATTTCTCAATAATTATTTCAAAAATGTTCATCCTTTGACATTCATGCTCCACCCCATCACAAAGTATATAATTTTATAGAACCTATTGTTCTGTCCTAAACATTATTCTGAATAATAGAATATTCAGCATATATATTTGCATGTATATATACATAAAACCATCATGTGTATGCATTTATATTGCCTCCTGAGCTATAAGAGCCATTACAGTAAAGACTATAATGATAGGACCACTGTCTTTTTGTGATTGCTTGCATGTCTACTTATATACTTGATTAATACTTAATAAATAATTATCAATAAATGCCTTCTAAACACTCATGAGGAAACAGAAAGGCTGATATTCCATGAGGTCCATGTTCATTCAAAATAATGTGCTATTTCTTTTCTGATCTTGAGACTCTTTTCCTACATGAAACAAAATACAGTGAAGAAATGCATAGGTTATTTTGAGAAGGATGTGTAAAATGTATGATTTCCCGATGTGTTCAAAGTCTCCTGGTTTAAAAAATTCAAAGGGGATAAATCTCTTGCTACCATGCATAATTCTGAAGTAGAAGAATATCTTGAGGTGGGCAAAAAAGCCACATATCTTAAATCAAGAAATACAAACATGGTAGTAGGAATCAAGGGGAAAAAAACACGGAACAAAGATAAAGCTCTGAAAGTAAAGGATATGGTAAATGAAATCTTATTTGTTCAATTTAGTATCACCCCATTAGTAACAACTTAACTATAACCTAAATTCAGTGAGCATGGGAATTTTACAGAGAAAATGTTCTCCAAGTTAGTTTAAATTTCTAGGTGCTGCTTTAGTTTAGCAAGATGTTTTCTTGAGCTCTGCTGACATGTTGTTTCACCTCTCTCTAAACCCCATTCCTTGGCACATACATCAATTTGGACCATAAAAAAGTCTATTCACCTTCAAGGTTTATAGTAAAATCCATCTTTGCAATTGTACTCTCATTTGCACATTGACCTCTATTCCCGTGAGTATAGAATGCCCAATCATATGGGAGAACAAATGGAGACAAAGGCCAGAAGGTAGAATCTAGCCAGTGTCTGCATGCCTGTTGCCTAAAATATTCAAGTTTTGTCCAAAGTGTATATGTTCTTAGGTGTTAGGAGGCTTGTTTAATAGTATTTATTCTATTCTTGGCCGTCTATTAGATGGAATATATATTATCAACTTCCAGTCATCTTAACCTAAGGATGCTCTAGAAAGCAAAGAGGTATTAAAAACCTTTTAAAAATTTGGACTTTTGGGGTAACTAACAACACAAAGAAAATTTCTAAAATCTAAAATGACAAGCGCCATTAAAATCTAGCCACTGAAGGACAGAAAGATTTTAAGTAATCTAACTGGATGGAAAGTAACACAGCATTTCAATCTTTAATATTGGCGTACGGTAATACTTTTTGGAGGATCAGACTACGAAATGTCCTTAGCAGCAAGACTGCCTTATAATTCATTTCAGAGCCCTGCTAAATCCATTCACAGCTGCTCCATTTAAGAGGGTGAATGCTCAGCTTTGTCAAACGTTATGGAGTCATCCCACTTTGTAGCCTGAACTATGGCTCTTCATCAGCTTTCTGGTCTTTTAAAAACAAGGTCTCAGTCTTTGTTCATTAGGTTTGGTGGATCATTGATGCTCTATCTCCCACTCCATCTTATCCTAACCCTGACATGCCACCAGATCTCACATGGTGAGCTGTGCTATAGTGGTTTTAATAGTGCTAAGAGTTAAACTTTATTTTAAAGGAATCATCAGTAACTATATGCCATAGAAGTAAAGAGAACAGATTTTTATTAAGGTCCCAATGTAATTTATGAAACTTCTTCAGGTTACAAGGAATAACTGAGTGAACAAAATTGTTAATGTTTAATAATAAACATTATTAAATGTTTAATAAATTATGAGATAAACTGTAATGTGCATAATAAAAAATAAAATCATTTTAGCCTATGGGATAGCCAGAATTGGAAGAGAATATTCCCTTCCTTCTATCTTCTATACATATTTATGATATTTTAAAATTAATTTTTATTTATTTATTTTTTTGGCTGTGTTGGGTCTTTGTTGTGGGCTTTCTCTAGTTGCGGCGAGGGGGGGCTACTCTACGTGGCGGTGAGTGGGCTTCTCATTGTCATGGCTTCTCTTGTTTGGAGCACTGGCTCTAGGCATGCAGGATTCAGTAGCTGCAGCACGCAGGCTCAGTAGTTATGGCTTTCATGCCCTAGAGCATGCACGTTCCGTAGTTGTGGCTCGTGGGATCTAGAGCGCAGGCTCAGTAGTTGTGGTGCATGTGCTTAGTTGCTCTGTGGCATGTGGGATCTTCCCGGATCAGGGATGGAACCCATGTCCCTTGCACTGGCAGGCTGATTCTTAACCACTGCGCCAGAGGGAAGTCCCACAAGATATTTTTGACACACTTTTACATATTGGTTAAAAAAGGAGAAAAGAATGTTCCATGAGGTCAGTTAATCTATTCTTCCAGCATTTTGCTGCTGCTTTTGGCAAATAGTTGTTTGAAATTATATGACCTCAATCCTCATTACTCACTCAGATACATCATAGAGGGTCTGTTTTAGAAATGTTGCTATAAGTGATGGTGTAATGAGAAAAATTTTAAGTATTAATGTGGCAAGATAAATAAAAGAAGAATGCAATGAGAAGGCCATAGTTTCTCACTAAAATTGCTTAAGATATGTATTAATATAAAATGACATTCTATGATTATCAATTATACTGCTCCCTATCACTGCACTGCTCCAAGTTTTTTAATTAATGTACTTATAAATAAATGTTGAAATTTTTTATCCTAACTGACTCTTTCAATAAAAGACATCAAGCCATCTTTAAATTATTTAAGAATTAATGACATTTACCATGAATGTTCAGTTGGTGAAGCAGCCTTATCCTATAAGTGAATATTGCATTTTGCTGAACATAACAATTGTCTAAACTTTACCATGACATTTCCTGCACAGCTTTCAAATAAATTACACAAAGTACATTTTTTGTTCTTTCATAAACTGTTGACCTATTAGACTAAAAAAAAATTTTCTTAAAATTCTCTCTCAGATACTGAAAATAGGGAGAGCTTACAGTGAAAATGCCACCAAATAAGTGGTTGAATTTTGACAACACATATATTTATCAATGGAACAAAAGCATATGAAATAGTTTGCAAAGTAAAAGCATTAGGTGAAATCACATCACTAAATGAAAGAACAAAGTCATTTTAGTAAGTATATAAAAATTGTTGAAATAATGTATAAGAGAATTTTTTCTTTTTTAAAATCTAACATTAACCTTGAAAACATGCAAATGGTATAGTTTACTATACCATTTTCTCTCATAGCTAGAGAAAATAATTAATAGGAGTAATGTTTTCTGAAATCAGTCAAACTAGACAAGTCCAGAAACAGCTTTTAGAAGTAAGAGAGGTTTTTTAATGAACAACTATGGGTAAGGGTAGGTAAAAGATGAATTTCAATTTTGCACAATGCAAAATGAATGCAATGTTAATGCAACATTGACATTTCAGTCATTACTAATGAGACATTAAATATCTTTTGGAGAAGATTATGCTTTATGTCCATAAAGACAAGGCATGCTAGTTAACAAAATACATAGAATCAACTAGATGCATAAATCTACCTTTAAAAAACCAACTTATTATTATTAAAAGCATTTTTTAATCCAAAAGAACATTCAAGGAAAACTGTATCATCTAATTTTAAAGAGCTTAATTTTTGGAGCAGATAGATCATTTGTATCCCAGTTCTAAAGGATAACTTGCAGTGTCACCTTAAAAAATTTAAATAACTTCTCTGAATCTTGCTTTCTTTACTTGAAATATAGGTAATATGATTATTGGAAGGAGCTTAGAACAGGTTTTCACATTTAAGAAGCAATCAGTAGATGGTGAATACTATTATCATCGTCTTTATAATTAAAGAAGTAAAACATGATTTTATTCTCTTACATTAGGATAATTTTTTAATACTTAATGAAGGTAGTTATAAATAAATTATATAAAATATCATTTATATGATTATACTAAATCTTTAATTTTACCGTTTGAATTTTTAAATGTAATAAAACCTAATTTCAGGTTAATAGAGAATTTTAACAGTCTTTCATAATATTAATTTTTTTGTAATTCTATGTTAAATAGTTTAGGAAAAGACCAAAGTTCAATCTATCCAATCACTTAACAAAGTCTTATTCATTTTGTTTCAAAACCCAGCCTCTTCTATGATCTGCACATCTGCTGATTTAATCTAAGGCTTCATTACTTCTTTTCTGGGCCACCACAATTGTCTCCTAATTGCCCTTTCTATACCCAGCTCACCTCCACTATAGGCCATCTTCTGAATAGCTAATAAAATTGTGCTGCTAAAACAATTATCATCCTTGTTACCTATTTTATAACATTTTGTTATTTTCTTAGCATTCTAGTTATAAATTGAACTGTGAATTCCTCAAAATCTAGTCCCAATCTATATTTTCAACAACAAATTCAGCACTCTATCCCAGAATCCCTCATTCCAGCCACTAATAAATATCCACCATTCCCCCAGGGGCCACAGCCTGTAAGGTGTTTGTATGTATTTATCCTCTGCTTGAAAAGCATTCTCCCACCTACCTACTTTATTTCCTTTTAAAGACTATTTCAAAATTCACCTTCTCTCTAGCCTTCTCCAGTTCCTCCACAGGAAAATGTATATTCTTCCTCTACACAACTACAAAACTGTGTCCAAAAAGCTACTAAATTTCTTAATGTACAAAACTGACATTTGTTCATGTTTCTCTTCTTTATTGATATCCTTTTATTGACTTATCTCCCAATTGTTATAGGATTTCCAACCTTCCCCTAACTTATAAGACAACTGAAAAGATATAGTGTTGTAATTGTTAATGCAGTACAATATATTTTCTCTAATTTTTAAAAACATCATGCAGTGCTGAAAACATGATTTAATGTTACATTTCCAACTCTATTGTCTGCTGTCTGGTAATGTTTTTTCTTATTGGTAAATCCATACACATGGTAGATAAAGACCTGAAATCACAAATAAATGTATTTTTTTAAAAAAACTCCCTGTTGTTTTTTATAATTAATTTTGTTTACCAAAGGTGTTTTAATAAATTACATTTAAGAAATTAAAAAATGTCTTCCTTATTGTACTAGATGATTTTTAAAAGTAGGAGCTGTATACCCCAATAAAGATGTAAAAAAATAAAAAAAATTAAAAAAAAATTTTCAAAAAAAAAAAAAAAGTAGGAGCTGTGTCCTATTCATTTTATACTATTACGTATTATAGTGTCTAGCATATAATAGAGACATTCAATGAATGCTTATGGAAATAAGGAAGGAAAGGAGGGAGACAGGGTAGAAGAAAAGTAAGGAGGAAGAAAAGAGAGAGAAAGAGAGACTTGTTTTGATCCATTATGCCTAATCTATATTTCAAAAGCTATTTCCTATCTCCATTTCTGTGTTCTCATTGTTACATATCAGGCCTCTGTAATTCTGGCAAAATTGCATTTATCCCCAAATCATATATGCTCGCAGGCTACACACCTTATCATCAAATTGGTATAATGTATAAGCATAAATGTATAAGCATAGAGACAGGAGATGGGTTAGAGTTGCACTAATTATAATCTACTCTCCTCACTCTTCCTCCCACCTTCCTCTTGCATCTTACTGTCTGATGTTACAGAGTATAAGATATAAAGAGCAGAAGGTCAAATGATCTACACATTAAAATGCAGAGATTATAGAGAATAAAATGTATAGAGTACAGAAAATAAGGTATTGTAGAGTAGTTGAAAGCTCCTGGAATTGACCTTTTGGGTTACATTATGGCTTCACCATTTAATAGCTTAGTGGCCTTGGGAAAAATACTTAATCTCTCAGTCTCAGTTTCCTTTACAAATGATTATACTAACATTAACTAGCACATGGGATTGCTGTGATGATAAAAATAGAACTCATGTAAAGCACTTAGAACAATGCCTGGCACATAGTAAATTTTCATCAAACATTAGATGCTCTTTTTATTATGTGGAGAGTATTTTAATTTTGACTTTAGTAGTAGTCTTACTATGTATTCTCATATTGTGCTTCTCCATTTTAGGGATGCCATTCTTCACTTCATCATCCTACCAGTCTTTGTGCTTAGATTTTTAAAGCAGACTTTGAGTAACTGATGAAAAGCACAGTATAATCAAGCACCCATATGATTAACAGATATTTTCACATTTTATTCAGATGTTTGCTACTTTTTAAAAACTATCTCTGTTAAAATTGGCAAAGTTAAATGCTAACGTTAGGCAGTATTATAATTCAGACAATGAACAAACAGACATAAGAAAGGATACAAATTTGTACTTTTATGCTCTTATCAATTGGCAGAGATATTGAGGAAGAAATTTAACTTGAGTGTTAAAGAAATTAACCTGGAATATAAAGATTCTTTAAATTCTGGAATTGTCTTTTAATTTCCGTTATGCTGAAAATATGAATTTAACATTTTTTCATAAATACCTTTTACTTATGTTCACTTCAAATTTAACTCAACTAGTCGACTAAACACAATTTTGCCTTTTTGACTCTATCATTTGTAGGTATTTGGAAATATTTATAATGTTTAACCCATGAGGAATGTTAAGTTAAATAGGTAAATAAGGTGGCTGAAACAATTTTCATGGTACTATATATGTATATGTCAATATTTTTAACTAATTTGAATTATGTTTAAAGTTTCTAGAAATAATCCAATATAGCTGTATTTCTTTTGAAATTTTATATAAATTTATAAATTTATTCTCATGAAGTATTTAAATATTTGTGACCTTGTAGTCAACTCTGAGTTCAACATAAATGTGCTATTGAAATTTTATAATCAGGTGTAATGGTTGTCCTTCTGAATTTAGATAGATTAATACACCAAAAGAGCTAATCCAATACTTTAAACATTTATATGTTTATTAACATTTACCAATCAAACCTATAAACCTCATAAAATATTACTGTATATAACAAAACATTTAAAAATATTTTACTAATTAATAATTATGACCTATTGATAATGAGAAGAATTTTACTGGAATTTGGATTGTACATTATCAGAGACGATTACAGCACCTTAAACTTCTGAGAAATATAATGGAGAGAATTTTTGCATTCATAGAAAAGTTAAATAGTTTATACTCTAAGTTTCCTGTAAATTCTGTCATTTTAAACATTACTAATTCTTCTTCTGCTATATGATCAGTTAATTTATGACAAAGGAGCCTAGAATATAACTGGGAAAGGACAGCCTACTCAACAAATGGTGTTGGAAAAACTGAACAGCCACATGCAAAAGAATGAAACTCAACCATTATCTTTCACCATACGCAAGAATTAACTCAAAATGGATTAAAATCTTTAATGTAAGACCTGAGACCATAAAATTTCTAGAAAAAAATATAGGTAGTAAGCTCCTTGACAAAGGTCTTGGCAATGATTTTTTGAATCAAACACCAAAAGAAAAAGCAACAGATATCGAACTAAAAAGCTTTTGCACAGCAAAGAAAACCATCAACAAAATGAAAAGGAAAAAATCTTTGCAAATTATATATCTGATAAGAGGCTAATAGCCAAAATATATAAAGAACTCATACAACTCAAAACCAAAAAAAAAAAAAAGTAAAGAAAACAAAACAAATTCCAAACATTCCAATTAAAAAATGGGCAGCATATCTGAACAGACATTTTTCCATAGAAGATATATAGATGGCCAAGAGCTACATGAAAAGTTGCTCAACATCACTAATCAAGGAAATACAAATCCAAACCACAGTGAGTTACTACCTCACACCTGTTAGAATGTCTGTCATCAAAAAGAAAAAAGCATTCCCGATGATGTGAAGAAAAGGGAAGTCTCCTGCACTGTTGGTGGGAATGTAAATTAGTGCTGCCACTATGGAAAATAGTATGGAGGTTCCTCAAAATATTAAAAATATTATAGAACTACTGTATAACACAGGGAACTATACTCAATATCTTGTAATAACCTATAATGGAAGAGAATGTAAAAATAATATATACATTTATCTATATATATATATGTATAACTGAATCACTTTACTGTATACTTGAAACTAACATAACACTGTAAATAAACTATATTTCAATAAAAACTTTTAAAAATTCTAGGAAAAAAATAGAACTACCATATGATCCAGCCATTCCACTTCTGGGTATTTATCTGAAGAAAATAAAAAGACTAAGTCAAAAAATTTTATGTGCCCCTAAGTCCATTGCAGCATTATTTACAATAGTCAAGATATGAAAACAACCTAAGTGTCCATCTATGGATGAATGGATAAAGAAAAGTGGTATATATATATAATGGAATATAGTATGTTATTCAGTCATAAAAAGGAATGAAAACTTGTCATGGCAACAACATGGATGGACCTCTAGGTTATTATGCTAAGTGCAATAAGTCAGAGTAAGACAAATATCATATGATCTCTCCTATATGAGGAATCTAAATAAATAAATAAACAAACAAACAAAACAACAACAACAAAAACCCCACCAAACTCACAAACACAGAGAACAGATTAGTGTTTGACAGAGGCAGGGTCTCAGGAAATGGGAGAAATAGGGGAAGATATAAAAAATAAAGATGAGGTAAGTCCTAAGACTGATAAAAAGAAAGGGAACTTCAATATAAACTAAAGTGTTTAGTCAAATAATGTATCAGTACTGGTTTACCAGTTGTAACAAATGTTCCTTAACAGTGCAAAATGTTAGTATGTGAAATTGTGAGGGGGGAAAATATGGTTCATTTTGTACTTTCTGTTCAAATTTTTCATAAGTTGAAAACTACTGTAAGAAATAAGTCTATTAATTTAAAAACAAAAATCAATGTGCGAGTTTGTGCTAAAGAGAGCTTGAGTTTTTAAGGGTTGGGAAATAACACTGCTACTTGTTTCTCTGAAATAAGTCTGCATTTTTCTCAAGTTTAAAGACAAGGTAATTCAGATTATTGAGCCAGGTTTTGTTTTAAAAGAATTAATTTAATTTACTACTTACTAAAATATATCCATTTTCACACAGCTAGATATACAGACACATGTATGAAAGACAAGTATGAATGTTAGCCAACTTTATGCAATTAAAATGGAAGAGTAATTTTTATACTGCTTTATAATTGCTACTTGAATGGTCAGACTTTTTTTTTGCTATATAAGGAATTTTGTTTGAATTTTCTATAATTTTCCTCTTTAAGCACTAACTACAGGAAAAAAAAAAAGAGTGAGAAGATTTTCATAGGCTACAAATGTTCATTTTTTTATTTATCCAAAAAATGTGACTTGTTTTATAATATTCACATAGTTCTGCAGACTAATTGCCATCTCTATTACATTATATTCTGTACCTTAAGTAACATTCCCCTTGAACTTGTAAGGTATACTGTAAGAGGCTAACAGAAGAAACCTTTCCATAACTTTCTCTCATTTAATCTTTCTTGGTTTTATAAGAGCATAGTGCACACCTGGTGAGATAGCTTTTACAAATCACAAAAGAAAGCTTAAAATGTGATTCATATTTTAAAAACATTTCATCACTGAGTGCTTTTCTTCCTACCTGGAAAGAGTATCAGCACCTTTACAAGTGTATTATCTCTCGATTTTCTAATCAAAACAATCCAGGCTGAGAGACAGTATGAGCTACTTAAAACAATGAATATCACTGTAATGCATTTTAGTTGAATCGTTTTCTAGATGCAGAAAACAAAAAAGCTCATTTCGGTGAAATCTGAACTCATTTAATAGACATGAATCTTTATATTCCACACACTTTGTTAATCACTGACTGAACAACGTCGTGCCTGGAGCCAACTGATGGGAATTTTAACCTGATTAAGTGCCCCAGTATTCCTTAATACCTTTAAATGGAATTTTTATGGCCCATTCTGCACACGTATTATTAATACAGTGCCATCAAGAAAACCACAGACACTTATAATAGCTCATCAATTTGTAACTAAGCACTTTTGACCTTGAAAAATCAGTCGCCTTTCAGATTAATGTAGTTACATTTTAGGCAGAAAAAGAAGCCATAAAATTATCATGCTTATTTTTGTAACATGTCAGGATGAGAATTAGGAATAAGGGCCATGCTGATGGCTTCTTATTGATATTGCTGCCAAACTCTGACATCTGAATTAGAAAATCTGAGACCTCATCCTTATAAAAACCCACTTAAAAATTAAAATTTCAGCTAAAGGGATGCATATAACATATTGCTATTAAGTTGAAGGGGGTAGAGCATAAACTATTATCTCCATTGATGTCCACCTTTCTTAGAAAAATAAAAGAAAAAGTCCCCAGCTTTTTCTCTCTCATACACACTCATATAATAATAAAAATAATAGAAGAAAAGCTACCATGAACATAGCAAGGTTATATCAGTCAATGATCAAAAACGAATAAGAAATGAAAAAAGGATGCCTACTGGACATAGAAGCAAATTGAAAAATATTGGAAAATTATCTTTTATGCAAGAAAAAGATACATTTGAAGATCAATATACAGTATTAAGTGGATTTGGTGATTTGTCTAAGAGTAACTTTTACAGTTAATGCCAATTTAATCATTTCAGAAAGAGGGATTGAAACAGCAAAATGAAATTATATTCCCTACCATCTATGGACTCTCAAACCATAAAGATACGATTTGTTTTATCATTAAATCAATGATTAGACATCAAAAAAGATTAAAGTTTTACAAGATGTTACCCAGAGTGGAAAGAATTCTTAGAAGCATACAATGCCAGAGCTGGAATAGACCATCTCCCTTGTATAATCCACCTCATCGGAGGTACCAGCTCCTTAGACAAAATCCTGAGCTATCTGTTGAGTTACAGTCAGTTTCTACCTTCTGTGTTCTTGATATCATTAGCACAATTTTATCCTTTAAAATATTTTAACTTATAAGTCAGTTCAAGTGTTTTGCTTTATTTCTTGTTTTTGAAAGTAGTTAATCAATAAATTATTTTACTTTCAAGAAATATGAGACCATCCTTAGTACAATGAGGAGGAATTATATACAGCTAGAATCCGATTGCTGTCATGAAAACAACATAACAGGATATTTAAAGACTAAAAAGAAACAAGATGGTTCTCAAAGTTTGATTTCCATCAGTCCTCTATCAATACCTCTCTAAAAATAAACTAACCATTATAAAAATTCTCTAACTCATGGAAACTACATAAGGATCACACTCTTTCTGAAAATGGAACATCCAACCATGTCCTGAATAGTGACGAATATGAGGAAATTAGAATAAAGGTAAGTAGAGAGTTTCTTTCCTACAATGTCACTCACATTTCTTTGATTGTGCAAAGACGGCAGAAGTGAACTACAGAGATTCACCAGAGGGCAGACAGGAGAAGCAAGAGGAACTACAATCCTGTGGCCTATGGAACAAAAACAACATTCACAGAAATATAAACAAGATGAAAATGCAGAGGGCTATGTACCAGATGAAGGAACAAGATAAAACCGCAGAAAAACAACTAAATGAAGTGGAGATAGGCAACAATCCAGAAAAAGAATTCAGAATAATGATAGTGAAGATGATCCAGGACCTCAGAAAAAGAATGGAGGCAAAGATCGAGAAGGTGCAAAAAATGTTTAACAAAACATTTGTTAAACAAATGTTTAACAAAGAATTAATGAACAAACAAACAGAGATGAACAATACAATAACTGAAATGAAAACTACACTAGAAGGAATCAATAGCAGAATAACTGAGGCAGAAGAACGGATAAGTGACCTGGAAGACAGAATGGTGGAATTCACTGCTGTAGAACAGACTAAAGAAAAAAAGAATGAAAAGAAATGAAGACAGCCTAAGAGACCTCTGGGACAACATTAAATGCAAAAACATTCGCATTATAGGGATCCCAGAAGGAGAAGAGAGAGAGAAAGGACCAGAGAAAATATTTGAAGAGATTATACTTGAAAGCTTCCCTAACATGGGAAAGGAAATAGCCACCCAAGTCCAGGAAGCACAGAGAGTCCCATACAGGATAAACCCAAGGAGAAACATACCGAGACACATAGTAATCAAACTGGCAAAAATTAAAGACAAAGAAAAATTATTGAAAGCAGCCAGGGAAAAATGACAAATAACATACGAGGGAACTCCCATAAGTTTAACAGCTGATTTCTCAGTAGAAACTCTACAAGCCAGAAGGGAGTCGCATGATATACTTAAAGTGATGAAAGGGAAGAACCTACAACCAAGATTACTCTACCCGGCAAGGATCTCATTCAGATTTGATGGAGAAATCAAAAGCTGTACAGACAAGCAAAAGCTAAGAGAATTCAGCACCACCAAACCAGCTCTACAACAAATGCTAAAGGAACTTCTGTAAGTGGGAAACACAAGAGAAGAAAAGGACATACAAAAACAAACCCAAAACAATTAAGAAAATGGTCATAGGAACATACATATCTATAATTACCTTAAACGTGAAAGGATTAAATGCTTCAACCAAAAGACACAGGCTTGCTGAATGGATACAAAAACAAGACCCATCTATATGATGTCTACAACAGACCCACTTCAGACCTAGGGACACATACAGACTGAAAGTGAGGGGATGGAAAAAGACATTCCATGAGAAGGGAAATCAAAAGAAAGCTGGAGTAGCAATACTCATATCAGATAAAATAGACGTTAAAGTAAAGAATGTTACAAGAGACAAGAAAGGACACTACATAATGATAAAGGGATCAATCCAAGAAGAAGATATAACAATTATAAATATATATATGCACCCAACCTAGAAGCACAACAATACATAAGGCAACTGCTAAGAGGTATAAAAGAGGAAATTGAAAGCAACACAGTAATAGTGGGGGACGTCAAAACTCACTTACACCAATGGACAGATCATCCAAAATGAAAATAAATAAGGAAACAGAAGCTTTGAATGCCACAATAGACCAGATAGATTTAGTTGATATTTATAGGACATTCCATCCAAAAACAGCAGATTACACTTTCTTCTCAAGTGCGCACAGAACATTCTCCAGGATACATCACATCTTGGGGCACAAATCAAGCCTCAGTAAATTTAAGAAAATTGAAATCATATCAAGCATCTTTTCTGACCACAACGCTATGAGATTAGAAATCAATTACAGGGAAAAAAACATAAAAAACACAAACACATGGAGGCTAAACAATACATTAATAAATAACCAAGAGATCTCTGAAGAAATCAAATAGGAAATCAAAAAATACCTAGAGACAAATGACAATGAAAACACGACAATCCAAAACCTATGAGATGCAGCAAACGCAGTTGAAAGAGGGAATTTTTTAGCTATACAAGCCTACATCAAGAAACAAAAAAAATAAACAATCTAACCTTACCCCTAAAGGAAGTAGAGAAAGAAGAACAAACAAAACCCAAAGTTAGCAGAAGGAAAGAAATCATAAAGATCAGAACAGAAATAAATGAAATAGAAACAAAGAATAGCAAAGATCAATAAAACTAAAAGCTGGTTTTATGAGAAGATAAACAAAATTGATAAACCATTAGCCAGACTCATCAAGAAAAAGAGGGAGAGGACTCAAATCAATAAAATTAGAAATGAAAAAGGAGAAGTTACAACAGACATCACAGAAATACAAAGCATCATAAGAGACTACTACAAGCAACTCTATGCCAATAAAATGGACAACCTGGAAGAAATGGACAAATTCTTAGAAATGTATAACCTTCAAAGACTGAACCAGGAAGAAATAGAAAATATAAACAGACCAATCACAAATAATGAAATTGAAACTGTGATTAAAAATCTTCCAACAAACGAAACTCCAGGACCAGATGGCTTCACAGGTGAATTCTATCAAACATTTAGAGAAAAGCTAGCACCCATCCTTCTCAAACTCTTCCAAAAAATTGCGGAGGAAGGAACACTCCCAAACTCATTCTATGAGGCCACCATCACCCTGATACCAAACCAGACAAAGATACTACAAAAAACGAAAATTACAGATCAATATCACTGATGAATAAAGATGCAAAAATCCTCAACAAAACACTAGCAAACAGAATCCAACAACACATTAGAAGGATCATCCACCACGATCAAGTGGGATTTATCCCAGGGATGCAAGGATTCTTCAATATACGCAAATCAATCAATGTGATACACCATATTAACAAATTGAAGAAGAAAAACCATATGATCATCTCAATAGATGCAGAAAAAGCTTTTGACAAAATTCAACACCTATTTATGATAAGAACTCTCCAAAAAGTGGGCACAGAGGAAACCTACCTCAATATAATAAAGGCCATATATGACAAACGCACAGCAAACATCATTCTCAATGGTGAAAAACTGAAAGCCTTTCCTCTAAAATCAGGAACAAGATAAGGATGTCCACTCTCACCATTAATATTCAACACAGTTTTGGAAGTCCTAGCCATGGCAATCAGAGAAGAAAAAGAAATAAAAGGAATACAAATTGGAAAAGAAGAAGTAAAATTGTCACTGTTTGCAGATGACATGATACTCTACATAGACAATCTTAAAGAAGCCACCAGAAAAGTACTAGAGCTAATCAATGAATTTGGTAAAATTGCAGGATACAAAATTAATGCACAGAAATCTCTTGCATTCCTATACACTAATGATGAAAAATGTGAAAGAGAAATTAAGGAAACACTCCCATTTACCACTGCAACCAAAAGAATAAAATACCTAGGAATAAACCTACCTAGGGAGACAAAAGACCTGTATGCAGAAAACTATAAGCACTGATGAAAGATATTAAAGATGATACCAACGGCTGGAGAGATATACCATGCTCTTGGATTGGAAGAATCAATATTGTGAAAATGACTATACTACCCAAAGCAATCTACAGATTCAATGCAATCCCTATCAAATTACCAATGGTATTTTTTACAGAACTAGAACAAAAAATCTTAAAATTTGTATGGAGACACCAAAGACCCCCAATAGCCAAAGCGGTCTTGAGGGAAAAAAACGAAGCTGGAGGAATCAGACTCCCTGACTTCAGACTATACTACAAAGCTACAGTAATCAAGAAAATATGGTACTGGCACAAAAACAGAAACATAGATCAATGGAACAAGATAGAAAGCCCAGAGATAAACCCACGTACCTATGGTCAACTAATCTATGACAAAGGTGGCAAGGATATACAATGGAGAAAAGAGAGTCTCTTCAATAAGTGGTGCTGGGAAAACGGGACAGCTACATGTAAAAGAATGAAATTAGAACACTCCCTAACACCATACACAAAAATAAAATCAAAATGGATTAGAGACCTAAATGTAAGACTGGACACTATGAAACTCTTAGGAAGAACACCCTCTGATATAAATCACAGCAAGATCTTTTTTGATCTACCTCCTAGAGTAATGGAAATAAAAACAAAAATAAACAAATGGTACCTAATGAAACTTCAAAGCTTTTGCGCAGCAAAGGAAACCATAAACAAGACGAAAAGACAACCCTCAGAATGGGAGAAAATATTTGCAAACGAATCAATTGACAAAGGATTAATCTCTAAAATATATAAACAGCTCATGCAGCTCAATATTAAACAAACAAACAACCCAATCCAAAAATGGGCAGAAGACCTAAACAGACATTTCTACAAAGAAAACATACAGATGGCCAAGAGGCACATGAAAACCTGCTCAAAATCACTAATTATTAGAGAAATGCAAATCAAAACTACAGTGAGGTATCACCTCACACCGGTTAGAATGGGCATCATCAGAAAATCTGCAAACAACAAATGCTGGAGAGGGTGTAGAGAAAAGGAAACCGTCTTGCACTGTTGGTGGGAATGTAAATTGATACAGCCACTATGGAGAACAGTAAGGAGGTTCCTTTAAAAACTAAAAATAGAACTACCATATGACCCAGCAATCCCACTACTGGGCATATACCCTGAGAAAACCATAATTCAAAAAGAGTCATGTACCAAAATGTTCATTGCAGCTCTATTTACAATAGTCAGGACATGGAAGCAACCTAAGTGTCCATCATTGGATGAATGGATGAAGAAGATGTGGCACATATGTACAATGGAATATTACTCAGCCATGAAAAGAAACGAAATTGAGATATTTGTAGTGAGGTGGATGGACCTAGAGTCTTTCATACAGAGTGAAGTAAGTCAGAAAGAGAAAAACAAAGACCATATGCTAACACATACATATGGAATCTAAGAAAAAAAAAAAGGTCATGAAGAACCTAGGGGTAAGACAGGAATAAAGACACAGACCTACTAGAGAATGGACTTGAGGAAATGGGGAGGGGGAAGGGTAAGCTGTGACAAAGTTAGAGAGTGTCATGGACATATATACACTACCAAACTTAAAATAGATAGGTAGTGGGAAGCAGCCGCATAGCACAGGGAGATCAGCTTGGTGGTTTTTGACCACCTAGAGGGGTGGGATAGGGAGGGAGATGCAAGAGGGAACAGATATGAGAACATATGTATGTGTATAACTGATTCACTTTGTTATAAAGCAGAAAGTAACACACCATTGTAAAGCAATTATACTGCAATAAAGATATTTAAAAAAAAGATAAACAAAATGTGATACATTAAAAAAAAAGGAAACTAAAAATAGAATTACCATATGATCCAGCAATCCCATTACTGGGCATATACCCAGAGAAAACCATAAGCCAGAAAGACACATGCACCCCAATGTTCATTGCAGCACTATTTACAATAGCCAGGTCATGGAAGCAAACTAAATGCCCATCGACAGATGAATGGATAAAGGAGATGTGGTACACATGTACAATGGAATATTACTCAGCCACATAAAGGAATGAAATTGGGTCATTTGTAGAGATGTGGATGGATCTAGAGACTGTCATACAGAGTGAAGTAAGTCAGAAAGAGGAAAACAAATATTGTATATTAATGCATATATGTGGAATCTAGAAAAATGGTACAGATGAACTAGTTTGCAGGGCAGAAATTGAAACACAGATGTAGAGAACAAAAGTATGGACAGCAAGGGGGGAAAGTGGTGGGGGGTGGGGGTGGGGGTGTGCTGAATTGGGAGATTGGGATTGACGTGTATACACTGATGTGTGTAAAACTGATGACTAATAATGGCCTGCTTCATAAAAAAATAAATAAAATAAAATTAAAAAAAAATTGCACTACGAAACAAGGGAGACTGAAGCAAAGAAGGGTCTATAGTGCTGATCACAAATATCAGGTTTAGGATTATGTTCGAGATGATTACTTGGGAGCTGTACATTAAGGATATAGGCTCAAGAAGATACAAACCACCTGAAATTATACTTAACTACAGGAGAAACTGTAAAAAACTTTTAGAGAACTACCTGATCCTTCTCACCAAGGTGGGTTGGACACAGATGGTTTAGTGAAAAAATGTTTTAAAAAAATGAGGTCCATGAAATACATAAGAGAAAGAAAAAAGAAAACACGAAATATTTTACCAATCTATAATAAATCTCATAACCAAATCTGACAAAGCCAAAAATCCTAAAAGTTATAGAAGCATATTGGATTCAGCAATATAGTAAAAAACAATGTGTCATGATTATGTAGACTTTATTTTGGAATGTAATAATGGATTAATATGAAATTGACTAATAAGCAATTTATATTAATTAAATTACAGGTTAAAGGAAACAGTCACAATCTCAATATTTACCAAAAAGTCATTTTACAAATGTCTATATTTCTGCTCTAAAGTTTGCTCATTTTGTAAACAAGGATTACAAAGACATGTACTTAATATAACAAGAGGGAACACTGAGTCAAAAAAAACCTGAAAAAAATTGTGTTATAGGCATGATACTGGGCAATGACATCAACTACAAATTTTAATAAGAGAAAAAAATGAGATATACATATGTGAAAAGAAGAAAAATAATTGTAAACATTTACAAATACGATTAAATCTGAACTCCCCCCCAAATAATATAAAGACCTCTTCTAATGTACTGCATTATTAAATTCTGTCATTGTTTCTCAGATGTATGTATCTTTATTGTATGTATGTATGTATCCAGTGTTTGGATTTTGAAAAAATATGCAATTCTAAATAGCAAAAATAAATATTCATTGAAGGGCAGTAAGCTTAAAAATATAATTATTGTATACCCAAAAAGAAGAAAATATTTTATTGAGGGGCATACATGAACTTTTGAATAAATTATCAAAAAATTTAAACCTCTAAAGAGTGGAATTTTTTGTTATATTCAACTGATATAATAGTTATATATAATGTAATTAGAAAACAATATACTTAAATAAAACAGAGCAATTATAAAGGATTTCTTGTAAAAGATAGTAAAACATAAGCTACAATAATTAAAACACTGGTACTAATATAAAAACAGATGGGCAATAAATGGAGTAGAGTATAGATGTAGATATTATTATACAAACTAGCTAAAAAGTTAAAATAAAATACAATTATATGCCTATCCCATATCTTAAACTCAAATATCAGTGTTAATAAAGGCTTACATGTTAAAAAATGAAAAGTGAAAAGGAAAACATAGATTTTTTTTTTTTTTTTTGTAGTACACGGGCCTCTCACTGTTGTGGCCTCTCCCGTTGCGGAGCACAGGCTCCGGACGCACAGGCTCAGCGGCCATGGCTCATGGGCTCACGGGCTCACGGGCTCACGGGCTCACGGGCTCAGCCGCTCCGCGGCATGTGGGATCTTCCCAGACCGGAGCACGAACCCGTGTCCCCTGCATTGGCAGGCGGACTCTCAACCACTGCGCCACCAGGGAAGCCCGAAAACATAGATTTTTAAAAAATAATGATCTTGGAGTGAAGATGTTTTTCTAACACCTGAAGTTCTTAATTCCTTCTATATTGTTTATTTTGGGAATTGATATCCTCTAACATATCTCTAATGTCAAATAATAAATATTTCAAAAATGTTTTGTACTTTAGTGCCACTATTTCTGCAGCCTAGTTTTGCTATTTCATAGTGTTGGTTTACTTCAAAAACTGGTGATTTTTGCTGATTATAGGAAGACAGAGTCAGCAGCATTGGTAACTTGGATAAGCTTCCCTAATACGTGTGAAATTTACTGTGCCAAAAGCCTTAAATGTAGATAACGATTTAAGGATCTGGCCTGTTGTAAATCCCAGCCAGATTTCCTTGTTAATTCTTTCCTACTGGAAAGGGATTTCCATTCTTAATTCAGGGCCACTTTGTCTCTCTTTAAGGCTGGACATTACATGGAGATCACCCTTTTGTATCTGTGTCCCCAGTACTCACTCTAATGCTCTTACTGCAGATGCTCCAGTTTATTGAGAGAACACTCCTTCAGATATGAAAATTTATGCTTAAGCACAGGAGCAACTGTTCTAAGAACATTTGAGGAATTATTTTATTCACCTCCCAAACTTACATTTGCTTCTGCTCTCTACTCTCTAACCTCAGCATTACCCTGACTTTCACTAGGAGACTCTCTGATGGGAGATGGGAGATCTTTCTTTAATTTTTATTTTGTTGGGGTGCCTCATCTCTGTTTAATCTCATATTAATCTGATCTCATTAGCTTGATATTTTCAAGAAATTCTTCAATATTCTAGGAGGTAGCTTATGCTTTTCTTGATTTTAGAATTTTGAGATGTTTGTTCTTATTTTTATTCTGTTGGCATTTCAAATAAATTTTTAAAGAAAGATCACATAACACATACATGTCCCAACATCAATCAGTCTTGAACAGAAAACCAGGAAGCAGAGGTATTTCTAGACATCACAGCAAAACCAGAAATTGTTTTAAAAACATACTGACACTTGACCACACAAAAAAATTTTTAAATTCTTTATAACCAAATAAGTAATAAAAACATTATGCATGTCTTAAACAAAGGTAAGACAAATGACTAGAAAATAAAATTTATGGAGAAGCAAAAGATCAATGACTTAATGCCCTTAATATATAAATGAAATTCAAAATAATGAAGAGAAAAACAAAGTTACAGTTAAAAAGTAGGTAAAGTATAATTACTAATGAAGAAATGCACTGAACCATAAACAAGTGAAAGATGTTCAGCATAAGTAGTAAGCAAAGCAATGCAAATTAAGATAACGGGGGTTCTCCCCTTTCTTTTGCTTAGAGGCATAGGAAATGGAAGAGAAGATTTTAAAAGAAATACAAATACTCTGAAACAAAAAAGGTAGCAGAAATTTACATTCTCCTACACTAGCAGTGAAGGTGAAATTGGTGGGAACTTCTTAAGGTCAACTCAAAATATACATGAAAATAATTGTTAAGGGCTTCCCTGCTGGCGCAGTGGTTGAGAGTCCGCCTGCCGATGCAGGGGACACAGGTTCATGCCCTAGTCCGGGAAGATCCCACATGCCGCAGAGCGGCTGGGCCCGTGAGCCATGGCCGCTGAGCCTGCGCGTCTGGAGCCTGTGCTCTGCAACGGGAGAGGCCACAACAGTGAGAGGCCCATGTACCGCAAAAAAAAAAAAAAATTATTGTTAAAACCTCAGAAACAAATATGGCCACTTTTAGAAATCCATTCTGAGGAAAAATATATGGAATCAATGAAGATATAAATACAAGGATATTTACTGTAGCATTGATACAAATAACATTAATAGCAAATATAGGAAAAGATTATAAAGAACTAAAAGATAACTCTTGAGAATGGATACATATATTAGAACACATATATATGACCAAATGAAAAGATCTTTGCCTTCTTATTGATAGTCTGATGTATTAAATTGAAAAGTGTGTTACAGAACAGTACTGTCAGTGTGATTATCTTGATGTACAAATCACACATACACACACACATTACACACATAGATGTCTGTATGCATATGCACATAGAAAAACTTTGTGGCTATTTACAAATCAAAACATTAATAATGGTTACCTCTTGGAATCAGATTATATATTATATTGTTTGTATATTTCACTTCATTTTTGGATGTTGTTGCAATAACCAACTATATTAATTTTATAATTCTACAACTACTCATTATGTAAAGTGGGGAAATAGAAAAGTCATTCAGTTATAAAGAAAATTATTTCCATTAGAAAAATAACAACGTAGATGAATGGCACAGCATTGAAAGCTGTTTTTCTGTTTTAGGCTAAAGTAGACTTCTTCTTTTCATCCCATGTTCTTATTAAAAGTATTTGTTTATTTGTGTGTGTGTGTGTGTGGGTTTTTAAATTCCATTACATAAAAGTTCCTCTTTCTGACCCCTCTCAACCAGCCCTAGAAATATGGTAGTGATTCTGAATTATAATAAAACTACTAGATTTTTAAAAAAATATTTTTCAGTGCAACTGAATAGTCAGATATAATTGAGGCAGTATGATATACAGCTTGGTTTTGGAAAGCTTAGCTGCTATAATCAATAGGCACATTATATTTTATTAGGTACCCTTTATTTGATATGCTCAATGAGCTTGCTTAACTTTTTCATAGTGGTGATCCAGATTAAAGTTGCCTTCAAGGGGCCAGATTTCTCACTAACTGAAAAACATAATTGACAAAACAGCAATTTTAGCTTTGCTAATACATTCTGATACCATAAAACAAATGAAATAGATGTTCTAGCAAATTAAGAAAATGAGTTATAGTAATAATATTGATGTTTTTGTACAAATTACATTTGTAAATTATCCTTTTTCTTCAGATGCCAGAAATGATGGCTCAATTCTGATTCTCAGTGACTTCATTAGATTTTATGTTTCCTCCGAGGGCACCTTGTCCTCAATGACTGGTTGATACAAGGGTATGAATCCTGTTTCCCTTCCTTTAATTCCAGATAACTTTGGAAGTCCATGCAAGCTTAAGAACACCCAGTACCATTATAGTATCTTTGGATCAGCTAAGGCCTTTGCACAACTGCATTACAGCTGGCTTCTTCTTTTACCCATTTTGCTGCCTCTGTTTCCTTCTATGGTTTGTTCCAGATAACATACCCCAACAAACTTCCTACAAGCACATCTTAGGGTTTGTTCCCTGGGGAACTCCAGCTAGAATAGTCTATGATTTTTTTAAAAATATTTTTAAGGAAATACTTAATTTATATCTGTCCCCTAATAGCATATGTTTAAGTCTCTTTATATTGGGTAAAATAAAAAAACTGCCTTGAGTTTTCTGTTGTGAAGGAACTACCTATTTCACACTAAGATAATTGAGGAAGAGAGTTGTGTGGAGCCCCGTGAGTGACTGAATATAGCATGTACCTACTCATCTTAACGGGTATCACCAAATGGATCCATTCCATTGCTGATAAAATGGAAAGAATGGCCTATGTACATCTATCCCTATTATCATATGTGCAGCCAGATGAGCTATGATTCTATTATTTCCCAGAACTCATTAGGGCCAAGTCAGGTTACCATTCAGGAAGAAAATATAATGGAAAATCATGCTGCTACAGCAGTATTAATGATTCATTAGGTGACATTCTACCCTCTGAATGTTCTTGAAATGATCTAAATCCAAAGTGTCATAGCAGCTACATCAAAGCCATGACACAATAAAACAGAAGGTATGTTATGCTAAGCCATAGTAGTGGACGATTCAGCCTAATATACTATGTATTTTTTTTCTGTTGGTGGTAGTGAAGATGAACATAATTTTTGACAATTGAAAATTATATTTACTAGTATGTGATGAATCTGGCTGTCATAAATTAACCTACAATTTTTTGTTTGATTTATAATTGCTGTTTATAGTTATAAAGCACCATATACTGACTACACTTTTTATAAGAAAATACTTCATTTTACCCAACCTCAAGGTCCTCCTTCCAACTAAATGGTTTCACATTTCTGCATATATGTCTGGTATTCATCCTAATAGGAATAACTATTTGGTAACAGTTATAATAATAGTAAATTTTTATATAGAGTGTAAAATGTGCCAGACACTATTCTAAGTTCTTTTTTTTTTTTTTTTTTTTTTGCGGTGTGCGGGCCTCTCACTGTTGTGGCCTTTCCCGTTGCAGAGCACAGGCTCCAGACACGCAGGCTCAGCGGCCATGGCTCACGGGCCCAGCCGCTCTGCGGCATGTGGGATCTTCCTGGACCGGGGCACAAACCCGTGTCCCCTGCATCGGCAGGTGGACTCTCAACCACTGCGCCACCAACTTTTATATACATGGAAACAGCTAAGAGAGCTTAGGAAACCTTACTAAAGTTACACAGCTAATAACTGTCAGAGATAGGATTTTAAAATAGACATTCTGACTTTAGACTTTGTATTACCAATTCTATGCTTTATACTAAAATAAGCCTGCAGTGATAGATATAAAGAAAGAAAAGTTAGGGGCTGAAAATATTCTAGGCTAAGAGCTATACAAATCAACAGTTATACAGTTCATGCTGCAGAGTTATATTATTAGATGCTGAGACATGTTTGGGGTCAGGGAAGCTGGGAGAAGATGAGTTTTGATCTTAATATTAAAAGAAAATATGAGGTAGAAAGTGAAGTTGGAAGGGTATATCATACAGACAAATCTTTTATGCAAAGTTATAGATGCATACGAACATATGGCATTTGGGGATTTGGGGAAATAGAAGTAGTTCGATATGGCTAGAATAAAGGGTTTTGGGTTGCAGTGTGGTAGGTCAGAATGGGGGTTAGGAACAATTATCAAATTTTTCCATGTCATGTGGTAAGCTGTGGCCAGATCAATGCCATGGAAAGTCTATGACTTTTGGAAGTCCTAGTTATACAGTTGTAAATCCCTAGGATTGTAGCATAGGGAGAAATTCTGTATTTGAACAGTGTTGTCTTACTTGGTCTCTATATTACCTTGGAGTCCTACTGAGAATAGATGGTGAAGCAGGACCTATTGTTTCAATCCAGGAGGCAGGTCACTGATTCTACCAAAGCAGAGGAATGAGGCCTCCATGATTTGTATCTTTCCATTTTTCTCTCTCAGTTTCAGGGGAAGAGATAAACTGCCCACACATTTCTCCCTTTCAGCTTCCTGAGCCTCCCTCTTGGGAGTAGAATAGCCAGAAAGAACAGACATGTAGGGTCAATGTCAACTTCCTCTCTTAGTTTCAAGAGACACCTGCAGAGGTCTTCAGTTCCTTTCACTTGGGTTTCAAACACTAGTTATGAGGGAACAATGTAACCTAAAGAAGAGAACCCAAATTCTCACTAGTCCCCAGATGTAAAGAGGTCTCAGCAGCTGTTTTGCTCTGAAGAGGCTGACAGTTTGTAACTGATGCTGAAAGAAAAGAGAGCCATGTTCCAGTCACTGTGGATCCTTTTTTGCTTATCTTGTGTATTTATCTTATCAACAAAGAGAATATCTGATTATTTGTTCATCTGTTACTGATGCTATTTCCCAATATGTATTTATTTTCTTAAACATAATTATTCACAAGTAAAATATATTTTCCTTCATGCCTATAATTAAGTACTGATAAAGAATAATGATGTATGTATACTATGTTATATAAACTTTTTGACCTTACTATTCTAAAAAAGGGAGAGAGAACATCAGTTCAAATAGTTATACCTCAGTTTCTTTATCTGCAAAACAGAGTTAGTATCTCCTATCTTGTAGAGTTATGGAGTGTGTTGGAGATGATGACTATAAAGCAGGAAGGTGATGAATACAAAGCATCATCTGGCTCAGAGTTGGCGGTTAACAAATGTTGACTCTTATTTACCATTATTAATATTAGCATATATCATGAAATGAGAGAATTCCGATTCTACATATTCATAGCCATGGTGAAAGTAAGAGTATAAGGTTTAATTGTTTCTCAAATATTACTGAGTAATGACTATTGTGTCACATTCAGTGAAGATAAAAGTAAACAATACAGGATTTTTTCCCCAAGAATTTGATCTTTATGTTGACAGATATTGATTTCTAATTTACAAGCATCCAAATTATTGCTTCAGAATAATAATAACTAACACTCTTATGGAGTTTATTATGTGCAAGATACAGTTCTAATCACTATATGTGTGTGTGTCTTTCTCTCTTTGTATATGTATATAGCAATCTTTAATAATAAGTACTATTATTACTTCTACTTTACAAGTGAACAAACTGAGCACAAAAATATTATCACTTACACAAGATCCACAGCTGAATGACAGCAAATCTGGGTTTTGAACTTAGATATCTGACTCCACAGGTATTAGCCTTAACCATTTTATACAGCTTTGTCAAAACAGAAGGCACACACACACATACACACACACACACACACACACACACACACACACACACTTTAACAGATGCAGAAACTAAGTCTCAGAGAGTTAAATGAATTACCATACATGATCCAGTTAGTTAAAAAGTCAGCTGTTTGGCAATTCATTGGTTATGGTTGTTTAAGCCATTCAATATCCGACCCACCGTGTTTTCGGTGATGATCTAATTTAGTTGAACACTCTCTTCATAGCCCTGGCCACAGTGCACTGCAGGAATTTCTTAAGGTGAACATTCTGGCATCATAACTAATCCTTGAGGTTCAAGATATCAGACTATCCACTTGTTATTATTACCACAAGTGAGAGCTGCTTTTTGTTTTGTTTTCTGTTTTTGCACTGAAAATACTTCTAATAGGGTCCCTAGAGAATTTACCTTAAAGACAGGGTAGTATCCATTTCTAAAGAATGCTAATATAAAGTTGTAGTGCTAAATAATGATGCAATTACCAATGTTCAACTAACATGTTAGAGATACATTCACAAGCCTCTGCTTAGTAATAAATGTTCAATGAAGTTAACTGTCCTTCTGGTGGGGTGCTAATACAGACAGCCATTGCATTAAAACATGCCATTGCTAACTGTGTGTAAAATAAATGAAATTCAATAAAATTTTATAATGTAACTTCCTTTTTAAAAAGGGGTACTAGTGAAACTTAAGCTGCAGTAGAGTGTTTCTGTAAATTATTTGCTTAATATTAGACTCTACTTTTCAGATTTAAAAAAGGTTTACAAACACAAACAGGTTACTATCCAAATACAGTTACTTACAAATACAAGCAGCTAAATAAAGAGTTTCTACCACATCTATTCCCTATAACAATTACATTTATTTTATGTAATGTGGATAGGGGTGTGTGTGTGTGTGTGTGTGTGTGTGTGTGTGTGTGTGTGTGAATGAAAAAAATACATGGGAAGAATGTGGAGATTTCCAAATATCCCAACACAGGATAATTGCATATATCCTCCTCAGGAGCGATATTTCAGATGTGTAGGGCAGTTGGAAGTCAGTCTATACCTGGTTTAATATCTTTTACAAGATCTGACATTCACTAAAAGATCAAAACACTAAGGGAAATGTCCTTCTCCATTGTAGATCCAATATCTGCAACTCCCTCCAGGTTGAGAATTGAATAGTAATATTCTAATATTCTAATATTCTAATAGTAATATTCTAATATTCTAATATTCTCTCTCCCCTCTTTAGAATAGTAACAATATGAAGTTTATTATGCTCTTGAGTCAGGAATTTCAAATGAAACCAGCCATTTCTGATACCGTATCAAGGACAAGAGGCCACAAAGAAGCTTAATTGTTGGTGTGGGCCCAAATGTGCTGCCTTTCATAAATAAAGACGATAGTACTCATACACCAGACAGGTGACAAACGAAATCATTCAGGGACCCAAATTCCTTCTACACTCTTGTCCCACTGTCTCTGAGGGTGTGACAGGTGACACAAATCTGGTGACAGATTTGTACTAATGCACTCACACTACCTTGCCAGGACCCTTTTTTGACCAGTAATATTCCATTTGTCAGACTCCTAGTGGGGCAGATTGCAGTCTGTGTATGTGAATCAGAGCAGAGCCAAGAGCCCCCATGTGGGAAGTCAGCCCTGACTCAATACAAAGGCACTAATTAGCCCAGCTCACCAGCTACAGAGAGTCATATGTTATCTAATCAGACAACTGGACAAAAGGGGACAGGTCTGCTTAGAGCAATTTCAGAAAATTTGTGTCAGAGAAGTGTTAATCTGCTGCTCTAGACTGTTGGAAAATATAAAACTTAAAATGAAATCATCATCAAAATTTGAAGTGAGCCATATGGACATCAGTATATCAAAAATCACCCTATATGATTAAAGAAAATCCATTTATGTTATTGACTGGTAGGGAGGTAAAGAAAAATCCTAAAATAACACCAGTTAACTAAAAGAAAACAATTTATTGTTAACTAATAGAGTGTATGCTTCTACTGAATTCCTCTAGAATTTTAAGAAAATAATATTGTGATGCCATGTCCTTCCTTTTTGCATGAATATATTTATATACATCTATCTAGAGACCATTCCAAACATATAAGGGTAGTTATGAGGAGGTTATAAGTATACTATGATAAGAGAAGACCATTTAGAGGAATTCTGAATCCCTTAATATAAGTTTAACTTCAAGCTCTGCTCCTTCCACTTTTTATTCTTTTCCTTGTTTAAATATTTGTTACTTATTTAATAATAATAGTGATCACTTCAACAGAAGTTACTATTTTCTAGGTACTGTTCTAACAAGACTGTGAGGCCGTATTATTATCACTATTTTTCTGATATAGAAGCTGAGGCATAAAGAAGTTAATTAACCTGTCTGTGCTCACTAAGCTAGTTAATTGGTGAAGTTGAGATTTGAACCAAAACCGTTTGCTTTTATAGCTATGTTTATAACCACTCATCTATGATTTATCCTTTAAAAATTGTGTTAAATAATTTATTTAATGCCTAAAGGAGACCACAGTGTGTTTTTTACTGAGTCAAAATGAGAACTGCATTTCCTGACATTGCTATCTCACACCCCTGCTTTTCTGCTTTAATAGCAACCATTTCTTACAAGTCTCTCTCATGGCTTTTGCTACATGGTGTCACCATCAGTGTTGGTGTGTGTCTCCCCTATTAGACACTAATCCCTTTAATGGCACAACACTGGAACCAAATCTTGACATTTCTTTATAATAGCACCATACCAGGTGCAGAATAGAGAGATAATATATATATTTGTGGAATGAATGAGTAGATTATTCACTTTCTGCTTAAATGTGTAGTTTAGTATAATTATACCATGATTTTCATTGTATTTCGTGGCTAGAGAACACTAAGTTTTCTTTTGAAAGTTTTAACTCCATACTTACTTTCAGATGGGTAAAGCTATTACAACCACAGAAAGATGGGTAAAGATGATGGATAACGTTCACTCTCTGATTTGAAAGTCTTAAAAATCAAGAGTTCAATTTTAGGCATGTTAAATTTGAGAACATAAATATGAAAGCAGTTGGGTATATGGTCCTAGGAAAGAGAAGTAGAAATATACAAACAAACAAAAGATATCCAAATGCAACATTTTAAAAGATACTTTTCTAAGTAATTATGGGATCAAAGGAAGTCTAATAATGACGAAAAGGACAAGGAAACAGATTATCCCCTAGAACCTCCAGAAAGGAACTCAGTCCTGCCAAAATCTTGATTTTAGCCCACTGAGAGTTGTATCAGTTTTTTAATCTACAAAACTGTAAGATAATAAATTTGTCACTTAAGTCAGTACATTTGTGGTAATTTGTATGGCAGTAATATAAAACTAAACAAACACTAAATATAATTTATCCTTATACATAATACAATGCACAACAATACATAAACCATTTCCACAAATGAAAAGTTAATATATTTGGGAATAGCAAATAGTAAAACTCATTAGATTATAGGCTCAAAGAAAAAATTACGTAAAATCGTTAGATGAGACACTGAAAATGACTGATACTAATAAACATGCTTAACTTTTTAAAGTCTGAAAAAATTAATAGAATGCTATGTTAACAGAAAAATTATCTGAAAACAACAAACTTATAATTCTTACTAGTGAAACAGAAATATTATTATCAAAATGAAAATAAAACAGGGATAATCAATTTAATTATGTGTCAGTATAGCAAATGCAGGTGGATAAGTAAGTAATATTTTAAAATAAAAATTTTAGAGAGAAAAGATTTTCAATATTTGTAAATTATTCATTTGTATACCTGGAACACAAGTCAAACAAATGCATAAAAACTTAGGATAATGAAAGATAAATAAAAATCAATAGCTTTCTTATATACAAAGCATATATGCAAATAAAGTACTAAGAAAAAGTTAGAAATTTTGGATTGATGACAAAAACAATACAGTAGCAGCTTAGAATGTATCAAATTTACATAAAGATAATTTTTTTATTGGAGTATAGTTGCTTTACAATGTTGTGTTAGTTTCTGTTGTACAACAAAGTGAATCAACTATGTGTATACATATATCCTCTTCCTCTTAGACCTCCCTCCCACCCACCCCCCATCCCACCCATCTAGGTCATCACAGAGCACCAAGCTGAGCTCCCTGTGCTATACAGCAGGTTCCCACTAGCTATCTATTTTACACATGGTAGTGTATTTACGTCAATCCTAATCTTCCAATTCGTCACACTCTCCCCTTCCCCACCTCTGTCCTCATGTCTGTTCTCTACATCTGCGTCTCTTTTCCTGCCCTGCAAATAGGTATCACCTCACACTGGTCAGAATGGCCATCATCAAAATATCTACAAATAATAAATGCTGGAGAGGGTGTAGAGAAAAAGAACCCTCCTGCACTGCTGGTGGGAATGTAAATTGATAGAGCCACTACGGAGAACAGTATGGAGGTTCCTTAAAAAACTAAAATAGAACTACCATATGACACAGCTATCCCACTACTGGGCATATACCCTGAGAAAACCATAAATCAAAAAGACACATGTACCCCAATGTTCACTGCAGCACTATTTACAACCTGAAAAATAATTTTTAATACCACTGTTGCATTGGGTGAGAAATTAAAATATTATATATAATTTTCTATTTTCTACTTTAATCAATTTTTGTTATAAAATTATATTTTTCTGGCATAAAATTTGAAAAATTTACTACTATTTAAGTAATATAAAGGTACTATATAACAAATTTACTATCATAATTATTTCTCCATTATTTGGTAGAATTCACTTGTAACACTTTGGACCTCGTGTTTCATTTTTCTGCAAAGGAGGGAATCTTTGACTAAATGTGCAAAAATTTTTACTACATATTTGCCTGTTCAAATTTTTTATTTCCTTTAGCTGAAACTGGCATTACCTTTTCAAATAAATTAATTGATTTTATTCGTACTTTTAGTCTTGCTAATCCTTTTTTTGGTTTCTGTTATTTTTGTACTTAAATCTCTTTTTTAATCTGTATTTTGTAATTTGTGCCTTCTCTTTTAGTCTTTATCAGCCTTATCATATTTCTAGTTTTCTTATTAAAAATTCAAAGTTTCATTTTCTGTCATCTCTGAAATGGTTTAATATCTGTTCATTATTTTTTGCCCTTATGACCATCATTACTATCTTTCTTGAATCTTTATTCTTGCCCATTTGTCTATTTCTCAAATTTTTGTAGTGTTTAACTCATTTAATTTTACATTTTATGCTTCCAAATACATATATTTGGAGCTATAAATTACACTCTATGCATTGTTTTAGCTGTACCACAAATTTTGTCATGTAGTATTTTTTTATTATTTAGATTTAAGTATAATTTTCATTATGATTTAATTGTAAACATGTTTTTAATTAATAAATTTTACTTTCAAATATGTGTAATTTTTTAAGCTACGCATTCAGAAATATTTCCTTAAGAATTCTTTACACAGACTCATTTGGGGACACAGACTCATTATTTGTTTTGGTCGGGAACTAGCATAAACCAGTATATCCGTCACTTAAGCAGATAGGCAAAATGTGGTAAATTGAAACCATAGCATATTATGTAACATCTAGAGTCAACAGCTCTGATGTACATATATCAACATAAAATGATCTTCAAAACAAAATGCTTAATAAAACATTATGGAAACAAAGTAATATTTCATATGCTAGGAATATATATATATATACACACACACACACATACATATTTCATGTGATATCCTTTTCATAACAACACATAAATATAGAAAGATGGGCCATGGTGGCCCATGACAAGATGGAAAGAAGTGGGATAGAAGGATAAAGAGAAATTAATTACTTAATTAACTAAACTAGAGTACATTATAGACCAGTGCTCAAAAACTGAAATGAGCTAAAAGGTACCATTAATTCAACCATCAACAGATAAGAATAACAACATTAATAACAGCAATAACTATAGAAGAATTTTTAAATGCCAACACTAGAAAGAAGAAAAAATTAATTCTTAATTTTATTATGCAGACACTGTTAATCCTTTTTTATAATAAAAAGCATCACATTTTAAAATGTAGACATAGTATTTTAATAAAACACAAAAATGCTCATAATAAAGGACACTATTAATGATGTTAACTGCCTTAAAATTAAGAATTTCTGTTCTTAACACTAATAAAACACTAATAAAAGTATAAAATTTAACCCACCGAATAGGTGAATTTATTTTCAATACAAATATATGCAAATACAGATAACACAGTTTTTATCTCCAGAATATGTATTATACAGTTAAAAAAAAAAGGGCAAGGATTATAAGAGAGACTTGACAAGAGAATACAGATACACATGAAAGGATGCTCATTGCCATTAGTCATCAAAGAGATGCAAATATAAGCTACAATGGTATAAAAAATATATCACCAGAAGAATTAAAATAAAAAAGTAAACAATCAAAAAAACAAGAAATAACAAAAACAAGGAAAATGGAACAGATTTCATAAAGTAGAATCTCATCCTCTACTGGTGGAAATACAAATTAATATAAACACTTGTTTTGCAAGATCTGCTGACATTCACAATATACATACTATTTGGTTCAGCAATTTCATTCCTAGGTATATATTCAACAGTATATGTATTTATAGTCATGAAATACATGCATAAAAATGTTCATAGTACCTTTATTAATAGTAGCCCCAAATTGGAAACAACCAAAATGTCCATCAAGAGTAGAATGGATAAAAGATATATATATATGTAGATATGTGATTAATAAGTGATATTATTAATATATTAGTCCTTTTAATGTTCTTTATTTAAAATATATGTAGCATTTTATATATACTTATACTGTTATTCTTTCTTTTGTGTTTTTTTTTCATTCTGTCCTGTGGATCTATGCTTCTGTCTGGGATCTTTTTTCTTCATCATGAAAGATTTCTTTAGTGTTTCTTGTAACATGGGTCTACTGATGAATTCTGTCAATCTTCAGTTTTTACAAACTTAAATTTTTTTTCTTTTTTTTTAAGATTTATTTTTACTGTGTATAAAAATTCTAGGTAAACATTCTTTTTATTCTTTATATTTTTAAGGTTATTCTATTTTCTCCCAACTTTCATCATTTCTGTCATTCATCCTTGTTATTTTTGTTCTTTTGAATGTAATGTCTTTGTTGTCTCTCTGCTTTAAAATTTTTCTCTCTTATTTAGTTTTCAGCATTACATCTATAATGTAACAAGTTATGATTTTCTTTATGTTTATTTTCTTAAGGTTTCTGAATTTCTTGAACTATGGGAAATTCTCCAATATTACCTCTTTGGACATCTCTCATGTCCTTTTCTCTTTCTCAACTTTCAGAATTTCAGTTTATAATTGTTAAAATGTTTGATATTATCCTCAATTTCTTTGCTGTTCTGTTCTGTTATCTTTGCTATTCCCCCCCACAACTCAGTTTCTCATCTGGGTAGCATCTATTACTTGTCTTTGTATTCATTATTTCTTCCTTCTGCTCTGTGGTTAAACTTTAAATCTAATTTCTGATATTGCATTTTCCAGTTCCAGAATGTTATTTTGAATCTTTATTAGAACTTCCATTTATCTGTTGAAATCCTTGTATTTTTAATCTATTTTATACATTTTTCTATTGTATACATTTTCTATTTTATAATAGTCATTTTAAAGTATTTTTGTTAATTCTAACATCTGTATTATTATAGGTCTGCTTCTATTGGCTATTTTTCTCTTGATTATGGGTCTAATTTTAATTACTCTTTGCACATCTGATTTTTTAAAAAAATTGTGCTGAATCATTTTGTTTAAGAAACCAAGAGACTCAAATAAATATTATTTTTTCAGAAAATAAAAATCCTTTCCCTTCATTCATCAAATCTAAGTTCTGCTGAATTAGGACTTTGTTACAATTAAATTATTTAAGTTTACCTCTGTTTTAAGTGGTCTTGAGGGCAAATTTTATATTGTGTATATTATAGAACACTCCTTATTGCATCTAAGCATTGAAATCAATCATCTCCCCCCAACTTCCCACCCTGCTCTCTCTCTGCCTGCCTGCCTGCCAGCTTGCCTGCCCCCCTCCCTCCCTCCTTTTCAGAACAGACCCCCAGTCTGTCAAATTACCAACACTATATTTAGCAAAAGTCAAATGGAAAGTCTTGGCAGGAAGATAAAGTAGCTCTCCTTTGGACATACAAAACCCCAACCCATCATGTCAACCCAAATGGTTTTAAGACCTCTGATGGTTTCTCTTTATCCCTGTAGAGTCCCCTTTTCTATGGCAGATGCAACCCTCTAGTCACCTATCCCATAACTCAGCAAAAGTATCTAGTAGTCATCAATCGGACTCACCTAGGAAGGGCTCATTCTTAACTGAAATTTATTTCCTTCAAACACCTTTTTACATAAAAATTTTGTTTTTAAAATACGTATGTAATGTTTTACTTTGTCAATTATTTTCCAGTTGTTACCTGGAAACAATTGCTCTGAGCTTCTATATCCTAAAAAATAAATAAATAAAAAGTAAAACTTCAAGTTATGAATTTCTAAACAGCATTGAAGTCTATTTTATTTCTCGTTTGGACATATCAACTCTCAGCATTCATTTTTGTCTGGCTCCAATTTTCATATTTTTTTAAGTGTATTGTTTCAACATAGTAATTTCTTGTTTTTTTATATTTTGTTCTTTTTAGTGAGTTTTGAGGGAAAAATGCTTATATTCTAACATCTTTTCCTGGAAATATGAACAATTATATTTATAGGATTTTTACTACTTTCTTTCATTGCTTCACTTGTATTTGTTTTTTGGCTCTCAATAAGTTACAATCCCTATTAGTATGAGTTACTTTTTAATAATGAAAATTACCTCTGGCAGCCCCAGACTATCTAAAATTGTGTTTCACCTAAAACAGGACTAATAAAACTTTCCTTAGTAATGGAAATGTCTATATCCATACTGAAAATTATGGTAGCCAAAGCCATAAGATACTACTGGCAACATGAGAATGTCTAGTGTGGTTGAGGAAGTAGATTTTAATTTTAATTAATTTAAACTTAATATAAATAGCTACATGTAACTAGTGCTATCATACTGGACAGTGCAGATCTAACAGCTCTCTCTAGAAAGTGTATTAGGATATACACATGTATTGATTTGCAAATCTATTATATTGCTTGCCACCTGTGTTCATACCAAGCCTGTCCATATTTCATGTGTTGAGGTTGTCTATTTTACCTGTCAACTGGTCTAATTTTCTCATATCTAACATGTTGACTTCTTGGAGCTTGAATACTACATTGAACATCAATCCAGTGACCTGGAAAAATTCCACTTGAATTCGTTCCTTTTATACCATTTCACTGGTGGTTAGCTTCTACTTTATAGACCTTTAGCCTCTTGCTGAAGTGCTACTGGGATTTACTTCCTGGCCCAGGGTCATGGTATTGCACTTAACCTGTTACCAAAACTCTGGTGCCTTCTACCTGAAGGAACTTATAAATATTGATTGTTTTGCCACATTCCTTTAGATAGAGCATAAGGATTATAAATTGTGCTGGCTAATCATCACTTAAAATTGTCCTTGCTAGTCATCACTTACTGTCCCTAGGCAATCCTAACATTATTTTTCTCATTCCAACTACCCCCACTAAACTCACTTCTCATCATGATTCTCTGTGATTTCCTTTTAAGTAATGAGACTAGGCACTTGGCTAGAATTCAGTGCAGTAACTTTGGCTGGTTGATAGATGTGAAATCAGAGAGAACAAAGGATAAGGTAAAAATTCATGTACCAAAGAATGTTGATAAATGAACTGGGTTACCTTTAATACAAAGAGGAAGAGATACTGAGTTCCCAATATTGAACTGGGAAAAGGAAACGTTTATTTCGCTTACAATTTCTTCTCAATTTTCTTACTTCAGGTTTGAATATTTAATGTCTTTTATTCCCTCTTTTATCAAGAAATCACTAATTTAGAACTTGACAGAGCTGTCTCTACTTACGACTCTGGCTGCATAAAACTGCCTTTTCAAGAGTGCAATTCCACTACTGAAGTAGCCCATGATATTAAAGTATCTATTCAGTTAATATTAATTAAGCATATCTTGAAATTTTGCTAGAAAAAGGATTGTTTTATAGACATTCTGGACTCAGTTCATTAAAAAAAATGAATTGCCCTATTAATGGTTTGGGGTTATTCTCCTGTGTGCGTGAATAAAATTAGAACTGAATTATTTATTAAAAAAGAATGATTCATGGAGTTTTAAGGACACATATAATTTTAAGGGATTCCATTTTTCAGTCTTTGAAAGATATACCATTCTGGTTCAACATTTAAGATCTGCAATTTTGACACTACAAACACAGAGAACGTTATTATTAATCTCAAACATAGACATCAGTTATATAGTAGTATTCCATCAGGCCAAAGTAATGTATATATCATAAAAGCATTTTTATAATTTTTACACAGAATTAAAAAGAACTACTTTATTTACAAATGTCTCATGAAAGATACAGTGAATTTTTGAACCTAATTTTACTCACATACTTGCAGCCACTTTATACATAGTTTTCTAATGCCACTAAGCTGAAACAGCATATGGATTATATTTTTAGGCAACCTAAAAATTTGAGTAAAAAAATTCTGTAAATCTAAGTGGAAAGCATAAGTAACATTTTCTATCAATACAGAAGATGTTACTCTATCTTAATAATGTTACTCTATCTTAATAATCATAGTAAAGAATGTAATGAGACAAAATAAAATAAAAGGAAAACGGAAATATTCTGTACAGGGAGTGTACATTTGGATAAATAATTCCTGTTCACTTACAAGATATCAACTTTCATACTTTGAGATTTTCATAAGATTTTCCTATTTACATGAAAGTAAACCTTTTATAGTCGCCTAGATAATTTTAATTTAAAACCTCATTACTTCAGTCCTAAACACATATTTTTTAGTTAATGGTTTGGATATCCAATTTAAAATCCCCACTTAATATGTGTAAGCACAGAAAGAAAAAAGCAATAAGTTTATTCAGTGTTAGTGGGTGATTTTAGAATGAACATCTAGCTGAGAGAAAAGCGCAACCCTGAAATCCTTGTGAGTATCCTCATTTCAGTGATTAAAAAAAAATTAGTGTTAATATCCGAAGGAACACATGTAAAACAGAAACAGATCTCAAAACCACAACTTAGGACTTCCCTGCTGGCACAGTGGTTAAGAATCCGCCTGCCAATGCAGGGGACACAGGTTCAAGCCCTGGTCCGGAGAGATACCACATGCCACGGAGCAGCTAAGCACCTGTGCCAAAACTACTGAGCCTGCACTCTAGAGCCCATGAGCCACAACTACTGAGCCCACACCCGGCAACTACTGAAGCCCGCGTGCCTAGAGCCCGTGTTCTGCAGCAAGAGAAGACACCACAATGAGAAGCCCCCGCTCACCGCAACTAGAGAAAGCCTGCTTGCAGCAATGAAGACCCAATGCAGCTAAAAATAAACTAAACAAATAAATAAATTTATTAAAAAACACAACTTAACAATAATAAAATGTAGCTGGTAGTAGACATATTTAGTCTTTTAGAACACTCATTCTATTATAAGGGAAAAAGTGAACCATCTACAAAGATATGGATTTGAGAAATATAGTTTTTACCCGTAAAAAGAGTACATGAATACTATATATATTATATGAAGAGACAAAGATGTGTATGCTCTTTTTCAAAAACTTCTTAATACTCAATTTCTTTAAAATTTATAAAAATTTTCTTAGAAGTAAATATTATATATAAAATGTTACTAAAATAAGTACTACCAAAGACTTCACAAATACAGGACGAGGCTCAAATTATTTTTAGCATACCACATTCATTTATTTAAGTATCAGAATTCAGTGTCTGCTATAAGCAAATTACTTGACTAAGTGCTATGGGTTCTTCCAGATAAATGTACCTTGATGCTGACCTTAAGTAATTTGCAATGGGGAAGAAAACTATGACTAGTAAGAGAATGGAGGAAGAAAAAAATAAAAAGCCAAAGTGTGATAGGAAGCAAAGTTAAAGAAGAAAAATGTTAGAGTAAGGAAAACATGGGACTAATTGAAATATGGCTTGAGGAATGTGGGTAGACTTTTGAAAGATAGAAATAAATCTGTAACAAAATCATGGAGGGTGAGCATATTAAGGAGAGACTTTATAAAACAGAGTAGGACAACAGTCAGTAAATTTCTTGCATAGAGTTTCAAAATACTATTTTGTCAGTTTATATAAATCGGTCATATTCCAATATTATCATTTTCAATAATATCAACTTTCAAATAAGTCCGTACCTGATGAAGGAACTCAAAGTAATTTTTTTCCCTCTTTGTAGTAAGTGTACATTTAACAAAGATTGTGTAGATAATCATACCTCACAAACAACAGGCATAAGAAAGTATCAACCTCTGTAAATACCTAAGGGCTTCATGATCCTACTGACTCAAATATTCTGGCCAATTGATTTTGAGGTCCTTGCATTGTCATATATGATCAGAGATAAATAAAATTGTTTCTGTAGAGAACCATACCGTAAGTTGAAAATATTTAATTCATTTAGACTATCTTCTAAGGCTCTGAATTATACGTAGAGTGATAAGCTTCAAATACAGGTTATTCTATTCATAATTATGGGTAGTTTTATACATATAAATATCTGTAAGTATGAATTTTTTAAAAAGATGTAGTTTATAATGAAAACTTGGCAAGAATAAGAAAAATGCATTTGTGTAAGTTAAATGAATAAAAGTACATTTTAGTATACTCTGGAGTAACCAACATCATTATATGATACAAATGGAAAAAATATTATATAATGGATATGAAGAAATGAAAGTTCATTTCCCATAATTCTATTCAATGATTTAATCAATGTTGATGCATTATATGGATTCATATGAAGTTTACAATTCATAAACAGTAAATTAAAATTCAACAAATGCTTTTAAAATTGAATTTAATACGTAAAGATACCGTCAAATCAATTATCATTAGTGATAGCCAGCTAGCTAAGTATTATTTCACAGACCCTCCAATTTAATATAAACTGAGCCAAATAAATAATGTATCACATTCTATATAAGGAACATTTAATCAAATACAGCTGCCACAAATTATTTTGAGGGGATCCAGGTATGTGAGCTTAGTATTTTAAAGTAAATTTAAAAATTTATAAATTTAAATTAAAGAGACTGATAGGATTATTAATGTCTTAAGAATAATAAAAACAAGAGAGCCTGGTAAAAATTAATGCATCATCATTCCTCTGGAAGATATATGAGACTTTGTCTTCCACAAAGTCTAGTTTTTGGATCACCTGCATAGCACAAAAGATTAGGAGCTGTGAGTGAACTACTTTCAAATTGCCTGGAATACATTTTCTGAGTTGACATGTAATCAGCAGTTGGGTTGTGGTGACAAAGAGAACCGCTTAGTTGTAATTTATAGGAAAGGGGAAACATTACAGAATATATGGAATTATAATGTTGTCTTTGTTGCCACCACTCTTTTGCTCTACCATAAAGCTAGGGTGATTCAGCTGTCAAGCAATTGTAACAATTTTTTCATAATCTATAAACAGAATAATTGGGGAAAAAAAGGTAGGTAGGTAGGTAGGTAGATGGATGTACATCAAGTGACTGATCTATCTCATAGTCAAGAAACCCAGACAGTAAACCTCAGATGGGTGACAAATGGTAGAATATTTTAGAGAAATATTCTATTTCTATGTACAGGGCTGCTTTGTGATATTAGGTAAGTTGCTCTTTTTCCTTTCTCTAAGTATGGCTTCTTATTTTCTTTTAGGTAAAAAGATCATTAAATTGCATAACCATTTGGAATGCTGGATGTTATTTTGAATGCCTAGATAATACTCTCTAAATAAAACCAACTACCCAAAACATAATAACAAAGATATTGAAAAAAATATGAAAGGTAAACATCTCCGTGATGTTTGAATTTAAAATCTGATTCAAATACTTCATTTGAGTTATTAATTAAAAATACTCTGAAGGAGTAAATGCATTATTAGATATTAATTTGTATAAGTAAGTATTATACACCTGTTTTAAGTGCTTAATCTGTGCAGTGACAGAAGTAAAATAACAATTATCTTAAATATTTTTTTAAATGCTATATACATTATATCAGAAACTAAATTTCAAGTTTGGGAATACAATTTTTTACCAAGTTGAGCATATAAAAAAAAGGTAGGTATTACTTATTGGATGATATCACAAAATATAATCAATTACAGGTTCCATGGCTAGATCCTCCTTCTCTGTTCAATTTTCCATGTTAAATATAGAGTTCTGACTGCTTTAAATAATTACTTAATTAGAATTTCTAAGAAATAGCCCAATGCTTTAAATAGAACAAGGTTGAGAAATAGTATCTTAATAATCTCATGGCTTTAAAATCCACACACATTCATTCTTTCAACAGAGATTTATGAAACGTCCACTAAGTGCCAGGCACTCTTCTGGGCACTAAGAATATGGCAGTGAACAAAACAAATAAAATTGCTTTCCTCATGAAACTAATATTATAGTTTAGAGGCTCAAGAGGGAGGGGATATGGGAACATATGTTTGCATATGGTTGATTCACTTTGTTGCACAACAGAAACTAACAGCATTGTGAAGCACTTCTACTCCAATAAAGATGTATAAAAATAAATAAATAGGGGCTTCCCGGGTGGCACAGTGGTTGAGAGTCCGCCTGCCGAGGCAGGGGACACTGGTTCGTGCTCCGGTCCGGGAAGATCCCACATGCCGTGGAGCGGCTAGGCCCGTGAGCCTGCGTGTCCAGAACCTGTGCTCCGCAACGGGAGAGGCCGCAACAGTGAGAGGCCCACGTACCGCAAAAAAAAAAAAAAAAAAAAAATCCTAATTCAAGCAGACTCCAACTCTACTTTTGCCATTCTTATTTTCTTTCTGTTCCTTTACACATGAGAATTATTTTCATTTGAGAGCCTTTAACACTTGTGTTCCTTCTGTCTGGAATGCTCTACTCAAGATTGTGTAATAGACCAATTTATTTTTATTATTCAGACATCAACTCAAATATCACCTACTTAGAGATGCCTTCTTTGACCATCAAAAGTAGTCTTCCCTATTCTCTCTTTGCATTGGCTATTTAATTGATTGGTTGTTTGATTGATTTAGGAATAGTTAACCTTACCTGAAATTTTCATTTACTTATTTTCTATCTCTTCATTCTAGAATGTATACTCCACAGACCCATCCTATTTACCTTTTTATCTTCAGTTTCTAGTTCAGTACCTGATATATGGTTAGTCCTAATAAATATTTGCTGAATAAATGAACAAACTACTAGTTCAACTTCCAGCAATGTAAAAGTGACTTTGTGCAGGTGGAAGAGTACATAATCCAGGATTTGGGGAGCACTGATTCTATTTTAAGTTCTTTGTTTTATGGACATTATACTTTATTTCTCTGGATTTCAGTCTTCTCATCTAAAAGTAAGAAACTTAAAATGAATTTTTGACAAATGCTTCCTCCTGACCTAAAACTCAATCACTATAAATTATAAATGATTTTGACTGGATTTCAAAATAAGACATTTGAATGACCTAGAAATTCATCCTAAGTTCAAATGTGGGGAAAAAAACTTATCTTACCATTTCGTTTACCACCATTATAAATTTGCAATGCCAGTGAGGCTCACGGATGGGCCCTCAAATCTGTATGTGGCTGCTTGACAAATCTGGCAAATCAGCGTTTAGTTGGAAGCACATATGGAGCAAACTTATGCCAGCCTGTGTTTTGCCAACAGACATAACAGTTCTGGGTCATTATATTGCCAACTACGTTGACACATTTTTGCCTACATAGGGCCATGGCTCAGACCTGAACATAACTGAAAGCCCCAAGATATTGGCTCCTCTCACTGCTGATACTTCGGCAAAGAGCAATGGAAGACTCCAGGCCAAGGCTATGATCCATGATGAGAAAACAAGTATTATTGCTGGTATGTGTTTTCCATTATCCTGGTTGAGGTTCATTTTTCATGTCAGAATAAATGTGCCAGTTGTTCGTCTAAAGCTTTTGGGTTGCCTAGTGCTGTTTGAGGAAATGTACATGTTTTACTACACTAGGATTTTTATGCTAATTTTTTGGCTCTGAATAACTAAGCAGAGGGTATTTTTTTTTTTTTTTTTTTTTTTTTTTTTTTTTTTTTGCGGTACACGGGCCTCTCACTGTTGTGGCCTCTCCCGTTGCGGAGCACAGGCTCCGGACGTGCAGGCTCAGCGGCCATGGCTCACGGGTCTAGCTGCTCCGTGGCGTGTGGGATCTTCCCGGACCGGGGCACAAACCCGTGTCCCCTGCATTGGCAGGCAGACTTTCAACCACTGTGCCACCAGGGAAGCCCAGCAGAGGGTACTTTTTTATGCTTATTTAAATAACAACTCCACCCTTCTTATCTCTTTTGGATAGATAATATTACAAGCTGGCCAGACAAAGCTTATACAGCCCATCTAACACTGACAAGGACCGGGCATTTTACTGAGGCCTGTTTTACTGGCTATAGTATCCAAAAGGTCCTAGAACATTAGCCGGCACTTCTTAATTGGGCATCACTGGCAAGCTGTCCTTAAAAAGACCTCCAGTGAGGATGCTTCTGAACAGAAGTTTAGTCTAGCAGCAATTCTGTTAGAAAAAAATAACTTGAACTGGTCTAGCTACTGCACTCGATTGTTATTTTCATAAACACTGACAGTTTATTCAAAAAACAAAAGTATTTTTCACCCACTTCAATGAATTTTGTTTTACATCATGTTATGCTTTAGGAAATACTTATAAAGTAGATACACATGTTACCTAAGATACTTAGAGCAGAACGAAATACTTAAAGTGAAACAGAATTGTTTGAATAGCCAAGAACATAAAAACCACCCTCATTTTTTTTCTACTATCTCTGCATGAAATAACGTCCAGAGGAGAGAAAGAGTAAAAAAATAAATAAAAAGCTTAGACAAGCCAACGGATCACAGAAGAAGGAAATTTACAAGATATCATCATCACATTGTTCCAGTTGTTAGGTTTTCCTTCTAAGGTTGTCTATGTTCAGTTACTTAAATAAGTTGGTCCATTTAAAACTGTGAGGCATAAAATGTAGCTGCTTTAAATGGGTCACACGCACAATATAACAAAATTTTCTGCTTTTAGATAGGCATTATTTTGATTTTATTTTTTAAGAAGGGAGTTTTATATACAGGGTTGAGTACTTTCAATTTAAAAGAAACTGGAGGAAATGAGCCTAAATTATGTCTTAGGAATCTGGGATATTTTAGTTACATATAGAAGTGTCAAGCCTGCTATGTTAGAGAAATTATAAACTCTAACTTAACTTGGATATGTTAATGAGAATTAAAACATATTCATTGATTGATTATACATATTCTCTGCTTTTATCTAAAGTTGAAAAGATGTAAAACATTTATGAGATGTATGTCTTAATAGTTCCGTGTACACAAATGTGAGATTTCATTCAAAATAGAATTCTTGAGCAACTCTCTTCACGGGAACAAGTAGAGCACATCTGGACATTCCTATGAGTGTTGATGAAAGCGGCACACGTAATACAATTATGGACCCGTATAGATTCACCAAACAACTTCCCAGTATGTAAATTATCTTATAAACTTCAGTTAAGTTTTTCAGAATGAATAATTTGATTCCTGTATTATTTCTATTATATAGAATATCATCTCTCTAAAAGTGAGGAATATAAGAATAACCAAATCATAACCTTCCTAATATTTTTCTTCTCTCCATTGCATCAAAATAATCCAAGACAAATTTTTAGAGGTTAAGACAAAATAACAATAATAAATGCTTGCCTCCTGTAGACTATCTTAAATTATAATTGAAGAAAAGTAAACATTTCAATTTGAAAGAAGACAAAAATGAACACATAATGCTATATTGTATATACCAGTGAAAGAAATATAAATATATAAAAAGACCTTTCAAAGAACAGATCTCCCAGATAAATTTGATATTCCACCAAAATAATGGAAAAAAGGTAAAAAGAAAACAAAGGAAGAAAACGAAGGAAGGAAGGAGAGAAGGAAGGAGAGAAGGAAGGAAGGAAACAAATTTCAAATGATCTTGGTTATTTTCTTGTTTTTAATTAAAATGACTGCTTTTAATCATACTCCAAAATATAATCAACTTTAAAATGGCTGAAGTAAGTTTAAAAGTTAACTTCTTTAAATAAGAACTAGATTTCACCATATATTATTTTGACACTGGAATAATAATGCAAGAATATTACTGATACCACACTTTTGCTATCAACTATCATATCACTATCCTATCACTATATGACTAACATCAAAGCATTACTTAGCATATGAACAATCTTACATTTAAATTACTAATAAGATCAATCCTAATAAATAGGGCAATTGACTTTGCATAAATTTCGTGTCCATTTCGTGTCACTTCAACCTTAAAAGGCCATAGCAAATATTAAAAATACAGTGCTATCTGTGTGTCTCAGAACACAGTTAAAAATAACTACATTTAATTTTGAAATTGCTTTGGTAAGTAGTCTACTTTCTGAAAAAGTATTTGTCCTTATAGCTGCGCCTCTCTCTACAATACCATCACTTCTTAACTTATTCTAATTTATTCTAACATGCAGCTTTTGATACTTTGCACTTTTAATCTTGCATCTTCTTGCATAGATTTTAGAAAGAGGTATGTTTTCATTTTAAAGTCATTAGTAATGGAGCAAGGTTAGAAATGATACCTTTTAGTACATTCTTAGTATAATTATCATTACATAAATGTGCTTTGTGTTAGGTTTATTTTAACCTAGGCTTTACATATTAATAAACTGTTATGTTGAAGGTAAACCAAATTAGAAAGGCTGCTAATATTGTAGTAGGAAGATTTTAAAAGAAACACCAGGAATTAAGGTATTTACTTTGAAATAGTGAACTGAGGTTTTATAATGCATATTTATCAAAAGGGTTAATATTTATATAAGTAGGTCAACAGTATTAAAAAAAGAAACAATTTTCATATAAATATCAATGACATAATTTTACTGTATCATCTATTAAAATTTACCATAATGATATGGTCTGTATTTAATAATGGAGAAAGAGTATTTGGAAAAGAAAAATGAGTGGATTAATGATTTGGCCACTTTTATTATATCCAAAGGATTTCATTTAAAATGAATGTTCTTATACCATTGTATATTCTTATACATTCATGTTTTTATACCATTGAGTAAAATAATAATCTGTTATATAAAATTCCACAAAGGAATTCAGGGTCATTTAAAGTATGGTGGAAGAAAGAAATAGGTGAGGGACATAAGCAGTACAAATTTCCAGCTGCAAAATAAATAAATCATAGCTATGAAATGTACAGTGTGGGGAATATAGTCAATGACTCTGTTATATCTTTGTATAGTGACAAAACTAGACTTATCATGGTGATCATTTTGACACGTATAGAAACACCAAATCACTATGTTGTGTAACAGGAACTAACACAGAGTTTTAGGTCAATTATAGTTCAAAAACAAAATCATGGAAAAAGAGATCAGATTTGTAGTTACCAGAGGTAGGGGGCAATGAGAGAAGGGGGAATTGGATGAAGGCAGCCAAAAGGTAGATACTTCCAGTTTTAAAATAAATAAGTACTAGGGATTTAATGTACAACACGATAAATATAATAAACACTGCTGTGTGTTACATATGAAAGTTGTTGAGGATAATCCTAAGAGTTCTCATCATAAGGAAAATCCTTTTTTTCTATTTCTTTAACTTTTTATCTATATGAAATGATGTTCACTAAACTTATTGTGATAATAATTTCATGATGTATATAAGTCAAATCATTATGCTATACACTTTAAACTTACACAGTACTATACTCCATTATATCTCAGTTAAAACTAGAAGAATAAAATAAATAAAAAATAAAGTATGGTGCATACATTTCAAGGTAGGTGCTAAGAATTTAAATCTGAATGTTCAAGTTGGTTTGACTCCATCACCATATTCTAAACTAAGCACAAGAGAGACTCATGTTATAGACACTGATAAATTATAAATCATTTGGTGCCTCAGTTTCTACTTGCAGATGTGTGGGTTACTACAAGTTTCCCAATTTAATGGTTTTTATAATAAATCATAATTTACTGACATTTCTCATGTCCTTGAAAAAAAGTACTTTAACCCTATAGCCCATCTCTTTGCCCTTTATTATTATTATTACTTTTTACAGAAAGATCTCTTGAAAGAGTAGCCCATGCTAAGTTTTCAACGCTTCTCCCATTTGGTCTCAAAATCTCACCATTTAGGCTTTCAACCCTCATTGTTCCACTAAAACTACTCTTGTCATGGGCATCAATGGCATCTGGGTAGGAAATCCAAAGACCCATTTTCATTTTCATTTTTACTCAGCCTCACGGCAGCATTTTCCGTAATTCACACTCCTCATCACCAATAGCTTTCTTGTCTTGGCTTCCAAGATAACATACTTTCTACTTTGCCTCATACTTCCCTGACACCTTTCAGTCTCCTCTGCTGGTTGCTTCTGTTTTCTACTTCCTTATGCTCAAGTGCACCAGAGCTAATTCTTCACTTCTCTTTCTTCATTAACCCCTCTAGTCATCTCATTCAATCGGATGGCTTTGAAGTGTGCAATCACTGCAGAGGCACAGGTTCCTGCTCAGGGTTTAATGCTCTGAAATGTCTATATTGAAACTGTTAATAATTTTACCTTTGAATGTGCTTCGAAAGTGAAGTCTAATGAAAAAAATGGAGCATGCGCCAAGTAGCAGAAGCCACAGTTCAGGTGCATTCCCTCCTTACACCACCTATCCAGTCTCCTTAGGATGAGTTCCTTGCCTTCTGCTCTACTGCTCCCACCCAGCAACCACTGCCACCTTTCGCACCCTGTGAGGGACCTGGGTGCAGGATCAAGGAGTGTTGAGGTTGGGTGCCTGTGCCCTGTATGCCAAGTTGTGAGGTGGGGCCCCAGGCATCTGTGATGATTTGCAGTCAATTCATAAAAATCTCATGCTGGGGAAAGGGCAACATTAAATAGCATATAAAAAACACCATGATAGGTTGAAAGAGAGACTGTAGAAGAAAGGAAAATCCTTTTTCCTGCTTTTTGAATAGGCTAACATACATTTTTTTGCCCTGGTCCCTACAAATTATCTAGTTGGCCCTGCTTTCAAAGATGGTCTACATTCCTTCAACTTCCAAATATCAGTCTCTAGCTCAGACCTATCTCCAGAACTCAAGACTTCTTTAGCGGACTGACTTTTCAGCATCCCCATTTAGCTATATAATATAAAATTCTCAAAACCAAATTGTCAAAACTTAATTGATATTTTCATGGAGACTTATTCCTCCATTAACTTTCCCCATCTCAAATGATGTCAATTCCATACATTCAAATAATCAGGCCAAAACTTATACTTTATGACTCTCTCATATAAGAAGAGATTCACATAGTAAATTCTTGCAAGCAATAAGCAATGGCATCAGCACACCACTGGATGAACGTGTGTGTGTGTGTGTGTGTGTGTGTGTGTGTGTGTGTGTGTATTCTCTCTTTGCACACATACTTCTCACTCTGCATAGCTATAGGACTGTTAATAAAAATCACCATGCAACTTAAAGCCATGTAAGCAATCTCAATAATTAATGAGAAATGCTGCAACCACTATGGAAAACAGTATGGCAATTCTTCAAAAAATTAAAAAATAGAACCTCCCAAATCAGAGACTCGGGGCATGGGTGGAGGGGTTAGCAAGCCATGTTTTAAGGAGTTCCCCTGGCAATTTTAATACACCTCAAAATTGTGAACAGAGCTTTTATTAGGGAGATATGGGCCCTGAGTCTGCATGCATTCTAACAGCCTCCATCTGTACTGGCCTGTGGGGATTTATGATCCAGCAATTTCATTTCTGGGTATTTATCCAAAAGAATTGAAATCAGGGTCTTGAAGAGGTGTTAGCATTCCAGTGCTCATTGCAGCACTATTCACAATGCTAAAATGTGGAAGAAACCTAAATGTCCATCTATGAATAAATGGACAAACAAATGGATAAACAAAATGTGGTAATTGTGTAGAATCAAATATAATTCAGCCTTAAAGAGGAAGGAAATCCTGTCTCATGTACAACATGGATGAACCTTTAGGATACTATGCTAAGTAAAATAAGCCAGTCACAAAAAGCAATACTATATGATTCCATGTATGAGATATTTAAAGTAGTCAAATTCATAAAAACAGAAAGTAGAATTTGGTTATCAGGGGCTGGAGAGAGGTAAAAATGGGGAGTTGTAAAATGAGCATAGAGTTTCAGTTTTGCAAGATGAAAAAGTTTTGGAGATGTTAACACAAGAATGTGAATATACTTAACACTATTGAACTACACATTTAAAAATGGTTAAGATGATAAATTTTGTATTGTTTTTAATCACAATTAAAAAATAATTAATGTAAAACTTTACAATTTTTCATGACCTTTAAAAAATCTTATCAAGACATTAAAAACCCTCTTATTTCAATTATAAATGTATAGAAAAATGAAAATGCTAATAAAACCATTTAGTACACCGTAGTATAAAGCATTATGTACATTAAGAACTGAGTTGTTTGTTTCTTTGTAAAAAGAAAAACCTATTGAGAGTAGTTTGAATAGTGTTTGCCTCCTACTCATCATATAACTTACAATACAGAGTGAGAATCTTTTCTATGTCATGGAAAATTGTCATGTTCTTTTCTAAGTGTGGGTCATTTTACAGTATTTTACCCTTTGCAATTTCAGTGTCAGGAAATATGTAAGAGTTCCTTTAATGTAAAGTAGTTTTGCCAGCATCATTTCCCCTGGGACATCTTGGTCATTTTTGTCATAACAATTTTTGTCAATAAGTTTATATCATTTATATGAGTAAGGTTATCCTCACTAAAGTACCTCTGGTAGTGGTTATCCTTATGGTAAATGCCTGTTTTTGCTCAAGGCATCAGGGTAGGGTGGGCAGAAGGTGAAGTTGCTAGAGTATGAGTAGCTGAGCCAGCCATGCAGGCACTGACTGCCTATGTGATGGATCCCCAGTAAAAATTCTGGATACCAAGGCTTGTGTGGACTTCCCAAGTTGGCAACACCTCACACAGACTGTCATACAGTACTGCTGGGAGAAGTAAGCACATCTGTGTATGATTCCATTGGGACAGGACAACTGGAAGCTTGCTTCTGGTTTCTCCTGGACTTCACCCCATGAATCTTTTCCCTTTGCTGTTTTGATCTGTATTCTTTCATTCTGATAAACCATAACCATGGATACAGCAGTTTCTGAGTCCTGGGTATATTTCTCATAAGTCATGAAGCCTGAGTGTGGTCATAATATACCATGCTATAAGGTAGTGTATGAAAAATGATCATACAATGCTTGGAATCCAGTTAGTGTTACAAAAACATTAGATCCTGCCTCCATGTATTTATATTCTAATGGAAAAAGAATATTGAATGCAAGGGAGGGAGCCCCAAGACCAGTCTTTTTCATCATTATGTGATTGACCTCACATATGTTGTGTGTTAATTACATATAAATAATATACACTGAGCTCTTTGAAAGAAATGTACTGTATGCACAATATAGTATTATTACTGACCTTTTAAATAGAGTGACCTGAAAAGAACTTCCTTAAAGATGCTGCTTCAATATATTGACATTGAGATAGCAGAGAATGTTTTTAAGAGAAAGTGTTAACTAAAATTAAAAGAAAGTTAAATTGTTTTAAAACCTACTTTATGTTTTTTAAATGTGTATCTAAAAAACTAGAATATCAAATTGTAATTTTTCTTAATAATCTTATGTTTTAAAACTAACACCTTTGTGGTACAATTATAACAAGATTATTATTAGAGGTGGGAGACTAGATCACAAAAAATATGCTAGGTCACAGTAATTCACAACAATGTTTAGCTTCACAATTCCAGTGTGAGTATCCACCATGATCTGTGTCTTTAGACCTCAGCATTAAATGTGTGGAGATTTAATATGCTCAGCATAGACACTCTGGAAACAAGTTTTTTTCTCATTACAGAGGAATACATTTTAATTTAGTGAGGAAAATTCTTTAAAAAATTATCCTTATGCCTAGCACCCATATATAGATTTTTTAAGTACCAGATGTGCATATTGTTTTAAAATTTTCTTTTTACTTTAACAAGCATAGTACAAATATCTCATGTGATTCAGCATCAAAACAGTCTTTCAATTATGTACTTAAAATAGATCATTGTGCTACTGCTTGCCTTACTTGCGCCACTGAAAATGTAAATCTGGCTCAACATCTAAATCCATGGTGAATTCCCTCACCAATCTATATTTATTCCCTATTTTTCTTTATAAGAAGTACATATTGATACCAAAGTGGATAATTCTACTGGTAATTATGCCTTCATTAAGAGATGTAAGTTAGTAGTTATTATATTTACCCACCTTTTTGAGAATTCTCAAAATTGGGAGAAGATAAAAATAAAAAATGGTTATATATTGTTTAACATGGTTATATCCATATTCTGAAGGGACTGAGAATTTACTTGCAAAGTTATCATGTTAGCCTGCTGCTCCATGTTTCACAGAGGCTAGTAGAGACACAAGATCCTTGGGTCAGAGACAAAAGTTTATTACTCAGAGCAATAGCTATAGCCTGTAATAAATGGAATATTTATCAATGGAATATTTCCTGCCATATCAATAAACAAAGGATGCCACAGACATCAACGATTGCAGTGCTCCAACGTGAGCTGGTGAGCCCAGGAAACTCAGGGCTGAAAAGAATACCTGCCATCTAGCAGCCATCAGACTGAAGCCATTCCCTGCGGTGAGCCCTGAGGAAACTCAGGGTGTGAAAATACAGGCCCCAGATAGCTAAGGTGCATATCAAAGGAATGATTTCAGTAAGCCCAGACGCTTGCCTCTTCCCATACACAGAAAAGCGCTAAATTCCTAAACTTGAGATATCTGGTTTTCTTTATTTAACAATAATCTTTTGACATTCCCAATTACCTGCTCATTGTTGCAAAACTCCTGTATCTCCCGGCTCCTCCCCTCACCACCTCAGAGCAGTTTCTCAGAGTTAGCTGAAATGCTGTCTCCCGGGCTACAGTCCTCATTGCTCCCCAAATAAAACCTAACTCACAACTCTCCTCTTATGCACATATTTTTTTTAAGTCAACACCTGTGTATCATTATTTTCTTGCACTGGTCCTCTTTTCCCCGATTCAAACAGGGTAACACAAAGAAGACAGTGTGTTGAATTACAGAAGAACTTCCTGGAATGGCAGTTTTACATAAAACAAGTGTTTCATTTAAAGTTTTCTCTGGAGTGAGTCATTATTATACTGAACCATAAGCATGTTTACTTTGTTCTGGAAGTAAGTACTATCTCTGTCTTCCAAGGCTGTAAACAAGCTGGCTTTGCTCCAGATATAGACAATATATCTCCCAAGGCCCTGCACTCTTCAAATATACCCTTGAAAAGATAATCCAAAACAAAGGGTAATCAGTGCCTCACTGGTGAAACTTGCAGAAATAAGTTATACATGAAAAAAAATGTCTCCCAATAATTAAACGCTATTATATTTTCTTTCTATTTTAAAAACATGTTGCTCTATAGTAATATTTATATTTTGAATTCCAGTGAACTTAGTTCAAAAGTGTAGTCACTTATTTCCTCACGAATTGTATTTTTTTCCAATAGTTTCCTTTCCTGCAGCTTCTTTCCTTTCTTATCTAGCAGAGATACTCTGTCATGAAAGTCACTGTAATTCTGGTAATATCTGCACTCATTTACAATTACACCAGTCTTTTCACCCTCAGATCGGAAGAAAGAGCTTTTTTTCTTTTTCTTCTAGACATCAAACATTAAGCCTTAACTCAACTTGCATTCAATAATTCATTCATTAGTTAAGTGTACATACAATGACTATCAATATGCCTAACACAGAGAAGGTACTCAACAAACTGTAGGTAGAATTACTATATTCTAGGAATTGTAGCAAGTGTTAGAACACAAATTATTCAACATCATTAACACTGAAATGCTTCACAGTCAAGTTATAAAGAAGGACACTGAAAATGCAAAGACTCATAGAATATATTACAAACCCAATTCTTACTTAGGAGAACAGCCCAAATATAAGAGACCAGAATTTTGTTAATTATGATTTTTTTCACATTCTTACTAAGGATATTAGCTATAACAATATTTTCCATTTGGGAAGTAGGCTCAAACATGGTGATGTATGCTGATCAAGGTGGAAGAAAAAACACTAGGGAGCAAACATGGTCAGAATCATATTCATACCTCGAAGCCCTTCTATTAGAAAAATCACACAGAATTGAGAGAGAAGGTAGTATATTCTCAAGAATCACATAGCAGTGTCTTCCTTTGTAATTCGGGTCAGAAAATAAAATAAAATATTTTTCTACTAGAAATGTTGGCGTAATTCCAAAATTAGTGTCACTCTATAAAGAAACTATTTCAAAATGATAGTAAAGGATGATAGAGAGCTAGCTAAGTGATGGATCAGGAGTTATAAATGACTAGCAGAATGTTCCTTCTTTTTAAATTTTAATTCCAGGGCATTTATGTATGTGTTCTCCACCTTTGCGTGGTAGCCATCACTCCCTATTATTTTTACCTGGCTACCTTTTTTATACATTCATGCAATGTCTCTTGCCCATGAAAGAGTGTATGAACCTGAGAATAATGTCAGTTATTTGAAATTTATAACACATCATCAATACAGCTCATTACATGCATCATACGGCAGTTGCGCAGTTCAGATACCATGAAACTTATACTTGAGAAAGAGTTCATTTCAAATATAGATGTATTTTTTTTCAAGACGCATTCAGTCTATAGAGTCCCAGTAACAGAGATAACAGACACAAGCATAGTAGCATTTCACATTCATGACCAGGTTGGGAATAAAGAAAATTTAGCTTTTTTAAAGTTAGAGTAATTACTTCCACCTATTCCCCTAAGTATTATAATAACTTAAAAACGTATAGCATTTAAAACTATCCTTGTGGCTTTCTTAAACAGCTGCTAAAGTTTCTGAAATTTTTGTCTAGTAAGAATTAAAAGCATAAAGTTTAGAAATTAACTCTAGCTGGTGAAAGGCAATACTGTTGTGCTGCTGATAAGCACATACTGTTTTTAAGAACATGGAACTATTTCCATAAATACTAGTACTTACAAGGGAGAAAATAAATAACCACTTTGTAATACTGAGTTTCAGTAATAAATCATCAGCAAAATTTGACAGAATTAATATTAGTTACAAACGAGGCAGGAGATAGCTGGACCCCAGGCTGAGCAACTGGAACTTGTCTCCTATTGACTCTTTGGGATAAAGATAATGGCAGGAGCAGAGCTCTGCTTGAGTAAAAGATAAGGAGATCACATTTTTCTTGGGATCAATGAGACCTCCCAGACCACACATGCACAGAAAAGATCCTCAGGGGTCAGGGAAGGGAGGGGGTACCAGCCCATAATATGTCCTGCCAACCTCCCAGAAACCCTCACACTGGAATCCATCTTGGCTAAAAGATGCATACACACATCTGAGAGGGCACTGAGTCAGACAAAATATGGGCACAGACCAAGAGATTGGCCAGGGGGAACCTGGAAAACTGCCCCCATGTAAGCAATTTAAGCCACCCCAAAAGTGTGTGACTCACTCAGAGCCTGCCCATGTGTTCTTCCACATATACTTTGCTTCTAATAAAGGCTTTACCCATTTTATTACCTCCGTCTCTTTGCTGAATTCTTTCTTCAAAGAAGACAAAGACTGAGGTCCTACTACAAGCCCACTGGCCCTTGTGGTCTAGAGGTTAGGATTTGGCACTCTCACCACTGTGGCCAGGGATCGATTCCTGGTCAGGAAACTAAGATCTCACTACAAGTCACTGCACCCCGTGGCCTCCCAAAATCACAGATATTTTATAATTTAGAATTATTTCACATAATTTCCACATCTGTATACATGTAGACATATAGATTGATCCATGTACACTGATATTTGAGAATTTCATTCTTCAATTAATAAGGAATTATGCAAAAATGTAATGTATAGCTAAATTAACTGGGCTCTGGGTATCTTAGATGAAAATACTGTCTTCCCTTGAAAACTCTTTAAATCCTTGAAAAGTGCCACCTATAGCAAAAGACACCAGAAATACACTTCTGGCTTTAGAAAAAGAAAAATCCGTGACTTCATCAAAGTTTGATATTCACAATATGATTATTTCCACTTGATTTTCAAGTGGAGATCTAATGCTGCTCAATGTTAGAGCAATTTCACAAAAGGTTTGATGATCCACTGTAAGTTGCGGGGGGTGAACATTTTCTGCCCCTTCTTTGCCTACTTTGTATATCAGGTTACCAACTTAAAAGTGAAGAGTAAGAAGGTAGTAAGAGACAGTGGGGCTGGAATAGAATGATGAAGCCAATTTGGTTATCTCCAAAACAAAGCATTAAATAACCAGTACCCCACTTAATACAAGCTTTTGTTTACCATTAAATGAATCAAGAATTTTCACTCAGAAATTTTCTGATAACAATAACTCAGCTATTTCATATCAGGAAAAGAGATGCTGTATGGAAATGACATGGAAAAAATATTTTCTTGTTTTTCTATTCAAAAATTCTGTGAGGATTCATGTAAAAAAACAAACACGCAAGAAAAAAAGTTTTGCTAAGTCAAACAAATGTCTGAATAACTACGTAATAAGGAATTATCATATATTCTATTTCATATTTAAGACCCACTGGAGGCATCTAGCACATACATGACTCAGTACACTTAGCCAAGTAACTCTGGAGAAATGTAGACCTTTCATTTTCCCACCATCTATTCCTATCAATGTCTCCAAAATCTAGAGTCAAGTTCTGGTACCTTCGAAAATAAGAAAAAGAAAACAATTCTTTTCCTGTCCTTTAACAAAGGTTGGACTGTCACAGAAAACCATAAGTAATTAGGCCTTGTATCTATGGGATAACTGCATTGTATACACTTTTCTAAAACTAGGAAACATAGGAAAGTTTTCCATTCCCTGAAACTGGTTAATTTCATTTTAACATGAGAAAGTATTTAGCTAATTATTCCTCCTTAGTAAGCCTAGGGATTTTTCCCAAAAAGAAAAAAAAGTCTCTTATTACACAAGATTTTTGCCAATGGATCATTTCCAACTCCCTGCCAGACAGAGGGTCCATTTTCACAGCAGTATGAGCTCATAGGATTAGCTCCATGAGAGTATAGACCTTGTTTGCCTGGTTCACTGCTATAATCCTGGTTTCTAGAATGGTGTCTGGCACAGAGGAAGTTCTTAGTATTTATGAGGGAGCAAATAAATTAATCTACATTTCCTAGGTACTGCAGTCATTTCCAAATTATAGTGAGATTCTTCAAAAATAATTAGCCTCATTACTTGCTTGTATCAGGGTGAGGTTCATTTTTTTCAACCCAGGCTGAGTTTCTCTCGTCCTTCTGAAAAATGCTAAAGAAGTCATGATAATGATAAGTGACAATGATAAAGGGGTACTGATGTATAAGGTCAGATCACTGGAGCAAACCTCAAAACACCACCATTTTTGGGCATTCATTGCCCAAAAGTAAGCTTCTCCCACCCCTGAAATGTCCATCTCCCCATGCATTCATCCTTTTATTATCTTTGATTCCTTATCTCTAATCCAACCTCCCACTGCCTGTCACCTTTCCAATCTTTCACGTGTGCCCTCTGAAATCGCTCTCTTAGGAAACACATTTTGTAAACCATTGACCTACTCACATACTGTTCCTTCTACTTTTCCCCATGACCAAATCCTAGCTCTTTTCTGATAGATTGCTTTCCCATCGACTTTGTCAACTGAACTTCACTTCAGCTCATTCCCCCGTACCCCATGAAGTTCTTGTTTGAGGTGGGCTTAGTGTGTTTATGACTCTACAGTACCACTTCCAGACCACTGATGCTCCTCCAAAACTGGAAAATATCCTCCTCTGAAACTAGGTCAGCGCAGAAAATGAAACTTTCTCCTTCATTATCATTTGAATTTGTCCATTTCCTGGCTTCTCATTCTTGAACTACTTCTTTTCTAACAAATCTTGCCACCATTATAGTGGCCTGCAATGATGCAGAATACACATCCAAATTACCAACTACTTATTCCCTTCACCTTTGTAACACCAATAACATCAGTCATCTCCCCAAAGTAATTATAAAATCTTGATATTAACATCCATTCTTCCAACTCTCATGTACATTATCTACAGTATTTGTTGCTTAACTGTATTGAAATCTTCAGCTCCTCTACCTTTTACACTTTCCCCATTAATTCCATTCTCTAAACAGCTCAGACCTCATTGCTCATTGTTTCAACCAACCATTCTTTTCTAATACTCACAAATCCTTTGCCTCATTCTCATCTGCCGCCCAGCTAGGTAAAATCCCTGCTCTGAGGACACCCATTCTGTACTTCAAAAATTTATATGTTCCATTGATATGTTCAGAACTTGATGTGCTTTTGGCTGTATTATCTATCTCAATAAAAAGCACCAAGTGCTCAGTTACAGAAAAACAAATATCATTCTTGACTACCTTTCTTTAATGCTATATCCAATCAATTACAAAGACTTTTTAGTTCTAAATGTATTGATATCTACGGTAGATGTCTTCTTGGATTACAAGACATAAAAATGTACACTTTGGGTGATGAAACAAAGAACCCCTTTGACATAGTATGGAAGGAGGAGGTATATATTGGAGGAAAAATATCCCTACCATTCTATCAGTAATAAGTGGATGGCAGTTTCCATTTTTCTCCTATTAACATGCAGCCAAGAGAAGAAAGCCACAGGTTGAATAAGGGAAGATATGAGAAAAAAATTTTGAAGAAGAAAACAGGGCTTAGGAAAAGGATCATAGCTGTGGGCCTTGGGAGGTTCATATCTTGTATAAGATTCTCTATATAGAGAAAAGACCAATTGTCTTTTTGACTATTCTCTAACATTTAGTTGAGAATTTTTTTTTTTTTCCTTCGATCACTCTCTCTTATTTTCAAACATTTAGTAAAAATCTGTTCTGAAGCATGGCCTTCCTTTGGAGTAGTATTGCTACCACATTACATAAAATAACTTTTATATTCTTAGCTAGTACCTGAAACTTAAAAGTGATACAATTTGAGTTCAAGAGAAGGTGGCTAAAATCTCACTGAGAGGGAAGAATCAAGATGGTGGAATAGAAGGACATGGAGCTCAACTCCTCCCACAAATAAATCAAAACTACAACTACATGAGGAACAATTCTCACAGAATACCCATTAAACACTGACAAAATATCTCAGACACCCTAAATCACAAGAAATATCTTCACGTAACTGAGTAGAACAAAAGAAAAAAAAAAACAAAAAGGAATCAGGATAGAACCTATGCCCCGGGGCCGCCGGGAGGGAGCTGTGAAAGAGGAAAGGTTCCCTCACCCTGGGAAGCTCCTTCATCAGTGGGGAGATTAGCCGGAACAGAAAGGGAACCTTACAGGCTCGGAGGAGAGCACAGCAGCCTGTCTGCGGTAGGCAGAAGAGAGAGAGACTTATACAGATGGTCTGTGCCACCACTCTGTGCACCCCAGCCTGAGACGCATACGTGCTAGTGGGTGTGTGGACTGGGTGATGAAACTTGGGCTTCAGAGGACCGACCTGGGAAGAGGACTGGGGTTGGCTAAGCAGAGACAGCCTGAAGGGGCTGGAGCATTGTACCGGCTGAAAACCAGTGGGGGTGGGGTGTGTGTACGAAGAAGAAAGCATGGGCCTGCCATAGAAGTGAAGCACTATTGTGAAGTGGTGCTCAAAGGGAGGGGTGGGGCCTGCCATAGAAGCCTCTTTCTCAGCACACTCTCAGCCAGCATTACATGAGTTCTGGGGACCCACAAGCACCAGCAGGTTGCCCACACGTGGAAGTGGGGCTGAAATCAGAGCTGAGTCCCAGGGGCCATGCGACTCAGAAAGGAGGACTGAAATCTGAGCCCTCTCCCTGTGGCAGTGCGACCCCCAGATTTATGCCACCAGCTTTATAAACTCAGCACCTGTGGGACATCTGAGTGAACAACAGGTGCTCCTGTGGCTGGGAAGGGTCTGGTCTTAGCAGCTGTGGCCTTAAAAGCTGGGGTCTGAGCTGCTTTCATAGTTCTCATGGCAGGTCCAAGTGCACGACTACTGCAGTCCTGGTACATGACTTCAGTGGACCTACGCTTATGGATCTGTGCTGGTAGGTTTGTGAACACAGTGTGGAAGGAACACCAGGGCCGATTGCCTGGATTTCCAAGGGTGAGGCAGGGCTGAGGGTAGTGTGAAAAACAGTATACTGTGTGAGCCCACAAAATGGGTGACAGGTAACAACACAGAGTGCACTCAGGTGCAAAGCTCTGGCAGAGGACTACTCAGTGGCTCCTCTCCCAGCAGGAGTGCTCCAATCCCACCTACCTCACACCACAGCTCAGAAACTGATCTGGAAGCTTCTACTCAAACAACTAAAAAGCAGATCCTGCCCCTGACAGGGCGGTGACAACCATGGAACAAAGAGGAGGTCCCACTCAATAGCCAGTGCAGGCTCTGGTCATCACACCACCAATCACATCCCCACCAAGGGGACAAAGACCAGCACACACTGAGGAAAGAAGCAGCAGGCATCCATACTAACAACAGCCCTTACACCAAAAATATTAGACTCATGCAGACTACACAGGGATGCTCCCACATAAAAGCAGCCCTTCAAGACAACATTAGATATCTTTCTCTCCTAAAGTCAGAGAAACTCTTTCTCCTTAAAGTCAGAGAAATATAAGTAAAGTGAAAAAGCAGAGGAACCACTCCCAATTAAAAGATCAAGAGAATACCCCTTAAAGAATAAAGAATGAAACAGACCTCTTCAGTCTAATAGACACTGAGTTCAAAAAGGAAATAATGAAAATACTGAAGGAAATAAGAAAGACTATTGATAGAAATGCAGATTACTGTAAAAAGGAATTAGAAACTATAAAGAGGAACCAAAAAATTTAGAAAACTCATTTTCCCGGGTAAAAGCTGAGCTAAAGGCAATGAATAGAAGATTGAATAATGCAGAGCAACAAATAAGTGATCTGGAAGATACAATAATGGAAATCAACCAATCAGAACAGTAGAAAGAAAGACAAATGAAAAAAAATGAAACCAATATAAGAGATATATGGGATAATATAAAGTATGCCAATCTATGCATAATAGGGATCCCAGTAGGAGAAGAAAGAGAAAAGGGGATCAAAAATGTATCTGAAGAAATTATGGCTGAAAACTCCCCAAATCAAAAGAAGGAAACAAATATCCAGGTACAGGAGGCACAAAGGGTCCAAAACAAGATGAACTCAAATAGACCTAAACTAAGACATATTATAATTAAAGTGGCAAAACTTTAAAGAAAAGTCTAAAGGCAGTAAGAGAAAAACAAAGAGTTAATTACAAGGGACCCCCATTAGGCTACTGGCTGATTTCTCTACAGAAATGTTGCAGGCCAGAAGGGAGTGGCGAGATATATTCAAAGGCCTGAAAGGGAAAAATATGCAACCTAGGATACTCTACACAGTGACATTATTATTTAGAATAGAAGGAGAGATAAAGAATTTCTCACACAAGCAAAAACTAAAAGAATACAACAATACTAAACCTATCCTAAAAGAAATATTGAAAGTTCTGCTCTAAATAGAAAAGAAGCAAGCATCTATAGGAAAGAGAAAATCATAATTGGAAAGTAAATCACTTAAGTAAGCCAATATACAGATTAAAAAAATCAAAACATTTTTGTGAAAGCAAGGATAACTACAATAAACAGCAAAAGGATAAATATGAAGATTAAAAGAGGACATTAAAATCATAAAACGTGGGGAGTAGAGTAAGAAAGAGTAGTTTTTTCTTTTTTTTTAGAATGTGTTTGAGCCTATATGACTACCAGTCTAAAGCGAGTAGATACAGAAAGGGGTTAACATACTTGAGAAACAGGGTAACCACAAATCAAAAACATAAAATAAATTCACAAAACCAAAATGAAGAGAACACAAGCATAATACAAAAGAAAACCATGAAACCACAATAGGAAAAACAAAAAGAAAAAGAAAGGAACAAAGAAGAAATACAAAATCAACTGGATTTAAAATGGCAATAAATACATATGCATCAATAATTACCTTAAATGTCAATGGACTAAATGCTCCACTCAAAAGACACAGAGTGGCAGACTGGATTAAAAAAAAACAAGCAAACAAAAAAATAAGAGCCTACAATATGCTGCCTACAAGAGACCCACTTTAGGGTAAAGGACACACTTAGATTTCAAGTGAGCAGATGGAAAAAGATATTTCATGCAAGTGGAAATGACAAGAAAATGGGGGTAGCAATAGTTATATCAGACAAAATAGACTTTAAAACAAAGGCCATAAAGAAAGATAAAGAAGGACACTATATAAAGAAGAGGATATTATACTCTCGTTAATATAAAGGAGCACCTAAATACATAAAGCAAATACTAACATATATCAAGGGAGGAACTGACGGGAATACAATAATATTAGGAGACTTTAGTATCTCAACCACATCAATGGACAGATTTTCCAGACCGAAAATCAATAAGGCAACAGAGATGCTAAATGATAAAATAGAACAGTCAGACTTAATTGATATTTTCAGGACATTACATCCAAAAAAAGCCAGAATACACATTCTTTTCAGGTGCACATGGAAAATTCTCTAGGACTGACCACATACTAGGGCACAAAGCAAGCCTCAACAAATTTAAGAGGGTAGAAATTATTTCAAGCATCTTTTCTGACCACAGAAAAGATGAAACTAGAAATCAACCACAGAAAAAGAAATGAGAAAAAAACGGTAACATGGAGACTAAACATGCTGCTAAAGAAAACCAATGGGTCAACAATGAAATCAAAGAGGAAATTTAAAAATACCTTGAGGCAACAATGAAAACACAATCATACAAAATCTATGAGATGCAGCAAAAGCAGTTCTTAGAGGGAAGTTCATAGCGATACAGGCCTTCCTCAAAAAACAAGAAAAATCTCAAATAAACAACCTAACCTATCACCTAAAAGAATTCCAAAAAAAAAAAAAAAAAAACAAAACCTAAAGTCAGCAGAAGGAAGAAAATAATAAAGATCATAGAGGAAATAAAGTAGAAATTAAAAGAAAATAGAAAAAAATCAATAAAACTGAGTTGGTTCTTTGAAAGGGTAAAGAAAACTGACAAACATCTGGCCAGGCTCACCAAGAAGAAAAGAGAGAGAACCTAAATAAACAAAATAAGAAATGAAAGAGAAGAAATGCCACAAATTACCACAGAAATACGAAAAACAAATAAGAGAATACCATGAACAATTATATACCAACAAATTGGGCAACCTAGAAGAAATGGACAAGTTTCTAGAAACATACAGCCCACCAAAACTGAATCAAGAAGAAACAGACAATTTGAACAGACTAATCATTTGAAGTGAAATAAAATCTGTAATTAAAAAAAAAAAAAACTCCCTGCAAACAAAAGTCCAGGACCGGATGGGGTCACTGGGGAATTCTACCAAGCATACAGGGAAGAATTTATACCAATCCTTCTCAAACTCTTCCAAAAGACTGAAGAGCAGGGAACACTCCCAAAGTCATTCTATGAAACCACCATCACCCTGATACCAAAACCAGACAAAGACACTACCAAAAAAGAAAATTACAGGCCAATATCTTTGATGAATATAGATGCAAAAATTCTCAAGAAAATAATAGCCAACCCAATCCAAAAACACATAAAAAAGATCATACACCATGACCAAGTTGGATTCATCCCAGGGTCATGAGGACGGTTCTACATATGCAAATCAATCAATGTGATACACCACATCAACAAAAGAAAAGACAAAAAACACGTGATCATCTCAATAGATGCAGAAAAATCATTTGATAAGATTCAACATCCATTCATGATAAAAACTAATACCAAAGTGGGTAGAGAGGGAACACATCTTAAAATAATAAAAGCTATTTATGACAAACCCACAGCCAACATAATAACAGTGAACAGCTGAAAGACTTCCCACTAAAATATGCAAGCAGACAAGGATGCCCACACTCACCACTTCTATTCAATATAGTATTGGAAGTCCTAGCCATAGCAATCAGAGAAGAAAAAGAAATAAAACATATCCACATTGGAAGGGAAGAGGTAAAATTGTCATTATATGCAGATGACATGATACTATATATAGAAAACCCTAAAGATTCCATACAAAAACTACTAGAACTGATAAACAAATTCAACAAGGTAGCAGGATACAAGATTAATATACAGAAACTGGTTGCATTTCTTTACATTAACAATGAAGTATCAGAAAGGAAAAGTAAAAAACAATCCCTCTTAAAATCACATCAAAAAAAAAAAAAAAACTTAGGAATAAACCTAAGGAGGTGAAAGACTTATATGTTGAGAACTATAAAACATTGATAAAGCAAAGTAAAGATGATTTAAAGAAATGGAAAAATATCCCATGCTCTTAGATTGGAAGAACTAATATTGTTAAATATTAATGAAACACCACCTAAAGCAAACTACAGATTTAATGTAATTCCTATCAAATTATCCATAACATCTGTCACAGAACTAGAACAAAAAATCCTAATATTTATATGTTATCATAAAAGACCCAGAATTGCCAAAGCAATCCTGAGGAAAAAGAATATAACAGGAGGCATAACCCTCCCAGACTTCAGACAATACTATGCTACAGCAATCAAAACAGTGTGGTATTAGCACAAAAACAGACATATGGATCAATGGAATAGAATAGAGAGCCCAGAAACAAATCCACACATCTATGGACAATTAATCTTCAACAAAGGAGGCAAGAATATAAAATGGGAAAAAGGCAGTCTTTTTAGCAAGGGGTGGTGGGAAAGTTGGACAGCTGCATGTAAATCAATGAAGTTAGAACACGCCCTTGCACCATACACAAAAATAAACTTGAAATGAATTAAAGACTTAAAATAAAGCATGACACCATAAAACTCCTAGAAGAGAACATAGCCAAGACATTTTCTTACATAAATTGCACCAATGTTTTCTTAGGTCAGTCTCCCAAGGCAACAGAAATAAAAGCAAAAATGAACAAATGGGGCCTAATCAAACTTATAAGGTTTTGCACAATGGGTTTTGCACAGCAAAGGAAACCATAAACAACATGAAAAGACAACCTATAGACCAGGAGAAAATACTTGCAAATGATGTGACCAACGAGGGCTTAATTTCCAAAATATACAAACAGCTCATACAACTCAATTACAAAGAAACAAACAACACAATCAATAAATGGGCAGAAGACCTAAATAGACATTTCTCCAAAGAAGACATACAGATGGCCAATAGGCATGTGAAAAGATGCTCAACATCGTTAATTATTAGAGAAATGCAAATCAAATCTACAATGTGTGTGTGTACCACCTCACATCAGTCAGAATGGCCATCACTAAGAATGTCTACATATAACACATGCTGAAGAGGGTGTGGAGAAAAGGGAACCCTCCTACACTGTTGGTGAGAATGTAAATTGGTGCAGCCACTATGGAAAATAGTATGGAACTTCCTCAAAAACTAAAAATAGAGGGCTTCCCTGGTGGCGCAGTGGTTGGGAGTCTGCCTGCCGATGCAGGGGACATGGGTTCGTGCCCCGGTCTGGGAAGATCCCACATGCCATGGAGCGGCTGGGCCCGCGGACCACGGCCGCTGAGCCTGCACGTCCAGAGACTGTGCTCTGCAACGGGAGAGGCTGCGACAGTGAGAGGCCCATGTACAACAAAAATAAAAATAAAAAAATAAAAATAGAGTTGCCATATGACTCAGCAATCCCACTCCTGGGCATATATATGGGTGACACTATAATTCGAAAAGATACATGCACCCATGTTCAAAGCAGCACTATTTACAATAGCCAAGACATGGAAACAACCTAAATGTCCATCACTGGATGAATGGATAAATAGATGAATGGATAAAGATGTGGTGTATATATACAATGGAATATAACTCAGCCATAAAAAAAGAATAAAATAATGGCATTTACAGCAATATGGATGGACCTAGAGATAATACCAAGCGAAGTATGTCAGAAACAGAAAGACAAATACCATATGATATCACTTATATGTGGAACCTAAAATACGACACAAATGAACTTATCTATGAAACAGAAACAGACGCACATAGAGAACAGCCTTGTGGTTGCCAAGCTGGAGGGGGAGCAGGGAAGGGTTGGATTGGGAGTTTGGGACTAGCAGATGCAAACTACTATTTATAGAGTGGATAAACTACAAGGTCCCATTGTATAGCAAAGGGAACTATATTAAGTATCCTGAAATAAACCATAATGGAAAAGAAAAAAGTATCTCGTTGAAAGTGGATTTAGTTAAAATAGTGAAGCACAGAATGAACAGTAACCACAGAGAACTATATCATACTTTCATCTCTCAAGCCATAGAACTAACTTTAAATCCATTTAAAATTTTCAGTGATGATACTGGAAAAAAGAATTCTCTACAAATATAAAATGTCATGTTAGGAAAGATCACAAACTTGACTCTCCAATCAAATAGATTAAGAGTGAAATAAGCAAACAAAATATAAGTGTAAAGAATTGTGTCATTTGCTTTGTCTCATAAGAGAGTCAATACTTTAAATGAGCATAAACGTCAGTGTCACTGTGTTCAATATCCTGACAGCTACATAACAGTAAAGGCCTGAGGATTGTATTCCTGAGGCAATCATTCACCCATTACACACAGAAAAAGGTTATTTAAGAAGAAAGAGTATTAACTATCTTTTTACCTCCCTAATAGTTATTAATGAAATAATGTTTAAAAACTATTTGGCAAGAATGTTATTCTGTTCAATATTTCTCTCTTTGGAAATTATCCAAGCAAACACAAAGAGAGAATAATCAACAGTAAAATTTTGAACAATTCAATCTTAATACAGATAATAAAAAGATGCCTACCTACCAGTGATAGGTACTTGGGACCCTAGGGTAACAGAGAGTCTGACTTACAGAATCACAGGAAAGTTTACTCATATCAAGATAATGTTCACCATATCACAGGAGAGGGCAGTGAAATATTTTCAGCCCAGGTCATAGGATAAACAATCACGAGTTTTCCTATTATCTTCTAGAGCAACACACAGATGTAGCTGGGCATATTTCTCATCTTGTCCCCATGAATCTGCTCAACTCCAGCAGCTAATGAAGATTTAAAAGGAAAAATTAAATCTCAAAATATAACCACATAATATACTTATATTAAAAATGAAAATAAACATTTATATTAGGAATTATGAATATTAAAATGATATTTGGATATGAAAAATTATCAAAGAATAACTTGGGGGAGTCTTTATATTTTATTTAATTTTTTTTATTCCCAATATGAACATTAGCTAAAATATGGACTGCAGAAATGCTCCCAGAATATGTTCTTACAGAGCATGATCTAATAAATAGATAGGAATTATTTGCAAATAATTTATTCAACTAATTTTAATAATTAGTTGTGCTTATAAATTCTTGGAAAATTTGCATTCTTGAACAATTTTAACTCCAACAAAATTAGACACATTTTATAGGCACTCTATAAATATGATTAAAGAAAACAAGCACACATGATTAATAAATAACTGCCAGTAAAAATAAATAAATACTTTAGATATTCTGAAATATTTACACTCTGGATAGTACAGAGTAATTTTCCATAGATCTTAATTATTCTGTATTCCAATCTAGAGAGTTTTGATTAATGAGATATTTGCACATCAAACTATCAGTCAGCAGCAATAACAGATGATGCCTGTTCTGGAATTCGTCAGAGGCATGGTTATCAAGTAAGTGCCCACTCCTCCTCACTCCAGCAAAACAAGCAAGAAGTTTACCAAAATATCACTTTGAAACACACTCAGAACTGTCCTAAGATGAATTCTGATCAATTTTTTATAACTGAGCGATGTTAGACTAACCAGACAAATAACCACCCAGCCTGCTTCTTAAACCAGCTCAGATGGGAGATGATAAAACAGGTTTAGCACAAATTCAGACAGTTCCAGGCATAAATAGAGAATTAGCACATATGTCTTCATGGTGGCCAAGAATTTAAAAGCATTTGGTAGATTTAATACTTATTTCTCTCAATTTATCAAAATATTCTCCATACTAAGAAGTACAGTCTAGCTAACTATTAGTATAATAGTTCTTTTGATTTCTCATTTGTGTTCTGTCCTAAATGAATTATAGTAGGGTAGTGGTTCAAAGGGCATTTGTGCATAAGAGCTTGAAATGCTGAGGTGGAGAAAATTATATATATTTCCTGGATGCCCTCTTTGATGATTGTGTTTCATTAGATACAGGAAGAAGCCCCAGAATATGTATTTTTAAATTTTCCTAGGTGATTTTGTGGAAGTCAGATTTTAGAACCTCTGTTTTAGAATCTTCAAAATCTTTACAGTCATATAAGATTGTTTTGTGAAAGTCCTGGTCCCTTGACATTTTTTTTTTGCTACCTAATACCATACATGCAAAGATGAAGTTTTTGAGGTGAGTAAAGAGAGATGAACATTGTATACTATAACTTCTGTATTGACTCCTGAACCTGTTATAGAAGAATCTTTCCTGTCAAGTTAAAAAATTGGTTTTCCACTGTCCAGGTGATTAGGGTCTGAACATGTCTATGGCTTTAAGAGCATTACTGAAAAGAGTGATATTTCTATGTCATAGATAATCCTTTCCCCGTAATAATGTATATTTGTCAGTAGATGAAAAGTACAGGAATGTAATTGGTTGTCTATCTACTCATGGATATTTTAAAGCAACTTTTTACTTGCAACTTTGGATTGCTTGTATAATTTTTTTCATAAATTTCACATTATTTGTCAAGAAAATACTTGACTACTAAGAAAATTCCAAAACAGTGAGATAAGTGAACATTTTAACACTAATGAAAAAGAGGAATAGTAATGGACTCAGAAAAGGCACTTAAGGTCCTCTTCTTCATTTTACATAAATTTTATTCTTAGATAGATTTGGTAAGGGGCGTGGAATGCTAAAGAAAGAAATCAGAGGACTCGTAATTTATAGAAGAAAGCTTACAGGAAAAAATAATATTTTTCTCCAGTATTTCACCATTTTGAACTAGAAAATAAATACATTAAAACTATATTAGCAACCAAAGTATTGTGTTTTCTTTATAATAGATCATCTCTTTACTTATTATTCATTCAACAAGGCTTTCTATATACCATGGGCTAATATTGGATTTGAATATGAATGACATACAGTGGCTGTCCTCCAGATGCTCAATTTAATTACTCAACATAGCAGTTATCTAAGTTTTGACCACAATCCAAGCATTCAAATTCTTCAGCATAAGCTTACATGTATATTCTGTGGTCTAGGGTGTACTGGCAGATGGGGACTATGAAAGGAATTACAGAGGATAAGTATACTTATAGCTTGTAATGAAAAGCATGGGTTTCCAATACCAGCTTCACTACCTGATTGTGGTATATCCATGGGCAAGGTATTCATCCACACTAGGTCTTAATTTTCCTGGGAATACAAAAGTGCTTTCCTCACAGGGTGATTCTGAAGATTAAATGAGGAAATTCATGTAAAGGATTTAGTATAATTTTAGAATATTAGAAGCATTAAGTAAATCTTGGTTTTTAACATGAGTAGAATTTTCAGAAAGGCCAAGTTAAGATAGAAGAATCCATATGGTGGAAATGGTAAAGAGAAAATGAAAGGGCTTGATTGTTTCAACAATAAAATTTGGCAGATATCACAATTTCAGGAAAAAGTAGTGAACATGAATTTGGAATGTCGGGTTAGGATCAAATAGTTAAAAATCTTATGAAGGCTTCCAAGGTTATACTGAAGTGGGAACAAACCTGAATTATTAGATCTGTGTTTTAAGTACAATGGAGTGGGTTAATTTTACTGAAGAGATGAAGATCTGTAAGGAGGCTCTTGAAAGTGTCCAATAATGAATGGCAATGTGTGAAAAGTAGAAATGATAGATTTTGATGACCAATTGAATATGAGGAATGAGAATCGGTACTGCTTTGCTTCTAAAAGTGTGTTTAGGCAACTTTGCAGATTAATTTAAGTGAAATGGGGAGATAGAAAATGAAAGAAATTTAGTAGTGGTGATGGACAGGGAGAGACAAAGAGAGAGATGGGGTGGGGGAGGTAGAATCTTGTATTAGATGCACGTGGAAATGAGCAATAGGCTCCTGAAAATGCAGAACTGGAACTCAGATGCAACATGAGACCTGATAACACAGAACTGGAAAGATAGGTAGTAACTGAAATTGTGGCAGTGAAATTATACAGGGAGAGAGACTAAAAAGAAGGCTTAGGATGGAGGGCAGAACTCAAGGACATTGAAATGTTAACAAAGTAAGTCATGAAAGAAATAAAGAGGCAGGAGGAGAGCCAGAAGAGTAACTCAGAGATGAGGTAGTTGAGAATCCAGTACAGTTTGAAACCTAGAGCAGTGAAGTAGCACTGCATTTGAAAAAAGGCTAATAAATATGGCAATTGTCTGGCTATTAGTAATATATTTAGCTTTGAGAGCAGGGAACAAATGACAAATATAATGGTTCAAGGATAAAGAAGAAGTAAGGATGTGAGAGAGGGACCTCCTAGGTTAGAATGCTGAGCTGACTCCTTACTATCTTCATGACCTTGGACTATTGACGGAACCTCTCCAAATATTGGTTTCAGGGTTAAAATAATTCTTCATTTAAAGAGTTGTTTGGGAACTGGAGAGATAATGTGGCCTGGAATACAACAGGTGCTTAATAATGTTAATTATTTTTAGTTGTTATTATTATTATCTTTTCAATAAAATATCCCCAAGTCATATTGCAATTTTGTAAGCAGATTGGATAGGGGGTCCCCAGAGAAAGAAAACCAGGTATGGCTTTCTTGACATAACAGAAGCCATTTTGACCTAAGCCATTTTGTGATCTAAGCCTTGCCCTTGAACAGGTCTCAGTAATTAACCTTAAGGGAAGAGAGGGAATGCAGGAACAATGGAAAAGCAGTCAATGAACGACAGTATGGGGATAAAACTGTCCTAGCTCCTCCTCAACGGATATACATAGCAATGTGATACATATCTTTGGGTTCTGCATGACGGAAGCCCCCACCCGGATGGAGAATGTTAACTACATGCTGAGACCCCAGACTAGTCGGAACCTAAGGAATGATGGTGTTGACCTTACCTGACCCTCATGACTTCAATCAACTAAGGCTTGGACTTTGTCCACCTTTGCCCCAATTCTATGCTGAATTCTCCTCTGCTCAAGCCCCTGCATGAATAGGCATGTACCCTTAGCTTAAAACTTCCCCAGTTTTGCTGTTCAGGGAGACACTGCTTTGAGGAAGATCCCTGGTGTTCTTCTCACTTGCTGCAAGTAATAATAAATCCTTCCTTCTCTCAGTCCTTACCTTGGCTGTGTCTTTTGGCTAGACACCCTCCAAGAGGCAAAGCCAGTTTTCAGGGAACAACATTAGGACCAAAGTATTTGGATGAGTGTTTGATTCTTTTCCCTTCTCAACTCATTTCGAGTCTGACCTCTGGTTTATGTGTCTATTTCAATACTTATTCATTTATTCACTCATTGTTATTCACCTATTATTTATTGAGTGCCTATCATGAAGCTGAACTTTATGATATGATAAAGAAGAGATAAGATTTAAAATAAAATATATCCTTGCTATTGTTATGAAGAAAAAGTAATTGTACACTATGTCCCAGGACACTTAAGAAACAGACTCCATGTTTAAATGGAGAAAGAGAATCAGCCCCTGACATTCAGGTTCTGACTTCACATCAGAGCCAGGTCTTGGTGATCCCTTGTTGAACATAAAAAAAATTTCACAGAACATCAACATCAGACAAGGGCACTGTGTGACCACTTTATTATTACTCCTGAACATATGACATGAGCATTGTCCAAGACACAAAATCTCAAACATCCCCACTCCAGGCTAATATGAGTACTGCTGCCTATTTATCAACTAAGGCTTTAGCTTTGCTCTAGTCTCCTCAATCTATAGATAAGATTTAATGAGCTATCCTATTGCTAGGCAGTAAGTTAGCCATGAGCAACAAGAGGCAGCCCCGTTGGCTTAATGTCCAATAGCTGCCTAAGCTATTTGCCAACCCCACCCCAAACACGCCCCCATCATTACTCCAAAATGGTCAGTGGACCGGAAATATCCCCCACTGACTGACTGGAGGGACTTTCCCCACTCTGGCACAAGCGCACACCTCACGCTATCATGTCCTTAGATAATCTTTGGTGGCCACTGGGCTCATTAAATGTTCATAAATATTCTATGAATACATACATCTGATTATAATAGACTGAATTATGGGAAGGACATGCACAGCAGCGCATCTTGTTATATAACCTGCAGCTCTCAATTAAGACTGTCAATCAGCGACCTCCTGGATTATGCAAAAACCTTGCCTTAAAAACTCTACACCTCAGCCCTCTGGAGCCGTTGCCTTCCTTGGCCTGGCCCACCTCTCTCCTGAGGTGTTATCTCTGTTCTCTCCTTATCTTCAATAGATTCTCTTGCAACGGGTAAGATCTCCTTCTTTGCACCCTTACCAAGAACTGAGGCCCACGGAAGGAGGGGTCTCCAGACCCTCTTCCACTAACACTATCATCAAAATTTCCCCTGCTTTCTGAATGCTCCCATTTCAGAGTGAGCCCCTACTCCATTAGACTGTCCCCCCAAACACCCTCTCAGAGCCTAAATTCTGTAAGTCCTTTTTAACATCCCCTTACTGAAATGTCCCATGATTATCCCCGGAGTTCCATTCTCACTAACTTCAATGAGTAATAAACCCAACCTGTTTAACTGTAGGTGTGTTTCCGGTAGTCTTTAGCTAGAGAACATTGACAACAAATATAAAATGATGCATGTGGTATAATGTTTCAGCCCCATAAAGCTTTTGGATAGAACATGCTGTCCAGGCTAGCTATTTTAAATCAGATGGTTATTTTTAAACATGTGAGACATATATTAGGGTATATTTATACTATTGGATGTGTTAATATTGTTACTATTTGGTATTAGGCCTTATTGGTTTGACTCTATAGACTATGTTAGTATTTTATTCTCAATAAACACCTAATAACTTTGTGTTGAATTGCAACAATAAGAATGAGTTTTCTATGTATTGTCAACCAAGACAAATGTCCCAGTGAAAAGGCTAAACTATTCTAAGGTTTAGGGGATGTTAACTCAATAGGAGTGGGTTTAAACTTTAGGGTAGTAGCCACAGGATTTCTGAGTTCAGTATATTGATTGAGAATATTCAGCTCTGAACCCTAGTCTACAAAGTCTAAAGAATGAAGGATAAAACAAAGGGTAGAAGATGTGAATTAAAAAAAGAAAAAAAAAAGGAAAAAAGACCTTGGAATAGGAAAGAAGCTAAAACAGCAAACCACATTTTTTTTTTCCTGGATCTCCTCTTCACTTTAAATGTAAGGCTTCCACTTCCTTCTCTTATCTCCATTCTTTTTTTCTTGCCCCCTTTTCTTTTTCAAACAATATGGAGCTTTAAATATTATGATCCAAACCAACTTCCTAGTCCCTGCTAATAAATCTGGTCTTCTATCATGCCATATTTTTAACAGGCATCCAAAGGAAAGCTCCATATTTTAAGATATAAATGGAATAAAAATTCTAAGGTGATATTAATGATTATACAGGCAAACTATATACTTGGAAAGAATATTGAAAGCTATAAAATGTGATTACATTTTTTGTTTTATTCTCAAAGAAAAATTGTTAGAACTAAAATTATGAAATACTAAAATTATGAATTATATGTAATACTTCCCCTATTTTCCAAGTATTGGCTTACAAATAAATTTTTTCCAGCTTGGTGAAAATAAATGAAACATTAATTATTGTCTCTGATGCCTGAAATAATTTAGCTACTTTATCAATATGCCTTTTGGGCAAATCACCCCAGCGATTCTGGGATTATCATAAATGCTGCACATAGGCAATTTTTGCCTGAAATTGAAGATTATGTTATTAATTCCACATAGACTCTTCATCCTAAAATCAACCTATCCTTGTTTTCTCATCTCTAACCAAGTATTCAAAATTAATCAACTCTCTGAAGCATCATGTTTAGTGACGTGACAGTAATGTGTCTGCTATAACCAATCAGGTGAAACATCATTGTAAGACAGGTATTTCAAACATAAGACTTTAAAAATTAATGAGCAAAGGGAGTAAAACATGTACATTTTCAACCTTTCTTTTCTTTGAAGGATCTAAAAAGGAGATATGAAAACTCAGTTTTCTTCAAAGGCAGTTATTTAAATTTCAAATGAACTGCTTTATATTGCTAAATTTTAGATAAAATTAAGTATCATGTAGTCATGTATCAATGTCTTTAAAAGTAAAAAATATTCCTTCTGTAATCTTTTTTTTTTTTTTTTTTTTTGCGGTATGTGGGCCTCTCACTGCTGCAGCCTCTCCTATTGAGGAGCACAGGCTCCGGACGCACAGGCTCAGCGGCCATGGCTCACGGGCCTAGCCGCTCCGCGGCACGTGGGATCCTCCCGGACCGGGGCATGAACCCGTGTCCCCTGCATCGGCAGGCGGACTCTCAACCACTGCCCCACCAGGGAAGCCCTGTAATCTATTTTTTATCTTGGCTCCCTCTAACCCTCTATATACTATTTTTCTCACATTCAATACACTCTTCATCCTATTAACGTCCCCAAATTTGTTATCCCTCAAAGACTTTATATCATTAGAGGCACATGAATATATACTAGTATAGCCACAAAAATATATTTTAATTATTTTAACATGCTAGACTGTTTTCTATCTTTCTATTAACGTAGTTGTATATTTATATTTGAAATTCATTTTTTTGTAAGCTGCATATAGTTGCAGAGTACTTGCTTATCCAATCTGACAAGCTCTACGTTCTGTTTTCCATATTTAGACCATTTACATTTAGCTTGATTATTGATATGGCTAGGTATATATTTAATAACTTGCTATGTTTTCTATTTGTCCTATTTTTTTTCTGTCTCATCCATTTTTCCTTTTTATCTAGTTTGTCTTGTATTAACTCTCTTTTTGGTGTTTTTATTTAACTCTAACGTTGGCATACTAACTAAAATTGTGTGTGTGTGTGTTATTTTATGGTTGCTTTAGAGGCAATACTACACATGTTTAATGTATCACAATCCATCTTCAAGTGCTATTACACCACTTCATGATAAGAATATTAAAATTGTATACTTTATACTATTTCTCCATTATATAGTTTCTACATTTCCACTTTGTGTCCTATTGTTGTCATACTTTTTACTTTTGTTATAAACCCCATTTCCATTATTATTATTTTTTTGAACTTCTGATTATCTTTTAATGAGATTTAAATGACAAGAAAAAACTATATATCCATCCATAAAATCACCATATCTGACAATCTTCATTTTTTGTATAGATCTGTACTTTGGTGTGACATCATTTTCCTTCTTCCTGAAGAAATTCATTAAATATTTTTGTATGTCCAAAGGAATATTTTACCTTCTTTTACAAAAGACATTAGTGCTTGGTATAAAATTCTTTGTAGACAGTATGTCTTAATACTTTAAACATGTTGATCTTTGGTGTTTCCTCTTGCATTTTTTGGTCTGAAATCAGATGTCTTTCTTGTCTTTGTTCCTTAGTTCATAATATGTCTTTTACTCTGGCTGTTTTGAAGACTCCTTTTTTAAATGACTGGGATTAAGCAATTTAATTAAGATGGCTTGGTGTAAGTTTTTTCATGTTTCATCAAATTTGGAAATTTTCAGTCACTGTTTCTTCAAATATATTTTTCTGTCCCTCCTTCTCTTTTTTTTTTCTTTCAGATAATCCATTTAAATATAAATTAAGCTGCTTGAGGTTCATCTACTGCTCACTGATCCTTCATACTGTTTATTGTTATTTCTCCGAGTTTTATTGTAGATAATTTCTACTACTGTGACTTCAAGTTCAATAATATTTTCTTCTTCAATGTCTAATCTGACTTTAATTCCAAGCAGTATATTTTCATCATACACTTGAAGATTTTTTATCTCTGAAATTTTGATATGATATTCCTGTATATCTTATTTATCTCAACATGTCTTTTTGAATATTTGGAATGCAATTATAATAATGGTTTTAATGTCCTTTCCTGCTAATTCTGAAATAGCCATCAGTTCTAGGTATGTTTTGATTGCCTTTTCTCTCCATTATGGAGCATATTTTTCCTGCTTCCTCATGTGCCTTGCAATTATGATCAGATGTTAGACATTGTAAATTTTATCTTGTTATATACTGTTTTTTTTTTCAATATTATTGAATGTTATTCTGGGACACAATTAAGTTATATAGAAACAGTTTGTTTACTGTGTGTCTTGCTTTTAGCTTTATTAGGTGGGAGTGAAACAATGTTCGGTCTAGAGCTAATAATTTCCCACCACTGAGGCAAGACACTTTTGTATACTCTACCCAGATCCTCATGAAACTTGAAATTTTTCAGTCTGGTTGGTGTGAAGAGGCACCATTCTCAGTCCTGGGAGAGTGCTGAGCAAAGTTACTTCTAATGCTTTCAGGTGGTTCTTTCCCCTAAGTCAGGTAGTTTTCTCACACAAATGCACTGATCAGTCCTGAGCTGAGTACTCAAAGGGACCATCTGCAGAATTCCAGAATTCTCTTTTAGTGTAGCTCTCTCCTCTCTGATAGTCTGGCCTGTGAACTCTAGTTACCTTGCTCTTCAAACTCTCAGCTCCATAGCCTGAACTCAGGGAATCCAAGGATTTCCACCTGTGTTCCCCTCCCTATGTCATTGCCTGGAAAACTTTTCAAGGCTGTAACGTGGGACAGTCTTAGGGCTGCCCAAATTAGTTTCCTCTCTTCAGATTCACTGTTCTTCATTGTCTGATAGCCATTGTCTTTCAAACTGCTGTTTCACAGATTTTGTTCATTTTTTTGGTTGTTGCATGTGGCAGAATAAAACTGTTCTATTATTCTCTGTGCTTCTCTGGAAATGAAAGTACTAGCAATATTTTATGCAGATACTGATAAACTTATTTAAAAGTTATATAGAAACTCAAAGGGTGTAAGATAGCCAAAGCCTTCAGAAAATAAACAAATAAACATGCTAAGAGGGCTTACACTACCTTTTTAAAAGATTTATTTTTAAACTACCTGAGTAAAGACTATTTATTATTTGCATGAAGAAAGACAAGTAAATAGTGAAACAAAATAGATTATCCAGATATAGACCCACACATACATGGTCAATTGATTTTTGACAAAGGTGCCAAGGTAATTTAATCAGGAAATACTGTGTTTCAACAAATGATTCTAGAATAACTTGATATCCATATGAAAAAAAAATTGAACTTCAACCATTACTTCACACCAAACACAAAAACACAAAAATTGTCTCAAAAGATATTATAGACTAGCCATAAATGATAAAAACTATAAAACTTCCAGGAAAAAACTAACCAATAGAAGTAATATTTGCAATCTTGTGATAAGGAAATTTTTCTTAGGACTCAAAGAATAAAATTAGTAAATTAAAAAATTGACAAATTAAACTCTTTTAAAATAAAAAAAAAATCTATTCTTCAAAAGACACCATTAAGAAAATGAAAAGTAAACAGCAGCCTGAGGGAAAATATTCACAATGCATGTGTTTGACCAAGTAGTTGCACCAAGAATATATAAATATCTTTTACTAGTCATCAGAGAAAATCAAATTAAAATCACAATGATATACCACTTTATAGCCGCTAAGTATTTAAATTGATATGCCACGGTTTAGAAAGAATATGGAGCAACTGGAACACACACATTTTCCTGCTGGAGGTATAAAATGACATAACCAATTTGGAAAATTATTTGGCATTTTCTTGTAACTCAATACACTATTATTTATTTGGCCAAGAGAAATGAAAACATATGTCCATGGGAGACTTGTACAAAAGTGTTAATAGCAGTTTATTCATAATAGAAAAAATTGGAAAAATTCGTTTACTCATCAACATGTATGTTGACAAGTAAGGATACATTTATGCACGTTAATATTACTTCACAATACGAATAAACTATTGATATAAGAAAAAGCTAGATTAATGTCAAAAGTAGTCTATAACCGAAAAGAAGCAAAACACAAAAATGCACATACATATATGAAGTTTCTAAGCTATAATCTTAGAAACGAATGGTTTCCTGGGGTGGAGAATTAACTAAGCATGCATGAAGAAACTTTCTAGCGTAATGTCAATATTCCATATACTGATTTGGGTGATAGTTACATGAGTGTTTATATTTGTCAAAATTTCTCAGTCTATATACTTAAAACTTGAGCACGTTATTTAATCTAAATTATACCTCAATAGAGTTGATTGAAAATATTTAGCTAAACAAATGAAAAAAAGAAAACATTTTGCTCCAAAGTTTTCACTGTAAATTTGGAGCTGCTTTAGTGGCCATTATTGTTGTTGATATTTGTTAGAAATATGGCTTTTAATCCATTTTAATCTTTAAAACATATTAAGAACTAACATAGCTTTTTAAAGGGCTAGAAATAGTATCTTAAAAACTCTTATCTGCCATATATTGTAGGTAAATATCAATAGCAGGGCATCTTCAATTGTATTTTATCTATGAGATAAAATAAAGTTCCAACTAAATAAAAATGACATATCAAAAAAATCACCATTCAAAGGCATTATTTCCAAGGATTTTTATTTATAATCCATATTTGACTCCTTGATCCCTATCGTCACTTTTCTTAGATCCACTCTCTTTCAAATACTGTGTTAGCAGCAAAATTTTATATTTCCCATATTTTGAGGTTTGTCCTCAGTGCACCCAAGGCTGTGTAGGTTTCTCACACTCTTGATAAAAATGTGTTCTTTTGCAGAAACAGCTAAAATTGGTGCTAATTTTACGTGAATATGTTTCCCTTTGAGATGAAACATTTGGTACATTACGTACTGTTTACTCTTAATGTGAGAACAGAAAATGAAATGTTATTTATTTTTGAGACTAGCAATGAAACCTAGATGCTTACCTCAATTTTTGGAGACTGGAATGATAAGGACTATCACTGAGATTCCTGGCACCCTATGGTATAACCTGCATTTTTGCTTAGAGGTCAGTTTACCCCTCTCCTTTGTATAATGATGATGGACACTTCCTCCCTGATCCACAAGTAGAGAGAAGGAAATAGAGGGTGGGGGAGGGAAGGAGGAGGGAGGAAAGAAAGGAGTCATATTTCTAGATTTATCTTGAAAAGATTCTTACAGTGCTAGCCTAAAAAGCTAAAAAATTAGGAACAGATTCTGAACCACTCTAAAAATATTTAACCTAATTTCAGGGTCATTAGCTCTTTATAGTAAAAATTTTTATGCCTATGTTTGATTTTTCTTCTCTGGGTTTAATTGATCACCTGGTAGTTTTGAATTCTCCTTTTTCCCTCATAATGTCTATTGCAAAATTACAGTCAAGCTGAAATTCAGGTCAACTATTAACCAAACTGTAAAATATCCGTGGCTTATGCAAATAGTCAATAACAAGTTTTTGAATTTTAAAACCACTATAAACAATAAACATGAGCTCATTTGTTATAGAAACTATTATCTATTCCATTTTTTTAAATTCTCCTGAGCTTCTGGTATATAATTCACAGACTCTCTTTTAATGCTTTCTGACTTAAGCTTTCATACATACATTGCAAAATTGGTCCCAAATTTTCACCCTTGTCTGCATCCTTTCCCACTGCTATGTCACTTTGTAGTACCCTGCCATTCCAATTCTAGGCCTCACTATATGAACTTCTTTAGACAGCGGGATGTTAGTAAATGTCCATGCAGAGGCTTGCAAAATGCTTACACATTTGCACTTGCCTTCTTATGCTCCTGTGTGCTTGCCACACTTTTCGTGAATATGCTAGAAATAGCCAAAACAAGTGTTGGATTATCTCAAAAGAAAATAAATTAGAAAGTGAAGCTGACCATTCTAGTCATCCCAGCCAGAGGCACACTTAGATCAGCCAATAGCCAGCCAACTCTAGAATTTTGCTCAAATCCAGCCTTTATCAGCAGAAGCATCTCACCAATCCCCAGCTGACTCCAAATGTGCAAGCAATCAATGCTTATTGTTCTAAGCTGATGAGGTTTTGTAGTGGCTTGTTACTTAGTATTATTATGGCAATCGAATACTCATACAGTTGTGAAGGCATTCAGGTGTATTTTTCCTTTTGATACAGACAGATAAAAAAAAGTGAGAGGCTTTCTGATGGCAAATATAAAAACTCTTTCATATTTTGAAAGGCATTTAAAAGATAGATTTAACTTAATGTGTATATATTAATCTACATTTAGAGTTATCTCCTGGGGTGTCAACAACATAGTGGGGGGCCTGCAAATATTTCAGATAGAACTGATTGAAGAGAAAAAGAACAGTAATCTAGCAAAGGAAAAATCCAGGAGGATAGCCAGTAGGTATACAGTTTTCCAGAAAAAGACTTCTGTAGAAAACCAATGTGTGTGTGTGTGTGTGTGTGTGTGTGTGTGTGTTTCCTCTGTTGCTCCATATGGGCAAACCCATGTAGGTGTGTATCATAGGGAGATAGATATCAGATGATACAAGGACTAAATATTTTAAGCTCTAACAATAAAATGTTCTCAGAAATTGAGTATACTAGGTACTTGACAAAATCAAGAATAGCTTTGGCATCCAAGCCCAATTTTGTTTTTTTATGATAAACAATGAGGTAGAAATCTGAGGATACAGAGAGGCTAAGAGGGAAGTCAGCTGCTATACTCAAAATACCATTATACAAAATTCAAATATTATCACACTAGTATCAACTATAGATGACCAGGTAGATTCAGGTTTTGCTTCAAATCAAACATCTGCTTCAAAGAGGAGAGAGTTGTTTTGTTCTTTCAAATTTTCTCCCCTGGGGAAGAAATGATTGGCAGTGATGATGTCCAATTCCAATTCCATTATCTCTTTCAAAGCTAATAAATAGCAGACATAAAGATCTAGCTAGCACAATATTTGAACAGTTTTTTCCAGGAATTTGTAATATTTGTAAAGTTCCATTTATTATAATAATAGGAAGTATAGCTTTCTGAGAAAAGTGCACACAGGTGATGATGTTATTTACTGGATAACTGAAATAGTGGTCATATTTTCTTTAATATTTTCCTTGAGAGTAAAAAATATATATATATTATGTTTTAAGAGACTATATGACTATAAAAGGGAATTTTACCAGAGGTATCTGAGAACCATGATTAATAATGTTAGGAATATTTTAAAAACAAATTCCTTATTCAGGTTAGAAGTGAAACTTAGAGAATTTCCAATAGTCTACTTTTTTAAATTTAAAAATATGTTAGAACCAAATTCATGAGCATTATATTTTATTTACTAAGAAATACAAAATAGAGGACTGTGTACTTCTTTGATCTATCTACCATGGGAAAAAACTGCAAATTTGAATCTCTCCTAGATGTACAAATGAGAATAATCATGATGGAGACACATGCTGCTTTCTTTGTAAGCAGGGCTTAGTCATGGAGATCTGGTTGTAATGGAAGGCATCTTAAAGATTTACTTGTGTGGGTGACAGGAAAAGAAACTAATGAGGATTGGGATGTGGCTGTAGGGAGAGAAGAAGAAGAAATCTGTACTTAAACTATTGTTGGCAGGTCTAATTCTTAGGAAACAAACATTTTGAGGAAAAGCTTCTAGTAATGGCAAAGTTAATGTATTGAAAATTTCGACTTAGCAGTATTTTAATACATCCATGATAAATAAGGATATTCAGCTTACCTCCTACACCATACTTACTTTACTTTCAAGTTTTCTAATTATTAGTTACCATATTAAATATCTCTTTCTTTCCCAAAACATGATTCTAGATCTCAAAAAGGACGGGAGAGAGCCTCACCTATCTGTCTTCAGTTCTGCTCTGGAATAAGACCACTGTATGAGATGTTAGAAACAGATAGGTCTCCTTGATATCCTCAAATACACTGCATGAAGGAAAACTTCAGTAAACCATCCCTTGTACCACTTGAAGAGAACAGGAGGTATTGATGGCAAGCCAGTGACTCCCAAATGGATTGGAAAATCATGTTAAGGAAACACAGCTGAGCATCACCAAGAGTGTAAGATGAATGATGGATTTACTGACAAGAGTCAGTGTGAAGAAATGCCAATGACTAAAGTCCATAGTGGGGTAATTTTATTCCTTACAAGATGTCACCACGGAATGAGTATGGATGTATATATTCCTTCATGAAGTATCACAACACCAAGAACCACGGAATGAGTGTGGATATATATAGTCCTTCGTGAAGTATCACAACACCAAGAAAGCCACAAGAAAACTGCCTCTACAACAGAAAAAAAAAAAGGTGAAGGGGAAAAAGCCTGAACTAACTAATCTTACCTCTAAAATAAACTGTTTTATCAATGAATTTCCTTGGAAGTGAATTTTCTTGCAAGAGATTAGAAAGATTTCTGCCAATAAGTGGAATGGGGCCCAAGATAGAGATTAAGCTTGGTTTTCAGAAAAACTTAAAGAGCAATATGTTTTTTGCATTACTGTTTGTGAGCTGTAAAAGTGTTCAAATACTTTTTTTAATGCTGTATTTTTTACTTAAAGTTCTGGGAAATGATACAGCCATTTCTAGAAGATAATATGTATTTAGTATGATATGCACTTAGCATATTGGTCAGTGATATGAAAAATAATAAAAATTCATTACTATCTAGTTCTTGATTTCTATAATGTTCCTCAGAGTCTATACTATCAAATATAATTGAAGTAGAGGGCTACAATTACCCAAAATCCCTCCTTTCAATTTATTATCCTTTTAATTTTTAGTGGCTTTCGTCTTCTCCCCTTGCAGTAGGGAAAAAAAGAAATAAAAATGAAACGATTAAAGTTTGAAAAGGAAGAAGTTTAAGAGGAAAAAATTTAAACTAAATGGATGCTCCAATCATGAGTGAATGAATAGGGTTAGAGAAATTAAGGATTTTATCCGTAGGATAAAAAATGTTGGACGTTTTGCTGTATCTGAAGGCCTGAATCAAAACATCTTACAACAATCAGGTAATTTTTTTATTTCACAAAACAGTAAGCACTAAGGTAAAGCAGCTCTAGGGATGGTTTATGGGACAATAATGTCATCAAGGATGCAGGTTATTTCTTTCTCCCTGTCACCCTCAGTATTCTGACTTAATTATCTTAGAACTGGAAGATGGTCACTGAAGTTCAGTGGGTTGAGTGGATAACTTGTTGGATAACTCGAGTGTATAACTCAAGAAGAATGTCAATTATAATTCTATTGACATTTTTGTCACCTGAAAAACAGTACTTGATTTTAAAAACAACAACCAAAAACTCAGTTATACCATGAAAATAATATACGACATACTTAACCTAAAAAAAAATCCCCTTACTTAATATTTTTTACCATGATTCCCTGGTAGAAGCTAATTGCATTTAAAGTGAATTAGCCAAGGTTATGTTGTACACTCCAGTGCAGCATTTCTGAGTAAGCATGCATGAGATAAAATTCCAGAGGCTCTTAAACAGCAGGAAAATAAGTTTGTGTGGTAGAGAATCTCAGTTAAATTAAACTATAATTATGAAATATGTTACAATATTTTTATTTGCCTGCAAGTGGGAAAAACATTTTCATTGAAAATTGTTTAAGCTAATAAATCTGTTAGAATACAGAAACAAGCTCCTTTATAAGAGGGGCCAGGAGGAGTAGACATAAATAGATACAGATAGGAGCTTCAACTGTTAAGGAGACACATTCCTTTGAAAATTTCCTATTATTATTATGTTTCTATTAGGTGAGACTAGAAGGAAAAAAATCCTACAATTCTAAATACAAATTCACTCTTTATCCCAAGGAAGATAAATGGGAGAGGCAATTTTTAAAAATATGAAGTAGAGTTATGGAAAGAGATTTCCAGGGGATGTTGATTTTTTTTTTTAATTACAAATTCTGAAAGTACATGCATGTGATCAAGAACTACAACAAAGGACTAGCATGGATTTATAAAAATAATAAGTATCATGAAAGCTAAACACTAAATTTTTATTTGCCAACAAAATAACATAAAATGTCAAAGAGAAAAATTTATTTTTCATTATTTGAATATCTAAAAAGAACAAGAATGTTCTGCACTGGGTAACTGATGAAAGAGCATTATAAGAAAGCAAAGAAGGGTTTCCCTGGTGGCGCAGTGGTTGAGAGTCCGCCTGCTGATGCAGGGGACACGGGTTCGTGCCCTGGTGCGGGAAGATCCCACATGCCGCGGAGCGGCTGGGCTCGTGAGCCATGGCCGCTGAGCCTACGCGTCTGGAGCCTGTGCTCCGCAACGGGAGAGGCCACAGCAGTGAGAGGCCCACATACCGAAAAAAAAAAAAAAAAAAAAGAAAGCAAAGAAAAGGCACAACTCCTCACTGTTGTTAGAGAGAAGATGCCAACAACTGAGTTTGTAAGTTATGACAACCAGAGACATCTCGAGATTGAATTGGGGGTCTTAGAGATTAGTGACTTCACTGTCAACAAAAGTGCTCAGCAATAGATGGTATCAAGCAAAATGTGAATTGTTAAGCTAGAGGGATTTTGAATTTCCTTCCAATGCTGAGAATCTTTGACTCTAGAATGATTGTTGACTTGGTTTTTGGAAATAATAGGAGAGTTAACAATCTGCAAAAAAGAGCACAGTTTCCAAACTCCACAGGTAATTGTTCATTCTTAAATTAGGAAATTATCAAAATTAAAGATGTTCCCTAAAGTAATTTAAGATCCTTAAAGCCTTGTTTACTAAACACTGGCAAGCAAAATATACACTGATCACTAAGAGTTACATATTTTGCAAGAATAACAAAACTGCAAAACACAAATATGTTTGAAATATATAAGATAGAGAGGCTGAAGCTGCCTATTTCTTCTGAATGATAAGTGGCCTATGTGTTGGTTCACATTCTCTTATAGATTAGAACTTGTTATTTTAGGAATGCTGTTCATTTTAAGTGGAAGGAGAATATTCACAAAATTTTCAAGTGGCTCTATCATCCTCTATTGAAGGAACTGTGATAATATCACCAACTACAGTATAGATGTGCCGACAGACTTACTTTTCCTATAGGAATAGGGGTAGACTTTTAAAAACTGATACAGGAATAGGAATAGGCTGAATCTATAAAAAGTTTCTGAAATAACATTTTCCCAGTAATTTCTGGTAGTTTTTTTCAAACCAATAAACAAGAGTGCCTACAATCTGCAGAGCACAAAATCACACCAGTCTGTTTCTACAGAATTCCCGGACTCCAGATCCAAAAAAAGCACTGGCATATCAGATCTACTTTAACCTATATTCAAAAGCAGAACAGTATTTGGATTTTTGAGACACATAACTACTGCCAGCTGTTATTTACACTTTCCCCTATTTACACTTTTCCCTACGTAGAGTAGCTGTTTTATTTAAATTAGAATCCTCTGCAAACTTTCCATTTCTGTTCTATAGATAAATCTGCCAAACACTATCAGCAGGGCCACACCTGGATAATTATTGCAAACATACAAGATCTTTGCAGTCATAATTTCATTTCACATATTCATGCTTTGCAAAAACACATTATTTGCTGGTCTGCCATCATCCTGCTCTCCCTCACCAATCCCATTTTTCTATTCCTATTATGGAAACTATTATGTTTCTTCATGATATTCATGGTTTCCAGAGGTGTAATTGGAAAAAAACTATGTCTCCTATTTTTAAGTTTAGCAGCAAGTTAGAGAATCTATAGTTTACCCTTGCTTACACTCATTTTCTTTTGTTGTTTTTGTTGTTATTGTTATTTTCAGCCTAACTGTAATGTTGATGAGGGCAGGAAGTAGATTTTGTGCATCACTGCATGTTAGAAATTATCATAGTCCCTGGCAAATGGTAGGTCATCAATGCATCTATGTTGACTGAAAGGGACAGATAGATGAACAGCCAAATGAATAGACTGAATACTAAATAGTCATTCAAAATGAATATAATGTAAGTGGATAATCAATACTACTTTATAGGGGACTTCCCTGGCAGTCCAGTGGTTAAGACTTTGTCTTCCAATGCAGGGGGTGCGGGTTCTATCCCTGGTCAGGGAACGAAGATCCCACAGGGCTCCCGGCCAAAAAAGCAAAACATAAAACAGAAGCAATATTGCAACAAATTCAATAAAGACTTTAAAAATGGTCCACATCAAAAAAAAATCATAAAAAAGTACTACTTTATAACATTTCTCATTTCTTGAACAATCTGAGCATCCCCTGATTCTATATAAAGCTGTGACTGTTTTAAAAGGAATTTCCATCTTGTTATGTCTTAGCATTCCCAGGAAATAACAAAACCCACAGTGTCTGAACTTTTTATTTGGTCAAATGTTATCAAAATATTTAGACAGATCAGTCTCTACTCAACACAGAAATTATAGTTTAGTTTTCCCTTTTTAAATGTTTGCATTGTATCACTTAACAAATTATAAAGACAGGAAATACAGCATAATAAAATCACTCTTCTTGACACATCACAGCCAATGTCATTTTAGAAAACATTTATTGGATGCCTACTCTGTGTAGGCATTATTCTGGGAGATAACATCGCCTTTAGTCCCTAGAACAACAGTTCTCAAAATCCTTCAAATGAGGTCTCAGGACCCCTTTACACTCAATAATTATTGAGTATCCTAACAACTTTTGTTTATGAGTATTGTATCTATCAATATTTGCAACTTCAAAACTTAAAACAGAAATGTTCGAAATATAAATTCATTTAAAATAAACTCATTACAAGTTAACAATACATAATTTAATGAAAATGACTATTTTTTAAAAACAGTAATAAAAATGACATTGGTTTACATTTTTACAAACATCTTTAATTCTGGCTAAATAGAAGATAGCTGGGTTCTCTTATTTCCTTCTACATTCAGTCTGTTCTGATATCACATGTCACATAGCCACTGGAGAATGCACTCTACATTTTGAGAGAATGGAAGTGAAAAGGGCAAATTATATCTTAGTATTGTTATGAAAATAGTTTTACCTCATAGACCTTGTGAAAGTATTTCTGAGATCTGCTAAGGTCCCCAAACCATGCTTTGAGAATCCTTGACTTGGAACAACCTTTTGAGTTGATATTATTATCACATTTAACCTTAAAGAAACTGAACCTCAGTGAGATTAAATGACTTGCCAAAGATGACAGAGGAAGTAAGTGATGGATGCAGAATAAAACTCAAATCTCTTAATTCCAGAGGCAGTGTTAATCCCAGTTACCACAGACAGCCTCCCAACACTTTTAATCACAACTTTCATTTCTATTTATAACAGATCATCTATTGATCAGGGGAGCAGAATTTCAAGGGTTAACTTCAAACAGCTCTAGGGAACACTGGTATCCAGAAAATTACATACATTGGAAAAAAGTGAAAACCCACAAGTGTGAAAATAAATGAAGGGAAGCCTTATCTGAATAGAGTCAGGAAGGCCTGAAGGCCTCTCACACAAGTACCACTAGTTGCAGCCTGTATAAAACAGCAGGAAGAAGGAAAATATGAATTATGTTAACACGGTCTGTTTGTATAGAATTCTCTGTAAAAATTATTTCTGGTTCTCAACTTCTTATCCGTTATAATAAAAATGTTACTTTTCTTCCAGTAAGAGGGAGGACACTTTTCACATGGAAATTTCATCTTCTGCTTTTAAGAAAAGAAAGACAGCTCCCTGCCCCAGCAGGAATGCACTAACCACCTCCTGAAACCAGTAAGAAACCACCACAACCTCAAACTCGTTCTTCTCCAATGAACTTCCGTTCAAAACAACCCTCCCCAATTTCCTAAAACCTGATAAAAGCCTATGATTCACTACAGCTTGCTTGTCCCAAATTGTTATTCTCTGCCATTCCCAAATAACACATTTTGCTGGTAAAATAACTGGTTGTTTTATTTCTAAGGTCAACGCAAGCAAATTCTTTTGGAGGTGCCACACAAAAGGGAGTCTGACACCTGACTGGAGAAAAGCTCTTCAGATGATGACAGTAAAGAGAGAGAGACCACGACACCAAGGCATAAACAGGAAAACATGGCCAAAACATGAAGAAAAAAAAATTTCTCTTCTGAAAGAAACTGACAAAAATGTATCCACTTGAATCTTGGATTTTCAAGTGGCCAGGTGAGGCTACTGGGCTACTTTGAAGTAAAAGATTGATTCCAGAAGGGCAGAAAAGGCTTGCTCTATATTTAGTCACTGATAAGGAAAAGAGAGATCCCCCGGAGATGAGAAACTCCGCTGTAAAATGTAAAACTGAGGGTTCTCAGTGTCATTTGACAACCACTAAATTAATGATATTTTATGTTAATTAATGTATTAATATAAATCTGTGGTAAGAGAACCTGTCTCTGAGCTATATTTATTCTCAAAAGTGCTGTACAGGATGGCTATATGCAAACTCAGCAATATTCCTTGAAACTAATCACCCAGGGAAATTTTTCTAAGAATGCAGTGACAGAGATAGATGTTATATAATTGGATGTACCAAAATTTCCTTCAAAATTTTGAAGCTGAACAATTTGAATGAAAGATTACCTATTTTTTAAAGCCGTTTTTCTATAAATAATAATATCTAAAATGTATGATCATTCCCTGTTGGTGTGTGGTAATAACATTAAATACTGAGAAATTGGCATATGCTAGACATTTGCTACAACCTTTACAGGGATTGGTTTATTCAGTTCTCACAATATATCCATGATGGTGATACTCTGGTTATCCCTATTTTACAGATGAGGAGTAAGAAGTTCAGAAAATTTAATCAATTTGCCTGATATCCCTAAAGTAATAAATGATAAGGCTGAGATCTATACCCACAAAAGTTTATATTTTTAACTACCATGCTTTACTTATTTGATGACATTTAAGCAGAAGAATCAGCTATGATTTGATGAAATTGGAGTTGCCTCTTTGTCTACTATTTAGATCTCAGGACCTGTGTTGACCATACACTTTCTGCTTGGAGCCATCATTCTTTCTTGGTAGAAACTTCTTTCTGACCTTTTATTTTCAGATTTTGATATATTGCTTTTTCTAGGTGGTTTAGATGTTTTGGAAAATTTAAAGATCAAGGTTTGTTCAGAACTCTAGGTGGGCATGTGTGTATGTGTTTTGTCGCTTTAAGGGCAAAAATGGGACAAGAACATAAAGAAAATAAAGTATACTTTTGATGTTTGGCAACCAAAAAAGTAAAAGTTTGAATCTAAGCCCCAACAAGGCTAGTTTCTCCTCCTCCTCCTATTTTTCTTCAATAGAAACCTGGTTACCTAATCTAGATGTTTGACCTTTGGCAAGTCACACTCCTGGCTCACTTGTAAAATAGTTTAGTTAAACTAGAGAATAATAATAGTAATGATTATGATAATAATGATGTTGATAATAAAGCTAATCGTTCTAGAGTGTGTAACAAGCACCAGTTACACACTGTATTTTTCTAAGTGTTCACATATAACAACATTCAATTAGCATATTGGTCCTATGGAATAGGTACCATTATGATATACGAATTACAGATGAGAAAACTAGGGCACAGAGAAGTTAAGAAATTTGTCCAACACCAAACAGTAAGTGGCTGAGTCAGGGTTGGAATCCACGTGCTGATTCCAGAGTTCATGATTTTAACCACTATGCACTATTGATTTAACCCAACTCTCTGTTCCAGCTACAAAATAAAAATTTGGGCTGTAGCTTTGTTAGGATATGTTTTTCCCTTCTTAAATATCCTCTAATTTTTCCATTCAAGAAAATCAGTAAAGAGTAGAAAAATGTGCCTTAAGCATTGAAATTTCAACATATTACAATAATGGCATACTTTTTAATTTTACTGAGATACTTAACATTTTGAATTTGAGAAAGAACAAATGACCACATGGTAAAGCCACAGTAAATAAGTATAGTAAAAGATAATAAAGAGGGAACATATTTATGGCAATGTCTAGAAAACCAACATTTTTGTTGCAAATTTTCATTGGAATGAAAATGTCAGGTTTGGCTGGATAACATGAATCAACACTAATGCTCTATTACTGCTTCTTAGACACATTTGGCAACTGATCCTAGGAGACTGGAATTCACTCTTTATTGATCTCTGAGTAGAGTGTATCTTTAAGAATGGGTACAGTTAAAAAAAAACAAAAAAAGTATTCATCCTTTACAAGAATGCCAGTAACGAAACAATCATAAGTATAAATTAGGAGAGGGGAGAAAATAACCATGAAGGAAAATAAGTGTAATATACGGAGCAGAGACCAGAATCAGTAATAAAAAGGCACTTGATTTAGTTTGTCTTTACCATATTCTTCCTGTTACAATTACATAAAAATCCCACCAGATGGCGCAATAAAATAGACACCCCCACCCCCGCGCCCCCGCGCAACTTCTCTATTTGCACTTTTTGACTACCATAACATTTAAACTTTATAGAATTACAAAATCTAGCTCTGAATGATCCATGACCAGTTTTAATTTGCTTTGTTATTTGCTTACTTGTTTGTCTTTGATTTGTTTAGGTATTCTAAGTCATACTTCTATGCCTAGCAGTTTTCTCTTTATAACATTTATGAAGTTTAATTATATTATAGTTAAGGATCCAAAGGTTACTTCAAACAAAAACATGAGCTAAATTTTGATTAGGGGTTTTATTCTGCTTTATAAATATATTGATATATTATTATAAATATAAAATAGATCTAAAAGAATTCAAAATTTCTATGCACCTACTGCCAATAATTTATCTTTTTTATGACTTTGGTATTAATTCAGAAATATATTTCTTTGGTAGCACATTAACATATTTATCAGAACCAAGGTTTATTATAGATCATTACATACAGTTCTCCCCTTTACCTCTAATATATAGAAACCTGTACATTAATTACAAATTGACTAGTTTACAAAAATATCACTAGCTTAGCATAAAGTTTTACAGTTGGTTCCCATTTCATAGCAGGTCTCTATTGCAATTTAAATATAATTTGATATGTTATCAAAGTTATTTAACTGTAATATTTCAGAGTCATATTTACTTGCTAAAATGAGACACAGCTGTTTTGGGATTGTGATTTTAAAAAGATGTTTTTAGTGCATTATACTTCCTTATAAAGATAATACATATATTTTTCAGAAAAAGAAGAGACAAATGGAGAAAAAAATAAATTACACAAAATCCTATCTGCCTACAGATAATTCTTATTGTTAATTTCCAATTCATAGTGAAAATGTTGGTTTTCATTTCTAGACCCTTAACATTATTATAGCCATCACATTTTAAAGCAATGTCTTGTTATCACCCCATATTTACTTAGTAAAAATACCCTTATTATGATAAACTTTTATGACTCTTTCAAATTTAAGGTACTAAGATCATTGAGTTCTACTTTGGCTTATATTGTATTTTGATTGCTTATAATAGCAGCAAAAAATGGTAAAAGAGTTTTTCAGAGGTTAAGGGAGGCCCAGAACACTTGCAATTTTTATGCTTCTGTGATGTCAAACAAATTAAGAGCCATAATTGTAGATAATATCCAAAGCATAAATTTAGACTCCTTCATAAATATCAGGTCAATCTGTAGCCCTCTGTTCACAAATGGAGCAAATGTGGCTGTTACCATACTATAAGCATTAGTCCTCAATGTTAAATTTGACTGCATGTACTTCATATTCACTGCTTTCACTGACTGCTATTAGGAACATATTCAGTGGCCATGCAACAAACTACATCCTAATTAACCTTATGGTCTTACTTCTGCTGTCCCTGCCAATTTGTTTTAAACAATTCAGGCAAAACATGCCTGAATTGAGTAGATTTTCATAAACTGAAACAATTTAAAGGTCCACATAGACAAGCATGAACCAGATGTACTATATGTAATGTATATAGTAACAAGATTATGACCCTGCTCTGTGACACCAACAAATACACAATAAAATGTGTATCTATGAACCACTTTCAATTTCCTCATAAAATAAAACATAAGGAGATTGTAGAACCAAAATTGCGAGATCAATCAAAGATATTGTTGTTTTTGTTAGTAGCTCTTGATATCATATAAAGAGTGGCCACAAATAGCTGGCCACATCATCGTCACTACTGGAAAAAAAATCAACATTGATAATGGATTAGTAGGGTGATGTCACTCAGAAAATGTACTTTCTTTGTGTCTATTTTTTCCTAAACTACATGTGCTTGGGATAGACAACAAGAAAAAACAAAGAAAAAAGTACCTAATGTATGCAAAAGTGCTGCTTTCTTCAAGATCTTGTTATACATTTACATAATTTCACAGTTATATTTAATACAAACTCTATATATACACACACATATTATTTTGAGCAATTTTTACTCCTTACTGGTAATAACAACAGTACCTTGTATTCTTCTGTATTTTGAGTAGCTTACATTAAATAACACTGAAAATTATGTTAAGTTGTGAATAACATATGTATGTATATTTTTATTTCATACATGTGTACATATATATGTACATATGTGTCTATGCATAGATGAAATGTATATGAAATAAAGATACGCATACATATATATTTATTTCCAGGTTTTTAAAATGAGGAATATTTAGGTTGCATGCAGATTATTGCTATAATAAAAAATATTGAAATGAATATCCTTATAAAAATCATTTTGTGAATAATAGTTTTGTACTTATAAAAATATGGTATCTGAAAGATACCATACTAGAAATTATGGAAGGATACAATCCAGTTAAAATTAATAATGGTATGTATTTTTGCTTTTTTTTCATAATTTGAAGTTGTCTTCTAAGATGCCACACTCTATGAGGGTAATTCTTTATCCCATGCAACCTATGAGGCTTGGATTTCAAAACCCACAGAAGAAGTATGAGGCTATTTTCCTGGGAGAACTTTTGTAATCTTTCTTCTTTAATAACAGATTTATTATATCTAATTGAATGATGCATGTTATTTAAACCTGACATTTTTGTCATGGCCATGGTTACAAATTTGATTCGTCCAGTTATAACTTGTTGAGAAAGAGGACAGATTCTTATTGAATGTATGCAAAAAACTACATTTCCATGAAAAATGAAGTGACTCAACAAAGGCACTTTGTATAATATTTGCCTTAATCTAGCTTCTCCCAAAAAACGTAGAGCCTGAGACACAGACTTGCAGGTCTATACTGTCAAGCTGTATACAGCTGGCTCTCAATAATGTTTTACTTAGTCTTGTGAAAAACATTGTATACTCAAAGATCAATTTTTTCTGAACTATTGTCCTCTTTACAGTTTATAAGCTTTGATTTGTAGCTTAAATATTCTATATATGTATATTTAGACATTCACATATAATTAAATGAATAAATTTAAAGTATTTAAAATATATTAACATTAGCTTATAAAACAATGCCTATTCTATAGGGAATTAATCATTAAATTTCTAACATTTCACTTAAAAAAGAGACAAAGCATAGCCATTATTTTGCTACTAGTGAACCTAGTATGCTTTTAGCCCTAGGATGCTACTACCCCCAGACCCCTGCACTAGGCCTTAGGACACCCCCCTCCTCTCCATTTTGAGGGGCCCGCCTCCCTCTGCTGACCCAGAAGAGGTCAGCAGTGCTGTTCAGGCAAGACAACTCAAGGTCAGATCTGGGATCTAGCCTCAGTTTTTCCCCTTCAGAGCACTCCCCAACCCACTTCTCCACGCACAGATTCCAGATCCCTAGAATGTGATTCTATGGGGTTACTGCTGAACCCTGTGGCCGTGCCCTAGCAGTAGACTCCCTAGTAGACCAGTGCAGCATTTCTTTCACAGAACTAAGCAAGATTGAATCACTAGAATGGTGCTGACAATGATGGTAATGGGGGTTGGGATGACTTACTCACATGGGACATAAGACAAGTTCAGAGCCCTGGGAGACATATAGTCAAACCTTGAGTCAAGCCACATGCATGGGTTTACTTGTCAGTATTCCCACTATGTTACCATCTCTTGTCTGTAGCATCCGAGGGCAGAGAGGTGACAGTAGGTGTCTTTTACCCTGTGTGTCCACTCCTCCCCATGTTTCACTTCCATCCCCTCCACAGGGTGCTCACCACATGTCAGGGGGTCCTCCAGGGGTGGTCACACCCATTTCCTTCTAGGACTTAAGGACGTTTGAGGTTGTTGTTTTGCAATTCCATGAGCTCTTCCCATTGATGCCCACTCTTGTTTTTATTCAAGTGGCAATGCTGTGCTTTCTGATATTGGTCTTAAGCCAAACCTGTGTAGGAATAATCAATCCTTGCATGGATGGTACTACGCTTCTTATTCCACCCAAGGCTCGTTGCCTAACTCTCTCACTGTGGTAGTGTGCAGAAGTAGGGGTGGGAAGGGGGCAGTCAACATTGAAAAAGTCCATATTCTGATAATGCAGAGATTACAGCCTAAATAGTTCAAGAGAAATCATGATTGGATGATGTGCTATTTGAGATTTACACTATAAAATTCTGAATAATAAATTTACCATGACTAGAAAATAAAATATATCCACATTTTACTGCATACTCTGGGCAAGTATTGTATTGTGGTCATTATTAATGAAGCACAAAGATAATCATAGAGAGAGTAATTGGAAGCCAATTCACAGGAGCGTAATGGATGATGAATGATCCAGCATTGTGTGTAATGATGTAACCGGCTTTAAATAAATGGTATTGGAGAACTGCAAAGCCAAGATCTATGTTATTTCCATACAAACAGTTTCCCAAGAGCCATTGTCTTGTAAGTCATAACAGTACTGCTACCTTTTTCACGTGGTACGAGATAGGAAATTAGTTATGAATGCACAATTGATAGTAAAGAACATGAAGAGATAATTCCTGGACCTGAAGAAGAGATGGTGCCTGAACAATATGTAGAATCTTCATATCCACTCCTCTGACAATCAGCAAATCAGTGCATTTTCTCTATTACTCTAAGTCTTGGTTGATGAATTACCATATATTATACTTCACTGAGGCCTGCAAACTGTGAAATTCATTTTTTAAATTAAATTGTTTGTACAGTTAGGATCCTCACAAAAACATATATGTGCAGGGCCTACACACCCTAGAGGTGACCTTGCCACATGAGCAAACTTTAACATCATTTTTATGTTTCTTAAAGTGAGAAAAATCAATTTATACATGAACACTACAGTATTATTTATCTATTGCTGTGTGACAAATTACCCCAAAATTTAGCAGCTTGAAACAAACAACTTAATTATTATGTCACATAATTTCTGAAGATCAAGAATAATAGCTGAATATTTCTGGCTCAGGGTATCTAAAGAAAACGTAGTCAAGTTGTCACCACATGGGCCCCTCCATAGGGCTGCTCACATAATATGTCAGCTGGCTTCCTCCAGAGTAAATGGTCCTAGAAAAGTGAGTATGTTCAAGACAGAGCCACAGCTTTACATATCCTATCAGAAGTGACATCCCATCATTTTGCCAAACACTATTCTTTAGAAGTGAGTCACTAAGTTCAGCTTATATTCAAGGGGAAGCAAATAAAGATCTACTTCTTGAGGGGAAGAGTGTCACAGCACGTGTGTACGCATTTTTCCCAGTCTTACTGAGGTATAACTGACAAATAAAATTTTACATATTTAAAGTGTATATGTGATGATTTGATATGCATATATATTATGAAAGGGTTATTACAATCAAGTAAATTAACACACCCATGTGTTTTGGCGTGTGCGTGTGTGTGTGTGCATGGTAAGAATGCTTCAAAAATGTGGTGTATATGTATATATATATATGCATATATATATATATATCTTTCCAATGTGTACATATTTTTTAAAATGCCACAATGACCTATGCATTCTTTACAATTTATTAGGTAATGATAATTTAATAGTATATAAAAATAAGAAAAAATAAGAAGCAAGAATACATGTAGCTTGGCAACCTAGTGTTGTTTTGTAGTCTATAATTTTAAATTGAAACCTATTTGGAAACTTTGCAGGCAGACAAATTTTATACATTAATAAAGTAAAGTTTCATTCTACAGTTTATATTGGTTAAGCATCTTGGAAATTTTAAGCTTAAATTAATGTTTATAATATAAAATCATATTTATCATTGACATAATTTTGTTTGTAAGGTAACATTTTGTATTTTATCCATACATTGTTTAAGTGAAACAAATGTTTTACAGAATTTTCTGTTGTAAAAACAATATAAACTTAGTTGAACACTTTTTTAATAATTGTGTTATTTAAAATACTTTTGGAAATTATTGTAATTTAATATAATAATATAACCAGTGTAAGAAATTAGTAAGTTCAAGTTAATTAGGATTTTTATGAAAAATTACCCAAACTTTATACAAATTATATACACAAACATAGTTTTGGACTATGATAAAATCAGGATGAATTAAAATTAGCTAATCAGATTAATGTGCTCAAGTATTCACTTTGATTACAAATATTATAAATAATTTTTTAATCCTTAAATTTTCTTACTGAAGTTCTCAATTTTTTCTTCTATCAACTAGACATCAATTTTAATTTCTTTGCTTCTTATGCTGTAGCCTGGCAATCAGTCTTTATCCACAACTTGATAATTTCTCTGAGCTAATTTTTTTTTTTTAATTTAAAGAGCCAGCATTTTTAAGTCATTTGGACATGTTTTCTATATCTGGGATTAATGAGTTTTTTGATTATTTTGATTTGGTTTAATTAGCTTTGAATTATATGAGTGCTTATTAGTCCCTATAAGTCAATCAGAAGAGGAGCCCCAAGAGGCTTTATAATCTAATTTATTAAATTCCCCAGAGTTAAGCAAAGGGATATCAATCCATATGTTCATAAAACTTTTTTTTTTTTTTTTTTGCGGTATGTGGACCTCTCACTGTTGTGGCCTCTCCCGTTGCGGAGCACAGGCTCCGGACGCGCAGGCTCAGTGGCCATGACTCACGGGTCCGGCCGCCCCACAGCATGTGGGATCTTCCCGGACCGGGGCACGAACCCGTGTCCCCTGCATTGGCAGGCGGACTCTCAACCACTGCGCCACCAGGGAAGCCCCATAAAACATTTTATACACACAATAGAAGTCTCTTATCAAATTCTCAGAGAGTTAGGGGAATTTGGGGGTGGCTGCTTTCTGCAGGATGTAAGTGATTTACCATTGGGTTGAGCCCTAGGTAGGGATCATAGTAGGTACAGAGGCAGTACACCAGGAAATGCCAGGATAAAGATTTTTATATACAGTGGGTCTTGCTCCATTGTTTTCTCTAGTTTTTGTCCAAATAGACTGTGGATTGAGATATGGACTTAACTTTAATGCTTAATGTTTACTACACATCTATTTATTAATAATTAATGTTGATTAATAAATTAACTAAAGTTAAGCAATAAATGTTTATTACACATTTATCATTAACACATTTTGTTGTTAGCAAATATTTTATTCACATATTCATTTGTCTCATTTATGTACTTTCATAGACTTCTCTAGTTCTTTCAATAGAGAGAAAAACTATCTTACACTTAAGCTAAAATCTCTGGACCAGTCAGCAATAATCCTTCATATTTTATCTATACTGCAATTATAACACACAGTCAGATACATTCATATAATTGTTATTAAAGCTATCTAAAGGTATCATATAAATCACAGACCTTTGATCTCTACACCACACACATATGACTATGGCATGCAAAAATTATAGAATTTTTAAGACCAGCTAGTACCCAAAAGTCCCAAAATAAGAGAGAGAATGTGCCAGCCACTGACCCAAAAAAAAACCCAAAACCAAAAACTACAATTATAAAAAGAATATAAAAATATTCTTCTGTAAGAAGAGAAAAAAGTCTTTTAAAAATATCTACGTATATATAGATATACAAAAGACTGTCAGATTTGGTTTTACAAATTTAACCGTGGGTAAGCACAGCACACAACTAACTTTTTCAACAAAAGCTCACCTGTTGGTTGCTTCAACCATGTAATAGAAAGGTCTGGGAAACACAAAGAGTATCTAAAGTACATTCGTTATGACTCACTTGCAGTGGCTGCTCTTCAATCCAATGGCCACAAAGCTTTGTTTTTGTGTCAGTACTTGTTCCCTTTAAATGATTTACGTTTTTAATAGTACACAAACAATCAAACATTAGAGTACGCTATAAAAAGTCAGAAGACAAAATATCCCCTATACTGAAGACAAAAATGGACACTGGAAACTTTTCAAACTCAAAATTGATACAGCCTAATGGTCCTACTAATCTATGTCCTGTAATGTCTTGTAACCTGGTAGCAAAGATACAGGCATTCCAAAAGAGAGGTGATAGAATCATCAAGACCAAGATTAATGTAAATGACATATAAAGATAAACCCACCGTTTCTGTCATTTGTCACCTGACAAAGACCTGTTAACCAGATCCTATAATTAAAACTAGGTTCCCAAAGTTTTATCACTAACGGAAGTCATAAATAGGTAGCCAGGTACAAAAGTAAGCCAGACTTCACTGAGAACCAAACTCCAGAAACAGAAACTGAAACAGTAACAGAGTCATCAAGAGAGAAACTTCCATCTCTGAATAGAAAGATTTATCCCTGGATATAAAAAAGGCTGACCTGGGTGTGGAGACACATGAGCTATACCACTAGGACAATATTTGTCTACACAGCACCAGTGGTTAAATCTATCTGAACATTTTGGTGGGACCTCTATTTTGGAAGAAAACCCATAGATAAAAGCGTTAAGAAGAAAACATTTTACTTTTATCTGCAAATGGTTTGAGAGTCCAGAGTTCAGAAGAACTGGCTCCCTGATGAAAGTATACAAACAGATATTTAAAAAATAAAACCATGATTACTGTCATTCAGTTATCATATCTCTTATCTGTAAGGATAGTCACATATCTGTAGATGTCAGTGTTGCAAAAGTCAGAGATAAAGTTGTTTATCTTAAGAAGTTAGCAACGTACAGGAAAGGGCTTAAGTCTGCATTTATTTAGAGGCTAGCTCTACACAGGATGTTACATATTTTAGTTTATCTAAGGATGTGAAATCTTTTTTTTTTTCCTTACTATGGACCATGATGTGCTTAGTTATAGTGGTGTCAAGGCAAGGTACGGTTTTATTGTCTTGAATCAAATGCATACCTTTAGTAATAAACCATACTGGCTATGTGAGAAAGAAATGTCACAGGTTAGTCTTTCAAATCTGTTCTATTTTGACCCTAGTACAGAATTCTGGGTTTAAAAGCCTTAGATATAACCTAGGCTACCTCTTCTGTTTTCTTCAACCAAATTTTATCATCAGGGTGGAGGTTATTAGACATTATTGTCCAACAGATGCTATCATAAACTGTGGTATATCATCTACACTTTATTTTCTCTTTTCTGTGGGAAAACAAGTGAGAAAGACTACTGGAGTTTATGGTAAAGGGCAAGTAAGTATTTGAGTTTTGTGAAGTAGGTATGTCCTGTAGAGCAAGAGTAGGAACTATAGCTCAAAAAAATCTCAGTTTTTGTTTTTTTGTTTTTTTACTATCTTTTTTCCATTAAGATATCTTTAATGTATATGCAGTCACTCCTATAAGATTTTCACATTTTGTCTTTTAGGCAACATTAAATTCTCAAAACTCATTTTCTGAATCAACATTATAATGAAGCCATATAACTTCAGACATGATGAAGGTTGCTTTATTTTTACTATACATTATTTTCAGCCTGAAAAATTGCTGTTTGATATTACCAACTTTGGTATATAAATTAAGTCAAAAACATTGTGAAATTGTATCTTAAAGACAAGATTTTCCTTTTAACATTCTAGAGTACTTTTGTACAATATAGCCAATAAAAATTTGCTGAGTCCCTTCTAGGAAGTATTAGTAGTTTATGCAAAGAGTAAACCAATGAGTAATTCTATTTTTAAGACCACCACTAATTAACCTGGTATCTTATGTGTCTCATCTGTTATGAAAAATGTTTTTAAAATCTCTCACCCAATAAGTCTTTTTGATAATAATAAGCCACATGTGCTTTTTGTGGTTTATTTCACAAAAATTCTATTTGTGCTTATTTTTTATTTTGAGATATATTTTTAAATACTCTCTGATTATTTCCCCCAATTATCTCATAACACTACTTAATTAGAGCTCTATATTTTTGCTTAAGTTTTTTGAAAAGTTAAAAATGTGGGACAAAATTAAGAAATATACAAAAGCAATTGGACTTTGTTCTTCACTAGCCAAAAGAGAAAAAAGAAAAGAAAAGAAAAAACCCTACGGCTATTAAATGCTATTAACAGAGAAATGTTTTATTCAAAGTGTTTCAATCAACTTAAAAAAAAAACACAACATAATTTTTGAAAGAAAATCCAAAACCACTCTTTTGCTTCAAGAAAAAGTTTGTTGAATAAGCATGTGCAAACTCTTCGTAACATACTATTCTATAAACCAATATATATGTCCAGAAATAGAAAAACATTAAATGTCCCCCAAATAGGACAGCTTTCAATCATACCTATATTGCCAGCTTCATAACCTGTGAAAAAATGTCACAAATAAGACTAGACTCCTTTTCAACCAAGATACAATATTAGCTCTATAATCATTTTCTGTCAGAAACATATATCCAATCCTGTCTTCTCTGAAAAAAGACCACTTTACCTGTGATTATCTGCACTAGGCTGAAACATATGCTTTTCCCACTCCAGCCAGATCTTGCTGTTCAACACTTCTACTCATTCAATTCCATCAAATACTTCTACTCCACTTCTCAGCACTATTAGCTACTCATTTCTGCAACAGGACTTATTTCCTGTGACTCAGAAATTGGAGGAATGAAGGAAGATTTTTTCCTTCAGATGTTATAAAAACTCACTTCAGAATTACACTCTGTCTAACCACACCATGTGTAGACTTACTAGTAAACCTAAAACAAATACCATAAGTTCATTAGTAGATTTTTACATGGAGAAACAAGGCAGGAAATTAGAATAAAATTAAAGTAAAAAAAAATGGTGCATAACAAACAGGGAACAAATAAGAGCCCCACTGTTAGAAGTGAAGTACAAATTCAGAGCAGAACCAAGAAAAAATTTTAACAATACTGAGATGGCTGAGTTAGTTGTCCATCTTATTGAATTGAAAGAACCATTTACAAGACATAGTTACTTGCAAAAAGATTCGCTTTTTCAAGCTGTGAAAGTCTATTGATTTTTTCAAAGAGCACTGTATTTCACTGAAGCAGAGTCTTGTCATTTTAAATATAACCCAAATCTTGAATTTTTGTTCCTCCATTTTTTCCCATAGGCTGAGACCAAAGTATAATTTTATTAAATCTGAAAATAGCATATTATTTAGTATATAAATATGCATGTATTAATCAGAAAACTTCCAGTTTAAAGAACATCTTTAATTATAATAAATTTAATATTTGAGCATTTTAAGTGTAATTATTTAAATTTATGTTATGAATATCAGTATAGCCAAGATGCCCTAAACATTTCCTTAAAAATTGTTGTTTACCAAAAAAGTGGTGTTTACAATAAAATGAGAAAGACACTATGAGAAAAATAGAAAATCCTATGTAAAAAATGTTGTTTACTATAATAAATAGCTCTATTCCAAGGTTTACCCTCTTTAAAATGTCAATGAAGTGCTCACACACTGTTTTACTCAACAGTGCTTTTAACAACTGTACAAATACATTAGGAAAGAGTACTTTTATATCTTTATAATGTAATGAGTCTCCATAGATTCCTCAGAGCTTATACAAGTAAGGGGTAAATAAACGTCCTTGGGGTGTGTGTATGTGAGAGAGAGTACTAAACTCTAGTGATAATTTTCCTAAAAATTACTGGTTCCTTTTCTCATGGTAAAAAATTTAGAGGCTTTATCATCACCACACAAAATCTGTTTCTGCTTCCTCAGCCACTTAAACAAACATTTAATCAATACCAAGTAATATAAGCACTTATCTCTGTGTAAGGTAAAGACAATTTAGGAAGGACCTTTTCCTAAAGCTCCTAAACATATTTAATCTGTGTAAAGAAGTATAACCTGTATATACTCTTCCCTCTGAAACTCAGGCAGATCTTTAGCAGCTGAGGTTGAGGATGATTTGAAATTTAGCAGCCCTAAAATGTCCCTTCTGCTTTTTCAAGTCACAGTTTCTGCATTTAAATAATAAACCCTATCTATAGTCTAGGTGCAAAAAAGGGTTCTGGGGAACCTGGTTATTTCAAGTATCTAGAGAATAATGCCTGTTTATTAGGAAAGCATCAGTACTTCTAATATCCCTTGGTCCCAAGTGAATTAATGGTATGGGAACACTGTGCACATTATAATTCTAAATTAATTTAGATGTATTCCACAATTACAGCTAAATAATTTTTTAATTAGAATTACACAAACCATAAAAATATAAACATAACACACAGAGAAATGAATTCTATGAAAGCAATATGAAGTCTGGGCCTTAGTAAAGACAAGCAAAGAATGGGAACTAAAATAATTAAATTATTGATTCAAGCCCCTTAAATTGAAACAAAGAGTCTCTGTCCTTTGTGAGTTCTCACAAATAATGTTTCATTTTTTTTAAAAAGTATAACTAAATAGAGAATCTTAAATTGAATCTATGTATTTGAAATAATTTCTAAAACTGATTTTTTATTTATCTTTAAGGTTGTGACTATAGAACTCAAAGTGAATATTTGGCTACGTTATTTACTGTTCGTTGAAGTTATTTAAGATTACAAAGCCAGAACAAGCATTTACTTGCATTATCTTCATTTGTGCTAAACTGTAAACCCTCCAAAGATTAGGGATTATACCTACTTGGTTTTTAGGGGCAGACACACAAAATTTCAAGCTCTAATAGAGAACCAATCCATGATTTTGGATGAGAGAATGTTATGAAAGAAGTTGGGCTGGGAATCAGAAAAAGTATCTTAAAGACTAAATTACTGATCTATCCTACATAACCAAGTATACTTCTACTATTATTTATTCCAGTGAATAGCAGTGCAAATCTCTAATTCTGCAAAAAAACAAAAACAAAACTAAGATACATTTTTAGCACTTCCTTCTTATGCAGTTCCTATTATATTCTATCCATGATTCCCACTTCATGTTCTTAAATATCTTTTGGATTAATTCATTTTCTCCTTCTGCAGCATTAACATAACATCAGAATTTAGAACTACTTTAGTCATACAAATGTCTCTCCTCACCAAAAAACACAAACATGAACATCACATACATGCCCTACAGGAAAAAATGCCATAATTCCACTTACCTCTCTGACACACTCACATGATGCTCCTACTTTCTCTTTGCTAGTCAGATGTTATTTAGTTTCTCATTTCTCCCAAACTACCTCCACCCACAGTGCCCTTGCTAGGGGTCGAGATAACTCCTCTTTGATGCCAGTCCTTGTAATGAACCATCCTTTGATGACTTTGCTAAAACTTACCCCTAGTTTTGTAAATAGCTCTTATATTACTTAGAGTGTTTCATCTTATCCTTCCAGGACCCTAACTGAAACATTCACCAATGGGTCACTAAACATCTAGGACACTGTATGCCTATAGTAAGTACTCATTAAGTGCATGTGTGCTTACATTTAATAATAAATAATAAATAAATGTCTCCCCAAATAAGTTTCAAGCTCCTCCGTGACAGGGACTCCTGGTTTGCAGCTTATACATCTTTTTTCCTTTTTTCAACCTCTCATAGTACCTAACACCAAAGCACAGTGGTTTGACTGATTCCTAATGTTTTCAAATAGTTTCAGAGAATAAGAACATTAGCAGAATGAAAACAATTATGTATCAAAAATTGCTCACAGGGCTTCCCTGGTGGCGCAGTGGTTGAGAGTCCGCCTGCCGATGCAGGGGACACGGGTCCGTGCGCCGGTCCGGGAAGATCCCACATGCCACGGAGCGACTAGGCCCATGAGCCATGGCCGCTGAGCCTGCGTGTCCGGAGCCTGTGCTCCGCAACAGGAGAGGCCACACAGTGAGAGGTCTGCGTACCACAAAAAAAATAAAATAAAATTGCTCAGAACTCTCAAATGTTTTAAAAATGTTGCTACAAGATAAATTCGCCAATACTTACCTCAATATTTTGTCAATTTCTGAACAGTTATTGGAACTCAAGTGAGATAAAGAAACAATATTTTTAATAGGTTTACAGATTTGTTTTCTTTCTGACTGGATAAAATGATCAGAAATTTCATTAGAGAATTTAAATTACTCATATTAATTTAAAAAAATTTCTAAGCCCTACAATGAACTATGTTCTAAAGTTATACTGCTCACTTTCAGTTTATTCTTTGCATTATATGATTTTTTTTCTTCACTGGGATTTAAATAAAAATAATCTCTTAGGAATCTCAAGCATGGAATCAAACAAATTATAAGCATGTTGTTTTTTGAGAGTTATAACTTTATGTGGCCTCATATGCCTTTTTAAAGGTATGGGAAAGTCAAAACGTATTCTTCAGCATACAGTTTGCTCTCTTTTATTTCTCCACATTCTTAACAGGAAATAAGTTGGTCCCTTGTAACTGTGTAGATGATTTTATGAATATAATGGGAAACTTTGCAAAGGCTGGTTGAGGTTATATTTTTATTCCTCCAACATTAACATTGCCAGGACTCCAAGGGAAATTATGGGAAGTGGAATAGTGGGCAGACTTTGGGACTCATACAATTCAGACAAAACAAGAGTAGTGATGTTATCCATGTAGGAAAAGATAGGAAAGGTTCTTTAGTCCTGAGGAATTTTAATAGCATGTGTTGCTTTGTGGAACATGTTTCTAGCATCTACTCAATTTAGAAATACAGTTGAGAACGTAGTTTGCTTCATCACAGTGCTTCTTTGTGAGGACGCATTTCCTGCAACCCAGTGGCAGGAAGTTTGACTTTTTCTAGGCAATTGGCTTGTTTTTAACTATAGCTTTGAAAGGGATCATGTTTCTCTTTGTTGCTTACATGTTTAGAGCCAAGTTTGCTGCCTACCCCTAGAAGAGAAAAGGAGAGCATGCCACGTATTTTGTGAATTAACCCCATAAGCATTTTTCATCCAACCGGAACCCCTCATCCCTACCAGTTGTATCACTCATTTCCTTGATGTATTAGATGCATCTTACTTCAGATATCTTGAACCACTTGTCCAACCTGATCTATAACCACAAGGGACAAACTTGGTTTATTGACCCATTGCAATGGGGGAGACTACATACCAACAGAACTCAAACAAAAGAAAAGATAGAGTTTTATAAGATTGAAGGGAAAGGTGGAGTTTCAGAGAAATTTAAAGAAAGTAGAATTTTAACAGGCATAAAGCAGGGCTGTGTGAAGGCTTATGGCCTGCAAAGTGGATTCCAAATCCTGTTTTCCTGGAAACCATAAAGCCAAGATAAACCTAGAATGTCATGTACAAAAACCCTGTTATTGAGCTTCTTTTCTCTATGTCAAAGTGACTTTGCTACTCCAGGCAAGAATGGTGTAATTAATTCCTGATGTGATTTCAAACAGGAAACTTACTCATTGTCTATGATTTCAGAGAACAAGATTTATCTATGAGTAAAAAAGCAGTAAGAAATCAAATAAGGGGGTCATTCTGACACTTGCTAGCTGCAGTGTATACTTGGGAGAAATATTGTTTCCTGTTAAATCTGTTAACTCTGTGTCTGTTATTGCAATGAATAGCTGGGTGGACTTTTACTTTCCCAGCCCAAGTTAAATTTACTTTCTCATATGTTTAAATGTAACAATATATAATTTAAAAATATATAATCAATTAATGAAATGCTGAACTTCATGAAAAGTCAAAACACAAAGCTAAAGCATGCAAAATTTCAGAACAGAATTATCTGTTTTAGGTTTCAGCAATTATACCACATGCGTTAAAAAAGTTTTTATTTTTCCAACAAAGTTTCAATTAAATTAATGTGTTATTACTATTGTTATGTTTTTGGTCTCTCTCCTCCTTGTACTATATCACGTATCACTGATTTAATATGACAGAATTTGGGGGCTTTATCATCTGTGTCATTAATTTTTATGGGCAAGGAAAATAAGTGTTAACTCTTTTTTTTATTTTATTTATTTTTCCCTGTGTTGGGTCTTCGTTGCTATGCACAGGCTTTCTCTAATTGTGGCAAGCAGGGGCTACTCTTTGTTGCAGTGTTTAGGCTTCTTATTGAGGTGACCTCGCTTGTTGTGGAGCACGGGCTCTAGGCACTCGGGCTTCAGTAGTTGTGGCGCACAGGCTTAGTTACTCCGCGGCACGTGGGATCTTCCCAAACCAGTGCTCAAACCCGTGTCCCTGCATTGACAGGTGGATTCTTAACCACTGAGCCACCAGGGAAGCCCAAGTGTCAACTCTTATTAAAGTTAGACCAAGCCTGAAAATTCCAGCTTCCTATACTTCAGTCTAGTGTTTTTTCAGCATGCAATTCAGAATATTATGTCTGCAAGAAAAAAAAATCTTAAGGATATTTACAGATAAACTATTTGAAAAATGTTCTTAAAATTACTAAAGGAACTTCAACAGGTTGATCGCACACACACACATACACACACACACACACACACACACACACTTACCTATCAGGGCAGAAGGGAGATGTGTGTTTAAACTGTACTATAGGCAGAAGGGCAGTGGAAAATCTAACTTTGGTGGTTGGAGCGAATGTAATTAAAATCTGTCTTTATTACTCAGAGGCAGTCTCAGTGATAGAGTGTTTGTTCCTGGATCCCTGCAGCTCTATAACAACAACAACATAATGTTTCCCTGACCATTACGGGGAGGCCTAAAATCTAGAAATCTAACTGATTGTGTACTGAACATTGGTTTCAATATACCACCAGGCCATTCTTCAGTGATTTTCAGATAATGAAAAGTATTGAGTTCCACTGTCATCTGAACAACAGTAGTTTTTCCCCAAATGCCAGTGTTTCAGGAATCAAGCAATGCTGGGGAGCTCTCTCTTTTTCTTTCTTCTTGAATTCTACGTGTTCCTGGTCAGTAATTGCCTTAGAATAATGAGCCCTCACAAGGTCAGGAGAGAGGTAATGTAGCTTCAGGCTCTGCATTTGGACTATTTGGGTTCAAAGTCTGGCTCCATCAATACACATTTGTAGCTTTAGGAAAAAGTCTTTATAATTTATAATTTCAAACATTAAACATTGCAATTCACTTGTTTATGAAATAGGGATGATGACAGTATCATTGTAAGGAATTAAATAAGAGTATGTGTACCAAAATTTTATACAGTGCCTATAATATAGTATGCACTTGATAATGTTTTTTATTTTGAAAACAAATATAAATAGAAGTTTTCCTCCAAAACCATGGAATGCCTTTATGAATACAACATTCATTTTGAAGATACTAAAAATGTTTAAATTTCATGAAAAACCCTTGTCTGTAGGAATAATGTATGAGTAAAACACTTATTTCTGGCAAAGAAGCATTAAATAAACATTTAATTTAAATGATGAAATATATATGTAATAGTTTATTTAAGTCAGAGGAAACATAGATGAACCAAATACGGTTTACCTCTACTTTCAAAAATGTATTAGGTTTTCTCTAAAACTAAATATACTCTTACCATATGATCCAGCAATTGTGCTGTTTGACATTTACACAAAGGAGCTGAACATTTATGTTCACACAAAAATGTACACACAAATATTTATAGTGACTTATTCATAATTGCCAAAACTTGGATGGAACCTAGATCCCCTTCAGTAGGTGAATGGATAAACTGTGGTACATATAGACAATGGAATATTATTCAGATAAAATGAGCCATGGAGGAAGCTTAAATGAATACTACTAAATCAAAGAAATCAACTTGAAAAGGCTACATGCTATATGATTCCAATGATATGACATTCTGGAAAAGACAAAACTATGGAGACAATAAAAAGATCAGTGGTTGCCAGGGGTAAGGGGGGGAGAGAGATGAAGAGGCAGAGCACAGAGTATTTTTATGGCAGTGAAAATATAATTTATAACATATATACTGTATGTAAGCATACTGTTTTATTCTGGGCATGAAAGATGAGATTGTCAAAGTATCTGCCTTCAAGGAGATCATGACATCGTGGTAAGGCAAGTGGATGGTAATGTGTACTCTACTGGAGGCTGGAAAAGTGAGGGCAAGTGGGCACTCATGGCCATGTGGATTATGTTCTACACATTCACAATGACAATGAACCCCTGGAATTGTGCAGAGTATACATGAAGGATATAAGCTTAGCCTTTAAAGAAGTGCTCTTATTTGACCCCAGTGTTGAAGAATGAAGAATATTTTATAAAGGGAAATAATTAATACAATTCATTTCAACAAGATTTAGCATCTATATGCCAATACTCTAATAAGAGCTAATATTACTATTTGAGAAATTTTGAGATAATGTAAATAAATTTCAATATGCTGGGGGCAATCAGTACAGATAAGAATTATTTTCGATCAAAAAACTAAATGAACAAAAGTAAATCATAAAAATATTTAAAGAACAAATTGAAGAATTCCCATATAACCTTGGACTAGGGAAGGCCTTTCTAAAAATGACTCAAACTCAACATAAAAGAAAATTAATAAATTTAACTACATAAAAGCATTTTAAAATGTCTGAATGGGCAAAATCACAATCATAAGATAATTACTGAGTTGGGAAAAATAGTTGCCAATCATATTACTGATAAAGAGTTCATGTCCCTAAAATATTATAGTTCCTAGAAATCAAGATCAACATTCTAACGTAAGGAAGTTCACAGAAGAGACCATACAGATTACCCTTAAACAGTGGTAAAATGCTTATTCACTCTCGTAAGAGAAATACAAATAAAAATACACAGAGGTAGCATTTTCTTTCACACATTCAGTCTGGAAAAATTTAAAAGTTGCACAATACTTAATGTTTAGTATAAATTTGTACGATTCTCCTAGAGGGTGATTTGACAATATAAATAAAGCATATACCCTTTGTCCATTAATTTCACTTCTAGGAATTTATCCCAAAGGTGGCCTTTCATGAGTGCAAAATGACCTATGTATAAAAGTACTCACCGTGGCACTGCTTCTAATAGCAAAAGATTGGAAACAACTCAAAAGATCACCAATAGGGCACTGGCTAATAACATAACAGTACATCCCTGCAATGGGCTACTATGCAGATGTAAATTTATAAAAGAAAAAGGCCTTCTATATTACAGAAATGTTAAAGTCTCCAAGACACAGTAAGTGAAAAAAGAAAGATGAAGAAAAGTTTGTGTTATATGCTATGTGTGTGAAGGAAAGGGAGAAAATAAAACTATGTATTTATTTGTATTTATATTTGCATAAAACAACTTCAGAAGGATATATATAAAACTAGTAAAAAATCATTAACCATGAGAATGCATGATGGAAACTGTATATATGAGTAAGAGGTGAGGTACTAGACTCCTACTGTATAGCTTTTAAATATTATTTAATTAATTATTTATTTATTTATGTGTAGTTACTTTCTAAAAAAAATTTTTATTGGAGTATAGTTGATTTACAATGTTGTGTTAGTTTCAGGTGAATTCAGAGCAAAGTGAATCAGTTATACATATACATATTTATATCCACTCTTTTTTCTTTTTTAGATTCTTTTCCCATATAGGCCATTACAGAGTATTAAGTAGAGTTCCCTCTGCTATACAACAGGTTCTTATTAGTTATCTATTTTATATATAGTAGTGTGTATATGTCAATCCCAATCTCCCAGTTTATCCATTCCCTCTCCCAATTCCCTGGTAACCATAAGTTTGTTTTCCACATCTGTGACTCTACTTCTGTTTTGTAAATAAGTTCCCTTATTTGTACCCTTTTTTTGTTTTAAGATCTACATATAAGTGATATCATATGATATTTGTCTTTCCGTGTCTGACTTACTTCACTCAGTATGACAATCTCTAGGTCCATCCATGTTGCTGCAAATGGCATTATTTTGTTCTTTTTCATGGCTGAGTAATATTCCATTGTATATATGTACCATATCTTCTTTATCCATTCCTCTGTTGATGGACACTTAAGTTGCTTCCATGTCCTGGCTATTGTAAATAGTGGTGCAATGAACATTGAGGTGCATGTATTTTTCGAATTATGGTTTTCCCTAGGTATATGCCCAGGAGTGAGATAGCTGGATCATATGGTAGCTCTATTTTTAGTTTTTTAAGGAACCTCCATACTGTTCTCGATAGTGGCTATACCAATAAATCATTTATATTATATATAATTTAAAGGTTAATAAAAACTTTAAAAGATAACACCCACAGTTTACAGGTCAAATAATTCAGTCTCAGAAATATTAAGTAACATATCTAGGTTTGTCCAATTAATAATAACAATAGCAGCTAACCCTTAGATAAACTTACCATGTATCAGGTACTATTCTAAGCACTTAACATATATTAGTTTAATCCTCAAACAATCATCTGAGGTAGCTGCTAATACTTTTCCTGTTTCAAATAGAGGAAACAGAAGCACAGTAAAGTGATGTGCCCGAGGTCCCAATCCAGATAAATAGCAAACTAAGCGTTCAACCCTTGGGAATCTGTTTCTACAGTCCATATTCTTAACCACTTTGCTATTATCTAGGCACTTCTACCAGTAAATCCCAGTCTTTTCCACTGTGGCATGCTTTATTTATATGCTGAAATGTGAACATTGAAAAATTACCTTCAGCAGTATTCAAAAAATTTTGTAAAAACTCTGAAATCATGAGTCACACAGACACAGAAATGTTGCTGTCCCCAGTCAGCTGAAACAAACAACAAAGTTGTTTTTAAAATAACAGTGGTTCTTCTCAGATGCAGTGTGCTACGAGTTGGTGAGGAATTGGACTAGGGATTAGACGGTTGGCTCTTAAAGCAATTTTGTCACAATGTGGTAGGCTGATGTTCCTCTTGCTTCCTCAAATGTAGATGAGTGCTCTCTAAAGTCTGTCCCTATTTGACATTCCACATTTCCAAAATTCTGCAAGAGTAACCACTTTTACCAAAAGCTGACAGCACAGAAGAACCTTTTCCAACACATTTTTATAGAATGTCCCCAAAAGGGTCTTTTGTGAACTCCTACTAAGTCTGCAGCACCTTTAGAAAGGCAAGTTCCTGAAGGCATGAAGTCATAGAGCACCTGGCTCCTTAAACTGCTAACAGCAAATTTTTACTCCCTTCTCGTAAGACTGATTTCTAACAGACTGAACAGTGTCAAAGGTCAAAGCTGAGACAGTCTGCAGCAAAGGACTGAGCTGTAACTCTGTATCTAGGCGGGAGAGAGAGCTGTGAATTAGTTCTACTGAGCTCTGCATTTTCTACTCTGCTGAATAACCTTACTAAAGAAAGTTGTCAGCCATTTAAGAGCCCAGACTTAGAGTTTTAAAGCCCATATAAACTTCTGATAATTTTTACAATATAAAAATATATTTAATTTTAAATTTAGAACAGGATAGGAAACCTACCAACAATTTGGATGCTTGCGATTATTTATCTTTAAATGTATATTTACAAACCATGAAATCCAGGGTTCCATTTCATTTTAGAGTACTTTAATTAAATCTACAGCTCTAAAGATTTAAATGTTTGTTCCAGCCCGCTGCCAAGTCATAACTGACACATCTAGAGACAAGAGTTTAAAATGGGATTGCATGGTCACAGCCAAAGCGTAATGCCTGCTGCTGAGCAGGATGCAGAATGGTGAATACTGCCATCTCAGCAGACTATAGCTAAACTGCCAAAGCCTGACAGAAAGACTGATTTTCTTTAAAGGCAGCAAAATGTTTTAAAGGGATTGTACTGGATTGAATTTGTAAAATGTCTACAGCATCTTTTCATTTGAATTATAAAGGTTTATATGAGAACTTCATCTTAAATACATTCCAAAGGAGGACTTTAGGATTCAGTCTAAAGCACTATTGCAAGGAATTTTTGGAAGTGTCTAAATCTGATCTCACCATTTAAAATTACAGAATTATTTACCCTAAATCAAGTATGTGGGTGACCTTGTTTTATATATTTTAGACCATTAAATTACAGGAGTAGAAAGGACAAAAAGCTGTCTTGGAAGTATTTCAGAAATAATTTTAGGAGTGGATTTGGATATTCAGTTAAACTCGGCCCTTTTACTTATCAATAGTTAAAATCTGCACAAAAATATAAATAGGAACAATTATTTCAGTCCTTGGAGACAGCAAGATATTAGCTATTAGACCTTTTATAAAGAGAACGGGAAAAGAGAGGAGTGAATATGAGAAATCATGCCCAATGTCATCTGTTTAAATCCTGTTTTTAATATCTGCGTGACCTTAGAAAATATAGTTACCTCTTATCTGAAATAGTTGTTCACCCATACCTACATCTCCGAACTATGATAGTTAAAATAAATGTGAAAGCAATATGCATGGTGTCTGGATGTACTCAGATGACAATCAACAGACAGTGTCTTCTTGACACACTTTGTACTCACCACATACTCTTATTACAGCATTAATGCATAGGAAGTTTCTTTTTTATAAGTGATCATAACTAACTTCCAAAGTTTTAAATAAAAGAACTGTTGACAAACATCCACAAGAATAATGAAATTCATATTAAAATCAAATGTCAATTATTGTTCCCTGTGGACGCTGGGGGACAGCCAGCATTTCACTTATTTATGTTTTCGGGAAGTAACATATTTGGACTCTTGCCCTAGCCCTCCTTCACTCTTTCTTCTGACAGTTCTCAATTATGAACTAACCATATTCCTGTTTTTAAGCATTTAGAGATTTACTGTCTTTGTTTCTCTTTCCATCTGCTGGATTAATGTGATGGAGAAATCCCAGACCCAAACTTTTGTTTTAGGTGGCCCGTCATAAGACCTAAACTGACAATAAGACTGTTAGCTACATACTTTAAACCATGTACTTCTTCAATCCTAGAAGTAAGCTTTATTAACAATGAAGTTGACATATTGATGGCCATCTGGCTGACTCTCATGTGTTTCTGAATCAGTAGAGATAGATGCTATTTATTGATTCTATAAAAGCTCAATGATGAAGGGCAAATCTCAAGTTCAAGGGCAGCTGTAAAAGCCTACTGATAAACATTCATTCAACATGTAGGCAGATGAATGATGTCATCTACCAGTGTGTGAAAAGCAATGAGGAAGGGGTCTCCAGGGAAGAGAAATCCCACATAGTACTCTGCATATCTCTCCCTTCTCACATAAAATAGACATTGTTGGTATATATTCATCTGTCTCTTCCATTATGCCATAATATCTTAGAGGGCCAGAGGAGAGTAGTAGCACAGTCCTTGGGTCAGAATTTTGGCAAGTGTATAAGAGCCACATACAGAAGGGTTTTAGCTCAAGATGGAAAATATAAGACTCAGAGCTATAAACATTTTTTAAATTAAATTATTACACAATGAATGGAGAGTTCCCTGTAATGGAAGAGCAGAGAGTGGGCACTCATTTCATAGGACTGAGATAAAAGAGTCAAACACCAGATGGGTGGCTGTCTTTTAAGCTTCCTTCCAAGGATGATATAATTGTAATTGTTTAATGATCACTACCTTTCTCTTTCTAGATTAATGACTATCTGATCTTAACTTCTTTATTTCTCTTTAAATTAATTTAGTCATTCAATTCTAATATTTCAGGAAAGGTAGAGATTTGCTCGTTAATTCTGACATGAAACTCAAATACCAGCAAGTACAGTGTACAAAGCAGAATTGAATCTCTTTAAGAAAGCTGATGAGTGGACCTACCAACAGCATTATGAGTTTGTGAAGAAAAATGAAAACCAGACGTCATCAAAGTGACAAGGCTTCTTAGAGCAGCACTCAAAATAATTGGTTAAATGCATTTTTTCTACAGTTCAGAGTTTTTTACTTATTAATATACAGTCAGCCCTCTGTATCTGTGGCTTCCAAATCCATGAATTCAACCAAATATAGGTCAAAAATATTTGGGAGAAAAATTCCACAAAGTTCCAAAAAGCAAACCTTGAATTTGCCTCATGCTGGCAACTACTTACACAGCTTTTACATTGTATTCACAACATTGTATTTACATTGTATTAGGTATTATAAGTAATCTACAGATGATTTAAAGTAAATGGAAGGATGGGTGCAGGTTATATGAAAATACTATCCCATTTTATATGAGAGACTTGGGCATCCAACGATCTTGGTATTCACAGGGGGTCCTGGAACCAATCCCCCTTGGATGCCTAGGGATGACTATATACATTCCAAAGTGAAGGCACAAATGCTTACATCTGCAGACTTCTGCCTTCCTGAAGGTAACTATTTAAAATTGGAATAAATCTGACCAGTTCATCTGACAGCAGTAATTAACCTACAGAAGGTTACGGAGTTACTGGTATGATGCCTCTAGACCACCATATGTATTGTTTGTAGCCTCTTTAAAAATTGAGTAAAGTCAATGTTGCATGCGGCTGACTTACCAGAATCTTTCCAGGGCTTCCCTGGTGGTGCAGTGGTTGAGAATCTGCCTGCCAATGCAGGGGACACGGGTTCGAGCCCTGGTCTGGGAAGATCCCACATGCCTCAGAGCTACTAGGCCCGTGAGCCACAACTACTGAGCCTGCGCGTCTGGAGCCTGTGCTCCTCAACAAGAGAGGCTATGATAGTGAGAGGCCCGCGCATCACGATGAAGAGCGGCCCCCGCTTGCAGAAACTAGAGAAATCCCTCACACAGAAACGAAGACCCAACACAGTCAAAAATAAAAATAAAATAAATTTAAAAAAAAGAAAGAATCTTTCCAGGTATTTGAATCAAAGTTAATATAGCAGTGTAGCCCCCTTTTGAAAGACTCAAATTTGAGTTTACAACTGCTTATTCTTCTTGGTCTCCCTTTCTGTCTCTCTGGTAGGACACTTTTCTGGTTTTCCTCAGTAAAGTATAAAAATGTGCACAGAGGAAACTGAAAATACAATTCCATGATTGTGTCAAAGAACTTTTATAATATTTTACATTAAATGAGCTTAGGAGAGTTAAAATATCTCATATTTTTCTTGTTTGAATATAGACTCAACTGATTACCAGAAGCCTTAAAACTTACTGTTATGGCTTGATTGGGAACACTCCATGGTACTAAGATAAAAATCTAAAGTCTTAGAAAAAATTTTAAGTAATGTTATTATGTTCATAATTATTGAAAAGTAGAGAATGAACAAGTTGTATTAGGTTACATAGCTAAATAGTGGAGTGAAATAACTAGATTATTGTTCTCATAATACATCTAAGTATGTGCAGAAATATTAAGATATAGCTTTTATACTTAATCATTAAAGTAAAAACTAATTAACTCAAAAGTTTAAAAATGGGGGAGGGGGTCCTTGCAATCTGTGTTTTATTTTTTTCTAGCTTTATTGAAAAATAATTGACAAAATTATATGTATTTAAAATGTACAACTTGATGATTTAATATACATATACATAATGAAATAATTATAAAGATCTAGTTAATTAACACATCCATCACGTCACATAGCTAATTTTTTTGGAAGGGGGGCATCAGAATGCTTAAAATCTATCTCAGCAAATTTTAAGTATATAATATCGTATTACTAGGTATAGTTACTATGCTGTACATTAGATTCTCAGAACTTATTCATCTTAGAACCAAAAGTCTGTACCCTTTGATCAATACCTCTCCATTTCCCCCATCCCTCAGCCTCTGACAACCACCATTCTACTCTGTTTTTCTAAGAAAAGTTTGGTATTTTTTTTTTATTTTTTAACAGAAAAGGGATACCATACAGTAGCTGTCTTTGTCTGGCTTATTTCACTTAGTGTAATGCCCTCCAGGTTCATCCATGGCCTCACAAATGGCAGGATTTTCTTTTTTATATGGCTAAATAATATTCCATTGTCTACACATACCACATTTTTTTATCCATTCATCCACTGACAGACACTTTGGTTGTTTCCATATCTTGGCCACTGGAAACAATGCTGCAATAAACATGGGGGTGTAGATATCTCTTGGAGATACTGATTTTGTTTCCTCTGGTAGTGGGATTGCTGAATCATATGGTAGTTCTATTTTTAATTGTTTAGGAACCTTGATACTGTTTTCCATAATGACTACTGCCAATTTATATTCTCACCAACAGTGTATAAGAGTTCCCTTTTCTCCACATTCTCACCAACTTTTCTATGGTATCTTTTTGATAATAGACATCTCATTGTGGTTTTGATTTGCATTTCCCTGACAATCATGCTGAATACCTTTTCATGTACCTATTGGACGTGTGTATATCTTCTTTGGAAAAACATCTATTCAGGTTTTTTGCCCATTTTGTAATCATGTTATGTGTTTTTTTTCCTACTGAGTTGTGTTTCTTATATATTTTGAATATTAACCCCTCATCAGTTATATACTTTGCAATATTTTCTCCCATTTAAATTTACAGTGATAAATACCTACATTAAGAAACCAAGAAAGATTCCAAATAAACAACCTTACCTTACAGCTCAAGGAGCTAGAAAAAGAATAATAAACCAGCCAAAGTTAGGAAAGGGAAGACAATAATAAGGATTAGAGTAGAAATAATTGAAATAGAAACATGAAAGAATAGAAATGATGAACAAATATAAGAGTTTGTTTCTTGAAGATAAACAAAACTGATAAAATTTTAGCCAGGCTACAGAAATAGAGACACAGATGTACAGAACAAATGTATGGACACTAAGGGGAGAAAGTGGAAGGTGGGGGTGGGGGTGGGATGAATTGGGAGATTGGACTGACATGTATACACTGATGTGTATAAAATAGATAACTAATAAGAACCTGCTGTATAAAAAAATAAAATTAAAAAAAAACTTTAGCCAAGCTAAGAAAAAAAGGGAAAGTCATATTTATTTGTGACTCAAATAAATAAAATTATAAATTAAAGAACAGACATTACAACTGATACAATGGGATACAAAGGAACATAAGAGATTACTATTAACAATTGCATGCCAACAAATTGGACAACCTAGAAGAAAAGATAAATTCTGAGAAACGTACAACCTGCTAAGACTGAATCATGAAGAAATAAAAATCTGAACAGACCAACAGTGAGTAAGAAGATTAAATCAGTAATCAAAAATATAATCACCTATAAAAGCCCAGGACCAGATGGCTTTACAGGTGAATTTTATCAAACATTTAAAGAAGAATTAATACCAATCTTTCTCAAGCAATTCCAGTAAGAGAAGAGGAAGGAACACTTCCAGACTCATTTCCCAAGACCAGCACTACCCTGATACCAAAGCTAGACAATGACACCACTAGAAAAAAAATTATAGGACAATATCCCTGATGAATATAGATGTAAAAATTCTAAGTAAAATACTAGCAAACTGAATTCAAGAGCACATTAAAAGGATCATACTCCATGATACTAGAAAAAAATATGTAAATAATTGAGAAATAAGATATACCAGCATGCATCAAAATACAGTTAATGTTTATTTCTTAAATAAGCAATATGGTCCAGTCATGTGATCTAATCCATGTGAGTGGACTTCATTATTCTGAGAATATGTGCCATCATCGACCTTATAGTTTAGCTGAGAGTAAAAGTAATTACTACAGTTCATATAGGTGCAATGAGACCTTGGTTCCTAGATATCTAACCAAGTAAAGTAAACAAGAGAATTCCCGGAGAAGGTAGCATAGAAGCTGAGTCCTGAAAGATGAGTGAGTGTTAACGTGGTAAGAGGAGGAAGGATGAAGAGGAAAAAGAGTAAGCTCATCAATAAAAATTAAATCTACAAGGACCTAGGAAAGAAAAAACAAATGCAAAAAAACCCTCACAGTAGAGAGAAGCACAGTGTGCTTATAAGCTGAGGCAAGATGATACAGAATGGGGTAAGATAGTTTGTACTTTAAACGTAATGGAGAGCCACTGAAGTTCTTCAAGTGGAAACATGGCCGACTAATTTATTTTTGCAGGAAATGTTTTATTGGAGATCTACTTTATGTCAGGCACTATAAATTAAATATTCATGGTTTCTGCCCTTAGGAAATTTACAATCCAGTGGTCAGAGACTGTTTTCAGAAAAATCATTCTGGTTTTAGAATGGAGAACAGACTAAGTTTAGCATTAATGTAGAGAGAATCTTAGGCACTTCTGCAATATCCCATCTGAATGGGATGATGGTTCCCTGACTCAGATTATTGGCAGAGAAATAATTCAAAACACCTAAATTTCAGTGAAGAGTTTGGATAAATACCGTCATATTTATTCAGCTATTATATTTAGATGAATTTCTATTTACATGAAGTTATTCATAATATATTATAGATGCAAAAAGTAGTTTTAAATAATATTTTATGATCTAATATTTAAAAAAATATTTGAAGTATTTATTGTTGTGTAACAAATTATTCCCAAACCTTAGTTGCTTTAAACAATTTCCATTTAGTATATTTGATAATTTTGTGGGTCAAGAAATAAGGCATTGCTCAACTGGGCAATTTTTTTGCTCTCTGTAGCATTAACATAGGTCACTTGGTTTTGTTTAGCTGCAGGTGGTCTGGTTTGGAGTATCCAAAATGGCTTAACTCAAATGTTGATGCCTTGACAGGGATGTCCAGGAAGGTGGGTTCAGCTGTGATTGTTGACCTGAGCAACTAGAGAAGGCCTCTCTAACCCATCAGTCTCAAAGTAGTTGGACTTCTCACATGGCAGTCTATAGATCCTAAAGCATGGACATGTCTCAGAAGACATGAAGTGGAGACTGCCACTCCCATAAGGCACAGCATTGCCATCTCCACCTTACACACTCTTAGTCAAAGCAATTGCTAAGCTCACCTAGACTGAAGGAGAAGAAATGTGGATCCCACAATTCAATGGAAGAAATATTTTAAAAAATATTGACACCATCTGTAATCAATCAGCCATAGTCTGCCCACTATCCACAAATTATTTACATTTTTTCCTCCCTGCCAAATGTGTTCATTCCTCCCTATGGCCCCCAGGGTCTTCTCCCATTATAGCATATGTTCAAATTCCTGGATCTTATCACCTAAATCACATCCAGGGTGAGATGAGCCTCCTCAGGTTTGGTTCCTCAGATAAAGTATCTCTCATTCTGAAGATGTGTGGACTAAAGAGGCAAATTAGCTATCCTCCACACATATAACCTATTATAGAATGGTGAGACACAGGTAAGATAACAACTATAGAAAACCCCAATCAAAAAACTTGGAAATGGGAGGCACATAGCAGTTACTAGTCCATGCCATTTCTGCAATCTACTCAGTCACACGCCTCCCATTCCTTACTTAAGACCCAATAGTAATCTCTGGAATAATTCTCGGCAGCACCTCTGAGTTCTTGGTTCTCCTCTTTGACTCATCTATCTTTTCCATTAGAAATGCTGTATTTGTAAATCTGTAGGCTTCTCAGCCTGTTTTCTCATTGGAGAAATTTGGGAATTCAAAGGCCTCTTTTCATTTTGTACTTTTTATTCTCCTTCAACCTAAGCTGATATAATTTCTTTAAAACTGTGGGGGTTCCATGTGTATCAAATTACAGTTTCACTCTATTAAGCAAAAGTAACACCTATTTTCTTTCAGAGGTAAACTTGTCTCTACCTTGAGCTAATGGTTCAAATGCTATGGGAAAATGCCATTAAGATCCTTGGAAGTCATTAGCTGGTTGAAACATTCTAGGAGCCATGTCCTGATATTCTTAGAGGACCTCTCCTCCAGCAGCATATCTGAGGGGAAGGCTCTGAGAATTTTGGAAGTTCCACCATGCAAGCCCTTAAATTCTTCTGAGGTTTCAACAAAAGTTCCCTCAGTCACAGTTTTGTGATCGCTAACCTTATGCCATGTTTACTGACACCTGTTCTACATGTCACCTTTGCCCAGAGGCCATGTATAAGTGAGAGCCTTTTGCTGGGAGAAACTGAGGATGAGTTTTATTTTCAAACCCAAAAAGCCCTGTTATATATTTTCCCTAAATTCTGCTTGAAAACTGAACAGTTCCTTCTGTGGTTCATTCCATTCTTACTGTCTTTTATCATAGACAAAAAGAAGTCAGATTCCTGCCTCACCCAGATCATTAAGCGACCATTTTATTTCCCATTTTACTGCTGGAGACAGTTCTGAACTTTCTGCCAGTACATAATTCAGGTACCCGTTTTCCAGTCTCCACTAGCATTTCCTCACTCTTTCGTATGCTTCACTAAGTATTCTGGAGGCCTTTCCAGATTCTATTCACCACTAAGTCACAAAGACAAGTTTTAGGCAGCACCCCACCTCTAGGTAATACTAAATCCCATTCTGGCTTTGTATTACTGCACACAGAATACCCAAACATTTAATAGATTAAAACATTTAATCATATTATGTAGTTCAGGAATTTGGACAGAGAAATTACTTTACTCTCCATGGCACTGAATGGGTCCCTCAGCAGAATTCAACTGCAGATAGTCTGATCTGGAGAATCTAAGAAGGCCCCCTTCCATACCTAGCACCTTGGCAAGAAATGTTGGAAGGCTCAGCTCACTTTGGACTGTCAACTAGAGTGGCTATATGTTGCCTTCCCAGCTTTGTTTTGCACAGACTAGGGAGACTTCTTTCATAGTAGCACAGAGTTTGAACATGTCAGGTACCATCTCTTAAGGTTTGGGGCTAGAAACCACATACCACCATGTCTACTATATTCGGGGCAAAGTACTCATGAGTCTGCCCAGATGCAAGGAGAGGGACACAGGATCCTCTTTCATATGGAGAATGTCAAATAATTTGCAGCTATCTTTAATATACAAAAATATTTTCCTGTATAGTTTATTCATACTTCTTTTTCTACTATGAGCATTTTCTTTTTTGGAAAAAAGAAGAACATTTTATTTTCATTTCCAATGAAAGTGAAGAAAAACTGGAGGCCACAAACAAGTGTCTACTACCATGCAATAGGAACTGTAAAAGCCTGCTAAATTCTTGCTACTTAATCCAATAGATAGGATAAATCTGCAGGCCCTGCTCTCTCTTCTTCCTGACACACCAATTACTTGTGAAGGCTCTGAAATCATGTGCTTGCTCACAAATATTTAATGGCTGAAACTTCCAATAAAATCGCTCTAAGATGAAGACTCATTTTGTCTCAAACCTCTTGTTTTTTGTCTTATCTAGTCATTCCATTCCTAATGAAAATGAATGGCCTCAAAAAAGCCCAATTTTTACTTTTTGTTATTAAGTGAAAAAACCATTAAATAAAGTAAGGCCCACTCATTTACTTTTATTTCCTTTTTCCTATCCTTAGAAACAACTATTTCCACATGTTCAGTCATTTGTGTTCTACTTTTCTAGTTCATTAGACTATGCTTGAGAAACTGTTTCCCACTAAAATTTTTTAACCATCCCATTCATGCAATCCATAAGATCCATAACAAAAATATTTATTTTGAAGTTATTTTCTTAGTTATAAACTCAACTTACTAAAGTCAGAACAACCTTTTTTTCCTCAAGCAGCCTCCATTTTTCCTCTGTCCTTTTATTTATTTATTCATATAACAAGTATTTGGTGAACATATATTGTGTCTTGGCACTATCATAGGCATTGCGGAAACAACGAAAAGTAAAAACAGATGAATTTCCTCAACTCTTAGAAAAGTAGAGACAAACGATTAATAAGCAGTTATAATCAATTGTGCCATAAGAAGAAGAAGGTGACATAGAAAAAAGACTCAATGGAGAGCATAGTAGGCACACCCAAATGAGTCTAGATAGTAAGAGAAGGTTTTACAGTGGAACTAAAGTCCTAGCTGAGACTAAGGATGTTAATCAGGCAAGGACCAGAAAGAGAGAAAGGGCATATCTGTAAAGGTCCAGAGACAAGAGAGAGCATGGAAATACTTAAGGAACTTGGAAAGTTTTGAGAAGGGAAAGAAGAGATGCTAGAAATAGGGAAGTATTAGATCAGAAGTGGTCCTATAAAACATGGTACAGGATTTGGACTTTACAGTAAAAAAATCTTAGTCCACTGAAGAGATTTAAGCCAGGCAAATGTCATCATCAGAACTGTGCTAATAAAATCATTCTAGCCGCAAAGTAGTGAATTATTTGGAAGAAGAAAGTACTGGATATAGGGATTCCACTTTTGGAGCTACTGCAGGAATCCATCCACTAAAGGAGCAAGCATCAATAGTGATAACAGTGGATGGACTATGGAGCTATTTGGGAGGTAATACTCAGGTAATACTGAGGGTTGATGGAGCTAATAGAATAATTACAGTAAAAGTACCAACAGTTAACACTATAACAATCACAATGTGTTACACACTATTTTAAGATGGATAACTTAGGACTATAATTGGATGGGGGAGGGAGAGTCTTATTAAATCTGATTTTAAAATATCTAGAGACAAAATAATCAGATATAAGGTATGGCCTTTTATTTAATCAAACCAACACTAGAGGACACTTTAGCAAATGGGGAAATATGAATATAGACTGGGTAGTCTAAGAAAATTTACTGACATATTAACAGTGGGGATCATTATCTGAAAAGGGTAGGCTTTATAGGAAAAAAAACAAATATTTGTATAAATCCACAGATAAAGGTCTAAAATATAACTTCAAATGCTAACAGAGGTCATCTTTGGGTTGTGATATGATATTTTCATTTTATTTTATGATCTTATCTGTATTTTCTAAGTTTCTATAGTATACTGAAATTTGTTTTATAATCTTAAAAATATTTTTAAATAAAAAAATGATAACGAGCAGGACTATAATTTTCAAAGAAAACATGTGGGCTCAGGGCTAATTATTATGTTAATTATACTCTATATCAACACCTCCATAGAGGTACCAAAAGGAGACATGTGCCCAGGAAAATCATCAGTACAGTGATGTATCATTTTATTATGATCTGTGGCTCTGACTTAATGCCCCCAAGGCAAAACTCTAGTATGCTGTTGCAGGTTTGGATTCCTAAAAAGCAGACTCTGAGACACACTTTACATCCAAGAGATTTGCTAGGAAGTCTTCTCAGGATTAAATCCAGGGGAGGTGACAAAAAGGAAAGGGAAGGGAAAGGAAAAGGAAGGAAAGAAGTAGGTTAGGGCAGAAAAAAAGTTGACTGTGATTCATTCTTAGGGTAAGACAACCAACCATATGGAGAATTCTAAAGATGGAGTGACCTTTCAAAGCTGTCCTAAGTGAAGACAGCCAAGTCATTATAACCCTACGCTGATAATTTACTGAATATGGTACATCCCAGGAAATGAGCATGATATTGAGCAACTCCTACATGCTAATTTCAAACCTGAAAGTGAGAATATACAAGTATATAGCTTGAAAGCAATATCCAAAGTGCCAAAAGACAGTATGATGAACGACAGAGTGCATTCTCCCTAACGCCTAGTTCACGACACGAGAGAGAAAGAGTCCACCTTGGCACAAAAAAGGAGATATAGAATCAATTTATGACTCTTGCTGCTTAGATGGGAGACAGAGATGAGAGATGATGCCCAAATGCATTTTAAACTTTATCCCCTTTGAAAGTTTCATTTCCAAAAAATGTAAGCTCAGTCTACCTATACTTGCACTTGACCATAACTCATTCATGAAAGTATAAGAAAGCTCTGTGTGGGTTGTGAAGAAGAGGAGATCTTCATTACCTTTTAAAGTCAATGGTTAAATTCTACAAGACTTTGTAATTGATTGGATAAAGGGGTGAGGAAAAGAAGAATCTCAAGGATAATGTCAATATTTTTAACTGAATGGGTGCAAATCAGAGGACCTGACAGATTATTCAACCAATGGTATGAGAATAATTGGCTGTCTCTTCTAAACAATATTAAAGCAAATCCTTATCTGTATCATACACACAAATGAATTTCATGTAGAGTAAATAAACATTAAAAATGAATATACACCTTAAATTTTTTGAGTAATCACATCACATTCACAAACACACATACACATACACATGCACACACCCACTCTCCCTGCCACAAGCATGCTCTGAATGGCTAGAAATGACAGAAGAAAAAGTAAAGCAAAACAGATGCATAAATATGCTGGAAATGAGAAGAAAGATGCTCAGGTAAACAAACAAAAAAATATGGGGCTTCCCTGGTGGCGCAGTGGTTGGGAGTCCGCCTGCCGATGCAGGGGACGCGGGTTCGTGCCCTGGTCCGGGAGGATCCCACATGCCACGGAGCGGCTGGGCCCGTGAGCCATGGCCACTGGGCCTGCGCGTCCGGAGCCTGTATTCCTAACTGTAGAGGCCACAACAGTGAGAGACCCGCGTACCGCGAAAAAAAAAATATATATATATGAGTAGAGTTGCCAGATAAAATATAGGATGCCCAGTTAAATTTGAATTCCAGATAAACAACAAATGTCTTTTAAGTATAAGCAGGCTCCATGGAATATTTAGGACATTCCTATACTAAAGAATTACTTTTTATATTTAATATTTAGAATATTCAGTAATTTAGTGTATTATTTGCCTTTAGAGTATATTTGCTAAATCTGACCATCAAAATGAGGAATTCTTCAATGAAAAAAGTAAAGAAGATTGGATAAAAGAAGAAAACTATTTACAAAATTTCATAGGGGGCAGGGAGGGGGGACTCATAAAGGAAGTAGTATCTATACCACCAAGTTGTGTTCTGCTCCAGAGATGGCATATACCAGGGACAGGTAAGTCACCCAGAAGTAACTTCCTGGGGACTGCTGGGGTATAGCAACAAGAGTATACAGATGGTTGACTTTTATCACATCCCCTCTCCCCTAGGACTTTGTCAAGGTAGTTGACTGTATGCCTTCAGAAAACAGCAGTGGAGACGGGAGCTTGGGTAACAGAGGTAAAGCTACACAAATCTTCTGCATACATTCCATTCTCATTTAGGAAACAGAGCACTATAAGCCATTGAAGTCCACCTCATTTATCCCCACAAACAACACTGGGAAAAGAAATGGGGTGACAATCTAATAAGAAATCTTAAATACATATATAGCCCAAAATCAAGAATCAGCATGTATCTGCAGAACTTCAGGGCCATTGGGGAAAAAAAACAATTCAACAAGCAGGACTGACACTTGAGAGGCAAAAGATTAATATGGGAGATGGAACAAAATGTTAGATAATTGTATTTATTTTTCTCAGAGGGATATTAAAAATGTTGACTTTGAAAGTGTGAACCAAGTAGAAATCATAATATTAAAGACATTAATCACTAAAATTAAAAAAAAAACACACTAACAACCCTCAGTAGATGGACTAAACAGAAGCATGACTGAAGCTGAAGAGAGGGACAAAGCCAAATAACTCTCTGAGAATTAAAAAAAAATAAAAAACAGGGCAAAAACATGGAAGGTCTGAAAGGAGAGTTAAGAACTATGAAACATATATCTGAAAGTTCCTAAAGATATCTAAGATAAAGTCCAAAGGAGAAAATAGGGAGAATAAAGACAGTAATAAAAAATAATAATTAAAAAAATTCCTAAAACTGAAAGAAAACATAAGTGCTCAGTCTGAGAGTTTATTCTAAAAGCCAACACATAGACATACACACACGCACAGATATGACTGTGGGTACACACTACTTAAGAAAAATATCTTTCAGCCCAGAATTTTATACTTAATCAAAATGGTATTCAAAGGGCAGAGCAAATTAAGACATGTTATGTATTCAAATGCTTACTCTTCACAGATCCCTTCTGAAAAAAATACTATAAGACATAACTTATTAAATAAAAAATCAATCAAGAGAAAGTATAAAATGCACAGGTAATCAAATAAATTAGTAAAATATAAGCACAAAGTTTGATTGTAAATTGTTAAATATCTATCTGCAAACACAATTTCAGGTGATAACAAACATGGGACCAAAATACGCAAAGCTCTTTTCTCATATTTGCAGAGGATAAATATGAATACTTGTTAATTCTAAGTGTTGAAGAAAAAATGTAAGTTAAGCATGTTAGCCATATGAGTGCAAACAGTAAAAAAAATAGATTAAAAATACGTAACTTCAAAACATCTGTAGAGAAAGGTAGAATGCATAACTTCCAACACAGGGGGGAAATGAAAAGAAATATCAATCTGATAAAGGACAGGAAAGGAAAGCAGTAAATATGTATGGGCAAAATTCACTTATTTAAAAAGTGAAAATAAAATAAAATCTGGTTATATGGTATATATTAGAAGTATATTTTAAAAATAAATGACACATTATAGAAGATGCTATTTTTCCCACTACCGCTCATTTCAATCCACCTCTAAATCCTCCTAAGCTGAAGTGGACAGTTCCCATATCTGACTGAATCTTTCCCATATCAAGTGACTGGATCTTTCTTCTCTGTCCCTAAGGTTTTCTCCAGCACCCCTGGAGCTTGCTCAGACTGTCCAGGGAATCCCCGAAGGGCTAAGGATTTTACGTTTCCCAGGGCAACCCTCAAAAACGTGGGACTGGATTTAGTGCATAAATACCCACAATTTCCCATTCTCTTGTGGGATGATTCTGAGGCTCCCCACAGGATTCCCAGCAGGACTGGGCTCCAGTTGCACACAGTGGTAACCTACTTCTTGATACACCCTTTATTGGATTTTTCTCTTTCCTTGTATGACTTAGCTCACACCCTCCTTAGGCTTCCTGGGATCACCTCCTAAATAAACTTATCGCCACTAAATCCTTGTCTCAGGGTCTGCTTTTAGGGGAACCCAAACTAGGATAGTTGTTATCAGAATTGGGTGAAAATAACCTCTCAGGTGCACTACATCGTAATTACTGAGACTTTCACTGGTGGTGGATTGGGGTAAGGTACAGGTGGGCAGAGAAGCACTGGCTTAAAAATATGGGAACAAAGGTGATTATAAAGATTGTAGAGTTGGATACTTTTGGGTAGTTGCTTCAGAGGTCTTGAAGAAGAGAATAACAGACTCAGCTTAGCCAACAAATTCAGGGCATGGTGTTGAAAACAAGAAAACCCTAATGGCAATATTTAAAGAACCCTTACTTCATACAATAATAGGGCAGCCTTGCTGAAAATAGACACAGAATTTGTTACCAAGGGTGGTAGAACTACAAAAGTGACTGAATACACAGCTCAGCAACTCTCCTCTACAAAATCCATAGCTCTGATAGGAAAGATGTTAGAACCTGAGATCTGGAATCGTGATATTTGGGTACATATGCCTGAGGGAACTAAATCTTCAGATTCCCCTGAAAACTCCAGGCTAGCAAAAGCAGCTTGCCCCCCTTTCTATAGTACTGTGTGTACTGTTGCAAAGAGATCAGAAAACACCAAACCTCAGGCAAATGTATCATGAAATAATGTTCATCCTCCTTAATACATTCACTGTTCTAGATCAATAGAGACATGGCTCAAGCATACCTTAGTCAGTTAGCATAGCTCAGAACAGCAGAACCCTGATATTTTAAAAAAGGATCATTCACAAAAATAGAGCTACAGGAACTGTCTAATATGTTTCAGCAGGGCTTGGAAGAACACATATGGGATCTTGAAGGTTAGAACAGAGGGAAAGGATACTCAATACGAGTTTGTTGACAGGCAGGCTCTCTCCTGTGACTCAGAATATAATGTCCTGATAAGGTCACATGGAGCCAGCTTTAGTATGTTCAAGATGGCTGTTTCAAGCGTAGACACATAGATATCCCTTAGCAAATTAGGAGGTAATGCCCCAACTGCTTTGGCAGAGTACTGATAAAGGGTCAGAAGGCCCAGGAAGGTAGGCATGTTAAAATGGATTTACTATGTGAGACCAGAGAACTGAATGTAATGAAAGAAAGCAGAAACAAGAAGGTAAGACAGCACGTAAATAAACAAGTGGACAGGGAAGGAGAAAAGTTAAGCAGAACAGTGACCAGAACATAGTAGATGCTTAATAAATATTTGGTAACAAAACGATTAAAAGAATAACTTAAAACCCAGTGTGTCAGTAGAAAAAAATAATATGCCTTGAATGTCATAATTAATAAGCTTGATATTTATTATATGAAATTGTAATAGGTAAAAACAAATCTGACTCCATATTGGATCTGTTTCTTTTACTTTAACCTTTATATTCTATTGCTTTTGCTACAAGTTAATCACCCAAGAAATGTTGCCTATAGCTTAAAGTATAAGTAATGGCCAACCTCAGTGAACCCTGCCTCCTGTGCCTGAGCAGTAAGCTAAAATACCTTTGTTTAGATCACAGGCAACATCCTGACCAGGCTAACCTGTGAATGGCTGCAGGAAAGAAGAAATTAACACATCCCCTCAGGAGTCTGGCTGGAACCAGAAAATATTTGCAACAATTTAATGCCTTTTTTACTTTACCTCCTCACCTCCCCCTCTTTGTTCTATAAAAGAAACTAGCAACCAAACCCAGCCAAGATGGCTCTTTGGGACACTAGTCCACTATCTTCTTGGTCTGCTGGCTTTCCAAATAAAGTCACTATTCCTTGCCCCAATGTCTCACTTCTTGATTGATTAGCCTGTCATGTGGCAAGCAGTATAAGCTTGCACTCAGTAACAAAATCATGTGCTTGTTTTTTCTAATAAGTTTCCTTATAATATGCATGGCATACTAACAATATTGACCATATATTAGGTTACAGAAGAAATCTCAACAAATTCTAAGCAGCCCAAATCATATTGGCCTCATTCACTGATTGTGATGCAATAAAATTAGAAAATGAAAACCAAAACAAAGTACATTTGACCTCAGAATTTTATACCTAGAAATCAACTGTATACTACTCAATAACTTTGGCAATAATGAAGACAGAAAAAGAGAATTACAGAGAATTTAGAACTGAATAAACTGTATGAAATTCTACCTAAGGCTTCAGAATACAATCTTGTGGTCTTGAATATATTTATGAAAGAGGAAATAAAATATGTTTTTAAATACACATAAAGAAAAAGAACAGGCCCAAAGGAAACAGAAGAAAACACATGGTAACATAAATAACTAACTCAACAGAGTAGAAAAGGAAAAATAAATTAAATAAAAGCTATCTTTTTTGGAAGGGGCATAGAAAGCCTATATAACAGCTAAAACCTTGGCAAGTACTTCCAAGGTGTTAAAAAAAGAAATAACATTCCCCAAATGGTCCCAGGACAGCAAACCAAAACTTAATTGCAATGTTCGGCCCTTCCCAGGAATGTGACCTTTAAACAGTCAATCTGAAATTTACTGAGTTGCACTAGTGAAGTAATCTAAAGGATAAAACGCGCCAGTTCTCTTTTCTCCAAAAGAAGATGTCCTGGCCCCACATAACCCTTTTTTTTTTTTTCAATCTTTTGCTAATACCTTCTTACCCCATCTTCCTTGTTATAAAAATCTTCCATTTTGTACAACCTCTCAGAGTGTCCTGTAGCTGCTAGATGGAATGTTGCCTGATTTATGAATACCTAATGAATCACCTAATCACCAATTAGATCTGCAAATTTACTTGGTTGAATTTTGTTTCTTAACAAAGGAGAAAAAAATGAGAGAATGCACAATTATAAATGTTAGTAAAACTGTGTGAAATTAATATGGTTAAAAATAATATATAGGGATTTAAAAAATACTGTTTTTAACTCTATAAGTCTCTGATATGATTCCTAATCTGGGATCTTTCAACTTCCCTCTTCCTTCCCACAGGTGCCCTCACTCACTTAAGGCAAGGGGCATTTAGTTCCCTTGTGACACGTAGACTTCTCTTTCAAGTATTAAGGACTATTGGGTAAAGCAAAGGAAACAGATGCCCCTCCATTCCCTTCCCACATCCAGGGGGTAATATACAATTCTGAGAACATCCAGATTTACTAACAACCATCTCCATTTAACTCTGTCCTTGTCTTACATAGGTCTCCTTTGAAAATTTTCTCCACAAGGCAATAAAATCAACATTACCCCTTAACATAGTTCCTATGACAACTAAGTCTGGAATCAATGGCAAGGAGCTTAGAAGCATACCTGAGCAAAGGTTATGTTGTCACATGCATTTTCTTATTTCCTCAGTGTTTGCTCATGATTAATAATAATAGCTACTTAGAAGTACATTTTCATGTGAGCAAGATGAATAGCTTTTGGTAAAAGTGGTCTGAAACTAATACATTTGGAAACTGATCAAGAAATTCTGCTAAATTTTCTTATTAACAACCTTAAAATTCTCCTAGAGTCTACCATTCTTTCAGTCTGAGTTTTTTCAAGGATGTCTTTTGACCAGTGTAGAGCATAATCCATGTTATAACTATGTGCTTTCTTTAAAAGCATTCAGGAAAATAGGTCCTGGCCCAGGGTCAAGTTCACTTAAGTCTAAGAATACTGTTGTTAATTCTAAGAATATTACCTTACCTCTTCTCTCCGTTACTTTCTTTCTGTTCTGTTTATAAGTGAATATAAATGGTTAATAACACCCTACGGTGTTCTTCATTGATGCAATTGCTGTGACTATTTAAGGAGTTTGCTTACAGTGGTTTATAACATCTTTTTTTTTTTTTTTTTGCAGTACGCGGACCTCTCACTGTTGTGGCCTCTCCTGTTGTGGTGCACAGGCTCCGGACGTGTAAGCCCAGCGGCCGTGGCTCACAGGCCTAGCCGCTCTGTGGCACGTGGGATCTTCCCAGACCAGGGCACGAACCCGTGTCCCCTGCATCAGCAAGCGGACTCTCAACCACTGCGCCACCAAGGAAGCCCTATAACATCTTTGGTGTTGCTTCAAAGAATGTAGTCACTGAATTTTAAAATTCACAAAATTTTTCTCAAGAATTCAATTCAATATCAGGATAAATTTTTGATCAAAACATTTAAAATAAACTATAATTTATAAAAAGCAGAATACCAAAGTCTAAAAGCAACATTTATTATATACTACATATTACCCACTGTCTAACAATGCTTCTCTAGTTGGATGCCTTATGAGTGACTCTAAACTTTGTCTTTATATGTTAATATATTGCCAGTTTTCTATATGAATATGTATTATTCATATTTTTAGAATAATATTATTTAGAAAAGTGATTTAAAATATGTAAAATTGTAAGAGTTTCTTGCTATACTTTTAAGAATCTTATACTGAAACCACAGGTATTCACAATTATAGCTTAAGTCAGAAAATGTAAATAGGGTACACCATCAAGATGGCAGAGGAGTAAGATGTGGAGATCTCCTTCCTCCCCATAAATACATCAGAAATACATCTACATGTGGAACAACTCCTACAGAACACCTACTGAATGCTGGCAGAAGACCTCAGACTTTCCAAAAGACAAGAAACTCCCACATACCTGGGTAGGGCAAAAGAAAAAAATAGAAAACAAAAACAAAAGAATAGGGATGGGACCTGCACCTTGGGGATGGAGCTGTGAAAGTGGAAAAGTTTCCACACATTAGGAAGCCTCTTCACTGGTGAGGACAGGGGGTGGCAGGGGAAGCATCAGAGCCATGGAGGAGAGCGCACCAATAGGGGTGCAGAGGGCAAAGCAGAGAGATTCCCGCACAGAGGATCGGTACTGGCCACCACTCACCAGCCCAAGCTGCTTGTCTGCTCTCCTGCCGGGACAGGTGGGTACTGGAAGCTGAGGCTCAGGCTTCCGTCGGATCTCAGGAAGAGGACTGGGGGTGGCTGCGTGAACACAGCCTGAAGGTGGCTAGTGCGCCATAGCTAGCCGGGACGTAGTCCGCAAAAAAGTCTGGACCTGCCTAAGAGGCAAGAGACCATTGTTTTCGGGTGCACGAGGAGAGGGGATTTAGAGCACCGCTTAAATGAGCTCCAGAAACGGGTGCGAGCCACGGCTATCAGCGCGGACAACAGAGATGGGCATGAGACGCTAAGGCTGCTGCTGCAGCCACCAAGAAGCCTGCGAGCACAGGTCACTGTCCACACCTCCCCTCCCGGGAGCCTGTGCAGCCCACCACTGCCAGGGCCCTGTGATCCAGGGACAGCTTCCCCGGGAGAACGCACGGCACGCCTCAGGCTGTTGGAATGTCACGCTGGCCTCTGCAGCTGCAGGCTCGCCCTGCATTCTTACCCCTCCCTCCCCCCGGTCTGAGTGAGCCAGAGCCCCCTAATCAGCTGCTCCTTTAACCCTGTCCTGTCTGGGTAGGAACAGATGCCCTCAGGCAACCTACATGCAGGGGGGTGGGGGGCAATCCAAAGGTGAACCCTAGGAGCTGTGCGAACAAGAAGAGAAAGGGAAATTTCACCCAGCAGCCTCAGGAACAGCGGATTAAATCTGCACAATCAACCTGATGTACCCTGCATGCATGGAATACCTGAATAGACAACGAATCATACCAAAGTTGAGGCGGTGGACTTGGGGAGCAACTGTAGCCTTTGGGGTTTGCTGGATGTGACTGTTTTCTGGTTTTATGTTTATCTTAGTTTAGTATTTAGAGTTTGATTTCAATGGTAGATTTGTTTATTGATTCGGTTGCTCTCTTCCTTGTTTTATATATATATAGATATATATATTTTTTTCCTTTTTCTCTTTTTATGAGTGTGTATGTGTATGCTTCTTTGTGTGATTTTGTCTGTATAGCTTCGCTTTTACCATTTGTCTTAGGGTTCTGTCAGTATTTTGGGGTTTTTTTTTTTTTTTTCGGTGCGCGGGCCTCTCACTGTTGTGTCCTCTCCCGTTGCGGAGAACAGTCTCCAGATGCGCAGGCTCAGCGGCCATGGCTCACGGGCCCAGCTGCTCCGCGGCATGTGGGATCTTCCTGGACTGCGGCACGAACCCGTGTCCCCTGCATTGGCAGGTGGACTCTCAACCACTGCGCCACCCGGGAAGCCCTTTGGGGTTTTTTAGTATAGTTTTTAGCACTTGTTTTCATTGGTGGATTTGTTTTTTGGTCTGGTTGCTCACTTCTTTTTTCTTTTTTTAAATTACCTTTTAATTTTTTTTATTTTTAATAAATTAAATTCTTTTTATTTTAATAACATAATTTCTTTTTATCTCCTTTCTTCCTTTCTTCCTTTCTTTCTTTCTCTTTTTCTCCCTTTTGATCTGAGCCATGTGGCTAACAAGGTCTTGGTGCTCTAGCCAGGTTTCAGGCCTGTGCCTCTGAGGTGGGAGTGCCGAGTTCAGGAAATTGGTCTTCCAAAGACCTCCCGGCTCCACATAATATAAAACAGCAAAAGCTTTCCCAGAGATCTCCATCTCAATGCTAACACCTAGTTCCATTCAACAACCAGCAAGCTACATGCTGGACAACCTATGCCAAACAACTAGCAAGACAGGAACGAAACCCCACCTATTAGCAGAGAAGCTGCCTAAAATCATAATAAGGATACAGACACCCCAAAACACACCACTGGATGTGGTCCTGCCACCAGAAAGACAAGATCTAGCCTCATCCACCTGAACAGGCACTGGTCTCTTCCACCAGGAAGCCTACACAACCCACTGAACCAAACTTAGTCACTGGGGGCAGACACCAAAAAAAAAAACGGGAACTACAAACCAGCAGCCTGTGAAAAGGAGACCCCAAACACAGTAAGTTGAGCAAAATGAGAAGACAGGGAAACACACAACAGATGAAGGAACAAGGTAAAATCCCACCAGACCAAACCAATGAGGAAATAGGCAGTCTACCTGAAAAAGAATTCAGAGTAATGACAGTAAAGATGATCCAAAATCTTGGAAGTAGAATGGAGAAAATACAAGAAACATTTAACAAGGACCTAGAAGAACTAAAGAGCAAACAAACAATGATGAACAATATAATAAATGAAATTAAAAATTCTCTAGAAGGAATCAATAGCAGAATAATTGAGGAAGAAGAACAGATAAGTGACCTGGAAGATAAAACAGTGGAAATAACTACTGCAGAGCAGAATAAAGAAAAAAGAATGAACAGAATTGAGGACACTCTTAGAGACATCTAGAACAACATTAAATGCACCAACATTTGAATTATAGGGGTCCCAGAAGAAGAAGAGAAAAAGGGACTGAGAAAATATTTGAAGAGATTATAGTTGAAAACTTCCCTAATACGGGATGGGAAATAGTCAAGTCCAGGAAGCACAGAGAGTCCCATATAGGATAAATCCAAGGAGAAACATGCCAAACACAAATAAATGAAACTATCAAAAATTAAATACAAAGAAAATATATTAAAAGTAGCAATAGAAAAACAACAAATAACATATAAGGGAATCCCCATAAGGTTAACAGCTGATCTTTCAGCAGGAACTCTGCAAGCCAGAAGGGAGTGGCAAGACATATTTAAAGTGATGAAAGGTAAAAACCTACAACCAAGACTACTCTACCTAGCAAGGATCTCATTCAGATTAGATGGAGAAATTAAAACCTTTACAGACAAGCAAAATTTAAGAGAATTCAGCACTACCAAAACAGCTTTACAACAAATGCTAATGGAACTTCTCTAGGCAGGAAACACAAGAGAAGGAAAAGACCTACAACAACAAACTGAAAACAATTAAGAAAATAGTAATAGGAATATATATACCAATAATTACCTTAAATGAAAATGGATTAAATGCTCCAAACAAAAGACAGAGACTGGCTGAATGGACACAAAAACAAGACCCATATATACGCTGTCTACAAGAGACCCACTTCAGACCTAGGGAGACATACAGACTGAAAGTGAGGGGACGGAAAAAGATATTCCATGCAAATGGAAATCAAAAGAAATCTGGAGAAGCAATTCTCATATCAGACAAAATGGACTTAAAGACGATTACAAGAGACAAAGAAGGACACTACATAATGATCAAGGGATCAATCCAAGAAGAAGATATAACAATTGTAAATATTTATGCACCCAACATAGGAGCACTTGAATACATAAGGCAAATGCTAACAGCCATAAAAGGGGAAACTGACAGTAACACAATCATAGTAGGGGACTTTAACACCCCAGTTTCACCAATGGACGGATCATCAAAAATGAAAATAAATAAGGAAACATGAGCTTTAAATGACACATTAAACAAGATGGACTTAACTGATATTTATAGGACATTCCAACCAAAAACAACAGAATACACTTTCTTCTCATGTGCTCATGGAACATTCTCCAGGATAGATCATATCTTGGGACACAAATCAAGCCTTAGTAAATTTAAGAAAATTGAAATCGTATCAAGTATATTTTACGAACACAATGCAATGAGACTAGATATCAATTACAGGAAGAAATCTGTAAAAAATACAAACACATGGAGGCTAAGCAATACATTACTAAATAATCAAGAGATCACTGAAGAAATCAAAGTACCTAGAAGCAAATGACAATGAAAACACAATGACCCAAAACCTATGGGATGCAGCAAAAGCATTTCTAAGAGGCAAGTTTATAGCAATACAATCCTACCTCAAGAAACAAGAAACAGCTCAAATAAACAGCCTAACCTTACACCTAAAGCAATCAGAGAAAGAAAAACAAAAAAGCCCCAAAGTGAGCAGAAGGAAAGAAATCATAAAGATCAGATCAGAAATAAATGAAAAAGAAATGAAGGAAACTACAGAAAAGATCAATAAAACTAAAAGCTGGTTCTTTGAGAAGATAAAATTGATAAACCATTAGCTAGACTCATCAAGAAAACAAGGGAGAAGACACAAATCAATAGAATTAGAAATGAACAAGGAGAAGTAACAAGTGACACTGCAAAAATAAAAATGATCATGAGAGCTTACTACAAGCAGCTATATGTCAATAAAATGGACAACCTGGAAGAAATGGACAAATTCTTAGCAATGCACAACTATCCGAGACTGAACCAGGAAAAAACAGAAAATATAAACAGACCAATCATAAGCACTGAAATTGAGAGTGGGATTAAAATTTTTCTAGCAAACAAAAGCCTAGGACCAGATGGCTTCATAGGCAAATTCTATCAAACATTTAGAGAAGAGCTAACACCTATCCTTCTCAAACTCTTCCAAAACATAGCAGAGGGAGGAACACTGTCAAACTCATTCTACGAGGCCACCATCACCCTGATACCAAAACCAGACAAAGATGTCACAAAGAAAGAAAACTACAGGCCAATATCACTGATGAACATTGATGCAAAAATCCTCAATAAAATACTAGCAAAAAGAATCCAACAGCACATTAAAAGGATCATACATGATGATCAAGTGGGGTTTATCCCAGGAATGCAAGGATTCTTTAAAATATGCAAATCAATGTGATACACCATATTAACAAATTGAAGAAAAACCATATGATCATCTCAATAGATGCAGAAAAAGATTTCAACAACATTCAACACCGATTTATGATAAAAGCCCTTCAGAAAGTAGGCATAGAGGGAACTTACCTCAACATAATAAAGGCCATAGATGACAAACCCACAGCAAACATCATTCTCAATGGTGAAAAACTGAAACCATTTCCTCTAAAATCAGGAACAAACCATTTCCTCTAAAATCAGGAACAAATCACCACTATTATTCAACATAGTTTTGGAAGTTTTAGCAACAGCAATCAGAGAAGAAAAAGAAATAAAAGGAATCCAAATCGGAAAAGAAGTAAAGCTGTTATGGATTGCAGGTGACATGATATGATACTACACATAGAGAATCCAAAAGATGCTACCAGAAAACTACTAGAGCTAATCAATGAATTTGGTAAAGTAGCAGGATACAAAATTAATGCACAGAAATGTCTTGCATTCCTATACACTAATGATGAAAAATCTGAAAGAGAATTTAAGGAAACACTCCCATTAACCACTGTAACAAAAAGAATAAAATAACTAGGAATAAACCTACCTAAGGAGATGAAACACCTGTATGCAGAAAACTATAAGACACTGATGAAAGAAATGAAAGATGATACAAACAAATGGAGAGATATACCATGTGCTTGGATTGGAAGAATCAACATTTTGAAAATGACTATCCTACCCAAAGCAATCTACAGATTGCATGCAATCCCTATCAAACTACCAATGGCATTTTTCACATTTACACATTTCACAATGTGTATGGAAACACAAAAGATCATGAGTAGCCAAAGCAATCTTGAGAAAGAAAAAACGGAGGTGGAGGAATCAGGCTCTGTTATTGAGACTACACTGCAAAGCTACAATAATCAAGACAGTATGGTACTGGCACAAAAACAGAAAAATAGATCAATGGAACAGGATAGAAAGTCCAGAGATAAACCAATGCACATGTGGTCATGTGATTTTTTATAAGAAGTCAAGAACATACAATGGAGAAAAGACAGCCTCTTCAACAAGTGGTGCTGGGAAAACTGGAAAGCTACATGTAAAAGAATGAAACTAGAACATTCCATAACACCATACATAAAAATAAACTCAAAATGGATTAAAGACCTAAATGTAAGGCCAGACCCTATAAATCTCTTAGAGGAAAACATAGGCAGAACACTCTATGTCATAAATCACAGCAAAATCTTTTTTGATCCACCTCCTAAAGAAATGGAAATAAAAACAAAAATAAACAAATGGGACCTGATGAAACTTAAAAGCTTTTCGCACAGCAAAGGAATGTATAAACAAGACGAAAAGACAAGCCTCAGAATGGGAGAAAATATTTGCAAATGAAGAAACTGACAAAGGATTAATATCCGAAATTTACAAGCAGCTCATGCAGCTCCATATCAAAAAATCAAACAACCCAATCCAAAGATGGGCAGAAGACCTAAATAGACATTTCTCCAAAGAAGATATACAGATTGCCAACAAACACATGAAAGGATGTTCAACATCACAACATCATTCAACATCACAATCATTAGAGAAATGCAAGTCAAAACTACAGTGAGGTATCACCTCACACCAATCAGAATGGCCATCATCAAAATATCTACAAACAATAAATGCTGGAGAGGGTGTGGAGAAAAGAACCCTCTTGCACTGTTGGTGGGAATGTAAATTGATACAGCCACTATGGAGAACAGTATGGAGGTTCCTTAAAAAACTAAAAATAGAACTGACATACATCCCTGCAATCCCACCACTGGGCATATACCCTGAGAAAACCATAATTCAAAAAGAGTCATGTACCTCAATGTTCATTGCAGCTCTATTTATAATAGCCAGGACATGGAAGCAACCTAAGTGTCCATCGACAGATGAATGGATAAAGAAGATGTGGCACATATATACAATGGAATATTACTCAGCCATAAAAAGAAACAAAATTGAGTTATTTGTAGTGAGGTGGATGGACCTAGAGTCTGTCATACAGAGTGAAGTAAGTCAGAAAGAGAAAAACAAATACCATATGATAACATATATGTAAGGAATGTAAAAAAATAAAAATAAAAATTTTGAAGAACCTAGGGGTGGGAATAATGATGCAGACATAGAGAATGTAGCTGAGGACATGCGGAAGGGGAAGAGTAAAGCTGGGATGAAGTGAGTGATTGGCATGGACTTATATATACTACCAAAGGCAAAATAGATAGCTAGTGGGAAGCAGCCGCATAGCACAGGGAGATCAGCTCGGTGCTTTGTGACCACCTAGAGGGGTGAGATAGGGAGGGTGGGAGGGAGATGCAAGAGGGAGAAGATATGGGGATATATGTATATGTATAGCTGATTCACTTTGGTATAAAGCAGAAACTAACACCATTGTAAAGCAATTATACTCCAATAAAGATGTTAAAAAAAAAAGAAAATGTAAACAGACAATAATTACATTAAAAATATAGAATTTTCAGAAACAAAAGAAACCATGGAAGTTATTTTTCTTTTATCTTCCAGCTGACAAAAGTAAGAATCAGAAAGTTTATTGACTCATTTCATGTTACATCTTTAGTTAGCAGGACATTTGTGAACCTAGTCTCCTGAGTCTCATATAAGGTTCTGTCCATTATCCTCATGAATGCTTTATGTTTCCTACTTGTTTTTGTCTCATCATCCCCACCAGATGAGTTTTTAAAGAACCAAGTCTTCTCCTAGTTTTATTACAATTCCCTACTCAGCAGTAACCTGAACACTAAAAATCCAAATGCATATCAATTTACTAAATATCTGTGCTCCTGCAGAAAACAAAATGGTTTTTTAAGGGGTAGAGTGTATAAAGACAAGAGTGGTGGTAGTAGGACAGTTCAGAGTTGACTGCAAGCAACTGAGTATAAAACAATTTTATGGAAGTAATTCTTAGGTATTAAAAACAATTACTTAAAAGTAAAACTTTCCCATAAATCGTTAAGTGTGGAGATAGAAAAAGATAAGTTAACACAAGTCAAAAATGGTCTCCATAATGTGGATCCTGATGGACATTAGGGATTTCTTGTTTTCCAAATCCATTGTTTCTATGTAAACTCGAGTCTAGAAAGGTTAGTGTACCCCACAAGATCTAGATAGGATTTATTTGCCTCCTCATCTCATACCTGTTTACATTCAATGCTCTGCCTAAGGTGTATGTAAATGCCCCCAAATTTATATTACCAATGAATTAAACACGACCAGAAATGAGGTCAGTCCAGTAACCTGTTTTGAGGCAAGGCTTTGAAAAATTACCCCTGACGGTACTAAGATCTTTCCCTTAGCTATATCACATTACATAGCATAAATAGAGATTAGCCAAAGCATTTTTTTCTGTCTCAAGCATGAAATCTGAGAGCTGGGAATTAACAGATTCTATCCAACTTGGCCAGCAGGTAGTAGTGAACTGTGGCTGCATAACTGAGGAATGTGCTTTACAGCTTGGAAATTTTAATTACAAACATGGAATTTCTTGATTTTTTCTTTTGATTACCTTTATTTTTCAAAAAACATTTGCATATTTCTTGCAAGTTAGAGGCACTAGGGTTAAAATAAGTGTTGCGAAATGACTAAACAGAGTCCTGGGCTAAGAGAAATCTAGTATAGTAAGAATCCTCCTGATACATATTCAACTACAGCAGCTTAAGTAAATATCAGTAATGAAACCCCAAAAATCCTCCTAATGACTTCCAGACGATCCAAATTTCTAATTAAATTACTGAAGGGTTTTATGTTATATTTTTGATACACTGACCTCTGCCCCCAAAATAGTAAGCAATTATAAACAAACAGATTGGCCAATCAGACAATGAGCTTTCTGAGAAAAACACATTGCTGTTTCATGCTTTAAAAAAATAGATTTCAAAGATGGTAGACTCAGAAAAATAAATACTTAAAAAACAAAATGTCACCTTCAGGTGAATTGTTTTAACTTAGCTAGATTTTAATCACACAAAATTAAAAATTTCGTATTTAATGGTCAATGTGATCATATTAAAGTATTATATGGAACTGCCGTATTTGGTTAATGGTATTTATTTATCTTGTTTCATCCTTCTTATGATGTCACAATAGAAACAGATAGTTAGAGCATCATCTTGCAACACCACTGTCAGAACTATTGGGTCGATAATATTGTCTTTACCTAATTAGGTTATTTTAGGTGAAATCTAGAATGTGGCAAAGCAGATATAGGGATTTGACTCACGGCAGAAATGGGCTTCTACTCCCAAAGCTAAGGCAAGTCTTGGGGATGATTTTTCAATTCTAACCCATTCTCCTGGGCCTAATAAAAGTCCTTCTCATGAATCTAACACTCCTCACCAAACATGATGGATTCTTCCTCCTTGACACAGTATAAGAGAATCAGAACTAGATTAATTAACAAGTATTAAGGCTTGTACTGCACTTCTCTCTCATTAAATTTCTTTTTTTCATTTCTTTACTTTCAACTTAGAAAAACATAGGTTTTATCTGAGGTAAAAATGAATTCTAGTTCTATATCTTTCAAGCTAAGAGCTCCGAAGACAGCATAAATTTATTAGCAACCTCACTAAATCTGATTATGTTTTTAATATTCTTCAGGATGATCAATTTGAAGTGACAGTAATCATTATTTTTTAAAGTGTAGAATTAATATGTGTTCATTATGGAAAACTCAAAAATGTATAGTACAGAGAAAAGCACACATGTAAATAAACAACAAAATACATTCCAAATCCCAAAACCCAGCAAAAGACAGCTACTGCAAATATTGTCAGCCTGCTTTTCTAAGTCCTTCTAAGCACTTATAATTCCAATGAGACAAATTCATAGACCAGCTATCGTATTTCATCACTTCTGACATTTCCGCTTTTTACCTATGTGAAGTTTATAGGGAACATTGTATTTCTCCCATTGTATACTTGGATTAATTTGCATTTCCCAAAGAAATTTCATGTCTCTTTTTTTTACTTTCTCTTTTTCTTTTTTAATTCTTCCAATTTTATTGAGATATAATTGCCATATAGCACTGTGTACATTTATTGTGTACAGCATAATGATTTAAATTACATACCTCATGAGATGACTAGCACAATAAGTTTAGTGGATATCATGTCATATAGACACAAAATTAAAGAAATAGAAAAAAAGTTTTCTTCTGATGAGACCTCTTGTGATTTCCTCTCTTAACAACTTTCATGTATAACATACAGTAATGTTAATTATATTTATCATGCTGTATTCAAGTCTCTATTTTTATGTAAATCTTTCAAAAAGATTGATAATTATTAGATCGTGTGCGTGTGTAATTTAATTCATAGTCAATAAAGCCTCTAGCAGCTCCTAGGAAGAGAACGCTAAGGAGTGAAGCTTCCTCTGGATTGCTTTATGTACCACCTCATTCATCTACTTCTACAAGAGAGCTATTAATAGATTAGGGACACAGAATGGCCCATCAGCCCATGTCAGCAATTCAGTCCTGCTTCTGAGAGCTTTCTGCACAACTCTGAGCTCCTGAAGAAAGCATCCAGCAGGTTCTATCTTTAAAACCAACTACCTAACAGAGGTTTGGAAAGGTTTATGTCTCATGAAACTGTACACAAGATAGCATCCAGATCACTCAATTGGTACAAATCAAGGTATATGCACTATACAGGTAAGGAAGTAAAATGTTGTTTGGCTTATTGTCTATAACATAAAATACAACTCATTCTCCACAAAATATCATCACGATCGTTTAAAGCACAGCGTTTAATAGCTTAATGGTATATCAATACAAATGAGCTGTACTGTTTTGGCTTAACATAGAATCACTCTTACTGGGCTCTACTGCAGTGTCTCATCATGAATCAATCCAAAGAAACATTAGTTTTTAAAGTCAAATTAAATGCATTATTGTATTTATTATAAGGCTTCAACTGAGTATATTATCTACTGTATCACAGAGTGTCCTTTCATAGCACACACTGTCCAGTGGATTTCATAGAAGAAATTTATTTCAAGTTTCAGTTCCAGATACGCCTGTCTTCTCATTGAGAATAGGCTTGAATTTATCCTGCTAACATAATGAAATTCTATAGGATCATGATTTACACTTGTATTTGGCTTTAAGTAAATTAGAGCTAAATATGTAGCCCACCTCTAATAGCTGTATGGGACCTATGATGTGCATTTCTGACTGTTTTATGAATCCCTGCTTTTGTTATCTTCCTATCATTTTTTAAAGTTACTTACTTTATCAGTTGCTTATTTTAACCATTTTCATGGTACCCATGATTTTAAGCAGCTTCAACTCCTTTGTGAAACAGATATAAATTAATACTGTTTACTTTATCAGGCCTGATTTTTTTAAAGAAAATTTTATTATTTTATCTATTTTTATCTAAATCCTTTAATGACATATGTGTATGTGCATGTGTGAATTTTAATACTCATTGAGTTTGTACAGGAATAAAGACACACTTAAAATCGTTTTAATAACATTTTCCTAATCTGCAATATCTATTGACTTAGAAAAGAAGAAAAAATGTTAAAAATCCTTTTATTTTTCTTTTAGCTCAAATACTCATAAGGATTTTCAAGCAAATGTAAGAAATAAGATAAATAAAAATATTTCAAAAGGGGACACAAATTAATAAACCATAAGCAACTTCATTAATCCAGTATAGAAAATTAGTTCTTAAGAAATCTCTTGGGAGCTTCCCTGGTGGCGCAGTGGTTAAGAATCTGCCTGCCAATGCAGGGGACACAGGTTCGTGCCCTAGTCGGAGAAGATCCCACACGCCGCGGAGCAGCTAGGCCCCGTGAGCCATGGCCGCTGAGCCTGCGTGTCCAGAGCCTGTGCTCCGCAACAGGAGAGGCCGCAATAGTGAGAGGCCTGCATACCGCAAAAAAAAAAAAAAAAAAAGAAAAGAAATCTCTTGGTAATCCACTTTCAAACCTCTCCAGTTCAATAACAATATGTTTGTAGTGGTCCCAGAGTTAAGACCCCTCTCTGTACCATGGTTTCAGTGTTTAACTTATAATTAAGCACTTGAAATGCTTGAGAATATAATTTTCAGGGCATCAACACATTGCATAATAATTTTTAACTCTCCCCCTCCGATAAATATTATGAATGTGTAAGCATGAGTCATAGAGTTATACAATGCATTATGCATAGTGAGTTAGCATTATCATCACTCTGTTCTATTTAGGAGACAAAGTTGAGATTATGTAAATTAAAATACTTTATCATTTTTTGATTCCCTTACCTGATTTTATATGCTTAAGAATGTAGTTACCTCTTCAAAAGTAAAATCAAGGACAGATTTTGCTCTATGGATACTACAAGCTTTCATAAAAATATAAAGGTGATATTCTGTTTAGGGGAGCATGATATTTAAGGTGAAACTAATGCAAGCAATACGGCAGAGCTTATAATATTTTAAAGAGAGAGGCATCTTTAAAAGTAAGTTAATTTGGCCCCCTTATCTTGTAGGTGATGCTGTTAGCCAGGAAGCTGAGTAATTTTCCCCACAGTTACAAAGCATTAAAATTAGGTTAGAACTCAGGCCCTAGATGGCCCAAATCTGCAGGTAAATTATCAACCCCTCTTTGAGAAAAAGGCTTTTATCATCTTCCAGAATAAGTGTTAATCATGGAAAATATTTGTTATATAATCACATTTATATATTTTCTTAAAAATATTTACTATTCTAAATACACATCATCCTGTAGCCATGAAGAAAATAATTTTACAACTTCTTGAGATAGTAGTTTGTATATGAACAATTTTTCATAACTAATTAGTGGCCCTCCTGAACTTTCCATTCTTATTAGAAACTTCAGCAACTTAAATTACACTGAGGGGGAATGGGAGGAGAATGGGAATAACAGAAAAAGCATTCAAAGAAATAATCAACTTTGTAGGGAATTTGTTTTCTTCCCAGGTGTCTGCACATTTACTTTTTATTATAGGTGTATGCTTTCCAAAGTTTTTCTAGATACTAATATGAGCTACATAAATATAGATACTAACGGTAATCAGGAAATCATTAGCAAGTGACAGAAAAAACAACCAAAATTAACTGACCGAAACTGTGAATTTCTTGACTCATGTACCTTGAAAGACAGGGGATATTTTCAGGCATGTCTGGGTACAGAGAATAAAACAATGTAACAAGGATTCTCTTTTTTTGGCCATTACATTCTCTGTATTGCTATGCCTTGGTAAAATTCTCAACTTCCCTCCACATGTTGAAAAGATGGCTGCCTATACTTTTCAGCTTACACATCATCCTAAGGGCAACTCCAGTGGGGGGAAACTTTACTTCCAATAGTTCCAGCAAAAGTCCTAGAATATAGTCTCCAGGACTCTGACTGTATCACCTGCTCACCCCTGAATTAAACATTGGGATATGATGCTTTGGTTGCTCAAGCCTGGGTCGCATGGCCATAGGGTTTGAATAAACCTCACTCAAACCACAGAGACTATGAATGGGGAAAGACCGGTTTTGCCAGAAGACATGACAATGAGTACTGGGCATGTCAAAAATGACAGATGCCCTCTGCAGTGCACTTGTTAAACAGAGAGAGAAGTTTGCGGACCTTTTCCTTTCTCAATCTTCCTCTTTATCCCCCATAAGAAGTTGTTATGGATTATTTTCTAGTAAGCTGCCAGGAGTACATTCAAATAGTGGGTAGACTTACAATGTGGTACTAGATTTTAGATGGACAAGGTTCTCTTCTAATTCTGCTTTCAAAGTAGAGGAAGACCTAGATTTCTCAGGCTTTCTGTCAGTGTCTCTCTATTCCATTTTTCCTGTGCTACCTTAAATCATAGTGGTAAGAGCCAAGCAAAGGTTCTGATGTTGTGCAGTGGACATTTGGGAAAAAAGAAGAGTGCAGTCTTTATTATAGAATTAGTACTGAAGCTTTTTAGACCTAACTAGCTTAAGAAAAGAGTGTCTCGCATGATCCAGCCACTTCTTGGATTACTGCTCTCAGCTCTCCACTCTCTCCCTTCCCCACTTGGGGTAGAGTGTGTTCCCCTGTCACTCCAGCTTAGGTCTAGCTATATGATTTGCTTTGACCAGTGCTATGTAAGTGAGTATAACATGTGCCACATCTAATCAGAGGCTTTAAACTGGCTTGTGTGGTTTGGCTTGTGGTTTGTGCTTCTGCCATCTGTGATCTTGCCAAGGTCTCAGAATGAAAGACATGTGGAACAGACATGAAACTGACTTGCAGACTGACAAACAGCCACCACAGCCAACTCCCAGACCTGTGATCATTGTAAGGCTCTCATTATAAGTCACTGGGATTGCTGGGCTGTTTATTAGGCAGATTTATCACCCCAAACTGACTAAAACAACATATTACACAGGTTGTCTGCATTGTGATTTATGACCAGAGACAAATCTAAGAAAAATGTTCTTTTAAAACGTTAGAGCCATGACTCAAATGGTGTCTCTTCAGAGTACTATTATGGTATTAAAAAAAAATCTTTTTTAAGTCTGAAAGCCAAAGTATGATCAAATTAACTCAAGATCTTTATTTGCATATCTCCAACAGTTTGAGGTTGAAACAGCAATCAATGCAGGATTTTTAATAATGCCTTCTCTTCTTTTTCCCTCATATCATACAGCTGGCCTTACACTTCTCACACCAAATATTACTCCCTGAAAACCCACACACCTCACCCTAAGCTAATGCCTTTAATCTTTATCCTACACTCTGTTTCTTTTCTTACTTAACTGACAGAGTAGCAGATAACTTTTTTTGGCAAGCAAGGATTTCCCTGGAGGACTAGGTGGGAGATACTAAGCCAAACCGGAATTCTCTGTCTTTCGCAGGGAGAGAAAACTGCCACACTTTTCCATATGCTTTGCTTGGGAACTGCATGGGAAGAAGTGATTAGTCAAAGCCGGTATTTGGGTATCTTTGCTCCCCCGATCCTGTTTGTGTCAGTTGCCAAATGTCATCTTAATAAGAAAAATTTCAAGTTATTCTCATTTTGTCTGTATGTCCCTGTATTTTATTGAATTTTTATTATGAAAGAAATGTAGTTTGATTTCAAGAAATTAAACAGTGCAAATTTACAAAAAGAAAATGTTAATAATCTTAACTTCCCACCTCCAATCCCACTATGTCTGAAGAATTCAGTGCCCAATGTTAAGTGTATGTTCCTTAAAATATTTATCTATACAAACATCCCATGATTTTCTATTTTTTATAAAAATGAACTCTATTACACATTTTCATCTGAGCAGTGATTTCTTTTACCCATATAATAAATGAATGACATCTTTTCAGTAAAAAAAATTAACTCATTTTTATTCAAAAATAGTAGCATAATACTCCCTGTTACATATTTATCAAACATTCTTCAATTTTTCTAAATTAATATTGAGGTTATTTCTAGTTTTTTGTTTGTTTTACCATTATATGGCAGAGCACAGTCAATGGGTGAGGATGCATAATCTTAGAGGCAAGAGAGAATAAATTACTTGAGTCAACTATACAATTTGCCATATGGTCTTTTTATTTTTTTCTTTTTAACATATTTATTGGAGTATAATTGCTTTACAGTGGTGTGTTAGTTTCCACTTTATAACAAAGTGAATCAGTTATACATCTACATATATTCCCATATCTCTTCCCTACTGCCTCTCCCTCCCACCCTCCCTATCCCATCCCTCTAGGTGGTCACAAAGCACTGAGCTGATCTCCCTGTGCTATGCAGCTACTTCCCACTAGCTATCTATTTTAGGTTTGGTGGTATATATATGTCCATGCCACTCTCTCACTTTGTCACAGCTTACCCTTCCCCCTCCCCGTATCCTCAAGTCCATTCTCTAGTAGGTCTGCGTCTTTATTCCCGTCATGCCCCTAGGTTCTTCATGACCTTTTTTTTTTTTTGATTCCATATATATGTGTTAGTATACAGTATTTGTTTTTCTCTTTCTGACTTACTTCACTCCGTATGACAGACTCTAGGTCCATCCACCTCACTACAAATAACTCAATTTCATTTCTAGTTATGGCTGAGTAATATTCCATTGTATATATGTGCCACACCTTCTTTATCCATTCAACTGTCAATGGACACTTAGGTTGCTTCCATGTCCTGGCTATTATAAATAGAGCTGCAGTGAACATTCTGGTACATGACTCTTTTTGAATTATGGTTTTCTCAGGGTATATGCCCAGTAGTGGTATGGCTGGGTCGCATGGTAGTTCTATTGCTAGTTAATTAAGGAACCTCCATACTGTTCTCCATAGTGGCTGTATCAATTTACATTCCCACCAACAGTGCAAAACGGTTCCCTTTTCTCCACACCCTCTCTAGCATTTATTGTTTGTAGATTTTATGATGATGGCCATTCTGACCAGTGTGAGATATCTCATTGTAGTTTTGATTTGCATTTCTCTAATGATTAATGATGTTGAGCATTCTTTCACGTGTTTGTTGGCAATCTGTATATCCTCTATAGAGAAATGTCTATTTAGGTCTTCTGCCCATTTTTGGATTGGGTTGTTTGTTTTTTTGATATTGAGCTGCATGAGTTGCTTGTAAATTTTGGAGATTAATCCTCTGTCAGTTGCTTCATTTGCAAATACTTTCTCCCATTCTGAAGGTTATCTTTTCATCTTGTTTATGGTTTCCTTTGCTGTGCAAAAGCTTTTAAGTCTCATTAGGTCCCATTTGTTTATTTTTGTTTTTATTTCCATTTCTCTAGGAGGTGGGTCAAAAAGGATCTTGCTGTAATTTATGTCATAGAGTGTTCTGCCTATGTTTTCCTCTAAGAGTTTGATGGTGTCTGGCATTACATTTAGGTCTTTAATCCATTTTGAGTTTATTTTTCTATATGGTGTTAGGGAGTGTTCTAATTTCATTCTTTTACATTTAGCTGTTGAGTTTTCCCAGCACCACTTATTGAAGAGGCTGTCTTTTCTCCACTGCATATTCTTGCCTCCTTTATCAAAGATAAGGTGAGCATATGTGCGTGGGTTTATCTCTGGGCTTTCTATCCTATTCCATTGATCTATATTTCTGTTTTTGTGCCAGTAGCATACTGTCTTGATTACTGTTGCTTTGTAGTATAGTCTGAAGTCAGGAAGCCTAATTCCTCCAGCTCTGTTTTTCTTTCTCAAGATTGCTTTGGCTATTCGGGGTGTTTTGTGTTTCCATGCAAATTTTGAAATTTTTTGTTCTTGTTCTGTGAAAAATTGCCAGTGGTAGTTTGATAGGGATTGCATTGAATCTGTAGATTGCTTTGCATAAGATAGTCATTTACACAATGTTGATTCCTACAATCGAAGAAAATGGTATATCTCTCCATCTATTTGTATCATCTTTAATTTCCTTCATCAGTGTCTTATAATTTTCTGAATACAGGTCTTTTGCCTCCTTAGGTAGGTTTATTCCTAGATATTTTATTCTTTTTGTTGCAATGGTAAATGGGAGTGTTTTCTTAATTTCACTTTCAGATTTTTCATCATTAGTGTATCGGAATGCAAGACATTTCTGTGCATTACTTTTGTATCCTGCTACTTTACCAAATTCATTGATTAGCTCTAGTAGTTTTCTGGTAGCATCTTTAGGATTCTCTATGTATAGTATCATGTCATCTGTAAAGAGTGACAGCTTTACTTCATCTTTTCCGATTTGGATTCCTATTATTTCTTTTTCTTCTCTGATTGCTGTGGCTAAAACTTCCAAAACAATGTTGAATAATAGTAGTGAGAGTGGGCAACCTTGCCTTGTTCCTGATCTTAGTGGAAATGTTTTCAATTTTTCACCATTGAGGATTATGTTGGCTCTGCGTTTGTCATATATGGCCTTCAGTATGTTGAGGAAAGTTCCCTCTATGCCTACTTTCTGCAGGGTTTTTATCATAAATGGGTGTTGAATTTTGTCGAAAGCTTTCTCTGCCTAGATTGAGATGATCATATGGTTTTTCGCCTTCAATTTGTTAATATGGTGTCTCACATTGATTGATTTGCGTATATTGAAGAATGCCTGCATTCCTGGGAAAATCCCCACTTGATCATTGTGTGTGATCCTTTTAATGTGCTGTTGGATTCTGTTTGCGAGTGTTTTCGTTGAGGAATTTTGCATCTCTGCTCATCAGTGATATTGGCCTGTAGTTTTCTTTCTTTGTGACATCTTTGTCTTGTTTTGGTATCTGGGTGATGGTGGCCTTGTAGAATTAGTTTGGGACTGTTCCTTCCTCTGCTATATTTTGGAAGAGTTTGAGAAGGATAGGTGTTAGCTCTTCTCTAAATGTTTGATAGAAGTCGCCTTTGAAGCCATCTGGTCCTAGGCATTTGTTTGTTGGAAGATTTTTTAATCACAGTTTCAATTTCAGTGCTTGTGATTGGTGTGTTCATATTTTCTATTTCTTCCTGGTTCAGTCTCGGAAGGTTGAGCATTTCTAAGAATTTGTCCATTTCTTCCAGGTTGTCCATTTTATTGGCATACAGTTACTTGTAGTAATCTCTCATGATCCTCTGTATTTCTGCAGTGTCAGTTGTTACTTCTCCTTTATCATTTCTAATTCTATTGATTTGAGTCTTCTCCCTTTTTCTCTTGATGAGTCTGGTTAATGGTTTATCAATTTTGTTTATCTTCTCAAAGAACCAGCTTTTAGTTTTATTGATTTTTGCTATCGTTTCCTTCATTTCTTTTTCATTTATTTCTGATCTGATCTTTATGATTTCTTTCCTTCTGCTAATTTTGGGGTTTTTTGGTTCTTCTTTCTCTAAGTGCTTTATGTGTAAGGTTAGGTTGTTTGAGATGTTTCTTGTTTCTTGAGGTAGGATTGTATTGCTATAACCTTCCCTCTTAGAACTGCCTTTCTGCATCCCATAGGTTTTGAGTCATTGTGTTTTCATTGTCATTTGTTTCTAGGTGTTTCTGATTTCCTCTTTGATTTCTTCAATGATCTCTTGTTTATTAAGTAGTGTATTGTTTAGCCTCCATGTCTTTCTGTTTTTTTTTTCTTTTTTGCGGTATGTGGGTCTCTCACTGTTGTGGCCTCTTCCATTGCGGAGCACAGACTCCGGATGCGAAGGCTCAGCGGCCATGGCTTATGGGCCTAGCGGCTCCGCAGCATGTGGGATCTTCCTAGACCGGGGCACGAACCCATGTCCCCTGCATCGGCAGGTGGACTCTCAATCACTGTGCCACCAGGGAAGCCCTGTTTCTGTTTTTTACAGTTTCTTTTCCTGTAATTGATATCTAGTCTCATAGTATTGTGGTTGGAAAGGATACATGATACAATTTCAATTTTCTTGAATTTACCAAGGCTTGTTTTATGTCCCAAGATATGATGTATCCTGGAGAATGTTCCATGAGCACTTGAGAAGAAAGTGTATTCTGTTGTTTTTGGATGGAATGTCCTATAAATATCAATTAAATCCATCTTTTTTAATGTATCATTTAAAGCTTGTGTTTCCTTATTTATTTTCATTTCAGGTGATCTGTCCATTGGTGAAAGTGGGGTGTTAAAGTCCCCTACTATGATTGTGTTACTGTAGATTTCCCCTATTATACCTGTTAGCATTTGCCTTATGTATTGAGGTGCTCCTATGTTGGGTACATATATATTTGCAATTATAATATCTTCTTCTTGGATCAATCCCTTGATCATTATGTAGTGTCCTTGCTTGTCTCCTGTAATAGTCTTTATTTTAAAGTCTGTTTTGTCTGATATGAGAATTGCTACCCCAGCTTTCTTTCGAGTTCCTTTTGCATGGAATGGCTTAGAATAAAAGGGAGAAAAAATAGAAAGAAGGAAAGAAGGAAAGAAAGAAAGAAAGAAAGAAGATAAAATAGTTATTAAAATAAACAATAATTATTAAGAAAAACTTTTTTTAAATTAAAAAAAAAACAAAAAAGTGGACAGACAGAACCCTAGGACAAATGGTAAAAGCAAAGCTATACAGACAAAATCACACACAGAAGCATATACATACACAGTCACAAAAAGAGAAAAAGGGATAAAAAATATATATTTCTTTGTTCCCAAAGTCCACCTCCTCAATTTGGAATTCGTGGTCTATTCAGGTATTCCACAGATGCAGGGTACATCAAATTGACTGTGGAGATTTAAACCTCTGCTCCTGAGGCTACTGGGAGAAATTTTTCTTTCTCTTCTTTGTTCGCACAGCTCTTGTGGTTCAGTTTTCGATTTGGCCCTGCCTCTGCGTGTAGGTCGCCTGAGGGCATCTGTTCTTTGCTCAGACAGTTCGGGGTTAAAGGAGCATCTGATACGGGGGTTCTGGCTCACTCAGGCTGGTGGAAGGGAGGGGTACAGATGTGGGGTGAGCCTGCGGCGGCAGAGTCCTGCATGACGTTGCACCAGCCTGAGGTGCTCTGTGAGTTCTCCCAGGGAAGTTGTCCCTGAATCACAGGACCCTGGCAGTGGCAGGCTGCACAGCTCCCGGGAGGGGAGGTGTGGATAGTGACCTGTGGTTGCACACAGGCTTCTTGGTGGCTGCAGCAGCAGCCTTAGCGTCTCATGCCCGTCTCTGGGGTCTGTGCTGATACACGCAGCTCGAGCCTGTCTCTGGAGCTCCTTTAAGTGGGGCTGTTAATCTTCTCTCCTTGCGCACCAGGAAACAAAGAGGCAAGAAAAAGTCTGCCTCTTCAGCAGTTCCAGACTTTTTCCCAGACTCCCTCCCGGCTAGACATGGCGCACTAGCCCCTTTCAGGCTCTGTTCACGAAGCCAACCCCAGTCCTCTCCCTGGGATCCGACCTCCGAAGCTGGAGCCTCAACTCCCAGCCCACGCCTGCCCTGGTGGGCAAGCAGACAAGCCTCTCGGGCTGGTGAGTGCTGGTCGGCACCGATCCTCCATGCGGGAATCTCTCCGCTGTGCCCTCTGAATCCCTGTTGCTGTGCTCTCCTCCGTGGCTCCGAAGCTTCCCCCCTCCGCCACCGGCAGTCTCCACCCAAGAAGGGGCTTCCTAGTGTGTGGAAACCTTTCCTCCTTCACGGCTCCCTCCCACTGGTGCAGGTCCCATTCCTATTCTTCTGTCTCTGTTTTTTCTTTTTTCTTTTGCCTTACACAGGTATATGGGGAGTTTCTTGCCTTTTGGGAGGTCTGAGGTCTTCTGCCAGCGTTCAGTAGGTGTTGTTCCACATGTAGATCTATTTCTGATGTATTTGTGGAGAGGAAGGAAATCTCTGCATCTTACTCTTCCGCCATCTTGAAGCTCCCAATCTGCCATATGGTCTTTTATAATGTGTGTGTGTGTGTGTTTCTGTTGTGATCTTTGATCTTTGATGCTTTTCCTCTATTGTTTCTGAACTTCCTGATTCCCTGACAAATCACTGAGACAAAATGAATGCATGCTGTACACAGGCCAGAAATATTGATCAGAATAGGCAACTACTTTGTGGTATGAATTCATGGAATTTATAAAGACTCTATAATCACCTCAAATCCCTCTTAAATTGCTTGCTGACATTTCTTTCTCTTAAAGTAATTGTAAATATCACTGAGAGAGCTAACACACTGTCTCATCAGAATTTTATGTATTATATTTTAATACTTTTGTCAAGTCCTGTATGAGAGTAAGTTTTTACGTAGAAAAAGCAAATGAGTTAAAGAGAATTTTAAAATATACATTAAACTAACTAAAATCTAAAAAAATGCATCAAGGAAGATTAAGGCAAATTCATCTAAATTAACATTTTATAGAAAGGAAGACCTAAACAGATGATTTTGTCTCAAAAATATTTTGGAAATCAAATACAGTTCAATATGTTGTGTCAGTCAAGGGCCTAAGGTAATTGAAATATTCAAATTGGGTTTTATCCTTCTGCCTGATAATAGATGGCAGAAGAAACCAAAATAAAGCACATTTTGATGTTTCAGATGCATTGAAATTTCATGGTTGGCAGAGCCAAATTTTGTGAGTTTTTTTCCCCAGATGCAGGACTCTGGGGATCACCACTTTCCTTTCCAAGAGTAAGAAAATAGTGAAGTGTAGCAAAAAGCAGAACATCTGAGTTCCTGTTAGACTTTAGGGAAATTTCACAGCAACCATTCTCTGTCTGGTGGTTATGAAACAGATCCCAGTAATGAATGTAAAATCATTCTTTCCATCATAACGTACTTGACAAATATAAGAGGTTATCAACCATCCTAAGAACATTCCTATTTTTTAATCAAACAAAAAGTTTTTAAATGTGAAGAGACCCTGATTCTACACACACACACACACACACACACACACACACACACACACACACACACAAAATCCTTGGAGAACTAACTCCTTAGTGTATCTTAAGCAAAAATATTAGCTTTACGGATTTTTATTTTCTCTATGACCAGTTCCCCAGGGCCTGAAGTGCCACTGCAGAAAGACCTAAGCGGAACTAACTAAATAACACTTTCCTTCCACATCCAGGCAGAAACCATTATAATTGCACACTTTTCTTTCTGAATTGAACTTTACTTTATCAGAGACATTTCCTTAATCATAAGAAATGATCTCTTAAAGTCATAGGGCACTACTGTGGCAACTGATACTGTGAAATCTATCAACAGAGGGAAAGCCTAACATTTGACATGCTCCAAGATTTTATATAAACTTACAGAAAGATTACTCTCCAAAAGTAAAATAAAATGAATAAAACACAACTAAAAAGGGAAAATTAAAAAGATACTTTCTAATAGTTCATGTAGGATTATCAAACAAAGTTAAGAAAATATAATATTATAATTATACAAGGTATTCATTAAAGTGGGATATATTTGGCATTAAAACAGAGCCTGTAAAAGGGAGCTTCGATGATGGATTAATTTGAAAAGACTAATTAGGAAGTCATCATTAAATAGAATAGGGCAGATTTAAAAATAATTAAAAAATAATAACTATATTATTGAATGAACTGAAATCAATAATATTCAAAAATAACAACTTGATCCTTTTTTATGACCATCCTTTAAACTAGTTCCACTAAATTATTTTTCTGGTAGTAAAAATCCATTCTGATCTAATATCAAAGCTTTAGTTTTTCATTTATACTTCTATGCTCCTTTGCTCTCTCTGCCTGGGCCCGTCTTAGGCTGAGAACTCTTTAGTCTGAGAAAGGTCATAATTGGATTTTCACTGTTTCACCGCTTTGTTCTTCTCCCCCTTCTCCCTGATTCATTTTGCTGACTTTTGGGTTAGAGTCAGGAAAAGAAGAGCAATAGTAAATTTACTAACACTTCTGGTCCCTTCATTTCATTATGTGTGAAATAAAAGAAATCAAATAGGTTACCTATATTTGAACACCTGAATAAATTCTCATTTTCCCCTCAGTTATCCAAATAAAAATGAGTACAGAAAAGAAAGTGAAAAGCCAAATGCCAATTTCACTTATCTGGCATTTTTTCTAGGGCTCTTGTCGTGACAGCAGCCTTCAAACCACTGAATGCCACATGTGTGCCATATATTCTGGCCTTACATACAGTCTCCTGTTCAGCAAACTGATTTTAATAAAGATGCATAATTAGGACTTTACAGGTCAGCTGAGATAAATGTGAAAGAAGTCATGAATAGCTAGAACTTTTGTTTCTGTCATCAAATACTGCCTACTATGTACCAGGCTCAAATCTAGTTCACTATTATGTGAACAAGACAGACCAAGACTCCTGACCTCACAAAACTTATGTTCTGTTGAGTCATAACAGACAATAAATACTAAATGTAAATTGTTACATATTGCGGAGTATGTTCAAAGTTGTGAGATGTAATAGGGAAAAAGGAAAACAAAAATCAGGCCAAGGGGATATGGAATGTGCAGGTGGTGGGGGAGGGGTTGGTTAGCATGTGGCAGTTTTAAACAGGATGGTTAAGGTAGCCTCATTGAGAAAGTAATATCTAAGAAAAGACTGGAAGCAGGTGAGGGAGGTAGCCAGAAGGAAGAGGCAACAGTCAATGCAAAATTCCTAAAGCTGGAGCTCATTCAAGGAAGAGCAAGAGTGCCTGATTGCTTGATGCTTAGTGACTGAGAGGGGAGTATGAAATACTGTGTTCATAACGCTAGGGTGGGAGTGAGGTGTCATATCAGGCAGGGTCTCTTCAGTCATTGGAAGACTTTGACATTTTACTCATGTGAAATGGGGGAGCATTTCAGAGTTTAAACGAGATAAATTGCATAATCTGATTTACAATTCTAAATAGTCCACCCTGCCTATTGGGTTGAGAAAAGACTGGGTATAGAGAGGGATCATGAATCAGTGTAGACTAAATTATACGGTGGTAGTATCCAACACTAAAACTTCAGAGGGTTAGAAAGCAAAGAAAAATGAAGTTTCTTTCTTACATCACATAGCCATTGTGGGTCAGCTGTGGCTCTGCTCCAACATTGCCTTCTCTCTGGGATCAAACTGATAGAACAGTTGCTATCTGGGACAATTCCAGTCTCATGGCAAAGGGAAAAAAGAGACAGGCTAGACCAAGAGCTGGCTCTCAAAGCTCCAGCTCAAAAGTGCTCTCTCTGGATTACGTCCAATCACATCTCATTGACCACTCCAAGTCATGGGGTCAAGTCTGATATCAAAAGACCAGAAATCTATAATCTTCCCACTGGGAGGAGAAAAACCTCAAGAAAGTCATGCAAGTACTTTGAATAACAATACAATTCTCCAAAGCAGGGGAGAGAAAAAAAGGGAGATTATCTAGAAGGTTATTATAATGCTTTAGGTGAGAGATGAAAAGGACTAGCTCTATCTTGGTTACATCTCAAACAATGGAATCTTGAGATTTCCAAGGGTATTGAATAGAAAGGATCTGGAGATGTGGAAAAGACTAGAGGTTCATACAAGAATCAAAGAAAAGAGGCATAGAGGCCTGTAACAGGAAAAACATAAGATCAAGAGAGGTATGGAGGAAACTCAGTAAAAACTGGTAAAAAAAACCCAAAAAAAACAAACACCACAAATCATAGAAATAATATAAATATTAACTTAGTACATCTAAACACTTAAAATACCTAATGTGTATATTTTCATGAGTATTTATAGTTAAAATTCTCCAGGAAAGATTCCAAATAAACATATTTCTAGTGAAGAGAATGTGATGACCTATGCATTGCTTTTCATAGATTTAGCTGACATTGTAATTCAGAAGGAACAGTTTTGCTAATAGCATGCCAATTTTGCCTCCTTTATTCAATTTGATCTGTTATCTTAACTTGACAGCAGGATCACTCTGTTAAATCAAGTATTTCATTATCCCTGATTCCACTACATGTTGTTGAGTAAGTGTAGAAAGGTGACAAAATTCAATTTATATTTCCTATTCCTACTCCTACATCTTTCCTTTGTAGACTGTTCAGGACAATAGTGAATCCCAAAGTTTAATGTAATTATGTCCTTTATTTTTTCTACCACAATTGGTTTATTTCATTTGTTTCATTTCTGTTTATTCCTGACATGTACCAGGAAACATGCTAGATAATACAGATACTAACATACAAAGAACTACTTCTGTGCATGAGGTTCTTATATTCAAGGGATAAAGATAAACTGAGTTTACTGAGGTAAATGCTATTTTGGAGGAATATGTGATGTGCAAAGATAACAGAGAAAGTAAAGTCAAACTCCACATAAGGAGGCTTCAGAAAGAAGAGATGCTTTGGATGAGTCTGTATGAAGACAGGAGGGGTGGATCTTTTTTTTTTAATGCAATAAAAGGAATTTCAAGCAGAAGAAAAAGCATATAAAAAGATGTGATAAAGTAAAAACAATATCTGAATAACAGAAACAAATGGATGAAAAACAATATGTAAAAGGGCACTGCAGGAAGATGCAACTGAAGAGATGAAAAGAGATGAGATCACAAACAAGCGCTTGTGTCAAGATTAAACACTAACCAGGGAGCTATTGAAGAGATTCAAGGAAGGAAGTAACATGATTTCATGTTCATGACAGTTATTGATTGCTTTAAATAAATGATCATTATTTTTTCCCTATTACTGTTTGTGAAACACAGGAAAGCATCTTTGCAGGGAAGAGTCAGTCATGGAAATCTGTGATGCCATTCAAATATCAAACCAGATCTAGAGGCCCATCAGCACTCTGGTCTTTGCAATTTCAGAACTCAGGTTTTTCTCTGTTGCCTTCCACTCTCTCAGGATTTCATGGCACACCTCTCAGAGTCTTTCCCTTAATTTCACAGCTCTACAGCAATAGTTCTCGAACATTTTGGTCTCAGGATTTTATGATCTTAAAAGTCAGCAAGAGGGAATTCCCTGGCAGTCCAGTTGTTAGGACTCGGTGCTTTCACTGCTGAGGGCTTGGGTTCAATCCCTGGTCGGGGAACTAAGATCCCACAGGCCACACAGCAGGGCCAAAAAAAAAAAAAAAAAGTCACTGAAGACTCCAAAGAACTTTTATTTGTATGGGTTATATTTATCAATATTTACTATATTTGAAAATAAAACGGGCTTCCCTGTTGGTGCAGTGCTTAAGAATCGACCTGCCAATGTGGAGGACATGGGTTTGAGCCCTCGTCTGGGAAGAACCCATATGCCACAGAACAACTAAGCCCGTGTGCCACAACTTCTGGACCTGCACAACACAACTACTGAAACCCGCGCGCATAGAGCCCATGCTCTACCACAAGAGAAGCCACCGCAATGAGAAGCCCTTGCACCGCAGCGAAGAGTAGCCCCTGCTTGCCGCAACTAGAGAAAGCCCGCGTGCAGTAACGAAGACCCAACACAGCCAAAAAAATAAAATAAAATTATTAAAAAAAGGAAAAGAGAAAAAAATTAATATGTGTTTATTAATCTATTTAAAATATCAATAATAATGCCATTACAACTAGTTAGAAGGGTTTTATTTTATTTATGTATTTTGTTAGTGTATTCTTAGTTCCCTGACCAGGGATTCAACCTGGGCCCTCAGCAGTGAGAATGTGGAGTTCTAACCACTGGACCACTAGGGAATTCCCAGGGGTGGTTTTATATATTTGCAAGTTTCCTTAATGTCTTGCTTAATGAGCAGATTCTCATCTGCATCTGCATTCAATCAGTCGCAATATATTGTTTTGGTTGAAGTTCATGAAGATAATCTGTCCTCACACAGATATGTAACTAGGAAATGAAAAACCCTTTTCAGATAATTGTGAATATTCTTTCATAATAATATGCCCAAATTCATTAAGTGGTAGTTTCACAAACTTTGTTGCAATGTGCAATCTGAAACAATATCATTGCAGTTTTTGGACTCTGTGGCATTAAAGTCTCTTGATTTACCTTTCATTTTAATGACTTTTTTACTCTTGCAAGATTTTGTTACCACATGCATTGATCATTTGTAAAGTATTTGTTCACTGAGTTATGCAGATTTTACAAATTTGGGCACATATATTATACAATATTAAAAACCACACATTTGTCAATACCTCATCAGAAATCTCTTAAGTATTGTTAAGTTTTCAAAGCTTACAGTGGCAGATGCAAATTTTCCAAAATTTTAATTTTTCTTGAACGTTTACATTTTACGATTAATAACAAATACTTTCATTTGTTTCAAGAAAATGTATACCAAATATCCAAATTAGAATAACTATAGTTTGTCAGCCATTTCTCAAATGAAAATGGTGTTTCACGAAAAAAAAATTGGCTAGTTCAGCTCAGAACCCAATCACACCAGGGCTTTTCCTTGAGATAACCAGCATACTTCAACGTACAGCAGAAGTGCTTCATGCATACTTCCTATTTCATCTTATACACTATTAAAACCCTTTTCTATTCAATTGTCTATCTTTTTTTAATGATTTGTATGAGCAATTTATATTTTCTTCATTGGATAAAAATACTTTGTTCATTGGATCTATGTATTGAAAATACCTTCTTTTACTCTCTGGCTTGCTTTTCCACTATCTAAATGGTATCTTTTAATAAGCATAAGTTTTGAATTTTCATGTAGTTTAATTTATGATTTTTTTTTCCTCCATGGTTACTGATTTTCTGTCCCATTTAAGAAATCTCTTTTTATGCCAAGATCATAAAGATACTTTCTTATGTTTACTTCTCAAAAATGTTTTGTAATTTTCAGTTTAGGGGTATTATATATGTTTAATTGGTTTTATTTTTAGGTATTTTACATATTTTTATGCTATGGCAAAGGATACTTTATTTTCTCACTTTCTATACTTTATTGCTTCTATGTAAGAACACAATTGATTTTTATATATCTCTGTATCCAGCAAGTTGATTCATTAACTTAATAATTCCAATAGTTTTGCTGTAGTCTTCTGAAATTTTTCTGTATACAATCATGTCACATGCAGACTTCATTTTCTCCAAATTATAAACTTTTTATTCTTCTGTCATGTCTCATTTTACTGAATGGAAATTCTAGGACAATATTTAATGGAAGAAATGATAACAGCATTGTTTCAAGATTTTTTTCTTAATTAAAAAAATACAATTTTATTCATAGTTTTAATATAAATTTCTGGTTTTACTGGAATCATAATCAGAGATTATGGCCTATAAGATCTCTTCTGTAAGACTAAACATGTAATGTAGATAATGGACAAAAGACTACAAAAAGAAAGAACAAGTCATCTGAAAGTAAGTCCGTTATTTACAAGGGAAATCACTGGGATTCATTACTTGGGCTGGGTAACAAGTCTTAAAAATCTTAGAGCTGTGCTAGGTAAAGCAGAAAGGTCATACTAGAAGATATCACCATCCCCTGAAAACAAAACAAACAAACAAAAGAGCTACGTGTGTGGCTTGAAAGAGACGTCTTATTAAACTATAAAACTTTAGGGCCGAGGATACCTTCAAGATGACGGAGGAGTAAGACGTGGAGATCACCTTTCTCCCAACAAATAATCAGAAATACATCTGCATGTGGAACAACTCCTACAGAATACTTAGTGAACACTGGCAGAAGACCTCAGACTTCCTAAAAGGCAAGAAACTACCCATGGACCTGGGTAGGGCAAAAGAAAAAACAGACAAAAGAATAGGGGTGGGACCTACAACTCTGGGAGGGAGCTGTGAAGGAGGAAAAGTTTCCACACACTAGGAAGCCCCTTCACTGGGAGAGACGATGGGGGTTGATGCGGGGGACGCTTCGGAGCCACAGAGGAGACCGCAGCAACAGGGCTGCAGAGGGCCAAGTGGAGAGATTCCCGCACAAAAGTTCAGGGCCAACCAGCACTCACTGGCCTGAGAGCCTTGTCTGCTCACCCACCTGGGCGGGTGGGAGCTGGGAGCTAAGGCTCCGGCTTTGGAGGTCAGATCCCAAGGAGAGGACTGGGGTTGGCTGCGTGAACACAGCCTGAAGGGGGCAAGTGTGCCACAGCTAGCCGGGAGGGAGTCCAGGAAAAAGGCTGGAACTGCCTAAGAGGCAAGAGACCATTGTTTCGGGGTGTGCTAGGAGAGCGGATTCAGAGCACCACCTAAATGAACTCCAGAGATAGGCATGAGCTGAGGCTATCGGCACAGACCCCAGAGACGGGCATGAGACGCTAAGGCTGCTGCTGCAGCCACCAAGAAGCCTGTGTGCGAGCACAGGTCACTCTCCACAAATTCCCTCTGGGAGCCTGTGCAGCCCGCCACTGCCAGGGTCCTGTGATTCAGGGACAACTTCACTGGGAAAACACACGGTGTGCCTCAGGCTGTTGCAGCATCACACTGGCCTCTGCCACTGCAGGCTTGTCCCATATTCTGTACCCCTCCCTCCCCCCGGCCTGAGTGAGCCAGAGCACCCTAATCAGCTGCTATTTTAACTCCGTCCCATCTGAGCAAAGAACAGATGCCCTCAGGCAACCTACATGCAGAGGCAGGGCCAAATCCAAAGCTGAACCCCAGGAGCTGTGCGAACAAAAAAGAGAAAGGGAAATCTCTCCCAGCAACCTCAGGAGCAGCAGATTAAATCTCCACAGTCAACTTTATGTACCCTGCATCTCTGGAATACCTGAATAGACAACGAGTCATCCCAAAATTGAGGAGGTGGACTTTCGGAGCAACGATATATACATATATTTTTTCCTTTTTCTCTTTCTGTGAGTGTGTATGTGTATGCTTCTTTGTGTCATTTTCTCTCTATAGCTTTGCTTTTACCACTTGTCCTAGGGGTCTGTCTGTCCGTTTTTTGTTTAGTATAGTTGTTAGCACTTGTTAATATTGGTGGCTTTGTTTTTTGGTTTGGGTGCTCTCTTCTTTCTATTTTTCTTTCTTTATAACTTTTTAATTTTTATGTTTAATAATTATTTTTCATTTTAATAATATTATTTTATTCTATTTTATCTTCTTCCTTCCTTCCTTTCTCTCTTTTCTTTCTTTACTTCCTCCCTTCCTTCCTTCGTTTCTCTCTTTTCTTTCTTTCCTTCCTTCCTTCCTTCCTTCCTTCCTTTCTTTCTTTCTCCCTTTTCTTCAGAGTTGTGTGGCTGACTGGGTCTTGGTGCTCCAGCCAGGTGTCAGGCCTGTGCCTCTGAGGTGGGACAGCCAAGTTCAGGACATTGGTCCACCAGAGACCTCCCAGCTCCGAGTAACATCAAATGGCAAAAGCTCTCCCAGAGATCTCCATCTCAACGCTAAGACCCAGCTCCACTCAAAGACCAGCAAGGTACAGTGCTAGATACCCTAGGCCAAGCAACTAGCAAGACAGGAACACAACCCCACCCATTAGCAGAGAGGATGCATAAAAACATAATAAGGTCACAGATACCCCAAAACACACCACTGGATGTGGTCTGCCCACCAGAAAGACAGGATACAGCCTCATCCACCAGAACACAGGCACCAGTCCCCTCCACCAGGAAGCCTACACAACCCACTGAATCCACCTTAGCCACGGGGGTAACACACCAAAAACAACAGGAACTATGAACCTGCAGCCTGCGAAAAAGAGACTCCAAACATAGTAAGTTAAGCAAAATGAGAAGACAGAACAACACAAAGCAGATGAAGGAGCAAGGTAAAAACCCACGAGACCAAACAAATGAAGAGGAAATTAGCAGTCTACATGAAAAGAGCTCAGAGTAATGATAGTAAAGATGATCCAAAATCTTGAAAATAGAATGGAGAAAAGACAACAAACGTTTAACAAGGACCTAGAAGAACTAAAGAGCAAACAAGCAATGATGAACAACACAATAAATGAAATTAAAAATTCTCTAGAAGGAATCAATAGCAGAATAATTGAGGAAGAAGAACCGATAAGTGACCTGGGAGATAAAATAGTGGAAATAACTACTGTAGAACAGAATAAAGAAAAAAGAATGAAAAGAATTGAGGACAGTCTTAGAGACTTCTAGGACAAAATTAAATGCATGAACCTTCGAAATATAGGGGTCCCAGAAAAAGAAGAGAAAAAGAAATGGACTGAGAAAATATTTGAAAAGATTATAGTTGATAACTTCCCAAATATGAGAAAGGAAATAGTCAATCAAGTTCAGGAAGAAAAGAGAGTCCCATACAGGATAATTCCAGGGAGAAATATGCCAAGACACATATTAATCAAACTATCAAAAATTAAATACAAAGAAAAAATATTAAAAGCACCAAGGGAAAAACAACAAATAACATACAAAGGAATCCCCATAAGGTTAACAGCTGTGCTTTCATCAGAAACTCTGCAAGCCATAAGGGAGTGGTAGGACATATTTAAAGTGATGAAAGGGAAAAACTTACAACCAAGATTAGTCAGCCCAGCAAAGACCTCATTCAGATTCAGTGGAGAAATTAAAATCTTTACAGACAAGCAAAAGCTAAGAGAATTCAGCACCACCAAACCAGCTTTACAACAAAGGCTAAAGGAACTTCTCTAAGTAAGAAATACAAGAGAAGGAAAAGACCTACAATAAGAAACCCAAAACAATTAAGAAAAGGATAATAGGAAGATATATATCAATAACTACCTTAAATGTAAATGGAATAAATGCTCCAACCAAAAGACATAGACTGGCTGAATGGATACAAAAACAAAACCCATATATATGCTGTCTACAAGAGATCCACTTCAGAACTAGGGACACATACAGACTGAAAGTGAGGGGATGGAAAAAGATATTCCATGTAAATGGAAATCAAAAGAAATCTGGAATAGCAATTCTCATATCAGACAAAATGGACTTTAACATAAAGACTACTGGGCTTCCCTGGTGGTGCACTGGTTGGGAGTCCGATGCAGGGGACACGGGTTCGTGCCCCAGTCTGGGAAGATCCCACATGCCATGGAGCAGCTGGGCCCGTGAGCCATGGCCACTGAGCCTGCACGTCCGGAGACTGTGCTCCACAACGGGAGAGGCCACAGCAGTGAGAGGCCCGCGTACTGCCAAAAAAATAAATAAATAAATAAAAATAAAGACTATTACAAAAGACAAAGAGGGACACTACATAATGATCAAGGGATCAATCCAAGAAGAAGATATAACAATTGTAAATATCTATGCACCAAACATAGGAGCATCTCAATACATAAGGCAAATGCTAACAGCCATAAAAAGGGAAACTGACAGTAGCACAATCATAGTAGGGGACTTAACACCCCACTTTCACCAATAGTCAGATCATCCAAAATGAAAATAAATACGGAAACACAAGCTTTAAATGATACATTAAACAGGATGGACTTAATTGATATTTATAGGACATTCCATCCAAAAACAACAGAATATACTTTCTTCTCAAGTGCTCATGGAACATTCTCCAGGATACATTATATCTTGGGTCACAATTCAAGGCTTGGTAAATTCAAGAAAACTGAAATAGTATCAAGTATCTTTTCTGACCACAACCCTATGAGACTAGATATCTATTACAGGAAAAAATCTGTAAAAAATACAAACACATGGAGGCTATACAATACACTACTTAATAACCAAAAGAACACTGAAGAAATCAAAGAGGAAATCAAAAAATACGTAGAAAGAAATGACAATGAAAACACCACAACCCAAAACCTATGGGATGTAGCAAAAGCAGTTCTAAGAGGAAAGTATACAGCAATACAATCCTATCTCAAAAAACAAGAAACATCACAAATAAGCAACCTAACCTTACACCTAAAGCACTTAGAGTAAGAAGAACAAAAACACCCCAAAGTTAGCAGAAGGAAAGAAATCATAAAGATCAGATCAGAAATAAATGAAAAAGAAATGAAGGAAACAGTGGCAAAAATCAATAAAACTAAAAGCTGGTTCTTTGAGAAAAAAAAAAATTGATAAACCATTAGGCAGATTCATTAAGAAAAAAAGGGAGAAGACTCAAATCAATAGATTTAGAAATGAAAATGAAGAAGTAACAACTGACACTGCAGAAATACAAAGGATCATGAGAGATTACTACAAGCAGCTATATGCCAATAAAATGGACAACTGGAAGAAATGGACAAATTCTTAGAAAAGCACAACCTTCTGAGACTGAACCAGGAAGAAACAAAAAATATAAACACACCAATCACAAGCACTGAAATTGAGACTGGGATTAAAAATCTTCCAACAAACAAAAGACCAGGACCAGATGGCTTCAAAGGCGAATTCTATCAAACATTTAGAGAAGAGCTAACACCTATCCTTCTCAAACTCTTTCAAAATATAGCAGAGGGAGGAACACTCCCAAACTCATTATACGAGGCCACCATCACCCTGATACCAAAACAAGACAAAGATGTCACAAAGAAAAAAAACTACAGGCCAATATCACTCATGACATAGATGCAAAATTCCTCAACAAAATACTTGCAAACAGAACCCAACAGCACATTAAAAGGATCATACACGATGATCAACTGGGGTTTACCCCAGGAATGCAAGGATTCTTCAATATACGCAAATCAGTCCATGTGATAAACCATATTAACAAACTGAAGGAGTAAAACCATATGATCATCTCAATAGATGAAGAAAAAGCTTTCGACAAAATTCAACACCCATTTATGATAAAAACCCTCCAGAAAGTAAGCATAGAGGGAATGTACCTCAGCATAATAAAGGCCATATATGACAAACCCACAGCAAACATCGTTCTCAACGGTGAAAAACTGAAACCATTTCCTCTAAAATCAGGAACAGTAGAAGGATGCCCACTCTCACTACTATTATATAACATAGTTTTGGAAGTTTTAGCAAGAGCAATCAGAGAAGAAAAAGAAATAAATGGAATCCAAATCGGAAAAGAGGAAGTAAAGCTGTCACTGTTTGCAGATGCCATGATATTACACATAGAAAATCCAAAAGATGCTACCAGAAAACTACTAGAGCTAATCAATGAATTTGGTAAAGTAGCAGGATACAAAATTAATGCACAGAAATCTCTTGTATTCCTATACACTAATGATGAAAAATCTGAAAGAGAAATTAAGGAAACTCTCCCATTAACCATGGCAACAAAAAGAATAAAATACCTAGGAATAAACCTACCTAAGGAGACAAAAGACGTATATGCAGAGAACTATAAGACACTGATGAAAGAAATTAAAGATAATACAAACAGACGGAGAGATATACCATGTTCTTGGATTGGAAAAATCAACACTGTGGAAATGACTACACTACCCAAAGCAATCTACAGCTTTAATGCAGTCCCTATCAAACTACCAATGGCATTTTTCACAGAGCTAGAACAAAGAATTTCACAACCTGTATGGAAACGCAGAAGACCCGAAATAGCCAAAGCAATCTTGAGAAAGAAAAAGAGAGCTGGAGGAATCAGGCTCCCTGACTTCAGACTATACTACAAAGCAACAGTAATCAAGACAGTATGGTACTGGCACAATAACAGATCAATGGAACAGGATAGAAAGCCCAGAGATAAACCCATCCACCTATGGTCACCTTATTTTTGATAATGGAGGCAAGAATATACAAGGGAGAAAAGACAGCCTCTTCAATAAGTGGTGCTGGCAAAACTGGACAGCTAAGTGTAAAAGAATGAAATTAGAACACTCCCTAACACCTTACACAAAAATAAGCTCAAAATGGATTAAAGACCTAAATGTAAGGCCAGACACCATCAAACTCTTAGAGGAAAACATAAGCAGAACACTCTATGACATAAATCACAGCAAGATCCTTTTTGACCCACCTCCTAGAGAAATGGAAATAAAAACAAAAATAAACAAATGTGACCTAATGAAACTTAAGTGCTTTTGCACAGCAAAGGAAACGATAAACAAGACGAAAAGACAACCCTCAGAATGGGAGAAAATATTTGCAAATGAAGCAAGTGACAAAGGATTAATCTTCAAAATTTGCAAGCAGCTCATGCAGCTCCATATCAAAAAAAAACAAACAACCCAATCCAAAAATGGGCAGAAGACCTAAACAGACATTTCTCCAAAGAAGATATAAAGTTTGCCAACAAACACATGAAAGGATGCTCAACATTACTAATCATTAGAGAAATGGAAATCATTACTACAATGATGTATTACCTCACACCGGTCAGAATGGCCATCATCAAAAAGTCTACAAACAATAAATGCTGGAGAGGGTGTGGAGAAAAGGGAACCCTCTTGCACTGTTGGTGGGAATGTAAATTGATCATCCACTATGGAGAACCGTATGGAGTTTCCTTTAAAAACTAAAAATAGAACTACCATATGACCTGACAATCCCACCACTGGGCGTACACCCTGAGAAAGCCATAAAGAGTCATGGGGCTTCCCTGGTGGCTCAGTGGTTGAGAGTCCGCCTGCTGATGCAGGGGGACACGGGTTCATGCCCCGGTACGGGAAGATCCCACATGCCTCGAAGCGGCTGGGCCCGTGAGACATGGCTGCTGAGCCTGCGCGTCCAGTGCCTGTGCTCCGCAACGGGAGAGGCCGCAACAGTGAGAGGCCCGTGTACCACAAAAAAAAAAAGAAAAAAGAAAAAAAAAATTAAAAAAAAAAAGTCATGTACTACAATGTTCATTGCAGCTCTATTTACAATAGCCAGGACATGGAAGCAACCTAAGTGTCCATCATTGGATGAATGGAAATAGAAGATATGGCACATATTTACAATCGAATATTACTCAGCCATAAAGTGAAACAAAACTGAGTTATTTGTAGTGAGGTGGATGGACCTAGAGTCTGTCATATGGAGTGAAGTAAGTCAGAAAGAGAAAAACAAATACTGTATGCTAACACATATATATATATATGGAATCTAAAAAAGAAAAAAAAATGGTTCTGTAGAACCTGGGGCATGATAGGAATAAAGTTACAGACATAGAGAATGGACTTTTGGACACGTGGAGGGGGAAGGGTATGTTGGGACGAAGTGAGAGATCGGCATGGACATATATACACTACCAAATGTAAAATAGATAGCTAGTGGGAAGCAGCCACATAGCACAGGGAGATCAGCTCAGTGCTTTGTGACCACCTAGAGGAGTGGGATAGGGAGTGTGGGAGGGAGGGAGATGCAAGAGGGAGGAGATATGGGAACATATGTGTATGTATAACAGATTCACTTTGTTATAAAGCAGAAACTAAGACACCACTGTAAAGCAATTAGACTCCAATAAAGATGTTTAAAAAAAAAAACAAAAAAACTTTAGGGCCAAATAAATCCCTGCCTAGAATCTCCATCTGCATCCTTAGACCCAACCCTTTTCTAACACTACCAACAGATCATCACTACAACGTCTGAAAACTATTTTTAGCTGGAAAGAATCAGCAGACATCAAGAAAATAGCAAATTTTCTTGGATGCGATTTCTCAAATTTTGGTCAAAGAATATGAAATTTAAAAAGTAATAAATATCACCAAATTGTCTTCCCAAAAGATTACAGCATTTTATTTTGACTGACAATAGACCACTTTTTCTTATGTCCCTCAGTATGTATGTCTTCAAATATTTTAAATTTTCTAATCTTACAGATAAAATAATGTTATCTCATTTTTGTTTTAATTTGCATTTCTCCGAGAACTACTGAGGTTGATCATGTTTTTATATATTTATTTCTCACATGCTTTTTCTCTTCTGCGAATTATTTATTTATATTTCTTTTCTATGTTTATATTGAAGCATATGCACCTTTAACAATAAATTTATATAACTTCTTTGTTTATTGAAGACATTAACCTTTTGCCATTTGGCTTTCTTTTGTCTACAGACTTTGTCAAGTCTTTGCTGTTTTTTTTTTAATAAGTAATCAAATAAGTACATCACTTGTATGTCTTCTGAGTGTACATTCTTAGGAAGATCTTCCCACTCTTAAAGTGCCAAAACGCTCTCATTACTTTTCTTTGACTATTTTATTTGTAGTCTTTACATCAAAATCCTTAATACATCAGTTTTCCATTTTTGTCCATGATGTGGGTAGGGGATAAATGTTGCAGTCACTTTACAACTGAGAAGTCTAGGACTTAGAGGTTATGTAAAGAGGGCATATAAAACAAAAGCAAAAACATAAAACGATTGATGGTGGGGGAAAAACCGCACTGAAGGATTTATTGTGTTTATCTTACTGTGCTAGGCAGTTTAATTTTTTTTCTTAAATTTAGTCAGCAGTTTTTCCAGGCCTAAAAACTTGCCTATGTGAGAGTTTGTAGCATTTATGTATAGCAAATACATGCATGTTCTACCTACAATTTATTTGCATATTAAATATCATATTCCACTGGTAAGAACTGGGAGAAATGTTTGAGGATGTGAGAAAGGTTAGAAAAGGTCAGGAGCATCATTGGTGGTAGCCTCTTCTCTCTCAGTCATTTGAAAAATGTAATCATAAAACTGAATGCCATATAAACAAGAGCTCTCCTGAGCTTTAGTTTAATGAACATGAGGATATGTTTGACAGCTTAAATAACAGAAAAAAATGTAATATGAACACCTTTACTAGATGTTAAAAAAACATTTTAAAAAAAATCACTGCAAGGAAACAAATAATAAAGTGCTAATGTAAAATAGGCCCACTGAGGCATACAGCTATATTTAGTCTATTCAATTAATGAGGGATATATAGGGAGTAAAAAGAGCAAAATTACAAAAAAATTAATTGCTTACAATACCCAGTGGTAGCCAAGTAAAACATAGAAATATTCATTCAGAAAATGATTTTAAGACTTAGGAAAAAACTTCTTTCTCAATATATATGCTTGCAACAGAGAACCTCCATATCTGGTTAGATAATTCATCATTAGATTCAAAGGATGAAAACAAAACAAAACTGTATTAGTTTTCCATTGCTGCATAACAAACTATCACAAACTTAATGGATTTAAACAACACACACTTACACTCACAGTTTCTGTGGGTCAAGAGACCAGGTAGAGCTTAAATGGGTCTTCCGCTTAAGGTTTACAAGCCTGCAATTAAGGTTCTTGTCATGGCTGGATTCTCAACAGAATTTTGACTGGAGAGGAATCTGCTTTCAAACCTCCTCAGACTATTGGCAGAATTCATTTCCTTGCAGTTGTACAGCAAGTTGATTTTTCAAAACCAGCAACAGAGAGAAACTCCAGCAATATAGGCACCACAATCTTAATGTAATCATCTATCCATAATCAGTGCATGCTATTGGTTACAATCACAGGTGCCACTCACACTCAAGGGGAGATAATGAACAAAAGTATGAATACTAGGGGCTGGGATTATGGGGGCCAACTTAAAGTCTGATCACCACAAAAACAAAATTCATGGTATTTGAAATTCTCTTGGGTATTATTTGCAATGTTTATTTTTTTAAGTCTATATTTTTCTAAAAGCAGAAATAAATTGCTTTAATGGGTATTTCCCAGGTGATCCCGTGGTAAAGAATCCATCTTGCGATGCAGGGGACGCCAGTTCGATCTCTGGTAGGGGAACTGAGATCTCACATGCTGTGGGGCAACTAAGCCTGCGTGCTGCAACTACAGAGCCCACACGCCACAACTAGAAGAAGCCTCTGCATCGCAACGAAACATCCTGCGTGCTGCAACTAAGACCCAAAGCAGCCAATAAACAAACAAATAAATAAACAAATATTTTTAAAAATAAAATAAATAAATTGCTTTAATGATTTCATAATACTTAAATCCATCACTAAAAAAGTCTTAAGGCAAGCTCATAATTTATGTAACATAGCAGTCAATCAAATACAACCAACTACATGACATTATGGAGAAAACCATGAAAGTAGGAGCCAAATTTGAATTCTGGCTCAGTCACTTACTAAATATGTTTATTTGAGATATCTTCACGAACTTCTAGGGGCTCTGATGTCTTTATCTATAAAATGGAATGAATTTATACTTACCCAACATGGGTTTTTTGTCAATTAGAGAAAATATTTTTAAGTACATTGAACAGGTCTGGTGCATAAGAGTTGTTCAGCAAAACACAAAAGTCAGTAGTATAATCACAGCACTTAAAGCCCACTGTGTATGTAACACATTTCATGACATTATGAGATATTTTTTAAGAGTTTAAGTAATATCCTCTATTTCTAAGGAAAATATAATTTATAAGGGGAAATGGGGCAAGTAAACTGACTCAGCATGCACCAAAACGAGCAGTCAAAATGTATACATGCAGACATATATTGGTACATAATAAATAATATGTTCATGTTCCTTTGAACACTTCATGTACATTAAACTTCAAGTTGTTTCTTTTGTTTTTGAGTCTCATTTCTTCCAATAGATACCAAGCAGCCTTGAGTGTATCTCTCAACTTACAGTACTTGCAGTGACATTAACTATGGAGATTCCCAGACAGTAATCTCTGAAGATGGAACAGAGTCTACATTTTAAATAAGGCCTCTTATTTGGAGGACTGGATTTTTATGTAGAACAAATGTTTAAGAACCACTGTCTTACTGTTAAACCAAAGGAATGAAAGTAGACACTCGTCTTCAAGATCTAGGGAGTTAGGACATAAATATTGCTGATCCTGACTCTGATTCCACTTCTGATCACCGACTAATGATTCTGACACCCAACTTCAGAGTGTGTGTGAGTGGGTAGGGGGTGGGAGGTGGTTTCTCACACCAATTCTGACACTGTCTACCTGGAAATATCACCAGATTCCACAGGTTAAGGCTCAGTCCACAAAACTGCCCTCACACTCTCACTTCAGATGTCAATCACAAGCCGAGGTTGTCCCCTCTACTTCTGACCAATTAGCTATAGATCGGAGTTTCCAAATTGGGCGATTACTTTGCTAGAGTGACTCAGAGAACTCAGAAACATTTTACTTACCAGATTACTGGCTTATCATAAAAGGTTATAACTCAGGATCAGCCAGATGGAAGAGATGCATAGGGCAATATGGGGAATGAAGGAGGAGCTTCCATGCCCTCTTCAAGCACAGGCCACTCTCCCAGAATCTCCATGTGTGCACCAACCCAGAAGCTCTCCGAACCCTGTCTTCTTGGAGTTTTTACAGGGGCTTCGTTATGTAGGAATGATTCAGTAAATCATGCCCACTGGTAACTGAACTCAACCCAGTCCCTCTCCTCTCCCTGGAGGTATGGGGGTGAGACTGAAAGTTCATACTCTCTGATCACATGGATGGCTCTACTGGCAACCAGCCCCCATGCTTAGATTGGTTCCAAAATTCACCTAATTAACATAACAAAAGACACCTTTATCACTCTCCTCACTGGATATTTCAGTGATTTTAGGAGCTCTGTACCAGAAACAGGAACTAAGACCAAATAATACAATAAATAAATCACAATATGCTTACAGTATTATAAATATGTAAGTCCCTTTTCATTGGCTCATTTCCCTCTTTCTGTTTTCTGGGGCATTTAAAATAAAATATCAATTAATATGCAGATATGTATGAGTGAAAACTAGGAAACATAACAAGTAAAATTAAGAGAACTAGAGCTGAAAGGGAACTTAAAATCATTTAGAGAAGATGGCTGGTTTCATTATGCTTCAAAGGGGTAAAGTGTTTGAATACTACTTAAAGAACGAAAGACTATAAGTAAAGGTTTATATGAAAGAAAATATAAGGTTGCAGATGAAGGCTGGGCAGACTGCAATGGATCTGTATTTAGAAAAATAATGAGTAATGACCTGTAGGTTGTAGAATGGGTCCAGTAGATAAATAATGCTTTTGATAATGAAAGAGTTCTATTTTGAAAATTGTTTTGTTCCTAATGGCTTGAAAGACCACTTAGCCCTAGCCAAGTATTCATATACAATCTGATCCTAATGAAGTTGTTTGCAAGAGCAACATAAATATAATCCTTGAGACTAAAGGCCAACCTGAAAGGAATCAAAGTTTCTTATTGGATAGAAGCATTTTAGGAATCAGCTCATAGCTTTGAAGAGAGGGAACAAAGCTGCAGAGGAAGTTATTATAGCAATCTGGCACAAAAATATATAATGTATATAATAGGATGACCAAAAACAAAGATCTGTAATGTCATTGTTACATTTGTAGTAACAGATTACAAGGGCTAGGACGAACTTGTGGCTGCCGAGACAGGAGACAATGGCTAGATCAGGGTGATATAACGAAGGCAATAGCTACATCAATTCAGTTATTTGTAAAGGTCAAAAAATCCTACATTTTAGATAGTGAGGTCTGAAAATAAAAAGAATTGTATCATAATATGGTGTTCAAAAATGTTAAGGTTCACCAAAGAATTAGCACAGAGTTAACATGTAAAGGGAGTGGAAGGTTTCATAATTTATTCAACTTTTAAAATATTCTTTATTTGCATATTATTTATTCAACAAATACAAGTCACCTAATATAAGTCAGAGGAAAAACTGGAAACCACAGTCAAGCCAGCACAGCACTGATCTCTGAGCCAAAATGAAGCAGAAGTTTGAAAAGCTATTCTCATATTGATCCATTTGTATTTTCACACCTTCCTGTAATACCTTTTCTTTTTCCTGTTTGTAAAATAAAATATAATTCTGACCAAAGTAGAGGTTGCAATTGAGTTCTAGAGATTGTCTTTGTCTTCTAATATCACTTTTCTGCAAAAGTCATATGTTTTGAAGATCAAGAAGATATGGATATTTTTACTATGTTGGGTATCAGGGAATCTTCCAGGTAACAACAGTATAACCCAATGCCTTTACCTTGATTCTTAGTGCACAGACTTTTTATTATACTAAATCAACCACTTACAGTCTTGAGTAAATGAAGTAATAGTAATTACTTTACTATCGATAATTACCATTATCGATTGCTAAGATTACTATGACTTAGAATTAGCTGACCCACCAGCATTACACAGAAATTATCAAGATGACAATTACTAAAAGCAGTTTGATTCTTGATTAGTTGCTTGATAATACTTTGTAACAAAACAAAGAAAAATGAATTTGAATAAAACTCACACCACTTTTTGGCAACTACTAATGAATTCATTGTGCTCTTTGTATGTATTTGAATCCTGTTTTTTGACTACTCTCTATAAACATCAGGGGTAATAAGTTCTTACTTCTTTCTCAGCCTTATTTATGACAAGAAATGACCTTGTGTGGCAATTATTTCTTGTTACACTTGATTTTAAGGGTATGCAATTACAGGCTGCATGCTGATTCCCATAGAAGTGCATGGGATAAAGTGTTAGAATAAGCATATAATTTCAAATGTTTCCTTCTTTAAAAACTCTTCTATTTTTCATCCTCTTCATTAATTTTATTATGATGATATATACATGGTAAAAACTTATAAATATCATTGAAAATTTAGTAAATAGAAAATATTGTATTTTAATCTTGTCATATCTATAGACATATTCAATCAAATGCTGAGTAATGCTCAAATTAGAATTACCATTCAGCCAGTATATGACTATTGAAGTTGTTTTAGTTCCAATATAGTTCCATTAATTTAGTTCCAATGTATGTTTTTCATAAAATTTTCATATATTTTAGGAGTATACTGATATATTCTGACTTACTATATCAATCCTAAAAGTGTTTAAACCTTCAAAAACAATTCTCCATTAATGAGAATATCACAAATATACCACTTAGATAAAAAATGATTATCATCAAATAGTAATGGTTTCTTCTTTTGCAGTTCCCAAGGCTTACATGAGACCTTGAGATGAGAATGCATGTCTACCATTTCCAGAGCTAGGTAGGCTGCTAATTAGCAGAGGCTTAGGAATTAAAAGCATAAATTAATTTTTATTTTAATTAAGCAAGTAAAGTTAATGTAAAAAAAACCTTGCCAGAGAAGGTCATAATAGGTTCGCTTGTGTAGACATTCCTGACAACATCCTGCTGAGAACAGAATCAGCCTCGAAAGAGTGTCAACCTAAATAAGATCATTCTGGGAAAATCACTGGGGTTTTCAGAGATGGACAAGAGTCAGATCAACACCACAGTAGGTATCTGTGCAAGCAAAAGAGATTTCAAAGGGAGACATTGCTTGGAAACATGCTCTAATACTGTCTACTTGATTAAACCATCTAGCACTTTCATTGTGCCTTAAGGCTTAAATATAATTGCATGCCATTATTGAAACATCACAGTGGTATTTAATATTTGGAATGTTGTTCAAAAAGATTGCAACGGATAAGATCAGAAAAAAAGACTCTTGCATTCTCTTATGAAATGCTTTCTAATCGACGTCATTTTATAGCTAGATTTCATAATATAAATAAAACTATTCCCCTAATGGGGTACCATATACAATTATAAATGTTTATGTATACACATAGATATAACGGCTGCTTATTTTGGCTTTTCTTTGGCTATTCTCTATTTTATTTAGCATTATTGCCATAGAATCTTGGTCCTTTCTGTGTTCCCACTGTTCCATTCAACTTCACTGACAGTTATTTTTTCTCTTGAGAGCAATCACTGTTTACCATACCTGGCTACACCTTGTGTCTTCACTGATAAACAATGACTTAAACACCAATGTCAAGCAATGTCATTCAACACATCTGTTTCCTTAATGCAAATTGTGATGACAATCTGAATCCTCCTCTCTGATTTCTTGTTGCATAACTACAGCAGAAGCAAGGCAAGGGGACCATATCAGGAGCATATAAATGATGTGCCCCTACCACAACATCAGGGAACACAGAACATCTTTTAAAAGTTTCCTCATTATTGAGCTATTTAACTTGAGTAGTGACTAATTAATAATACTGTACTGCATATTTGAAAGTTGCTTAAAAAAGTGTCCCCAGGTAAAAACAATGTGGAGTTTTATTTTAAAAACAATAAAATACTATATTTTTATAATCTATAGATTCTAAGATTACGAAAAATATGTAATTTTCCATGTAAGTCACTTTTAATATCAAATATTTATTTGATTTTGATAAAGTCTAATGTTCTGATCTGCTTTTGGTGGTTGGAATTTGGAAAAGCAGCCCCTAAAATTCAACTGGGTATCAGGAAATGTGAATCTGAGGGTTTTTTTAACACATGGATAAATCACTTTAAAGTCCAAGAGTGAAGAACAAGATGAAATTGAAAACACAGAACAATTTTTCATAGCTTTCTCCACCTTTCACCATTATTCTTCACCTCTTCCAGATTTAATTCCCTGTGTGAGGAAATACAGTTGACAGAGTTTGGTAGCACAATGTACCTGAAATCATTCATTTCTTTGTGCCTGAGAAATTCTCTATGTTATAGGGTGTTTTGTTTTGGGTGTTTACATTCAGTACTCAGCTGGGGCTGTTTGGGGGTACATATATAACAAGAAGAATCATTTTAAGCCCGAAGTTCAAACTGGAGATTAGAATAATTTCCCAATTGAAAAATAGTCTCTGCTCTTTTTTTGTCACTGTTCTTATAACCATATAATGGTCAATGACCATATAAATGTGGGGTGTTTTCCTGATTGTCTTAAAAGTTTTCAAGCATTTTATTTGACTATTAGCCAACAATGTCATTTATGAGACAATGAATCTAGTCATAACATAGTCTTTAAGCCTAATGAGAGCATGATATTAATGTTTATCGGTATGTATTATTTGGGGCACAATGTCCTGCTTAATTATAGGGAAAATGTTTTGGATAGTTTCATTTTCCAATCATTTTTCAGCACTGTGCATGCCATTATCATTGAGCATTAACGATATATTAATGTTAAAGGGCATGGCCCCCATAGTCAGCATTCAGGTGAAAGCTAGGCTGCCAGAGCATTTTTAGTGCACACAAGAGGAATACATCATGTCCTCAAACACCATCTCAATAAGACTTCTGGCAATGAGGTGAGCACAAGAACAGCAACTTTCCAACTCATTTTTTATGTCTTTTCTAAAGGAGGAATTCTTATCTTAAAAATCATCCACATGATCTCTCTTGATGTAGGTTAAAAAGGAAAGGGAAGAGTTTAGTAAAGATCAACTGAAAAGTGACCTTGTGTTTTTCTTCAAGTTTCAGATTTTCATGGTGAGCCCAAATTGATGGCAGTATTGTCCTGGAGTTAGTAGTTGCTAGGAAATGTCATGTATTTCACAGATAGATATACAGATGTATGCATTACAAGAAATCGCCAACAGGGCTCTCTAGTTCAAATGCACTGCTTTTATGCAACCTTATATTACTTTTACAGAGAAGTATTTCTATTCATGTATTCACTTTTGAAACAGCAAAAACAAATCGAGTAAAATCAAAGTCTTGTTCTGTACCTTTTTAAGGAGTTGTGACTGGAAAAGAGCCATCACCCAACATTCCAAAATTCCTCTGTGTTTAACTCAAGGGGCAGGGAATCCTGATACCTTCTGACAATCAGATAAAAACTGATACATGTTGCAATTTCCTCTGTGAGCCTGAAATAGTTTTTCTTGTATGCCACTTTATCAATTTATAAAGTGAATAGATCTAACACCAAAAGTAGGTTTTAATCTGGTGTCAGTTTTAAAGTATATGAGACCGTCATGTTTTAAAGAAAAAGCTTAGGGACAGTTTTATCTAAAATGGGGAGGAGGAGATCCTTCCAGTTTCCTATAGTCTTCTAGTCTCAATCTCTCTCTCTCTCCTTCTCTCTCTCCTCTCCCCCACATCACACACACACACACACACACACACACACAATCTGTACATGTGTGTCTATCTGTCTCTGTCAATCTTCCTCAAGGCAGCTTCTTAGAGAATAATAATAAACATATTTTTAAAGTCTCTTCCTTCTATCTCAATCCATAAGGTCAGTGGGACTCTAGAGCATCTGTAACACTTATGCCATGTATTGGGAGGAAGGAAAACCGATTACTTTCTATGGAGTCAAAATAGTCATTCTAAGAACTGATCATAGTAAATACAAGGGGGAGGCTAACTTTAATACAGTCTAACAGTCTAGTCCCATGTGTTTTAATTAAATAGGTAGAAAAACAGATGAGGCAGATGTGTATGGGTAAATAGATCAACCATTCTTTTATATTTTATAACACTGTAATAACTAGATAATAAGTATATATATATAAGAATAAGCAATTAGAATCATCAGTCTATATAAGAATCAAGGAAGAATAACTTAGAACACTCCTTAGGTATTGACACTAAACCTTAAATAATTAAATCAACTAAAGGCAAAAGATCTGGGAGATTAGGGAAGTTGATTTTTAAAATATTGGAGCCATTGGAGCTAAACTTGAAATGGGAACAATATTTCCAGTTAAATATCCCTAACTAATTACAATAAATTTTATCGTACACAATCAATGATTATAAAACAATCAATGTAATAAAGTCTTAGAGATTATTAATTGCAGATCCCTTGGAAACATGAGGGTGTGAAGTGGTTAAATCTATAGCAACATCTGCTCTTAGGAACCAGACTGGTATTCTCCTAGGCCGGATATTATTTCATAATTTCAATTCCTTTTTCAGTTTATGCAAAATGGGCAAATAACCAAATTATTCTTTTTTGTTAATTAGCTTTCAAAATGGTTAAAGGACATCTCTTGTATATTATTCTTTCCGGAAAAGTGAAAGTGATTATATATTTTGTAGACTGACTTATAGAATGTGTGATCACCTAAGTAGTTTTTCTTTTTTTAATTGGCATATCAAAATCCAAGGGAAAAGGAGATAAAAAAATAAGCTATCTCTACTACATAACTCTGTCAGTTTTCTAAAAGGTCTGTAAAATTGACGTCATTGCTTTCCTTAAATGTGTGCGACAGTATGGCAGGTTGTAGAAAAGACTCCCTCATGGCATGGTTATTTTGGTACCATGGTTATTTTTCCTCTGCTGGAGGTGGAGTAACCAGTCTGATAAAGCCAAAGGCTGTGCTATCATGGACTTTAGAACTCAGAGGACACGCAACACTGGCAAACATATTGCTTTGCTTTTTATTTACAATTTGCACTTCCCTTAGGACCAAAAAAGGTGTTTGGGGTGAGCAAATATAGACTGTAATAATAAACCAACTTGGCTATGAGATCTGTCTATTATGAATTTAATCTAATAGGGTCTTGAGTTGAGGCAAAAATACATGGCCCTTCCCACATTGCCCAATGAACTTTATCCTCAAATCAAGGTAACATAAAATTCCAGGTTTCCTTTCAATGGACATAGTAAAAACAAGAATATAACTGAAATTCCGTTCTTAGAACATGTCCTAAAATTTCTGAACATATGTGTTGAGGATGATCTTCATATATTATTATTTATTTTATGGCTTTTAGTGATACAAAGACTTGTGGTGCCTAACTTCTATAAAACTGGACACTTTAAGAAACTGAGACATTTCATTTTTTTAAGCCACTAATGTCTTACTTAATGACTTGTTGCCTGAGCAACCTGATGTAATTTAACTTTCCAACATTTATACAATTATGAGTGAAATGTCCAAGCTAGCATAATTCAGGAGACATTAATTGAATTACATGACCATGTTCTGTAAAGTTTTCTAGAAATTTTCCTCTAACTTTCTTCCAATAATCTTGGCAGAGGGCCTTCCATGTTAAGAATATGGATTTAGGAAGATATACACGCCAGCTTCAATCAATGTCAATTCTCCATATGCTTGTAATTAACTTATGGGTAGGCAGTCATTTTGAAAGACTCACTTATCAACAAAAATAAAAGAATCCTTCTATCCCCAGGTAAGAAGCATGTTGAAAGATAGACTGTGATGTTTGTGCAGGTATATTTGCCAGTTGTCTGTAACTACCTTAAATGTGAGGTAGATGGATCTTCCTTGGAACATAGGTTCTCAGAGAATAACAGAATTTTACCCAGTACTCAAACTGTGAAGCTACTGAATAAATGTAAATTGCTGGTGATTATAAAGATGGTAGAATAAGTGTGTTGACATTTTGAAAAGATTAGCTTCCAATTTGAAATGGTACATAAGCAACTGCCTTGACACAGAAACAGGAATGTAGTTCCTGCTTAGGAATCTGCCATCAGAACTTTGTGGATTCACATAGACATTGGGAGTGAGGTATCTGAGTGACATCTCTTTGGAATGGCCTAACTGTAAAATGTGCCAGTGATGAGGGCTGTTTATCCTGCCAGACAGTACAGCAGCATGCTGCTCCAGTATGTTTGCACCCAAGAAAAAAATAATAGTTTTAGGATTATTTCTTTTTAATATTCTGCCTTTAAGAAATTGACCAGGTATTCCTTTAAATGGTTGGTTCCGTTCATTTATTTTTAACTTCATTCAAAATATTTATTGAGTATCTATCACGGTTCAGACACTGCTCCTGGTGCTGGATATACAAGAGTTTGATTACAAATAGTGAGAATATTGGCCCAGATTCTACCATGGTGCCTGACAGAGCAGATGTTCAAAAGTATTAACTGAATGAATGATATGAATTCAAGTTAAAATTTGATAACAAAAGGTTCTTGAAGACAATAGAGGGCAAACTGATCCTTTACTTCCTGTGCTGCTGTTCAATATAGAAAATATGGCAAAATCCTTTTACAAGCGGAAAAAGCACTTTAAATTCTTTAATCCAAATATTATCATCATCCCTATTTTATTTTTCTCAAAATTTCATTTTGGATCCATATTTCCTTGCTTTTACTATACCATATCTTAACAGAAAATTATACTGACAAAAGAGTCTTAAGAAGTCATGTTTTCCACTTCTTGCAAACCTTTTACTTATTGAGTACATTTTAATTCAGTGAACTTCTAAAGACCTCTAAGACATATCATTATCCACTGTTTCACCTCTGACTCACTTCTGCCCACATCCAAAAGCTTAATTTTCTTTTCTTTTTAATAAACATCTGTGACTAAAAATGATAGATAAGTAGCAGACAAGAACTCACTCGGAGAAGTTTGAATTTTGCCTTTGCTACACAAAATAGAAATGAGATGCTATACAACTTTTAATCCTTTTGAATTACAAGAAAACAGTAAGAGGTAGGTGCAGGCCTTGTTTTTTGCCCCATTAATGTATGAAGCTCTAGATCAGGGGCTCTCAATGTGCAGTTCCCCAAACCATTAATATAAGCATGACCTGGCAACTTGATAGAAATCAATTTGGGGGAACAGCAATCTGTATTTTAACAAATCCTCCTAGTGATTCTGATTCACTGAAAATTTTGATAATCACTGTTCTACATTTTTGCAGTTATCTGTCTCCCTGACCCTGCTGCATCATTTGTTCTTTTAGCTTAAGAAATTGTCACAAAAAAAGAGCTATTACCCTCAATTAATAATCTGTATTTAAAGGCATTTTTCAATCACTCAGCAAAAGTCTGGACACAAGGTCATTGGGAAGATTAGATTTGGTCTGTGCAAAACAAGTCCTGAGAAGGAGATTACTGAAGAAGGGTGCTGTGTAGTTTCTGAAGCAAAGAAGCCCATTAGTGGATATCACTGAATCCAACAATAAAAAGTTATAAATCGTTAGTCAGGAGATTTCAAGTGCACAGTCAATCAGTGTGTAAAACACAGCTTCAGATTCAGAGTGTTTTTCTCATAATAGTCCCAGGCCCTAACATGAGTTCAGAATGAACAAACAGAACACAGGAAAAACCATTTCATTTCAGAAATTGAGAGTCACACATGACTGAAATTGATGAAAGTGCCCTGCTGGTTAATACAGGAATACAGAAGTCACAAATTCAGCCTCTCTTTTTCTGTGGAACATAAACCTCCAATGTTTGATGATAATTTTGAGAGAATTACACCCTGCTTTCCCCATCAATTCAGAGAACTGACAACAAGTATCTCAACAAAGAAACACCTGAATGCAAGACTGATACACCAAATTTCTAGTCTGTTTTCCAAAAATTTGTGTCAGCCTAGTGTGACATAGTAGCAATGCAGTATAGTGGTTAAGGACAGAGTCTGTAGCCAAGCTGACAGGCTTTGATTCCTGGATCTACTACTCACTAGGTGTATGATCTTAGGTAATTATTTCCCCTCTGAGTCCCTCAGTTTCCTCAACTGAATTAAGACTTACTGCCTCTTACAGTTGCTACTTTGATTAAAAGAGTTAATGTTTGTATTTTAACAAATATTTTTAAAGATTTATAAAGGCTAGTATCTACAACATCGTAGGAATTATGAAAATGTTCATTAACAAATAAATGTCCTGTTGATATTCTATTACAGGTTCAAGGCAATATGTGTGTGAGAAAATTCTTACAGTTAAAAATAAAACTATACATACAATTAAGACATGAGTTAGATATAAAATTTTACATACAGCATTGCTTTTATTGGTTAATCGTACTGACAATATTTTCCAGGTAGCTTCTGTTGAGACAACAGTAATTTGCTCAAAACATTATCTCCTTTGCAAAATGTTACACACTGACTATGAAAAGGGCAAAGAATGAAGGCGTACTTATATTAATTAACAACTAATAGAAGACAGGTCCAAGTGACTACTGTTCCATAGACATGAAAATGAATTTATTACTAGCAGGCCTTGGATTGCTGGCATATAGTACTACAGTGTCAATAGAAAAAAATTCGCATTAAATATATAAGTAATTGAATGAGGTATATTGTCTGTATAAATTTTTGAGGTTTATTCTTTCTGACTGCAATAACCGATTTTCATACTTAAGAATCACTAAATGAGAAAAATTTTGAAGGAAAGTGTATTTTTAGAAGCATCTAGAAAAACTTATATTTGATTACAATTTTTTTCAGTGCTCATACTATCCAAAGGAAATATAAGAAATGTCATGATGTTGTTAAAGAAGTGGTGTAAGCACAGACTAGTATCAAGTGAAACCCAACCTATATCCACTCAAGGAAATGCGATTAATTTATTAATATTGAACAAGTTTACCATTCAACCTTCAATTTAACTTCCATTTCCCAATTAAAAGAAAATCCTGTTCAGCTTTACAAATTTTCACATGTGCATTTTACTTACTTTATGTGTAACAGCCAGAACTAGTCTTCTTTCCGCACGAGAATCAACAACTTATAATGACATATCCTGTCAAGTAATTTGCTGATCCAGCTAGAGCAGCAATAGGAAAGTCATACCTTTTGTCTTCCTTGCTGATAATTTGGGTTCCTCCTTGAAAGACCATCATCAATCATGTCTATAGTGAGTCTCTAGTTATTCATTTGCTATAGTTAAAGCATCATCCTTATAAAATGGCCCTCTCCCTCTAGGGAGTCTAAAGCAGTATTATTGCCAGAAAAATCCAGAATCAAAAAAAAAAATTTCCACTAAAGTAATACTGATGACAAAGAGAGAAAAGAATGCTTTCTACTCACTGTGAGCTCCTCTCTTGGTCTCTGAATCTTCTTTCTCCTACTTTGTTTCTGAAAAATAAAAAACATTAAAATCTTAAAATGAAGAAAACATAGTTGAAAAAATATTTTACATGATATGCATATGCAGACTATTTTATTATAAATATGAAATGATTAAACAGTAAAACTTAGTGTTGCTGAAACACAGGGAGTACAAAGACAGCCAGGGTTCTCCAACATGAGAGAATTAACTTTAAGAATAGGTACTGGCTAAAAGTTACCCTTTCTGTCCAAAAGAAAAGTCTAACAGGGAACCACTGCAGAGGGAACATAGCACTGAGGAAACTGGCAAAGAGGAAACATTCAAAAAATGATCAGAAAAAAGAGATAAGTAGCTAAACGGCTGGGCTGTAATTTGGAAAGACTTCATTGATAAATAACATTAGGCATTAGGCATTTTGAGAAAGCATTATTAGAAGAAGTAACCCTAAGCCTTAATAGAATTAAGACTTTGTCATATAAAAGTCTGAACATTGAGCATGCACTGATACAGAGATTAAGAGTGCTGTGCAATTGAGAAAATGATCAAGTTGCTGATGATAATACTAATGATAAAACATTTATAATACATCAGATGTGGTAGGTAATTCACAGACATTATTTCATTCAGTCCTCAAACATTTAAGCCAATACTATTGTCCATTCTTGCAGAAACCAAGGCTTACAATGGGTGGATAACTTGTCCAAGATCACCAAACCTGTAAGTGGTAGAGTCAGTGCTAGGAAAATGAACACCAAAGCCAGTGCTCTTAAATTACTAAACGACAAAGGCACTGTTTCACCACGGAGTACGATAGGCTACAAAAAATTTTATCACCCAAAACCTGAATGATGAGGGAAATGCAGATTGACAAGAGGAGAAGAAAGACCATGTTTTTATCCATATCTGCTATTAGGTATATCAGCATGTATAAAGTAAGAAGAAACTGGAAATCAACATAAGAATGTCATGTATACCATTTATAATTTGTCAGACAAATAATTATATGAATGGCATACTATTCTCATCCCTTACAGTTGATTTAGTCATGTCATTAATCCTTTTGTTAACTTGAAATGTCTTGAATTAAACGTGTGATTTTTTGGTGCTATCTGACCTGAAGACCACCAATTTACTCTGACCTTCAAAATTATGATACACAGAGTAGACAAATAAGTACCAGTGGTTTCTGAATGCTGTCTTATCAGGTTTGTAAAACATGCTTATAATTACCATTACAAAAGATGCTTATGTAATAATTACCAGTACAGAGTATGTATTTTCTATTTTTTGAATTTTATTCAATTTTAACTTCTTGAGGATAATCTATGTGCACTTAAAGAAACTTCCCCAAAGATATTAAATGCTGTCTAGACATAATTCCATCTGGGATGGTCTTAGCAATGCAACTGCCCCCTCTACTTCCCCTTTTCCTTTAAACTTGGACAGAAGAAAATAAGCCCTGGACAGTGCTTATAGTAGCAATCACCTTTACGAGGCAGTCAAGTCATAAAACAAGGTTTTTCTATATCCCTTGTACAACTTAAATTCCAGAGGAAAGTAGCAAAATAAGTAATAGGGAGCTACAGCAGAATTATCAGAATTATCTGGACATTGCCTTATATTCTCTTCAGAGCATCATGAAATGCACTGTCAACTGATATCACATGAAACTATAGCAACATATTTATGCTGGCCCTTAAATGGTTTGAGACACTTATTCAAATAGACAATTTTCTCTATTCTGACGCTAGTGCTTTCTCCCTAAGTGCCTACATCTTCTCGTAAGCAAGGGACTTTTTATATCTCTTTGACTAGCTAGAGTGAGTCAAAGTAGCCTCTACTCCCCTAAAATAAATAAATAAATAAGTAAATAAAAGTATATTTTTATGTTGTACATTTTAAATTTCAGTTTATATTATGAGTTTTGTCAGTGAGATAAAAGTATAATAAAATAACCACCTATCTCCACTTTCATGCAAAATCAGAGGAAGGCTTCTCTCACTTGCACCAAATACTGGAATAACTGATTAGCTATTCCTATCATAATATTGAAAAAGATTTGTTGACTGCTTACCATGTATCAGGGATTGTGCTTTATCAGTTCTTAAAACTATAAGAGGCACCAACCGGGCTTCCCTGGTGGCGCAGTGGTTGAGAGTCCGCCTGACGATGCAGCGGACACGGGTTCGTGCCCCTGTCCGGGAGGATCTCACATGCCGCGGAGCGGCTGGGCCCGTGAGCCATGGCCGCTGGGCCTGCGCGTCCGGAGCCTGTGCTCCGCAATGGGAGAGACCACAACAGTGAGAGGCCCACGTACCGCAAAAAAAAAAAAAAAAAAAAAAGGGACCGACCTCTTATTATTCCAGTTTTACAGCTGAGGGAAATGAGACTCAGATAAAATCATTGTCCATGACATTGTGCCCAAGCTAACACTGTTAAAGGATTGTAATTGGAGCCAGGTCTTGAATCCCGGCAGTTTGTCACTAGGGCTCATGTTCTCATCAACTCTGCTTCCCTGACTCTCATCTGAAACTCTCTTTTCCACTGGTTCCCAGGACAAAGCTTGCTCATGGATCTCACCATCCCTTTATGAAGCAAATTCCCAACCACTGGTTCCACTTTGTGTACCTGTCTATTAAAAGATACAATTACACTTTTTATTATTTCTCTGCTCTATATTCTAATTGATCACACATACATCTACCAATAATCATCTATATTTCATTGACTTCCAAATCTAGACACCACCCTCACATGTACCTTCAGTTACAAGATAAAATCTCTGTCTTCCTATGTATCTGTTTTATTTCATATCGACCTGTCAAATTAAGAATATCCAAATCTGAACTCATTTCACCCCCCTCACTGTTCTTGGATTTCTTACATCATTTATGGGATACTAACACCCGCCACTCTATAGCATGGCACAACTAAACCTGTCTAGAAACCTAGAATCATCTTACTTAGACTTTGCCCTCTAGTTCACACTTGTACTCCACTTTTTTTCTACGCATTTCATGACCAAACTCTGTTAATACTACCTCCCCAAATCTCTTTATCCCATCTCTTTCTGTGAATTAAGACTGCTTTCGTAGAAGTCCTCATTATGTCTCACTTGGGTGTCTAAAAGTCTGTCCTATTTTCTCCTTTGTTTATCTTCTCTGTCCTCTTTAATACATATTAAACTTTCAGAGTTATCTCAAACTCAAATCTTAGCCATTTAACTACTATAAAACACGTAATCTCCTTAATTACTACAAGATAAATATAAATTTCTAGGTTTGACAAACAGAACATTTCTGGACCTCACTCATTATTATTTAGAGTAATCCCCTGCTTGCCACTACTGGCCTTGAACCTGATTCTTCTGTCACATTTGACTGCTTGAAATTCTCTATGCTTTCTCATATTTCAATGTCCTTGCACCCACCACTGCATATATCTAGAGTCCTTTTTGCCCTTTCCTTTACCTAGGAATCATTCATTCAAGTAGCCATAATCACACACGGTCATTCTATATTGTTATTTCTTCCTCTGTGACCATTACACATATTATGGTCATGTTGTTTCTCAAAATAAATTGTAATGATGTTTTTGTTTACATTACTGGATATAAGTTCCTTCAGATCATGGACTCAAATTCATCTTCATTTAAGCAGTGCCTGTGAATGCCATAATAGGTACACAATAAATATTTACTGAATAAATAAAGAAATGGATGCCTAGATGAATGAGAAGTGTCATATGTTCTGGACTTCAATATACAGGCAGGAAGAAATTGAATCTGTGTCAGCTCCCCTGTCATAAAACACTATAAATGTATTTTGTTTCCTACTCTTTAAAGTAAAATAATACTTGCCTTTAATAACAAGAGTTTTCTTTTAGTTTTACTGTATGTTCCTTAAATTTTGAGATGAAAAAACACTGGATATTTTCATTTAAATATAATTAACATATTTAAATTATAATTAAATTAAGCAATCTACATAAATTTAACACATATTCTAGCACATAGTAAGCTCTCAAAAAAATGTAATCAAGTGATATCAATTACCTAAAAGAATACACTGGAAACTTTAATTTCTTAAAGCAGCAACTGAATTCAAGCATATATCTTTTTAAGTAAAATGTGAACATAGAGCTTACTTTAAAAATTCTAAAACAAACAGGAAATATAAAAGAAAGCATTTATCTTCAAGTAGCCACTCGCTAAATTACCCACGTATAATATCTTTAATACAGCACACGAAATAATTCTAATAACCCAATGTCTCGTCCTCTAACTACTGAATCACACTGAGTATGGAGAGTTCAGGTCATTAAGTAGACATATATTCTGCCATTAAATGTCATTCTCAAATATAATTTGATGAATTATACCAAGAATGAATATGGTATTTGGTATGAATATATACCAAATTATACATAAACTGTTTGCATAAAATATTCCAGGAAGGTATTCTTTATCTCTGTTGAAATAACAAAATAGTAGGCTCAAGTGTTTGTTGTCTAATGGATACTGAAGAAAATACTGTCAAACTCTTCTAGAGTGAAGCAATGTCTGTAATGATGGAACACAAAAGTATAATAAATGAATATTCAGTAGCTTTACAAAAAATGATTCGATTTTCAATTGCATTTAAAATGACTATTCAAATCAATAACCTATTATTTCAGAGGACATAGTCTTATTTCATAAATATGGAGCATAATAATTAAAAGTGCTATTGTCAATAGACTAAAGGTTAATTGCAAAGGCAACCAGAAGGCCAGTGTTCTCTGGACAATATTCAAAATTAACAGTCAAGTGTAATGAACATTTGTGCATTTGCAAGAAATGTTTCAAAATCAATCTTGCATTGAATCAAAAGCTATTGTAAATGTTTTGCACAAAAACTGTGGACAAATATTAAAATGATATTGGGAAGTTACCAGAAGCTAATCACTCAAAAGCTAAAAATAAAAAAACGCAGTTTACTTTTAAGTATGGGTATGTGAATTTTCAATATTTCCCAGTGCACTCTATTGTTCAGCAACATGGTCTTCTGCAGATTCATTGTTATTCTTAACAATTCATATAATTCATATAAATTGATATATAAATTGGCTAATTTGCGGTTTATAAGAAATTAACTTAAAACTCATATTTATAAAAGCCAAAGAAAGGGAACTATGAAAATAAAAGAAGGAATGTAATCTCATAATTTGATTTTACTTATAGAATTTTATGTTTATAATGAGGTTCTTAGGTTTATACTTGTTTTATTGACACTTGAGCTACCAAAATAATGCATTTAGATCAAATAATGCAGTGGCACATAAAGAAAAAAATAATTTCCCTCCCCTCTGCTTCAATTCCATATCCTCTCAAATGTAACATTTAACACTTAATTTGGTATATATTATTCCACATATTTCTTTCTATACATGTAAACACTTGAAAATATATGCTTATATTTTTATTTGCCTACAAACACTGGTAAAAATATACACAAAGTTCTGCCACTTGTTGCTTTATCCTATAAAATGCACATGACTTGAAATGAAAAAGCACAGATCTAATCAGTTTTAATGACTGTATATTATTTCATATTATGGCTACATCATAGTTTATTCAACTGTTCCCATATTTATGGACATTTAAATACTCTCAGTGGGTCTTTTGGCATTAAAAATAATACAGAAATAAACACACCTGAATATATGACCCTAAGTGCTAGTATACTTATTTAAATCTCCAAGAAAGATTTTCAAAGGTGAAATGACTGGGTCAAAGATATACATGTTTAAAAAATTATTGTTAAATATTGTCAAATATTTTCCAAAAGTATGTAAAAATTCATATTTTACCAATAATAATATTTGCTATTCAAATATTATTCAACATATTAGGTAGACTTTAGCTAATATTATAACAAGATAGGGTAACAAAACAGTAAAAATGTATAAAAAGAAGGGTAAATATAGTTAAAACTACTCTGCAATATTTAATATTATCATATCATTTTGTATATCTAGTAACCCCAAGAGATTCTATTAAAAACATTAGAGGGCTTCCCTGGTGGCGCAGTGGTTGAGAGTCCGCCTGCTGATGCAGGGGACACGGGTTCGTGCCCCGGTCTGGGAAGATCCCACATGCCGCAGAGCGGCTGGGCCCGTGAGCCATGGCCGCTGAGCCTGCGCGTCCGGAGCCTGTGCTCCGCAACGGGAGAGGCCACAGCAGTGAGAGGCCCGCATACCATAAAAAATGAAAAAAAACATTAGAATTAATAATTGAATTGGTAATGTGTTTGTATATAAAGTAAATATGCAAAGGTAAGCTGTCTTTCAGCAAAAGTCAGTTGAAAATGGTATTGAAAAATAACCCATTTGTAATAAAACTTAAAAATATGAAAATATCTAAGAATAAATTTAACACGTAACATATAAAACTTATATGAAGAAAAAAGAAAATGAAATTAACATAAATATGTTGAACACATAAAAGCTAAATAAATGAAAAGAGAGACCATGTTCTTATATGGAACACATATATATATATATCACATTTTCTTCAAATAATACTCATTTAAGGCAATTTTTATCTGAACCCAATATGTTTAAATTGTACAAAATGATTGAAAATGTTATAAAATAATAGATGTGGAAAAACTGTCAAATTTTTGGAAATAAGAAAAGATAGCTACTACACCTTACCAGCTATTAAAAGCTATTACAAGGCACTGGGGGAGTGAAGTTGTTATAGCTTTTCAACTAGGATCAGATCCACGTCCATGCCAAGCAAAATGATTTAGAACAATGGATAGAATTCAAGCAACTACAGCAACAGGAAAATGAGGAAGGACATCTTAGAAAAGAGATTTGGAGTGGAAGTCCAAAATTCTATGTGTAACTCTATCCAAATTTCTGAGTAACCCCTGATCTCGCATGTATGAGGCAGAAACCAGGCAGTCCAGCTAAAATTAAATGAACTAAACAGACTTCTTCTGCGGCCATGTTCAGGAGAGGCACTTAATAAAGCAAAATATCAGTACTCTTCAGAAACAGAACCCTGAGTCTCTAAAATACATCACAATATTCAGGAGACAGTTCAATATCACTAGGTTTATGAAAAAAAAGAAGAAATTTAGAAGAAGGACTGACCCTGAGATGACTAAGATGTTGAAATAGGCACACACCGTAACTATGTTCAAAGACTAAAGCAATATATGCTCATAATGAACACATAGAAAACCTCAGCTGAGAAATAGAAATTATAAAAATGAGCCACCAGGACTTCCCTGGTGGCACAGTGGTTAAGAATCCGCCTGCTAATGGAGGGGACACCAGTTCCATCCCTGGTCTGGGAAGATCCCACATGACATGGAGCAACTAAGCCCGTGCACCACAACTACTGAGCCTGCGCTCTAGAGCCCATGTGCCACAACTACTGAAGCCTGTGTGCCTACAGCCCAAGCTCCGCAACAAGAGAAGCCACCACACTGAGAAGCCTGCGCACTGTAACGAAGGGTAGCCCCCACTCACAACTAGAGAAAGCCCACACGCAGCAGTGAAGACCCAATGCAGACCAAAAAAAAAAAAAAAGAGCCATGTGAAATTATGAAACAAATACACAATAATGATTTTTAAAAATCAGAGAATGATCATGATAACAGAGTGGAGATTATTTTTTAAAGGCATGCAAACTTGCACATAGATCAATAGGAATTATGCAGTAGGGAAAATAGAGTAAAAATATATTGTCTTAAAATAAAAAGATTTTATTTTTTTAAAGTCTAACAAAAAAGTAATTAGAGTTCCAGAAAGAGAAGAGAGAAAGGAGTAGAGAAAAAAATTTCTTTTGAAGAAACAATGTTTGATAAAACCTGAATTTTGGTGAGAGACATAAATATACAGACTCAGGAAGTTCAATAAACCTCAATTATGACAAAGGCAAATACAAAGAAAAGGACACCTAGACATATTATAGTCAAATTGGTGAAATCCAAACATAAAGAGAGAAATCTTGAAATCAGCTAGAGAAAAGCAACACATTACCTATGGGGGAAGATGACAGGTAGTGGAATGACACATTTAAAGTACTGGAAGAAAATGTCCTTCAAGAATGATGGTGAAATAAAGGAAAACATGAAATAAAGGTAACAGAAAATGAAAATACTTGTCACCAGCACACATGCTGTACAAGAAATGCAAAATGAATTCTTCAGAGTGAAGTGAAATTATATCAGATGGGAATATGCATTTGAAGGAAGAAATAAATATAACCAGATATTGTAATTCTGAAAACAATTATTAAAAATATTTTACTCAATAAATGTATTTAAAATACATACAACTATTTAAAGCCAAAATTATAACATCATAGCATGGGGTTTATAATGTCTATAGATGTAACATACATGACAAAAATAATATAAAGAACAGAGGTGGATAAATATGGTTGCAAGCTTCTTATATTTTATGAAAAGTGATACAATATTAATTTCAAGTAGGGCAGGGAAAAATTTAAGGATGTATATTATAATCCCTAAAGCAAACCTAAGAAAATAATTCAAAGAAATATATCTAAAAAGTCAATAGATTAAAGAAAAGTCCTAAAATATTTGATTAACTCAAAATCTTTGGCAGAAATAAGGAACAGAGAAACAAAAAATAGAGGCACAAATGATAACAAACAGTAAAATGGCAGACTGAAGCCACGTCATAACAACAGTTACATTAAATTTTACATGGTCTAATCACTCCAACTGAAAAGCAATGATTATCAGAATGAAAAAATAGCAGGATTCAACTCTATGTTATCTGTAAGAGACCAAATTTAAATATAAAGACAAAGGTAGAAGGAAATTGATAGAAAAAATATACATGCAAATAGAATGCATAAGACCACTGGAGTGGTTATATTAATATCAGATAAAATAGGTTTCCAGACAAAGAATATATGAGTTAAAATATATTGTAGTAAAAGGTTAATTCATCAAATACATGAAAATCATACATGTTTATGTAACTAATAACAAATCTTCAAAAAACAAACGTTGACAGACTAAATGAGAGAACTAGATAATTCCATAAAATAGTAGTGTTAACATCCCTCTCTCAGCAACTGATAGAATGACTAGACAAATATATAAATCAGGAAAGACAGATAAAATGAACACTATCAACCACCTTGGACTAATTAATATTTACAAAATATTACAGATAGCAATTGCAGAATGCACATGCTTATAAGTATACATAACATTCATCTAGACAGACCATATGCTAAGCCATAAACCAGGCTCCAATATATTTAACAGAATTAAAATCATACAGAATAATTTCTCTCACCAAATAGATCAAATAGATTTGGAAATTAAAGCACGTTTATAAATAACTCCTGGATCAAATTAGAAATCACAATGGAAATTTTTAAATGTCTGAAACAAAATTATAATGAAAATACAAAATAACAAAATTCATGGGATCAGATAAATCAGTGTTTCTGAGGGATTTATAGCTGCAAATCCCCCTAATAAAAATGAAGATTATTATAAGATCTCTGTCTTCACTACACTACACCATTACAAGTGCACACACAAACGCACTCACACACACACACACACACACACACACACACATACACACACACACACAGAGCTTATGACCATAAGAAAACACAAATAGCTGGCACAGACTAGCAATCAGAAATAGTGGGAAGGATAAGGGAATATATCCTTTGATATAGGGAAAGGAGGGTCATAATTTTAAAATAAATTTTTATTTTATTGGGAAAGGATAGTTTATATAAATAGCTAAAATTAGCTAGAGATTAGGAATAATATTATGTTCCTATCATATGAGTGAATATTTAAATTTAATAATAATAATTTAAAAGAATATTTGTATTACATTGCTATTTATTCTTAAACAAAATAGAAAAATCAGAATCCATAAAGCAAAATATTGATATTATAGATCCCATAAATTTTAAATTATTCATTGACAAAATATATCATAAACAATGTTAGAAGAAACAGATTATGAGAAGATGTATGCAGCATATCTCAGACAGAACACAGGTTTCTTTGATATATAGACAGAGTTTAAAAATTAATTTTAGAATATGAATAAAATAATGCAATTCAGGGCTTCCTTGGTGGCGCAGTGGTTGAGAATCCGCCTGCCGATGCAGGGGACACGGGTTCGTGCCCCGGTCCGGGAGGATCCCACATGCCGCGGAGCGGCTGGGCCCGTGAGCCATGGCCTTTGAGCCTGCGCGGTCAGAGCCTGTGCTCTACAACGGGAGAGGCCACAGCAGTGAGAGGCCCGTGTACCGCAAAATAAATAAATAAATAAATAATGCAATTCAAAAAAGTAATATTGGAAAATAAATAAGCAAGTTGTTTAGCTTTACTGTTAATCAAGTAAATGCCATTTAAAACAGTGATGTATCTTTTTTTGGTCCAAAATATTGGCAACAAATTTTTAAAATTGTAAAATCATGTTAGCATAATTAGATTTTTTTCATCAACCATATCTATCTGGAAAGTTAAAGTTCTAAAATGATATCTGAAGCAAAATTAACTTGGGAGCAAGAGCAGGAAGAGCTAGATTATGAGCACTTGGAAAACAAAAGTCAGTGATTCACAAGCCTGGACAGTCAACAATAAAGGCAGCCACAGAAAAGATGGAGAAGCTGAGAAACAATCATATCAGGAGTAGGTCAAACTTGACCTCAACAGCAGCTGTTTAAAAATAATAATAAAATGTAGGGACCTATCATGCAGAAGAAAATTGCTTCAACTTCCCCAGCAGGGCACTATAACTACTAGTTGCAGGGCAAAAGAATCTCATGGTATCCTGAGCCCACAATTCACTTCCCCCATAGGGACCCTGCCACTAAACATTTTCTGCTCCTTAGAAAAAGTGAAGTGTAGTTGAATCTGTCTGGCTCTGTGGCCAGACGGACTGCATTAGAATGCCTGCTTTCTACAAAGCCTCACTTTCTTCATCTAAAAAATGTAGGTATTATCTACACTGTGAGGATTAAATAAAACAGCACTGAAAGTTAATGGCACAGTCTCTGGAACAGAGGAAATGTGTACCAAAAGTTAATTCTCCTTCTTTTCCTATTGCCTGTACAGATCAAATTAAGCATCAGGGATGCTTTGTACATATGGCTATGTAGTTGAGTAAGCCAATTAGTAATCCTTTGACTTCATGTCAATTGACAGAATCATTTGATAAAATACCAGACGTGAAAGAGTTTCTTGAGTTGAATTTGTCTACTGAGGGAAAAAAAAATACTTTTTAGCACTTACACTTTAATCTTACTTTTACCTAAATGACTCCTTTCAGGTTTATTCTCCTTATTTCATTCTTAGGTACAGTGGCAAAAACATTGGAATTAGAGTTTGAAAAACTTCATTCAAGACCCAACTGTTTTTTAGACTAATCAGCTAACATCTCTTACCCGTGAACTTTTTAATAAGAAAGAGGTAATAATAAGAGCTACCTCACCATGGTATTTCAAAAATCAAAAAAAATATTGCCTATAAGAATCCTTCTCTTGGCCAAATATAAAAGTCCTTCTCTTAGTTTGGTCCCCCCCAAAACAAACACTGAGATAAAGATTCTTAAGACGGTCATTTTGGGGTGATGCAAATGAAAACAAAAACAGCAGCAAATACTAGGAGATGAGAGAAGTGAGAGAGAGAAGGGGAGAAGATAGAGTGATAGATTAAAGATGGACACATATTTTAAGATCCCTATTATTGAAAGAAAGGATCTATCTCCCTGCTCCTTCATTCTGGTGGGAGGAGAAGGGGTCATGACTTCCTTGACTGAGTATGGCAGAGGAATGGGGGTGTCAATATCCAAGATGAAGCCTTAAGAGACCCACAGCTTCCAATTTCTGTCTCTTGAAATACTTGGTTTTAGGATGCTAAGCTGCTATGTATGAAGGCTAACTATCAGGAAGAGAGATCAGGTAGAAAGGCTGATAATTCATGGAAAGAGGGAGAGACCCAGCTGGGTTAAGTTTTTCAGCTATCCCTGTTGAGGCAATAGGCATGTGAGCAAAATCATTTTGGATGCTTCATGCCAGTACAGCAACTAGCTGAACACCACTGAGAGTCCCCACTTAATGCTGTACGAATCAGAAATATGTAGCTGGGCACTACCCAAATTCATGATTCATAAACTTGTGAAACAGTAAAATGCTTGTTGTTTTAAGCCACTAATATTTAGAGTAGTTTGTTAGACAGCAGTAAATACTCCAAATAGCCAAAATGAGCACGTCATCAAGCCTGCTACCACTGTGAGCAAATGAAGCTTAATCTAGGAAAATTCTAGGAAACAGTGTCAAACACATCTTAGAGTTATCCCACTGGAAGGATGAGAGAGCTGGAGTAGTTATACATCCACTGTCGGTTGAATGCCAATTCTCTCTGGCTACCAGTGAAATCTACAGTAGTACATCCTAAAGTGGTGAGTCCCAAGAGATAAAGGCACAACTGACAGCATCTTCCACTCTCCTCTAAAATATAAAGTGTTTTAGCAGGTTTTCCTTTGTTTTCTTACTGATATCAAAATTCTACTTTGTCTGATCCTGATTCTGGTATTTTTTTTTCGATGAAGACTTCCTTGGTATTTACTTTTTTATTTTTTGAAGAACCCAAAGGAAGAAATTTCTGTATTTTTATTTATGTAAATCCATTCTTCCTTTTTTATGTCTTTCTAGTATTGTTCTAATAGGTTTTTTTTAAATCAGCTTTTATAAATCCTAAAACAAAATACTACTGTCCTCACCGAGACAGAAAAAGCCATAAATTTTTGCATTTACAAATTTTAGTTCCCAATGTTACTACCTTGAATTTAAGAACAGTTAAAAGCCAAATGAACCTGTCTATGAAGCAGAAATAGAATCAGGGACATAGAGAATAGACTGGTGGTTGCCAAGGGGGTGGGGGGTGGCAGAGGGTTGGATTGGGAGTTTGGAATTAGCAGATGCAAACTGGTATGTATAGAATGGATAAACAACAAGGTCCTACTGAATAGCACAGGGAACAATATTCAATATCCTGTGATAAACCATAATGGAAAAGAATATGAAAAAGAATGTGTATATATATATATATATATGTGTGTGTGTGTGTGTGTGTGTGTGTGTGTGTGTCTGTATAACTGAGTCACTTTGCTGTACTGCAGTAATTAACACACTGTAATTCAACTATATTTCAATAAAAAATAAATTTTTAAAAATGTTAAAAATAAAACAGCATTTAACTACTACAGAAATTTTGAAAAATGCCAAAAAAAAAAGGACAATTAAAAGCCAATGGTCAAATATATAAATAACTACCAATTAAAAATGTTTTAAACTTTTGGTTGTCTATCCCATTTGGGGCTGCTTATTTGAGTTTGTTTTTATAGGCAAATGGTTACGGCACAGGGACTACAGTCAGACTTCCTGAACTTTAATCTCTGCTCAGCCACTTACTAATTCTGTGCTCTTGGGAAACTTAATATTTCTGTGGCTTCAGAATATTTCATTATTGGTTCAAAGGGGGGGGAAATAATAGTATTGTACTTATAGGAATGATATGCATACTGAATAAATTATGAAATATAAAGTACTTGCAATAGTGTCTGGCATATTAATATAGGACCTTAATAAATTATGTTAAAAATCATAATATAAAATGTAGAGATGACATAAAGATCTAAATTTGTCAAAAGACTATTAAGAGGCCCAAATAAATTATAATTCCTTGTAATGTCTTTGCACCAACGTAACTGAAAAAGGTTATAGAATCATAACTTCCACAGAGAAGAATATTCTCTAATATTTTTAGGCTATCACTTCAACAGAACGGTCATGTGCAAGAAGCACTGCATAGATCAAGAAGCAGAGATGATAAAAAGCCTTAGTGCAGGCATTTAGCGTACATTTTAATGCCATCCACAGACTCTTTCTACGTTCTGGGAACCAAGTGCTCAAATTTCACTCAGTAATCTTACTCATTTTTCTTACTGCAAGATCTGCCTTTTAGACCTTCAGATTGAAAATTGGAGAAGATATCAGCATACAAGCAGTTTTATAGTTTAATGAGCTTAAGCAAAATCTTTTTATAACTCAGATTCTCTAATACAATTCAAAATTGCAATTCAAGCTTGGAAAAAAAAAACCTACCTCTGGGATAAGCTAGAGAGGGGAAAATGTATGGAAATGACATTCTTTTACTGTTCTTCTCTCTTTCATATGATATTCTGTAATTAATGACTGTTGTTCTCTGAGTTCCCACTGAAATTACTGCTTTACTCTCTTCCCTGCTGGTAACTTTCACAATGATTTGTATCGAAGGTCAGAGGCAAAAAATACTACTATGAATTAGGCTACCAAATTCTAAAAGACTAATTGACAATTTTTTCCACAATATATAGCACCATGCCTAAAATCCTAGTCAGTCTCTAGTCTTTTCTTGATCTTACCTCTTTACCTGTGCTCAAGACCAGTCCTGAAAATGGGTCAAATTTTCTCTACTGCCTGTGACTCTCATTAGGCCAATTAGAACCGATCATGAGGCCAAGGCTTGATGTTACTCTTTCTGCTAAAAACAGCTGCCAGGTGCCCCACTTCTCTGCTCTCTCCTCCTCCTGACACAATTCTCATAATTAATGAAGCTGGGTCATGTCCTCATGATGGTTCATTTTATTACTTCTCTAGTGAAGGTTGGAAATTTTCCATAATAAGGTAAAAAAATGATAAAGAGATTATTACTCATCTTTATATTTTACCAGAAACTTTATTTAAACATGTTCCTGCCAAAAACTGTTAAAGAATTTTGACAACTTATCAATACAGGAAGTTTTTAAGCAGTACAACATTGCAGCTAATCTGTCTATTCACCCCCTTCTCCTCCGTTGGCTAGAAAACAAACATTGGATGAAAAGGATCATAAGGCAAAACATATATATATTTTCTTAAATGTGAACTTTTATTAAGCAATAGTGAACTTTTTAATTGGACTGTCATGACTTAAGTATTTCTCAATGAATTCATTGTTAGATGTCTTCCTACCACTCTGGAACATGATAAAAGAAAGCTCACGCCAAGCCTCTCTGCTGTGAGTTAGCAATACTTAATTAAAATGTGTCTAAATTCAGTAAAGCAAAATCTAATGATTTTTCCCCATACTTTTACTTCCACTCCTTTCCTTCTCCATGCTTTCTTTTAACAGGAACTCAGAAAACTTAAATAACTTTAGAAATACTGGAGTCATATTTCACATAGGACTGAGGTTTTGCTAGTAATTCATAAGGTAGAGTTAAAATTACCCTTGTTAACTTCTTAACATTTCACCTTCAGTTTAACTGAGAACACAACCCTGCTTAGTACTGTCTTTAAATATGTCAAGTAAACATTACAGTATATTTTATCACATAAAAGAGAAAGAGAGGGAGTGGAAAAGATAGAAGAACGGTAAGACAAAATGCTCAGGATCTGTAATATTGCCTGGATTGCCCATATCCTTGCTTCCCTCTAGTTTAACTTTTTTAGTCACACACACACACACACACACACACACACACACACACACACCTAACAAAGCTCCTCTTTTTCTCTGTCTCTCATCTTCTACTTCTCTTCTTCCCTTCTTTTCTCCTTCCTTCCTTCATTATTGGTGTACATGAAGAAGGAAAGAAGGAGTGGAGAGACAGGAATACTTGAATCAGTAAGTTAGTCTATGACACAGTATTACTACATTATTTTTATTCCTTTTAGTTGAACAATAAAATATCTTTTAAGAAGTTCAAGACAGACCCTCCAATCAGGAAACTTACACAAGCCTCTTCGATAGCCTCATCCACCAGAGGGCAGAGAGCAGAAGCAAGAACTACAATCCTGCAGCCTGTAGAACAAAAACCACATTCACAGATAGACAGACAAGATGAAAAGGCAGAGGGCGATGTACCAGATGAAGGAACAAGATAAAACCCCAGAAAAACAACTAAATGAAGTGGAGATAGGCAACCTTCCAGAAAAAGAGTTCAGAATAATGATAGTAAAGATGATCCAGGACCTCGGAAAAAGAACGGAGGCAAAGATCGAGAAGATGCAACAAATGTTTAACAAAGACCTAGAAGAATTAAAGAACAAAAAACCGAGATGAACAATACAATAACTGAAAACTACACTAGAAGGAATCAATAGCAGAATAACTGAGGCAGAAGAAAGGATAAGTGACCTGGAAGACAGAATGCTGGAATTCACTGCTGTGGAACAGAATAAAGAAAAAAGAATGAAAAGAAATGAAGACAGCCTAAGAGACCTCTGGGACAACATTAAACGCAACAACATTCACCTTATAGGGGTCCCAGAAGGAGAAGAGAGAGAGAAAGGACCAGAGAAAATATTTGAAGAGATTATAGTTGAAAACTTCCTTAACATGGGAAAGGAAATAGCCACGCAAGTCCAGGAAGTACAGAGAGTCACATACAGGATAAACCCAAGGAGAAACACGCCAAGACACATAGTAATCAAACTGGCAAAAATTAAAGACAAAGAAAAATTATTGAAAGCAGCAAGGGAAAAACGACAAATAACATACAAGGGAACTCCCATAAGGTTAACAGCTGATTTCTCAGCAGAAACTCTACAAGCCACAAGGGAGTGGTATGATATCCTTAAAGTTATGAAAGGGAAGAAATTACAACCAAGATTACTCTATCTGGCAAGGATCTCATTCAGATTTGATGGAGAAATCAAAACCTTTACAGATAAGCAAAAGCTAAGAGAATTCAGCACCATCAAACCAGCTGTACAACAAATGCTAAAGGAACTTCTCTAAGTGGGAAGCACAAGAGAAGAAAATGATCTACAAAAACAAACCCAAAACAATTAAGAAAACGGTCATAGGAACATACATATCAATAATACCTTAAGTGTGAATGGATTAAATGCTCCAACCAAAAGACACAGGCTTGCTGAATGGATACAAAAACAAGAACCATATATATGCTGTCTACAAGAGACCCACTTCAGACTTAGGGACACATACAGACTGAAAGTGAGGGGATGAAAAAAGATATTCCATGCAAATGGAAATCAAAAGAAAGCTGGAGTAGCTATACTCATATCAGATAAAATAAACATTAAAATAAAGAATGTTACAATAGACAAGGAAGGACAGTACATAATGATCAAGGGATCAATCCAAGAAAAAATATAACAATTAAAAATATATATGCACCCAACGTAGGAGCACCTCAATACATGAGGCAACTGCTAACAGCTATAAAAGAGAAAATCGACAGTAACACAATAGTGGGGGACTTTAACCCCTCACTTACACCAATGGACCGATCATCCAAAATGAAAATAGATAAGGAAACACAAGCTTTAAATGACACAATAGACCAGAGAGATATAATTGATATTTATAGGACATTCCATCCAAAAACAGCAGATTACACTTTCTTCTCAAATGCGCACAGAACATTCTTCAGAATACATCACATCTTGGGGCACAAATCAAGCCTCAGTAAATTTAAGAAAATTGAAATCATATCAAGCATCTTTTCTGACCACAACACTATGAGATTAGAAATGAATTACAGGGAAAAAACATAAAAAACACAAACACATGGAGGTTAAATCATACGGCACTAAATAACCAAGGGATCACTGAATAAATCAAAGAAGAAATTTAAAAATACCTAAAGACAAATGACAATGAAAACATGATGATCCAAAACCTATGGGATGCAGCAAAAGCAGTTCTAAGAGGGAAGTTTATAGCTATACAAGCCTACCTCAAGAAACAAGAAAAATCTCAAGTAAACAATCTATAAACTTACACCTAAAGGAACCAGAGAAAGAAGAACAAACAAAACCCAAAGTTAGCAGAAGGAAAGAAATCATAAAGATCAGAGCAAAAATAAATGAAATAGAAGCAAAGAAAACAATAGCAAAGATCAATAAAACTAAAAGCTGGTTCTTGGAGAAGATAAACAAAGTTGATAAACCATTAGCCAGACTCATCAAGAAAAAGAGGGAGAGGACTCAAATCAGTGAAATTAGAAATGAAAAAGAAGTTACGACAGACACCGCAGAAATACAAAGCATCCTAAGAGACTACTACAAGCAACTCTATGCCAATAAAATGGACAACCTGGAAGAAATCAACAAATTCTTAGAAAGGAATAACCTTCCAAGACTGAACCAGGAAGAAATAGAAAATATGAACAGACCAATCACAAGTAATGAAATTGGAACTGTGATTAAAAACCTTCCAACAAACAAAAGTCCAGGACCAGATGGCTTCACAGGTGAATTATATCAAACATTTAGAAAAGACCTAGCACCCATCCTTCTCAAACCCTTCCAAAAAATTGCAAAGGAAAGAACATTCCCAAACTCATTCTATGAGACCACCATCACCCTGATACCAAAACCAGACAAAGATATAACAAAAAAAGAAAATTACAGACCAATATCACTGATGAATATAGATGCAAAAATCCTCAAGAAAATACTAGCAAACAGAATCCAACAGCACATTAAAAGTATCATACACCATGATCAAGTGGGATTGATTCCAGGGATGCAAGGATTCTTCAATATATGCAAATCAATCAATGTGATACACCATATTAACAAATTGAAGAAGAAAAACCATATGATCATCTCAATAGATGCAGAAAAAGCTTTTGACAAAATTCAACACCCATTTATGATAAAAACTCTCCAGAAAGTGGGCATAGAGGGAACCTACCTCAACATAACAAAGGCCATATACGACAAACCCACAGCAAACATCATTCTCAATGGTGAAAAACTGAAAGCATTTCCTCTAAGATGAGGAACGAGACAAGGATGTCCACTCTCACCACTATTATTCAAAATAGCTTTGGAAGTCCTAGCCTCGGCAATCAGAGAAGAGATAAAAATAAACTAAAGGAATGCAAATTGGAAAAGAAGAAGTAAAACTGTCACTGTTTGCTGATGACATGACACTATACATAGAGAATCCTAAAAATGTCACCAGAAAACTACTAGAGCTAGTCAATGAATTGGGTAAAGTTGCAGGATACAAAATTAATGCACAGAAATCTCTTGCATTCCTATACACTAGTGATGAAAAATCTGAAAGAGTAATTATGGAAACACTCTCATTTACCTTTGCAACAAAAGGAATAAAATACCTAGGAATAAACCTACCTATGGAGACAAAAGACCTGTATGCAGAAAACTATAAGACACTGATGAAAGAAATTAAAGATAATTCCAACAGATGGAGAGATATACCATGTTCTTGGATTGGAAGAATAAAAAAAAAAAAAAAGAAGTTCGACACTATGCATCCTCCTCTCTTGTCACAATGCAAAGCACACTGGGGTCACGAATCAAGAACTCATTGGTGCTTTCCCTGACTAGGTCTATGACACGATCATTCTTAATTTCTCAAAGATAGGAGAGACTCAATGTTCTAGATTTTTTTTAATTTTTAAGTTATTGAAGTAAGTACTCCTACTCTTGGAAAATGAATACGTTGTGTACAAATGACAGAGGCTTAACCAGCTTAAGCAATATGGAGAAATATACTGGTTCTCTTCATTGGGAAAGAACTAACAGTAACTTACAAAATCCCTAGAACAAAAAATTCTACAATTTTTATGGAAACACAAAAGACCCCGAATAGGCAAATCAATCTTGAGAAAGAAAAACAGAGCTGGAGGAATCAGGCTCCCCATCTTCAAACTATACTACAAAGCTACAGTAATCAAGACATATGGTACTGCCACAAAAACAGAAATATAGATCAGTGGAACAGGATAGAAAGCCCAGATATAAACCCACACACATATGGTCACCTAATCTATGACAAAGGAGGCAAGAATATATAATGGAGAACAGACAGCCTCTTCAATAAATGGTGCTGGGAAAACTGGACAGCTCCATGTAAAAGAATGAAATTAGAACACTCCCTAACACCATACATAAAAATAAATTCAAAATGGAACAAAGACCTAAATGTAAGGCCAGACATTATAAATCTCTTAGAACAAAACATAGGCAGAACACTCTTTGACAGAAATCACAGCAAGATCTTTTTTGACCCACCTCCTAGACTAATGAAAATAAAAACAAAAATAAACAAATGGGACCTAATGAAACTTAAAAGCTTTTGCACAGCAAAGGAAACCATAAATGAGATGAAAAGACAACCCTCAGGATGGGAGAAAATATTTGCAAATGAAGCAACATACAAAGGATTAATCTCCAAAATATATAAACAGCTCATGCAGCTCAATATCAAAAAACAAACAACCCAATCAAAAAATGGGCAGAAGGCCTAAATAGACATTTCTCTACAGAATATATACAGATGGCCAAGAGGCACATGAAAAGATGCTCAACATCACTAATCATTAGAGAAATGCAAATCAAAACTACAATGAGGTATCACCTCACACCAGTCAGAAAGGCCATCATCAAAATATCTACAAACAATAAATGCTGGAAAGGGGTGGAGAAAAGGAAACCTTCTTTCACTGTTGGTGGGAATGTAAACTGATACAACCACTATGGAAAACAGTATGGAGGTTCCTTAAAAAAATAAAATTAGAATTACCATATGACCCAGGAATCCCACTCCTGGGCATATACCCAGAGAAAACCATAATTCAAAAAGACACATGCACCCCAATGTTCACTGCAGCACTATTTACAATAACCAGGACATGGAAGCAACCTAAATGTCCACCAACAGAAGAATGGATAAAGAAGATGTGGTACATATATACAATGGAATATTACTCAGTCATATAAAGGAACAAAATTGGGTCATTTGTAGAGATGTGGATGGACTAAGAGACTGTCATACAGAATGAAGTAAGTCAGAAAGAAAAAAAACAAATGTCGTATGTTAACGCATACATGTGGAATCTCAAAAAATGGTATTGATGATCTTATTTGCAAAGGAAAAATAGAGACACAGAAGTACAGATCAAATGTATGGATTCCAAGGGGGAAAGTGGGGGTGGGGGGTGGGATGAATTGGGAGATGGGGATTGACATATACATACTATTGATACTATGTATAAAATAGATAACTAATGAGAACCTACTGTATAGCACAGGGAACTCTACTCAGTGCTCTGTGGTGACGTAAATGGGAAGGAAATTCAAAAAGGAGGGGATGTATGTATACGTGTAGTTGATTCACTTTGGTGCACATTAGAAACTAACACAACATTGCAAAGCCACTATAGTCCAATAAAAATTAAAAATAAAATAAAATATCTCATGTACCCTTGAAGAAACTGCAGCTCAGGTAAGAGAAAGGTCTTTGTGTCCACACAAGGTTTTTTAAAAAATTGTAATGATATCTTCATATTTTTAGACTATCAGGGTGCCATAATATTTTAACAATTAATCTAAACAGAAATCTAAAAAAAAAAAGTAGGAAAAATAATAGGTCTCATCTGAAACAATGTATAGGAATTAACCTTAGACAATTGAGAGAAATCTTCCAAAGTGTGTGTATGTGTGTGTGTGTGTGTGTGTGTATGTGTGTGTGTGTGTGTGTGTGTGTATGGTGCTAGAAAATAAATAAATAAATAAGTGCTGCAAGTTCCAGGGCCTCAAAGATTTGAACCAGGATCTAGTCAGCTGCCAAAGGTTTGGGACACACTTTCCTCAGCAAGGCAATCCAAGGAGAAATAAAGCTTCCTTTTCCAATGTCTTCATAGTAATCTCAGAAGCTTGTGTCTGAGGCTTACCTCTAAAATATTTATTATTCCCTAGAAAATTTGTTACTGTCATTGGCCAAACCTAGAAGACACATCTATACCTATAATCCAAGGGTTGGATATCTTCTCAGAAGAAAGAAAATGAGAGAAAAAATACACTTGACAGTCAAATACAATAGCTACTTTGTGGCCCTTGGGACATTCATTTTTTTTTTTTTGCGGTACGCGGGCCTCTCACTGTTGTGGCCTCTCCCACTGCAGAGCACAGGCTCCGGACGCGCAGGCCCTTCGGCCATGGCTCACGGGCCCAGCCGCTCCGCGGCATGTGGGATCCTCCCAGACCGGGGCACGAACCCGCGTCCCCTGCATCGGCAGGCGGACTCTCAACCACTGTGCCACCAGGGAACACCCCAAATGCTTTTCTGTAATTCTCTATAATGTGTATTATGAACACATCCACACATCAGTCCCTAAATAGTCCAGAGATTTGCATTCTTAGAAAAATATCATTTCCATTTAAAATTCTACATTTCACTTTCAATGCTAATATGATGAGCTAGATATGTTTAGATAGATAATTGGGACTGCACACATCTGGAATTTTAAAGCATTGTACTGGGAAAGGAAAGGGCAAGCTTTGAGGGTCTAATGCATTGCAAAAATAGGAGAATAAAAGATATCTGTACCAGGGAGTGAAAAATTAACAATGATAAAAAGAATTCTGACCAAAGATTTAATTCAATCTCAATATATTTTCTTAAAACATCTTTGTCACTTAAAGAAACTATGTCAGAAAAATGGGTGAAGGTAAAATGGACTAATCGATAAAGAAACTTAAAAGAACACAAATCAATAGTCTAGTTCCTTTCTAAGATTTTAAGCCACAAAACTGAATTCCATCTCATTTTTGTCAATAGTTGTTTAAGAATACTTTGAAAAACTATAGAGGATTGCTATCAGAGAGGTGAAGAAATGGGCTAAAATCCAGAATAATCAATAGCATCTTTTTTTCTTAGATTTATAAATATGTTTTGGATATATTCTGTAAGATCAGAGAATAATGAGATATGATAACATATTTAACTGATTATTCACAATCTGAAGAAAGAGTAATCAATCTTTAAATTCTCGAAATAAAGTCATTTCATGAAAATTCATAAGCTATATATACTTGTGTTAGGCCAAATATGAGTGCATAAAATATTAAGCTTCTTAAATTTAACATGACGTGCTTATACTGCTATTTGGTTTATTTAGTTTCCAGTCTCACATAGAAATGCCGAAGCTTCACCTTTTCCTCTCTAAACAAAGTGTACAGTGAAAACCCAGATAATTTTTAGAGTGTCTATGGATATATCTATCATAGTCTTAGCAAGTTTGTTAAGATTTCTATTGAAAAAAATAAGGTTGATTATTTTCATATGGTCTAAGAAATGGTAACAAATTGTTGGGCAGCTACTATTTGCCAGTCATTTTTAAGGCAATTTAAAACATAAATGCTTTATAATAGAGCATTTATCACAGATATTAACATATTTTATCAATATGAAATCTAAGGCTTGGAGACAATCTACCTCAACAGAGCCAGAAAGAAATCAAACAGGTTCAACTCTAAAGCCAATACTACTGTATTTACTATAGTAAACTGTCTCCTAATTATAGATTTAAACTGATGGGGAAAATAATTGTTCTCAACTATTTTTTTCATTTCCTCTAAGAGGATTAGATGGCTCCATCCATTGCCATGTGACCTACAGCAGCTCCCTGGAGACAAAATATATTCCCTCCTAAGTATCAGGCTTATCCATGTTACTCACCTTGATCCATGGACCATGAACATGTGTGATGTATGTTATGCCTGAGCAAAAGCTTTAAGAGACACTGAACGTTTCTGCCACTTTCTCTTTCTCTCTGCTTTGAGAACAGCATGTGACAAATACAGTTTTCTCCTCTTGCCTAATTCCCAGAATGAAAAAGATATGTGCAGCAGATAAACAGCCAACAGCCACCAACATTTAATATCAAGGAGAAATAAATGTTTGTTGGTGTAAACCCTTGAGAACTGGTGCTACATGTTATTGCAAACAGCTGATAAGTACAAGAAGTACTGTGAATACTGATGAACAGAATATTATCACTCTAACAGGAATGAAATAAATGTAGCCTTATTAGAATGTTATGCTTTTCCATTATTAAGACAAAACTTCAAGTGGGGAATGCTGCTTTTTGCATTCAGTATTTGCTATTGGTAAGTAATTCTGATGCCTAGGAGTGCACCTTGGGAACACGAGGACAAAATCAAAATATTTAGAAGGAAAAAACAGAAGGAATCTGGACACCCCCTGGCACTGTTGATTTACCACTCCAGGCCTAGAATACAACCTCCAGACTCTTTCTAGTGGGAGAAAAATAAACACTGTATGTGTCTAATTGTTAAGTTCATATCACTTATGGCCAAATGAAATCTTAATTATAACAAGATGTCTTTGCAACTGCCTAAAAGTCCTTCATGCATGTCTTTGGAGTGAGATGGGGAAGAAAGGCATGAAACTAGAAAGTAGGGAAGGAAGGAGAAGAGAGGCAGAATTAGGAAATTCTTTACTGGATAAGAGGTATGAGTTCAGTTATGACAGACTTAGTTCTCCTCCAAACATCTAATTAAGAATTTCATCAGAATAAAAAGATAAACCATAAAATTACATCCTTCTGCAAAAGCATTAATTATATTTGTGAAATACTTCCTGGAAATATTTGTGTGGTCCCTTGTGGAGTAAAAAGGGACCACATGTTGACAGAATTTCTCATATTATTCTTTTATTCATGATGTAAATCTTGCTCAGTCATAGTATTATTCTTTGAGTAAACTGTTACATTCTATTTGCTAATGGTTAATGTGATAAGCTTGATCTATACTTATGTGATATTGATTTACAGTCCCTTTTTTACTACCAATACCAATTTTTATAGAATTATAAATTCTTTGTCAAGTAGAGGAATTTTCATATTTTTCTATGTCTCTACCTATTTTAAATAGCATTTACATTACCAATTCAAAGGTTAACTAACATTAATAAATGTAGCATTTATGGTAGTTGGTGTATCTGAATGTTCCACTTATTCTACTGTCAACTTTAGACATTCATATTGACCATTTTGTCAACTCAGGTTATTTGGCCACAAAATTTGCCCTTCCTCTCTACGTTTGCAAGTTTTTAAATTAATAGATTACTTTTAGAACAGTTTTTGGTTTACAGAAAAATTGACTTGAAAGTACAGAGTTCCCATATATCCGCTCTCTCCTTCCCAACACTCCCCCACAGGTTCCCTTATTATTGATATCTTGAATCAGTATAGTATGTTTGTTATACTTGATGAGACAATATTGATAATTATTAACTAAAATTCATAGTTTACCTTAGGGTTTATGCTTTGTGTTGTACAGTCTATAGGTTTAGACAAATGTATAACAACATTTAATCACCATTAGAGTATCATACAGAATAGTTTCACTGCCCTAAAAATTCCCTATGCTCCACCTATTCATACTTTCCTCCCTCCCCTTAACTCCTGACAACCCCTGATCTTTTTACTGTCTTCATAGTTTTACCTTTTTCAGAATGTCATAGAGTTGGAAGCCTTTTCAGGTTGGCTTCTTTCACCTAGCGATATCAATTTCTTTTGATGTCTTTTTGACAGGAGGCCTCAAGCAGCCCAGTGTAAAGATGCTAATGAAGAGAAACTGAGACTTCATGACAAAAGTCAATAGCAACTTGTTGGCCATTGTGAGAGAGCCACCTTGGAAGCAAATCCTCTAGTTCCAGTCAAGCCTTCAGATAACTTCAACCCTGGCTGACGTGTAACAGCAACCTCATGAGAGAGACACGAAGCCAAACCTTGTACCCAAGCCCTGTCTTACTCACAGAAATTAGGAGAGATAATTTTTTAAGAAGGTAAGTTGGTGGGATAATTTTATATATAGCAATAGGTAATTAATCCATATACATTTTCCTCTAAGAATAAATTTTGCTGTGACTCGTATGTTTTGGCAGGAACTGATATCATTGCACTGTTTTCTAAAGAATTTCTATTCTCTCTTCTCATTTTTCTGTGCTACGCAGATTACCTGAAAGTATTTTTTGCCTTAATTTTCAAGAGCTGTCTTTGATTTCTTACACAGCTCTATTTCCCTTTAACTGATGAATGACTTCTCCCCTAGTTAAATAATTCTCAAGTTGCAGTCATTTTCTTTCACCAGTTTATAAACAATAACAGCCTTCTGCCTTCTACTTCTGTGGGTGCGAAGTTCAATAATGGTCTGATTTTTTTTCCCTGTTTATACATAGGTTTTTCCTTGTTTTAATTTTCTGAACACTTGTAAGATTTCTTCTCTTGCTCGTTTACCAGGATATGCCTGTGAGTATCATTGTTTGTTTTTTCTTCAATACAGCCTATAACTTAGGTGAACATTTTATAACTGCAAATTCAGGCCCTTCTTCAGCTAAAGAAAATTTTCTGGTATTGTTTGCTTGCTCTCCCTCCTGTTCCTTTTTCTCCGTCAGTAAAACCTATTATTCACATTCAGTCTCTCAGATCTGTTCTATAGGTCTTTCCATTGTTACTTATTTTACTTGTCTGTGCTTTGAGGTATTTCTTGCATCTGATCTTCTAAGGTATTAATTCAGTTTTCAATCCTGATTATGCTCTCCTTTAGTTCACAAACTCGGTTTTCTGGCTTTGACTAGTGTATTTTTATGCTCCAGGAGGACTTTATAATGTTGCCATTAGAACTTTAAGGGCTATTTTTTTGTTGTTGTCTTTTGTCTCTGTAATTCAAGATTCCGTCATTTTTTCCCTAGTAATTCTGCATTACCAGGTACACATTTGATTATTCAACCTGATTCTTTTCTGTGTATGGAGGCTATCAGAAGAGAAGTTATTTAGTTATTGGTTTTATTTGGGATCATGTCTAAATGTGGGACATCATTAAGATGTAAACAGCAAAGGTATTACAGATACTGTGAGTCTGTGGATTAAGGGCAAAGTGCTAGCCCCTGCTTAAGGCCCTTGAAGTAAAAATTTCCCCTTATGGGTCTTTCCCAATTTCTGTATAGAGGAGACCCAACCTGCTTTCCCTCCCCCCACCACCCCCAATCTCACCTTTTCTCTCAGTATTTTGGGAAGATCCAGCTTGTTCTTTTCGTTCCTTTCTGACATTTTGACACTCTCACTAAAGGCTGTGGCATTCCTCCCAGATCTTAGTAATGCCCCCCACAAAAAGCTTCTCCTAGAAACCTCTTTATTCCACTAAATCTTTGGACTTTCTGGCCACATTCAAGACAATTTCCAATCCCCTACATCAGTCTTTAAAAGGATGCCCATAATCTTGTGCCCTCAGACCCTCCCGATAGCCTGTAAGTGTCAGCAACCACTTGGCTCAGGGGAGGCAAAGAACCTAGATTTGTCTGGGGAGGGTAGGGGAGGAGAACCATGTTCAGGCTCTGCATTCCCAGAATTCCCTTTATTGCGTTGACAGGAAAAGATTTAGCACATGTATTAATTTTCTATTGTTGCCCTAACAAATTACCACAAACCAAACAGGTCAAAACAACATAATTTTTTTTACTCACAGTGTCTGTAGGTCAAAAGTGTGAGCTGCAGAAATCAAGGCTTTGGAAGGGTTCCGTTCCCTGCTGGAGGCTCTAGAGAAATATCTGCTTCCTAGCAGTTCAGGGTGTTGGCTGAATTTTGTTCCCTGCAAATGTAGGATTGAGGGTCTCATTTCCCTATGACTGTCAGCTGGGAACCAGCTTTGCTCCTAGAGGCTGCCCATATTCCTTCTTATGTTTTCCATTTGGTCCCTCCAGGTCTGGTAGGTCAAGTCTCTCTCATGCCTCTAAACTCTCCATCATTCTCTCTTGCAATATCTCTTTGAAAGTTCACTGCTTTTAAGGATTCATGTGATTACATTGAACCCATCAGATAAACCATAATAACCCTCCTATTTTAAGGTCCATAACCTTACTTACATCTGAAAAATCAATTCTTTCATGTCATGTAATACAGTCACAAAGTCTAGGGATCAGGGCATGGATGTCTTGGAGGGCCATCTTGCCTAACATGGCATATTCAAATACTGTTGGGAGAAATCCATTCTATATAGAGTGGCTAAGTATAAAGAAGAAATGTGATTATGGTTTCAAAAATAATAAGAATGGGGTGGGATAGGGAGGGTGGGAGGGAGGAAGATGCAAGAGGGAAGAGATATGGGAACATATGTATATGTATAACTGAATCACTTTGTTATAAAGCAGAAACTAACACACCATTGTAAAGCAATTATACCCCAATAAAGATGTTAAAAATAATAATAAGAAGAAGAATGAATAGTATCCTAATTACAGATTATTTGATTGACATTAGAATGGAGAATGAATAGTTTCTATAAAGTTAGAGGAGGGAAAGATTGGCTGGTAAAAGTGTATCCAAAGAAATTAAGGGATAAGAGAAGTTCAAGATGGAGAAAGTGGGTCACAGAGCCTAAAGCTTTGAGATGAATAAATGAGATGAATGAGAATGAATAAAACAAAAAAAAACCAAAAAGTTTTACTTAATTTGGTAAGTAGATTTCCTTGAATACTTCTTAAGGAAAAGTTTCTAGGAAGTGTTTGAGGTAGGGGAAGCAGTAGAAAACAGACTGCAGTGGATCAAGGAACTAATGAAAAGGTAACGTTGGATATATGTAATACACTTTGAATAGATTTGGATTGAAAATGCAAGGAAAAAAAGTATAACTGGAGCTAAATTGTCATGTAGTTATAAAGCACCCGTGTTTGAAGGGAGTTAAGAATCTTAAGAATATTTGCACTTTTGGAGATGGAGTGAGCGGGAAAAATAGGTGTCAAGAATGACTGTCAGATTTCTGTTGTTCATTGGCCAGATGGCGCTACAAACAGCCCACAGGAAACAGTGGAAAAGAACTCAACTGGAAGAGAAAAAGGATCAATTTACTGTTATGCTTTGTTGCACAGATTATTACTCTTCCAATTCCCATGCATTCCTTTACTTTTACAGCACCGTAATTATGTGCAGATGAGCAATGTGCTTGGCTAGAAGACATTATTTTCCAGCTTATTTGGCAGCTAGGGATGGCCAAGAGAGGGAAGTGTCCATCATTTTGTTGGGCTTCCTAGATGGCTCCTTAAACAGGACTAATGCAACTAGGAAGTAAAACTTCCTGCTGCCTTTCCCAATCTTCTTCCTTCTTATGTGAAATGTGTGAATATCTGTAGCTCCAAGAGCTTTCTTAGATCATGAGGTAATCTTGAATAGGGAGTGACCTCAGTTTGGACATTGAAAAAAATAACTAATATTGAATCTCTTAAAGTTCAGAACCAAGAATTGTGAGGGCAATGAGAAAGGAGTTCCTTCAGAAAGCAAAATAAAGATTGGCTAGATAGACTAATTAAGAAACTTACTTCACTCTCAGAGCAGATGATCTTTATTATTTCTGGTAATAGGATATGACAATTGCTATGTGCCAGTAAACCCATGTGTTTCTTAATGTTCTTTCCCAAATGGGATTTTTTATGGTGGTGAAACTATTACTTCACTCTCATGCACTGACTGTGTTAAGGAAGAAATGTGCTTTTGAGTTTACGGTTTGATAAACCAAAAATAGCTGAATCCATGCCCAAAGGATAGGACAATAAACACAGAAATTTTAATCTTTCAGTTAGATTTCATACTCTTATGGAATTTTGGGTTTGTCCCCCTAAAGAAAGGGATTAGTTTATCCCTTTCATGGAATGAAGGTTGTTCATGAGCAGCTGAGTGACCCTAGAGCCAAAATATGGCAGAACTGTCTTTTAATATCCATGCTTCTATTCTTTCTCATGTATCAACCCAAAGTGATAAAAGAAAGAAAAAATGACATCAAACTAATGAAAATATCTATTAATGGCAGAACACTGATTGAAACAAAGTAAAATAATTTTGTAATTTCTTCTTATGTTAATGAGGAATATTTTAGAGGCAACCTAATAATATCAATATTATGCTTGATTCCATTTTGGCCCTTACTTTCACATCAATTGCTTTCTTTCAAAGGTATAAAAATATTCTGTCAAGTTTTAGAGCTCCTAACAGCTTGTGTTTTCACAACAACTTATTTAACAACTTCAACTAACACCTTTAATTTCTAATTACTTTCATTGATATTGGTTCAGAAGGTGCAGAAACCCAAAACATTTATTCATTATTATGTATAATAATATCTTCCTGTGATTTTTATCAGGATTATCCATAATTGCCCAATTTTAACACTACAGTGTTCAAATATTAAAAGAAATCGAATAAGAAAAATGATAGTATTTGGTGTACTATCATTTTTCTTATTCAATAAGAGCAGGAACCCTCACTTTCCAAAAAAAAACAAAAAAAAAAAAGAAAAGGAAAATGATAGTATAATGGTCAAATTACTAAGAACTATGTAACTTATTCAAGTCTTTTTCTTGTAACGATTTAGAATTAGAGCTTTGTAATAATTATTTGGTTAAGTTCTGAATCACTCAACTTTTAATTTTTTCTTAATGGCTTATTTATTTATTTATATAATATAGACAATTCATTAACTTTCTGTAATTTTCATAACAAAAATGAAAACTTAAAAAGTGAGCATATCATTAATTTTGACATAACTAAAGTTTTGGGGCATCAAACATATAAGAACAATTATAAATTACTATAAGATATTTGTTTAAATTTACATTAATGTATAAATTTAGTTCTATTGATATTAAGTATAATTTAAAAAATAGATTTTTGCAATTGGGCAGTAGTCTATTTTAAGTGTTTATCTTTTAGAATCCCTGGGCAGCAGTTTTTATCACAATAGTAGGTAATATATTTTGATTTCTTCACATCCTAATAGCCATATTTTCCTTGCACCTCTTTATAAAACTTGCTATCTTTTTTTCCAAATTCCTAAAAAATCTTGGATATATCTTTTTAACATCCATACTGCAAAGTGCATTTTTCTTCAATCTATTAATTGAGGTTCATGGAAGAATAGGAGGTAGATAAGGTGATATAAACAAGGTGGGGGACAAGGATTCAGTAACTTGCAAATGATGACATATTCTTCATCCTTTTGGAAGACAACTTTCCATGAGTTTCACTTCTACATGTTTTGTAAGTGAGGCACTAATTGTCTTTTTTTTCTGTGCAGTTTCTGTACTGGAAGATAGAAATAGTGTCTCCCTCGAGAACAAGTGCAGGAATGCTCACTGCCTATTATAATATAAAAGATTTCGGCTCCCAAGCTCAAGGTTCCCTATAGTGTAACCCACTGTATGTGTAGATATCCATCTGAGTCCACTTATATCACCTCCATGGGATTGGGCAAAAGGGGAATGGACACAAGTATACTGATGCTCATGCTGCTTGTTGAGCCATTAATAATAAACCCTTCATCTCTGATCCAGGGTTCTCATGTTTCCTGCCAACTTCCATGAATACTGTGGCAGTCTAACATGTTAGCTTAGAAGTATGGTAAAATCTCAGACCCTTTACAGTTTTTTGGCAAACTCTTATAACCACATTAAAATTACTTAGCATGTTTTTCCTTTTATCTCTTCTCAGCTGAATACTGAGTAAAGGCACATAGGTTTGATCAAATCAAATCTAAATTTAGAATATAATGCCAGGCAAATTGTATAAGCATAAGCCCAGACAAGATCCTGGCCATGTCCAGAGTCAGAGTTTATATCCCATATAATTTGGAGTTCTGTCAAAATACCACTCAATAAAACCAGAATGAAAAGAGTCAGGGTGGTGGATTTAAGTCACTATTTTCCAATGTACGAAAGAACACTAAATATCCCATAAAGTTTACAACGAAAAATAAACAATTGTTTAGTATCTACAGATGTCCGATAGGCACAAGATGTTCAACATCGTTAATTATTAGAGAAATGCAAATCAAAACTACAACGAGGACCACCTCACACTGGCCAGACTGGCCGTCATTAAAAAGTCTCAAATATCAAATGCTGGAGAGGGTGTGGAGAGGAGGGAACCCTCCTACACTGTTGTGGGAATGTAAATTGGTGCAGCCACTATGGAAAACAGTATGGAGGTTCTTCAAAAAACTAAAAATAGAGTTGCCATATGATCCAGTAATCCCGCTTCTGGGCATATATCCAGACAAAACTATAATTCTAAAAGGTGCATGCACCTCCCTATGTTCATAGCAGCACTATTCACAATAGCCAAGACATGGAAACAACCTAAATGTTCGTAACAGATGAATGGATGAAGAAGATGTGGTACTTATATGCAATAGAATACTATTCAGCCATAAAAAAAGAATGAAATAATGCCATTTGTAGCAACACGAATGGACCTAGAGATTATCATACTAAGTAAGATGAGTCAGAAACAGAAAGACAAATGCCACATGATATCACTTATATATGGAATCTAAAATATGACATAAGTGAACTTATCTACGAAACAGAAACAGATTCACAGACAGAGAACAGACTTGTGGTTGCCAAGGGGAATGAGGTGTAGGGGAGGGATGGAGTTTGGGGTTAGCAGATGCAAACTACTATGTATAGAATGGATAAACAACAAGGTCCTACTGTATAGCACAGGGGACTATATTCAATATCCTGTGATAAACCATAATGGAAAAAAGTATGAAAAAGAATGTGTATATATATATATATGTATATACATACATTCATATATATATCTGAATCACTTTGCTGTACAGCAGAAATTAATACAAGATTGTAAATCAACTATGCTTCAGTAAAATAAATTTTTTAAAATGATTAGTATCTGTTAAAATAGCAACTACTGAACCAAGCTCTGTTTTCCAAGTATTTGACTGGGACATAAATCAGGAAAATTCCAAATTATTAGCTCTGTTCTTCACATGACTCCCCTACCTTCAGAGTCCTGACTGTGACTAATGAACTCTGTAGTCAAGGGCTCACCTTAGCTTTCACAGTCCAGCTAACCATGAGAAGGCTCTTAATAAAGGGAAAGCCAACCATGAAGCAGACTTGTGAAAGTGAGGTTGGGAGGTGTGCAGCAAACACTAAGTGACATTATATTAGCTATTCTATTTTCCACACAACAAAGACCTTTTAATATGTAAACAGTTTCATTGATTTGTAGCAATTTACTATTTTTCAATAATCTAATACAACTATTATTATTTTTTAATATAGCTAATCTGATAACTGGTAAGCCATTCCCAGAAAATAAATATTTGATTAAAGGTCTCAGAGCCAGACATCTCTATTTTTATGACAATGACATCTTCACTACATCCTCATTATTATATTCATATACAGCTTGTAGATGGTCATTAAATTAGCAAGAATTACCTACATTATGGTTGCTCTTTGAAAAGAATCCCCTTAAGGAACCTCAGCTTACTTTTTAGGAAAGGTGCCAGGACAGCTTCACAGCTATTAGATGATGATGTATATTAGATGCTACATCTGATAGACCTGACCTCCAAACTTTAACCATCTTCTAGTTTTGGACTAAATATTAAGGGATACCTTGAGTTTCAGATTGGAAGTACCTATCTTATAATATAAAATGGAAATTTGATGTGAAGCTACAAAGCTTCTAAAAACTCAGCAACCTTATTTTCTTATTAGTAAAATTTTCTAATTAATATATGACATTTTAAAAATTGTTCTCTTTTATTTCTATAAATCTATTTTACCTTTGTGATCAATGAAATTACTATTCCTTATTCTCTCATGATTTGCTGGGCCAATAACCTTGATGCTTTACAGCATGTACTTCAGAAATGTTTAACTCATTACCACCCTATACATTACTGCACGTATTGATTTCACAGATCATAATTAACTCCAAACTTCTGAAGTAGTTAAAACAATAAAGGGATTTAATATTTTACTCTTACATTTCTTTAATCACTTACTTAATTAAATTAATTTATTTAAATTATGGTATGGTTTATAGGATAAGAATTCAATGCTTCCAGAAGCCCTGCTCTGTAATTTAGACATATTAATATAAAAGTAAATAATTAAACAGTGTGGGTATAAGTATATATCATGCTAAACCAAAAAAATGTATTTGTAATATCAAACAAAACAAGTTGCTAAGGGAGATGGAGTAATCATTTAACTGCAAAATCAAACCAATTCTTTCTAAGAATAAAAAAAGTTTCATTGAGCTTCTGAAGATTATCAAGGAAATATGTTTTATGTTTAACAACAGACATTAATATTTACAAACAGGCTATGTCACAATAGCATAATACAGGCAAGAGTTTTATTGATTAAATGAATATTTACTTATTCAATTTTGAATTTTAATTTAATTTACTGATAGCTTTTAAAAATACATCAGATTTTTGTTAGCTTTTAAAAATACATCACCTTCTCTCTCTCTCACGCCTAGCGCAATGGCGGCCGGCGCGGCGGAGCAGCAACAGTTCTACCTACTCGTGGGAAACCTGCTCAGCCCCGACAATGTGGTCCGGAAACAGGCAGAGGAAACCTATGAGAATATCCCAGGCCAGTCGAAGATCACATTCCTTTTACAAGCCATCAGAAATACAACAGCTGCTGAGGAGGCTAGACAAATGGCTGCCGTTCTCCTAAGACGTCTTTTGTCCTCTGCATTTGATGAAGTCTATCCAACTCTTCCCACTGATGTTCAGACTGCCATCAAGAGTGAACTACTAATGATTATTCAAATGGAAACACAGTCTAGCATGAGGAAAAAAATTTGTGATATTGCTGCAGAGCTGGCCAGGAATTTGATAGATGAGGATGGCAACAACCAATGGCCTGAAGGTCTGAAGTTCCTTTTTGATTCAGTCAGCTCTCAAAATGTGGGACTGCGGGAAGCTGCCCTTCATATTTTCTGGAACTTTCCTGGAATTTTTGGAAATCAACAGCAGCACTATTTAGACGTCATCAAACGGATGTTAGTTCAGTGTATGCAAGATCAGGAACATCCATCGATCAGGACATTATCTGCTAGAGCTACCGCTGCATTTATACTTGCAAACGAACATAATGTTGCCCTGTTCAAACATTTTGCAGACTTGTTACCCGGATTCTTACAGGCTGTAAATGACTCATGCTACCAGAATGATGATTCGGTCCTAAAATCCCTTGTTGAGATTGCGGACACTGTTCCAAAGTATTTACGTCCTCATTTGGAAGCAACTTTACAGCTAAGTCTGAAGTTGTGTGGAGACACCAGCCTCAATAATATGCAACGCCAGCTTGCCCTTGAAGTAATTGTGACCCTCTCTGAGACTGCAGCTGCTATGTTAAGAAAACATACCAATATTGTTGCACAGACTATTCCTCAGATGTTAGCCATGATGGTGGACCTTGAAGAGGATGAGGACTGGGCAAATGCGGACGAACTAGAAGATGATGATTTTGACAGCAATGCGGTTGCTGGTGAGAGTGCTTTAGACCGAATGGCTTGTGGACTTGGTGGAAAGCTCGTCCTGCCGATGATCAAGGAACATATTATGCAGATGCTTCAGAATCCTGACTGGAAGTATCGGCATGCAGGATTAATGGCCTTATCTGCCATTGGGGAAGGATGCCACCAGCAAATGGAAGGAATTCTAAATGAGATAGTAAATTTTGTTTTGCTTTTTCTTCAAGATCCTCATCCCAGAGTGAGGTATGCAGCCTGTAATGCCGTGGGACAGATGGCTACGGATTTTGCACCTGGTTTCCAAAAGAAATTCCATGAGAAGGTGATTGCAGCTCTGCTGCAGACCATGGAAGACCAGGGCAATCAGCGTGTACAGGCCCATGCCGCTGCCGCTCTCATTAACTTCACCGAAGACTGTCCCAAGTCACTACTTATTCCATATTTAGATAATTTGGTGAAACATCTGCATTCCATCATGGTCCTTAAACTTCAAGAGTTGATTCAGAAAGGCACCAAGTTAGTTTTGGAACAAGTTGTGACGTCTATCGCATCAGTTGCAGATACTGCAGAAGAAAAATTTGTCCCCTACTATGACTTATTTATGCCATCACTGAAGCACATTGTTGAGAATGCAGTTCAAAAGGAGCTCAGACTTCTCAGAGGAAAAACTATTGAATGCATCAGCCTCATTGGTCTGGCTGTTGGGAAGGAAAAATTCATGCAAGACGCATCAGATGTGATGCAGCTATTATTGAAGACGCAGACAGACTTCAGTGATATGGAAGATGATGACCCTCAGATCTCTTACATGATCTCAGCATGGGCCAGAATGTGCAAAATCCTTGGGAAGGAATTTCAGCAGTACCTTCCAGTGGTCATGGGACCGCTACTGAAGACGGCTTCGATTAAGCCTGAAGTGGCCCTTTTAGATACCCAAGACATGGAGAACATGAGTGATGATGATGGTTGGGAATTTGTGAACCTTGGAGATCAGCAAAGTTTTGGTATTAAAACTGCAGGACTGGAAGAAAAGTCAACTGCTTGTCAGATGCTGGTTTGCTATGCTAAGGAATTAAAAGAAGGCTTTGTGGAGTACACGGAACAGGTTGTGAAACTCATGGTCCCTCTACTGAAATTTCATTTCCATGATGGTGTTCGAGTGGCAGCAGCAGAATCCATGCCTCTTCTCCTGGAATGTGCAAGAGTTCGCGGTCCTGAGTATCTCACACAGATGTGGCATTTTATGTGTGATGCTCTAATCAAGGCCATTGGCACAGAACCAGATTCAGATGTCCTCTCAGAAATAATGCACTCTTTTGCAAAGTGCATTGAAGTCATGGGAGATGGATGCCTTAATAATGAACACTTTGAAGAGTTGGGAGGTATATTGAAAGCTAAACTTGAAGAACATTTTAAAAATCAAGAATTGCGGCAAGTTAAAAGACAAGATGAAGACTATGATGAACAGGTGGAAGAATCACTACAAGATGAGGATGATAATGATGTTTATATTCTGACCAAAGTGTCAGACATTTTACACTCAATATTCAGTAGCTACAAGGAAAAAGTGTTACCGTGGTTTGAACAGCTGCTTCCGTTAATTGTCAACCTAATTTGTCTACATAGACCGTGGCCAGATAGACAGTGGGGCTTGTGCATCTTTGATGATGTCATAGAACACTGTAGTCCAGCCTCATTTAAATATGCAGAATATTTCATAAGGCCAATGCTCCAATACACATGTGACAGCAGCCCAGAAGTCAGGCAAGCAGCTGCGTATGGCCTGGGAGTCATGGCACAGTACGGCGGAGACAACTATCGTCCTTTTTGTACAGAAGCACTTCCACTGCTGGTAAGAGTTATTCAGTCTGCTGATTCTAAGACCAAAGAAAATATCAATGCTACAGAGAACTGCATCTCGGCAGTAGGGAAAATTATGAAGTTCAAGCCTGATTGTGTGAACGTTGAAGAAGTCCTCCCACATTGGCTGTCTTGGCTTCCACTACATGAGGATAAAGAAGAAGCTGTTCAGACTTTCAATTATCTTTGCGACCTGATTGAAAGTAATCACCCAATCGTTCTTGGCCCTAACAATACCAATCTGCCCAAAATATTCAGTATAATTGCAGAAGGAGAAATGCATGAGGCAATTAAACATGAAGATCCCTGTGCCAAACGTCTGGCTAATGTAGTTCGCCAAGTGCAGACTTCTGGAGGACTGTGGACTGAATGCATAGCACAACTCAGTCCCGAGCAGCAGGCAGCCATACAGGAGCTCCTGAACTCTGCCTGAAGGGCCTTAATATCACCACCAGAAAACTAACTCCAAATAAACGTTTACCCTTTTGTTTAGGTTTCTTTGTTTTGTTTTTGAGCAAAAGAGAACGGTAGAGTTGTGTGTAGGCCATTCTTCTGCAAAGCCACAACAGCAGGAAGAGAAGCCCTGGGTTTCAGGATGGTGTTTAAGTGGATTTCTCCCACACCACTGAGGAAGTCCCATGAGCCCTGCAGTAGCACTGAAGAGTATTTTTCTATTGGTATAACCCACCCATGTGAAGGTGAAAGGGAAATTAAATTTTCTCACTAGAAATAAGGAGATTTAAGACAAAACAGCTTTAAGATCAGTTCCTCAACATTAGATGTGTGTTGAAACAAGTTGCTGTACACCTAGTGTTAATTCTATTAATTGGAGTGTGAGTCTTTCTGTACGGTAGAAAGAAGCCTTTTACCCAGCAAACTAGTAGATCCAAAAATTGAAAAAAAGCTGAAGACAAAAACAACAAGCATGAAGATGTTATTTTATGTCACTTTCGATTCTTTTCCCCAAAAGGCTTATGCAGTGACTCAGTTTGGAAAGCTTTTCAGCTTCCAGCCCTTGAATGTGAAGTGTCGTTGGCATGTCTGGCAGTAGTCTCATTCACTCCTCAATAAACAACGTTGAAATACGAAAGAAGTTTGTGTAAAAATTTAGTACTGTCTGGCTTTGATTCATTTAATGTTTTTAATATAAGAATAATCTAGTATTTTTTAAAGGAATAAGGATGGCTCTGAATTTTGTTTCCCCCTGATATTTTCCTCGTGCAATTCAAAGTTAAAAGCATCTAGTTTTTACCATCTTCCACTTTAATTTAATCTAAGTTATGATACACCCACTCTGTTCACAATTGGTGTGCAGACTTCAGTCGTTTTAAAGCTAGCATTGTTCCTGTTAGAAAAAAAAGACTTGGCTTAGTATTTTTATTGCAAATTGTAATTGCTGTGGAGCCACATGCAACTTTTAATTTTATGATAAGTATTATGGCTAAAATTATTTACTGATAAATTCAGTAAAATGTGTGAATGTGTTTTTCTTTATGTATTAACCTCATAGCAGTAAATGACTTGCTGTTGTTTCTTTAAATAATTTTTCTAAGAGGTCTTATTAGATTTCTGTTGAAACTCCAGTGTTAACATTTTTATAGTTTGTACTGAATTTAACCGTGATACAAAAATGAATTTTATGCCTAGATCAGAATTTAAAATTAAAGGTTTTTTCTTTAAAAAAAAAATACATCAGATTTTTGCTTTAAAAGGATAATTTATGTATGAGAAACTGTAAGGATTCAGACATTCAGGGATTATAAATGTGAAAAAGAATTACTTATCTTTTTGGCAGTATATATACTTTAGGACCTTCTCAGAGTCATATTTTCCATTTTTAGTGAGAAGAATATTCTGAAGAAATTAATAATAAAAGTTTATCAGGGTACTTCAAAGGGGTGTTGTTAGTAATGAATATGTTTCTTATCACTGACTTTAATACAGAATATAAAATAGTAAGTATATTAACCTAAACATGTTATATGTACATGCTATTAACATCTTTAATGTAGTTACTCTCAAGCCCCAATTCTCATCTAGCTTTTTAAATATTTTATAAATACACGCAAATAGGTAGTAGAAATATATTTCTGGAGCTCAAGAAAGCTAACTGAGCCTAAGTAAGAATTCAGACTTTCAAGTGTGCTGTTCATAACTGAAAAAAATTTCAGCCAAAGAAAATGAGACTGTGTTAATAATAGCTAGAATAATAAAAGAAAAAGAGAAAATCAAGAAAAGAATCCTGGTGTATTTCAGCATTTAGAGGATGTATGAGCTAGAATATATAAACGGGAAGGAAGGGATACAGAAGACGCTGGTTGGAGAATGTAACTAGAATAAACTTTATAAATTTTCAAGATACTAGTTTAGTATGCATTTATCTTTAAATAATAACTTTCAAGACTTACATGCCTTATTCACAGAAGAACACAATAGTGTCATTTTGGGCACTATTGCAAGTCTAATAGAAAAGACAAATACATGGAGGAAGGAGTAACTTTCAACATCATTCAATGTATATTATCTGGGCAATGATAGATCCCACTTTCCTCATCAAGCACTTCAAATAAAAAACATAATCTATAGGAAGGTTCTTTGTGGCATGAAAATCATTCTATGAATTTAATTTATCTTATCTGCATCTAGAAAGGGATACATAGCAAAACAAACTTGAAGTCCCTTTGGAGGTGTACAGAGGATTAGAAAATGACTTATATTTTATATTCAGCTCAAGCTTGTTTTGTGTCTGTATATTAGAAGTGTTTGGGGAGTTTTATTCCCTTCTATCATTTTTTTAAAAATTCTATTCAGATAAACATATAGGGTTTACATTAAAAATGAACATCATCTTTTCCCAAATCCTTAATGGATTAAGTTGAGTTTGGAGTACTGATCAGCAGAAGAATCTTAAGGGAAGGTCATCAGAATTAGCTAGGTGGAAATAAAAAGCATCAGCACTTTGGACAAACGGGCAGAAAAACACAGAGAAAGAGAACCAATATAAAGAAAAAAATCTATAATAAACATGATGTCAAAAAAAAAAAAGAAATGGAGAATAGTAAGGGTTGACCAAGAAACAAATTGTTCTCTGATCAGAGTTAAATGTGTCTGTGTTGCTCTTGCAAAAGATTTCCACCTACAGTATTAGAGTTATAATGAGAAAATACACATCAAATGGGTCTGGTTAGCTCCACATTATGGGAAATTTGGAGAGGTGTTAAGGGAAGTGATGGTGCCTCAGGTAAAGGAACTTTGAGTCTGCAGTGCTCCAGAACAGTCTACTCCCAAGTGTGGAGTAGACTCAACTCATACAACAACAGTATGGTCATCACTCAAGAGATTGTTAGACCTGCAGAATTTCAGCCTGACCCCCAATCCCAGACCTACTGAATCAGAATCTACAATTTAACATGATTTCAAGGGGATTTGTGTGTACATTAAAGTCTGAGAAGCATTGCTCTAGAGAGCATCTGAACTGCTGACTAGTGGCTACTGATACTGGTCAATTCAGCACAGGCAATAAATCGTGTAGTTACTTACCTCTGTTGTCTCACCTGTTCTCAGCATTGATGCATAGGAGTCAACTAAGACCAGAATGAGACAGAAGCCCCCGAGGCTTGTGCCCTGAGGACTGGCTGGTTCCCAGCAATCTAAGCACCTGCTGTATACAAGTGACTCTCCCTGATCTTTTTTTTTTTTTTTTTGCGGTACGAAGGCCCCTGACTGTTGTGGGCTCTCCCGTTGCGGAGCACAGGCTCCGGATGCTCAGGCTCAGCGGCCATGGCTCACGGGCCTAGCCGCTCCACAGCATGTGGGATCTTCCCGGACCGGGGCATGAACCCGTGTCCCCTGCATCAGCAGGCGGACTCTCAACCACTGCACCACCAGGGAAGCCCTCTCCCTGCTCTTTATATCACCATGAGGGGGTGTTGCAATGCGGCCTCAACATAATATACATCTTGACCTTAAGGTGGCAGTACTAAAATATTTTAAAAAACATTTCTTAAAAAAAATACTATAAGCTTACACAAATTGAAATGCTTCACTTTTTGTAGAAAATAATGGATAATAGAGTGTTCTCTTTAGAGATCAAGAAAAATGTTATTAATACATTTATATGAATCACATGAATAAATATGTTAGTATATTAATTAGATACTGCTTCTTGGTTCTAAATAGAAATATTATCCTATTAATGTTTAATGCTCTATGAAAGAAAATAATTCACAAGTTAGCTATTTAATTTCTCATTTTCTGCTTGCAAGTCTTAAGTAGGTTTTTACACATTATAATAAAAGATCTTGTCAGACATTCTTATTTCCTGGGGATTTGGCAAAAGATAATAATTGTACTCTCCAAAAAGTTTCAAACTCAAGTAATCATCTTTAATAAATTATGTTTTAGCTCCCTCTTAGTCCATCTACTATATTCATTAGACAGAAGCTTCCATATTGAGAGCCCAGAAATCAATCTAAATACATTCTCCTAATGAATTGCCCCCAATGGGGTAATCTTCAGATAGCAAATACTTACACAGATTGTATGATAATGGCATTGGGGCTCATTATTAAATAACTTTTCCTCTTTGGGAAAGATATTGGTCTGGAAATTTTCCAGTAGAGATATTTCCAGAATGATCCATTTTCACTGAGGGGAATTCTGTGATTTATGTAAAGCTAGAAATGAAAAAATATAAATTATTTTCTACTTATTTACAGGAATGGAGGTTGTATTCAACTTAAAAAGTTACTCTAGAGATGAAAATGCTTTATGCTACCTATAGAATGAAGAGAATTCTGAAAAATAAAACAAACAGGTTTTATTCACTTGAGCAGACACCATTTTTAAAAGTCTGAAGGTAGTTATTAGCTGATTCAGAAATTACAGTAAGATTTCATATACTAAAAATTAAGGGGCTTCCCTGGTGGCACAGTGGTTGAGAGTTCGCCTGCTGATGCAGGGGACACGGGTTCGTGCCCTGGTCTGGGAAGATCCCACATGCCGCAGAGCGGCTGGGCCCATGAGCCATGGCCGCTGAGCCTGCGCGTCCGGAGCCTGTGCTCCGCAACGGGAGAGGCCACAACAGTGAGAGGCCGGCATACCACAAAAAAAAAAAATTAAGAAATATGTTATTAGTTACTAAAAAACAGGTGTTTGATATTAAAATTTTTGAATGTGTCTACATCAATAAATTAATATATCAGAGGAAACTTAAAGGATTAATGTAGTTCTTTGAGGATAATTTAAATCAGTGCCACATTTAGGCATAATAAACATGATATACACATTATCTAAAATTTTAAAAATTATATTTATAATAAAATAGTTTGTGATTCTTAGAATATATTTCTCTTTATTGTAATAACAAATTAGTATTTTTGAAGAATGGAAATAATGAAAATACATTAAAAATTGCATATGCTAACCAGAAGTTCTCTAATGACCTTCCAGTGTTACAGTTGCTGAATTTTTCATTCAAGCTCCAACAAAAATGATTAATAAAATAATGTTTCCTAATTATGCTACATAAACTGAGTATTTCTAGAAAGCTCTGAGTACATAGTACAACCACTGAGCTTCATATTTTCAGATATTAAATAACTAACGAGGAAAATGTGAGAGCTTCTTGATTGAAAATTTCCGAGATTAGCTTGGACATAACTCCTACGAAGGGCTTCCCTGGTGGCGCAGTGGTTAAGAATCCACCTGCCAATGCAGGGGACACGGGGTCAAGCCCTGGTCCGGGAAGATCCCACATGCTACAGAGCGACTAAGCCCGTGTACCACAACTACTGAGCCTGCACTCTAGATCCTGTGAGCCACAACTACTGAGCCTGTGTGCCACAACTCCTGAAGCCCACGCACCTAGAACCCATGCTCCACAACAAGAGAAGTCACCACAATGGGAAGCCTGCGCACCACAACGAAGAGTAGGCCCTGCTCACCACAACCAGAGAAAAGCCCGCACACAGCAACGAAGACTCAATGCAACCAAAAATAAAATAAATTAAATAAATGTATAAAAAAAGACTCCTATGAAATGCTGAAGTATGAAACATAAACAGCCCTCTGTAACACTCAGCAGAACAGATTAGTTACAATTGCAATAGTGCTGAATAAAAATATTTTCAAAAAAGAATAAAAATTTAATTAAAATCTTAAAAATTAAATAAAAAATTTAAAAAATTAATGCTAGAACATTAACATTAGTGGAAATAATCCAGACAATTCAATGAGGTCCTATGAAGAGTAGGAGATTTAAGATCTTTATCTTAAATTTATATAAGTTTCTCAGCAACAATGTGATAGACTCCAAGATGGAAGCAGGAAGAGCAATGATAAGGTTGTAATCGCCTGAACTAGAAAAAGTGGGCCTCTGCTCCTGCTTCATTCCTAAGCTTCAGTCTCTATAGTGACTAGGAAAACTCTAAATCCAATATAGTTCACCTCTGACCCAGTCTCTAAGACTACTGATAACTTTAAGCACAAAGACATTAAGAAATTCTAGCCCAAAGTGATGGGACACATGATCAACTTACTCTTGCTACTAATCTTACTAACTGATCTGTGTGGATAACTGGGCTTCTGATTCATTAATGGATTTTGTCTATCCTGACCCCGATTCTTATAATTGAAATCTAACTTTGTTCCCTGTACCTAAAACTCTGAATCTCTGCATTGAAAATGATTTTCCAGACTCTAGGATTGAAGCCCTGTCCTACCTTTACTCAACCTGTTAACTTCCCAGGGACTGGACCCTGTCCTTGAATCTTAGTCCAGCAGAAGAGAGTCTACTATCTGATGTTTCCCTTAACCCATACATACTTCCTACTCCTGAATCCCCCATTTCTGTGGTCTGTCTGACTTGTGGATTGCTGGCATGGTCTATGAAGATAACCACCGCTTAGGTATTTTTATGCCCTTAGAATATCATGCCAAGCTGAATTATGTCCTTAAGTTGGCTATTTTCTTCAGTAAATATATGAGTTTGATGATAGGTTTTCATACTATATCTTCTAAGTTATGTCTTTAGATACAGGAAGCTTTGCCACGTTTTGAATTCTATTCCATAGGAGTGGAAAAATACTTGAGAAATTCTAGAAATGTCCTAAGAGATTAAAAAGATTATCTCTAACAAAGAAAATGTCATGTGCTAGCCATGAAAAAGTGCTGCAGAGAGCACGTTTTTACTTCAGGGAGCATGACTGACTACTACCAATGAGTGTACCCCATCTTTGTGCTGAAGCCATGCTTCTCATGAGATGATCCCAGCCAGTAACTGAGTATGGCAGGGGTACTAAGGCAAGTCCATTCCTGTGAGCAACTTTGGCTTTGAGTACTCCCCAGCAGCCTCACAAAACCTTTCTCAGAATTGCACTACAATCAAGATTCTTCTTCCCAACCCTCCTTCCTAACCTATTTCCTTCACAGGTGTCTGTCCTACATTGCCGTCTATATGTTTCTCCTCCTCTAACTCTCCTCATTTTTCTTCCAAGAAATTTTCTTCAATGCATCCCTTGAACATTGAATCCTGTTGAAGGATGATAGAATATGCCACTCTAAAATAGGCCTCTTTGGCTCAAGGATGATTGGCACTTGAAAAACAGCAAATGCAGGGAAAGGCTTTCTCTGAATTCCCCTTATCTGCCTAAAGATATCTTCCAAAAGGAACTCATTTGTCATAATTCCCCTAACCAGGAGTTTCATCAATCAGGGAAGATTGTCTCTTATCACAGGAGAGGAGACTAGAAGTCAACACCATACTCAGATGAACTTTGTCACAAACTATCATATCTCCCATCTATTCTTATAAGGCCCATTTATCTTTCCTAAAAATCATTTACTTTCTTTTAAGTCCCTTTCCCCTATTCAGTTGGTATATAAGATCTCAAATCTCACTGCTTTTCTGAATATTCATTTTTTTTCCTGTGGTACCCCATCTTGTAATATTAAAAATAAATGAATTTATATAAATTCTCCCTTGTTAATCTACTTCTTCACAGCTGTTCACAGACCCAGGTATGGAACATAGGATGGTACAGGGAAAATTTTTCCTTCCTTACACTGTCTTGGTATCTGCTGCTCAGAGGACTCAAAGTAAAAAAGACTTAACAATGATAACAATGATGGCGTTTAGACAACACATTATGTGATGTTTATATATCATTATTAAATTAAAAAATTATTATCTGTAATAATATGAATCTCTAAACAAAGTAAGAGATCTGATATTTGGTTCTCTATTTTCAATCTTGAGAAATTTTGGTTTTGGTGACAAAGAATCACTCATTAATTTCTACTAAAGAAATTATCTGGTTGCTATATATATATTTATAGCTGATTCACTTTGTTATAAAGCAGAAACTAACATACCACTGTAAAGCAATTATACTCCAATAAAGATGTTAAAAAAAAAAAGAACTTATCTGGTTGGATTCTAATGGGAATATAGATTAGAAACCAATCAAAGAAATCCATCAATTTTCATAAAATTATTCTCTGCTTTAAATCACCTGACCTTTTAAAGCAATGAAATGAAGATTACATTTAAAATATGGCTATTCACCATAAAAAGAATGAAATAATGTCATTTGTAGCAACATGGATGCAACTAGAGATTATCATACTAAGTGAAATAAGTCAGAAAGAGAAAGACAAATACCATATGATATCACTTATATACGGAATCTAAAATATGACATAAATGAACTTATCTACGAAACAGAAACAGACTCACAGACATAGAGAACAGACTGTGGTTGCCAAGGAGGAGGAGGGGTGGGGGAGGAATTGATTGGGAGTTTGGGGTTAGCAGATGCAAACTATTATATGTAGAATGGATAAACAACAAGATCCTACTGTATAGCACAGGGAATTATTTTCAATATCCTTGATAAACCATAATGGAAAAAACATAAGAATGTATATGTATGTATAAATGAATCACTTTGCTGTACAGCAGAAAGTAACACAACATTGTAAATCAACTATACTTCAATAAAAAATAAAATATGGCTATTCAAAAAGCAAAGTTCTAGTATATATCACAACAATAAATAAAGCTCCTACAATTAAAGGAGAGTCCCTAAAGATAAAATACAAACTCATCTTTAAGGATATTTTAGAATACATAGGTGAAATATTTCTTTTAAAAGGTGTTAGTTAAGAATAATTAATGACAGTTCCTTCTTTATCATGATTCAGAGGTTAATATCCCAACTACAGAGAAGAATCAGAAAAACATTCAAATTGTTCAAATATGACATGCAATTGAATTTACTAGCATAAAAAATTAAAGCAAGAAAAATGCTAAAATTTCTCTGAGCTACGGAATTAAGAAGTATTTAAAATGTATAGTGTTTGAAAACACTCCCTGATGGTATATTAATTACACTGCAAGTTAAGTGAAAGTAATGGAATTGCAGTTGGAAATAGTCAATGGAAATCAGCTGCAAAATTACGTTTACATTTTCTAAATATTTGAGAAAGAATATAAATAGTAACATAATACTTTACTCTTTGACACTATGCTTAAGTGTCCATATCATAAATTAGGCAGCAGAAAATACTATATTATAATGCACAGTGTTAATGATGGTGTTATTACTTCCATTTTACAGCTGAGGAAATCAGACAGTATATGCTATGTGTGCTTTTGTCACAAATTTAATCTTCAATCCGAGGAGAGAACATTAAAATTTAAATTTGATTCAGAACAGTTTTGTAACAATCAATCTTTTATAAAGCCAACTCAGAAATACGTATCACTTATCATTCTCCAACATCAAAGAATCAAAGTTATTGTCTATTCCTAGATAAATTGTAAACAACATTTTTGGCTTTTCTTCTTCCCTTCTCCTTATACATGACTCACATAGAAGCTCATATCTAGGATACAAATGTTTTCCTGAGTGAAATTATCTGCTTTCAACTCTCCCCTGCAAAACTAAAACACTTTGTTTTTGCTCTACTCTTACTCTTGTGTAAGATGCTTTCATATATGGCTTATTTGGACCATATCTTGGATTTTCTACTGCCTATTTTTGAGTACCTCATACAGTGTCTATTATGCAGCAAACATTCATAATATACTTTTCATCAACAGTGTGCATAATAATTAATAGTAAGAGTGATAGATGAGTTTTTTATTAATATTTGTCAATGTAATAAATTGCCAGGCAGAATCTACATCTTAAAGGGATAGTCATGTAAGTCATATCCCAGAAAACACGGAAATCCCCATCTTTTCAAAATATTCTAATCATATTAATCAAAATGGTACAACAGTCTTTAGTGAAAAGCAGGATGAAATTAAAAGCGAAAAAGCTAATGGCATTGACAATGTGTTAAAAAGAGTAATGTAAAGAAATTAATCTTTCACAAACTGGTGCTCCCTTAATTACTGAGATCCAGAGTGTTGTAATGAATTCTACATCTTTGTGCTATAACAAAATGACAACTTGTTTCTAAGTCATTACTCAGGAGTTTAGAAATTAAAAATGCTCTTTACTGTCATCTTAATGAGATGTAAAATTTAACTTTCCTGTCCTCTCAAGTAGTGAACTTAGAATAATAGTTAACTTTAGCCACATCAAACACTACATACTCTATGCAGAGCTTACTGAGTAGGTGGCCCCAGATTTATGAATCCTAGAGAAGTGAAGCAAGGGGAGCAGAGAACAACTTGATCTGTGCCACCTGGAATTTGAAGGACACAATCTAACGCCCAAATTTTTCCTGAAAATTATAATAAAAGCACGAGGCTGACCAGATTCTCAAAACCAAGAGAGACACCTATGTTGGAAGAAGCCCTCGCTCAAGTGACTTAGTCCAGCAAGTTCTGTGAGTACCAAGGAAAGTAGTTGAGCTTGAAACAACTTTAGAAGAACAGGCCCAAGGGATCTACATGTGAAGGCAAAATGATCCCAATAGCAACAGGCTATAAGGGGTGTATCATAAGAACTGAGGAAAGCCTCTTCAGTTATCATTTGAGAGTGGGGAGAGGGAAAGGAAAAAGATAACTAAAACTCCCCCACATTCGTAAATAACATTATAATTCCATTGTTAATACTAGATTTCTCTTCCTCCTTATCAGTTTATATGTGCTACTGTTGAAAATTATCGCCTTGTGGGGTAGGAGTGTATGTGATGTGAACATGTCTGATATAACAGTCATGTGCTGGATAAGGGGAAAATAGAGACATATCTATCACTCCCATAGGTGATAAAATGTTGAAGGATGGGTGACACTAGTAGAGCTCATGACCACCCCTGGAAAGTTCCACTGGACTCAGACTGTCAAAGAATACCATGGAATGACTATGGAGTTTATCATTCTAAAGTGACTAAGTTATTTTGAGGAAAATTTCCTTTGGGGTTGGAGGAGATAGAGGTTCATCCATTTGATCAACAAATATGTACTGAGGACCTATTATGTACAAAATAAAACTAAAGTAGAGATCACTACACTCATAAGGTTACATTCTACTTGGAGAGATATATCTTCATATCTATGCTATCAAGAAAAAAGGACAGGGAGAAAGGATATGGAAAAGGATATTTTCAGAGTGAGGGTAGATGCTATTTTATACAGGATGAATGGAGAAGGCCTCTGGAGAAGAGGAAAATGTTTTTCTTAATGCTCTTATGGTCCCTGGATGGGTCTGAAAAGTAAACTGACAAAGAGAGATTAACAGGAGAAAGGCACAGAGATTTATTTAACATAAGTTTTATGTGACATGGGAGCCTTCAAGAGGAAATGAAGACACAAAACGGGTTGGACATGAGTATATTTATGCTAGGTTTGATGAAGAATGGACAGTCATGGAGATATATGATAAGTTAGAGTATGAGGTAGGTGAAGTAAACTGGGAAAACTCAGCAAGACCTCTTCAGAGTCTTCTCAGTGTCCCCTTGTTTTCAGAGATAAGGATGCTTCTTTTCTTCTGGTATAGGGAGGGCAACTCTCACATGAGGGTTTTATGATCTGTTTCAGGGGAAATGTGAGGGGGAAGGTCAGATCCTCCTGCTTCTGCTATTTTTCTGAAACTCCTTCAGCTTAAATTATTCATTATGCCAAGGCCCCATATTTTGGGGTAGCATGTCTTGAACCTCCCAGGTAACAAGTAAGCAGTAACAATATTCAAATATTTAACAACCGCTAAGACAAGATCATTTCCCAATTAGAAAGATCCCTGATTACTCATGGAGATAAGACTGCTGCATGGTACTAAGCAGGCTTTACTGGTAATAACTCATTGAATTCCATCCCTGTATAAAAAATAGCTTAAATAATGGGAGAGTGATCCCTGTGAATATCTGGGGCATGAGTCAAGCAGGCATAGGGAACAGTAAATGCATAGACCCTGGGGCTGTTGAATGCTTGGTAAGTGTGAGGAACAGCAAGAACCTGAATGAGAGGGGGTAAAAAGAAAAGAAGAGATAGCTGGGGGGGGGGGCAGATCATAAAGAACTGATAAACCATGTATATAACACATTTAGATTATTTTTTCTGAATGTGGTAAATGAAGAAAATACTTTTTGTTTTTTAAGAATCACTTTGGAAAAGTGTAGCAAAATAAAAAATAGCAAGGAGACAAGTTAGAAAGTTATCATGAGTTACTGAGTTGAGAGACATGATGGTAGTGCAGAGTAGGATATAAGGAGAGGACTTAGAAGTGGTCAGAAGCTTTCAGGTACAATTTGAGGCCATTCTCAGGCTCAATGATTTGCTAGAAGGACTCATAGGACTCATAAAATCTGTTATGCTCATGGTTACTGCTTATTACAGATAAAGATACAAATCAGAAAAGGGAAAAGGTGCATGGGGCAAAGCCCAGGAGAAACCAGATGTGAGCTTCCAGGTGTTCCCTCCCAGCAGAGTCACACAGATGCACTTATGTATTTAATTTCCCCAGTAATGATGAATGACAACACATGTGAAGTACTGTCAACCAGGGAAGATCACACAAGCCCAGGTGTCCAGGATTTTTATTGGGATGAGACATGTAGGCATGTAGGCATGTAGCACCTGTGCCAGCTGACTCTAATTACTCAGACTTCAGTTCCCCAAAGCAAAAACTTTAATACCATTAATCACACTGTTAGTATCAACTATCTGATTAAACTGGAACCACATGGCCTCAAATCTCAGGCCTACAAAAACACACTTATCAGGCAGAATATTCCCAGGTCACAGAGCTCATCTCCAGGGTATGGCCAAGGGCCAGCTCTGAGGATGAGCTTTTCTTGGGAATACACAGGGGTGGAGCAACCCAGGCCTGCGGAGTTAGCCCTTTCCATAACAGTAGTCAACAGTAAAATAAGGCCCATTAACATGGGTCTAGCACAAAAGCCAAAAAACAAAGCAGGCTAAAGACCCATGAAAAGAACTAGGGGTATAAAAATTGGTACTCAGCAAATGTCAACAGTCTAGAAAACTATGAAATATTTGAGGGAATTGCTTTGATAAAGAAACAAAAGGAAGGAAGAAAGGTAGGAAGGAAGGAAAGGAGGGAGGGATGGAGGGAGGGAGGAAGGAGCGAGCCTATTTGGCAAAAAACACATAATTTTCTGATCACTAAACTAGTCCCCATAGAAGGTATACTTTCCAATAACCTTTCATGATGACTGACTCATGACATAGACTGTGTAAGAAAAATAAATGTAATTGTACCTTACGTCATTGTTGTGTTGGTCTCCTTAGTGTGGCAGCTTAACTTTCGTTCTAAATAATACAATTCTAAAAATAAATCTATGAAAGTTTTCCATATGAAATAAAATTAGAGCTTACAGCAAGATATTAAGGGAAGCTAAATAAATCATGAAATGTCTCATGTTTATGTGTAGAAAGATTAATATGTTAAAGATGTCATTTTTCTTCAAATTGATCCATAAATACATTTTATAATTTTTTTAAATATCTTTATTGGAGTATAATTGTTTTACAATGTTGTGTTAGTTTCTGCTGTACAGCAAAGTGAATCAGCTATACATAAACATATATCCCCATATTTCCTCCCTCTTGAGGCTCCCTCCCTCCTTCACTATCCCACCCCTCTAGGTCATCACAAAGCACAGAGCTGATCTCCCTGGGCTGTGCAGCTGCTTCCCACTAGCCATCCATTTTACACGGGTAGTGTATATATGTCAGTGCTACTCTCTCACTTGGCCCCAGCTTCCCCCTCCCCCCTCTGCATCCTCAAGTCTGTTCTCTACATCTGTGTCTTTATTCCAGCACTGCACTAGGTTCATCAGTAGTTTTTTAGATTCCATATATGTATGTTAGCATACGGTATTTGTTTTTCTCTTTCTGACTTACTTCACTCTGTATGACAGACTCTAGGTCCATCCACCTCATTATAAATAACTCAATTTCATTCCTTTTTATGGCGAGTAATATTCCATTGTATATATGTGCCACATCATCTGTATCCATTCATCTATCGATGGATATTTAGATTGCTTCCAAGTCCCAGCTATTGTAAATAGTGCTGCAATGAACACTGTGGTACACATGTCTTTTTGAATTATGGTTTTCTCAGGGTATATGTCCAGTAGTGGGATTACTAGGTCATATGGTAGTTCTATTTTTAGTTTTCTTAAGGAACTTCCATACTGTTCTCCATAGTGGTTGTATCAATTTACATTCCCACCAACAGTGCAGGAGGGTTCCCTTTCTCTCCACACCCTCTCCAGCATTTGTTTCCAGATTTTTTTGATGTTGGCCATTCTGACCAGTGTTAGGTGATACCTCTTTGTGGTTTTGATTTGCATTTCTCTAATGATTAGTGATGTGGAGCATCTTTTCATGTGTTTGTTGACAATCTGTATGTCTACTTTGGAGAAATGTCTATTTAGGTCTTCTGCCCATTTTTGGATTGGGTTGTTTGTCTGATATTGAGCTGCATGAACTGCTTGTATATTTTAGAGATTAATCCTTTGTCAGTTGCTTCGTTTGCAAATATTTTCTCCCATTCTGAGGGTTGTCTTTTTGTCTTGTTTATGGTTTGCTTGGCTGTGCAAAAGCTTTCAAGTTTCATTAGGTCCCATTTGTTTATTTTTGTTTTATGTCCATTGAGGTGGCTCAAAAAGGATCTTGCTGTGATTTATGTCATAGAGTGTTCTGCCTATGTTTTCCTCTAAGAGTTTCATAGTGTCTGGCCTTACATTTAGGTCTTTAATCCATTTTGAGTTTATTTTTTGTGTATGGTGTTAGGGAGTGTTCTAATTTCATTCTTTCACATGTAACTGTCCAGTTTTCCCAGCACCACTTATTAAAGAGGCTGTCTTTTCTCCACTGTATATTCTTGCCTCCTTTGTCAAAGATAAGGTGACCATACGTGTGTGGGTTTATCTCTGGGCTTTCTATCCTGTTCCATTGATCTATATTTCTGTTTTTGTGCCAATATCATACTATTTTGATTACTGTAGCTTTGTAATATAGTCTGAAGTCAGGAAGCCTGATTTCTCCAGCTCCATTTTTCTTTCTCAAGTTTGCTTTGGTTATTTGGGGTCTTTTGTGTTTCCATACAAATTGTGAATTTTTTTGTTCTAATTCTGTGGAAAATACCAGTGGTAGTTTGATAGGGATTGCATTGAATCTGTAGATTGCTTTGGGTAGTATAGTCATTTTCACAATGTTGATTCCTCCAAGAGCATGGTATATCTCTGCATCTGTTTGTATCATCTTTAATTTCTTTTATCAATGTCATATAGTTTTCTGCATACAGGTCTTTTGCCTCCTTAGGTAGGTTTATTCCTAGGTATTTTATTCTTTTTGTTGCGATAATAAATGGGAGTGTTTCCTTAATTTCTGTGTGTTAATTTTGTATCCTGCTACTTGACCAAATTCATTGATTAGCTCTAGTAGTTTTCTGGTGGCATCTTCAGGATTTTCTATGTATAGTATTATGCCATCTGCAAAAAATGACAGTTTTACTTCTTCTTTTCCAGTTTGGATTCCTTTTATTTCTTTTTCTTCTCTGATTGCCATGGCTAAAACTTCCAAAACTATATTGAATAATAGTGGTGAGATTGGGCACCCTTGCCTTGTTCCTGTTCTTAGAGGAAATGCTTTCAGTTTTTTCACCATTGAGAATAACGTTTCCTGTGGGTTTGTCATATATGGCTTTTATTATGTTGAGGTAGGTTCCCTTTATGCCCACTTTCTGTAGAGTTTATAAATACATTTTAACTCCAAACTACTAACAAAAATTTAATAGCGTTAGTGAGATATAACTGACATGTGAAAACTGCATATAAAGTATTCAATTTGATATTTGAGAGATGTATTACATATCGATGAAACCACCACCACAATCATGATGACAAACATTTCCATCACACTCAAAAGTTTTCTCATGCCCCTTTGTAATTTATTTCTTCTCAATCCCTCTCCTCGCAAGCAAAATGCTGATCTGCTTTTTGACACTGTAAATCAGTATGCACTTTTTAGAATTTTATACAATTAGAATCATACTGTATGAACTTTCCTTTTCTGGCTTCTTTCATTTATAATTTATTTCAAGATTCATTCATGTTTTTCATATATTCATTGTTCTTTTTTATCAATGGGTAATCCAAATATAAATCATCTCACAAGTTTTAATGTTGTTTTAAACATTTTTAATAAAAAATATTTTCGTTATTTCCTTTGTGATTTTTTTGATCCATAGGTTATTTAGACATATGTGTGGTTTTGTTTTGTATTTTAGCTTGCAAATATTTGGAGATTTTCAGATATCTTGCTATTATTGATTTCTAATTTAATTCCATTATGGTCATTGTATTATTGATAAATGATACTTTGCATGACTTGAATACTTCTGATATACACTGAAACCTTTCTTATGGTCCAGAATATTGTCTCTTATGAGAAATATTATTTATGTAGCATAATTATTTTTGAAAATAATTTATGTTTTTCTGTTGTTACTTGCAATGTTCTAAATATGTCTTTAAGTCACTGGTTAATTTATTCTTACTGCTTTTCTACCTACTACATGTTATTTCAATTCGAAGAGTAGTAGTGAAATGTCTCACTGTAATTATAGATTTGTCTATTTCTCTTTGAACTTCTAATAGTTTTTGCTTTATATATTTTGAAACTTTGTTATTATATTTATAAACATTTAGGATTGCTAAGTCCTCTGGATGAATGTATACATTTATCATTAGTAAAAGACCTTCTTTATCCCAGGTACCATTTCTTTCCTGCTGATAGAAGTGCCCATGGATTGAGTGCTCTGAGCCCTTATTACAAGTCTGTCAGTGTAGGGGTGGATTTCAGCAGAGTCCTAAGATTACATCTAGAGATACTTGAGGTCCATTTGCTATCTTACCAAAGGCAATATTTTTTTTGGAAGTAGACTAAGGAGCCTGAAGGAAATTCAATTCACATAGGTAGGTTGTAGGGCTTTCAAGAGGTAAGTGGAGATTTTCACAGCTGAGATTAGAAGATACAACCATTAGACATTAGACAGGAGAGAGCAGCTGTAGGGTTTGGAATAGGTTATACCTTTGAGGGGACAATCCTATGAAGTGTTCAACCCTTTGATCTCTAAGCTATTCTATATTTTGTCAGTAATTTAAGATTAATACATTTTATGTGTTATAATCTCATTTGTTTTTTCCCTCAAACCTACAGAAAATAACTTTATTATATGGAGGTTTTGTGGCATAAAGTGATGGTTGAAACCAAAAGGAAAGTTATGTCTTCACCAAAGTAAACAGCCACACCTACCCCATGTGCCTTGTTGCCATTCATGCAGCCCATGTTTTCCAGGCTGCACAATGGTGAAGTGACAGGTATTTCTGAAAAACTTACATTTAAGCAGAAATGGGAGACATGAGTTATACTTAGCTTAGTCTTTTTAATCTCTCATTACATATATGCAAGAGATTATATATGTGTGCATATGTATACACACAAATATATATAATACACATGTGTACATATATATACAAATATATACATATGACATACACATAATACATATGCATATATTCACAGCATATACATACATGAGAGATATAGCATATGTATAATAAATGATTTTAAATGAATAAGTAAATGCAGACAAGAAGAAGATAATAGGCTTCCGAATATAAAATTACAAGTATTTTTCACAATAGAAAGGACTATGGCTGAATTAATGGTAACTAGTTCATAACATTTAAAAAGTTAACAATGCAGAAATTACTGAGAATGATTCTTTAGTTATTCTTGCTTTAATACATTTTTGAATGCTGCATGTAAAAACATAAAATAATTCACTACAGAAAGAGTTGAATGCTTTATGAATTAATAACTCAGCACCTGAGGCCAGTCTTTGTGATTCACCTGACATTTAACTTGGTAAACAGCATACTTTGCAATCCACAGTTGTAAACAAAAAACTATACAAAGTAAAGTAAAAGGTATTATATGCTACTAAATGTTTATATGATGTTATTACTAAATTTTCAAAATTTTGAGTATGAAAGGGTATTATAAATCAAGAAAAACAGTTTTTACTAGTAAGTTATAAATAGCCTACAATTAGAATGAAGTCCTCAGTGGTATTTCTTTATCTCTCTACTAGCCTAGAATGACTATTCAGATAAGGCCAATGCTAATAATAATGATGGTGATGATAATCAAGATCTCTCTTATGCTAATAAAACCCTCGGGTAAAAAAGTCAGACGTTTAAATTAGACTGTACAATGATCCAGTTGAAGGAGATTTTTTTTTTTTTTTTTGCGGTACGCGGGCCTCCCACCGCTGTGGCCTCTCCCGTTGCGGAGCACAGGCTCCGGACGCGCAGGCCCAGTGGCCACGGCCCACGGGCCCAGCCGCTCCACGGCACGTGGGATCCTCCCGGACCAGGGCATGAACCCGCGTCCCCTGAATCAACAGGCGGACCCTCAACCACTGCACCACCAGGGAAGCCCCGAGGGAGATTTTAAAATACCCTTTGTAGTAAGTATTTTTGCAGTCTTGACTCATTTTGAAGTCAACAGTTTGCTTCTGAAAAATATCTCCTGAAAGATGTTCTAAGAATATTAAAACGTAAGGCTTTATTTCCGTGACATTTTCCCCTATGTGAAACTTTTGTATACAAGAAGGTTTTTGCTCTAAGGTTCATAACTAGTTAAGACAGCACTTGCAGTGAACCAGGTACAGTTCTAAGTGGTGTGCCATGAGATACGTATAATTATTTTCCCATTTTATAGAAAGGAAACTGGAGCAAGAAAAGTTTATTACTTCCCTAAAATCACAAAAGTAAGAAGAGATAGAGTCCAGATTGAAAAGTCTTCCACTAAAGCCCTTGAATTTATCTTAAAACATTTTCTCATGCTCTAGTGTTCACTTCTCAGAAGTTTTAATATTTGCTTTCAAATCATTTTATTTACTTCCAATTTCCTCCTACAATAATTTTAGAAATCCTCAAGGTCAAAATATAAATAATAAATTTTAAATTATCTACAACTAATATCAGAGTCAAGAGACTACTTTCTTTGAAATATGGTTATTACAAATCAATAAGTGCAATGCCAAAAATTAATAGAGACAAAAAAATAAATAGGATTTGCTTGAGCAATTAATACTTTAGGAAGATCCATTTACCAAAATATACTGCAAAACAAAATTCTGGTTAAATATCTTAGGAAAAAAATGATTTGGCTTAAAGTAAAATAAAGGTAAGGAAGTTACTTAAATCAAGATGACTGTTAGACCTACATAGAGTATAAGAGAAATGCAATTGCCAGCTAAAAATTGTCACTTGCCATCTGCCTTTACAATGGTTAGGTTACTAGCCACTGCAGTCCCTGACTTTCAACACACCCTGAAAGGAGTTCAGGGTGGAGATCAGGAATGAGGCACTCTGTGCTCTGGGAAAAACTGTTAGAGCAGGCCTCCAGATAGATATTTGTAGGAGATTTCATGAGTCCAATTTCTTGCACCTTCTCATATCTAGAAAGCACTAAAATCATTAATGGAGACATCCGCTCCTCATGACTAGCAGCAACATTCTTGTAACTAGCAGTGACCTTCTGCCAAAATGTGTGCTTGATTGTACATAGCCCCCTTCACCAGAATCACATATATACTGAGTTCCCCTCTTCCCTCTTTGGAGCAGTTCCTCAAAGCTATCTGAGAGGCTGTCTCCCGGGCTATAGTCCTCATTTTACCACAAATATAGTCCTCATTTTACTCTCATGTTGTGCTTTTTTTTTTTTTTCAGTCAATAGAATCAAGATAATAAACACAATCTTTTTTTTTTTTCATTTAATTGATCAACTTACACTTTGCTCAGTTTTCTAGATATTTAAAGTAGGAGGGCAAATTCAGTCTGTCTTATTCCTTTATAGCCAAGAGTGGAAGTTTCTAATGGCTTCTATTGATGGACAGCATGAGAAGTAAATGGAAATAAATTGTTATCAAGTTCTTTCATTCTTTATAAAATGGTAAAACTACTAATTTAAGGTAACTCTTCAGGCTGAAAAACATCATCCAAGATGGAATGACTATAGAGACTAACACAGACAAAAATTAATTTGAAATAGATCATAAATCTAAATATGAAAAATGCAGTTTGTAGAAATAAATATCTATCTCTATGATCTTGGATTAGACAAAGTTTTAAAAAACAGGACACAAGGGCTTCCCTGGTGGCGCAGTGGTTGAGAGTCCGCCTGCCGATGCAGGGGACACGGGTTCGTGCCTGGGTCCGGGAAGATCCCACATGCTGTGGAGCAGCTGGGCCCGTGAGCCATGGCTGCTGAGCCTGCGCGTCCGGAGTCTGTGCTCCGTAACGGGAGAGGCCACAACAGTGAAAGGCCCATGCACCGCAAAAAAACAAAAACAGAACACAAAAACATGAATGTAAAAGAAAAAAAACAAACTGGACTTTATTTAATTTAGAAATTTTTATCCATTAATCTACACCATTAGAAATTCCACGCTGGTCCATGATGGAGTAAGCAACACTCTCTCACTTTAAACAACTAGAAAACCAGACAAAATATTTGAAGCAATCAGTTTTTAGACATTGGACAATGGCAGTAAAGCAATCTCTGAGAGAAGAGAAAAAAAATTAGGTGAGATCTACAATTAACTCAGCTTACTGCCTGGAGAGAACTTCCAGGCACAGCACAGAGAAGAGAAAGTAGACTTTGTAAATCATAAAGGCAAAGTTTGGAGTTCTGAGAGGGCAAGTTGGCTAGAATTTGAGAGACAAAATATTCAAGAGGAGGGAGCTACAGAGAGACAGACAGACAAACTCCAGGATCTACAGAAGGGTTCCCCTTTGAGTACTATTTGGTGCATGTATGTGAAAAAAAATGACCCAAAGCCAGACAAAGAACAACCATAAACAGTGAGCAGTATAAATACTGGAACTGTGCATGTTTGAGAACAGTTCATGATCCTCCCAGCTAGAGTAAAATACCCACCTAATAGAGAAGATGTCATTGAGTAAGTGCTCAGAATAGTTTTCTCTTAATAGTGAAAAAAGAAGTAGCACTAGACTAAAGACTAATATGGACTAAAGACTAAAGACTAAAGACTAATATGGACTCATTCTAACGAAGATTGAAAACAAATCTTGAAAAGATCACACTGATCACAATATTTTATAAGAAAAAGATAAAAGCTAAAATCTAACAAGGTAAAACTAATAATTAATAAATCATAACAATCTAACAAGCATTCACAGAAACAAGAAAATGTGCCCCATACTAAGGAAAAACTCAGTCAATAGATTCTGACTGAGAGACGACACATTATAGAATTAGCAGGCAAGGAAGTAAAATCGGCTATTGCAAATATCAACTATATGTCAAGAAGATAGAGGAACACAGGGATAATGATAAAATAGAAGATATAAACTAAACTTAAACTTCTAGAGATAAAAAAATACATATGAGAGGGAAAATAAATTAGATGTGATTGACAACATGTTAGGCATTGCAGAAAAAAATGGTTGGTAAACTTGAAGACATTCAAAGTGAAATGCAGAGAAAAATTTTAGTGAAAATTTCAGATCATTTTTGGATGTATACCCTTTTGACTTTCCTGATATCTACCAATGTGTCCATCTTTTAGTGGGACCAAGAAATTAAAAAACAAAACTAGGTTAAATGGTCAATTGATATGTTCCTTAAAAGAATTCAAAGGTTAAGAAGACTTTAAGTTGATATTTGTTGATAGTTTAAAAAGAAGGGTCACTGGAAAATTAATTATCTATAAATTCCATCTTGCTAAAAGCCAAAATTCAAAGAAAACAATAGAATAATTAAACTATAATTTCAATAACTGCCTTGTTTACTAAATTTCAAGATGAGAAGAAAAGCAGGACACTCAGAGGTTTTGAAATGACCTTAAAAGTCTTTAAATTATGGTATATCAATAAAGACATTGACAAGTTATATTAGAAAGAAGTATGTGCAAAATTCTTGCCAAATAAGATAATTATGTGTAAAGATGTTCAACATCATTAGCCTTTAGGGAAATACAGATGAATAATAAGATATTATACAAATCTATCAGAATTGCTAAAATTAAAAAAAAGAGTGCTAGAAACAAATGCTGGTATGGATTTGGAAAAATTGTTAAATGTAACTGGTAAATGTAAAGTCATACAGATACTCTGGAAAACAAATTAACAGTTTCTTCCAAAACTTGTGCTTACTATATTACTCAGCCATTGTACTCTTGGGTGTCTATCCTAGAAAAAAAAATTTATGTTCATACAAACACATGTTCATACAAACATGTGAATGTTTATACAAACACATGAATTATCATTGTGCCTTTATAGTGATAGCCAAAACCTGGGAAAAACCCAAATGTCTTCAATGGATGAATGGTTAAACAATTTTTAGTATATACACACCATGGAAACTTCCCAGTAATAGAAAGGAACAAACTGTTGATATATGCAATAACTAGGATGGATATCAAGGGAATCATGCTGAGTGAGGAAAAAAGTGTTACATACTACATAATTATATAGTTGCCAGGGGTTATGGGGGAAGGTAGGAAAGAAGGTGACTGTGACTATAAAATGGTAGCACAAGGGATTTTTTTTTTAATAGTACTTTTCTGTGTTTCAGCTGTGATGGTGGTAATACAAACCTATACATTTGATAAAATTACATAGAAATAAATATATACACATGCACAAAAGAGTGGGTGGGAAACTGGTGAAACCTGAATAAAGTCGGTGGATTGTATCAATGTCAATTTCCTGGTTTTGATACTGTACTATGGTTATATGTTACCACTGGGGAAAATTGAAGCATATTCAGGATTTCTCTATAATCTTTCTTACAATTGCATGTGTATCTATAATTATCTCAGAATAAAAAGTTATAAATAAATCAAAAAGGAAATTCAGTCATCTTAAGTGAATTATGTGTAACTAAAATATGCTAATACAAATACGTTTCAAGGAGTGTATACGTTTCATGTTAACAAAATATCTAAACACAAGGCTGACTTTGTCTCTAAGTTTTTAGGTTTAACTCATTTTTTTTCTGTTGGGATCAATATCAATACACTTTATGGGATAAATAAATACTCTGGAGATCTGCCAAGTCCTCATTATTTTACTCCCCGTCAAATATCACTACCCATTTCTGCAACTTCCTGAACACAGCAATTCTCCTTTCCATTTCTCAGGAAGGAAAAACTATAACCTCCTTTAGGAAATAATATATGCCTCATACTACACTCTTGAATACTACCTTGGACAATTCTGATTTGATAATTTTCTGCTAATGGTTCACACTTAACAACAGACACTAAAAATTCCAACCTTATTGTGCTATCATGTGTTTAAATTCACACTCTCTTCCCAAATAGCTGAACTAATTATCCGCAGTCAAGCATAAGCTAAAATTGAGTAAGAGATGGATTGAGGAGATATACATTTACTTGGAACTATTATTTTTCAATTTTGAAAAGCCTTGCCTTTTTATCCAATACTTTATTGACCATCAATTTTCTTCTATCTTCCTGTGCACTTAGGAATTTCATCCCTATTCCTAGACTCTTCTCTACTGAAAGTTCAAAGGGTAAAGGACTCCTACAACATACAAAATGAATCTCTAGGACATACAAGCTAGCATTTACAATGTTTCTTACAATGTTTTTTACAATGTGGGTTTGATCATCTAGGCCCCTGTGTTCATGACCTATTATAAAGACCAATAATCATCTTATTTCTGATATTTGCCTGTATTATAGTTTGCTGATACATCCTGTTCAGAGTTTAAATCAATCTTCATAGTTACTGTCACATCAGATGATTCAACAATTCACAATGAAACAAAAAGAGCAGGCGATAGTAACTCTAGTCCAATCACAAATAATATTTTCTAAACAACCTTCTAGTCGATAGAATTTTGGCAATGGTGCAGTTCTGAACACCACAGATTAATATCATGGAGCCTGACTTTAACTACCTTTGGCCAAGATGGTGAACTGATAGATAACAAAATAGCCCTGTTAGCTGACAACTGGTAGCTGGCCTGGTAAATAACAGCAGTCCATGGTGCTCCCTGCTGAATATAAATAATTTAATAAAGGATCAACATCTGATGCCATTACTCCCTGACTGTAATGAAACAAAACAGAATACAAAGACACCACACAATCACAGAAATTACTAAATATCCCTGTCTCCTGGTCAAATAACTGACCACTGCTTCTTTTATTATGACAATCTTAACCCTATTTTTTTCATTTTACCTCCTAGACTAGAAATTATTAAAGTATGCATTACTAAGTTGACATCATTTCTTGACAAATCTGAATCCAGAACAGATTCCTCTTTCCTTAACCCTTCTAAAAAATCACCTAGGATAAGATAAACCCATGCTATCCTTTACTGAGACAACCTACTATTCCCCTTTGTGCAGTCACCTTATGACAACAAGTTAGTAAATCTACTTTGACTCTAGGTGTGTCCCTGGTAATCTTTAGACATTAGACTTTATCAAACTCACACAAAACAGGAGGGCTTATTTAGAAATACTGACTATTCCAAATATTGGTTAGACTGTAGAGTAAATGGTTCTTTCATGGCTTGTTAACATGACTGTAAGCTGATACAACCACTTTGGAAAATTCTTTGTCTGTATCTACTTAAGCTAAGTCTATACCTGTCCTGTGCCCCAACACTTCCATCCTAGGTTTATATCCAAGAAATAAGAGAATACATATCCACTAAAAGATAAGCATGGAATGTTCATAGCTGCTTTACTCATCATACACCAAACTGGAAGCAAGCCAAAAGTCCATCACCCCACCCCTCCAATAAAAAGATAAAGTACCTGAATGAAATACTACTCAGCAATGAGAATGAACGAATTACAATTATAATTAACAATATGTATTAATCTCATAAACAATGTTGAGCAAAGAAACCAGACGCTAAAGTGGTCTACATGCTGAATAAAATCCCTTTATATAAGGTTCAGAAAGAGTTGAGAAGAATTCATGCTGTTCAAAGTCAGGATATTGGTTACAATTGAGAGAGAGTAGTCCCCAGAAGAAGCACAAAGGGGGATTTGGGGATCTGGTAATCTTCTGCTCCCTGATCTGGGTGCTGACTACATGAGTATATAAAGCCTGCAGAAATTCACAAAGCTGAACATGTGTATATGTGCACTTTCTTCAGTTTGTTAAAAATTTTGTATTTACTTGTTTCTTCAAAAATGTAGAAGGCATGGGAAAATTGAGCTCTCAATCCTGCACATTAAAGATTGGATTCAATAAAAGTACGTTGAGTAGAGTAACTGTACCATTCAGAGTACTACCATGAAACAGATGGCACACTGGAAAGGTTAGTTGAAAGAAGTTTTCGGAAGAAACAATTTACAGAGGTCTAAGCAGACTTAACTGAACCAGTACGTGATGGTGATGCATCTGGGAACTAGCAAGAGTGGCAAGTTCTTACCATCCCTAGGTCTAGGTAGGAAAAGGCAAGGAGTGATCAGACACCAGCAAAGATTGTAGCTGTAGCTGATGCGCACCTCAAAAGGAGCAATCACTGCACAAACCTGTCTGGCAAGGAAAGGGAAGAGGAAAGAAATTACTTTGATCTCTCTTCCCTCCCACAATCAGCTCTCCTGTTGCCTAATCCAACCAGAACCAGTGGAAAAGGGATTTCAGCAGGCACAATTTATGGAAGGCAGTTTCCCAGAGCGCAGAGCAGAGCAGAAAAGGGTAGAGAAAGGATCTTCAGGGTTAAACGAAGAAAAATTGGCAGTTTTAGAGTTTATAAAGTAAATATTTACAATGCACTTATTTCTATGAACTGGGTAATATCTGCCTCCTTTAGTAAGAAAACATGTGCTTTCCATTTTGTCACAATCTCCTTCATTTATTTTCATCTTCCTTACTCTGGACTAATTGCCATCTGAATTCATTGCTATATTTTCACTGTTTCATTTTTTAAAAGATAAATATCGCTTTGTTTTTAGACTTTGGTCAAAATAAAATAGTAAGGTGAGTCAGAATGTTTCTTCCCAAAATGGCAGAAAATATGTATTTTTGTGGATTCAAGAATATCTTTCCCTGTTTAATTAGTGTCACAAAACTTGCCCATCTAGCCATTTTGATTTTCAACCCATAATCTAGACAAGTTATAAGCAAATACTTAGTTCAAACCTGTCACTTGTCAGAATAAGGGTAAAATAAAAGATAACTGAAGATTCACTTGAAGCCATTTATTCTTTGACTTTAAAAAAACCCAGTCTTATACCCAAAACTCAGTTTGCATTTTAGGTTACCTTTGGTGAATATGTACTTTACTTGTAATTTCCCTCCCCCAAAGAAGAGCATTTTGTAATTAAGCAAGAATTAACAGGGTTTTTATTTTCCCCATCAGCTAAAAAGAATAGTATACAACCAGAAGATTATTGTGTTTGTATAATGAGTAAAAAAAAAAAAATCCTGAAATTTGTTTTCGACATGGATATAAGTAAAGCTCAATATGTATACACGACTAGTGTTTATCACCTCATGAGATATTTTTACACTTTTTAATTCATCATTTTTATGTCCTTAAAAATCTCTGATCATTGGCGTAATCATAAAATAGAGCTTTTTAGAAAGCCTAAATGATTATCACTAGTTACTTAAATATGGCTTTTTAAAACTTGCAAAATAAGAACAGATTAAAAATGTGATCATCCTAATCTAAATTCTAATCAACTATCTGTAAAGGGAATTCAATACTTTAAAACTATCTTCTGAATGTGTAAATCAGTTATGCTTATAAGTACTAATTAGATTAAGTCTAATTAAATCTCAGTTATTCATAATAGAAATTTTAAATATCATTAAAATTATATTCCAGAAGTAATCACTGGAAAAAATATCCAGTTTTGCAAAAATCCCATGCAAACATAACTTTTATATCAGACTCCATAGTTTCACTTTACATAGTGTGTCTGAAATGGGTAAATTTGGGAACTATCTACCATATTACAAAATAAATTTGTTCTCTCAATACAACAATAACAAAAAAAATACTTCAATTCATTCACAGGGTGGGTTGAAGGCAAAGCATGGAGAGTAAGACATTCATAAGGATGTTGTCCTCACACCCCTATTCCCCCCAACAGCTAGTAACAAGAATGGAAACAAAAAGTCTCACAGTAAATGCTCACATAAAGTAACATCAACAATTGCAGGACAGAGCTACTATCTTAAAATGTAAATCTTTGATCTTGTTTTGTTAAAAAAAAAAATCTATGTATCCAAAGTAGTGAAGGCATTGTATAGGTATTAGATGCAAGCTATTTTCTATTTAAAAGCATGTATTTTTCCCCAGTGGATCCTATACATTAACATACAATGAAGTATTTGTTTTTAAATGCTTAACTTCTCTCAGAAGGGTAAGCATGCATTGCCATCCCAATATTTAATAGTAATTTATTTTTATCTTAATATGTCAGTGATGAAGAACCAATCTCATATTGATGACTGTTGGTACCATTACAGAATGAACAATCCTCACTGCTGAGCTAATACGAAGGATCATATCATCAAATAAGACTCACACAAATCAGAATTCTTACCCATATCAAGCTCTGCTAGTAATTTCAAAGATACAGTGAAGGAAGAGGCAGACAAAGCACAGAGAAACTTGGACATCTCATGTGGTTCCCGAGGTTTTTCCTCCTCACATGGGGCATGTGCTCTCTAGTCTAGATTAATAGGTGAGGCTGGGGTGAAACTGAGTGAAGAGTGAATTGAATACATAACCCCCACGATAAAGAAAAAGGCAACATGCTTCCTTCATGTATAATAACCATCCAAATTATGCACTTAGAAAAAAGTGACATAACCATCAGATGATCTGTCTGGTCAAATTTTCTAATTCATAATGTCACCCTTATCTTGAACGCCTCCAACATAGTGTTTCCTACTCTCCCACTTTCACATCCAGGTCTTTCAGAGCACCGTCTCTATCCCCCACAGAGATTACTAAACATCAAAGTTGCTCAACTTCAGCATTATAAACATTTCAGCTGGATAATTCTTTGTTGTGGGGGACTGTTCTGTACATGGTAGGATGTTTAGCAGCATCCCTGGCCTCTACTCAACAGCTGTCAGTAGGAACCACTCTGTTGTGATATGTCTCCAGACAGTGCCAAATGAATGGTTCTGAAATGCCAAATTGCTCTAGGTTGAGAACCACTGCTATTTATTGAGCACGCTTATTTGGCAATCCTAAGAACTTTTGTATACCAGACCCCAGTCACTGCAAAAGGCCCAAGGTCTCTCACTGCAGGTTTTGCAAGCCGATCTTGGCCTCTTAAACAACCTGTCCAGAGCCTGAGTATAAATTCAGCCCCTTATCCAAGTATATTTCATTCTCAATCACAATTCTCATAACTAGATTATAATTTCTCTAGACTAGAATAAAATTGCCATGGTGTTTTAAGTCATAAGCGTGGGTACACTGTTTTTCTAAAGTCACCCGAACAGTTTCCTCCAGTTGAGTCAGTTATCATTTCCTCCTCCACATTTTCGCGTCTCTTCCTTGTGCTCTTTTATGTGCCTTGGATCTCTTATCCATCACACACACCCCATACGTGGTCACTGAACCTGACAGTCATATACTTCCCCTTGAATATTCTCTTGACTTCCCAACAACTAGATTACATAAATCACCCAAGATTAGAAAGCACTTCAAATCATGTATCTAACATCATCTGCATGAGTGTCATTTAATTAGGTGTCTCTTTCTGGTCATGATAGAGGCAGTTAAAGCCACATGTACTTGTAGTATTCCAATTACTTTGGAAAAATTATTCCATTTATGGATGAGGGAGTGGGTGGGACAGAAGCTCCTCTCAGGGTAGTTCTGTCACCTCCATGCCATAAACCATTGCAGCAAATTAATCAAAACATCCAGAAGCATCTGTTTATAGACGTTTACAACCACTTGGAGATCAACTGTCAAAAATCCCTTCCCTTTAGTAAAATCTAAAATTACCAACATAGCTCTTGCATTAGTTTCCTGGGACTGACATAACACATTTTCCAAACTATGGGGCTTAAAACAACAAAAATTTACTCCCTCACAGTTCTGGAGGCTAGAAGTCTGAAATTAAGGTGTTGGTAAGGTCATGTTCTCTCTAAAGACTCTAAGGAAGATCCTTCCTTGCTTCTTCCTAGCTTCTGGTGTTTGTCGGCAATCCTTGGCATTTCTTGTCTTACTGATGTGTCATGCCAATCTCTGTCTTCATCTTCACATGGCCTATCCTATGTGCCTGTGTTCAAATCTCCCCCTCCTTATAAGAATACTAGTCATTGGATTACAGCCCACATGAATCCAGTTTGTCCTCATTTTAACTTGATCGCATATGCAGAGATTCTCTTTTCAAATAAGATCACATTCACAGATTTTGGATGGATGTGAATTATTGGGGGACAGTATTCAAACCCAGTATACTCCTTGATCATTAATTGTAAGAATCCGTACCAATAATAATTCACCCGATTTTGGCTAGTATTTCTGTGTAAAATGTCTGAGTTAACAGATCACCTCTGGAATTTTTAGTCACATGACCTTAGCCTGCTGCTGTCTGTTTGGTTTTATAGTTAAACAATGGCCTTACTAGTGTTGTGGTATAAATGAATAGGACATCTAAGGGCATAGCCAGAGAGTCATAAAGGAATCTTCTAATATCAAGAAAATGCAGTCTCAAAGCTTTTCCTATAGTTATCAGCTTCTGCTCATTGAAGGGTCTTATTTTCAACAATGCTGCCAGCAAAAGCCAAAAATAAAAAAAAAAAATTTTGCTGTCTTTTCACTCTATGTCACTTTCTGTCAATCCACATAGCCAGTCCCTCCAGTTCTAAATCTGTTTCCTCCTAATTTTATTGGTGAGATTTTCTCTTGTAATTTGCTTCAATTTTTTTTCTCCACTTCATAGTAAGAATGAGTAGCAGTTATCCAAGCATCAGATTTTCACATTTTCTCATTTTTTTTTCCTTGCCAAAAACAGGTTTAGCCATTCTTTTTCATGAGTCTGAAAGACAACCTGCCTCGTCACACCAACTGAGCTAGTGCAAATGATTTGCTTGTTCAATCAGACTCATACCAATGAGAGATCTTATAAAATATCAAGCTTTACTAATGATATTATGCATATCCGCAATTAAGAAGTTCAAACAAAGCATAAAAAGGTCTGTGATATCCCATGTGTATCCCCAAGTCCTTCCTTCCTGCAACAGTTCCTCAATTTCTGGCCCAGAATTAAAGAAATTTTTAATGAGGTTGGCATGTTAATAGAGTGGTGAGTGTTCAGATTATAAAACATGGCCATTTAAAGCTCTATGGAGTTGTATGATATTCTTCTTGGAGTTCTTATTCATATGCCCATGAACCATAGATTTGTTTACTATAAGCAACCCTAAATCAGCCACAAAACTGCTAAGATCATTCCTTGAAAGAGATTTTTCTAGCAAATTTCTGGGAAAATTTTGCCCAAATTTGCCCAGAGATTCAATTGTCATAGACCATGACATCTGCCTGCATTCTTTCCTCAGGACTGGGCCCTTAATTAGGGGCACAGGAATGGATCACAGGGAAACCACTTTATCTCCTTCCACCCTAGATGCCTTTCTAGAGGTCACTTTTGCTGATGATGCAAGAAGATGATAAAGAGAGGAGTAAAATCTCTTTTACCTTACGAAAGGAACAAAAATCGCTTCTAATGGCAAAAGGGATGAGTCTGTATTTGATGCTTAGAACAACTAGTGTTGTGGGAAAAGTTGCCATGTTAGAGCCTATGGAAAACAAAAATGCTCATGGTAGTTAGAAATGAACAAATGAATGCCTCCCTAAAGTAGGAATATCTATAATGATGAGGTTGTATCAATAAATAGTCATTTATAGTCTTGATGGCATCTTAATTTTGCATAAACGATTGTATTAGATGTTAAAGAATTATTGGATCAAAAATCCAGGGCTACCCTGGTGGCACAGTGGTTGAGAGTCTGCCTGCCGATGCAGAGGACACGGGTTCATGCCCCGGTCTGGGAAGATCCCACATGCCGCGGAGCGGCTAGGCCCGTGAGCCATGGCCGCTGAGCCTGTGCGTCCGGAGCCTGTGCTCCGCAGCGGGAGAGGCCACAGCAGTGAGAGGCTCGCGTATCACAAAAAAAAAAAAAAAAAAAAAAAAAAAAAAGAAGTAGTGACTTTCTGGCTGAGACTTCAAGGGCAAAATTGGATACTTCCATGGAAAGGGTGGCAGGAAAGGACATTCCAGGCAATGGAAACAACCTGAGTAAAAGGTCTTATAGAAGAACAAAGAACTGGACTTATGCAAGAAGCTGAAAGAATGACAGTTTGCAACTTGGAGGTAAGAAGAAAAGGTGGCAAGGTAAGAGCTTGGAGATACCAAGGACCAGGTTATGAAAGAATTTATAACATATAGTAAGGAATTAGGATTTGTTTTCATTGCAATGGGAAACCCTTGAAGAGTTTTAAGCTGTGAATTTTTCCTAAATTGTATTCAGATAATTCTGATTGTTAATGAAAAAATGATTGCAAGAGAATAAGAATGAAAGAGAAACTAATCTGGTTCCTTTAGGGACCCACAAAAGAGGTGAAATTGTTTAAGTATTATGACAACACAAATATATGCTGCTGAATTTGATATGGGAATGAAGTAACAGAATCAAAGATGACTCAACAACCCAGTTTTGGCTTAAGCAACTGGTTGAATATTTCTGCAAAATTCTGAGATGGGAAAGTCAAGGGAAAAACAAGGGAGGAAGGCATTAGAGGAAAGACCATAAGAATTCAGTCTTAAAGTTTGAAATGTCTCTGAGGTACCAAAGTCTGAAATGTCTTTAAGGCATCAAAGTCTCTATGATTAGTCTGGAGCTTAGGAAAGAAACCTGAGATCTATATATTTGGGAGTCATCAACATAAGAGAGAATAATTAAAGCCAGACACAGAAATCGCTGTCTGCTTTTATATGGTTTTACTCACCATTACCGGCCTTATCTTGAGGTTGCTGTTTTCTATTTCACTTGGAATTCAGTGGGTTTTGTTTGTTTGGTTGTTTGTTCAACTCTTAATTCCTACCTCGTCTCTTCTACAGGACGGAATCTGGTTAGAGTGTTTATTTGGACCTAACATACTATTTGTTACCTAAGACCTCTGTGCCTGGAACCAATACCTGTGCTCCCACATCTGTGTTTTCCAGCCTTTTTTTCATTATCACCTTTCTTAGGAGCCCTTATGGACTTTTTTCCTAGTTTTCCCCCACGATATTTTATTACCATAGATATATCATTTATCTGTTGATAATGTAATGTATCACTGTATGAGCTGTAAACATAAAAAAGAATAAATATACAAGGCTTCTGCTTTTTATTCAATGCAGGGTCAAGACTGACTAAATATTTTCAAGCAAAAATTTTAAAATGTAAAGCCTGGTAATTTAACACTGTTTTTGCTGAGTAATTTTTAATATAATTAATATATAATTTATAATATATAATTTAATATAATTGTATGAAATTATATGTTAAATTATGAATATATAGGTATAAAATATTAATAGCAATGTAATAAAGATTTTTAAATTGATAATTCAAAACTTATTTTTCCAGCAAAAGTAAGCAACAACATCGGGGCTTCCCTGGTGGCGCAGTGGTTGAGAGTCCGCCTGCCGATGCAGGGGAAACGGGTTCATGCCCCGGTCCGGGAAGATCCCACATGCTGCGGAGCGGCTGGGCCTGTGAGCCATGGCCGCTGAGCCTGCGCTTCCGGAGCCTGTGCTCCGCAATGGGAGAGGCCACAACAGTGAGAGGCCCGCATACCACAAAAAAAAAAAAAAAAAAAAAGAAAGTAAGCAACAACATAAAAACTAGAATAATTGCTTAAAATTACTTTTAGTGAATTTAACTTTTAACTTTTGCTTTATAAGAGAAAATAACTTTCAGTTAGCTACTAGTCAGGTAGTCATTCGGATATTATAGAGTTTTTTTTTTTTTCTTTTTAGGACTTTACATGACTAATTCTGGATTGACTAACGTTGTAGAAATAAACAATAATATATAAACTATTTTTATTTTTTACCTATTTTTATTTAATTCCCAGCGTGAACCACACACAAAAGCACTGAGAATCAAACATAAACCACCATTTCCACAAGGCAGAGGACAGTGGCAACCAGTAGGCACCTGCAGGCCACCTCTCATGATAGGACTTCTAGATTGAGCAAAGAATTGGAAGCCCTCCAATTGCAGCTATCCATTCACTATAATTTGTAGCATATTCTTGCAAAGACAGTATGTATCTTCCAAGAACTCAATATCAGTGCCACTGCTGTTACCCAAGAAAATCCCATGAGAAAAATTAAATACTAAGAAATAAAACTTTGTAGGTACAGTTGAGCTTTGGAGGGCCACTTACCGTTGTAATAAGAACACTATTTTCTTTACCCCTCTGCCCCACCAAGAACCAATTTTCATTCCTTTGGGGATGATATTGTTCTCATTGGGAATCTATGTCTTATAGTACACCAGGTCCAAAAGACTATAACAATACCTCATTATCAGCTCTACTGCTGTAGACTGACCCCTTGTATAGGCAGATTTCCAGGAGATGATATCCCAAACATCTGGCTTTTCAAGACTTAGTCGTCCTTTTAGTACTAAATAACATATATAATAAATACATGTAAAAATGAATAACTGAGTCATAAATTCAAATCTTACTTAAAATTAATTCCAGAAACTCTGGTTTTAATTTATATAATTGGAAATAGATAATTGTAAAAAATATAGTAATAATAATAAACCTCTAAAACATTTCATTCTAATTCTACACTGACTTTCACAGAGATGTCAATAAAAGGTGTCTAAAAATATAAATGGGGATTTGGGAAAAATATTTAACGACTGGCAAATTTTAAAATGTGTGCTTGTATTCTTTTCCATTTCAGGATACCTTGACCTCATTCTTCAACATATCAGCATTTTCTTTACAGCAACTGCTGATCCATGGATAACCTGGTCCAGAGTTGTCTGAAAGCCTGTGAATCATTTCACAAAACTAGGCTAAATTCAACATAATCCAAAAATCTTGCTGGGAAATGAACATCTAAATAGAATTACTATTTAGAGAAAGATATTCTATGTACAATGTACAATTTGGAAAAAAAGGCAAGTAGTTAACAATCACTAGCTCTGCCTTTTCTACTCAATCTTGGGAAAATTCAATTGCCCAAAATGCATTTTTAAGTGCAGCAAAAATACAAGAGAATTATCTCTGAATATTTTTTCTTAATTATGCAAGTATGAAAAGTTGTGTGGTTAAAAATAGTGAGATTTTCTGAAGAAATAATATTTTTAAGGAACCGACAAAAATCCCAGCTGGAAGTGAAATAGTCTTATCAGATTTCGTATAGTACAGAGCAGGGCACAAGTGGCAATTTGCTGATCACATGAAGAGGGATGAATCTGGCAGAGCTGAAGGAAGTAAACACAGCTCTGGAGCTGTGAGGCTCCCCAGTTACATCTACAATCTCAGTGACCATAATAGGCACATTCTACCTACTAATCATATCTCTAGAAATCTTTCTAGTCTTTAGAATAGCTAATGAATAGTTATCTAGATCTGCCACTGATTGAAATAGTTTAGGACACAGTTACATAAGGAAAAAATATCCCATGCAAGTTCAGTTTGGCTTACATTCAGAAACAGAAGTTTTCAAAATCTTTTTTTTCCCCCACTTTGAAGCATTAGACCTGTAGCCAACATTCTGAAAACCTGTATTTTGTAAAAAGCAGAGTATTTTTGTTTGTTTTTTTGAACACAATTTGTCACCCTCTTAAGTTTCTAATTCTTACTTTCTGTCTGGGTTATTGTTCCGTCTTCTGTTTTAAACTCCTCAAATGCAAGATCCATTAAGTTTTAACTTACTCTAAATAGCACCAAGTATAATGCTATTTGCAAACAGGTGCTTAAAAGGCTCTGAGTGATAGAATGATGACATTGACATATGGTCCCAGCAAAGAAATGAAGTTGTTAAAATGTGACAGAAAATTATGAGCTTGGCATAACAAGATTTTTATTTCTAAATGTTGATTGATTTGCCTAAAAGATGTGCAGTTAGTAGAGTTGAAAATACATAAAAATAATTAGTATGCTATTCCTAACACTAACAACTTTAAATTAAAAAATAAGGCCAGCAGGACTCAATTCTTGGAAAAGTTAAAAGGTCATATATCTATTCCCCAGAAGTTGGGTTGGGTTGGAGATACAATTAATACAGATATCAGAACATAACTTTGGAATTTAGTCTTCATCTTGTTTTAATTTTTTTTCAGGATTACACTTTCTGATTACAATAATATCTAAAAACTTGAAGATTTTAATCAATAGATATTTGGAGCTGCTTCTTAACAGATGACTGACGATTATCCTTTGTTCAAAGACTCCCTAAATTAGCAGCTAAGAAAGCCGGATAATTATCACCGTTTGGCAACCACGTGACTTTGGGAAGGTCATTTATTTCTCTCAAATGTAACAGTGTCCCTTTAATATATTATAAAAATATTTTCTGTTTCTTCCCAAATTTTATATGAACTGAAAAAAGGTGTTTTACATAATAAAAAGAACAGCTCTACAAATGTTAAGAGATTATCTTTATCATACTCATGATGGTGATGATGATAACAATGAGGAGAATGAATTAGACTAGTTTTCATATATACTGTATACAAAGTAATCACTAGGGCTTTCATTGAAGAGGTGTTAGCAAAGGAAAAAAGAAGACAAAGTTCTACATTTGTGAAAGTCATCTCTCTATATATAACCTTAGTTTAATGGGATCATGTGGCATATATTGTTTTGCAGTTCTTTTTCTCAACAATACATCTTGGCTATATTCAATATAGATCTATTGCCTTCTTTTAAACTGCTATACACATAGTGTACCAAGATTTAAGAATATTAAGGTTTATTATTTAATTAATAAAAACTAATCGATAAAATGAAAAATTCTGTTATCTATCATTGTTTATGTACCTCCTTATTCACATGTGGAGAATTTCCCCTAGAAAAATAAACCCCTAGAATGAAAAGGCATGTAAAAAATTTATATTACTAGTAAAACACGTATTTTCATTCCGGCCATACAGAAAGATTACACTTTGCAGCTCCATTGCATCTGGGTGGGGTCATGTGACCAATTCTGGAACAGGACATGTTGGCAGAAATAGTATAGGTTCCAACCATGTCTGGTCCCTAAATTTCCCATAAGATTCCTCACTTGTTTTCTATCCTTTAGTCTCCTGGCCAGATGCAGGACACTAAATAGTTTCATGTTGTCCAGTCATGTGTATCTCTTCTTCCATGACTTGCTCGTTTATATTGCTTTTCTATTGTCTTGTTCATCTCTTTCATTATTATTTGTAAGATTTCTATTAGTAAAATTACCTTTGTGTCATTTGTGAGGTAGATAGTATTTCTATAGGTCTACTGAATTTGTTTACAGAACTTTTGGTCATTTTAATATTTTAAAATATTTCTTCTGTCATCAAATTAATCTATTTCTTCACTTTTAGATTCTGGTTATTTCATCATGCTTTAAAGAACCCTACTTAATTGCCCCACAAAACACTCATACAAAATTGCTCAATTTTTTTTATGCTAAGTCTTCTAGAATTTAATTTCTAAAAATAATTTTACAAAATTGCTCAATATTTTTTTTATTCTAGGTCTTTTATAATTTCATTTTTTAAAGTAATCTTCATTCACTTGTAATGCATTTTTTGGTAAGGAAAGTAAATTTGGAACTCAACATTTTTCTTTAAATATTTAACCTTTGGCAAAACATGATTTATCATATAAATGATTTATTATATGATTTATTGTATAAATCATGTTTACCTAATAATTTGATCCTTCCATATATTTTTACCAACATGATGTTGGTAAGCTAACATGGTATTTTTCTTCCACTGCAGATGATATAATGATCTTTCCTGAATGCTTTTAGGATTCTTTATCCTTAAAGCATAGTCATTTTCCAGAATATATTATAACCTCAACTTCTCTTTCTATGCACTGATTTAATTCTTCTGAATAAGCTCTCTTCTAAATTGTGCTTATTTTGCTTGTTCCAATTGATCTATACTCTTCTTCACAAATGCCAAATATGTTTATGGTGATCAGTCCTTTTCTGGCTCTTACATCTGTCAACTTCTCTAGAGTAACTTGTATCTTTGTTCTTTTCCACCAAATTATTTTATTTTCCAAGTATTGTCTTTTATAACAACCCTGCTTTTTACAGCTTCTAAAAAGGTTTTTATTCCTGTAATTGTTTCCTTTTTTCGAATCCTTTACTCTTTTTCTGCCAATTTTTTCCACCTCCCCTGTCTTATCTCTTCCTTATTTTTTTCATCTCTTAATATATCTCTTATTTCTGAAAGTTCACAATCCTTTTAATTTCCTTAACATTGTTCTTATTATTTAAAGCATTCTTTGATTTTTCTGGAGTAATATATTTCCAAATGCCTGTTTCTGAGATCTACCTTTATTATATAAATTTTCTTCACTTTCTTAAAATTATTTATAGATAGATTTGATTTGGGTACTTTCTACTACTTATATTTGCATGGCTATTTCCCATGAAAAGTGAGGCTTCGGTATCCCTGACTTCATGACTGGGCACTATTTTAACTGTATCCTTGGAATTTGAGTCATAGGAGAGGAGATTGTTGGTTTATGATCATTTTTGAGTTTTTTATTTGCTTGGGGCAGCAGAATGGTTGATGTACTAAGTGAACTGAGCAGCTCCGATTCAAGTTTATTACTTTTTTATCTTTTGTCACTAAATTTTATTTGTTCCTTGGTACTCAGAAGAATGCAGTCCCAAAAGGCTCTCACCTCAGAATTTAGCTCTTACACCCTTGAGGCCAGTGTGGATCTCAGTGGCTATATGTGTTTTGATTTTGTTAGTTTGTAATAATTTTCAAGAAATTTCTGCTTAGGTAATTGTGGTCAGCAGCACATGGCTGCTTCACATTCCCATGTCTCTTCTTCTGCCACACTACATTAACTTCAAGCTACCTGTCTTTTTTCTGATGGTCTGCCCCCAGAACCTTACATTTCTTTTTTTCCTTTTCTTGCTTTTTCTTCTTCCCTCTGTGTGTGTGTGTGTGTGTGTGTGTGTGTGTGTGTGTGTACACAAGCATACTTACATGCTTATGGATACAGTTTTGCTTTTTTTTTTTGAGACAGAGAAATGTCATAGTATAGCAGGATGTGGGAGGTGCTTGCCACATCTCAGTGATTTAGTCTAAATTTCATATTCTTCGTAATCTACAGGATAGTGAGGCTGCTGTTTCCTATTTTTTTGTATTTTTTTCTATTTCAAATGATTCAGGGAAGGGAAATTAAGTGCATGTACTCTGCTATTCTTACTAGAAGCACTGAATCTTGACACTAAGAGTTGATTTCTAGACTACCTCAAAATAAGTGATAAAAAGAGAATGAATCTGATTTTAATATTTTGAAAAGATATAACTCTATTACCCTTATAGCCAGACTTGATGACTAGGAAGGTTTTAGCTTTAATTCCCTTAAGCCATAATTCCTGAGTATAAATAGCTTCTTAGTGACTGAAAATCAAATATAGTAGAGCAGAGAAAAGAACAAAGAAGGAGATTAAAGGCAATGTAAAATGGTGGATTCCCTGGAGAAAATTCAAAGAACAGAATTATGAATGTTAAGAATAAACTTAGTGTTTATTGACATGCTTTTGAACAATTCTTATTAATAAGGATGACAAAAGGAAAAGACCAAATGGTGGACTGAACAAAGGGAAGTGTGATTAGGGAAGGAAGTAAAAGTCAATAAAATTAGGTGCAGAGTCCGGCTTCTGAGACAGTGAAACCTTTGGCCGGAGTTGCAGGAAGATGACATTTTGGTGAGCACTGCTTTCATAAGGTAAGGTAAAAAATTCTCTACCAAGTTACCGTTTGGTTGTCAATGGGTTATTTCCTCTCAATTATAAATGGATTTGGTCCAATAGTACACACACAGTGTCATTAAAAATACGACATGTATATAACTCCATTTAAAGAGAAATTTTTCTGTTTCTTAAGCAAAAATTTAGAAACTTCAAGGTTCTCCTATAGCAATCAGAAAACAGTCAGAATAAGAATTCAAATAAAAAATAAAATTATATAAACTGGTTGTTATACGTACAGTTGCAGGAGAAAGAAGGGTAAGAACTAATTGCAAGTCAAATAGAGTATCCTCCCCTGTTTGCAGCTGCAGACATGGACAACACATGGGTTACACTGACTTTTACAGTGTATTTACGTATTCACATAGAAGGAGCATTTTGTTCCAAATAGAAAGCATGCCAGCTTAACCCCATTTAACTCGCCATTTATCTGTACCTTTTTCTCAAAAGGCTGCCAATCATCAAACAAAAACCTCAGGCCACTTAGGTTGCTTCCATGTCCTGGCTATTGTAAGTAGAGCTGCAATGAACATTGTGGTACATGACTCTCTTTGAAATATGGTTTTCTCAGGGTATATGCCCTGTAGTGGGATTGCTGGGTTGTATGTTAGTTCTATTTTTAGTTTTTTAAGGAACCTCCATACTGTTCTCCATAGTGGCTGTAGCAATTTACATTCTCACCAATAGTGCAAGAGGGTTCCCTTTTCTCCACACCCTCTCCAGCATTTATTGTTTGTAGATTTTTTGATGATGGCCATTCTGATAGGTGTGAGATGATATCTCACTGTAGTTTTGATTTGCATTTCTCTAATGATGTTGAGCATTCTTTCATGTGTTTGTTGGCAATCTGTATATCTTCTTTGGAGAAATGTCTATTTAGGTCTTCTGCCCATTTTTGGATTGGGTTGGGGGTTTTTTTGATATTGAGCTGCATGAGCTGCTTGTAAATTTTGGAGATTAATCCTTTGTCAGTTGCTTTGACAGATGAATGGATAAAGAAGATGTGGCACATATGTACAATGGAATATTACTCAGCCATAAAAAGAAACGAAATTGAGTTATATGTAGTGAGGTGGATGGACCTAGAGTCTGTCATGCAGAGTGAAGTAAGTCAGAAAGAGAAACACAAATACCATATGCTAACACATATATATGGAATCAGAAAACAAACAAAAAAAATGGTCATGAAGAACCTAGGGGCAAGATGGGAATAAAGATGCAGACCTACTAGAGAATGGACTTGAGGACATGGGGAGGGGGAAGGGTAAGCTGGGACAAAGTGAGAGAGTGGTAGTGTATATATGGACATATATACACTACCAAATGTAAAAGAGATAGCTAATGGGAAGCGGTCGAATAGCACAGGGAGATCAGCTCGGTGCTTTGTGACCAGCTAGAAGGGTGGGATAGGGAGGGAGGGAGGGAGACGCAAGAGGGAGGAGATATGGGGACATATGTATATGTATAAATGATTCACTTTGTTATAAAGAAGAAACACGCCTTTGTAAAGCAACTATGCTCCAATAAAGATGTTAAAACACACACACACACACACACACACACACACACACACACACACAAACACCCCAGCCCAGTTATTTTGATAAACCAGTGGTAAAAATCATAGCCTCATAATGGCTCTCCTCCATGGTGTGGGGGGGTTGGTGTCTAATCTGAAATCAAACTCACTTGTTGCAACAGAAGACAACTTATCCCCTGTTTCAATCTACTTTGTTGTTCACCTACTAAATTAATAACTCTTCAAAGTAGGTAAAGCACCAAAGTTCTGATATGAATGAACCATTATTCTCATGGTCTTCTACCTAACGGATTCCATCCTCACACTGCAGAATTCCAGGCATGAACTCTCAATTTCTCACTTCCTTTAATCAAAAAAAAAAAAAAAAAAATTCTTCACATTGCAACATTCTTTTGTTCCTGGCCCTGCAGAATTAAAACAAGGTGTCCCTCTTCCTGTTGTGGCCCAAGCTTCCAAATGTTCTTATGATTATAACCCCTCCAGTATCCTCCTAGAGCTTATTCTTCATTGTACACGCTTGTTATAGGTTGTATTGTGAGCTCCCAAAATTCATCTATTGAAATCCTAACCCCAGTACCTCAAAATATTACCTTATTTGAAAATAGGTCTTTGTCTATGTAATTAGTTAAGATGAGGTAATATTGGAATAGGGTGGGTCCTTAATCCAATCTGACTAGTGTCTTTATAAGATGGTGAAATTTAGAGACAGACACACACAGAGAGAGAATGCCATGTGAGTATGAAGGCAAAGATTGGAACAATGTATATATAAGCCAAAGATTGCCAACAAATCACTGGAAGTGAGGAGACAGGCATGGAACAGAACCTTCCCTAGTGCCTTCAGTGTAGTCTTGCCAGTGTCTTGATCCTGGACTTCTAGCCTCCAGAACTATGAGACAATAAATTTCTGTTGTTTAAGCCACTAGGTTGGTGGTACTTTGTTACAGCAGCCCTAGCAAACTAATTCAGTGTCCTGTCTTCCACAGCTTCATACCCCATCTCTATTGACTCCTTTTAAAATTGCCGATTTTCATCTGTGCCATGCTATAGCTTTTAACCTCTCTCTTCCTAAATGCTATAAGAAAAATAAACTTTTTTTCTGATGGGATTGATGTGGTGCATAACCTGCTTACTCTGATGACACACTGAGGGCCAGCAGGATTTGCCTTTGCTCAGAACTACCATATTTTACAGATATCCTACATACTGAACCTAAAAAGAGCCTAGTGTCTCATCTAGTTATAGATAGGCAGAGGGACACTGGGAAAAAGAGTGACATTTGGTGCTGCCATGTTTTATATATTAAATTTAATAAATCAGATTATTATCCTTTATAGGAATTTAGAACTAAATCTGCTAAGACAGTATGCCTTTAAAATGAGGGAGAAGTGCCAAGATGGTGCAGCAGATTGGGATCATTTTTTTCCCCATGATCTAATTTCACTAAACAAAAGGTGGTGGGGTAGGCAACTGAAACGCAGATTTTATTGAATGTGTCTATGAACCAGAATCTGTGGTAGATATTAATGATACAAAAAGAAATGACATGGCCCCATTCGTCAAGTAGCTCAAGGGATAAAGTGGCCTAAGAAACAAAGTAGTACTGATTTTTAGAAGGGAGGGAATAATTATAAGTTTGAAATGCAGGAAACTACATTGATCTTTTAGCAGTGAGTACAAAGAGGGTCTATTTGTCAAGTCCTTGAAAATCCATTGAGTCATCAGAACCATAACTCCATTTATTTGATAAATAAAATTGACAATTTTGTTTTTGTAGCAAGTATTTTTATTATTTTACTGTTACGTTTGTTTTTAAAATATAAATTATTGTCTTGTTGAATGGACAGATGATTGTAATTGTTACCTTTGCTTTTGTCAAAGATTTAAACAAGAAATTTGGAGGACTGCAGGTTTAAAATGGAGCTCTGATCACATAAATTATATTATTTTCTTCTGTAACTCTATTAAAATGAGAATAAAGGAATTAAAATGGATATAAACTCACAAGAATGAAAAAAAAAAACTGGTGACTGGCTATTCCTAGTCTGATAAGATATATCAGTATATATCTAGAAGACAGAAAGGTAAGAGAGAAGTCTCAGTGAAAGCAGAGCACAGAACACCACAAACTCAAATGCTATATATGAAGAGGATAATTGAGCTGTGGATTGACACGGTCCCAGAACAAGTTTCAAAGTCTTTCACTTTATAAACATCATGTCAGACAGATGTGGAACTGAAAATCAATGGTGTTAATTGAAAGTTTGTATATGGAATATTCACTCCCACACCCCAGCAGCATTCATAATACTGAGCAGACAAGATCCTAATTCTAGGGTAGGCTAGCTCTTCTCTAGGGGTATTGAAGACTCCAGAGGAAAGACCCTTCTCTACGCAAGAACTTAGATGTGTCCATATTAATAGCTGGTCTTCACTCTACCATCTAAAGTGCAACCTGCTATTTGACAAGTCTCACCTTTGTACCAGAAAACTTCAACAATTTTTAAATGTCTTACCCTTAACTGTGAGTGGACATCAGAACTGTCAAAATTTCATGAAATTCTCCAAAATGGAAGAGGCAAGATAGATAGAAAAAAAAAACAAAGGGAGAAGATAAAACTTCTAGAACTTCACACTGGTATCCTCAGAGATGATTTAGAAAAGTCATATAACAAGAAAAGGATGCTATAAAACAAACTCAGTGACTAAGACTGAGCTCTTAAAAATGAAGAGTGTATTTTCCAAAATTAAAAATTCTACACAAGGGCTGGAAATCAATAACCTCTCCCAGAAAGCACAAAAGAACATCAAAATGTTGGACAATATGAGAGACAATGAAGATAAAAGATCAACCCAGGAGATCCAGTAACATCATAATATGGACATCATAAGAGAACAGGGACTGACCATGTCTGGCTTTGAGTACAGCAGCATCTGGCACAGAATGAATACACAATATACACTTACGGATAAGATGGATGATTAGTTGATGGATGATTAGTCGATGACTCCACCCATGTCAAACTACTTGTAGTTCTCTGGGGTCTCTTATTTCTCTCTAAAGTTAAATATGCTACTGTATTTATTATTCATCTCTGATTTCTTAAACTCAGAAGCAGCTTGGAAATCTTCTCTAACAACATTGAATCTACCCTCAAAACTGCTATGTGCCACAACAGTCCATTTATTTATTCATCCAACAATTATCTTTGAACAATTTTGAGACAGACTGATCTAGGCACTACATAAACAACAGTCAACAAAACAAATCCTCACCCTCATGGAGCTTACATTACAGTGTGTGTGTGTCAGGAAATTCGCGGGGGGAGGGTGGGGAGAGAGGAGACACAGAAAATAAATGTTTAATATAATGCTATACATTATATAAGTGTGTAGGGGAACAAAATTTGCCACCCCAAAATATGTCTCTTTGGCATGAGGGTTAATTTAGGTTGATTATTTTTCAGGCCCAAAAGACTCAAGAAGAACCTTTGACCTTCCCCTTAACTGCTTAAAATAATGTAAATAGAGGACCTATTCTGGGAAGGGAGCTATCACCATAGATAATTATAGTATGAACTAGGGGTGATAGAGAGGGAAAAACCTAGCAAAATCTGTTACAATTCCTCTCCATGTCCTATTGTCTCTTCATAGCCTAGCCAAACGTTCGTTTGCCAAACTTTTGCTTTTCTATCTCCATATGAATTGCCTTCCTCCATTTCGAAGTTCCAAACCACTACCCTCAACATCCTTTGACTTTCGCTGCTGAAGATAGTATAATGAGGGTTTCAGCCATTTTGGCAAGTTACTCAAATTTCCTTCATCTCTCCCATGTATACATGTTATTCAACTTCTGTTTGATTTTTCTCCTGTTAATCTGTCTCATGTCAATTTAATCTTAGACCAGTAAGAAGAACCTTAAGGGACTTCCCTGGTGGGCAGTGGTTAAGACTCCATGCTCCCAGTGCAGAGGGCCCTGGTTCAATCCCTAGTCAGGGAACTAGATCTTGCATGCCGCAACTAAAAGATCCCTCATGCCGCAACTAAATATCCTGCACGCTGCCACAACTAAGACCTGGTGCAGCCAAATAAATAAATATTAAAAAAAAAAGAAGAAGAACCTTAAAAAGACAGTGGAAAATGTCTTCCTCCCCAACAAGTGCTATGGTAAAAACATAAAGCAAGGTCAATCAATATAAGGTATGAATGGATACCTATAGGAGGGGCGTAAAAGAAATCCTCTATGAGATGTGGAGAAGAGACCAAAGGCAGTGAGAGTGTGTGCCCTGCAGACCTGTGTGGTGTCCTTGGATCAGGGCCCAGATCCCAGCTTCTTAGCACTTTACCATATGTGGCTTATAGCAGAGACTTTCTCCGAGACTGACACCAGTTTCAATGTATGGTTTTTTCCCCCACACCACCAAGCAATTAACTCAATTATGATACTATCTACTGCTCCCCTCCCCAGCCCACCTCATGTCACTTTAGCTGCCAGTCAGAAGTTCACCTGTGCTTCTGACCAACTGGCTATAGATTAGTGTTCCAATGACTCCCTCTTTGTGTTCTATTAATTTGCTGGGGTGGCTCACAGAACTCAGGGAAACATTTTACTTACTAGATTGCCAGTTTATTATTAAAGGACATATTTCAGGAACAGCCAGATGGAAGAGGTACAGAAGGAAATGCATGTGGGAAGGGGATCAGAACTTCCATGGTCTCTGGGCAGCCACTCTCCCTGAATCTCCACACATTCACCTTTTAGGGATTTGGGGAGGCTTCACCACATAAGCATGATTGATTAAATCACTGGCCATTGGTGACTGAACTCAATCTCCATCCTCTTTCCCCTCCCTGGAGGTTGGTAGGATTGAAAGTTATAACCCTCTAATTATATGGTTGGTTCCTCTGGTGACCAGCCCCAAGTCTTACTTTCTGAAAGTCACCTCATTATTGTGAACACAGATGTAGTTGAAAGAGGTTTTTTATGAATATCAAGACAACTTTATCACTCTTATCATTTAGGAAATTCCAAGGTTATTAGCAATTCTGTGCCAGTAACAAGGACTATGGACAAATACCAAATATATAGTTCTTATTATAAATCACACTGTCACACCTTCTTTAGAGGATTATAGATGGAGAGAGGCAAGTGCCTGTGAGATTGTATTTACTGACCCCTTCTTCTCCCTCAGGCATCCAAAGCCAATTACTGAACGGTGTGAGGATACAAAAGTCCAGTACCTTTGCTCAGATGCAATTCATGCTCTAGGGGGGAAGAACATTTCAACATTTCCCCAGGGCCTTCCTTCCCACTAAGGCATTACTGTACTTGAATCCTTGACTCTGAGAGTACCTCTAAGAGAACCTGACCTAAGACAAGGGAAAAAAGCATTCCAGGCATAGAAATGGCAAATACAGAAATGAAGAAGAAGGAATATAGTTGATACACTGGAGGAAAAGAAAGGAGGTTAGTGTGGCTGACATATGAGAGAAGTGTGGTAAGAAACAACATCAGAGAGTTAACCCAAGCATCCATACTGGTTTGTTTGATCCTCTCCACCTCTCCCACACCCACTCACTGCTCTGTGAACCTTGGGGCAGTGACTGGTTCATTTCTTTTCATTTCTTTATCTCTGTTGCCAACATTCTTTAGATGTTTAATAAACAGTTACTAATTTTTTTTCTTTTAAGGTATTACCAAGCAGATATCCATTTGAACCTATTGTCTTATTTCCCATTTAGCTACCAGAATATTATTCTCCCTGATATCTTAGGAATATCTTCAATTCCCATTTTTATAATTAAAAAAAGAAATACTGATAGAACTACAGCAACATACATAGAAATAAGTTTAGTTTCAAAGCAAATAGACTAACTGAACAATTTGATAAGGTGTAAAAGAAAGTGTGAAAAATCAACTAAACAGCTAGGGCACTTGTGTTATATAAACTGTCATAGTGTTGAAAATAAATCCTGCATTTTCCCAATTAGGAGTTACTTCTTTTAATGCCCAGTTTAAAAAAATATATTGGATTTTATGATATCTCCTAGTCATTTCAAATTTATGATGCAATGAAGTGAAATATAAAATTAATTATGTCTGTTTATTTGAGGTTGTAAGAATGGATACTGATATAAATATTTCAGACTAGCTAGGTCTAAACGAAGTCAGAGCTTCCAAGGTTTTGGTTAAAAATGATTCCATTACCTTCATACAAAACAATAAAAATATCTTCAAGAGCACAAAACTACTCTGTGGGTGAACTTATCTATATCCAGGTAGGTAGCCTACCAAGCATAAAATGAATCATTAAATATTAATAACTATCAATTTCCTATAGCTATCCTGAAAACATTTACTACACCAATAAGCTCTTTGCCATTGCCAAAGAGTCATGATTAGTTTCTAGTGTTGGACTGGATCCCTCAACCGAGAATGTGGTACTTTTTACCTTTAGCAAAGCTCAGGATAAGTCCTGGACTTTAAAGTGGATCCTTTTAATAGTGCTCAGGCTTCTTATTAAGTATTGACCTTTTAATGGTAACTTTCATTCATCTAACATACCTGTCTCATACCTTATCAACAATTTATCCTTTCTGAAATAAAACATTAAATTTCATCATTGTGCATCATTAGGAATAGCATACTGTATTAGTTTCCTGTGGCTGCTATAAATTTATCACAAATTTGGTGGCTTGGAACAACAGAAACTTATTCTCACAGTTCTACAGGCCAAAAGTTCAGAAGTCCAAAATCAGTTTCACCAAGTTGAAATCAAGATGTCAGCAGGACTACACTCTGCAGAGAATCTGCTTCTTGCCTCTTCCAGCTTCTGATGCCTTCATTCCTTGGTGTGGCAACATCTGTCTGCTCTATCTTCACACTGCCTTCTTCTCTGTGTCTGTGTCAAAACTGCCTCTGCCTCCTTCTTATAAAAACACATGTGACTGCATCTAGGGCCCACCTGGATAATCCAGAATAAGCACCTCCTCTCAAGATCCTTAATCTCATCTTTTGCCATGTAAGGTAATATTCGCATTTTTGCCATATAGAGTAATAGTCACAAGTTCTAGGGATTAGGTTATGAACATATCTTTGGGGTTACCATTTGGCCCGCTACCCATACTCATTAAAAACTATGTTTTTAATGGGAAAAGTAGTATACTCTTAGATCTTGCCCATTTAAAACTATAAGTTTACAAATTTAAGATATGCGCACACACATTTAATTAGAAAAATTGAGTCTTTAGCAAGGCAAAATTTAGCTAAAGAACAGATTCAATTTTCAGGTTCTTTTCTCATGCTGCAGTGTAGATTGTCCTAAACTGCAAACTTACATATTCGAAATGATTCTTTAATGACCTACTTGATTCTCTCTTCTTGGATTCCTCTGGCTTTCAGAGAAAAATCTTAATCTCAGACAATCGCAGCCTCTGAGCCCAATATGGGCTCTGAGTGGTAAGAACATGAAGAATCTTACTACTGAGATCAGTAGTTAAATCAGCCAAGCTTCACTCCTCCTCAAGCCATGATCCCAAGGAAGCATATCCTGCCATTTCCCAACTGAAACCATTTTTGAAAAAATAGAGATCTTCCTATTTCAATCTATCAAGACTTATATCTGTGTTCCACCTAGAATGACAGAGTTTAGGCAGCAACCCATGCAGACTCTGCAGCATAATTTGCAGGGTTCAGTGTAAACTGAAAACGTGGGACCCTTTTGTTAAAAAAAAAAAAATTAAGAATTTGAAGATAATGACAGCAAAGCATTAAACCAAGTATGGAGTTCTTCTAAACTCTATAGGCTGCATGCCCATGAAGCCAGCCCGGCCTTATCTTTAAAACGATTGCATCCACCCCAGTGTGGGCTCCCAAGTTCAGCTTCCTCAGATTGACATGCAGCAATGTTACCCTCAACAACAATTAACATTGTTATATGTCCTCAGAAAATCCATTTACTCACCAATGAGAAAATTAATTCAGCTAAATGCTGAGAAGTATCTTGAAAAGTTGTATGTCCCCACATGTTTCACTTTAGATGTCATTTTAGTGGTAAACTCAAACCAGACTGACTTGAAAAATAAAGGAAAATTACTGGCTTATGTAATTGTAAAGAATCCAAGCATAGGGCTCAAATCAGACACGATTTAATAAGTGTTTTTATTTTATTACTTTGAAGCCTCTTAGCTTTGCACTTCTCTGCCTAGTGCCTCCATTCTCTGACCAGTAGCAAGACTGCTTTTGCAGATAGACGCTTGATCTCTGCATGCAACAATATCCAGAGATAAAGAGAAACCATCTTGTCTAATAATTCTCCCTCAAGAGTGAAGGACTACCACTGGCAGATGCCTCCAGTAAATGTTCCCTTGAAGCTCACTGACTTATGTAGAAACATGTGCCCATTCCTGAACTAACATCTTGAGATGAGGAAAATGCCCCATTCAAACAGGCGTGGGCCTGGGTTCCTGCACTATGGCAAGGAGAACGGGGTTTCCCTTGGATAGTAGAGACTTGGACTGAGTGGATAAGATGAGATTGCCTGAAAAAAATGGAAATATATATAGGAAAGTGAGGGTGAGCAGGGAGATATAAGCTGGGCAATATATCAACGATTTTTTTAAAAACCTTACCGAATCACTAATACATGCATGTCTGAGCTTCTGTTTAGCATCTATGTTGAGATAACTGCTAGTTAAAATTGGGATAGCTAAAAGATAGATAAATCTTAATGACTTTATTGCACTGTTTTGAAATGCAAATTCTAAATAATTTTTAAGTTATATTAAATTGAAATTTTCAATTAGGAAAAGTAGTGTTATTATTTGTTACCAAAAAGATATCACAAAAGTAGTTCATAAATAATTAAGCTGAAGGATACATATAACTACAGCAACTTATGGGATCATGCATAGGACCTACAAAAATTGTGTAAATATAGCTCTGTTGCCCTTGTCTTTTCAAAGATAATGCATATAAAATACAATTTGTAAGGGATCTTCAATTTCATGTGAAAGACTGAAATTTTTAATGATATGAACATAGGGAGAAAGACTATTAAAAGTAATATTATTGATGAAAAAATTTTACTGCCTTTAAAATAAAGCATTCTAACATATTGCCTGTGAGACAATATGTCTGATATCTTGGTAGGTGCTGAGCAATCAATACTTCAGTAATACGTCCTGGGAGAAACAGAGAAAGAAAAAATTCACTTGCCTGTCATTTAATCTATAGTTACTTGAAGCCCATCTTGTACGTGATGCTAGGTATTTATCAACCAAAGCATAGCTAAGAGATTTGTGAACAAATAAAATGTATTCTCATATTGTTGACTCTCCCTCCACTTGTATCCACCATAAAATTTTAAGAGAAAAATGCCAACTTGTTTCTAGTGGTAATCATATATAATTATGCTTCCATTAAATACTTCAATTTAGCCCTAGAAAAGTATTAGAAGAATCACATTGTTGACAGAATGGAACGTTATTCACTTCTAATGTGCTTTCTATGTTTTCTTCTTCTTTACTGCCCACTTTAAAAAGATTTTCTGTATAAAGCGCCGGAAGGAAAAAACAAAACAAAAAACACCTGAGTTATAGAAACAGGAACAAAAGCACAGAAAAAATATTTTACTTAGAAAGATTTACAAAAAAACATATTTAGGGAAATTGTATATTTATTATTTTTAAAATAAATTTATGAGGAATTAAATAACTTCTGGTTACAAAACTGATCAGTATAATGTAAAGTATTGGACTTTTTACATAATTTCTTGTATAAAAATTATATATTGAAACTAAAAAAAACCATGAGGTCACAAGAAAACATTTGGCTACAAAGATATATTTTCTCAATATTTGAGGATAAATATGGCTATCCTCAAGTAAATGTACATATAATATATTTGCTCCAGAGGATGCTTTAGAGTTCAAGGAAATCCCATTAATGTAGTTTCAGGAAGGTTGTTTGTAATGGTATTTTCCCTAAGTCTAATAAAAAAAAATAAGCTTCTTAATAAAGCAATGTGTATAGAAATGCTAAGTATTTGTGAAATAGCCTGTTTTTCTTTACTACCTACTCCAAAATTTTTCTTTATATTTTTTTCACACACTTTATCACTCTTCCTGTACTATTTTCTTTCCTGTCATTAAAGCAGTTTGAAAACCAGTATAGCTTTCTTTTGCAGTCTGAGAGTACATATCTACCTATGCTGATAATATTTTTTGACTCTAAGTATGATACAGTCAGGCTATACACACATAGATGTACAAGTTTAAGCTTGTAGACCATGTAAGTAGTATGACAAAAACAAACATACAAACAAGCAAAAAACCTGAATTGACAAGATTTTTCTTTAAATTCATTTCTACCACAATTTATTAAAAGATGAATGTGACAAAATAACCTGGCAAAGACATGGCCACATCATGTTTTAGGGGGGTGGAGGTCTAGGATCACTACAAAATAATGGAAATTCCCTTTCCCTAGTGTCTGTCCCAAGAGGTTATCCAGGGTTGTGTCTTTGAGATCTGGGTTTCCCTTGCCCCACGAGAGAGGTAACAAATTTTTTGTTTTCAAAAGCATTTATCTGAGAGGGTTAAGGCAAGAATAGATAAAATGAAGAGAGAATGAAACATTTGTTACTGAGTAGTTGTTTCCTTTAGACTGGAAACAGAGCAGGGATTATAGGTTCTGCTCTACTAGGTTCCTCCTGGGACACATTCTTGTGGAAGAGGCAAGACCTCTGATGGAAAAGCCTATATGGGTGTACAAAAGAACTGGTCACTAAATGTCACGCGTGGGCATTTAGTAAAGATTTCTGTGAACGTTCTTGTGCTTATTTGGGCTGTGAAGCTCTGGGAAGAAGCCACACCTCAGCCTTCCTAGAGAATCAATGCCTAAGGTAGTAAAGCACAGTCATTCAAGAGCAGTAGCTGGAAGCTGAAGAACAACAGCATGCAACCATCAGTCACTGAATTATTGAAAGAGTACTTTCTACATACCAGGCACTCTGTACTAAAAGCAAACCTGCCTACCCAGTTTTCTCAGGATTATATAGATCCTGAAGTTCTTCTATAGACTGATGATTGCAAATCATTAATAACAGATGATACTGAATTTGGCTGAGCTTGGCAAGTGATGACCAGGACCTTTAGGAAAAAAATAATGTGAAATTTCTTCCTTTGCGTATTATGAGTCACACTGGGTCTACCTATTACATTCCTAAATACAGAGCTGACATGCACTAGTCCCAACTCTCGATCCTGCTACTTGTGTGACATTGACTATCACTTTTCCAAATCTCCAGTTTTCTCACTTATGAAGTGGGAAAATATCCCCATCTCCTTTGCAATATTTGAATCAACACGTTAGTCAAAAGCACTGGAATTGAGGAATTACCTTGAAGAATTTGTTTGACTTCTCAGGATTTCATACCTCACTTATAAAATGAGGACACTTTTTCAATCTCAGCATTATTGGCATATTGTTGTAGAGACCATACTATGGTTGTATAGGATGTAGAGACCATACTATGAATTGTATAGGATTGTTGTAGAGACCATACTATGAATTGTATAGGATGTTTAGTCTCTACCTACTAGATGCCAGTAACACCCACCCCTCAGTTAAGACAACCAAAAATGTCTCTAGATTTTGCCAAATGTCTACTAGAAGCAAAATCATCCCAGTTGGAAGCCAACGGATTAGAGCTCTCCCCAATGTCCCTTCAACTTTAACATTTCATAATTCCACGATATTAGATAATGGACAATGAGAACACTTTGTACACTATGTGGTGAGATACAAAAGTTATATGTTCATTCATTAACAGGCTTTATTAAACATCTCCTGGGGCAAGAAAAGATCCTATAAAAACTGAAAGTAAATTAGACAAATTATATTTCAAGGGGCTTATTCACTGGGGTGGGGGCGGGTATCGGCTACACATAAAAATAAAATTTTCAATATTCTACAAAGCATTGGAATCTCAGGGCTGGAGGGTTAGACTAACTTTAATCTGGGTAAGAAAAGCAGCTTAGTGGATTGTTTCTAAGCAAAGTAGGCCATTTAAGAAAACTGTGCCACAGACCAGGCAAAGAAAAGCTGTTACTCTTACTAACGTGGTTTAAACTTACATTATTAGAACCATAAAATTTTAGTGTTTGAAGGGACCTTAGAGAGCACCTAATACCATCATCCTCATTTTACAGATGAGGAAATTGAATCTTTTCTCATCCCTTGTGCATTAGCAGCACACGTACCAGAAATAAGCATGAAAATATCTAAATTGATGCCAACAGTAGTAGGAAGTTGCTCAGTTTATATATTAAATGTTTAAGGGAATAACACAAACTCTGACCTTCTCCTAAATTAGGAAAGAACCACTAATATTACCTACCAGGATATTGCATGCAATAAGATTAAAACTATAATGATGAAAAAAACATTTGTGTTGCTTGGTGGGGTGTAATGGATTCCCAGCTGGGAAGTTCAATGTATGGGAAGAATTTCTTCAGTTCTGAAAATAGTATTTAAAAGAATTCCCTGCAATAGATGTATATGTACCTAAAGTCAGTGACTTCCCAGTCTCAGCTCTTGCCCTACCTTGTGTAGTACATTTATTTTAAATGAAAAATGAAAAATAATTCACAATTAAAATGATTGCAATATATTTGAAATGCCTGGTAACTTTCCTGAGCAAGTATGCTAATTCAAATGTCTACAGGGACCAAGCAGGCAATGTGAACGTGTAAAGGAGGCCAAGTATAAAACAATATTTGCCATAATGCTTGCAGGGCATAACCTGAACCATAGGTGTGAGAGCACCCATATATTATACATTTCTCAGAATGCTGAGGAAATGAGAGAATCCCTCAGAAATATATTTTCTGATTTTAAAAGTGCCTATTAGAGACATTTAGAAATCCAAGCATTAAGAATAAGAATTGGGAGAGTTTGAGAATTGGAATACGTTATTGTGCCTTTTAAATTATTCTCATAAAAATTATTTAAAATGATTTTACATGGCAAATAGATAACATAGGGGGCTGTCTTTATAAGATTTAAATCAGCAAACATTTGTATTGGGGTTATAGTTTTAAACTATTAAGCAATAGTTTGTGTTCTTGGTATTTCCTTATATTCTCTACTTCTTCCCCACTTAAGGGGCTAGAAATTCTCATTAATTGCCATAAGTAAAGGTTAACAAAGAAGAAACAAAAAAAGGATCAATTCTTGGGTTTAGAATTTCAAATGCCTAGTGTTGTAAACTGGTCTAGTTCAATTTGAATATACATACTCTTCAATTTGGGGGGCTTGTAATAGAAATAGTTAAGAATTGGCTACTCTCCCATAACAGAAGCAAATCTCAGCCCAAATTTTAACACATACGCCACTGTCTATCGGCAACCTGAAGCACGCACACGCACGCACGCGCGCACACACACACACACACACACACACACACAAAGTCATACGCTGAACTCTTGAAGATGTCTCAGCTTCCTATCCCTCTGTATGCTCTAAAACTACCTTTATCTGAGACAAATGTGACAATATTCTAGTATCAGATGTAGTTGATTGTAAGTAGGAGATCAAGAAAACTTCCCATTAAGAGCAGGATTATAGGACCATTTACGGATTACCCCTAGAGATCCATTCTAAAAGATATAGGCTTCAGAATAGATGACAGATTTTATACTCTTCTTATGCAAGAAAAGAAGTGTACCTACCCCCCTACAATACTGTAGCCAATCTACTAACTTCATCAATAAAAACTCATTTCCAATAACCATTCTAATTAACGAGTCATTTCTTTCACCAATGGAAACCTATTTCTAACATTCATTATGAAAATGAATATACCTCTGATGATGATGGGAGGTAAGGACTGTTGAAGCACTTATAGGGTGGCCTCTGGGTCTGATTAAAGATTAGCTGGGGCTTCCCTGGTGGTGCAGTGGTTGGGAGTCCGCCTGCCGATGCAGGGGACACGGGTTCGTGCCCTGGTCCAGAAGGGTCCCATATGCCGCAGAGCGGCTAGGCCCGTGGGCCGTGGCCGCTGGGCCTGCGCGTCCGGAGCCTGTGCTCCACAGCGGGAGAGGTCGCAGCAGTGAGAGGCCCACGTACGGCAAAAAAAAAAAAAAAAAAAGGAAATGAAATCGATGTCAGTAGAAGTTTGAATGGGCAGCGTGGTGATTATAAACAAATACGGCAAAGATTATGAGCCAGCTCTTCATCAAACCTATTTCCTCTTTGTCCTAGGCACTCAGGTGGACTGCATGACTTTGGTGTAAACGTGTTACTAAAATCTAGTCCAGGCCACTCCCACCATGCCTGATCCTCCATGTTCTTCCCCCCACCCGTCCTGTAATGGAAGATAATGAAACGCTGAGATGGAAAATGACTGGTTTCTAAATCACCTCTTAGAAGGGATGGCCCTGCCTATATGTAACACCATTTAAGACTTTACATTGAATGGGAAACCAACTTCTATTATGTTTGAGTGACTACAGGCATACCTCATTTTGTTGTGCTTCCCTTTACTGTGCTACGCAGAAATTGTGTTTTTTTAACAAATCAAAGATTTGTGGCAAACCTGCATCTAGCAAGTCTATTGGCACCAATTTTCCAAGAGCTTTTGCTCACTTCATGTCTCTGTATCACATCTGGGGCATCCTCATGATATTTAAAGACTTTTCATTATTATTATATTTGTTATGGTGATCTGTGATCAGTGATATTAATATTGCAAAAAGATTACTACTCACTGAAATCTCAGGTGATGGTTAGCATTTTTCAGTAATAGAGTATTTTTTAATTACGTACTAACATTTTTTTTTAGACATAATGCTATTTGCACACTTAATAGACTACAGTATAGTATAAACATAACTTTTGTATGCACTGGGAAGCCAATAATGTGTGTGACTCGCTTTATTGCAATATTTGCTTTATGGTGGTGGTCTGAAACCAAATCTGCAATATCTCTGAGGTATGCCTGTACACACTCCAAGTTTGTTGTCACGGTAGGATTAACTTGGGAAATGACCATAAAGGAAAACAACCAGATACTTGAATATGGATTAATAGGGTGCTGACATCTGAAATAACACAGATGAAAGAACAGGTCTATGGGAAAAGATGACAGATCAGTTTGTCACATTCTGTACTGAGGTATCTGTGGGATGAATACAAATGAGATATTGAAGAGACACTTGAACATTTGAATGTAAAGGAGATGGAACCTTAGAGATGGAAATAATTTAAATGATAATATTCAGTAGTTTAGGCTTAATTCTAAAGGTGATGGTGAGACATTGAAATGTTATTAAGCAAGACAGTGGCACAGTTATATCTGCCTTTTAGAAAAGTCATTCTTTTGTATAGTGTGGAGTGCATGACTGGACACTGAGACTGGGTCATGCATAAGGAATTTAATCTTCAAAGGATAATATACTATTTCCAACTGGAAGCAAAGACAAAAACTTTTCAAACTTGAGGTACCACCCTGACTGAAGGATGGCCAAGGTAAACTGGAACCTGTATTTAAAAATAAGAAGAAACATCTTTTTCTTTGATTCTTGTATTCCTCAAATGTCTGGACTACCGTTACTGTGAATAGACCCTAAACCAATTTGGCTATTCAACTCTTATCAAGTTTTCTTCTTAAACATTGGGAAGCTTCAGGAGATCAGAAGAATGAGGGCAGAGGAGAGTACAGAGGAGAACTATACATACACCATCTAATTTACCATCTAAAGAAGGAGACATTTCTGAGACAGAAAAAAGGGTATTATTAATAATCATGCTGGCACAAAAATATAAGCCAGAATTGTCCCAGGCAAAAATGTGACCACCCTATTCATATGACCCTTCCACATCCTGCCATTCATTGCTTCAAAATATATAAAAACTCAGATCAGATTCTGCCAAATACATAGTCAGCCAACTTGTTTTTGTAAGATTAAGGAAGTCTTCACTATCTATCCTCAGGTACTGCAACAGGTCTTTGCATAAAAGATTTGCTCTAGTTAGTTAAGTGAGTGAAATATTCTAAAACTTGTTTTTAGAATAAAGAATCCAAGAGTGGAAATTATTATGGTTTTTGCATAAATGAAAAATAAATTCCAAAGAATTTATTTTGGATTTAAAAATGAACCTCACAATTACCTGTATCTGACATCATCTAGAACACCGAGATATCAATTTAAACATTCTTAAAAAAAAATAATGAAATCACCAATCAGACTTTCTGCAGTTATTGGTTATATTTCAGAGGACATAGCAACAACTCTGAAATCTTCACAGATTTCTTTTTACAAATTAGACTTGCAAGGATAATTTTATTAACAAAACAAAACAGACAAGAAAGTTGATGATTCATTTTCATGCAAGTTTCCACAATGAATAGAGGAGTAAGATTAATACTTTTGTGACATTATCACTTCACCGTTTTGTGAGAATTACTTTGGGGTTACCAAAAAGTACCTGCTTTTATGTAGCTATAGAGGAAAAGAGTATACCACCTACATTTTGGTTTGAGATATTTGTTTTCATCAGCAAATAAGATGATGTAAAATTTTAGGAAGATAATTAGAATTTCATTAGTAAGCAATAAGACAAAAATATGAAAAAGCAGGTCCTAGAAGCATAAAACTTTCAATATGAAGTGTGCTAAGAGAGAATTTTAGCCAATGAGATTATGTGATATTGTGAATCTAACACCCTCACCCTCCATGGAAACAAAGATATTTTGATGTCAGGACCAGTCAACATTCTAAGTCGAATGAGGGGACAGAGTTTTCCATTAAATATGAGAACACAGGAACAAATGAAGTTCTAGAACTTCAGAATGAGTCCCACTGGGCTATGGAGCTTGTGTGATACTTATATTTTATTAAGGCAGGAATAGTAGCCCACCATGTACCCTGAGCACTGCTTATTTCACCAATGAAAAAATATGTTAATCTTCTCTTTGCATAGGTTTTGGTTACATATTTGAAGTATTTATGAAATTGTTACTTCTACATTATTAATGCCTGATTATGACACTTCAAATACTAAGTCACCACCTCCACCTTACATACATACTCACACAGAGCTAACAATATTTATATGGAAGTATTTTTAATTTACAAATATAATAAATAAGCCATAAATTATAAACAGTATAATACCTGTCTCTCTGTGTTCTGAGACCACATGAGCAAAAAATTTCATTTCAGCCAGTACTCCCTTATGTTTTAAAACAGTAAAAGCAAACTACAGTCTCATATTATTACCCTGTAATGTGAAGAATATCAATGAGGTCACTGACTTCCTTGGGAGCTTTCTCCCATTATATAGGAGACAGCCATGAGATCTTTTCAGAACGTGAAAAGATGTGCCTTGGGATTTCCAGAGTAGCACTACGGGGCCCATTCTAAGTGGAAGCTGAATTGTGGTGTGCAGAGCTGCCAGGAGGGTCCTGATGTCCACCTCTTGCCCTTAAAACTTTTGACATCCAGGGCTTGTGACTGCAATTGTTTTATATTTTACAGCACCTCAAAATGGGAATGCTTCCTTTATAGTTTCAATCACAGCTTTAAAAATGAAGCTTTTATATTCTCATTTAATTAATATTTCTCTATCATTTCAAACTGAATTTATTTTATACTTCATTAACACAAAAATCACACTTCTTTTTAGGTAACTCCCAATACACACACCCTTCTTTCTAGCCTCTCAAGACATATTACTGTTCCTGGAATTGTTTCCCACACTCTAACCTTTCTCAAACTGCCCTATTCTCTAGGAATTTATCCTCTTTTTAGTCAAGCCATCTCCTACCCATCTTGAAATCTTGCTGTGGCAGGAAGCACCCATTCTGGAAAGCAGTCCTTCTGAGGCCACCATCACCCTGATACCAAAACCAGACAAAGATACCATAAAAATAGAAAATTACAGGTCAATATCACTGATGAACATATAGATGCAAAGATCCTCAACAAAATACTAGCAAACCGAATCCAACAATCCATTAAAAGGATCATCCACCATAACCAAGTGGGATTTATCCCAGGGATGCAAGGATTTTTCAGTATCTACAAATCAATCAGTGTGATACACCACATTAACAAATTGAAGAATAAAAAACATACTATCATCTCAATAGATGCAGAACAAAGCTTTTAATAAAATTCAGCACCCGTTTATGATAAAAAAACTCTCCAGAAAGTGGGCATAGAGGGAATCTACCTCAACACGATAAAGGCCATATATGACAAACCCATGGCTAACATAGTACTCAACAGTGAAAAGCTGAAAGCATTTCCTCTAAGATCTGGAACAAGACAAGGATGTCTACTCCTACCACTTTTATTCAACGTAGCTTTGGAAATTCTAGCCATGGCTATCAGGGAAGAAAAAGAAATAAAAGGAATCCAAATTGGAAAAGAAGAAGTAAAACCGTCACTGTTTACAGATGACAGGATACTATACATAGAAAATCCTAAAGATGCTACCAGAAAACTACTAGAGCTCATCAATGAATTAGGTAAAGTCGCAGGATACAAAATTGTTCCCTATGAGATCTGGCTGCTGCTTCTCTGTGCATCCAATATTTACTCCATCTATTATTATTACTATTATTATTTACAAACTATCTTGACAAAATGAACTAATTTTCTCTATTCCCATCCCCGCAACCCACACCAATACTATTTTCATTGTATTCCACTGTAATGAAATAAATATTCTAAGTTGCCATTAAATAAGAGTTTGCTGCTAAGGTGAAGGTGGCAACTTAAATTTTATTCAAGGACTGAATAATCTTTGCACTTTCTGTTGATTAAGTTCTTTGGAATAATTGATAGATGGCTGGCAGAACCACTGATGCTGCCCCATTGTTGAAGACAAATTTATAGATTCTTCAAATGTCACTAGTATATAAATATTTTCAAATATCTTAATAATGAAACTTTAAACACTGTACTGTAGACTCTTATGTCTAACCTCCAAGGTACATTGATCATCTAGCTTAACTGATGTCATACAAACTTGGTTTACTTAAACTGGAACTATAAAGAAATTAAGTCATCTGGATATATTATTGAATCACACATGTTTAGAGACACTAAGTTTTACTTTACAAAATACCAAAAGGTTATTATGTTCAGGCTTAAAATTTATCATATTTTTCTGATGCATATTTTATTAATGAATTGTCTAAATGAATAGTTCTCATGGAATTCTCCAAGGCTTTAAGCAATTTCTTCAGCCTTATAATAGTAATATAAGATTGTGAATAAGTAGAAAAACATAAAAAGGCTTAGGCTTTTTAAATCAATCTCAATTTTAATGTATCTATTATTTGGAGAACTTTACTAAATATATATCTGCATGCTTAACATATTTATTTAAAAGGGAAGATAGTGCAGCAAAGGAAACAACCAAATGGAAAGGCAACCTATGGAATGGGAAAAATTATTTGCAATCCATATATCCCATAGGAGGTTAATATCCAAACTATATGAGGAGCTCATCTAACTCAGTAGCAGAAAAATCAATAACCTGATTAAAAAATGAACAAAGGACCTGAAAAGACATTTTTCTAAAGAAGACATACAAAGGCCAACATGAACAGGAAAAGGTGTTCAACATCACTAAGCATCAGGACAATGAAAATCAAAACCACAGTGAGATATCACCTCACATCTGTTATGATGGCTATTATCAAAAAGACAATAAATTACAAGTGTTGGCGAGGATGTGGAGAAAATGAATCCTTATATGCTGTTAATGGGAATATAAATTGGTACAGCCATTGTGGAAAACAGTATGGAGGTTCCTCAAAAATTTAAAAACAGAACTACAACATAATCCAGCAATTCCACTTCTGAGAATGTATTCAAAGCAAAAGAAGTCATTATTTTGAAGAGACGTCTGCACTCTCATGTTCATTGTAGCATTATTGACCATAGTCAAGGTATGGCAACAGCATAAGTCAACGAATGAATGGATCAAGAAAATGTGTGTGTGTGTGTATGCACACAAATACACACATACAAATACAGACAGACACACACCAGGAATATTATTCAACCACAAAAAGAAGGAAATCCTATTACTTGTGACAACATGATGAACCTGGAGTTCATGCTAAATGAAATAAGCCTGAGAGAGAAAAACAAACACTGCACCATTTATTTATACTATGTGGAATCTTAAAAAAAAAGAAAAAAAAAGTCAAACTCGTAGGAACAGAGAATAGAAAAGTGGTTGCCAGGGCCTGAGTGGTGGGAAAATAGAGAGAGGTTGATAAAAAGGTACAAACTTTCAGTTATAAGATGAATAAAGTCTGAGGACCTAATGTATAATGTGATGACTGCAGTCAAGAACATTGTATTATATAATTGAAATTTGCTAAGAAAGTAGAACTTAAATGCTCTCACAAAAAAAGAAATATGTGAGGTGATAGATCTGTTAATTCAGAGGAGTAGGCAGAATCCTTTCACAATGCATATAAATATCAAATCATACACTTACTCTTACAATTTTGTCAGTTATACCACAATAAAGCTGAAAAAAATAAAAATACTCCATTGTATACTTGAAATTTGCTGAGACTAAAACTTAAGTGTTCTTACCACAATCCCCCTTCAAAAAGGTAACTATGTGAGGTGAGGAATGTGTGAATTAACTTGATTGTAGTAATCATTTCACCGTTTGTACATATATCAAACCATCACACTATACGTCATACATGTATACAATTTTTATTTGTCACTTATAAAGCTGGGGGGAAAAGAAAGAAACTTCAACAACAAAAAAAGGAAGACAAATTCAGTAAGAGACTGAGGTAAGAAGCAGCCCTAACCCCTGCCTCTCACCCCGAGTGGGTGAGTAGAGGCTAGACTCAAGCCTTCCACAGCCATCAGTGGCCTCTCCCAAGCAGCCATGGATACCGTTTCTGGGACCAGATGGCAACCTGATGGCGAAGTAAGAAGAAGAGCAGCCCCTGAAAGCCTGGGGCATCTTGGGCCAAAAAAGTCAGTTAGCATGAAAGAGAGCTTGGCTGCCTCAGGCCAGGATCCTCGCAGACCTGGGGACCTTTGCCCCACCTGGGGGAGATGCTACTGCATCCTGACAAGGATAGGCAAAGGCTTTGTGGCCCAGCAGGTGTGTGGAGCCCTGAAAGACGAGGGGAAGTCAGGGAATGGTCAACTAGACCTCGGTATTAGAAGAGAGACAGGAAAGAATAATGGGCTATGTTTGGCCAACAGAAAGTGCACACCACCACTTGGGAAGATTCACTGCTCTTTATAGAAGGCTTGTGTATATAGTATGAAAAAAGCTCCTCTCAACTTCACCTGCCAAGCTTCTAAAATTCAACTTATTTCTCTACATCTAGGCCTTATAGATGTAAAGTCAACTGCATACAATAAAGCAGAGTTAAAAATCACCTGGCTTGTAAACACTCTTTTGTACAAGGAAAAAAAGAAAAGAAAAATTTAATCATAGAAAAGGAATACCTCCTGGGAATAACTTTTGGAAATGGAATTGTTAGGCCATCTCCATAAGTGACACTTCGACATTTGATCAATGGGTTAGAGCAGAAGGCCGTGAAGAGGCTGATTAGAAAACTGAAGGCATTCTTCATCTATAATTGGTGTATGTTGACTTAGGAGAAAGAATGCCTAGTATACTCAATTCATATATGAGAGAGCTAAAAGCTAGTATAATACCTAGGTTCATAAAAATCTATATAACTATAAACACCAGAAAAGAAAAATATATATCCCAGTATTAACACAAAGACATAAATGAAATGAGACTCTTCAGAGATGATTCTGCTATGAAGAGGAAAAGGTTCCTATGCCAGACTGCTTGTATTTAGAAGTCATATTTATATTATAACCATCTTTCCGTGGTGCATTTTGTTCCTCACTGTTGTATATGTAGTTAGCGGTGCAAAGTACTTTTTTGAAATAGCTAGTTTTTCTAGGTGCTCTAAAATGTATATCAAAAGCATGTAGTAAAATAAACACTTTAAAAGTGTTTTTTGTTAAAGTTCTTTGACATACTGCTGTTAAGCTGAATGGCCAAACGCCCTCTTCGAGCAGTACACGTTGTACGTGGGCACAGCTGTCCAGTGAGGATGAAGGAAAATGAGGCGTGAAGGACTCCACACCTGTGTGTTCAGAGTGAACTGAAGTCCCATGTATCTGTGTGCTGTGTTCTACCCGGCTGCTTACATGGTGTGTGTAATGGACAGGGGAGTCCTAATTGTACAGTATCTGGTCCTTCTGGATGGCTAAGGGTTTGCCAGCATATGACAAAAGGAGAATTGGAAAACTAGTACATTCTGTGTTAAAATTCATAGGAAAGATGGTTTTCTGAAAATTTGAGCCATATAATCCGTTGGATTGGTAGAGGAGTGAGAGAAGGGAAGGGTTCTAAGCTGGAACGTTCACATTTAAAGGACACTTGCAGATTATAATGATTATTAATTTGTGCAGTTTATTCAAAACTATTATATATATATATATATATCAAAGTTCTTACTTGAAATAGCTAGTCTATGTTAAAAACAGATGTAGTAAAATATCACTATAATTTTTTTTTTGTCAAAATTTATAGAAAATACTGTCTTTTGGAAATGGAATTGCTAAACCACTTATACGAGCCATAGGCTACTACTGATGTTGTTCAATGGTCTGGAGTGAGAGGAAAAGAATTACAAAAGATAATTTGCTAGTGTGTTTATAGACAGATAGTTTCAAATGAACCATTTTTCTGTATGTTATGTGCATCTTGTTTTGCTGTGTAGTGTGTATAATGGACAAATGAGTCCTAGTTTTGCAACATGTAGCAACTAGATGTTAAAAAAGTTGCCAATGTATGAAAAAGTCGATTTAGTAAAAAATGAACACATATTGTACACTTTGTTTTGAACTTTATTGGAAAGCTTACCTCCTATAAATGACTTTTGGAAATGAATTTATTCAATTACCTCTAAGCATTACAGATGTCTGTACTTGTTTACTGTGTTGGTGGTCGAGAGAAGGAAGTGAGGGAATATTTAAAAAACCTGGTAAATTAGAACCATTGCTATGTATGTAGTTTTATTTAGTAGTGCTATTTAGATAGTAACAAGTTTCTATTTGAAATATCTAATTTTTCCAGATATTTAGAAGTGCAAAAGGTATTTAAAAAGTAAAGGTACAACAGACACATGAAAAGATCCTCAACATTGCTAATAATCAGGGAAATGCAAATCAAAACCACAATGAGACACCACCTCACACCGGTCAGAATGGCCATCATCAAAAAGACCACAAATAACAAACGCTGGAGGGGCTTTGGAAAAAAGGGAACCCTTGTACACTGTTGGTGGGAATGTAAATTGGTACAGCCACTGTGGAAAACAGTATAGAGGTTTCTCAAAAAACTGAAAATAGAACTACCATATGACCCAACAATTCCACTTCTGGCTATATATCCAAAAGAAACAAAAACACTAATTCAAAAAGATACATGCACCTCAATGTCCATAGCAGCATTATTTATAATTGCCAAGACATGGAAGCAACCTAAGTGTCCATCAACAGATGACAGTTGATATATATGAATGGTATATATATATACCTACACACACGTATACACACACACACACACATGCATACACATGCACACACACCACATATTTATGTGTGTGTATATACACACATACATACATACAATGGAATACTACTCAGCCATAAGAAAGAATGAAATTTTGAAATTTTGCCATTCACAGCAACATGGATGGACTTGGAGGGTGTTACGTTAAGTGAAATAGGTCAAATAGAGAATACTGTATGATACCACTTTATGTGGAATCCAAAGAAATTCAACAAACTAGTGAATATAACAAAAAAGAAACAGACTCATAGATGTAGAGAACAAACTAATGGTTACAGTGAGGAGAGGGAAGGGGGAGGGGCAATAGAGGGATAGGGGATTAAGCAGTAAAAACTATTACATATAAAATATACTATCAGGATATACTGTACAACATGGGAAATATAGCCAATATTTTATAATAACTATAAATGAAGTATAACCTGTAAAATTGTGAATCACTATGTTGTACACCTGCAACTTATACAGTATTGTACATCAACTATACTTCAATAAAAAATTTTTTTAAAATAAATGTAAAGGTGGTAAAATAACACCACTTTGTAAGTAGCTTTTTTTTTTTTTTTTTTTTTTGGTGGTACGCGGGCCTCTCATTGTTGAGGCCTCTCCCGTTGCGGAGCACAGGCTCCGGACGCGCAGCGTCAGCGGCCACGGCTCACGGGCCTAGCCGCTCCGCGGCACGTGGGATTTTCCCGGATGGAGGCACGAACCCATGTCCCCTGCATCGGCAGGCGGACTCTCAACCACTGAGTCACCAGGGAAGCCCTGTAAGTAGCTTTTTATAATTGATGAGTAATTGTCTTTGGAAGTGGAATTGTTAACTACCTCTTTGAGCAGTATATTGTCTCTACTTGTTCATTAGGTTCGAAGAGGTGGGAGGGAAGAAATTGCAGAAGTTCTTTTTCTAGCATATGATCTAACGTCATATAAATTATATGATTTTTTAACTTTCCTGTACTGCATATATTATGTACGCACTAGACAAATGAGTCTTAAATTTATAGTATGTATTCTCTACGTATTAAAGAGGTGGCCAATGTAAGACAGAAGTAGAGTTGGTAAATTAACACATTCTATAACTTTGTATTAAAACTCACAAAAATGACTTTTAGAAATAAAATTGTAAAACCACATTTATGTGACATGTGTGCCTGTACTCTACCACTGGGTTGGTGGGTGAATGAAAGAATTGAAGTGAAGGGCACTAGACTAGAATGTTCCTGTTTAGAAGACACTTTCAGATATAAATATAATCACATATGTGTAGCTGCTTCAACACGACCAGGCATTTTGTAGTGCTGAATAACTACATTTGTAAGTAATTATTTTAAACATATAGTCTTTCTAGATGTTTAGAAGTACACAGATTACATTAAAAGTTGAGATAGTAACATAGCACATTTTATAACTACTCTTTTAAAATTCATGTGAAATACTATCTTTTGGAAAAGGAATGGTCCAACCACCTGTGAGAGGTACACTGTGTTTGTGCATAGGTTTCAGGGGAGTGGGAGGAGAAAGGAGTGTAAAAGGCTTTATGCCACTATGTTCCCAGGAGCAAAGATTAACCACTGTCCCATATGCCTGTGTACTTGCTGTATACATAGCAGATGTAACAGAAAAATGAGACCTCATTTTACAACATCTGGTCTTTCTAGATGTTTAAGAGTTTGCCACCAAATAACAAAAGTAAACAAATACATTTCAGGTTAAAATTCATTTTCTTGAAATTCACTTGTAGAAGTGAAATGATTAAAATCACCTCTAAGTATTACAGATGGTTACCTTTGTGCAGTGGATTGATAGGGGCAGGAAGAGGAAGGGACCTAGGTCAGAATGTTCCTATTTACCAGATGCTTTAGTATTATAGTCTTTATTCCATGTGTACAATTTATTCAATGCTACAATATGTGTAGTGGACAAACTTAAGTCCTGCTTAAATATCTAGTCTTTCTCGCTGCTTGGAAGTGCACAACATATGCTAAAAGTGGAGGATATAAAATAACACATTTTTTCCCTTAGGGATCCACAGGATGATTATCTTTTGGGAAAGGGACCGTTGAATTTGATCTCTTAGAACAGCACAGTGACACTTCACTGCGTGGCAGGGGCGAAGGAAGAGAAAGAAGTGAGGAGGGAAGAGTTGTATGCTCAGGAGTTGTTTGACAAGATCAGATATCTAAACATATTCTTTATGTGTATTTTAGTTAATATTGCTATGTATTTTTAGGATAGACAAGTCCTAAGTGACCAAAAGTAAATGTAGTGAAATAACCTTTCTATAAATATATTTTGTTCATTGACAGAAAAGATTGTTTTTTGGAAATACTCTTTGTTAATCAACGTCTTGGAGCTGGACATATTTCTATACTAAGTCATTCGGATAGTGAAGGAGGAGGAAGAAAGGTGAAAGGAATAGCTCTTTGTTAGCATATCCATATCTATAAGACAGTACAGACCACAGTCCTTTATACGGGTATCTTCTAAAGTACCTATGTTTGTTGTGGACAATGTGCAGTCCTTACTTTCATCTAAGATTTTTAGATTTCTTAAGGTGACAATGAACAAGAAAAAGAGTTTGTGGATTAGCCAGTTTCTAGATATCTTTTGTTATAGTTGTAATACTGTTATATAGAAAAAGAAGCATCTTGAACCAAGAATTGTTAAACCAGCTCAGTACATCCTTCAGGGCTTATTAACCGGGCTGGCAGCAGAGGGCTAGAAGTACAAGGAAAGGGATTATGCAGTTGTGTTCACATTTATAATTTGATTACATCCACTGATGAATGAATGTATCTCTTATGGTTGTAATATACTTTTAACTAATTTGATGGAAACCCTTTCTTGCTAATATTTTAATAATTTAGATCTGATAATGAATTCTCTCAGAAGGATTATACCTATTGTACTCTATTGTTTTACATTGCATTTTTAAATTGAGTATTAAGGGAATGCAGTATTTTAATGTAATTCTACCAACATCTTTATCCAGAGGCCTGTTGCCATTTTCGTCTTTATGAAATTTTGTTTCTGTAAAAGACAGGATTACATTTTTTTTTTTTTGACTGACTTGGTGAAGTGCATTCTCAGTTATCAAAATTCTCATAGGTTTGGGACTTAATTAGTAAATATTCATAATGTGCAAAAGCATAATACACACTAGACAAGCTCAACCACATAAAAATGTATGTTCAGTTACGTGTATGAACATACACAAGGACTCACAAAGACACGTCAAACTTTAAACTCCTTACGTTTATGGATGATTTTGTATTCTTTGTTTCTTATGTGTCTCAGTTTTACTATAATACACATATTAACTTTTAGAAGTTCAAGAAAAAAATGATATTTTTAAAAGGAGAGAAGTGTCTTTTGTTTAGGATATAACGTATAACAAAAATTAAAAACCATACATATATGTCTTTGTTTCCATCCGGAGCTTTGAAAGAAGAATCTATTGTTTTAAAATGTAACTAACTCCCATACCTGCCACTAAAGCCTAAAATGTTCAGGTTCTTATAACAATCTTTTTCAAAATTAATAATGACGTCGTCTGGTTAAACAGAATTATATCTTGAAGGGAGCCATTCCTGTCACATAAGAAACACAAAACCAGGAAGAGAAAAGGGATAAATAGGAAAATATAGCCATTTGATAACAATGCAAATTTACAGACATTAACATACATCTTAAATAATATTTTGTTGTAGTAGGTTGCTAAAACTATAGTCAATTATCAAAACTAAAAGAAGGGAATTCAAAAACACCTGGAATGCAATTTCCCGGGAAACTCAACAGCTAAAATCTGAAACATAATAGAATTTCTTCATTTATTCTCATCCGGAGTCTTCACTGCCACATGAGAATCTAGTAATTCCAAGCAGAAACATTTGTTGGTGGAAAGGAGAAGGCTTTGGGGAAATAAAAAGTGTTTGGAGTCAGAGGCAGAGACTCTGAACTGATATTTTAGATTAAAACCATCAGGACATTCAATTTTCTCCCAAATACTTGGAGAGTCTCATCAATCAGTACAGCTTTCCAGTCTGAAAACCACAGTATCCATTGTATAATTTTACTTTGTGAAAACTATGCAAGGCCAAGCTCAGAACTCATGTTTCTGCAAAGTAGAAAAATTTCGTAACTGCTATTGACTTCTTCACTGTTTTATGTTAGTAACAATAAATATGTTCTAATTCTAGTGTAATCACACTATCCTTTTCCTAACAGTAAAATGAAGTTATCAAATTTATGTTAAAGGTCTGGAGGTCAGCTAATAAAAATCAGTTTGCCAACATTACAGGTGACCCTACCACATATGAATAATTGCTTACGGCTATTGCATGTACACAGTTCACTGGATAAAACTTCAGAAATTGGCTCCTTGGTTTTTATACTTCCCATAATAAAGAATCTCATTTTTTTCTTCTACCACAAACTTTTTACAAGGCATCAAATTAGCTTCTAAAATAGCTTAATTTCTATTTTAAAAATCTATCTTCCAGCAACTTTTAACACCTCACTGGTTAATTATGTTAGTTGAACAAAAATTCAAAACAAATGGCACATTGATATTTACCTTTTCGTGAAGTTAATTATCTTGGAAAGGTAAGTCAGTAATCACACAGCATGAAAGTAAAGATATATTAGTTTTTTTGTGTGGGTCACATAAGCTGTACTCTTAACACTGTTTGTCTCATAAGCACATTTGTCAATACCGATAAGAAACACAGAGTGGATGCTAAGCAAGAGACAGCAACTGCAGCAGCTAAGGAAAAAGGGAAATTCTAGGCCCTCAAATTTGCAAAGTTTGCCATAGCAAGATCAGCCATCAAAATTCTCAGCATGCAATCACTTCCTGATAACCGCCCCCCCCACAAAAAAACCGGAGTTGCTAAAGAGTCATTAAAATAGTTTTAGCTCTTAAGCGTACTTTCCCTTACTCTTACTAAATCTATCCTTGAAATAAATCAAACTCCATTTTCCAAGGTGGTATTTCAACCAACAATGCATTTTACTCTACTTTTATTCCTCTCTTTCTTGTTTTGAAAGCTATTAAAGCATTAGAAGCTATAATGCCATCAGTTATAAAGTCTGGATCATAAAGTTTTTCTATAAACAAGGAAAATGAAGAACATAGATAAAAATCAATAGCTTAGTGTTTGATCACATGAGTCACAATGAAAAGAAATATGAATGTAGGTCACAGACTTATTTAAAATGCCAGGGATTATAGTATTTCTGTGTTAGCAGGTACATGGTTCTTCCAGTCAATATTTCCCGCTTCAACTCAAACATCAACAATATTTCTCAGGCTAATTAGCTATGTAAGTGGCGATTTTTCTCCAATTAGAGAAACTTGGTTATTACCACCTAATTACTCCAAAGGGGCTTTTTAAAATTTGAGGTATCAAATAAACTTATGTTTTCTGCAGATTCAATTTGCTTCTTTTCTGCTGATGAGAGACAAGGGAGCAATAAGCCTTCAAATTGAATATTTGCTAAAATTACTATGAACAATACAAACCTAATTGGTTTCTGATAATCACTTGTTTTATCATGCCCATGCCTTCCACCATGGTTCATTTTGATAATGAATAAAAGATTTTTTTAATCCAAATACTATGTTTTGATGATCATAGAACTGTACCTACAAAATTCTTTAAATGCTGTATTTCAAGATAGATGGCCTTTGCTTGTTTATGTAGTCAAAATCTTATTACCTGTCTTACACATAGCAAAAAACTGCAGTAAATGAATGTGAAAACTTGAAACCCAGAGTACAGTAACAGAAGGAATATATTGTTCTAAGGCAGAATCATATATCTTAAAAAGAGCTGTCATTTTAAAAAGTTGTTCTCCTTTTCCTACATGGAAAACCACTGTCATTAATTTTGACTGAACTTCTCTCTCATTTATATCAATAAATCCCCTGACAAACTTAAAAACTTCTTCTACCTTTATTGTCTGACAGAGGCAACCCACTGTGAGAAATAATGGTGCTCATAAATGAGAGGCAAAGAAGCAATAACAGTTTCATTTACAGATCATTAAACAAGAAACCACCTCAGAGAAAAGATCTCTGTTTAAGGCTCTGTACTGGGCTGGCATATTTCAGATGGGTAAATTCATAGGAATACCTCACCACTTCTACAAGGACAGCTGAAGAAAGCTCTCATTACAATAATAATTATTTGTGCTTTTCACCAAATATCAAGTTACTATGCAAAAGAATTATGCTTTTGGAAAGATGGTTAAATGCTTTCATTAAGTAATAAAACATTTGTTAAATTCACTATGTCATAAGTGGAACGTGATCTTTACTACAATTTTTTGACGTATAAGAAAAATTTTTTGATATATAAGAAAAATATGCACATGTGCATGCTCACACTCCCCCCAGCACATACATAATTCCTAAAGAAAGACCACAGCAAGGAAGAGTTCTCAAAATATGTGTTTACTATTTTTGATCCAACAAAATTCAAAGAAATGTGTTTTCCTAAAATAATTCAGAAATGTAGTAAAATCCTACCAATGTTTTCCTCCATAATTTCTTCCACAGCCTCCTTGCTTAGAAAACACTTTCTTACCCAGATGTCATATTTTTATCTGTATTTCTTGATTTTGTCCTCAAATTCTGTTCTTCAGTGTTTCCCACCTCAATAAATGGGAAATCCATTTCACCAACTGTGCACCATAGATAAATTTTGCCTCTCCTATACTTGAAATTTTTATCACATACTCTGTATACTTTATCTCTGATCACTTCAATTCAGCATAATATTTTTAAGATTTATCCATGTTGAGTATCAGAATTTTATTCCCTTTTATTTCTGTGTAGTTTTCCACTGTATGACATTTCCAACCTGGGAGTATTCAGAATGAAGTTGATACAAACATTCTTCTATAAATCATCTTCGTAAAGTCATTTTTTAAAATTTCTCTTCAATACCTAGGAGTAAACTGGCTGTTGTGTCAGTTATCAATTTGTTGCCACTCAGCTCCAAACCTGTCCGTCATTTCCAAGTCTGCAGCAACATAGTGGGAGCCTGTAAATATGTGGTCCTTTGACAGCCGGCACCAAGTTAAGTTTGTCAGTAGAGGATACTGAAGAAAAATTTCTCTTCATGGTTCCAACGAGCACCTGTCCTCTGGCACCTACAGAGCACGTGGCTTCTGCAGTACTCAGTGGCAATGAAACATAGCACCTTCCTGTGGGCAGCTTCCCCTACCACTCTCTTGAAAGCCTTTCCAGCAAACTTCCAAAACACAGAACCTCTCTGGGGAAGGCTTCTCCTCGCACTCCAAAGGGCATATTTCCCGTGATTTCCCCAGGCACAGTACCTCAGCAAGCTTCACAGCCATCCTGTGAGCCACAGTTGTGCTCCCCAAGGAAGCAGGGATCTCAGCCTGGGATGTGGGAGGGAACAGGGATTCTCTGGTGTTACCTCAGCCTTAGGGGTAATAGCTGTTCCATATATCTACTATTCTTGTACTCTTGAAAATTTTCTTTACCTCTCACTAGCCAAACCCCGTTACTCCGAGCCCATTAATTCCATTAAGTTTTCCCTCTTCAAATTACTGTGTAGTTTCTTCTGACTGTACTCTGGGTTACAGAGAAAACATATTTTAAAACAGTGTTTAAAAGTTGCTTTTAAAAGCATTTGACAAAATAGTTTTGAAAAAAAATTCTACAATTGTAACACCCCCGTTAGCAATGTATGAGAGTCTAGACTACAAGTCTGTGGCTCCCCTATTCAATTCTTCCAATTTATGGTGGGCTTATGTTCTTAAGTGTGTCTTTTGATGAGCAGAAGTTTTTACTTATCATGAAATCTAATTTATTAGGTTTTTTCTTTTGTGTTTAATAGTTTACATGCGTGTGTATCCCAAGAACCCTTTGACCACTCCAAGGTTAGGAAGATACAACCCTATACTTTTAGAAAGTTTATATTAGCTTTTATATGTAGGTCTATGACTCATCTTTAATAAATACAGTTTATGACTTGAGACAGAGGTCAAGTTATTTTTCCCCCCCTCACCTGATCAGTTTTTCCAGGACAGCTTTTTGAAAAGACTTTCCGTTCCCCCACCGAACTGCTTCAGTGCCATTATCAAAAATCAATTAACTAAATGTATATACTTTTTAAAATCTGTCCTGTTTCCCTGAACTATTTGTAAGTCTGTCTTCATGAGAATACAACATTATTATTGTAGCTTTACAGTAAATTTTTAAGTAGGTAGTGTAAGTCCTCCAATCTGATTGTTTCCCAAAATTACTCGGCCCTTATTAAGGCCCTTAACATTGCCATATATTTTATTACCAGCTTGGCAATTTCTACAAAAACTTGCTGAGATCTTGAATGGGATTAAGTCTTATATCAATTTGGAGACTGTAACAGCTGAGCAATAATGAATCGTCTAATCCATGAAAATACTGTCCCTCTCCACTTACTTGGGTCTTTTAAAATTTCTTTCATCAATGCTTTTTAATTTTTAGTGTATAGGTCTTACAAGTACTTTATGAAATTTAATTCTAAGTATTTGTGATGCTTATGTAAATGGTATTTTATCTAATTTTCAAGTGTGATTGCTGGGTATAGAGAAATTGGCTTTTTATAATGATCTCATAGCCTGAAATCTTGCGAATTTATTCATTCTAATAATTTTATAGATTCTTTAGAACTTTCTCTATATATAACTATGCCACCTATGAATAAAGACAGTTCTTTTTCCTTTCTAATTTGTATACCTCTCATTTCTTCTTGCCTTTTTACACCAACTAGAATTTTAGTACAATGCTGAATAAAAGTAGTAAAGCATGGTATTCATCATCCTACAGGAGGAAGTAAATAAAGAGTTTTATGTAAATGTTTTTAATCAGGTTGAGAAAGTTCTCTACTATTCCTATTTTGCTGAGTATTTTTCTTTTTTTTAACATCTTTATTGGAGTATAATTGTTTTACAATGGTGTGTTAGTTTCTGCTTTATAACAAAGTGAATCAGTTATACATATACATATATCCCCATATCTCTTCCCTCCTGCGTCTCCCTCCCTCCCACCCTCCCGATCCCACCCCTCCAGGCAGTCACAAAGCACCGAGCTGATCTCCCTGTGCCATGCAGCTGCTTCCCACTAGCTATTTTACGTTTGGTAGTGTATATATGTTCATGCCACTCTCTCACTTTGTCACAGCTTACCCTTCCCCCTCCCCATGTCCTCAAGTCCATTCTCTAGTAGTTCTGTGTCTTTATTCCCATCTTACCCATAGGTTCTTCATGACTCTTTTTTTTTTTTCTTAGATTCCATATATATGTGTTAGCATATGGTATTTGTTTTTCTCTTTCTGACTTACTTCACACTGTATGACAGACTCTAGGTCCATCCACCTCACTACAAATAACTCAATTTTGTTTCTTTTTATGGCTGAGTAATATTCCATTGTATATATGTGCCACATCTTCTTTATCCATTCATCCGATGGTGGACACTTAGGTTGCTTCCATCTCCTGGCTATTGTAAATAGAGCTGCAATGAACATTTTGGTACATGACTCTTTTTGAATTATGGTTTCCTCAGGGTATATGCCCAGTAGTGGGATTGCTGGGTCGTATGGTAGTTCTATTGGTAGTTTTTTAAGGAAACTCCATACTGTTCTCCACAGTGGCTGTATCAATTTACATTCCCACCAGCAGTGCAAGTGTGTTCCCTTTTCTCCACACCCTCTCCAGCATTTATTGTTTCTAGATTTTTTGATGATGGCCATTCTGACTGGTGTGAGATGATATCTCATTGTAGTTTTGATTTGCATTTCTCTAATGATTAATGATGTTGAGCATTCTTCCATGTGTTTGTGGGAAATCTGTATATCTTCTTTGGAGAAATGTCTATTTAGGTCTTCTGCCCATTTTTGGATTGGGTTGTTTGTTTTTTTGATATTGAGCTGCATGAGTTGCTTATATGTTTTGGAGATTAATCCTTTGTCAGTTGCTTCATTTGCAAATATTTTCTCCCATTCTGAGGGTTGTCTTTTGGTCTTGTTTATGGTTTCCTTTGCTGTGCAAAAGCTTTTAAGTCTCATTAGGTCCCATTTGTTTATTTTTGGTTTTATTTCCATTTCTCTAGGAGGTGGGTCAAAAAGGATCTTGCTGTGATTTATGTCATAGAGTGTTCTGCCTATGTTTTCTTCTAAGAGTTTGATGGTGTCTGGCTTTACATTTAGGTCTTTAATCCATTTTGAGTTTATTTTTGTGTATGGTGTTAGGGAGTGTTCTAATTTCATTCTTTTACATGTAGCTGTCCAGTTTTCCCAGCACCACTTATTGAAGAGGCTGTCTTTTCTCCACTGTATATTCTTGCCTCCTTTATCAAAGGTAAGGTGACCATATGTGCGTGGGTTTATCTCTGGGCTTTCTATCCTGTTCCATTGATCTACATTTCTGTGAGGTTTTCTTTTTCATATAAATGGCTGTTGAATTTTGAGAAATGTTTTTCTGAATTTATCAAGATGATCACAGAAATGTTCTATGTTAATATGGTGAACTACTTTGCTTGATTTGTGAATATTAGACCAGTCTTGCTCTCCTGGAAAAAAACATTACATGAACATAATGTATTATCCTTTTTATATAGTACTGGGTTGAATTTGCTAATATGTTAAAGATTTTTGTGCCTATGTTCATGATAGATATTGGATCATAGGCGTCCCCGTCTCCCCTGTAATATCTAAGTCTGGTATGGGTACCAGAATGATGACTCATAAAAAATTTGGGAATTATTCGTTCCTTCTCTATTGTCTGAAAGTTTTTATCATATGGCTCTTACATGATTTAAATGTATTTGATATCAGTCATCAGTAAAGCCATGTGGACACGCAATTCTCTTCGCAGGAAGAAAAATTTGTTTCATTATACTTTCCGTGGTGTTATTGCTGATTGTACTGGATTGTTTGTTGTCAAACTGGCATTATTGCTTCAAAATAAGTCTGGGAAATTCATTCCCGAAAACTCTTCCTTATATTATTCTAAGTAAAATTTTCTAAAGACAAGGTCATGCATGAGATTTGAAAGCTGAACTGAAGCACTGGCCTTTATTTGCAGATGGATCACGGTTGAAAGATCCAGTGATGACTGCTCACTAAAAGGCATAGTTTGTCTGTGCTCTCTTCCCTACTCATCTTTCCAGCTGCTTGCCTGGCCAACCACCCATGCTTGCCACCCGACACAAGCCCACAGAGAGAGGACAGATCCCACGAAGAAGCAGCAGTTCCTCCAGAGACAGATGGTTTTAAAGAGGCAACAACTTCTATGCAGGCAGCAGTTTCTAGACCTCTCTAAAAGTTTCCCTTTGGCCGATCCACTTTGGTGTCCAGTCACACACAACTTCTCAGATTTTCCCTAAGCTCTCACTAACCCCTCCATGCTAGTGCTGAAGTGGGTTGGGATTAGTTGCTGTTCCTCTGATCTCTCACCGTCACCCACCTCATCCTCTTCTATCTTCTCCCAGATTATGTAAACCCTAATTCCTAAATTAAATACTCTCTCCCCATAATTGTAGCTGGTCTATTTTCCTGATAGAATTCTCACTGATATACTGATATATAGAAAATATAATTTAAAAAAATTTTTGCATTTTGACCTCCTGCTTTATTAAACTTTTTAACTGTTCTATTGGTATCTCAGTTGATTTTTCCTTGGAAACATATCATTACCAGCTTTGATACTTCAGTCCTTCCTTTCCAATGTATGTACCTGTTATTTTATTCTCATATTAGTTTATTAAAGTGTAAGAATAATGTTAATTCTTATATCTTTAGTGATTATGGTAGAGATGCCTCCAGAGTTTCACTATAAAGTAGATCTCCCCCACCTTGAGGTATATTCTTTATCATATTGAAGCCATGTCCTTCTCTTGTTTGTATTGATATTAAAATATCTTTGGATTTTTGGAGACATTTGATCTTACCATACTTGATTCCTGCAATACTTGATCAAACTGTAATTGTTCATTAATAATATGCTGAATCATATTTGCTTTAGAATTTTCCCTTTATATTCGTAAGCATGATTGCTTTATTTATCAAATAGTGTCCTTAGTTGCAAACGAAAATTCTTTCACATTCAGCTCTCACACCAGTCTAACTGGATTGGTAGAATGGATTCAGTAGCTGAAAGTAAGACTTTAGATTCTACCCTTGTGAGAAACAAACAGAGAAATAAAAATAAATGCAAAGATGTTGGCCAGCCATGAATGATTAATGTCCACTATGGTCTATACCTTTTAAATGTTACTTTGACCAGATTTTCTTATCAGATATGTAACTTCTTAATACAAAAAGTCCCTTAGTCCTCTATGCTCTTTTCCTTAAAGAGCCAGAAAGTAAATATTTTAGGACTATGGGTCCTGTTTTCTGTCACACTACTCTACTGTGTCACTGGAGAGCTAAAGAAGTCATAGACAGTAAATAAATAAATAGGTGTGACTGCGTTACAATGAAATATTATTTACAAATACAAGTAGTCAGCCCACAAGCCATAGTTTGCCAACTCCTATTCTAGAACAATTGTATACTGCATGAAAATCTCTTCCTTAAAAGTATAAAAGGGCTAACCTAATTAACACTTCATACAAAAATGACAAACCTTGCCCTTTGTAACTATTTTTGCTTGAATTTTCTGTCTACAATCTTTGGTTTCTATTTATATTTGTTTGTCAGATCATTATGCATCCTACTACTTTTAGCCATATTAAGTTACTTTGGTCTTTTGCTGTGGTCTCTTGCAGACAACATATATTAACATTTAGTTTTAAATCAATTTTCAAGTTTTGGGGGGGGGGTTAGTTATGCCAAAAGCACTGAAAGTCTGACTGTATAATTCTTTGAAGAATATATATTATCAATGTGGATTATGAATGAGTAATAAATAGACCCCTGGAATGAGTATCAACGGACCAATCTCTTTACTAGCATCACAATGACAGTTAACACCACTGTTTCTAGGCATTGAGCTAGAAACAGATTTAAAAGCAGCAACATAAATAGCATGTGAACAGAATAATTACTTTTTCCATGAAAAATAAAAAGAATGATTTTATTTCTGTTAATAGATGTGTCAAATGTAAAGCTATCTAAAATATTTAGAGTAATTAGCAAACTTAGAATAGTAACAATCAGTTTGTATTTTTAACAATGGATGAGTAATATTCCTCCCGCCTTTTCTTACATTTCACATTTTTGTATTTAAACTTTTTTCCTCACATTTAAAGCTTTACAAACTATGCACTAGTGTTACTGGCTTTATGTACGAGTAGTAGCATGCACTAGGGTACAGATATAAGTATCCAGAGGCCAAGTCTTTTGATTCATCTCCAATAACAAGATCAGTTTTCTAAAACTAAGAATTAAATTATAGTTCTAAATTTGGAATGCACTACTTGTGTCACCTTTAACAAAAACTTGATTTTCTTGGCCTCAGTTACCTTTTCCTATAAAATGGGAGAAGTAAGGTTTTCCTTTCCCATCTCCCAAGGTTTTATGAAAAGCAAAAGACATACTTTGTAAATTCACATTCAAAACTATAAACCAGTACACAAAAGTAAGATTTTGTTGAACTGTGTTCTCAATAATCTGTTGTTTTTGTTATTATTTTCATTCAGGACATTAAACATTGTTTTAATTATCTTTTTTCAACATTTTTAAAATTCAGCATGATACCAAGATACTCATTTCTAACTAATGGCACAGATGCATTAGAAACATTAAAGAATAATCAGAAAAGCTTATAATAATAACCAATTTGAAAGTTAGAACATCTTGACCCCTTTAATAAAGTATATATAACGTTTGTGAGATAGGATCTGTATAAAAGTACCATACATTTGAAAAAAATAGCTACATTGGTATTCCAAAGAAAACTTCTTTAATTAGAAAATAATTATTGAATTATAAAAAATTAAATGTGGAGATCCTTCAAAGAACTCTTTTCATGCATTCAAATATGGCCTATTTTATTCAATAGCAATGTGCATATACTTCGTATAAAAAATTGTATATGCTGAAATATGTCTTTATTTTATAAATTAAAAAAAAAGACTGCACTGAGGTTTTGCCTTTTTTTTTTCTTGCTTTCTCCTTCCTATGTTTCTACTCATCTTTGCTTCTCAAGTGCCAATGTTCTCCTGTCACCTTTTAACGGAAGTCCAAAGTCTTCCACGGAGATGCCTCTACTTAAACTACCCCCTTCCCAAAATATTTGAACCTTCAGAATGACCTCTCTCTTCCTCTGATCTGTGCCATCCATCAAAAATCCTAGTCTCTTTATATACTTTGGACTTAAGAAGACATCAGTATGAAAATAATTCAATTAATCTACTTCATAATAATAAATGACAGACTTTTAACCCTTCATTTGATGTTTGCATTTTTAAAGAGGATTTTTGATAACTATTTTTTCAAGACAATATGTCACAATGAAGAACTAAATTTCCAGGTGAGATTATGATTTGGGGGACAGAGACTCACTGTGGAATGCTCTTTAAGCTGAGAGCACCAGGTCCTTCATCTTAGTGATCCTGTCCCCTGGATATATTATTAAATTTGGCCTTCAAACCCAATTATCATATTACTCATGGCAATGGTCATTTATGCCTAGCCTAATAAATTTGGAATGGTAACACAGAGCTCCACGCAGCAGGTAAAATTTGGGGAGGGTCTTTACTTCAAAGAACAGAGGCAAGCATAACAGTATCATGTTCAGATCTAGCCCCACAGCACACATATCTCCCTGCAGTCCACAAAAACATATTTTCTATTTAGCATACATTGTACTGAGGAGCTACTGCAGTCTGGAACATTTAGGTCATCTGGGAGCAGTTAGTTTAGTTGGGACAAACAGTACTACATATCTTAATAGCTCTTAGGGGCATCTTTCTAATACAGTTGAGTGTACTAACCAGTGTTCATTATGATGAGCCTGAGTCATCAAGAAAAGGGTAAATTATGCTCAGCATGCTCTGTTTACTGAGGAATGCCCTTCTAAAAAGAAGATGGAAAAATCCTGTTTAAAGCATGGGAATAATAAAGCAGAAAGTCACTTGCCTGCTTCGTTCCTCTCTCAGCAATCCTTTCAAGTTCTTTCAAGACAGAATTTGATTTAGGGATAAATCTCAGGTTAGAGTGAGATTCTTCCATATACACAAGGTAACATTTTCCAAGACAGGCCACAACCAACACCTTTTAAAAGCTTTTCAGGACTACAAAAAGATTCCTGAATCAGTTGTTACAGATGGTATTACCTCAGAGACCAATTTTCCTTTTAACTTAACATTAACCCAATTAAAGGAGGGAACTCGAGGAACTGGGGCACAAAGCCAAAAGATGAGAAAGGTCCACGCTCTCTGCCACCTATCCCACCTCATGTTGCTTAACTGTGCATGGATTAGTAGAGAGCAAACAATCTAAGAACATGCTTTAAGTTCAATTTGAATGTGTCCACATTCTTCTTGTACTTTGATAATAATGATGAACAAAAAAATCCCCTTGGCATTTCACCTTTTTCTACACTAATTTGATTCCTTTAAAAACGAATTTCAAATAAAGGCATTCAAACACCAAGAGGAATTACTAAAAATTGTGAGAAAAACCCATGCTCCTAAGGTTTCTTCTGAGAATCACTTCTCTGTTATCTTTAAGAATTTTAACTGAACTTTGAATTCATGTTTCTAGTTTTTTAATCAAATAATGGGATTAATAAATTTCAATAACAAATTTACTTCTAGAAATTATATATTAAAACATCAGGGAAGGTAAGCAATGCCAAAAATGTTAGTTAAGAATGCAAAAAGATGCTTTCAAAATCTTTAAAGCACCCCTATGGCTCTGATAAAAATTAAACATGAGACAAAATTTACATAAACTTCACGTCTCATTAGAATCCATACATTAGAAACAGGCAAAGTATAAATTTATGTGTGATGAGCACAGTAATATAAGTAATAAATTTTTTAAAATTTAAGATTTAGCTTAAAATCAACCACAATGATATTTAAAGTTTGAAATTTTCAGTAAAAAATGGAATATTATGGAAAATAAATATAACAGAAGCTTATTGTATCAAAATAGACTAGTCTGAAAATATATATATGAGAGAAATGGTAGCTTTCCTAAAGCTTACACTCAAATTGAAGATGATATTCCATGTAGGTTTCCTTTTTGTACCTTAGATTCTCCCATAAACCAGAATCACTGGTAAATGTCCATACTATCAGCTTATTCCTTAATATGCAGTGAGAATACAGAGTTGTTCAACAAAATATATATAATTTGCTCTGTGCTATAAAATATACAGTGTGCACATCTTAAAATATTTTGTAAAATAAATGAGCTGCAAATACAGCTTTCAGTCTACATATAATTTTCTCTTTTATTGAGCATATTTTCATTGTTTTTACTTCTATTATGAGTTTGGGGGTCAAGAAATGCCAGGTCTGAGTAGCATACTTCTGTTCAGTGGGGCAATGATGTTAGATGTCCTGCCACTGTGTTGTTCCTCCAGTCCTGAGTGTCCCAAACCAGCTCGTCCTTTTCCTACAACCTTTCGGAGTTCCCTTTGGTTGTCTCTTGTGTTATTACCAGGGTTTATACTTGTTCTTAGTGAGGAAGAGCAGGGAAGATTGGTTTATGCCACCTTGTCCTCAAAATTTTTTTAGAAGCCAAATAGTAAAAATTCTTTCCTTAATTTCTTTTTATATTTTGTTACTCTCTCAGCATCATGGCAACCCACATAAAAAATGGTCAAGAAGGAGGTTTCTAACATTATCTTTCAAGGAGATCTCTTGCCATAGGTATTCCAAGAATTACAACATTCAGGAAAAAGCCACCATTTGCTGTTAAAGGATTACCTAAAATTTGTATCTTAATTGAGCTAATTTCCACTGGAGAAGTAGGTAAGAATGGAGGAGATGTAGGAGATAATACATTTTCCCATATCCACCCTTGTTCATCACAGTATCCCCAGTTTATATTCGCCAGTTATCACAACTGTGACTGGTACATAGTAGGCGATCAATAAATAGTTGTTCAATGTCTGAATAAATGAACAGATAGATGTCCTATACACAATTATCAGAGCAACAGGAAAAATAACCAAACAGTAGGAAATCCGTCATACAATGTATGGCCATGCATTCAGTCTTAAAGAGAAAAAGTCAGCTCTTTGCAGATTACTGTGGAAGGGAGAGGGCTCAGAACTATGCCTATAATAGTTGTGAAACATCTGTAGGACTCTATCAGGCCCCTGTAGTATCCATTTTTGGCAAAGAGCGTTTACTATTTTTCAACTCTCTGAAACAGAGAACAAGCTGAATATTTATATTTCAACAAATTGGAACCAAGAATTAGTATTTCTTAGTATTAGTATGTTTTGAATTTACCAGTGATTAAATGGTTATTGTGTATTTCTTGTGAAAATCAGATACTTGCTGTTGAAATATAAAATATAAGAACCTGATTGAGGTTTTACAAGAGCAATACTTCCAGCAGCAAGAAAATGAAGATCAAATCAGAAATATTGATCAGTCAGAATGTTTCTATTTCACCGTGTGCAGGAGACAATTCAATGAAGACAAGTCAGCTTACAGCAAGGAAAATGCAACTGCTTACCACCATTTTCCTTAATATAAGGTAAAATGTGGATTCAAAACAAATTGCCAAGCCCAAGTCCTATTTCTACTACTGTCTAGCTCTTCAAACTGGGTAAAATTAATGAGATCAACTATGCCTGTTTTGGAACGGTAAAACGGGAATCACAGCAATACCTAATTCAAAGGGTTTTGGAGAAGATTAAATAAACATCTGGTACTTGTAAAGCACTGTGTCTGGCATAGAGTAAACACTCCACATGGCTATTATACTTTTCCCCATATTTAAGAAAAGTAATATTTATCCATGAAATATATGTTTTCCACTCTGTGTTGTTTTCATTAACTGAAAATATATTAACAAAAAATTGTTTCAAAATTAATTGAAGTTCTTCCTGTTTTGCTAGTAATTTCTACAAATTTCTCTTTTATAAGGTTTGTGCTTTTCATTCTTAACATACATGCCCTTTCAGTTTGCTTCCAAACATCTAAAAATGGGCACAGTGTTATTTTCTTTTTTATGGCACAGTAATGCAATTCCCTATCATTTAGGAGGAAACAAAACATATATTCTAAAATCAACATGAAATAATGTTAAATTATATACAATGTTTGGATATATATGACATAGATTTAGTGTTAAACTATACTGTCATGAACGAATGTTGTAAACATAAAAATGAAAAGTTAAAAAAGGGAAGAGGTTTAGTTGCATACTTTTTAAATTACAACATTCTAAGAAAGTATGAAAGGAAAAGAAAGTATATTAGTGGTGTGGAAAGAGACTATTCAAAGAATACAAAGAAAATAGAATCAAATAGATAAATCAATTAAATAACAAAAAGAATATTATATATCATTGCCAACAAGATGGATGGTACTTTATTTAACCCTCACTTCCATATGCTCAGAACACTGAAGATTTCATTTTTATTATTTTGCTTACCATGCAAAATTCAGTAAGGGCAGCAGATGAAACTTTTCCAAAAGCTAAAAGGCACATTTATAATGAAGATTTTTCTCACCTTTCTACTATTGCAGGCTGATTTTTAAAAATTACTGCTTTGTAGTTATTTTAGTAGTTTTAAGGTTAACTTTCTATTAATAATTAAAATGAATGAAAGATATAATATCACATTTACTTGAAAATTTTGTAGTGTCTTAAAATCATTTTCCTTTGGAGTAATATATAAGGCTTTTTCTCTTATGAAACACATTATGAAATATTTTAACCATATAAAAAGTCATAAAGAACAATGAAATTGCTTTTGCCCATCAACCACATTTTAAAATATTTAGCAACTCTCCATATTTTTCCAGAATATTTCTTGTAAAAAATAAAAATTACTAGAATATCAAAGCCTACCTTCCCACTTCCTCCCAAATCTTTTTCCTCACCTTCTTTCCTCAGAAGTATCTATCCCTAAAGTAAGGGCATAACCTTCCCAAGACACATTAATTTTATCTTTCTATACATATACATCTACCCATAGATAATATGCAGTTTTGCTTTCCAGTTTTTAAAGCTTATATAAATAATACTGCACATATCTGTAATTTGCATTTTTATTCAAAACATGTAGGCATTTACCCTTAGTGATACATGTAGCTATAATTCAAATATTCTTAACTTCTGTGTAGTATTTCACTGAAAATATACCACCACGTATTTACCCATTCTCTGTTGATGAGCATTTTGGTTGTTTCCAATTTTAAATGATGAAAAGCAAAGCTGCAGCAAAGCTCCTAACAGATATCTATTTGTGTGATATGCCAAAGTTTCTCTAGGAGATTTGCTTCTGAATGAAATCTGTGGGTCAAAGATGATGACTTGCATAGTCATACTTCAAACCTCATCTTCTCCAGGCAATGCTAAATTCCTCTCCAAAGTGACTGTAACATTTACAACACCATCAGTAATGATGAGAATTTCCATTTTTCCACATCCTTACTTGCCAGTCTCTTAAATTTTTGTCAACTTTGTGGGTATAAAATGACAGCTACATTTTAATTTACTTTTAACTTTGTTTTAATGTACTATTCCTTCAATACTACTAAATTCCATGATTATGATTATATCCATTGTTCGGTTTTTAGAGGATTTTAACTTTTTCTTATGGATTTCTTGGGGATCATTATATTTTCAGATATTAAACAAATTTGCATTTCTCTACAACTGTCCTTTATTTATATGGTTTCATCTATCTAAGGTTTCACCTATCTAAGGTAATTAATTTTAAGGCAAAATGCTTTTTTTTTCATATGCATTAAACCTTTTAAAGTCTAGTGGTAGGACTAAAAATTTAAAGTTTGCACAAACATATAAATGAGACTTTTCTGAACCTTCCCACTTCCAAGTACAGGATTCATTTAGCCCATGATTTACAAGAGATGGAAACCAATATATAATTAAAAAAAGAAAGAAAGAAAAAAAAGAAATGAGCACTATTTTTGGTTGGTCCCTGAGAACAGAAAAAATTCTCTTGACAATAGAGTAACAGCTACTTCAAAATGTACATGCACAGTATATTAAGATTCTAACGATAAGGAGAAGGAAATCAAAGATATATTTGCTATTAAAAGTGGATTATGTATGCACCCTCTTCTTACCAAGCTCACCACGGGTTACAATCCACATCTACTGAAATTGTAAGGAAGAATGATGACAATTTATTTAAGTTACCATTTTTAACAATGGTTGCTGTGTTATGATGTCAGATATATTTCATCTTTTGAAAAGTGTAAAACTTTGTAGCTTGTAGTCCCAAAGCAGCCACTGCAGTGCACAGCAGTGTGAGAGAGAATGGCAACTGAAAATGGAAAATCTTTAATCTCACCTGTGTAACCCAATGAGAATTTTTCCTTCATGGTAAATGAATTCTGAACTAAGACTGAAAATATTTTGTGTCTTGGTATTGAAGTTTATTTTAGGTTACTTTTACTTTTGTCTAACTATTAGGAAAACACAAATACATAAATTGTCAGGTTAAACACCACAGGAGTATTTTACTGACAACTTTTGTCATCCTTCAGGCAATCAGAAGAAATGAACATCTCTGTCCAGAAGGAATGCCCACAATCTTGCCCCTCCAAGAGTTCATGCACACTAATGGGAATAAGGGGGAGGGGAGGGCAGTAGGTGCTCAACTTAGTATCCTCCATTTCTGTTAGGACTGGGTCTTTTCTCCTTACTTCAAGTAAGCAGCTCTATCAGCAGGTCTTGAATACACAACATATCAATAGGGCCAGAAGACATGCTTCTACTGAATCAAAACGATCCACAGAGGAGACACCAAGATTTATGAGGCCTTTGGTGTCATCCTGATTCTCAGCAGTCACTGCCAGATATGTTCATGTGTGTTCCACTACTTCCCCCAAATTTATACTTACTCAGAGTCAAAGCTAGTAAAATACCATCAGAATAAACATATTATTTAGGCTTGTAGGCTTTTATTAATTAGTAATTTGGTGAAAATCTATCTTTTCTCAATTCTGATGGCACATTAGAATAACCTGGGACACTTTTAAAAAATATTGATTCCCTAGTACCATTCTCAGACATTTCTGAGGTGGGACTGAGGCATCCATCTTTTTGAAAAGCATTCCAGGTGAATGAATGCTCAGCCATGGTTGAGAATCTCTGATCTAAGGTGGACCTCCATACATAGTTTATTAGGCCAGAGAAAGCTAGCTCCAAAGAGTATATTACTAGGACTTGCCCTAGCTATGGAAAAATAGATTTCTGTGGTCAAATAAGTTGCCATTTTCTAGGAGAGAACAGACTGTGAGACAGACACAGATTGATATTCCAGCTCTGCCACTTCTTAGCTGTGTGAACTTGGACAACTGTATAACTTCTCTGCATCTCTGATTTTTTTAAGAACAATATCACCTCTCTTACTGGATGGACTAAGGATTAAATGAAAGTCCTACTAAGTGGTAAGAATTCAATGTCAATTCCTTCTTCCAACATTACATTAATCATTTGAAGAAAATTGTGTAAAAAAACATAGTTGCTCAGTTTCTCATTCAACAAGAATTTATTGAGCATCTACAAAATGTACATGCTCCCTAATCTTCAGCAGGAACATCCCAACTTTCTCAGTTGTTCATATTTACTGTTTCTACTCTCTCATGTTCCCTTTACTCTTCCAACTCCGTCAATGTCTCCCCTGCCACTATGTTTTCAAATCAGCCACTCTAAGTCCACCAATAACCTCCAGGTTGCTAAACCCAATGGGAACATTTCCTCCTCTTTTTCATCCACTCTTTTCAATTTCTTTTACTAAATCATCTTCTTAAACTTAGGCTTTAAAAGTTTAAATTTTTCAAAGCTTGCTCTGAATCTACTCTTCCTTTTGGTTGTTCTAATCCACATTTTTATCCCCAGCCCAAAACTGTTCCCTGAGTATCAACCCATGTATCAAACATCCACCAACACTTAAATATCTCAAATCAATCCCAAATTCCACATACCCAAAATTGTACTCATGCTCATTTCTTCTAATTAGTCCACCATCTCCTCAGGCCAACAATTAGGGAATCATCCTTTGACATATCCCTCTCGTTTACCTTCCATTCCAATAAACCACTAAATCATATCAATTTTATTTCCTAAATATCCCTCCAACCCATCAATTTTCTCCATCTCCACTATCACTATCGCCATCCCAACCCAATTCATTATCATCTCTAACATGCGCTAGAGCTTCAGCCTCCCACCTTAGGTCTCCACGACCACTCTTTCCCCCCTCTAATCCATTCTCCACAGAGTATACTTGTCAAATATGCAGAATTAATCATGTTACTCCTCAGATTAAATTGCTTTAGAGATTTGCTCATTGCTTTTAGAATAAAGGGAAAAACTACACAACCTATGAGGACACTATGGATGATTTTCTCCCTGTCTGCTTCTTTAGCTTCACTGTCAATCTTTCTTTCCTCGCTCACTTTGCTCCAGCCAAAGGGCCCTTCTTTCAGTTCCTCTAATTAGCTGTTCTCTTTACTTCAGGGTCTTAAATAATATATTTCTTCTTCTTGTAATACTCTTTCCCAGCTCACTTCTTCTGCCTACCTAAGTTGTAATTATTTTTCAGATGTCAGTTCTAATATCACTTTTCCAGGTAAGCCCAAGTTGCCCCATTAGATGCTCTAAAGTCCCCTACATGTTTTCCTCATCTAATTTCATTATATCTTATCAATGATGGCTTTGTCTGATGGCTTTATTAATGTCTTCCCCTATATATGCTTCATGAGGAAGGGTCTATCAAACGTATCATTACAGACCCAGAGAAAAGCACAAAAATGACTCATAACAGGCAGTAAATGCATATTTTTCAGTGAGAAATGGACAGATGAGTGAATATTCTCCAGGAAGATATATACTTTAAATAATTAAATAACAATTCAATATTCAGCATACTGTAAACTATTAAAATGAACTAGATTTTAAAAGACCAATAAGAGATTAGATAAAGAGAATTAAATACACTAAGTAAGTGGCTTTTAAAATTTTTAATGTGACCCACAACAAAAACATTTTATGTTCTGATCATATATGCATAACACACATATTCCCATGCTCAAAGACACACACACACTCACATACACACAAAAGCACACAAGCACATACAACCAGAAACAAAAATTTCATGAAGCAATGCTAATCATCACTAAATTATATTTTCTTTCCTATCATTTTCTACTTGTTCTATTTGATTTCTTTAAATGAAGGCAGGATACAGTAAATTGTTTTCGTGGCCCACTATACATCTCAAACTATAGTTTAAAATCATTGCTCCAGAGAAATGTAAAAAGCACCATGGAAGAAGGCCTTTGCCTAGATATTAAAGGATCTGGATAGGGAAAAAGAAGAGATGGGCACTTGAGACAGAGGAACAGGTAGGATTTGGTTAGAGAAAAAGGAGAGTACTACCATGACTAGAGATATATCCCTTTAATATAGTAGATAAAGTGGGTAGATAGAATAAACATATTTTGGTGCTATCTACTAATGAAAATGAAGAAATTTATCTTATATGAAAATGACAGATTTTATAGCACCAATGTGAAATGATAAAAGTGATTTTTGGAAAAAAATAGCTTAGAGGTAGTGAGAGTGAGTGGAGAATGGAAGATGGTCAGAGCTGCTCTTGATATGAGATATTGAGATTCTCTTGACTGGTATAGAGATTGCAGGGATGGGGAGAAAGAAACTTACACAAAGTTCAATAATGTCCATACTGATCAATCCAACGAGCACTGTTATTTTCTCATTCAACCTTTCAGAAGATTTTGATGTAGTTTACCACTCCTCCCTTTCATCCACATACTTGACACCTCCACAGAGATATGTAACAGTGATTTCCACCTTAAAGTAGTCAAAATATAACTCTTGGTTTTCACTCTCAAATCTGTTCTCACAATTTTTCCTTCTCAGGTGCCACCAGCACAATTCACCCAGTTACTCAAGGCCAAACATAGATACTCTCTTGGATTTTACATTCCTTTACCACCACCCACTCCCATTTCAGTTATCTACTAATGTGTGAAAAACCACCCCAAAACAATTTACTATTTCTCAGTGTTCTGTAGATTGACTAGGCAGAGCTGAGCAAGGTGCAGTTGAGGTATTTTATGTGATTATGGCCAGATAGCAGCTGGGACTAGAGTCAGCTGAAGACTTGACTGCACTAAATAATCCAAAATGGTTTCTTTAGTTTCATGTCTGACGCCTTGGTGCCGTTTGGCCTCTCTCCTCCTTTCCACAACACCGCCCCCCCCCCACCAATCTCATCCTGTGATTTTTCACCCTCCAAGGCTACTTCATGCAGCAGCTTGCTTTCTCACAGAATCATGGTCTTATATAGTAGCTGGCTTTCAAGAAGTGGGAAGCCAAAGTTGACAGGCCATTTAAGGGCTATTCCTAGAGCTTTCACAGCATCAGTTCTCCCATGTTCCCTAAATAGAAGCAGTCACAGTGAAAACCCAGATATAAAGTAGTACAGACCGGACACCAGTTCTTGATGGGGGAGTGGCAAGAGCACATTGCAAAAGAGTATGTATGTATGATGGGAAATGATGTGACCATCTTTGAAAGTATAACCTACCACTCCCCACACTGTACTTAGTCCTTAAGAAAAAGTGTTTCCCATTCTCCAAAATATATCCCCCATCAATCCAGAGTCCATTTCCAGTGCTAGTACCCAACCCCATACCACTACATGACCCCATACCACAATTAGACTAAATGTAATAGCCTCATCCCTGCATTAAAACTTTCACCCTCTATAATTTATTCTCTACATAATAGAGTTGTCAACATGATACAAAGTTGTCTATACTCATTACTACAGACTATATCATGCCCTCTCCCCAAAAGTTCATATTTTGAAGCCCTAAACCCCAATATAACTGTATTTGAGCATAGGGCATTTAGGAGGCAATTAAAGTTAAGCGAGATCGTAAGAGTGGAGTCCTGATCTAATGCAACTGATGTTCTTATAAGAAGAGATACCAAACATCTTGCTCTTTCCCTCTCTTCACCTCCTTCCCATGCACATGCACATGCATCAAGGAAAGGCCATGTGAGAACATAGCAAGAAAGTAACTGTCTACAAGCCAAGATGAAAGTTCTCACCAGAAACTGAACTGGTTCAAACTTTGGTCTTAACTTATAACCTCCAAAACTGTGAGAAAATAAATTTCTGTTGATGAAGCCACCTAGTCTATGGTATTTTACTACGGCAGCCTGAGCAGACTAAAATATTCATTGTCTCCAATTTCTCACCTTCCATTCTGTTTTGAACCTACTTCAATTTGTCTTTCCTTACTCCACCAATATGGCTTTCTTCAATATCACCAATTATCATCAATTTACTAGGGTGTATTTTCAGTCCTTAGTATATGACAGAATATTCATCATTGAAACACTTTTTCACTTGGCTTCCAGACTATACACTCTATTTTTCAATCTCACTGGCTTACCCTCATCGATCTTTTTTGTATGTTCCTGTTGACCTCCCTGACCTCTATAGTGGAGTGTACCAGATCTCAATTTTCAGATAGCTTTTCTTTATACTGCCTTCTCTTGATGTTCATGTCAAGGCTTATCACTACAAAATGATGATAATAATACCTATCTCATAAAGCTGTTTTCAGTATTAAATGAGTGAATATACATAAAGCACTTAGAAAAGAACATGGTATATTATCATCTCTATGTAAATATTCCTACCACTATATTATTTTTAAGTACCATTTATATGTTGAAAACTCTCACATGTATATTTATCCACTGGTCTTCTCCTTTAAACTCCAGAATTACAGATAAGCTTAATTGGAGGGATCACTACTTTACATAGGATGATAGATGGTAACTCCACAAAAGCAGGAGAGCATGCAGAGTATGTGGACATGGAACCAGACAGAAAAGTCACCACACTTGTTGAGATAGAAATTCTCTTCTAATTGCTTCTCTGTTCATAACAAAATAAGAAGGGAGGCCATCAGCAGAGAGTAAGGAGAAAGGAGGATGTGATTAAGATATGAGAAGCAAGGAAAAGGTATGAAAAGAGTTCTTTGGGAGAATAGGACACAAGGAGCAGACTACAGCAAAGTAGCTTATTCTGTGGCAGTGTTAAGACCTGCCTTGATGTCTGTAGTTATTAATTGAACATGAGATTAGACAATGTTTTTATGTTGCTTTTCTTGCAGCAACTTTTCAGTCCTGGAATAGGCAGGTGGATGTATTTAATCAGGTTTGAAGTTAAATCCAGTAAGAGAGAAAGAAAAAGGGACAAAAGAATGGAGGCTATGAGGAAATGAGCGATTATAATTGTGGAATTGTGAAATCTAGGTTGATCACCACTGTTATCTTTGCCTCACTGAATGCTTTTGCCCTTGAATGTCATTTTATCTGAAGGTTATATTGCCACTGATATTTCCTGTTCATTGCACTAACCTGGAATTTTCGCTTGCCTTTTCACCTTTAACAGTTCTAAGTTACTTGTTTTTGAATCTCTCACATATAAATTATAGACTTCAGAGCAGTGGTGATAGAGGTGAGGTTTTAAATCCAGAAACCTGTTCTCCATCTAAAAGCAGTATTTTCTGATATCAGACAGTTTCCCTTTCATAGACAGAATAAATACCTGTCAAGTAGCATTTATAAGTTAGGGATGATGTAAGTTTTCTCCATTACTTACATAAATGTTGTGATGTGATAATTTAGAACCCTGACTTTGGTTTCATCTTTTGAGTCTCAAAAGTATAAAATTTTTTCTTAGTTCACTGCAAGCAGAGGGTGATCAATGTATGTCTGCTTTGGTTTGTCAAGATAAAACATGAACATTATCTGAAAGAACAATCAGACTCAGATTTAAGAAGAAAGTTTTTTGGGTTTTAGAACTGTAATCTGCAAGATAACAGGTCCAGTTGCCATGGCAAGTAGTAAGAAGCAGAGCCCAGCTGCTATACTAAATTATTTTTCTGAAAGCTGGCTGGGATAGACTTTTCTGAACAAGCATGCCCATCTACCTCAGAGGCCTTTTGGAGCAGTGTCTTCACTTCACTCAGCACATCCTCCAAGACAGATGTAAGCAAGCAGTGCTGCTCTCACAGAAATTTCATTCCTTATGGACTATGGCAGCAGTATACTTTTCAAAAGTATTTGCAAGCTCAACATTTGCTCATACTAATTGTCCATGGCCTCACTTTGTCTTCAGTCCCTGTTATTTTGAGTTTCCTTGCCTTGTTTCTAATGCTAGATTCTGGTTTTATTCTGTTCCTATTAAAATAAGTTTTGGCTATTTCAATGGCAGAGGGAGAGGATAAAGTGCATGGGCTCAGACATTCACTGTAAATTAAACATGGAAGATTAAAGACAGAAAAAACTCAAGGAACCGTGCAATGGTTAGTCCAGGTGATCTGGAAGGTAGACCAGCCCCTGCCAGAAAGATGACAGGGTGGGTATTTTGTGGAAGATACCTAGTTTTGTTTTGATGATTGCCAGTCCTTTCTAGAAAGTTTGTCTCTGAAATCAATACTACGCAGTCTTTATGTAACAGGTATCTCAAAGGAGGAAGCACTCTAATCAATCATGTGTCTGTAATAATAAAACAGCTATGCCTAAGGGAACAAATAATGTAGTAACATTATGAACACTGTACTGTACTTAAAAAGCCAGTGATATATTTGCAAAGAAATGTCCTAGAAGTCTAAAAAGACAAAAGAAGTTGTCAATCAGAATCTAGGAGAAGCAACATTTTATTTATGCACTTTAGAGTTCTAGGTCTGTTATATATGCCTTGAATCTATTAAAAAGTACTTCAGTGCAATGCTGTTAACAAACAAATTGCACACTTTAATGAATAACGTATTTTTTAAAGCTTGCGCATGTTAAAGAAAATCCAACTCTTTTGCAAAAGAGACTGCTACAAAATTCATGCATTCTACCTTTGACATCTTCACTGGTTTATTTTGATCTCAGTTTCAAACTCTGTGATAGCTTTTCAAGGTCTATTTACAACTGCACACTTTTCAAGGATCGAGAAATTCCACTACTATATAAAGAAATTTCCAGAGATTTTGGACAGGTATTCAAAACATAGGGATTAATACAAATATTGACTTTATATTTTGTTGAACATCTAGATTTATTGTCCCTCCAGGCAAATATTGACCTTATCTTCCAGGTCAATAAATCTCTATGTTCACTGCAACAAAAGTCAATACCTGCATCATATCCATTTTCTCAGAAAATAACTACTTCTACTCATGCTGCAATGATAAAACTAGTGCTTATTAAAAGGAAAGAACACACGAAAAAAATGTTAATTGGCAAATAAAGGCTTAGAATTTGACTAAACACATAAAATAATCCTAACATGAATCTAGGATGCCTAAGCTTTTATATCAAGGATTTGATTTACAAATTATTTTTGCCAAGAAAAACAGAAACTGTTATAATCATTAAATAGAATGGGAAGGAGAAGAATTAAGCATGTGTTGAGAATTGAGCTAAGCTACTCCATGGTACTGCTGCCTTAGCAACCATTTTGTGTGGCCAAGAGAGCCTCCAGGGCCTTAAGCTCACACGAGCTCCTCGTGCAATCGTACGCCCTAAATAAAGCCTGCAGAGTCACGAGTAAATGTATATTTCTGGTATTACTTCCCCAAAAGCCCTGGTGATAAACAATCTCTCTGCCTCCCAGGGTCTTTCCCTTGTGCTGCCCAGAGAGCTTCCCAAAACCCCACTCTTTTGGTTTTGAATTGACCAGTCCAGCATTAGCCCAGGAATCCCAAAACACTCTACCCATAGACCATAACAAAGGCATATGCCCCAGGTCCTACCACTCTCTCTGCCTTCATTGTCCTTTGACCTCCCTGTGGGGCCCCTGGAGGCATGCAGTGTACTCTTTCTAGGACCTGTGAGTAATTCGCTCTTTCAATTCCCTTGTGGTCTTTTGTTGAACCATCTGACACTCCAGAGCTCTGCTTAACAAAATTAATTTAATGAAGCCACAACAGTATACAACTTTATGTTTTACAAGTTTCTTTTATCAGTCTTTTTTCTCCAAAACTACCTATCCTTAGGTTTTTTCATAACTACGTACCTTCAAAATAAACTTTTGTTTTGAATGTATCCAAAAGAATAAAAGAAAAACTTAGGAGTAAATTTAACAAAAGAAGTGAAAAGTTAAACTCTTTAAACTATAAAACATTGTTAAAAGAAATTAAAGATTAAAAAATGTTAAAAAAATAAACTTTTGTTGTCTTAAGTTGTTGAGAATTTGGGGGTTGTTGCTTTAGCACAACCTTACTTGTAAAACTGATACAGTATCTAAAAGAATAATAGTAGATCTACTAATTTTAAATAGTTCTTTAAATTATAATAATTCTCTACTTTTCTATATGCAAGATAGTGAATCTCTATGATGAGTTCTTGCAATTTTACTTTAAACATTTTCTGATTCCAGACTTTTGAAAATATGTAGTTTACATTATACCCTGTGGGAAGCCAGAGTTCCTAACTATCCTACATAGATACTTGAGGAAATGAAAGGAGAATCTTGGGGTTATAATCTCTTTTAAGGAAGATGATTCAAATGCCCAGTGTGAGCAATAAAACTGTTCCCTCATACACAATTTGCATCTCTTCCTCCCAGTAACAGAAAGGTTGTTCTTCCCCTCCTCCAAGATATTAGGTGTGGACATGTGACCCATCAGGAAATATAAGCAGATGTGGCATACATCACTTCCAAATTCAAGTACCCACTTGGCCTCACATCAGATAGTGAAGCCAAAAAAGTGAAAGCCTGGATCACTGAGTATGCAGGAAAACTTGCTTGGAGGGTCACCCAAACCCATGGTGGACTTACACTAATAATAAAGGGAAAAAACATTATATTAAATTATATATAGGGGGCAGGGAGGGTAGCTGCTTATTACTTCAGCATAACCTAAACCATTGATACCTCTATACTGTCTAGTAATATGATCAAGGAATCTAGCTCCAAACATAATTCTTAGCCTGTTTTGCACTAACAGAGTCAGTGCAATCATTAAGATGTCTTTGTTACTGACTCAAAATAAAGAAGGAAGGAAAAAAGATGAAAATAGAAGAATACAGCCTACCTCATTTAGAAATATGAGTCATTTTTCCCCCTTTCAATCTCTTCTACCTCATTACTAAATTCTTCTGCTTTCATCTCTAAAAATCACTCTTCAAGTTTGCCTTTACCTGAGGTGGCCAAAGGCCAAAAGTTTTCAATTGTAGTTCTCATTAAAATTCCAAACATGATTTCTTCTCCTGTCACCTAATTAAACAAGTTCCCTTTTTTGTGTGTATTCAGCAATAATGCTGTCACTTTTCTATATACGCTACTGACTATAATTAATTATTACTTTATCTAGAACTTAGGGGACTATAATTCTTCAGGCCAATTTTATAAGAATTACTGTCTTGACAGAAACCTAATCTTGAAGAGATTACCAGGCACCGTCATTATGAGTCTCTCCATGGCAGTATATAATCCTATCACTGTATGACAATGCCCATGGATCTTGGCACTCAGCTACATAAGTTAGTGGCAACAATATTGAAAATGGCAGCCCATTCACTTCTCGGGGCGACAGCACTAATACAGCTGCTTCTCTTCATTTGTGCTCTAGAGGCTGACTCAGGAGATGGTATGACAGAAAATCTTGGAAAAGGAGTTTATCACAGTGTAAAGAAAGGAAAGGCTCCCAATATACTGCATGTTCTCTCCTTGCCGAACAATATATGTCTTTTGTCTCCTTAGAATGAGGCTTCCTAGGTAATTTTAGGATGCTGAATGTGGGAAGGAGGGACCTATGATCTTTACTATCCATTTGTTCTTGTCATTTCCTCTGGAAAATAATACAGTCTTTTGACCTTCGAAATTCTTTGTTACTTTTTTCACATTTGGTATAATCATCTATGCTTGTTTCCTAGACTTATTTTACAGCAGTTATTTCTCATTAAAAAATAAAGTAATTAAATAGCATCAAACTAATGAACTCATTTCTCAGAACTCTTAATTCCCCTCACCCAAGCAGAATAAATTAAGCTGCAACTCTTAAGATAAAAGCTACTGTTTAACTCCACAAACGGCTATTGCCTCCATGTGTGTGTCACTGACTGTGTATACATGCTACCTTATGAATACAATCATTTAAATACTAAAACCAATTCAGGAACTAATGCTTTATATACAAATAAATGATAAGAAACTACTACATCACGTTATTTTAGTCTATTACTGTTACCTGTATCATTTTAGTCTCCACAGTTACACTGCAAACAGGAATTCTGTCTAATACACCAAAAATCACCTAGCAGAAAGCTGATCATTTTTAAAGGAAATGAATAGTTTGTTAAGCAAATTGTTTAACTTAATCAGGGGCAAAAGGAAATCTGTAATGCTTTCAGATCTCTTTCAAAGTATGCAGACAGTGAGGTCGGATTTATTTCATTACGTTGGTTTGGTTTGGTTTAGTTTTCTCTTCTAGTGTTTTCATGCAAGGTTTAAATATAGAGGATATATATATATTAAAAAACGATGTATGAGAACCCTTTCAGATACACTGGCCCCTACATCTTTCCTCTATCCACAGCTGGAGGTATTTGATCCCCACTCAGTCGTGCCCCAGACTTTGGATTTAGTATGTCTTTTAAAAGAGAAAATTTAGTTTAGTAGATGATTCATCATTAAGTCAACGTGTAGTATTTTATACAAAAGCCTGGAAAATGATAATAATCATATTGTGATGGCCAAACACAAACTAAACTTTAATAAGATTTTTTCCTCATGATATTAACAAAAAATAGTTTTTCTGTATTTAAGATTTATATTGAATATTATTTCGAAAAGTGATCACAGAGACCTTGAAAACACGAGAATATTGTTTTCCGTAATGTCCTCTAAAACAAGAATAAAGCTGTTCTCTTGTCTTTGTGTTCCCCTCATGAAGTATCTTCTCACTGTATTTCAAATGCATATGGAACTGTAATAAGCAAGTATCGGGTAATGCTGTAGACTCATATTTTTCATAAAATCACAAGAAGTCATCTCTGATTTTCAACAAGTGCTGACTTCTTACCTTGAAAGCTAAGGTGAATATGAGAGATAACATCCATATATCAGCTTATGATTTTCTGAAAAGTCAAGATGGTACTCAGAGATTGAAAAATAGAAAATCTGTGAACAGTATTCTATTAAAAGTTACCAAAACAAAAGTATACTCAGATACCTATAGACCTCAAAATGCGAAATAGGGTGTGCCTTCATCACACAAAAAAAATATATCCAAAGATTCTAACCTTTTTACTGGTTAAAAGTATAACAATTCAATAATGACATATACTTAGCACTTACAATCACTTACCATCACTAATATTTTGTTCCTTGAAACTGGCTACTAACAGAGCAACAAGTTTGCAGATGGCAAGACTTCCAAGAAAAACTAACGTTTTCTGAGTGCTTACTAAAAATATCTCCCTCTGCAAAAGAAAGCCAGAAGCCTCACATGATATCAGAAATGGATAGACTGATAGGGTTTTTACACGAAGGTACAAGGAGAAAGAAGAACAAGAGAATGAGATGTATTATCATTACAAATAGATATGGTCAGCTTGCAGCTTTGAATTTTGATTTGAGGCATGGTAAGAGAACAAGACAAGAAAGATGACCTTAGGAGTCATCCAGGCAGCAATGACAACTAAAAATTCAGAAAAAGAAAACGGGTTCTTCATGAGTTAGAAACTGAAAGAGAAGATACAGTTCACTATACATAGGTCCAGAAAAGTAGAGTTCAGGATCCAAGGAAACACAGCATTTGAAGATGGTGGTGGTCAAAAAGTTTATAGGCAATATTCACTCAAAATAAGCCATTGCATTTGATGATTAGGAGATTACTGGAGACATTTAAGATAGCAATTTCAATAGAGTAATCTGAAGGCACGCTATACATCTCTCTAATGTAACACTGATTATATTTACATAAATATTATTTATACATCCTTATATACCCACACATAGAGTGTACTGTTGGCTCCCATATATCTGTATTTCTCTATGTATATCATAATACAAACAGTGCACACAACATGGGCTTGCCACTCAATGAATTTTCAAAGTGAACACACCCATGTAACTAGAACTCAGGTCAAGAGAAGGAACATTACTAGCCACCCACAAGTCCCAACCCCCTCTCCCTCTTCCAGTAACTACCTCCCATGCAAGCGTAATCAGTCATGTATCATTTTAATCCCAGAAGAGTTCACAGTCCTTGGAACTAAATAAATGCATTTAGAATACACAGATTTTGATTACAAAAGTTAGGAAGGGAAATAAAAGAGAGTAAAGAAAATGAGTATACACTACACTATCATGACCCAATTGCTCGATATTTATAATTTCTGTGTCATATTGAACTTGAAATAAGCTCCAGTTAAGAGATGACAGAGAAAAGGAAGATAAAATTCTTCTCTCAGTTACAACTTTGTAACATTGAACCACTTAGTCCCCTTGAGAATAAGATCAAAATTATATAACTAGTACCTAGAAAAAGACCAAAATATTAGAGTTAATTTTTTGAAATATTTATTTAAAATAGATAACTTCAGATAAGAGAAACTCATATAGTATGTTCTGATAAACACATACAAAATTAGAAAATCAAATTGGGATTCCATGCTTGTCACCCTGGAACTTGCCAATAACATTGTGATATTAACTTCCAAATGCCTTCAAACCTCCAACCCACCATACTACCAACACTGTCATTCTCAGCAGACAAACTGGTTACTTACAGAAAGAAGCAGCAGCCATGAGGTGAGATCTCCCTTAACAGCCTGCTACAAATCTACAGCCCTTATTACATCTACATACATGTCCTCTACAGCTTCTCTCCTCTCTTTGTGGAGAACCCCATAAAAGGGCAATTACTCTACTCTTGCACAGAATTTACACCATCAAATAACCTTTCTTCCTTATGTATATTCAACTACTGTCTCTCATTTGTATTACTCCTAATGACATTTATACATGCTTAAATTTCTCACATCTTAAAATCTGAAAAGCATTCCCTTGATTCCCACATCTCCCTCCAGTTATTTTTATCTTCTCTACATAAAAATTAATTCAAGAGACACTGTCTATATTCACTGTCTCCATTTTTTCACCTATCATTTACTACGCAACTCATTTCAGTTTGGCTTCTGCTCTCATCACTCTATATAGTTTTTTTAGTAAAGCTATTAGTGGCAGTCATGTTGCTAAACTGAAAGAAAAAAAAACAAGAAAAAAAAGACAAATAGAAAGCCCATAATTCAAATATTGGGTCTAAATTCAAATATATCAGTAATATGAATGAATGCAAATGACTAAAGGACCCTTTTAAAACAAAAATTGTTAGACTATTTCTTTTTTTTTAAGAAAGAGAAATCCAGGAATATGTTAAGTACAAGAAAAACACCTAAAACTAGAGGACATCAGGGGATTAAAGTCATTGGAAGAAAAGAAATAGATATGAGAAAAATACTAATCTAAGTAAAAGAGTAGACATGTCTATATTTGACAAAATAGACTTAAGACCAACAGACACCAACCAGTAAGTTGTTACAGTTGTTATAATTCAATATCTTTATGCTCTTAATAATATTGGGTTGCCAAAAGGTTCGTTCAGGTTTTTCCATAACATCTTAGGGGAAACCCCGAACGAACTTTTTGGCCAACCCAATATAAGCACACCAAGTATATAAAGCAAAAAGTGACCAAAAAGAAAGAAAAAAGAAGAAGAAACTGACAAATCCACCATTACGGTGGGAAAGTCTAGCAAATCCTTCTCAATAACTGAAAGACCAAGTGGATACACATCTGAAAAATAAAGGAAATTTGAATAGGATTAAATACAAAGTTTGATTCAATAGACATATAAACAATATTATACTCAATATTTGAGAATATACATGATTTTAAGTTACCAAACACTTTTTAAAAACCCAATATGCTAGACCATAAAAGAAGCTCTAATGATTTTATTTTTAATGATATAAGAAAGACCACCTTCTCTGGTAAAAATTATATTAAATTAGAACCAGATATCAAGATTATAAACCTAAATTAATTAAAAATAATATAATATTGGCACTACAGCAGAATTGAGTGAGGGAAGACAATGGTGAATTCAGAAACAAAATCAGATGTTGAAAAACTTGATATCTGATGGGGAGAGGTGACTTCTAAAATTGGACCCATTCCTCCTATCATAAATCAAAATCAATTCCAGGAATACTGAAAATTTAAATGTGAAAGCCTAAACCAAAATCTTTAGGAAAAATTTTGTTGAATATCTTTGAGACTTTGGAGTAGAGAAGACACTTTTAAGTAAGAACAGGTACAAACAATAAAGAAATTATTAACAACTTATTATAATAAAATTAGAGATGCCAGTTCATCCACAGATACCATAAACACAAGTCACAAACTTGACGAACATATTTGTGACACATATACTTATAAAATTACAATATCCCAATGTATAAATAACTCTTTACTGGAATAAACAAGCATCTTAAAGAAGAGGAAGCACAAATAACCCATAAAACATATTAAAAAAAAGTGCACAACCCAGCTAAGGGAACTACAAGGTAACATTACAATGAGATAACATTTTATATCCACCACAAGAGTAAAATTTAATTAACTGATTAGATTTTGTTGATTAGAATCAACACAATTTATTGATTAGAATATAGAGGAATGGGAATATCCATGGCCTGTAAATGTAAGTATAAACTGATACAACCAATTTGGAAAACAGTTTGACATTTCATTGGTAAACTGTACATGTTCTACAGCCCAGTAATTTCACACCTCAGTGTATACTTCAAAGAAACTCTTGCTAACATGTACCAGCAGGCATGAACATATACGTTTGTAGAAGTACTGTCTATAATTACACAAGCAGCTACTACCCCACGTAATACTTATTAGAACACTGATTATACAAATTGTTGTATTTGTACAAAAGAAAACCATTTCTTAGTAAAATGAATAAACTATAGCTATATGCGCCATCATATTTCTCAAAATTTAATACTACATGAAAATAGCAATTAACAGAAGAATATTTGTATGTGTATTCAGAAATAGGAAAACTAAACAATATGGGGGTTTTAGTGATAATAAATTGGTGTTAACATCAAAAAGAAAAATAAGGAAGTTATCAATATAAAACTCATGATATTTATTACCTCTGGGCAACAAATGATTGAGATAAGGCCCACAGAAGGTACCTAAAACAGCAGTTCTCAGAGTGTGGTCTGGGGACCCTCTTAGAGTACCTGAGACACTTTCAGGCAGTCTGTGAAGTCAAACTATATTCATAATAAGATGTTATTTGCATTTTTCCACTCTCATCCTTATTTTAACTAAATCAACATTCTACAACAGATTGAATAGAAGCAGATAAAAAAATCTCCTTTAAACCAGAGATTAAAAAGGTTTGCAAAAATACAAAACAATGTTACTCTTCTATTTTTGTTTTTGGAAAAAATGTTTTCATAAAGTGTGATTTTTTGTTCATTATTGTATTTAAATGAATATATTGAATTTCTAAATTTTAACTTCTTACATAATAAACATAAATAGATATAACTGACCTAAAGAGAAACTTTTTGTGGTCTTCAATAATTTTTAAGAGTGTAAGGAGTTCTGGTACTGAAATGTTGAAGAACCACTAGTCTAAAACACTGTTATTGATAATTTGATAGGGATTGCATTGAATCTGTAGATTGCTTTGGGCAGTATAATCATATTCACAATATTGAATCTTCCAATCCAAGAACATGGTGTATTTCTCCATCTGTTTATGTCATCTTTGATTTCTTTCATCAGTGTTTTATAGTTTTCTGAGTACAGATCTTTTGCATCCTTAGGTAGGTTTATTCCTAGCTATTTTATTCTTTTTGTTGCGATGGTAAATGGGATTGGTTCCTTAATTTCTCTTTCTCATTTTTCATTGTTAGTGTATAGGAATGCAAGAGATTGCTGTGCATGAATTTTGTATCTTGCAACCTTACCAAATTCATTGATTAATTCTAGTAGTTTTCTGGTGGCATCTTTAGGATTTTCTATGTATAGTATCATGTCATCTGCAAACAGTGACAGTTTTACTTCTTCTTTTCCAATTTGTATTTCTTTTCTTTTTCTTCTCTGATTGCTGTGGCTAGGACTTCCAAAACTATGTTGAATAAGAGTGGCAAAAGTGGACATCCTTGTCTTGTTGCTGATCTTTGTGGAAATGCTTTTGGTTTTTCACCATTGAGAATGATGTTTCCTGTGGGTTTGTCTTATATGGCCTTTATTATGTTGAGGTAGGTTCCTTCAAATGCCTACTTTCTGGAGAGTTTTTTTTATCATAAATGGGTGTTGAATTTTGTCAAAAGCTCTTTCTGCATCTATTGAGATGATCATATGATTTTTATTCCTTAATTTGTTAATATGGTGTATCACACTGATTGATTTGCATATACTGAAGAATCCTTGCATTCCTGGGATAAATCCCACTTGATCATGGTGTATGATCCTTTTAATGTGTTGTTGGATTCTGTTTGCTAGTATTTTGTTGAGGATTTTTACATCTCTTTCATCAGTGATATTGGTCTGTAATTTTCTTTTTTTGTGATATCTTTGTCTGGTTTTGGTATCAGGGTGATGGTGGCCTCATAGAACAAATTTGGGAGTGTTCCTCCCTCCGCAATGTTTTGGAAGAGCTTGAGAAGGATGGGTGTTAGCTCTTCTCTAAATGTTTGGTAGAATTCACCTGTGAAGCCATCTGTTCCTGGGCTTTTGTTTGTTGGAAGATTTTTAATTACAGTTTCAATTTCATTTCTTGTGATAGGTATGTTTATATTTTCTAATTCTTCCTGGTTCAGTCTTGGAAAATTGTAACTTTCCAAGAATTTGTCCATTTCTTCGAGGTTGTCCATTTTATTGGCATATACTTGTGTGTAGTAGTCTCTTATAATCCTTTGTACTTCTATGGTGTCTGCTGTGATTCCTCCTTTTTAGTTTCTAATTTTATTGATTTGCACCCTCTTTTTTTCTTGATGAGTGCGGCTAAAGGTTTACCAATTTTGTTTACCTTCTTAAAGAACCAACTTTTAATTTTATTGAACTTTGCTCTTGTTTTCTTCATTTCTATTTCATTTATTTCTGCTCTGATCTTTATGACTTATTTCCTTCTACTGACTTTAGGTTTTCTTTGTTCTTCTTTCTCTAGTTGCTTTAAGTGTAAGGTTAAATTTTTTACTTGAGATTTTCTTGTTTCTTGAAGTAAGATCAAATTGCTATAAACTTCCCTTTTAGAATTATTTTGCTGCATCCCATAGGTTTTGGGTCATCATGTTTTCATTGTCATTTGTTTCTATGTATTTTTTAATTTCCTCTTTGATTTCTTCAACAGATTCAATGCAATCCCTATCAACTTACCAAGGGCATTCTTCCAGAATGAGAACAAAAAATTTTACAATTTGTATGGAAACACAAAAGACCCCAAATAGCCAAAGCAATCTTGGGAAAGAAAAACAGAGCTGGAGGAATCAGGCTCCCCATCTTCAAACTATACTACAAAGCTATGGTAATCAAGACAGTATGGTATTGGCACAAAAACAGAAATATAGATCAATGGTATAGGATAGAAAGCCCAGAGATAGACCCACGCACATATGGTCACCTAAGTTATGACAAAGGAGGCAAGAACATACAATGGAGAAAAGACAGCCTTTTCAGTAAGTAGTGCTAGGAAAACCGGACAGCTACACGTAAAAGAATAAAATTAGAATGCTACCTAACACCATACACAAAAATAAACTCAAAATGGATTAAAGATCTAAATGTAAGGCCAGACACTATAAAACTCTTAGACGAAAACACAGAACAAACACTCTTTGACATAAACCACAGCAAGATCTTTTGTAACCCACCTCCTAAAGAAAATAAAAACAAAAATAAACAAATGGGACCTAATAAAACTTCAAAGCTCTTGCACATCAAAGGAAACCATAAACAAGACAAAAAGACAACCCTCAGAATGGGAGAAGATACTTGCAAATGAAGTACAGACAAAGGATTAATCTCCAAAATATACAAACAGCTCATGGTGCTCAATATCAAAAAACAAACAACCCAATTAAAAAATGGGTGGAAGACCTAAATAGACATTTCACCAGAGAAGACATACAGATGGCCAAGAAGCACATGAAAAGATGCTCAACATCACTAATTTTTAGAGAAATGCAAATCAAAACTACAAGGTATCACCTCACACCAGTCAGAATGACCATCATCAAAAAATCTACAAACAGGGCTTCCCTGGTGGCGCAGTGGTTGAGAGTCCGCCTGCTGATGCAGGGGACACGGGTTCGTGCCCCGGTCCGGGAAGATCCCACATGCTGCAGAGCGGCTGGGCCCGTGAGCCATGGACGGTGAGCCTGCGCGTCCGGAGCCTGTGCTCTGCAACAGGAGAGGCCACAACAGTGAGAGGCCGTGTAACGCAAAAATTAAAAAAAAAAAAATCTACAAACAGTAAATGCTGGAGAGGGTGTGGAGAAAAGGGAATCCATTTGCACTGTTGGTGGGAATGTAAATTGATACAGCCACTGTGGAAAACAGTATGGAGGTTCCTTAAAAAATTAAAAACAGAACTACCATATTACCCAGTGATCCCATTATTGGGCACATACCCAGAGAAAACCATAATTCAGAAGAACACATGTACCTCAATGTTCATTGCAACACTGTTAACAATAGCCGGGACATGGAAACAACCTAAATGCCCAATGACAGATGAATGGTTAAAGAAGATGTGGTATATATATATATACAATGGAATATTACTCATCCATAAAAAGGAATGAAACTGGGTCATTTGTAGAGATGTTGACGGACCTAGAGTCTGTCATATAGAGTGAAGTAAGCCAGAAAGAGAAAAACAAATATCATATATTAACGTATATGTGTGGAATCTAGAAAAATGGTACAGATGAACCTATTTGCAGGGCAGGAATAGAGACATAGACAAAGAGAACATGTGGACACAGGGGAGAAGGGGAGGGTGGGACGAATTGGGAGATTAGGATTGACATATATACACTACCATGCGTAAAACAGATAGCTAGCGGGAACATGCTATAAAGCACAGAGAGCTCAGCTCGGTGTTCTGTAACAACCTAGATGGGTGGGATGGGGGGAAGGTGGGAGGGAGGTCCAAGAGGGAGGGATATAGGTATACATATAGCTGATTCACTTCATTGTACAGCAGAAACTAACACAACCTTGAAAAGCAATTATACTTCAATAAAAAAAATACTGCTAATGTTCTATTTCTTAAACTCAGTATGGGTACATATTTTTTCATTTTATGATTCTTATTTTTAAAATATGTACACATATATACACTTTCCTATATGTATGAGGTAAATCAAAACAACATTTTTTTAAGTTTTTCTAAACCATTGATTAGTCTTCATGCATACATACTGTGGTATAATGTTCTTAAGCATAAGATAGCTTGGCTGAGAAAACAACACCCAGACACATACACATAAATGTAACTCAATGCTAAAAACAAAAACAAACAAAAAAACACCAAGCTTATTAATAATACTGAGACTAAATATACAAGTATTTTTCTGTTGATAATGACATACTCTATTTCACAACTCAACACCCTATACAAGAGAATAAATTTAGTTTGCTTATTAATTCACTCTAGTAAATTGATATATTCTCAGTAACAGTGTCTGTTTTTTTAGTTGATCATAGGAGTATTTCCTGATTGCTAACCGATAGCAAGTCCCCAAAGGACAAATATCATGTTAGTTTCTTCTTTGAGACTATATTTTTCTCAGAGCACCAATGATGCAAAAATTCCCGATCACCTAGGTCGATGAACTGTATTCTTAAAATCACAATGTGTTTGTGATATACCTAAATGCTCACTTGAGGAGTCATCTCCAGTCATAAAAGAAAATATATGTGTAAACTAAGAAACACTAATCCCTTGAGATGCTCCATCAAAGGGGGGTTCCAAGGTCACATAAGTGTTGGAACATACAAGTTAAATATTGAAGGCCCTAAGAGGGTCTGTGTGAAGAAACATGTTTACAAAACTTATTAGGTAACAAAGTATGTATTCAAACATATTTTTGACCCATGCTCCAGTTACACATTAGTGAACAAAGGAGATACATATGGTCCCTGCCCTCAAGATGCTGAAAGTGAGCAAGACAGTTGTGAAACATATAAACAACTATAATCCTAATTATAACTTGTGACTAATGTTATGAAGCAAAATCCCAGGGTAATAAGGATAGAATAAGATAGTTACACAGCTAGAAACGGCACAAAGGGGGAGATACATAGAGAGGGACTTCAGGAGATGACCATAAGCTAGACACCAACCAGAAAATGCCCAGAACATCTGGCAGCTAAGCAACAATCAGAACATTTTGAAACTAAACAGACTTGCTCAGGCCACTACCACAGAAAAATGGTTATAAGACCTGCATTCAGCCTTGGGAGATCTATAAGATAATGGACCCTGAAACTGCATTCCTGCATATAGCCAAGACAGGAATATAGGTGAAAGGGAAAGAAACTAGGTGAAAGGGGACATTGTACGGATACCTGAGATGAATTACCATATTTTAGTATATGTTACCACGCTTTTGCTAATATACGTATAATTTAAATAGTGCCATGACAGCCCCAGTTAAACAGTATGGGGTCAAAGAAGGAAATAATGACATAAGCCTTGACGTCTACCCAAAAGTGAGGAAGAGGATGGTCTTCTTTGATGATAAAAACGTAGCCCTCTTTGTCCTCAGGGCTGTGCTCCCTTGCCTGCCTGCTTGTATCTCTCACAGGCATCCTACGCTAATAAACTCACTCTTTGCCTGTCACTTTGCCTCTTGCTCAATTCTTTCTGCACTGAGACAAAAGAACCTGAGCTTCAGTAAGTCCTGAGACAAGCTGTGTGGTTTCAAAAAGACTGTGGGTTCGAGTCCCTTCCTAAGTCAGGGATTGTGGGTTTAAGTCCCAGTCTGGAGGTGCAGCTGGGTCTGAGTCCCATCCAAGAAGTGTGGTATCAAGAGTACTACGATGGAAGCTAATTGGAGGGAGAAAGCCATCTATTACTGATTGAGTGGTCAAGCACCCAATCAGACCCAAGGTACCTCTGAGTAGGTGACAAAATGAAACCTAAGGATGAGAAGAACTCAGTCGTGTGAACACTAAGGAAAGTCACACTGACAGAGAACACTATGTATACAGATCTGATCAGGACAGGAGAGAGCTGGCAGGTTAGAGAAACTGAAAGAAGGCAGGTATGGCTGGAGCCTCATGAATGAGTGAATGCCAGGAGCTAATACTTAAGGGATAGTCTGTTGTCGACCACACCATGCAAAACTAAGGTAAGGAGGTTGAATTTTATTCTAAATGTAATGTGAAGAACTTTGAAGTTGTGATCTGCTGTACCATGATAGGTTTTATGTCTTTTCAAAGAGCACTGAAATTTTTTTGGACAGAAACAAATGTAGAATATGAGAGGCTGGGTGAGAGACAATAGCAATAGAATAGACAACACAAGATCTAATAATGTCTTTAACTACTACTTGTTAAACAGATATTTGAAAATGAAATGTTAGCACTTTTCAATCTCTGAAGTGTACCTCTGCAATCAAGTTAATGACTTCTATTAAAACTAATGCGCTATAAAGCAAGTCTATTCCATTAGACCACAGGCTAAGGGATCTGTGAACTTAAAATGACATACTGACTGGCCAAGTGGCTGAGTATCAAAGATGGTAATTTTGAAACTGTTCAAAAGTGATTCACTAAGGTTAATTTACCAACTCGGATCACCTAATTTGCTAAAACATCAGAACCCAGAGGAAGGTTTCATCATGCCCCTGGATACCCAAAGGAGTCCAATAAACTTTTCCAAAGCTCTTTGCCTAAGGAGCAACAACAAGAATCCTTAAGTCCTCTATTTACTTTTATGAAGATATGAGTAGCTAAAGATTGTCTCCTATCAAAGAATAATATAGAATACTTCTTGACTAACAAGACATCTCCAGGCCAGCTCAGAAAGGATATCAAGGCTTCCTAGGTCACAGCACTGTGACTAGTAGTCAATGTCCATACTATTCATTTTGTTAGATACTTACCAAGGAAGATCCTAAATCTGTTTCATGCTATTCTAAATATTGGTAACATCTTAAATTCCAAGTAAAAAAAAACTTGAGATTCCTTTATATCATGTTGTAACTGAGGCCTGAAAAAGAAAACTATTTTTAATGGAAATTGGTTTTTAAGACAAAATATCTTTTCTTTTTCTTTTATCTTTTCCACCTTTTTACTTAAGATGAAAGTCAGTCAGACTTGCTAAACTTGCAGAATGATTATGTTACAATGAAGCAGAGAAAATTCAATAATGAGTAGGTCTAAGTGGAGTTATGAAAATTTATGCTGTTCAACTTTTAGTATCCAATTATTTTTAAAATCAGAATAGTTGATTGCCACTTTTACTTTTTTTTTTTTTCCCCCAGTACGCGGGCCTCTCACTGCTGTGGCCTCTCCCATTGCATAGCACAGGCTCTGGATGCGCAGGCTCAGCGGCCATGGCCCACAGGCCTAGCCGCTCCGCGGCATGTGGGATCCTCCCGGACCGGGGCACGAACCCATGTCCCCTGCATCTGCAGGCGGACTCTCAACCACTGTGCCACCAGGAAAGCCCCGCCACTTTTACTTTTTTACTTTAGAAACAATTCTGTTAAAATATTTGATTACTTTTTATGCGCTGAGTTGAAGGAGAAAGAAACCTCCCTAACTACCTAATGCACTATTTATAAACAACGCCTATAATGTTTAACAACAAAAACAAAGACAAAATTTGATTATGATTTCACAGAAGGGCCAACATATTTATAGTATGTGCTAAGTACATTAACAAAATGAAAATGAAGAATTAGATACCTATTCCTTAAAGAATAGCTTATATATATAGGAAGGAATAAGATTAGTTCCATTGTTTAGATTTGTATTAAATTTGTGTTAAATTCATTGACATAATATTTCCACTTTAAATGGAAAATTCTAACAAGTCACCATACACTAAAAGAGAAAAATCTACTAAGTATGTAAACAAAAATAACAATGTAATTAATCATTTATTGGCTATGAATTCACATGTAGAAATCAGATTTTAATTTCTCCTTGACAACGTCTCCTGATTAGGATTTATGAGTTATGGAAAAAGCTGTAAAAACTCACTTTATTAAAATGTAAAATACTAAAACTCAAACTGCATACAGTTTATGCATGCCACTCAGAGTACAGGTGATCCTAATACTCTAGTTAAACTTAGAAAGTAATGTGTATAAATAGCACACTCTAGTTTGTAGCATAAAAAAATGAAGAGGAGGTTAAAAACAGGTAAATTTATGAAAATATTATAGAGCTAAAACATTGTTGATTACCATTTAAAGTGCAGAAATTTCATTAGTAAGATTGATGATGATTTACTGAAATGATTAAAACTTTAAAATTTTTTGAGTAGAAGCCTCCCCCACTGCACAGCCACTTTTCTGATAATAATATTTTAGGTCATTGCCTGAAATAAAAAAAACATAAAATATGTGGGAAAGCAATGACATTTCTACTTCTTATTCATGTAGTTTAGTTTACTTTACTGTATATTAATTTAGTGGTTACAATCTAATTAACATTAGCAGACAGCAGCAGGCAGGTAAAGAAAAAACCTGAAGCAAAGGTCACTATAATTCAGAGACAGTTTTAAAAGCATTAGGTAATTAGTCAAACTGACAGAATTGTGAAGAGTGGCTTAATGCCTGCTTGATAAAGGGAACAAATTTATTTTGCTCCACACAATTAAAGCTGTGTTTAAAAAAAAAAAAGTTTAAAAAAGAAAAACTTTTCTCAGCAGAACAGGGAGGTATTATTCCATTTTTCCAATGGAAATAATACATAATGAAAAGAAATATCTTTATCTGTTGCATTACATAGATTTTGCTCTCAGAACCAACTTAAACGCATTTTAGAATAGTTAAAAATAAAATCTATCAACAATGAAGCAATAAAATAGCAAAAGCAAACAGCATTTACAAATATTGTGGGCACCTGCCTTTTTATGGTCACAACCTGTACCCCTCCAACACACCACCATCTCAAACACACACACACAAACACACACACACCCTTATTATTCAAATTTCTCTTCCTCTAGGGGTTCTATGCCATGTGATAAGATTTACATGGGCTGAGCTTGCTCTGCCCACCCAGACTGCAGGAGTGAAAAGGAGCAAGGTCTGTTAATCCCATTGGTCCTCATCTACCCAATCAGAGACTTCCCCCCACTCTCCTGTTAGAACTATAGGGAAAGGTGTATTCCTTCTATAGGAATTTCTAAGCTGGTAGAATATACATATAAACTGTTGATGGTCATGTTATCACTAAGTAAGAACAACATGTTTGATTCCCTGGTGACAAAGCAAGAAATTATGTTAAGGGCACAGTTCTGAGATAGAGTTGGCATGGCTTATAAAAGGCAGTTTGGTCAGTATATAAGATAAGTATTCTGGAATTTCAGGATGTTGTTCTTAGGGATATAAGAGCTGTGCTCTGCCACCACCTGAGGCTTCTCACAACCCGGCAAGACCTCAGTCTGCCCAGGCAGAATACCATCGCAATCACACTGAGCATATCTTCTGAGGATAAAACAGAGACTAAAGAAGCTACTCCCACTTAGCAGACTCCAACAAGATGAGTCCTGAGAACATTTTACTTTTTTATTAATAGATGTTTATTGGAGTATAATTGCTTCACAATACTGTGTTAGTTTCCATTGTACAACAAAGTGAATCAGCCATATGCATACATATGTCCCCATATCCCCTCCCTCTTGAGTCTTCTTCCTACCCTCCCTATCCCACCCCTCTAGGCCACCGCAAAGCACCTAGCTGATCTCCCTGTGCTATGCTGCAGCTTCCCACTAGCTATTTTACATTTGGTAGTGTGGACATGTCAATGCTACTCTCACCTCACCCCAGCTTCCCCCTCCCCACACTGTGTCCTCAAGTCCATTCTCTATATCTACATCTTTATTCCTGCCCTGCTACTAGGTTCGTCAGTACCATTTTTTTTTCTAGCTTCCATATATATGTGTTAGCATATGGTATTTGTTTTACTCTTTCTGACTTAGTTCACTGTGTATGACAGACTCTAGGTCCATCCACCTCACTACAAATAACTCAATTTCATTTCTTTTTATGGCTGAGTAATATTCTATTGTATATATATGCCACATCTTCTTTATCCATTCATCTATCAATGGACATTTAGGTTGGTTCCATGTCCTGGCTATTGTAAATAGTGCTGCAGTGAACATTGTGGTACATGTATCTTTTTGAATTATGGTTTTCTCAGGGTATATGCCCAGTAGTGGGATCGCTGGGTCATATGGTAGTTCTATTTTTAGTTTTTTAGGGAACGTCCATACTGTTTTCCATAGTGGTTGTATCAATTTACATTCCCACCAACAGTGCAGGAGGGTTCCCTTTACACCACGCATATATGGTCACCTAATTTACAACAAAGGAGGCAAGAACATACAGTGGAGAAAAGACAGCCTCTCCAATAAGTGGTACTGGGAAAACTGGACACCTACCTGTAAAATAATGAAATTAGAACATTACCTAACACCACACACAAAAATAAACTCCAAATGGATTAAAGACCTAAATGTAAGATCAGACACTATAAAACTCTTAGAGGAAAACAGAGGAAAAACACTCTTTGACATAAACCACAGCAAGATCTTTTTTTGACCCACTTCCTAGAGTAATGGCAATAAAAACAAAAATAAACAAATGGGGCCTAATGAAACATAAAAGCTTTTGCACAGCAAAGGGAACCAAAAACAAGATGAAAAGACAACCCTCAGAATGGGAGAAAATATTTGCAAATGAAACAACGGACAAATGATTAATCTCCAAAATACACAAACAGCTCATGGAGCTCAATATCAAAAAATCAAACAATTCAATTAAAAAACGGGTGGAACACCTAAATAGACATTTTACCAAAGAAGACATACAGATGGCCAAGAGGCACATGAAAAGCTGCTCAACATCACTAATTATTAAAGAAATGCAAATCAAAACTACAATGAGTTATCACCTCACACCGGTCAGAGTGGCCATTATCAAAAAATCTAGAAACAATACATGCTGAGAACTTTTTTTGAAAAAGTATCCTTGAGATCATCACAGTAAAATGTAATTTGTCTAACATTTATGTATTAGAATGCTTACCTTTGTCAAGCCTCTAACATAGCCCTATGCAGAGAAAGGAATGTTTATTTCCAAAAGAAAAGGAGTATCTCATTTAAAATACTATTGGTACTCCAATAAAGATGTTTAAAAACTAAATAAATAAAATAAAATAAAATAAAATACTATTGGTAGCAAGACTAGAGGTAGTGTTCGTAGGTGCTTTTGTAGCCTTCTGGCAATGGAATTAACTCAGTCTCTCCCATTTCCAGTGAGCTGATATTATCCTCTGACATCAGGATAAATCACTCTCTGCTGACCAGTCAGAGATCTCCATCCATCTTTCTTTTTGCACACACTATTTATTCTCTTTCTAGAATTTTCTTTATTTTTATGCTGCTTTTTTCACCTGGAAGTTTTTCAACAATCACTTCTCTGTTACTGTCTTCCAAGGTAAAGTTCATTGCTTTATTCTGTGTTCCTACAGTACTTTCATCATATTTTTGAAGTATTACTCACCTTTGTGCATTGTAATTTATCTGACTTCATATTTGTGTTTCCCTAGCTTTTTGCATATATTGTCACGTAATATAGACTCAATTTTTATTAGTTGAACGAATAAATGAGTTATCCTTTGCAAGTATGTTTTTAAAGTTTAAAGTATTAAATAGGATATAAAAATCAACAGGACATATAAAGAATAAAGAATTTAGTTGTGCCATAGAGAATTACTCTGAAAAAAAAAAAAACCTTAACTTAAACCTATTAATTATAAAGTTGGATTTCACATGAATTTTAAGGTCAGAGCCTATTAGTAGACCATTTTATCTTCAAGATGTTTAAAATGCCCTGAAAGGAACTCTATAAATGATAATTACTAAATATGATACAGTTAATTATTAGGCATGAATAACAGAAACATTAGAAGCAATTAAAAATAACAGAAGATTGTAACAATTATAATATACAGTGGAGATTGTTTGCAGATGACATGATACTATACATAGAGAATCCTAAAGATGCTACCAGAAAACTACTAGAGCTAATCAATGAATTTGGTAAAGTAGCAGGATACAAAATTAATGCACAGAAATCTCTTGCATTCCTATACACTAATGATGAAAAATCTGAAAGTGAAATTAAGAAAACACTCCCATTTACCACTGCAACAAAAAGAATAAAATATCTAGGAATAAACCTACCGAAGGAGACAAAAGACCTGTATGCAGAAAATTATAAGACACTGATGAAAGAAATTAAAGATGATACAAATAGATGGAAAGATATACCATGTTCTTGGATTGGAAGAATGAACATTGTGAAAATAACTCTACTCCCCAAAGCAATCTACAGATTCAATGCAATCCCTATCAAACTACCACTGGCATTTTTCACAGAACTAGAACAAAAAATTTCACAATTTGTATGGAAACACAAAGGACCCCAAATAGCCAAAGCAATCTTGAGAAAGAAAAACGGAGCTGGAAGAATCAGGCTCCCGGACTTCAGACTATACTACAAAGCTACAGTAATCAAGACACTACGGTACTGGCACAAAAACAGAAATATAGATCAATGGAACAGGATAGAAAGCCCAGAGATAAACCCACACACATATGGTCACCTTATCTTTGATAAAGGAGGCAAGAATATATAGTGGAGAAAAGACAGCTTCTTCAATAAGTGGTGCTGGGAAAACTGGCCAGCTACATGTAAAAAAAATGAAATTAGAACACTCCCTAACACCCTACACAAAAATAAATTCAAAATGGATTAAAGACCTAAAAGTAAGGCCGGACACCATCAAACTCTTAGAGGAAAACATAGGCAGAACACTCTATGACATAAATCACAGCAAGATCCTTTTTGACCCACCTCCTAGAGAAATGGAAATACAAACAAAAATAAACAAATGGGACCTAATGAAACTTCAAAGGTTTGCACAGCAAAGGAAACCATAAACAAGACGAACAGACAACCCTCAGAATGGGAGAAAATATTTGCAAATGAAGCAACTGACAAAGGATTAATCTCCAAAACATACAAGCAACTCATGCAGCTCAATATCAAAAAAACAAACAACCCAATCCAAAAATGGGCAGAAGACCTAAACAGACATTTCTCCAAAGAAGATATACAGATTGCCAACACACACATGAAAGAATGCTCAACATCATTAATCATTAGAGAAATGCAAATCAAAACTACAATGCGATATCATCTCACACCGGTCAGAATGGCCATCATCAAAAAATCTACAAACAATAAATGCTGGAGAGGGTGTGAAGAAAAGAGAATCCTCTTGCACCGTTGGAGGAAATGTAAATTGATATAGCCACTATGGAGAACTGTATGGAGGTTCCTTAAAAAACTAAAAATAGAACTACCCTATGACCCAGCAATCCCACTACTGGGCATATACCCTGAGAAAACCATAATTCAAAAAGAGTCATGTACCAAAATGTTCATTGCAGCTCTATTTACGATAGCCAGGACATGGAAGCAACCTAAGTGTCCATCAACAGATGAATGGATAAAGAAGATGTGGCACATAGATACAATGGAATGTTACTCAGCCATAAAAAGGAACGAAACTGAGTTATTTGCAGTGAGATGGATGGACCTAGAGACTGTCATACAGAGTGAAGTAAATCAGAAAGAGAAAAACAAATACCATATGCTAACACATATATATGGAATCAAAAAAAAAAAAAGGTCATGAAGAGCCTAGGGGCAAGACAGGAATAAAGATGCAGACCTACTAGAGAATGGACTTCAGGATACAGGGAGGGGGAAGGGTAAGGTGTGACTAAGTGAGAGAGTGGCATGGACATATATACACTACCAAACGTAAAACAGACAGCTAGTGGGAAGCAGCCGCATAGCACAGGGAGATCAGCTCGGTGCTTTGTGACCACCTAGAGAGGTGGGATAGGGAGGGTAGGAGGAAGGGAGATGCAAGAGGGAAGAGATATGGGGACATATGTATATGTATAACTGATTCACTTTGTTATAAAGCAGAAACTGACACACATTTGTAAAGCAGTTATACTCTAATAAAGATATATAAAAAATACAGTGGAGAAACCAGTGAGATATAGAAAAGAGCAGTAAATAATATCAAATTCTGAATTCAATTTAAATCTACAATTTTATTAAATGGCCTTTCTGCCACCTGGTTTCAATAAGCTTTATAACTGCTGAGTTTGATTACTCTGGTCACCTGTACATGCCATAATCTGTTACATGCCAAAGATCAAACAGTGCCAATCTTTTGGGCAAGTTAGTGAATAATCCATTCATTTCTTAAATCAGAACTGTGGTCTGTATTTGTGTCAGTCAAAGCAAAGTATAGTATGTGAATAGATGGTGGAACTTTGAATTCTCTGAATCCAACTATAGCTAGAAAATTGAAGTAGGTAAGAATAATTAAGAAGGTTAACTATAAATAGTAACACTGTATTTTAACAATAAAATCCATAAGTTCCAATATTGAGTATGAACCAATAAAATCAACTAGCTACATACACTACAGAACGTGACAACTTAAGAATGGATTTACAGTGATTTGTCAAAATCCTCAGTTTATTTTATGTACTACACACATAAGGTAAACACTGTCTAAGATAATCACCTTAAAAAAATCTTACATACTAAAACATTCAGAGCTTTAGTATCTGTAATGATTATCTGTACTGCAGTAATGAAGATCTATAACCTTTTGTTGTAATCCCCCAATGCTGAGAATCTTTGCACCAGGTATCCTTGGTGACAGTGTGACAATGAAACAAACATTAAGAATTGTATTTTAGTTTCTGAAAGGAGAAAACAGAATAGATGAGGTGATTAGGCCATACGAACGCACTGGCCAGCATAACTTGACATTCATTTGAAAGGTAGTATATGGCAGTTCCGATGAACCCATTGCTATGTTAATCTCCCTCTGGGAAAGTGTTGCTCTGTGTGTAACATTTTTAAAGGTTTGAAATTTTTATTTCAAGCAAAGAGTAACAAAAAGAAATGCTTTGATATCAGAACTGGCCATTGTTTGAATGAATGTGAACAACCAAGCAGTTCCCTAAATTACCAAAATAAGAGTCCAGACCTCTAGCATGGGGAAAACAATGCCCTAAACTGGCATCCTAGTGGCTCTGATGGCACAAAATGAAAATCAAAGAATTGCTCATAAGAGTCACTGAAATTTCAGTGTTAATCTACCATAGATAAAAGAGGAATATTTAGAAAATAGTAAGAACTGCTGTATTCACAAAAAACATTTCAACCAGAATTTATTGCTCATACGCAGAGAACTAAACTGGGAGTTACAAGAGATAGAGAAAAAGAAGAAACAGACCCTGTCATTTTATGATCTTTGGTTGGAGTTTGTCTTCAAAGAAAATTTGATCACATTGTGGCAATCCACTCCACAGTAAACTATATCTATTGGGATCATGTCATCCTACAGGTGGTATGTATAATCAGAATTTCTTTTGGTACATCTGGCCGCCAGCTCCTTTCTGTGTTGTCCACAACTGGGCAACAAAACCAGGCACATTTCCTGGCATTTCTGGAATGCAGCACACACATGCTATGGCCTTCCTCCTCTGGCAACTGGCCAGACCCTTAGCTTCAGCCTATTTTAATACATGAATCAGGTACTAGTCTCTGCCTGTCCAGCTTCCAAAGCTCATAGGCCAGGTCTTCAGGGGGAATTTTTCTAAAGGTCTTTTACTTGCTAACCGTTTAAGGTGACCTTGAAGTATTCCCCTAACATATGGGATAGGGAGGAAGAACAGTAGCAGAGGTCTCTAACAGTGCTCTGTCTTTAAAGAAATCCCTCACTCATCCACCTCTCCTGATCAATCTTCAAACCTCGTCTTGTATACTCTCAAAGTGGCTAATAGGAAGTGGCCAGCCAAGTTTGGTCACTGCTAAAGCAATTTGGTACAAATACCTCTCTTTGCAATGTGGGGTAAGTTGACTATCATTTTAATCATTAGAGCCTTAATTAATATAAAGTAAAGGGAAATTTTTCATTTAAAAAATTAACAGATTTTTGAGATATAACAAACTGCACAAATGAAAGTATATGACTAAGGGTTGACACGTATACATCACGGAAACATCACCACAAGTTCACAAACATATGCATAACACCCCCAAAGTTCCTTGGGCCCCTCGTAAAGGTTTGCCTAACTCAAGGCTACAAAGATTTCTCTTAGATTTTCTTCTAAAAAGATTTGTAGTTTTAGGATTTACAATTAGTTCCATAAATCAGTTGGTTAACTTTTGTGTATGGTAAAGGATAAGGATTAAAGTTCATGTTTTTGCATATAGATATCCATTTTTTTTACACAAGTTATTGAAGGGACAATCTTTTATCCACTAAACTGTCTTTGCTTCTTTGTCAAAATTCAATGTATGGTTCTAATTCTGTGTTCTCTATTCTGTTCGATTGATCGATTTGTCTATCCTTAGACAAGTACCACAGTCCTGGTTACTGTATGTTTAAATAAGTCTTGAAACCAGGTAAGTATAAACCCTTCAAATTTATTATTCTTCATCAAAGTTTGGCTATTCTAGACACTTTGAGTTTCCATATGAATTTTAGAAGCATCTTATCAATTTCTACAGAAAAGGTTTGATAAGATTTTAATTGGGATTACGTTGAATATATAAACACCAATTTTGGTGGGAAATATGGAGAGAATCGACATCTTAATATTGGGTGTTCAAATTTGGGTCTCTTTTTCTCTGTTACTTAGACCTTTTTAAATTTCTCTCAGCCATGTTTTCAACCTTTCAATGTACAGGTTTTACATATTTTTTGAGAGATTTATCCCTAAGCATTTTATTTTTATGCTACTGTAAGATGGCATTTTAAATTTTTCAATTTCTGCTTGTCCATTTTTAATACACAGAAATGAAATGAAATATTGTCCCATGCTCATTGATGTAGTTCTTTTTCTGTTTTTCATTTTTGGAGGGTTTCTATTGCTATGTCTACAAATACACTAATCTTGTATTTTGCAGTATTTGTTATTAATCCCATTCAGTATATTTTTTGTGTTACACATTGCCATTTTTAGCTCTGGAAATTCAATTTTGGTCTTTTTTTTGGTATGTCTCTCCAACCTTTTCTCTCCATTCTTGAACATATGGAATACAGCTATGATAATTGTTTTCATGTCTTCATTTATTAATTCTATCATCTATGCCATTTCTAGGTCGTTTCTATTTATTGATTTTTTGTCTTCATTATGGGTAATATTTTCCTGATTCCTTCCATGCCTGAAAAGTTGTATTGGATACCAGATATTATGAATTTTACCTTGTTGAGTGCTGGATATTTTATATTCAAATATTCCTGAGTTTTACCTGGGCTGCAGTTAACTTACTAAAAACAGTTTAATCCTTTCATGCTTTTAAGCTGTATTACATAGGGATTAGAACAGAATTCAGTCTAAAGCTAATATTAACCCACTACTGAGGCAACACACTTTAGAGGACTCTACCCCATAGCCCTTGAATTATGGCACTTCCCACTGTATGTGGCAGAAAGAGGAACCTATTTCCAGCCTTGTGTAAATCCTGGGGATTATTCCTTCAATCTGTTCAGTCTTTTTGAGTGGTTCTCTCTGGCCGTGACTAAATTCTCCACTTGCATATGCTGATCAGTGCTCAGTTGAAGACATGAAGGGAACCCTTTGAGATTTCTAGAGTTCTCTCTCTGGATTCTCTTTTCTCCAGAACTCTGCACCGGGCCTCACAGACTCTCAGTTCCATCTCCTTAACTTAGAGAAACTGCTGGAATCTTACTGGGTTCCTACTTCTTATGCTGTAACCTGGAAACCGCCCCCATATGCAGCAAGCAATTGTAGGATTGTACATTTTATTCCCATCTCTTAACAACCACTGTAAAACATCACCTGATGTCTAATTACAATCCCAAATTAGTTGATGTTAAAATAGGGAGACTGCTATTTACAATAGCCAGGACATGGACACAACCTAAGTGTCCATCAACAGATGAATGGATAAAGAAGATGTGGCACATATATACAATGGACTATTACTCAGCCATAAAAAGGAATGAAACTGAGTTATTTGTAGTGAGGTGGATGGACCTAGAGACTGTCATACAGAGTGAAGTAAGTCAGAAAGAGAAAAACAGATACCGTATGCTAACATATATATATATGGAATCTTAAAAAAAAAAAAATGGTCAGAAGAACCTAGGGGCAATACAGGAATAAAGATGCAGACCTACTAGAGAATGGACTTGAGGATATGGGGAGGGGGAATTGTGAGCTGGGACAAAGTGAGAGAGTGGCATGGACATATATACACTACCAAACGTAAAACAGATAGCTAGTGGGAAGCAGCCGCATAGCACAGGGAGATCAGCTCGGTGCTTTGTGACCACCTAGAGGGGTGGGATAGGGAGGGTGGGAGATACAAGAGGGAAGAGATATGGGGACATATGTATATGTATAACTGATTCACTTTATTATAAAGCAGAAACTGACACACCATTGTAAAGCAATTATACTCTAATAAAGATGTTAAAAATAGAAAAATAAAAATGGGAAAATAAAATAGGGAGACTGTCTGGGTCAACCTGACAATCACATAAATCCTTTAAAAGCAAAGCTTTTTCTCCAGCTAGAAGAGGAGAAACTTTGCTGACTTTAAAGATGGAGGGGGCCATATGACAATGAATATGAGTGGCCTCTAGAAGGTGGAAGCTGTTCCCAATCCACAGCTAGCAGGAAAACAGGTGCCTTAGTCTGTTATAGCTAAAACTGACTGAACTAGCTAGGTCTCCATCACTTTATGCTTCACTTGCACGTCCTCTTTCCATATGTTTTTTTTTTTCCTTTCTTTCTTTCATTAATGATTCCTTTGCACCTAATTGCTTAAAGTAGCTCACTTGTTAATTAAAGCCACTATCAGACACCTGGTGTTTTTCCTCTTTGAAACACTCCCTAATGCTCCTCTTCTTTGTAAGCATTCTTCATTCCAGAAGAGACAGTCACAGTAGGATCCCAGAGACCAACAGAGCCCATCTCCGGACATGGCTACGCCAGCCTTGATGGCTTTGAAATGTTTCTTGAGAAAAGAAGAATGCAGACCCTGCACCTGCCCCGATCCTAATCAAGAACCCTATTTTGAGCTAACACTATAAGTTTTACCCACTGAACCCTTTCGGGGAGGACAGAGTCTGGAGGGCACTAACCTGCTGTGGTCTCCTGTGGCCTGGCAAAGAAATAAAGCTAATCTTTTCTTCTTCACCCAAAACTCTGTCTCTGTGATTTTGATTCAGTGCCAGTGTATAGAGACAGAGATTTCAGTAACAAGTCCTACAGCAGCAAGGAAATTAATTATGCCAGTGGCAGGTGAGCTTGTAAGAGGGGTCCGAGCACCTCCTCATTACCATCTCCCATGAGAATCACAGCTGCAGCCAATATTTTGATTTCGGCCTAGTGAGACACGGAGAACCCAGCCGAGCTGTGCCCAAACTTCTGACTTACATACTGTCATCAGATAATAAATTTGTGTTGTTCTGAGCAACTAAGTCTATGGCAATGTTCACGGAGCTGTAGAAAACTAAAACAAAGATAAATCCCATTCCTGTTATTACCTCTTTATCGAAAGTAAATTTCACTCATTAAAAAAATCTAATTTTGCATAGCTTGTTGCAAATATCTGTAAGAATATATTTGTCATAGGAAAGGCTCCTTATATAATATTAGCTGGGAAAAAACAGCTATTAATAATATGTCATGTTTGTTGTTTCTTGTAACCGCTGTTACAAATGGTCACAAACTGGGTACCTTAAAACAATAAAAATGTATTCTCTTACAGTTCTGGATGCTAGACATCTACAATCAAAGTATCAGCAGGATCACAGTCCCCGTGGAAGTTCTAGGGGAAAATTCTTCCCTGCCTCTTTGAACTTCTGGTGGGTACCCGCATGCTCTGGCTTCCTCGGCTTGTGGAACTCCAATCTCTGCCTCCATCTCCACCCCACCTTCTATGCTGGTATGTCTCTATATTCTTTTCTGTCCAAATTCCCTTTGTCTTTCTCAGAATGACACTTGTCATTGGATTTGGGACCTACCTAGGTAACCCAGGATTACCTCATCATCTAAAACTCTGTACTTAACTACATCTGCAAAGACCCTTTTTCTAAATAAGGTAACACTCACAGGTTTCAAGAAATAGCAGGCACACATATATTTTCGGGGGGCCACAATGAAACTCACTTCATCATATAATAAAATTACTAAAATAAATGCTCCCTCCTCAACTGATATGCTATACTACCTTCTTTTTTCTTAATATTATTTGAAATTGTGGAACACCTTATATGCAAACATAAACTGATCACTGTTAACCAATGATTGTATATTCATAGTTTGGGCTTTTTGTGAAGGAAATAGTGCAGGAAAAAACAGGATTGCTTTAAACTATACATGAGACATCTTCTAATAAAGCATTCAGGACAGAATATGCTGAGGATGATTGTACATATTTTCTAATTAAGAGAATCAGATGATTTATAAACTGACAGACCTGGAACTTTCCTCATCACTGATATCAGGTAAAGAAGCATAAAAAGCATAAAGCTATAATGGTAGGTCAGGTGGGTAGCAAAATTGCTATGAGTGTCTTCTGATTTTTCAAAATGTACTCTGCTGTACAGTGAATCTCTGGGTAAATACCATGGATATCAGTATGAGCTAGCGGTTACATTTACGTTAAAATATGGAACCCAGAGAGTCATGGAGCCCTGTGTATAGAAGTTCTCCACCCCTAGAAGTGATAGGCTGAAGAGAAGGAAAAAGGAAAGGGCTTCAAAGTATTTTTTTAACTTTGAAATATAACTGACATATAACATGGTGGAAATTTAAGGTGTACAATGTGATGATTCAAATATATACTGTGAAATGCTTACCACAACAAGGTTAGTCGACACATCCTCCACCTCACATAATTACCATTTTGTTATAGTGAGAACATTAAAGCTCTACTCTTATAGCAACTCTCAACCATACAATACAGTATTGTTAACTATAGTTCCATGCTGTACATTAGATCCCTAGAATTTAGTCATCTTATAACAAAGTTTGTACCATTTGATCAACATTTCCACATTTTATCCACCCCCCAGCCCCTGGCAACCACCATTCCACTGTTTCTAAGAGTTCAGTGTTTTTAGATTCCACATATAAGTGAGATCAAACAGTATTTGTCTTTCTTTGACTTATTTTACTTAGCATAATGCCCTCAGGGTCCATCCATGTTGCTGCAAATGACAAAATTTCCCTTTTTATGCCTGAATTATATATACTATACATATATTTCATTTTCTTTATTCATCGATAGACACTTAGGTGGTTTCCATGTCTTGGCTATTGTGAATAATGCTACAATAAATATGGAAATGCAGATATTTCTTCAACATAGTGATTTCATCTCCTTTGGTTATATATCTAGAAGTGGGATTGTGGATCATATGGTAGTTCTATTAATTTTTTGAGGAACATCCATATTATTTTCCATAGTGGCTGTACCAGTTTATGTTTTCACCAATAGTGTACCAAGGTTCTCTTTTCTCCACATCCTCACCAGCATTTGTTATCCCTTGTCTTTTTGATAATAGCCATTCTGACAGGTTTCATTGTGGTTTTGATTTGCAGTTTCCCTGATGATTAATGATAGTAAGCATATTTTCAGAGGGCTGTTGGCCATCTGTATGTCTTTTTCGGAAAAATGACTATTTAAGTCCTCTGCACATTTTTTAATCAGATTTTTTGCTATTGATTTTAATGATTTATTTTTTTAGTCCCTTATCAGGTGTATGGTTTGCAAATATTTTCTCCTATTCTGTAGGTTGCCTTTTCATTTTGTTGATGGTTTCTTTTGCTGTGCAGAAGCTTTTTGGTTTGATGTAATCCCACTTGTTTATTTTTGCTTTTGTTGCCTGAGCTTTGGGTGACACGTCCAAAAATTATTGCCACGACCAACATCAAGGAGTTTTTCCCCCTGTGTTTCTTTTAGGAGTTTTACAGTTTCAGGTCTTGTGTTTAAGTCTTTAAATCCATTCCTAGTTAATTTTTGTTATTGGTGTAAGGTAGGGGTCCAATTTCATTTTTTGCATGTGGATATCCAGTTTCCCCAACACCATTTATTGAAGAGAATATCCATTCCACATTGAGTATTTTTGGCCCCTTTGTCAAATATCAGTTGGCCATATACACATGAGTTTATTTCTGTGCCCTCAATTCTGTTCCATTGGTCTGTGTGACTTTTTATGCCAATACCACACTGTTTGATTACTAGAGTTTTGTAATATAGTTTGAAATTAGGAAGAACGATACCTCCAGCTTTGCTCCCTCAAGATTGCTTTGGCCATTTGGGGCCCAAAGTATTTATTTTGACAGGTATAGTACCAAAGTAGACCTCTGTTTCAAGAGGCATGAGGTCAAGAGTTTTTTTATTTTATTGAACCCATTAGAAATGAAATTAGAAATGTTAGCAATTGATGAAATCTGTAATCCTTTTTATTCAGGACTTGAGTTTATCTAAGTTTGACAGTGTATATAAAATGATACCATTTACCAAAAATATTTTCCATATGACCACATGCATGCATAGGAAAAAATAGTATCTCTAGATAATAACAGGACATTTTAATTTATTCTCTGTACTCTTTTGTCCCCACAAAAAGACATTATTAACCCCAAAAAGTACCACAGAAAGAGGTACAGGTTTTAAAGTGATGATTAATTCTGCTTTGGATGTGTCTAGTTTTAGGTACTTTAGAACTAACTTTTATTTGTTTATTGCCACTGCACATTAGCTGGTTTCATTAGCCAGGTGCTATCATAAACACCTTATGTCCTTTTTTTCTTTTAATCTTCACAATTGCAATGGATATTAAATAGTCTTAGTCTCATTTTATAAATGAGGATTCCAAACTCAGAGAGGTTAATTAGAGAAGGCAAGACTACTGGGAACAGAAACCTAGACTAAGTCTGTACAGAGACCATATAGAAACCCCATGACCACTGGGAACAGGATCAATGTAACATAGGTCTTCTGTAAAGGAAGGATCCTGTGGTGACAATTTTCCCCAGCCCTTTATTTTACTATTTAAATATTTTAAGGAAGGAAAATGTGTCCATTATCTGAAATGGTTGACTCATAAAATAGTACCTCTATCAAAAACCAGATGAAGAAAGGTCTTACTCTGTGAGGGAGCCTTATAACATGGATGAGTTACATAAGACTGTCATTACAGGAAAAGAAAAATGGATTTACAATCAGAGCAGCTCTGGACTAATACAACCTCCCCCTCGTTCTAATATTCCCAATTTACACCTGTTCTCTTACACTCAAAAGTTTCCAGTTTGGACAATCATATAGTCATCCCGGCTATAATTACCAGAAAAACCACATAGTTGCATTAGTTAGACTGAAGGTTAAGCTAGTGTGAGCAAGAGACAGAAAAATACACTTGTTGAAGAGCATAGAAATGTATTTCCCTTCCTCACATAATAGTCCAGGGAAGATAGATGGGCCTAGTTCAGCAAAGTCATCCCAGGACCCAGGCTAGAAGGACAGTTCTTTCATTCTTAACATGCCACTTCCAAGACTTTTCCAGTTGTTTCCATCAATCATCAAGATGGGAAAGGGAGAGCAAATCTAGAGTGGGCATCTTAATTAGTTGAACCAGAGTTGGACACATCACTCCACTCACATGCCATAGATGAGAATTTAGTCATAGGACCACACCAACAAGAAAGAATAAAGGATTTGAGGTTTAGCTAGTAGATCTTGCCACAGTGGGCTAACTTCTCTCACTCTCACATTTCTTCTTTGGTCCCCCAACTCCACTGCATTGTAACAGGGTGACTATAAAACTTGTATTTAGTACTAACTAGTGGTGCTATTCCACAGGAGATTTTTATTTTAGGTGTGTGGATAGCAGATCAAAATTCAGATGAAATAAACCTAAAACACAAGGTCAAGAGTCACAGACTATGTTACACCTTGTCTCTAACTTTGAAAATAAATATTAAATTCACTTTTGTTTGCCTTTTCTACAGTATTCACTGTACTGATCTGAAGGGTTAGTGTGAGAGAAATATAGCAATAAATCAATAATAAAACTTTTTTCTCCTTAATAATAGACGTATAGGCTTTTATATAGACTCAGACTTTAAATGAGTAGAACAATATCAAACTTCAAGAGTTACTGCTAAAAAAAAAAAATTACAATAAATCTTCCACAGCAAATATATGAAAAGGTAAAATTTGACTTTCTTAATATTGCCAAAACAAATTCCTGGCATTAAAATTGATTCTAGATGTAACCAAAATCAAAATTATTAAGATAAATCAAATATTTTATCCTTGTAATTGAATATAAAATAACTATTACAATAAAGGTTTATACGTACAGCAGTACGCAACTATAAACGTGGGAAATTGGAATACCTATCACAGCTACATCCATATCTGAAACTTCTAAAAGTAAAATTAAAACATATATATTGGACAGATACCAATGTAGAAAGACCTTCAACGTGTGGATTCTCAATTCTGAAGTCTTTGTTTTGAACACTGGCTGTTTGACAGCTAACTCAACAGAAACGGTGTCTGAATCCTCCCTGCTCCTCCAGGCTTGCTGTGGCTAGGGCATGGCTTCTGGTTAGAGAAGTATAACAAGCCTTCCTTATCTGGAAATTATCAGATGCAACAATCTATAAAATCAGGTATATATTCATTGGCACTTAAAACCTTGTTCTTGACATAATCAAGAGAATTAAAAGTGGTTTGAAGATAAAAGAATTTGAGAAGAAACATCCTATTTTACTTATTAAGTAATATACTATAAATTCATTGGAGTTGATCCATGTTCTATGCTCATCGTGTAGACCACGAAAATAAATGCCACAGGAGTAAGAAGGATATACACAACGAGCATCTCATTTTCAATAATATACATTAAAAAAAAACCTATATGTGTTATTTCTTCAGCATATTTCTTGACTCCTTTTCTCCCTCAGCTCATACTTGTGATTAGGGTATGATATGCACACAGAGGAATGTGCTACATCTATTTTTATAAGTTTTTGGTTTTTCTGTACTGTTTAGCTTTTCACCACAATGAAGGATAATTTGGCATCAGGCTGACTCCACTTGGTCACACTAACATTCTCTTAAATTCCTCACACTTTCTTGTAACCCTACTACCCTTTCTAATTGACTCAATCCAAACACGTATTTGCTGTTTCAACGAACTTGCTCTTTAACCTAGACAGTGTTTTTCAATCTAATGATCTTGCTAAAATGTCAATTCTGTTTCAGTAGGTCTGGAGGGAAGCCTAAAAGTCTGCCTTTCTAACAAGTTCTCAGGTAATAGTGATGCTGCTGGTACTCAGCCCACAGTTGGAATAGCTAGGACACTTTCATGCTTACCAACATAAACTAACATCTCTAGTGTAAATAAGGATAAAAAATACTAACTTTGAGAAAGCGCTTCAACGCTACCAATTCCCCTAGGAAAATCCCTAAGTGTGTTTTAATGGAGAAAAAAGTCTGAAAAGTGCCAGACACTTTCAACAACAATAAAGAAGAGATCTTGGTAGATCAGAAGTTTTCAACTGTAACAATGGATAAAAACTTTATGTAACAGATAAAGACTTATTGAATTCTTCTGATACTTTGGAGCAGAAATTGTGGTTGTCCTAACTCATGATTCCTCTTTTCTGGTTTATTCCCTTGAGCGGGTAATTGATGTGCACTGAACAGTGCTGAGGTATTATAGATTGAAATATACTCCTCACCCTCTTAATGAGAGCAATTATCATAAACTAGGGAAGATCCCACCAAGTCCAAGATCATCTCCCAAAATTGAAAATGAGGTAGTTTCACCCTGCTGAGTGCTCTTTCACATGGGTTTGGTTGTGAATTATTGTTAAAATTGCATGACTTTTATTTTCACCTGCTCATAGACAAATTATTCTCTGCACATATCTAAGTTCTTCCAAACCCATTAATAGCATTTCTTTTAAATGAATGAAAAGTGTTTTAAATAGATATGTTTTTCAGGTTGGAGTACAAAAATAAACAACAGAATTACTTTACATGTTTAAAGAATTCTTCCACAACAATTTCTCTGGATTTTGGGGGGTATATTTTTACTAAAAACACACTAAATAAACTATAAGTAGTAATATTTTAAATTATAATTGCAGGCAAAGACAAATACCAATTTGTCTACCACAAGTGTTCAGTGAGAGGATATCAAATGGAACATTTTTGCATTGCGCCTCACATTTGGATGAAAACTAATGTTTTGTAAATGTTTGCCAAGTCATCTTCTATGATTTTCCTATCTGTATTATTCATACATCATGTGTTATTTCCATGTATTTCAACATAGTCTCCTGTTCTGTACTTATTTTGCTCTGAAGTTATTTTACTATGCTCTATCTTTATAGATAAGTATATAAGTGCAAGATGACAATGGCCACAAATTAGATGAAAATCTGCTAAAGCAACCATTGCAAAAATAAAGGAAAATGGACATATATACACTAACAAACGTAAAATAGATAGCTAGTGGGAAGCAGCCACATAGCACAGGGAGATCAGCTTGGTGCTTTGTGACCACCTAGAGGGGTGGGATAGGGAGGGTGGGAGGGAGGGAGACGCAAGAGGGAAGAGATATGGGGACATATGTATAACTGATTCACTTTGTTATAAAGCAGAAAATAACGCACCATTGTAAAGCAATTATACTCCAATAAAGATGTTAAAAAAAAAACAAACTCTATGGAGAGCTACATTAGGGAGTATTGAGGTCACTACAATTAAGATATTATCCCTAAATAATGCAATATACAGAAAGTGGTTTGTGAGAGTAGGAAAAAATTCCATGAAGACATCATTAGCAAAGTTTTAATTAAGTATGAAAATATTGTATAAATGTAGATAAAGTTTTCCTGTAATTAGACAGCCATTAATAGTCTTTATAATGTCTAGAGTAAGATCATTTTCCAAGTGCAATTCCAGACACATGATTTACCAATATGGTAATGAAATATATTGATCCTAAATAATATACACGGTATTTGCAGAAATCAATAACCCATCACATCTTAAAACAGTACATTAATTCAATGCATTCTACTATTTATTAATAAATGAATCATTGAGTTTTGAAGTTTGAAAAATTCAAAACAGTAATTCATTCTCAAAAGGGCCAGGCTAAATGCTCTTGTAATGACATATATTTCACAGAAATTAAAAAAGATGTATGTAGTATTACATAACTCAGCTGAAGGATGATCATTAGTAGCACATAGCTCAACATGCAAGTGCTCAGCTAAATTCCTAAGCCATACTTTCTCTGATATCTTTCTATGTCCTTTTCTAATTCCTTTCCCATCTCCAGATTTCTCTCTCATCCTGCCTGCATTTGTTGCCACCTGGACATTCAAAATCTTCTAGCTGTAATTTAATAGTACAAAAATATTTTTCACCCTTTCTATTCCCCAGTCAAAATTTTCAATCTCACAATGATACAGATCTTATCCAGATGAAAATCAATTAAGAGATATTGTGGTGAGCATACTAAGAAACCTAATGCTCCTGGAAATACCTTCATTTCAAATAAACATTGTTCAGACCTTCAGTGTTTCACATGACTGATTAAAAATAAACTATTTGATTGGATAGGTATGGTGATAATGCACTGGCAGAAGTACTACACTAAAATTCCATAGCTTGGATTCTCTCTTGCTCTTTCACCAGTAAGCCAGGTAAGTTTGACCATTTATTTTACCCCTAGTTACATGTGCTTCACATGTAAAATAAAGTAACAGGTGACTTCTATCACAGCACATCACGCATCATGCCTTTTTGTTAAGCACTCACCCCACCATCTAATGGAGAAAGATCTATCATTCTTATTTTTCAAAGGAGGAAACTGATGCTTGAAGTTTAAGTGTATTATCCAAGTACACACAGCTACTAAGTGGGAAAATGTAACATTATCTCTGATTTACTTTAAAACCGTTTTGGCACAGACAGCACTGTGTATGTTAGCTTTTATTCTACACCTCGTAAGTAGTTTGTTAACATCTGAAGTGCCTTCGTTAAGAATGCATACTCACAGGTAGTTATTCGGCATCTGAAGAACTCTCATCAGGAGTTCCACACTCAAACTACCATAGCTTGGACTATTTTCATCTCCGACCAGCCCTAGATACTTCGCTAATTAGCATAAGTGATGACAAAGGAAGTTTTCATTGGTAAAATGGATGTCAAAAGATAGATGGACTGGCTAGAAATATTTATAGGTAAACCTGCCTTTTCATAAGGAGGATTTATGAATCTATGATATCAGCAGACTGTACACCTCAGAGAGGTGCTGCAGCTGACTTAAAGTTGAGGACTCCCTGAAGAGCCTCAGTGAGAGTGGTTGGCTGACGACATCACCTGTGTCAGGTCTGCCCCCCACCGCCCAGCCCCATTCCTCCTCCTTTCCCCTCATGTGGGTTACGCCCCAATAAACCGCCTGCGCTCCTAACCCTGTCTCAGGATCTGCTTCCTGCGCAGGCGCTCTGGGCGTAGGACGCAACTGGATCTTATGTTTATCCATTAAGACAGAATTCTGCTGCCTGATTCTGACTAGGAGTTGAGTTCAATCCTACTTGCCTAAAAGACTGTCATATCCATTTTGAATGAATCCTTTCACGCAAGGTTTGGTTGAGGTTTCTAAAGGGAGAGAGATCTTTGCCTAAAACACAGTTAACGCAGGTTTTATGACCTGGTAGTTGTAGTTCTATTCTACACTGACCTATCCTTTTACAATTACTCAATTGTTCCCACATTAGAATCATCTGTAGAGCTTCTGCTCCAAATACACAGACCCGCCTCTGACAGAGGACTGATTTGGCAGATAGAGAATGGTGCCCTAGTACCTGTATGTTCACAAAGCTCTGCTGAAGGTTCTGATACGCAGACAGGCGCGAAAAGTAACTCTTTGACATATAATGTGCCTCCTATACCAATCAATTAAACATGTTTTCAGTGTTTCCTCTGGGCCACGTGCTCTGCCCGGAGGCCTTCAGGTATCACAGAGTATAGCTGCAGAAGCATTCCCTCAACTAAACTAAATGAGTGCTATGAAAGAGGTATGAGTGCAGCGCTCAGGGAGCACAGAGAGCGGTGAATGGTCACCAGGGGGACTGTGGAGGAAGTTGAGGTGGTTATTGAAGAAGAGTTAGATTTTGCCTGCTAAGTAACCGGGCTTTTCTGGCTATGGCTTCGGCCACATATGGGATATATGGAAGAAGTGGCAAAAAGTGAGAATGGAACTTGCAGTAGAGATTAAAATATGAAGGACTTCAAATACCATGGCAATGTTGTCACTGTTTTCCTCCAGACGACAGAAAATAATTTAAGGAGGAAGTCTTAAAATCCAACTTTGCTGTTTTTTAGCATTGATTCATATGATATAAATTTCTGAGTATGGCCCCCATGCATTTTTATTGATAGGTGTCAAGATAATCCATTTTTGGTAAAGAATACTAAATGAGTGCCTCTTCAAGTGTATAAGAACATTATATTCCCATCTAGTTCTTCTTCAGTTAATAATTTATAATACCCAAGTTTCAAGATATAATTTTTAATGATTATTAAGCTCAATATATATTAATTATACCTAACTTCAGTTCCAATTACTAATAAATTCAAGTCCACTAGAATGATGACTACTGAAATCAACTTCATGTAGGTAGTGGCAAACAGATGAAAATAATTTATTATTCTGTCAGTTGATGTGTGCTGGGTAAACTGCTATATTTTCTAAACATCTTAAGTAGACCTCAGCCCACAATTAGGCTTCAATTGGCCTGGGAGCTATAAATGGAATTTATTAAATCTTAAGTGTGGAGTAAGCTATTACGCTGATCAGAATATTTTAGAGTAGAACTCTGTCAATCCATTAATGTAAAGACTGTATTAATGTAGGAAGAAAGTGGCATCTGGCAACTAATCAGAAAACTATAAAAATAGTAGAGCTTGATAAATATATAGGGTAATGGTATTAGAGCAGTGAAAGGAAGGGACAGATTTAAAACTGCTCTGGAGGCAAAACTGATAGCATTTTGTGAGTATATTGGGAAATTAAGAAGATAGAGGAGTCAGAGTTCCCAAGCAGTTTTTAGTTCAGGCATCTGTGTGATCTAAAACTCACTCCTTTATCCACCAGGCAGCTACCAAGGTACTGGATTGATGGAGTCACCTAACGACCAAAATCAGAACCTATCAGACACAATCATCTCTGGGGTCTCAAAGAAATCAGTACACAAGATATTTTTATCTCCTCTTTTGTCAAAATCCAATTAATTCAATCATATACTTTAACTTTTTCATTCATATGTACTATATTTTTAAGTTTATATTTTCCTTGCTTCTCTATTTATCCAGTTCTTTTCAATCTACTTGAGGAACATTCATCTAGGTTTACCATGAGGAACACTACCCACCCCATACAGACAAAGAAATAGCCACCAAGGACTGGGACTACTGGGAGTAGTCCTTTGTGTACCATATATATCAGGATGAAGGTGCATTTGATCAAAAATTAGTCATCTGTTTAATCAGCCACCTGTTCACTTAAAAAGTACCCAACTTCCTTCAGTCTATAATTTTTCCTTTAAGCAAACTTCATATTCCAGTATTCACAACAATATATAACTATTTGATTCAATTTTATTATCTTCATAATTGTTACTACCAGATCAGCATTATTTTATTTATCACTGTAAATATATGGTATATCAGCTATATTATTAAAATCTCATTTGTGAACAGATTTCCATCACATTATTTTCATGTGAAAAAAATGTACTCCAATTTTAAATTCTTAAATTAACCTTTAGACTATAACAGTGAAAGTTAAGAAATCACTGAATAAATGTTCATTAAATAAAGAAAACTTATCTCATAAAATAAATTAATTAACCTCAAGTTAGGGTTATTTAATATTCCTGGATACTGGTTAGAATGTTTTAAAGATTATGATTTCATACAAATAAATATAAGTGTGACAAATGACATGAAGAGTGTAGTGAAATCATGCTTATTCTTCTTTTGCTACTGCCTAAAGGAAATTCTTTAGACAGTATTCACTCTGAAAGAAATCTGTAGGGATGTGAAAGAAAATTAAGAATAGATTATATTTCCTGGAGGCCTATTATAATGTAATTAAATAGTCTTTCTCTAAAGTGACCCTTAGCCCCACCTGAGTTTTTAGAATTGTATTTCCTTACATTCAAGTCTTTCCAGCCATGACCCTTTCCAAAGCACAGAGGTAATTACGTAGTGATTGGAAAAACTTACTGTCAAACTACCCCAGTGTTTTAAAATAGTTTAGCGGTTAACAGGCCAGAGATGTTTTAGACTTTCCCAGTGTTCACTACTGTGTAGCACTATTCACTAAGATAACAAAAGCCTCCACTAACAAAGATACAGTGTGATTTTTACAAATGTGGAATGAACCACAGATGTAAAGTTATGCCTGAATGCTTAAAAATACCTCTTTTTTCCAGGCGGAAGTTTCTTGGTAGTTATAAAATGAAACAGAACCAGGTTTAGGTACACCTGATCACAAAGAAAAAAGCGCTTTTTCAGAAAAACTGCAGTCATTGACACATTTAAGTTTGGATGCAGCAGGAAAAAGATTGCTGTTTCAATTAGAAAAATACATTAAGGAAACGCTGGTAATACAAGGATAAGAAACAAGAAAATGTAGGTGCTCCCTTAGGATTATTCAGAAACATTGGGAACAACGCTGGACTTTTTTTAGTCCACAAAGAATGGAGTTTTAGTCACTTTACTTGCATATTCAAAAGTAGACTGCTCTAAAAAGGCTTGAGAATCTGGGGATCCTATCATTACTCATGTATTATCTTGCTCCATCAGTGTTAAACAAATCCAACACTAACAGGTTTATTTACTGCCATGTGCAAAATTCAGTCGCTTTGGTGCCCAAGAATGAGACACACTTGGCCACCAGCCAGGGAAGAGAGCTCTGGGGAAAGGAAGGAACCACAAGTGAATGTCCTGGTGTTATTTCCATGGGGTCATGTGAGGGTGAGAAAGTACAGGTAAAACATAACTGTGAAATAAGAATTTCCATTCCCCTCTGTGGAGAAATGAGCAAATGGGCACAGTTGGGTACTACTGTTAGTATAGTTAAAATAAGTAATCAGAATAAAATCCCCAAAACCACATATGTGCATAAAATTGTTATATACAAAATCCTTTAGAGAGGGTCAGACTTGAGTACTCAGAAAAAAAGCTATTTCAAAATTACTTCCCCAAACACGCTACTTGAAAAGCAAGGAGCTAAGAGACAGATGGGTGGGTAGTTGTTTTAGTAAAATGGTGGGAAAAGACTTTATTTGGTAGCCTGGAAGAGATACTAGATTTTGAAGGCAGGTGGAGGAAGTGGGGGAGATTGCTAGTTAGGGCACAGAAACACATATATGATCACCAGATTCTTGTCAGCTTATTGAGGTCATAGACACAAAGGTAATAAGTACTGGAAATGCATCAATTTCTAATTTTTTTTTTGCATTTTACTATTATCTATGCTTCTGGGACTATTTACATCTACTGCATCTGTGTGTAGATTACTGTATAATGAAATGCTACTGTGCATCCTCTTCCCAGCTCTACTCAATGACAACAGGTTGGTAGTTTGTTTATGTAATTTAATTTTTAATAATGTCTGTGTTTGGCAAATGGCTAACAAAGTTCAAATATATTTAATAATCAGCTCTTGTCATCTAGTATGTACCAGGTCCAACATATCACTGGATATGCACATTTAGCTGCACCCTCATGACTCAAGATAGGCACTAGCAAAGAGCTGCTGTGCCTGATAAGGCTAAAGAGGAAAGTAAAGTTCAGGTTGCAGCAGGAGAAGGTGGCAGCTGTCCTACCAGAGCAGTGACATCCACTATCAGAGAATGGCTACGCAGATCAGATATTGTAATTTAGCAGAAGAGCAGGGATAGCACCTGCTCTGCACAGGGCGGAGCTAAAAAAGCATGGATGCTAGGGGAGAGGAGTTACTTCCAAGTGTTTTTGAGACACTTGGGAGATTACCAGAAATATAGTCAGGGGAAATGAAGAGAACTAGGGATCCTATGAGTACAGGTGAGACATGAATATTTGAGTTATTAATTTTAATGTAGTATAAAACATATTCACAAGCTGTCCAGCTCTTGACAACTTTCAAATTATCTCTACTGCCAGATTCAAGAAACTGGTTTGCCCCAAATCTCTTCTGGTGGTAGCTTTACAATTCCCAGATTGCAGCTAGGGCACTGAGATTCTGTTTTCAGCAGTTCACACAGGGGCTTCCTGGTTGGAGAAATCAGGATTTCCTTGCAGGGTAAGCTCCAAGTTATTGATATCAGAATTCTTCCTGCAGGTTCAACCTGAAACTTGCTCTCTAGCCCTTCCAATGATTGTGTGAGCACCTAATTTCTTATATTAAATACCCTTTGCTTAAAGTAGAGTAGTTTTTGTAGTCTGCAAGTGGAAGCCTCTTTCTTTTTTGGGGAATTGTGAATCCAAGAAGAAAAAAAATCATAAAACAATCTTTAAGGTATAAAATATAAATAATTGATAACTAAACCATTTTAAAATTGAATTTTTATTTACTCAAGTTGCACTTTCACTGACTAGCTGAAAAAGATTCCATGTCGAGTTACTGTAAAAAACTTATTGATGTGTAACAGTTGATGAAGAGAATCCTTGAGTGTGCTGATTCTTCACAGAGATTACTGCAAGAAGTATTATTTGTATTATGAAGTTTTCAATCTTAAATACTTGAAAATAGCTTTTCATAATAGAAAATCCACGAGAAAGCCTATTATTTTCTTTTTATAAGGTACTTACAAATATTACAAGTCAGAGGAATTATTGTAAATGATAGTATTAGCTCAGTCAGAAATCAATCTATCCACATCATTAAATTTCCTCACCAGAAATCTGAGCATCAGAGAAAATTAAATTGGTTTACTGTAATCCGTAACATTTATAAGTACAGATTTACCAAGAATTCCTCAACAATTCTTAAAGCTCTATCACCCACTAATCAACATCACCTTTCTAAAGTTGGCAAGCTTTATTTTCTCCTCTGTTTTTAGTTTTTATCAACCATTACAAGGCTTAAAGGTAAATCACTATGAGTTCTATAAGGTACTGCATCATTTTATTTGTAATATCCACAAAACCCTTGTATACTTTATCTTTGCCTCATGCTACAAACACCAACTACACATCCACAGCTCAAACAGCTAACAATCTGAAGGCCAAGCTTTCTTCACACCCCAGTTCTTTCACACCAGTTGTCCAAAGCAAAACATAAGCAATAAGCATTCCTACTTTTATCAAACCAGTGTTACTTCCCTGGGGCTCAAGCACTGTAGGCTGAAGGCAATGTCTGTCTTTTCCTTTTTGAAGATGAAAATCTTTTACTAAGGAAGTGTGCCAAGAATTTAAAAATAGAAACATCTGGCTTTGATCAAAACAGCTATCTGTTTTTAGAGAATCACCCATCCACAGGGACTTTTAGACAGTAATTTGCAATGTTGTGGTGAGGTCCTGAGTTTATTTCAATTATTCATTCCATATTTCTTTTAAGTGAGGATTATTTGCCTTTGAATATTTAAACATCATATATATTCATATGCTATGCAAATAATTGACAGACTTTCTAGCAGATTCAATAAAAGATTATGCCAGTAAGTTTCAGAATAAAATGAATTGATGTCCAGAGTAATCCATTTCAAAGATATTTCTCAGCCAGATTCTTCTGTAATCCCAGATGAAGAAAATTAGAACCTATGGATTCTAAAGCACAGCTCAGACAAAAAGGGTCTAGTTTAATCATATTTTTAAAAATTAATGTAAAGATCTACATTTTACATCTGGGGTATTATAGGAACTAGCCTCTCGATAGGATTATATGATACAATAATGAGTTAATGGGGTTACCACACCAGAAAAACCTCTGAGAGGTGCAGACCTTACCATAAATTCTGACCCGCAAACATATAGTACAAAAACCACTGAACAAAGTTGTTTGTATGAATAAGAGTAACCACAATTGCGGAAGATAACTTTGGGGACAATAATTAGCTTATATTTTAGGGTAGGAAGGAAAAGTGTTTCTGGTGGGATCCTATATATTAAAAGAGAACTGTCCTGTAGTATCTCTTTATTAATAGCTATTTGTTGAAATCTGACTAAAGCCAGATTTAAAAAGGGGAGTATCAGGGGACATAGGTGGGGGTAGGGAGAAGTAGCAATTACTTAAGTAGAAGTTTAAAGGTAAGAGATGGGAGTTAGAAATAGAATCAGAAAAGAAAAAGAGCACCAAGAAGGGACTCATAGTGAGTGAGGTTAGCTGTCTAACATATCATCTTTTCTTGGGATAGTTAAAATGCTGTCACGTGGATGAATATCTGACATCTTCTTGCCTGGAAATTCAGTTTACTTAGAAAGTATTATGATCTACAAAGAAAAGCTCCTGTGTTGAGAACAATTACACTAGCATGGCAAGGGCCTAAAAACAGAGTTCAAAGTGAGAAAACTGGCAAAGTTTAAGGTGTTCAGTCTGGTGCTGTCATACATACATCTGTAGTCTTTAACTGAGGATCAAAAATTAATAATGGAGGCCACAGCCAGAGCTTCCCACAAATGCTCAGAGGGAGGCAGCATGGTCACCAAAAATCTGTTGCTTAGGGACTCAGAAGTGACTCTGCATGCATCACTCAGTATCTCTGAAGCTTGACTCTTCATCTATGGAGTGAGAATTACACCGAACCTCTAAGGTTTCTTAATTCTAAAATTCAATGATTCTACAAGTTTTCTAACTGCCATGTACTTCATATGAACATTTTATATATGTTTATTAATTCATATTGACAATTTAATAATCTATCTTAAAACAGGTAAAATTTTCTGAAGTAGTAAAGTACTGATGCCTCAAGAGAGAAAGGTTATCCCCACTTACTAATCTTCCTCTCTAGTCATTTCAAATTATCAGATATTTATTGAGCTCTGACTTTCATAGGTACTACATGCTAGGAGTACAGAGGAATAAAACAGTATTTCTGTCATCAAGAAACAAGACAAGGAGCAATAAGACATAAACTTAAAATGAACTAAGATGAGTAAATGAGGAAAATTTGTGACCACAAAGAAGTAACCATCCCTTGGGTGAGAGTACTAATCTATAAAATGAAACTAATAATAGTACCTACACAATAAGGTCATTATATAGATTAAATTGAGTTCAGATTTAAAGCTTAGAATGGTTCCTGGAACATAGTAAGTGATATATATGGGATAGAAATAAGAAAGGAGAGAGAGGGAGGAGAGAGGAAGGGAGGGACAGAGTAAAAGAAAGGAGGGGAGGGGACCGGAGGGGAGAGATGAGAGGTGGGAAGAGGGAAAGAAGAAAAAGAGACGAGATCTGGCATCATATCCTGGTTTCTCATACTAAGTGCACATATGAGGTCAACCAGATCAACATGGATTTGAGACTTTCTGCAGCAGTACTCTCTATAAAAACTGTATTCATAACAAATAAGTTCTAGAATGTAGTCTTCTAATAAACTGTCAAAATAAATTACTCACTTATACTGAGGTTCAATATTCATTTTTAACAAATGGATTATATTATTAATAAATAACATTTATTTTCTATTAATAAGGTTTAAACTTTAAACTGTAATTCAACATAATACACTCAGGTACATATTTTCTTACAAAGTAAAACAGAAAATATTACTAATAAATTCTCATACCACTTTTTTTTTTTTATAAGGTCCATCTCCAACTCCCTCTTTACTGTTAAGGTCAATGAAGGAGTAACAGTATTGCAATAGTTGTGATTAAAGATAGATTTTCATTGGAAAGAATATTCTTTCCAAGTTTTATCACTCTGAAAAAAGATGTTGCAGACCAGATTTCTGGCCATTGCTACACAAAAGTAGTGTTATTTTTGATCAGTGCTATGTATGCCTGGAGAAAATTCCCAGAATGAAGGATAGCTAGAGAGGAATTTTATAAACAAGAAGACCAGCAATCCCACTCCTAGGTATTTACCAAAATAAATGGAAAACGCTTTATATAAAAATCTGTACATCAATGTTTGCAGCAGTTCTATTCATAATTGCCGAAAACTTGAAATAACCCAGATGTTCTTGAACAAGAAAATAAACAAACTAGTATATCCATATATCGGAATACTGCACAACAATAAAAATGAAAAACTTTATGAATTATAGAATGAAATGGGTAAATCTTAAATTTCTAATTAAAAGAAGGCACACCCCAAAAAACTGTATGTTGTATGATTCCACATATATCAGACTTGAAAAGACCAAATTATAATGATAGAAAACAGATCAGTGGTTATCAGAAAGTTGGGGGAGAGGCAGAGTACAAACAAGCAGAAAAGGAAATGTTGGGACTATGGACTTGTTCTGAATGGTTCTGTGGTGGTAGATATATGACTATGCAATTTTCCACAGAATTGTACACCAAAGGGTGACTTTTACTATGAGCAAATAAAAAATATACAATGTATCAGGGGAACCCTAGATGCAATGTAAACTATGACAAATGAATCTAAGTATCTTATACATGTGAGACATAATCACACTAAAGGGCATAGGAAAGAAAGGAACTGATACCAGTATATTTGTAAGGTAGTAATTTGATAAATTTACTAAAGTTAATGACGTAAAGGATTGTATGCAAACACTATACACCAGCAGGTTAATTTGTTTCTCACTGGGTTGAACAGTTTTCCCCAAAAATGCATGTCAACTTAGAATGTGTAAATGTAACCTTATTTGGAAATTAGTTCTTTGCAGATGTAACCAAGATGAGGTAGTACTGGATTAAAGCAGGCCCCAAATCCACTGGTTGACGTCCTTGTAAGAAGAGGGACATTTGGACAGATATATACAGGGAGAAAACAAAGGGATGTTGAAGGCAGAACATGGAATTATGCATTTGCAAGTCCAGGGACACCAAAGATTACTGCAACCACCAAAAGCTTGGAACAGATTCTCTTTTAGAGCCTCCAGAAGAAACCAAGATGCTCATCATTACTATTAGAGAAATGCAAATCAAAACTACAATGAGGTATCTCCTCACACGGGTGAGAATGGCCATCATTAAAAAGTCTACAAGTAACAAATGCTGGAGAGGGTGTGCAGAAAAGGGAACCCTTCTGCACTGTTGGTGGGAATGTCAGTCGGTGCAGCCACTACTGAAACAGTATGGAGGTTCCTCAGAAGGCTAAAAATAGAATTACCATATGATCCAGCAATCCCACTCCAGGGCATATACCCGGACAAAACTATAATTCAAAAAGATACAGGCACCCCTATGTTCACAGCAGCACTATTCACAATGGCCACAACATAGAGACAACCTAAATGTCCATCGACAGATGAATGGATAAAGAAGATGTGGGGTGTGTGTGTGTGTGCGTATTTATATATACACACACACACACACACACACACACACACACAATAGAATACTATTCAGCCATAAAAAAGAATGAAATAATGCTATTTGAAGCAACGTGGATGTAACTAGAGATTATCATACTAAGTGAAGTCAGAAGAGAAAGACAAATACTGTATGATATTACTTACATGTGGAATCTAAAATATGGCACAAATGAACCTATCTACAAAACAGAAACAAACTCACAGATAGAGAACAGACTTGTGATTGCCAATGGGGGCGAAGGGGGGCTGGGAGAGAGATGGACTGGGAGTTTGGGGTTAGTAGATGTAAACTATTACATTTAGAATGGATAAACAACAAGGTTCTACTGTGTAGCACAGAGAACTATATCCAATCTTCTGGGATAAACCATAATGGAAAAGAATATTTAAAAAAGAACATATATATGTGTATAACTGAGTCACTTTGCTGTACAGCAGAAATTAGCACATTATAAATCAACTATACTTCAATAAAAAAAATTAAATTAAAAAAATGCAAACAGAGGTACAGGGGTAGGGGTGATTGGCGAAATGGGTGAAGGAGGTCAAAAGTACAAGCTTTCAGTTATAAAATGAATAGGTCAATGGGATATAATGTACAGCATAGTGACTATAGTTAATAATACTCTATTGTATATTTGAAAACTGCTAAAAGTGCATCTTAAAAGTTCTCACCACAAGAAAAAATCTTTGTAACTATGTATGGGGACAGATGTTAACTAGACTTGTGGTGATAATTTTGCAATTATAAATATCAAATCGTGTTGTACACCTGAAACCAATATATTATATTATACATCAATCTAAAAATAAATAAAAATGTTTAATGAAAAGACTAATTTAAAAGGTCTTATAAATACTATAAAAATTTTTTTAAAGATGAGCCTGGAGCATTCTGTGGTGCCTAAAAATAAAAATGTGCTAAAAATATTTTTAAAGGGCAGAGTTATGTCAAAAGGACATAGGAGCCAACCTGAAAGAGTACTCAATGCCAAAGCTAAAATAATTTGAGCAGCAAAATAATGACACTATTGGATTATAACCCAAAGAAAAAACTTATAATTCAATATTGACATAAATGACTGAATAAATAAGTGAATAAATAGGGGGGAAAGGGACAATTCTTCCTTAAAGAAGAATTTCTAATTGCTTTTAATTAATGAACTATTTCTATTGCTTCTAATTAATAAGCACAGAATAAATGAGGAAAATAGAAAATCACCACTAGAATATCACAAAATAATTGGTATAGCATGATCTACCAAGGATTGCTACAAGTACTCAACAATGGCTTAAAGAGAAACAAATATTTGCTTGGCTGCAAAGTATCTAGCCAAAAAATGTATTCATTACTGTGATGGTTTTAATATATGTCCACAAATACTTCTCCCTACAGGAGAAGATCTTAATTCCTTTCACCTTGAGAATGAGCTCAAATTAGTGTTTCACTTCTAACAGAGTACAGAAAGGGAGAAAAGAGGAACCAACCTTAACCAATGTTACGATCTTACTTTTAATAATTGAACTATGGTTATACAAGATGTTAAAATGAGAGGAAGTTGGGTGATGGGAATACAGGAAATGTCTGTACAATCTTTGCAACTCTTCTGTAAAACAATTAGTTTTTCAAAATAAAATATTTTTTAAAGTAAGGGACAGATAAATTTGGGGTGGTAGAGAGTCCTTTAATGAAATAGCTGCATCAATTCTAGATTTGGGATAGGAGGTAAGTACTATTAAATAGTACTTTCAAGTAGTTAATTTTGCAAACTCGACATAAGATCACTACAATCCATATGAAGATTTGATGGATAGAACTAGTGGACTTCATTTGAATCAGTAACACATGACACAAAAATATATGTTACTCCGAAAGAACCCACAAGTTTCAAAACAAGTAATATTCTTACCAGCATCTTTATAGGGACCAACTAGAGGTTCTTATAATCAAAAGATTATTAATGACTTTAAAAATATATGCATGAAAAGTATTATCATTAATATAGGAAGCACTCTTGGAAATTATGAAACATTTTTTCCAATAAATATATGATAAAGGGTATGAATTGACAAGTAAAAATACAACTTCTCCCACTCAAAGAAAAGATTTGCTACATTAAAAAATGAAAATTAAAGAATGGTTTTCAATACAAATTAGCAAGTATTTATAATAAGTTAATCCCCAGCATTACCATAGATAGATACATTCATGCATTACTGATATGAATGTATTGATAATATTTTTGCTAATTCCTACTGAAAGTTTAAACATATTTAAACCCTTTACTCAGTAATTTCACTTCTAGCAATTAAACTAAAGGAATAAGGTCTTAGAGTTAATTAAAAAACTGGAAGCAACCTAAATGTACAATGATAGAAGTATGCTTAGAAACTACTGAAATCCATAGAATTAAATATTTAAATTTATGATTATTCTACAGATGTGTGTGTATCCACAGAAAGATTTCAGTGATATCTTAATGATGCTATTAAATAAAGCAGGTTAAAAATTCATAGAATACCACATATGAATACACCTATTTGTGTTTGTGTACGTGTTTATGCATGTTGAGAAGGAGGGAGGAATGGGGTGAGGGGGAAGAGAGAGAGAAAATGAGAATAGAGCTGCAAAGATGTCTTTCAGAAGACAACATTTATTACCTCTGGGTAGTTGTGAATGTCCTCTCGTGAAGCCACTGGATGAAAGGATCCTGGGACCACAGCCCCTGCTCCAATGACTGCATCATCCTGACAAGAGAGCAAAAAATAAGTCTTTATTAAGTCGATGAGATAGGAAATTTGTGTTAGAACACTGAGCCTGTTATGGCTTTGTAATGTAGCAACTCATCTGGGCTAAGCTACATTTCCCAGTGGTTCTGTCTCTGGCCAAACATTGACTGAGAATTAATGGTGGTAGAGAACCTCCAATATGGTCCAATGACCCCTGTCTTCTGATATTAATGATATTATGTAATCACTTCTTTTGAGCAACTAGAAAATAGCATTGCTCAGGGGATGTAACTTCTGTGATTAAGTTACAAAAGTTTGTAATATTTATCTTGTTGGCCGACTCCATTGCTTTCTTAGCCTGCATACTTTAAGGAAGCATGTTGCTATGTGGGAGAGGACCACGTGGTAAAGAAATGAGGGGAGTCTTCAGTCAACAGCCTGTTAGGAACTGAATGTTGCCAACAGCCACTGAGTGAGTATGGAAACAGATCTTTCCCAAGTAGAGCTTTCAGGTGGGAACACAGACCTGGACCAACACCTTGATTACAGCCTTATAACAAACAATGAAGCAGAGAACTCAGCTAAGTCGTGTCCAAATTTCTGACCCACAGAAACACTGAGATAATTAATGTGTGTTGTATTAAGCTGCTAAATTTTAGAGTAATTTGTTACCCAAAATAGAAAATGAATTCTCCTGTAACTGATACTACTGGGATTTTTTCTTGCATATCTGTGTTTTCTACAGTTTCTTCAATAAGTATGACTTTAATAATATTTTTTTAAAAAATCAATGGAAGTTTCTCCTTTAGAATAGCTATGATGCCCGGACTCCTAAGAATATCCTTGTAATACGGTGTCCTTAAAATATGGTGCTGTCACATGCAAGAGACACACAATAGTTGTTACCATCTCTGGATTTGATCCATATAAGTGCTATGTATGCTCTTAGCTGACTTTTTCCATTTCCATACCAACATTTGGCATATGGAAATGTTCAGTTACACTCTTAATCTTAACTCCTTTATATATACCACAAGGTAAGGTGCCTGTGTATAGACACATTATATCCCTTTCTTTAGAATTCATTAGATTAATTTCTTTGTATTAAAGTGTCATTTCTAAAATGTTTTTATTAGGGCACTTTGACTCCTTACAGAAACTTCCTGCTTATATTTGGAGACTGCAACCACAAAGTAGAACAAAAACAACCGCGTGAACTCTCTTCTCTAATGATATTCATTATCATTTTCTCCATTTGTGCAGAACTCATTAGAATTATAGATACCTCTAGTTTGAGCTACAAAAATGTTTCAAATAGAATTTTCAATACTTTGAAACCTTCGTCAATGAATTTCACCATTTTGGCTTCCCTTATGTAAAATAAAAATGATATTATAGATATTAAACAAAACTGCATCGTTCTCTTTCTCTACTGAAAAAAATATTACTATACACCTGTTTGCCTAGTAGATTGAGACATAACCATGTAGTAAGCAGAGAAAAATAAATGTGTGAAAATTCAAGGTATCATTTCTTTAACATATTTCCACATAATTTTCTTGCAAGAAAATTAGTCATGTCTACAACTAAATGTGCTGGCTTTGTACTGGGTCAATGTAGTTAAGCTGGAATTTGTATTTCTCAGATTTCTTGTCCCTGGTGAGTCTCTGGCTCAGGACTGGTCACAGAAGACATCTGCACAAGGCTTGGAAGACAGAAGCGAAGGAGAGCAGCCGTGTTTTCGCTCAGAGGTCTAGTGCAAGGTCTTGCATTGCTGCAGCTCCAGCTCACAAAGTCATCACTGACCTACTTGCTCACTTTGTCTTGGAGTTGCAGCTGCACCAGCAGCTCCTCCAGTTCCCTTTAGATTTCCTCCTTCAGTGTCTCCCAATCCTGGTGCATGTGCACGTGCAGCTTCTGAACCAAGTGTGCTTGCTTCTTGCACAGATCACTGGCATCACTGAAACTGCAGGCTTGAAGGTGGTAAGAGACAGATGCAGGTTCCAGTTTATCATAATGCAATCCAACTCATCCTCCAGTTGATTCTTGTTCAACCCCACTTCACATGCATCTTCTATTCCCAACTTTCTGTTGTCTTCAGATGCAACACCAGATACAGAAGAAATAGCCTTACATTGAGTGTTTGACCAGCCGTAAGGTCAAGCTCCTATAATGAATCCTTTATTCTAGTCATGCATAGGGTTCAAACCCAATAGTTTTCTCTGTTCTCTGTTCAAACCCAATAGTCTTCTCTGTTCAAACCCAATAGTTTTTGTTTCATGACTAACAGTACAGTGCAAATAGTGTAGTAAAACCTTGGATCTTTGAGGCCCAGACCTTCCACACATTTCCCTCACAAGCTACGAATTGCCTCTAAACTAGGAAAAACAGTGTTATTAGGAGAATTAGAAATAATGTATGTAAAGTACCTGTACATAGTAAGCCTCAAAAGGTAGTTATTTTATATAATTTTAAGTCAGCACCTAAAATAGCATGTTATAAGAAATACACTATACAGATGAATAGTTACTGAAAAGTTGGAATATTTTGAAATATATAGCATGCATATGACTAATTAGTGAAAAGCAAAAAGTGAACAGTATTAAAATACTCAACTCAGTTCTATAAAAACTATAACAGCAAAATTAAGTTAATGAACATAAACTCTTAAGAAGGATGGAGGTTAGGGACATAAGGACTGGAGCAACCCTACAGACTCTAATATTTCTATGTTTACTGCCACAAACTGAAGATGCTTACTAACTAATGACCATATAAGGGTCTTGTTAAGCATTTTAAATGAACAATTAGGCGCAATGTACACTTCATTTCTTTTTTAGTATAACTTCTCATGAGAAACTTACGAGGGCCAATATACCCCTTTGCCCCCAAATTCTGGAACCCATCAGCTTATGCAATTCTACCACTTTTTTATAAATAACAGGTGTAGCTAATAGGCATTTGTGTTCTGCCTAAACGCTCAAGCCTTTCTGGTTTTATAAAAGAGGTGATAATTCTACCCTCTGCAGGTTCTTTGTTCTATCAATATAATACGTATCCACCTCCATCCTTGCTATTGGATACAATATGAGCGTGGTTCCAAAATAGTTTAATTTCCCTCATATTCTTCTTTGCTTTCTCAAGGCCTTCTGATAAATCTTCTATGTCTCTAATATCTATTCAATGGTGTTTCTATTACCAATTTCCAGCTATTTCTTATTATCCCCTAAAGGACAGACTTAAACTCAACACGTATATATTGAGACAAAATTCTTGTGGTTGCTGAGAAGTTTATTTTGTTAATTCTTTACAATTGAAATTTAGATCTGCTTATGCTATTTCAAGACAAATTTAAAGTTGTGTACTTATCCAATGGTATAAAATAGAAAGGCAAGTGTTTTAGGGCATGATAGATTATATTATACCCTTAGATTCAAACTCACTATAAACAGAAAATCTGTTTTTCTACTAATTTGTCAAACTACAAAGAGATTGGCATTCTTTTCTGTAGATGACCACATGCCTGAGGAACAGACTATAAGAACTGAACAAAAAATGTGCTTATTGTTGAACAAATCGTATAGTTTACCATTATTTTAAATGGGCTTACTGTTACCCTGGTCCCAGTGTTTCTCATTTAAAGAAAGACAATTCTTAATCATTTGTACCATTTTATACATGGCAAGACATTTAGCATCCTTAGTCCATAAAGCACTCAATATAAGTAGGACCCCCCTTCCTCAGTATTGTAACAAGAAAAAAACACTTTCCTCCTCCTCCCTTGTTCTAAATGCCTCATTCATTCCAAATGTTGTAATTGAGCACTTGGATAAATAAATCACAAATGAATTTAAATAGTATTATGTTCGGACAATGAAATAATCTAGTTTTGTTGTTGGGTACTACTCATTATCCATATAATAGAATACTTTTCCTTCAGTGCAACTTTTAATCATCTCACATATGTACATGTACAATCTTTGATAGATGCTATACATTATTCCACCATAGCCAATGTCCTTTTACTCCTGACTAATGCTCCACTCCACTCCTAAACTCTAATATACCCTAGAATGTTTTTAGGCCTTCCCAGTTCTACTCCCCACTTCACTTTGCCTTTTTTCTATGTGTTTCTGTCTGAGGAATTTTTTAGTCCTGCCCTAACCCTCCACCAGTCCTCTTCACTACTTGAAAGCTTTATGCAACAGAGAGTTGGATTTCGTAACAATAGATCCTTTAAAGAAATGGATAAAAAGAGCCTCCCTTCTTACTTTTCTTTTCTACTTGGACAAAACTTTTCAACAAATGTAACATTGTTTCATAGTATTCCCTAAGGACAGTCATACCCTCTCTGTCTACTCCTACAATAACATATGAGCAGAACTAGTATGAGAACAATCTTGACTGCCTCGTTGCAAAGGATGTAGATTTTATACAGTACTTTTACAACATGTTCAAGTGTCTCAGAGAACATAAAGTGACAGGATAAATGACTATCAGTTTTGTGATCTTTCACAGTGCTTAAAATGTCTGTTGTAGTTTTTAGGTGAATTTTAAAAGGTTTGAACCAATTCTTTTAAGACTTCTACTCAAGAATCTGTGTAAACAAACTTGAAACATCAGATTGAACCTAAATTCCAAACTGTTTCATGCTCATCTATTTCTGTTAAGAGTATCCGTAATGGCCCTGTCATTCAACTTTACCACTTATAATGCCATAGAGACTACTGTCATTCAAAAGTATGGTTAACAATATTTTCAGATAACACTGTCATTCAAGCGTGCTGTTTATAATGCTCCTGAGATCACTACTATGTTACTGTGCTTTGACAGGTGTATTGATACCATTTTCTTGACCTCCAATTCTCCCAGTACCATTGATAACACTGCTATTTTGCTAACAGAGTTAATAACAACTTGATAGCAACATTATTTCCTTCCTTGCCAGCCCATGTTTCTGGACCTGTTGCTAATATTGATAGGCACTACAGTCTTAATAAATTCTAATTCAAACATCATTCACCTAGCCAGACTAAAAATGCCACTCTATGACTAAGGGAACAAAGGTAATTCTTTTATTATTAGAAAGAGCTTTGATGCTCAAAACATTATACTCATTCTTTACTCCCCGCCCATTCATTCTTTCGCTATATAGTCAGACAATAACAAAGCTAGAAAGAAGTTCCTGAAATTAATTTAGTCTACTATTTCTCAGGCTGGTGATGCAACATTATTAAAGGTCACCAAGGTCTATAAGAACTTTTTTGTGTTTTCAATCTAATGATAATCTTTTAAAATTATTTTACCAGTTATAAAATATAAGCTTTATGTCTAGAATTATAATTTGCTACTAAAAGCCATTTTTTTATAGAACAGTTTCTAATGTATTTCAAAAACAATAATACTTGAAGGTATGTAAAAACTGCTTTCCTCTAAAAGAGGTCTAGCAATTACTCAGGTTAAGATAATCATTGTTCTTTCTGGTTGGAACCAACCCGAAGTCACTCTAGAACAATGAATAGCTGGTTTCAAAATGTTTGAGGAAGTGTCTATTTGTTTGATTGACCTTTGTGTTCTCCACACACAAACAACAGGCACTCTGGAAATATGTGGATGGATGGATGGATGGATGGACGGATGGATGAATAAACAATCTCCTTGGTAATATATTTAGAGATCTCACCACAATAAATAAAAGTAGGACTTCTGGATTTTACTCAGGATGTAGAAAGCTGGAAAGAGCATTGTTTCCACACTTCTAACAACAACAACAACAACAAAAAAACCTGCCAGACAATCTGGATATTCACAATTATCTTGAACCCGTTAAACAGCTGATAACTAAGAAATTATTGGTTAGGTAACAAACAAACAAACAAATCTAAGGAAAGACAGGAGCCTCCTTGGAGAAATGGGATGGGAGTGATACTTTACTTGAGCAGATACCTCCAGGCACCAGTAAGAGTTCGACTACAGTTTTTAATGAATTGCTAAAAGTTGTGTGAGGTAGTAAGAGGATAGAATTCCTGAGGGCCACAGACACCAGGGAAATACACATCCACTTGGAGGACTGTCTTCCAGGACCTCCCAGATACTCACAAAAAAGATTGATGAGGCTCTCTCCTAAGAGAGCCTATGCATATGGTGTAGAGGCCTGGGTGAAATGGATATTAGCCATTGTGGGAGAGGTACAAAACCCTACTTAGTTCTTTCCACTATCTTCCTACAGATCAAAAGCCTTAAATGACTTGGAAGAGGGGGAGAAAAGAACCTTAATAAAGACCAATCACATTGAGGGAAGTGAACAGAAAAAACAGTGACCAGGGTAAGGAGAGGGATCACTAGAAGGACCTTCCATCAAGATCCAGGGAAATATTGCCTACCTAAGACTGACGCATAGTCAAAACAATAGAAAACTTAACCCACCCACATCACTATACTGATAAGAGCCAAATAATAAGAAGCTATTCCTTACAGTGGGGCAAATACTTAGAGAACTTCTCTGAAGCACAGCACAAAGGAATGATCTAAAACTAAGTATAAAACAGACACATAGAAAAACCTACAGACAAAGAGTCCTACCAAAAACAAAAGGAATTTCCACTAGAGGAATTTGAAGATTGTGGTAATCTAAGGGTATCCATAGCAGCAATTAAAGCTAAACCCAGGTCAGTTCCCAAATAGACTGACTCAACCCCTACAGTAAAGGCAAGCATAAAGAAATGTATGCCCATTTCTAGGAATAAAAAGCATTTATCTCAGGCTCTACTTGAGTTCTACACAGCGTCTGACTTCTTACACAATAAAAATAAAAGGCATACAAAGAAATAAAAATAAACACACTTTCAATGGGAAAAGCAGTCAACAGAACCAGACTCAAATAAATTTTTTAACTATTATTATTTTTAGATTAAAAGCTTAAGGATAAGGAAAGGATAAAAAAATGTAAGATCAAAAGGTAATTTCAGCAGAGATGGAAACTATAAGAATTAAATGGAAATGCCAGATAAACACAGTAAAAGAGACAATGCTTTTGATAAGCTTATCAGTAGACTCAACACAGCCAAGGAAAAAATTAGTGAACTTGAAGATAGATCAAATGAAAGTATCAAAAAAAAAATAGGGAGAAAAAAGAAGAAGCCAACAAAGAAAACAATCATCCAAAATCTGTGGAACAAATCAAATGGGCCAACATATATGTAACTGGAATCCCAGAAGTAGAAGAGTGAAGCAAAAGAAATATTTGAATAAATGATAGCCAAGAGTTTTCCAAAATTAATGGCAGACATCAAATCACAGATCCAAGAAGTTCAGAAAACAGAGCAGGATAGATATCAAACAGAGCACACCTAGTTATATCACTTTCAAACTTCTAAAAACCAAAAACAAAGGGAAAAGAAATTCACTTTTAAACATAAACATGCAAATTAAAAGAATGAAGAATATGAAAATAAGTAAAAAGTTAAAAGACAGAAAATATGAAAACACAAACAAGTACCCTAGAGTAGCTATATTAATATCAGAAAAGGTAAACTTCTGAAAAAGTAATATTATAAGGGATAAATAGAGTCTTATATAACAATGAAAGGATCAGTCATCCAAGAAATGTAACACTCCTAAATGTGTATGCATCTACAACAGATCTTCAAAATACATTCAGCAAAAATTGATAGAACTAAAAAACGGAAATGGACAAATTCATGATTATGTTTAGATACGTCAACACTTTTCTCAGTAATTGATAGAGGAAGGGGACAGAAAATCAGGGAGATTATATAAGACTTGGGCAATACAATCAACCAACTTGACCTAATTGACATTTATAGAACACTCAATCCAACAACAGAATGAACATTCTTTTAAAGTGTACTTTCACCACGATAGACCATATTCTGTGTCAGAGCTATTTAAAAGAATTTAAATTATACAAAATATATTCTTTGACTAAAATGGAATTAAACTAGAAATCATAAAGATGCCTGGAATATTCCCAAATATTTGGAAATTAAACAGTTCAATTTGAAATAACCCATAGATCAAACAGAAAATCACAAGGAAAATTTGAAAGTTTGACCTGAATTAAAATGAAATATCAATATTTTCAGGATGCAGTTTAAAAATGGCTTAGTGGAAAAGTATAGCCTTAAACAATAATATTGGAAAGATAAAAGTTTCAAGTCAGTAATCTAAGTTCCCACCTTAATAAACTAGAAAGTAGAGAGCAAATTGAACCCAACATATGTAGAAGGAAATAATAGAGAATAAAAATCAATTGAATTGAGAAGAGGAAAATTAAGGAAAAATATCAATGAAACCCAAAGCTAGTTCTTTGATAGATCAATATATTGATAAATCTGTCATCACACTGATCAGGAAAAAAGTATATGAATTACCAATATCAGGAATGAGAGCTACATCATTGCTATAGACATTACAAATAGTAAAAGAATAATATGAATATTTTGAGAACTTTTTGCCAAAAACTTTAACAAGTTTAATGAACTGACAAATCCCATGAAAAACAAAAACTACCAAAGCTCACTTATGAAGAAAAAGCCTAAATAGCCAGCCCTATATTTATTTTTAAAATTGAATTTGTAGAATACAGCAGAGCTAGATGTCTTAACTTATGAACTCTATTAAACATTTAAGGAAGAAATACTAATTCTACAAAAACTCTCCCAGAAAATTGAGGAGTGTCTATTTCCTAACTCATCCTATTCTAATGCCAAGAGCAGATAGATGTTACCAAAAAAAGAAAAAGAAAAAAGAAAAACTATAGATTTATATTAATCATGAACAACACAAAAAAATCTCATTAAAATACTAGCAAATTGAAATTTTCAGTATATGAAAAGGATAATGCATAAACTAAGTGCAGTTTATCCCAGGAATGCAGGGTTGGTTCAACATTCAAACATCAATCAATGTAACCCACCATGTCAACAAACGAAAGAAGAAAAATCACATGAATGGAATAGAAAAAGTCTCTGGCAAAGTTCAACATTCATTCAGATAAAAGTTCTGAAAACTCGGAAAGAAGAAATTTCTTAAACCCCACAAAGGGCATCTTTAAAACCTATAGATAATATAATTCTTGTAATGAAAGACTTTCTTCCCCTTAGGATCAGGTACAGACAAGGCAAAATTCAGTTTCCAGAATTTTTAATGTTGCCTTGAACCACGACAGAAACTCGGCATTGTCTATGAGAAAGAGAAAATGTTCTTTGTTTCAGATCCCATAATCTAAAATTTGTAAACTCAATTGCGTTAAATTCCAGGAAGAACTTGATTTTGGCACTATGCATTTATAATTTCTGTGTAAACTCTTTGTGCCCCCTTCTCCTTTGAGCCCTGTATTTCCTGCCCTTGAATAATCATGTGCATGTCAGCTCTACACAGTGACTCACACTCTCTCTTGAGCTTACCTTCAGTCCTGAACCACAGCGGCTGTTTCTACAACTTCTTTCTATGCGACAGCTTAGATGTAAGAATTTTGCCTCCTAGGAAAGATTTTCCCCACATATATAATTAATTAAACTAATGCCAACTTGAGACCATATGGTAGGGAAAAAAACACTTACACTTATGTACAAACCACATGAATCCAAGTTTAGGCCCAGTTCAGCTGTTGCACAGATACCTCCCTGGCTCTTAATGAAACCTGGGACAGTGGAGCAAGTGCTGCCTGTAATAGTAACAGTTTTAACAGATAATCTTTCAAATACCTTGTATCAGATTCCCAACTCAGTTGTTTTGCTATTTAAAAAAAATTTTTTTTTCAGTTCATCAATGCCTTAAAGACCTACAAAAAGCACCTTTCCTACAATCAAGTCATTGCCCTGGAAAAGCTGCAGGAGTGTAGTAAGTCTTAGCAGTGCTTGCCCTGAGATTGTCCACTGCCTGTAGTTTAATCCTTGCATCAGCTATCTCCTTACAAAGGCCTCTGTGCCTCCCCAAGTTACTTTCATAGCCTCCCATTTTCCTCTGATGAGGCCACTCACTCAGCTTCCTCACTGCCTACATGGAATACTGTCTAACAATATAAAACTAGCCCCTCTGCCACATACCAAGCCACCAGAAGTGATAGTTACCAATGCAGGACAAGCTGTCATTGCAGCTGAATTAAAGCTTTTGTTCAGGCCACAGCAGATAAAAGTCAATAAACAGTTTTTCTCCAAGGAACTAATAGAAGCTTCTACAAACCACCAATGTCAAAACGCCCTATACCCACACTGAAGCTCAAAGTCTCAAAACTCGGGAGTCTACCTATGTATATTTTGCTCAAGAAATTCCACTCTTGTTTTATTTCTTCATACTCCTGGTCCCTGCACCAAATGTTATTATCAATTAGAAGACCTAGTTAAAGTGTATCCTTCCCCACACAGGTTCTGAACAAATAGAGGAGAGAAAAAGGGAGTGCAGATTGAGACCAAGTTATTTTTTTTATTACTGATAGAGGATGTGACTTTACATCTGTTAGTCCCTGATATGTGAAGATTTATACTCTGTCCCCCATTACTGACATGCTGGTCATCAGTCATGCCAGCAGTGCCCATCAGCACAGGAGAAGAAAATTTGCTTCCTGCAAGGACCTTACTCCTAAGACTAAGAAGAAGAAAGCTGGACTATGCATGCCCAGTTTATTCTTCCTAACATTACCAGTCAGATAAGTCACTCTTTCTTCTCAGGCCAGAGTGAATTGCAGGGTGAAGTGGGTGTGGAGAGGCCAGGAGATCGCATCAGTGGAGCAACCTCCATTCCGAAGGAGATACCAAAAGTGAACATAGGCATCATTCTCTAACACACAAAACCTTAAGTAGGTACAAATAGAGAAAGAGTAAATATCTTCTTTGTAAAGTTGAAGAAAAGTTACTATTAGGTTGCTGAATTGTTGACTGAATTTGTATAAAAGGCACAATCTACCAAAGCAAATAAAACTTTTTAAAATAATATTTGTTCAGGAGGAAAAAAGAACCTTGTAATAAAAAAAATTAAAGTACCCTATTTTAATAACTACTAATCTCCATAAAATATTTGGGCCAGATAGTCGGAGTGGCAAAGCAGTTATTCTGCTCCCTCTTTGGGAAGTGAGAGCTCAAAGTGCTTGATGTCCTTGAGCCTTGTCCTTTAGAGCCATTCCTTCTAAGAATCAATCTGCAGCTATTTGGTTTCCCCACACACACACATGCATTCTCTTTTACTGCAGAATTTTACTATAAATTGTAGTTCAGTTTTCAAGCTCCAACTAACTTTTATTTTTTGCTTTCTTTAGTTTTCTTTTGGTTCTCTTGCCAAATGACTCCATACACTCTTATTCTCTGCTTAGAAAGAGTCTCTTTTAAATCTTGAGTACAGTTTTATTATCAGACTTTGACTAGTCACTGAAGTGATAAAAAGTATCATCCAACAGCATTGCCACAAAGATTACCACGGATATATTCTGTACCTAACAAATAAGATCTAAATCTACAGGAAACTCAACAAATGATGTGAACATTATTCTGTTTTGTGGAATAAAACAGCAGGCAGAATTTACCAATACACATTTTCTGTGCCTGGAGGGAGACCTAGTTTTACTCTAATCCCAGGGAAGATTTCACATTTAGTGGCATGAGGGGTGGGAATGGTAAGGGAAGTCTCTTCAGAGGAAGAGACTATTAATTTCCTAAGTACTCATAAATAGCCAGAGAGATGTCTAACCCAAGGAAGAACGGAGAAAAGAGCGTTGGAGCTGTTTTATACCTTAATCATCAAGCCTTCCCTTTCCTGTGGAGGAAAGTGTTCTCATGTGATCCTATCCTAGGATTCCTGTGCAAAAGACAATAACATTTAGTGAAAAGACCCACAATTATTTAGTTAAGAATATCTTGTGGTTACTTTCTATTTTCCATGCTAAGAAACCAATCCTTTAGCAGGTAAACTATCTTTATAAAGGTAAGTAATATAAAAAAAAGATGCAGGAGTCTACAAGTTAATTGTAGATGTCAAGTCTGATTATATACATTCCCAAATCAAATAATAATGCCGACAAACAGTAAACTTGGATGCCAGATTAGGTTTAAATGTATCTTTTAGTTGTTCAGGGAGCACCTAGAGTGGAGTGAAATTCCCAAAAGACACCCCACCTCGTCATCTCTCATAATGTGCACATTGCTGAAGTCTAGCCTAAAGAGGTCCTTTTACAGAAATACTGTAAATATTATTTCTGAGTTGTGTTAATAGAGCAATCTATCTTCCTTTTATACAGGTTATACTTTAGAAACAAAAAGGTACAAATGGCTCATATACAAAAGAGCTATCTACCCACCATATCCACATTTATGAATACAAAAATGCTTTGAAATTACAGTTTATTTTTAAGTTTCATGAGTTCCCACATTCCTGGGTAGTGCTCAAGGTCAAATGAAGGCAAAGTGTCTGCTCTTCCCTTTCCTATCAGTGGTACATGACCAGCTCCTGTAAGGAAGTAAGTTGGGGATGGGACCCAGGATATTGATTCTCTGCCCCTTCCAGAGAAAAACCCCAAGGTCACAATTGTTTTGATTTCTCTTCATACTAGGCAAGATTTTTTCACACTTACGTTTCAGATACAAGATCATAAAAGTCACGGCTCCCGTCCTCAAACTGGCTATTACAATCTGCACCATGAGTTCTCTAATAAAAGTTTTCACAAGACACTATGGACACACAGAAAAGAGAAATTGAAAATCATACAGGAGATTTAAAAAGGTTTCCCAGAGGGATCAACACTTGAACTGAGCTTTAAAGAAAAGGAAATTGTAGTTAGTGAGGAAAGAGGAATAACGCTGCATGTGCAAAGATCTTCCGGGCCACCCTATGGCTACACTACAGGCAATGGCAGGAGAAGAGACACAATATAAAAGACTAGGTGTCCATTCAGAGTTTGAATCTAATCCTGAACTCTGTATCTAGCCATTTCGGATTTAGTACAATACCTTGGAGGCATCGTCAAGGGTTCACAGGTGTTCAGACTAGAGTCAGGCCTGAATACTAGACCTTCAGAAGGGATCAAGGCACTGGCTTTGGGAAAAAATCAGCAAAAGATTTAAGAAGACTATAAGGCAGTAAGAGTCTCCTTGATTGGCAACTAGCTGGTGATTGTAAAAGAGGTTATAGGATGATGCCTGTGTCTCTCATTTGGCAACAAGTCAGAGTGAATCATTTTTTGAGATATGAGGAAAAGATTAGGAGAGGAAGGAATATGCTTACTTTTAGATATGCTAAATTTGAAATATCCATGGGGCTTGAAAGTAGCTATATTTAGGAGGCAGTTAGATACAATAATCTGAAAGAAAATGGGAACAGAGGAATAACAACAATAACATCAACATTAGTAATAGAGATAATAGAAGACATTCGAGCATTTTACCATGTTACAGCCACTGTTCAAAGTAATTACATGGATTATTTTATTTAAATCTTACAAGATACAACAAAGGTATTATTATTCTCATTTTACAGATAAGGAAAGAACGGACTGGAGAAGTTAATAATTTGCCTAATGTTACTAGTTGGCAGTTAAAAGAAACCAGGATTTGAATCCACATGACCTGATTCCAGAGCCTCCATTTATTACTGATACCACTAATAAAGTTGTAATTGAAATCACGGGTACATTAATAATCTCAACATTGAACGTCATGATATTAAATCAACAATGTTTTAGTGTTTTATTATAGTAACAATAATTCAGCCAGATAATTTAATTTCCCCTGACTCCATCTGCTGTCCTATACTCCCCCCATGATTTAGTATTGTGGGAAAGCCACAATTTCTGTCATATTAGGATTTGAATAATTTGGAGGTGTGATTTATTTAATTGCATCTTGCCATTCTGCAAGAAGAAAACTAAACCCAGTGGATCTCAGTTTTTCTAGCCAGGAAAGTTTTCTACAGCATGTACGGTGGTGGGATAAATCAACACAAAAATAATGAGGTCATTTTACAATAGAAGTAAGAAAATTCAATTCGATAAAATATAGTTCATAGCTTAGGTACAGAAACATAGTTTCTTATTTAAAAAATGCAGTTTATAAGTTTAGTGATTCAACTACAACATTTCCAAGTCTTGTATAGGGTAAGGATCTTGTAAATGACAATGATAAAAATCATAGTAATAATAATGATAATAGTAACAGCTGGAGTATATTATGTGCCTGGAAAAAGCCAAGCAATGCTCTAAGAACTACATGAACTGTCTCATTTAATCCTTACATTTTACAGTTGAGGAAACTGAGGTATAAAGAGATGAAGTAATTTATGTAAGATCACACAGTAAATTAGCATGATCAAGATTTAAACGGAGGAAGACCAAAGCTAAAGTCCAGAGTAAGCCTTGGTGATGAACAATCTTATCTGTCAACTTAACTAAGCCACAGGGTGCCCAAATATTTGGTTAAAAATTATTCTGGGTATGTCTGTGAGGGTGTTTATGGATGAAATTAATATTTGGATCACTACTCTGAATAAAGCACATTGCTCTCCCCAGTGTGGATGGGCCTTACCCAATCTGTTGGAGGCCTGAATAGAATAAAAAAGGCTAGGGGAAAACTCACTTCCTCTTCCTGTCTTCGAGCTGGAACATCATTATTCTCCTGCCTCTGAACTCAAACTGGAACTTAGTCCATCATAACTGCAGGGTATCCAGCTTGCTGACTACAGGTCTTAGGACTTGTCTCCACAACTGTGTGAGCTGGTTCCTTATAAAGAATCATACATATATATATTTATTCTCCTACTGATTCTGTTACTCTAGAAAACCCAGACTAATATACCTGGTTTAGTCTTCAAAGACCTTTGTGATACCAGCTCTTTGAACATCATACTTCTCTGGTCACCAGAATGTAAATGTCTTCCAACCTTTCTTTCCCTATACTATAAGGAAAGTGGTGGCAAACCTTTATTTTTACTATATTATTACTAAAAAAATTTTTTTACTATAAAAAGTGGTGGCAAACCTGGTGTTTTAAATTTTACAAGGCTTTCTATTAAATAAACTTGTAATCTATATTTCTATCATTAATGTCAGGGAAAGAACTTAAAGCCCATAATTTCTGATTTCCATAGTATCATGTATACAAAGCTAAAATTTCAACTACTTTCACAAATAATGTAGCATCTACTTAAAAGAAGCATTTTTCTCACAGTTCTGCTTTAAACTATCATTTTACTTCTCCAATAAGCATGCGTGAGAACCTCTACAGATCAAATCATCATCATTGAAAAATGCATAAGCAGTAAAAGTAAGAACAAAAAAGCCACTTCTGACATGAATATTATATGTTGACTTTCTATTGAAAGCATGATAAACATTGCTCACAAAACTGGACGTATTTTTTTCACGCAGTAAAAATAGGGTTGTTTATACAAATAGTACATGCTTATTGTAAATAATTCAAAGAGTACATACAAATATAAAGAAGGAATCAAAAGTTATTTGGTCTCCCACCAATCAGAGTGACCCCTGCTTGCTTACATGCTGGTGATCATTCTGTCATACATGTTTGTATGAATATATATGGACATGCATTTATGTGAATAATATCCATTATCTTATATAAAAGAAATTACTTCATGTGTTCAATTTTTTTCATAGCTACCTTCCTTACGCCCACATGCCTGCTCAGTCTAAAAGCCATGTTAAAAATCTAATTTTTCCGTGTTTTCTCCATACTATTATAATCCTGGGTAGACTACAAATCACAGAATGGCTGGTACAGTTCAAATGTACTTTTTAAAATTCTTTAACATTCTCCCATACAGCTATTCAACATACTTTCAGCCTTTCCTCTCTGGATGGCACTCACTTTTTGTTTCCAATTCAATGCTGGCATAACATTCTTTGCACATGTTCTTAAAATTTGGTATATTTACTTTTATGTTCTAGATTTCCAATTGGGGAATTGCTGGTTTAAATGACCTATGCATTTTTAAATTTTAATATACAGTTGACCCTTGAACTATGGCAGGGGGTTAGGGGCCCCGACCCTCTATGCAATTGAAAATATTGTATATAGCTTATAGTCGGCCCTTTGCATACACTGTTCCTCTGTGTATCCATGGATTCAACCAATACAGACTGCACAGGACCAAAGTATTTACTACTGAAAAAAATTTGCATATAGGCAACCCACACATTTCAAACCTGTGTTGTTCACGGGTCAACTGTATATTGCCAAACAGTTCTACAAAAATATGGAAACACTTCATATTCCCATCAGCAATATAAGAGGATACCTATTCCCTACATTCCCTCTATAATAGTTATATTTGAAATTTTGGTCTGTTTGATGGATATAAATGAGAGCTCATTGTGATTTTACCAGTATTTTACTATGGGAGAATTTAAGATTTCATAGTTTCATTGGCCATTTGGGCTTGCCCTTCTTTGCACTGTTTTTTCATATTCTTTGCTGCTTTGTTTATGAGTTGTCTTTTTATTGTCAATTTGTAAGCACCTTCTGTGTATTAAATAATATGTCATCAACATTACAAAAAACTTTTCTAGGTACCTTATTTCTTAACTTTCCTTAGAGTATACTTTGTCAAACTTTTTTTCATTTGTATATTATCAAATCGTAGTCTTACTTGATTGTCTGTCTTTACTTTTGCAGCATCTGGATTTTTAACCTTGATTCAGATGTTTTCCCTTACCTACTTATACTTGCAGGGTTCTAGAATTTACTTTGTAATTTTTTCTTACATTTTCATCTTTATTCCACCTGGAATTTATTTTTGTATACACTATTAAATGGGGTTCATTTTAATTTTCTTCTGGTTGGTGGCCTGTTTTCCTATATCACTGATTAAATAGCCTGTTCTTTTCTCACTGGCTTGAACATAGATTTCTTTTTTAAAGCTAGAATATTTAATTTCATTTTTATATTAGATTTTTCATATCAGATTACCCTATATTGATTGAGCAAGTGAGATATTCCCATAATTTTACTAAGCCTTTCTTGACTTTTAAACTGATTTGTTATTGAGCATTTTAACCAAGACCTTCCAGATTTCACCAAGCTTTAGATATAAATGAAGTCACCCTGACAGTTATGCCTGAATCTTTGCAATAGGAAAAGAAAAGTAATCTTTCTAATAGAAAACTAGATTTTCAGAATTAGAAAAATAAATTGTCATAGACCTAAATCTAATGCTCTGAGCCCCCAGACTCAATTAGGAAGCCCAATTCTTTGTGGAGTCTCTCTCTTCCAAGTATTTGTGCAAATCACCTAGGAGAATTTCATAAAAGTGTCTATAATGAGTATTTCTTACTGATTGTTAATTTGGCTTCCCAGCTTACAGTGTACCTCCCTTGCCACTTCAATGCTCCTTAAGCTAGAACTCTGCTTCCAACGGCCAAGGTACCAACACTACCTTAAAACTGGACTGTCTAGAAAACTGATGATCCTTCCTCTTGTGTCTGCAGACTATGAAGTTAAAAAGAATATATCTGTTTATGTAAAACAGGGGATGGAGGCAGGAGAACAAGATAACCCAACAAATACCTTGGGCCCTAAAGTGATACAGGATTTGTAGAGACAGCTTTCTAAATTTATACATGACATACTTTCCTTTCTAAGAGCATGTACTCCCCAGCAAGATGTCTAGGTGAGTACAGGTTTCAATATTAGCTGCCATGTTATATACCAAACAACCATGAACTTGAGTCCTGCCACTGACTTGAGCACCTCAGGCCAGATTCCTTCCTCTTACTATGGTAAACTTTTTCTCACTAATCTCTTAGTAACCTGCTTTCTGTCAACTCTATAACTAACCCCACATACCCATCAGGTGTGTCTCTATACATCTGAATTCCAAATGTTAACAAAGCACTTTTTTTTCCCTTCTCTATACATTTAAAACAACAGATGGACAAGAGGTACACGAGGGACAGAGAAGCCCTGTCAAGGAATAGACCTTTATTGTGCCTTAGCTGGCACTCTCTACAACACATATATCAAGAGTCCTAGGTTTAAAATGTTCACTTTGAACTGATTTACCAGAACTAGAAATTCCTATTTAAATCACCAACACAGGGTTATCAGTAATATGCCCTATAATATGGTCCTGGACAAAAGACTGATAAAGATTTTGTCTTTGGGTAGAAAGTCCAGACTACAAAGAAGGTCTATCTTTTCCAAAGAACTTTTATATGTCTTTCTTGGTTCTGTCAAATAATGCCACATAGATTCTGCTTTCTGAGCCATACTCCCCTTGAATAAAAGTATTTTTATAATCAATTCACCATTTCTTTGCAATTCAGAAATAATCTTATTGGTGGAAAGCAAGTCAGAGGAACAAACATGTATATAAGTTTTATTGATATAGGATGCTCCCTTGAAACTAATGATTTGGAAGATTTTCTTCTATTTTAAAAATATAATATTTCAAGGCCAAAAGTGAACTGCTTGTTTCTCAATAATTTAAAATTCATAATTCAAGATGAGGTCTATACTCATATCAGCACTTCACTGTTTTGCCCATGGTCCAAGATGATTAGAATCTGACCACGTTCTCTAAAGAGTTAACGTGGCTCTGTTGTTGAATACGTATAATCATTTTCACTTACAATCACTGTAAGAATCTTAAAACATACATTTTCTTCAAAAACAAAGTATATTTGAGCAGTGTTTTTAGGCCTCTTTTGATACATTTTAACTGATTTATTCTTTAATTAACCTCATAAGACAATGTTTTTGAAAGGCTGTATGGTAGGCACACAGGGAAAATGCAAAGCAGGATTCATGTATACCACTTTGGCAAAACTAAAGCAAGTAGAAAAAGTGAGAAAAGAAATGATGATATCAGCTTCTAGTATCTGAAATAGCCTAGTTATTTCCCTTTCCATCATCTTTGTTTTATTTTCATCAACATCTACAAGCTGTTTGCAATTGCTGCAAAACACATCCAGAAATAGTGTCAAAAGAAATGTTTTCAATAGGAAGAAAACTTGCTTAAACTAAGTGTCAGGTTGCTTCACTTTTTGGAAGACTTCATTCCCTCTTGGCTTTTAAGAAATCTTCTTCTACCATTCAGAAATTTTAACAGGTATTTAATTTAATGGATGTCATGTTGTCTTCCAAAAACCTCACGCCTTCACTTCTGTAGCTAACCTTACCAATAAACCATCTGAGCACTTCAGCTAAGCATTCATTTAGCACATCACAAATCCAGCAGACCTTGACTATCTTCACAGCAAGGCAAATAAATATGTTAAAGGACCATCCTAATGTTCTCATTTTGAAAGTCAAGAAACATTTACTTTAATAGCTAATTCATCACACTGAAAGGGCATATGCCCTCCAGAACCCCCAACTAACGTGGTTCTGCCTGCCCTCCAGGCAAAAGAGGAGGATGGAAGCCAGCACAAGGGTAGGCCATTTATTAGAAACAAGCTCAATATTATATCACACTAGGTAAGCGTCAAGAATGGAGCGTGTTTTTTATCCTAATTCTTCTTGCAATTCTGTCTCCATCAGTAAAATATTCAGCTCTTCCTGTGAGAGCAAGGCCCAGGGTTTTGGGTCCTTAGGGGTAGAAAGAGCTTAGCTTTATGAGTGAGCCTACTAAATTAGTAGGTAACACTAGGGGACACACCAAGGTTAAAGCTGTATCATCCAGGGTCTTATCATAAGACAGAAACACAGCCAATCATTTCAACAAATAAGAAGCAAATAGCCAAATAGACGGAGAGATATACCATGTTCTTGGATTGGAAGAATCAGCATTATGAAAATGACTCTACTACCCAAAGCGATCTACAGATTCAATGCAATCCCTATCAAACTACCACTGGCATTTTTCACAGAACTAGAACAAAAAATTTTACAATTTGTATGGAAACACAAAAGACCCCAAATAGCCAAAGCAATCTTGAGAACGAAAAAAGGAGCTGGAGGAATCACGCTCCTGGACTTCAGACTATACTACAAAACTACAGTAATCAAGACAGTATGGTACTGGCACAAAAACAGAAATATAGATCAATGGAACAGGATAGAAAGCCCAGAGATAAACCCATGCACATATGGTCACCTTACCTTTGATAAAGGAGGCAAGAATATACAGTGGAGAAAAGACAGCCTCTTCAATAAGTGGTGCTGGGAAAACTGGACAGCTACATGTAAAAGTATGAAATTAGAACACTCCTTAACACCATAAACAAAAATAAAATCAAAATGGATTAAAGACTTAAATGTAATACCAGACACCATCAAACTGTTAGAGGAAAACATAGGCAGAACACTCTATGACATAAATCACAGCAAGATCCTTTTTGACCCACCTCCTAGAGAAATGGAAATAAAAACAAAAATAAACAAATGGGACCTAATGAAACTTCAAAGCTTTTGCACAGCAAAGGAAACCATAAACAAGATGAAAGACAACCCTCAGAATGGGAGAAAATATTTGCAAATGAAGCAACTGACAAAGGATTAATCTCCAAAATTTACAAGCAGCTCATGCAGCTCAAGATCAAAAAAACAAACAACCCAATCCAAAAATGGGCAGAAGACCTAAACAGACATTTCTACAAGAAGATATACAGATTGCCAACAAACACATGAAAGCACGCTCAACATCATTAATCATTAGAGAAATGCAAATCAAAGCTACAATGAGATATCATCTCACACCAATCAGAATGGCCATCATCAAAAAATCTACAAACAAAAAATGCTGGAGAGGGTATGGAGAAAAGGGAACCCTCTTGCACTCCTGGTGGGAATGTAAATTGATACAGCCACTATGGAGAACTACAAATAGATCTGCCATATGACCCAGCAATCCCACTATTGGGCATATACCCAGAGAAAACTATAATTCAAAGAGTTATGTACCACAATATTCATTGCAGCTCTATTTACAATAGCCAGGACATGGAAGCAACCTAAGTGTCCATCAAGAGATGAATGGATAAAGAAGATGTGGCACATATATACAATGGAATATTACTCAGCCATAAAAAGAAACGAAATTGAGTTATTTGTAGTGAGATGGAAGGACCTAGAGTCTTTCATACAGAGTGAAGTAAGTCAGAAAGAGAAAAACAAATACTGTATGCTAACACATATATATGGAACCTAAGGAAAAAAAAAGGGTCATGAAGAACCTATGGGCAAGATGGGAATAAAGACACAGACCTACTAGAGAATGGACTTGAGGATATGGGGAGGGGGAAGGGTAAGCTGTGACAAAGTGAGAGAGTGGCATGGACCTATATACACTACCAAACATAAAATAGCTAGCTAGTGGGAAGCAGCCGCATAGCACAAGGAGATCAGCTCGGTGCTTTGTGACCACCTAGAGGGGTGGGATAGGGAGGGTGGGAGGGAGGGAGATGCAAGAGGGAAGAGATATGGGAACATATGTATATGTATAACTGATTCACTTTGTTATAATGAAGAAACTAACACACCATTGTAAAACAATTATACTCCAATAAAGATGTTAAAGAAAAAAAGAAAAAAGAAGCAAATAGCCATGTGTGAACTGCTTATGGAAAGGGCCACATGGTAGAGACTTGCCAGTGGCCTCTAGGACCTGAAGGTGGACTCCAGCAAGCAGTCAATTAGATACCTGGGCCCTGAGCCATACAACCACAAGTATATAAATTCTGCCAAAAACCTGAATGAGCTTCAAAGATGGTTCTTCCCTAGTTGAGTTTCCAGATGAGAATACAGCCCAGCTGACACCTTGACTGCAGCCTGGCAATAGCCAGAGCAGAAAATCCAACAGAAATTGTGAGCAAATGAATGAGCGTCAAGCTGCTAGACATGTGGTAATTTGTTATACAGCAATAGAAAACGAATACCTACCCCTAGGGCTAAGGAACATGCCAACAAAGGAGAAACTTCGAATCTGAGAGAAGGAAATTTCCCATTAAGGTTGAGACATAGACTTCTGTGGAGATGAACTATTGAAGCAGTGTGCCACACACTGTTCTGATCAAGAAGAAACTTTCTGGAGACCACTCACCACTATATAATCATGCAAGAATGTGCACTTCAGGACCCACTGCATGCCAGTATGCTTGCCACCACACAGGAAAAAAAACAAAAATGAGAAAACTCTCTTCACCCTCCCTCAGGCTTACCACCTCCCCTCTGGGGACCCCTGTTAGCAGAGCCTAACTCAAGCCAGCTGAGCAAGAATAAAGTCTGAGGGTCCAACTGCAGTATCACAAAATAGACAAAGGAGTGTGGGCTTTCAGCTGAGAGGCAATAAAGAAGTCATTGGAATAGTGTCTATAGTTATAACTCCTAAGATCATTTTCAAGAAGGCCCATGTATCCTGACAGAGGAAGAAGGCCCAGTAAGAAGGAAAAGGGGAAATTGCTGCATATTGAAGTCAGAGTTAAAGGCCAGTGTAAGAAGACAAGATCCCTTCTCATTCCCTAACATGTTACTGAAGAAACAGAACAACAGGGCAGACAGGGCTCTGGCCCTTTCCTCCTTTTCACTTACACAATGGACTTGAGGATTCAGCATCTCAAAGTTGCAGAGTAAGCACATGATGCCTGGAGTGCCTGTAAATATGAACAGCGTCTTATGATAGTGTTATTAGTTTCTTGTGTCTTATGATTTAGTTTCTCACTTGATTTTTTAATAGCACCCTGATTTTTTCAACAATGCAAATTCGACTATAATCCAGTTTAAAAAATGGCATCAGCATTATTAGCATTTTATTTCCCTCACGTACCATTTTCATTGCTATTCTAACATTATTTCAAGTGTTCATTAAAATATAACCAAAGCCTTTGACCTTAAAATTAACCAACAAAAGAAACATTAGGAAATTCATAGCACTTTGCAAATGTTCTGATTTGCTTAGCCCATATTATCATGTCAAGAAGCCTATAGCTTTTTCAAACTTTTTTCCCTTGGGGTTCAAGTCAGCAACTACTTACACAGACTGTAATATTTTTAAGCAATTAAAATAAAGTGAAAGAGCTCCCATAACTCAGTTTAGAACAGAGTTTAGAAAGATTAGCCTTCCCTTCCTACCTAGTGTATTTGTCAGAGATGTCTAGTTTTACTAGACTTACACATGCAAAGATTTGTTCGCACATGCATACACCCACACTCACTCCCACGCTGATGCTGCTAAGTTTGTTGTAGCCCGATAATTAACTATTTGAGTACTGAACTCACAAGTGTACTTTATTAAAGATAGAAACTCAAACCACAGCAACATAAAAAAATTATATGCATTAGCACCCATAATTATGCAGCACACACATATGCTGACCCTGTTGACTCATTTGATGTAGTCAGCATTTTTTTCATCTCTCAGCTCTGACATTTTTTTTGTATGTTGGCCTAGTTCTTTTGCAGATAAGCTTTCTCCATTTGGTGGTGGTAAGTTAACAGGGAGGGCAAGAAATGTGAGATGTGGAGGTTTGGCTACAAAGAGCTTCATAATTATATTGGACTCAGTAACTCCAAATAAAAGAGTCTCTCGTTCTGCATCTATATAGAAAATATCAAGGAATCACTCTGATTGGCCCAGTTTATGTTAAATATGCCTAGCCCTGAGCAAACTATCGTGACTAGGGCAATGTGATACGATGATGGACCAAGTCTAAAGTATATTCCCATCCCTGGCCATGGCAATGGAGTACTGAATTGGCCTCCCCACCTGAATGAGTGGAGAGAGGAAGAAATGAGACGCTTTACCAGAAAAGGGAGTGAAGGGATTCCTGTCCAATGGAAATAACCATTGTACACTATAGGTGCCCTCCATGGCAGTGGTGACACCAGCTAATCCAGTTAGCCATCATGGAATAGCCTTCTTCAAATTGTTGAGTTGGAGAGAATCATAATAATTCATGAAATTAAATGCTTTGTCCCTCACATTATGGTGGGTATGCTCATTTGTACATTGCCTAACGAAGAGCCAACTAAGTAGAAGGCTGTCTAGGTCCTAACAGACAAAGATACAGGGGTCTCAGAAGATTCGATTATAAAATGTCTAAGAGATCTATCAGCTAAGCAAAGCACACCCACCTTCCTCCACTTTGCCTACTATATCCCTTATCTAATAACTGCTCTATGATAAGAAAGAAGCTTTATAAATCAGAACTCTACCAGTTGCAGGTGATAGAAAGTCAAGTCAAACCAACCTACATAAAAAGAGAAACGGCTTTTTCCATGTAACTAAAAGTTTAGAGGGATATACAGATCATTTAGAGGGCACTCAAATTACATTGTAACTCCGTGTTCTCTCTCTTCAGGTCTCATCTCTGCTTTCCTCTGCCTTGGCTTTATAGGCAGGCCAGCTTTCTCCTCATGGTGGGCAAAACAAGCACCAGGTTTATATGCTTTAGGTTTATATGCCCTAGGGCTTGTAATCCCAAAGGAAAAGGGAGCATGCGTCTCAAGAGCAGAAATGTCTCAGTGAGAATTCCAATTTTCTCTGATTGAGTCACATGCTGTCTCCTGAACCAATCATACAAACCAAGCACAAGTCTGGACATTTCTATCTTGAGTCCACTTGAGTCTACATGGAATAGAGTCCTCATAAGAAAAAGGGGTTCTGTTAGTGGAAAGAAAGGATGTGATGGGCTGCCACACTTCAGTACTAAGGAAGGGCCAGTTGCACTGTAATTTGTAAGCCCAATATTGTAGGAACATCGCCTCCATGGTTCCAAAGATATATTTTCTCAAGACCAATTTGATTCAGATATTTTGATATAGCTATTCTGATAAAAGTTCCATGTTGGAATAAGTGAACCTCAGAATAAAGGAGGCATTCTGTTTCATTCACAATTTGGTAATAATTTAAAACCTAAAATTGTCATTTTTAGGCCATGTTCAGATGTCTGTCATATAAATGGATGGATCAAAAAAGCTACATGCAAAAATGTAATAGTAAGTTAAATACTAGAGCTGTGATGTTATCTTATGGCATCTGCTCCAGGAGCTACTTTCTAGGATCTACCTGATTAGCAAGGACTAGAAAAGAACTCAAATACTCCACAAGCAGGGACAACCAGATATCTATTAGACAAAATCAAGTATATTTACTGTGGCACTGTGTCTCAGTGGCTATTTGATAACTGCTGTCTAATTTTCATACTGGTGAGGGTATGGACTCAGTGTTTCTCCCAGTGCGTATCATCTGAGAATATATCATCAGGCACAGAACAATATTTTTAGTATCTCAAGATTTCTGCTTTATGTTGGACCATAATATCTTTACTCTTGATCCTATAGTAAACAAAATGAAATAAAATATAATATTTACATATAAAGATATTTTATAGATATCTAATGATATAAATAATATATGCCTAAAAACATTCATAATATACAAAGAGGAAAGTTTACCCTAGACCTATGCAATATGAGGATTTATTTTAGTTCTAATAAAAGACTTGGAATATTTGTATTTTAAATAAAAGGAAGCTTATTTCTATGTCTAGTAATAATCCTGAAGGTAGACAGAGCAAGATTTATGTGGAGGTAGCATGGTTGCATGCATCCAGAATCTCGGTTTTTTGCTCTGCTGCATACAGTTTCCATTCTCAAGTTCAGAACCAAGATCCGTAGCCATTAGATTCATCCTAACCTGACGGATGGAGAAAAAGACACAAAAAGGTGATTCCCCTGCCTTTTAAAGGGACTTGTTGGAACACATACACATTTCTGCTTACATCTCATTTGCCAACTGCAAACCCCATAGCCACAATCTAATTACAAGGGAGAATGGTGTAATTCTTTTAGATGGGTAGCAAGGTAACCAGCCAAATTTGAGCTTTTAAATAAAAGAGTGTATTTTGCAAAGCAACTATAACCTCTGCCACAACCTATTTACCATTAATTTCAGGGAGACAGGAATTAATCATTAAGCTTACTTCTAAATATGTGTACTACAGTTATGAGAATAACTCATAAAGAATAAAATACTGCTTTTTTTTTCTGTAACTGAAACTTATTAATTCACATTTTCCCATTATGTTCCAAATACTGGGTGGGGGGGGGAGGTTAAACTCATTAGGAGTTATTAAACAAACACCAAAATATCCTACCAAAAATTGAGGCTATTTTTTCAAGGGCAATTTGCTATTTTGACTAATGTAATCTAGTGGTAGCTTTTTCTAATATAATGTCACCCACCATAGTTATGAAACATTTGAAAGTACCAGAATAAAATGGCACTAAGTTCTTCAAATCTATAAGAACGAAAATCATTTAATTAAGCTATTTAAAATAACTATAAGTTTTGTTCATCTGTGTGACCTTTCTAAACGTAAATTTTCTTGCTAGCAATTCTGTTAGCTACAGGCTTCCAAAAAACCACAAGACTGTATTAAAAAAATTTCCCCCAAAGGCTTAACTAGAGTTTCCAAGCCAATGAAGAATGGCATCTTTACAGATATGACAGAGCTGACCCTCTATCAGTGGAGCACACAGATTTGCACTTTCTTCAACCAACTTTCATCCAAATGACCAATAATGCACATTCTTAGTACAGTTAACTCAAGTTGTGGTCAGGAGCTTAAACATACCTAAATATTTTTAAGACTTTTGCTTCATTAAGACTATACTCTAGGGACCTCCCTGGTGGCGCAGTGGTTAAGAATCTGCCTGCCAATGAAGGGGACATGGGTTCAATCCCTGGTCCAGGAAGACCCCACATGCCTCGAAGCAGCTAGGCCCATGTGCCACAACTACTGAGCCTGCATGCCACAACTACTGAGCCCGTGTGCCACAACTACTGAGCCAACGGCTTAGAGACCGTGTTCTGCAACAAGAAAAGCCACCACAATGGGAAGCCCACACACTGCAACTAAGAGCAGCCCCCACTCTGCGCAACTAGAGAAAGCCTGCACGCAGCAACAAAGACCCAACACAGCCAAAAATAAATAAAATAAAATAAATTTTTTAAAAAAACTACACTCTAACAACAAATATTCTCCAGTTGAAGGTTAGGAGTCAGAGCTTGTACATAAAAGATTTTAGGAGTAATGAAACAATCCAAGACAATGTTTTACCCACATTCATAATCTTGATAGTGTTATTTAAAATACAGCAGCAATAATAACAAATAAAATATTTAAGTAACACTAGAGAATTTATAAAATAAATCACAATATAGCAATATAATGGGATGTAATACAACTATAAAAATATCATGTTTCAATGATTTTAATGACAGAAGTTATTACCACAAAAAATTGTAAAGTCATTATTTTTCTGCTTATGAAAAATTACATACAGAATATTAGGAAGATACAAAATAATAATAGAGGAGAAAATAAATATCACCAACTCTTCCACCACTTAGAAATTACCATGATAGGGAGACACACAGATAGCCAGCTAGAACTCTGTCTCTCTCTAGTAACATTTCTGAAGGTAGGTAGAGTAGGTTTTGAATGGTAGTCGCATGTTTTTAGGAAAGCATGCTTTCACATTGCTCCACTGTACACAACTTCAATTCTGAAAGCCAGACCAATATTATGCAAATACATACACACAGATCACATTGTGCATATATTTAACATATCTTGGTTAATGTGTAAGGTTTATATTTATGTAATATAATTAAATTTATTAAGTCCATGAATACTAATACCTTGTCAGAATATTAACAATGGTTTAAAAACACAAGTTTCCACAACTTTATAGTAGTCTCTCAAATGAATAAAACAATTGATTAGCTAATGCTTTGCTGGTATTATTTTAGCTTTGTTTTTCATTTATTTGTTTTTATATAATGCTGTGATAAACAACTTGTACATAAATACTTGTGAGCATCATCAGTTTTAGAGGAATAAATTCCTTTAAATGGACAAATATGAATATATTGAGCCTCTTGACACATATACAAAATTGCCTTCCAAAGAAAGTGTACCAATTTATATTTCCAAGAGAAGTGGGCTGTTACTTGGTATAATATTAAGAGTATAATGTACAAAAGTATATATATAGAGTGAAACTATTATAAATACATGTTTCAAATTTACCTATTAAGTACTCCTATACATCCATGAGTACGGAAAATAACTAGAAGAAAATATATGAAAATGTTAACAGTTGTTACATTTAAATGGTGGGATTAAATGGGTAAGAATTTTTATTTCTGGTGTTTTATATTTTTTCAAATGCTTTCAATTGATCATGTTTTACTTTTATAGTAAGATGAAAAATGTTAGTTTAAAAACCCATTGTATGGGGAGGGGGAAGGGTAAGCTGTGACAGAGTGAGAGAGTGGCATGGGCATATATACACTACCAAATGTAAAATAGATAGCTAGTGGGAAGCAGCCACATAGCACAGGGAGATCAGCTCGGTGCTTTGTGACCACCAAGAGGGGTGGGATAGGGAGGGTGGGAGGAAGGGAGACGCAAGAGGGAAGAGATGTGGGAACATATGTATATGTATAGCTGATTCACTTTGTTATAAAGCAGAAACTAACACACCATTGTAGAGCAATTATACTCCAACAAAGATGTAAAAAAAAAAAAACAAACCCCATTGTATCTTTTTATGGCTGAGTAATATTCCATTGTATATATGTGCCACATCTTTATCCATTCATCTGTCAATTTAACACTAGACATTTTATTTTTGATACCTCCTCTTATAATTTTTCCATTTATACTTAGTATAAATTGTTAATGTTCATGTCCTAATTTTTGTAAAACGAGTACAGTATAATTTAGAAAACCTATTGATAATTTGTAACATTTCTACTGTGCTGAGATGGCAAAATCAATATCTGAAAACGAGTGGTTTCATAAATACATTTTATTAACCACAAGTGTAGTAACTAGTCTTTGAAAATTTTCAAAACTTATTTAAATACTGAAAAATATCATTGCACTAATAATGTCTTCTCTATGTCCTTTCTAGCTTTTAATAATTATTTTGTAATTATAGTATCATTGCAGTAGTAAAGTCCCTGACATATACCACAAATTTCTTTTAATAGAAAACCCTACAAATTCATCCTAGAGAAGGGCAGTTAAGAATTTGAAAAAAATGAATATATAAAAAGTGTAATTGCTTTTTGCATTTATCACCAGTGACATTGTCATTGTCATTATTAATCTGTCTCTGTACATTACAAGTACTTTGTTATAATTAATGATCCATTTCTCATTGAACAACACTCTGCCTATGTCTTCCTTTATTAAGCTAGTATTAAGCAAACTCTTTCCAAAATGTAATTCCGTATCATAAATATTTGCATTTTCTTCTGTATTTTCCTAATCATCTGTATGTATGATTCTAATTTCTATTTAATAATAAATTTGTTATAAAGGATCCACATCTACTACCTATTTTATTAACCATATAATTATTTTTTCCTTTTTTTTTTTTTTTTTTGAGTAGTAAGTTAAAATTCATCATTCTTCACCCTTTGGTGCTTGCTTGCCCTTTCTGTTTATTCATTACTAGGAACAAACATTATTTCCTACTACAGCCTAGTCTTTATCTCTTTATTACCAATGATGAGTTATATCCACTCTAATGAATATGAAGAGCTTCAAGCAGATGGCCAGAAAATATGTTTTTTCAAGTGTTTTTAAAATTTTCTTAAAGTGCTGCATTCTCCTAGATGATTCTGAGAAATAATTAGCAAAGATTGGATTTTTTTTGCAAGTTACATTATTTACAGTTCTAGTAAGGTACATTTTGAATTACAATAAAATGTACATATTTAAAGTGTACAATTTGATACATTTTGACAGAAAATGATACCTGTGAAGCTATCACCACAATCAATATAATGAGTATATCCCTCAACCTCAAAAGTTGCTCATGCCTTTTTGCACTCCTGCCCCTTTTTCCCCAAGCAGCCACTAATCTGCCTTCTTTCATTAGAGATTAACATGCATTTGTTAGAATTTTACATAAATAGATACATAAATGTATGTACTCTTTTTGTCTGGCTTCTCTCACTCAGCATAATTATTTTGAAATTCATACATATTGTAGTATCTATCAATAGTCATTCCTTTTTTATTGCTGAGTAGCATTTAATAGTATGGATATACCATAATTTGTTTATCCATTCACTGGCTGATAGACATATAGGTTTTTTTTTTTTAGGACTTCCAGATTACTTTTTTTTTTTTAGTTACATTTTGCAGTTATTACAAATAAAGTTGCTATTAATATTCACATGCATGTCTTAAATGGACATATACATTCATTTATTTTGGATAAATACCTAGTGCTCAAATGGCTGTATCATATAGCAGGTGTACATTTAACAGACATGACACTAAAAGTTAAATTGATAGAATCAAAAGTTGATAAATTCAACTTCAAAATTTCTTCTCTTCGAAACAATTAGTTAAGAGAATTAAAAGAGAAGACACAAACTGGGAGAAAATAATTTCAAATCATCTGAGGAAAGATTTGTATCAGAAATATATGAAATAGGGCTTCCCTGGTGGCGCGGTGGTTGGGAGTCCGCCTGCTGATGCAGGGGACACGGGTTCGTGCCCTGGTCCGGGAGGCCTGCACGCCCGGAGCCTGTGCTCCGCAACGGGAGAGGCCACAGCAGTGAGAGGCCTGCGTACCGCAAAAAAACCAAAACAAAAGAAATATATGAAATATATGAAGAACTCTCAAAACAATTTTTATATAAATATTTTTTTAAAAAATAAGCAATTTTTAAAAAGACGTAAAAAGCCTACAATAAGCAAAGCAAAAGTTTAAATGCAGCCCATGACTTTGATCAAGAAACACCTTTCGTCTATTGTCCAGTCTGAAGAATTAAGAAACACAACACTGTTTTCCTATTCCCAAATCTGACACATTATTCTATTTTGAATAAGCCATAAAATTACAATTCTGGTTCTAGTTTCAAACCAAACCACTTTAAATTTTACTTTTTTTTTTTTTTTTGTAGCATCAGCTAAGTGACAGGTCCTGGGATAGTCTCTTGATACATAAATGAATATGATGGAGCTTCTGCCCTTGAGCAGCTCAAAGTAAGCAGGTTTATGATTTTGTCTTGGCTTGTGATGATTTACCCAAGGAGATTGTTTCATTAGGAAGCTTTATGTCTCCTAGCTTGATTGTGGCAACCGAGCTGCCAAGTTCCTGTCACCAATTATCTATTACCTGTTACCAGAGAGTTTTAAGGGGTGCACAAGTATTCTTTCTCTCAAAATATCACATAGCCCTTCAACCAACTTTTCATCTCTCCTATGTGTAGTCCTTCCACATGATTTCTCTCAAATGGAAACTGGAAAATTCAAATTGATTTTTCCCTTTTCCTACTAACGCAAGATGGATCCAGGTTTGCTAAACCCATCAATGACCTTCTGAGTTGACAAATTAGTTTCTATGCTTTTTGTACTGCTTCAAAGCATTTCCCAGCCTGACCACCCCTTCCTTCTTAAACCTTTGGTTTCCATGATAGTGCCCTATTCTTGTTCTTATAACTCCCTGACCCTTGCTTTCACCCCTCTTTCGCCAGATCTTCACTTCCTGCTCTAATATGCCAGATTTTCTAAGATTTACATTCTCTTTTTTCACTCACTCTTCTTGAAAAATTTCATCCATATTCATGTTTGTAACTATAGCCTTTTAAGTTAATGATTTTGGAATCTATGTCCTAGAGCCACTATTTATGGAATGCCTACTACGTGCCCATTATGCTAGGGACTTTGCATAAATTATCTCATTTAATTCTAAAACACCCCCAGCTTATTTTACAATCCATATGGCCAGGAAATAAATTCATGCCAATACAGTTCAGTACCCAGGAAAACCTGTTTTCACTTAAACTAAGGTTTAAAAACAAATCTTAAACTCCACTCTTGAAGTCACTTTGACAGCTATTATCTTGAAAGAAAGAGTTTAAGCAAACTGAAATCACCTAGGAGGACTCAAGTACTCAACCCTAATATACAATGCATGCAATTCCTTTTCCTTAAAATAATCTTTTTACTCAAATCCCTTTTTTATTCTCCTTTTATCTGATGGAAGGGATATAAAACTAGAAGCAGACAGAGACACTGGATGCACAGCACCATTGTAATCTCCAAAAAGGTCTAAAGTATGCAGCTTTTTCCCATTTTTTTTTCTTTTTCATAAAATTTGTTTTTATCAATTATATTTTGAGACCACTGTTGCTCAGACTAGATTCTGGGAGACAGTGATGTCAACAATTTGAAAATGTATCAGCTGACTTCCATTTCACAACATACTGCCATCCCTCCTGAAGTCACTTTACCACATATGTCCCACATACTTCCATTATGATTTCTCTCCATTCTCACTGCCAATACCAGAGTTCAGTTTCTCATCATCGCCCACCTGAACAATTACCATGACATCTTAACTGCCTTCAGTCTCACCTTGCTGCAATCCCTTCTCCACATTTTAAAGGTGATTTTTATGAAATGCACATGTAAATACTTGGTATCAAGTTGATTCATCCTCTCCTCCCAATGCCATATCCCTCTGCCAATGGTCAGGTTTCAGCCTATAATTCTTCTCTTTGATGATAAATAGTTTCTCTTTGATGGATGTTTTAAAACTTCCTATACAATAGTGCCCATGAACTTAATTTATCAACTTAATTTATTTATTTCTAAAAATGGTATAAAGAAGGATAGAGAAATGAAATTAAAATGTATACATCTATAAATTGATGACCTGTCACCTAGAATTGACCTTTAGCAGGGACTATCAGGGCATCACATTCCAGCCATTTATTCAGAAAATTACTTGTCAAGGACATGTAAAGAAAATTCCCTATAGAAAAATGCATATGCCAAAAAATATTTAAAATACTTTCAACATTATTACTGAAAATAAATGCACCCTGGGAAGTAATTCCCAACTTGATAAATAAGCTCAAATAACCCTATTATCAAAATCTGAAAAGAATATGACATACTCCTTAACAAAACACTGGCAAAAGTATATCAATGTACAAAATGGATAATACATCACAGCATGTGGAATTTATCTAGGAATGCAAATTTGACTAATATTTGAAAATTAAAGAAATTCACCATAGTAAAAAAAAGAAAAAACAGTTTTACATGATCTTCTCAGTAAATGCAGAAAAACTATTTAACAAAATTCAATACATATCTTTTTGTGATAAAAAAAAACTAGTGAAATTACAGATAGAAGAAAATTACCTCTATCTGACAAAGGGTATCTACAAAAAAATCCGATTGTTGACATTATACATGATGACATATTAAGCATGAACACCTTCCCCTAAAAACAGGAACAAAGCAAATATTTCAACTGTTCACATTTGTATTCAAGATTTTAATAGAGGTCTTAGCCAATGCAATAAGACAAAGAAAATAAATAGCAGGCATACGGATATTAAAGGAATAGATAAAACTATCTTTATTTGCAGATATTATCATTGTATTTATACAAAGCCCTAAGGAATCTACCAAAAAGCTACTAAATATAATAAGTGAATATATCATGGACTCTGACTACAAAAACAATAGAGAAAAAATCAATTGTATTTCATATATAATCAAATAACTGAAAAATTATTAAATAGTACATTTTAATAGCATAATATATCAAGAAATAAACTTAACTAAAAACAGACAAGATCTCCACACTGACCACTACAAAATATTGCTAAGAACTTAATCAGACATATAAGATGGAGAGATTTAGCATGTTAATGGATAGGAAAACACAATATTGTAAATGAGTTAATTCTTCCAAATTGATCTATAGATTCAATGCTATATCAATCAAAATCCCAGACACCTTTCTTGTAGAAATTAAAAACCAGTGTTAAAATGTATATGGAAATGTAAAACAACCCAAATAGCCAAAATTAGTTTATAAAGAACACAATTAGAAACTTAACGGTACCTAATTGTAAGACAAGTTACCAAACCATAGTAATGAAGACAGTGTGTTATTAGTGTAAAGCCAGACACATGAATAAATTACAGAGTAGTTTAGAAATAAATTCACTTTATTTTTCACAAATTGGCAGTGAAATCCAATGGGTATTGAAGAATAATTTTAACAAATGGTTCATTATTATCTCAATATTCATGTGGGAAAAAAATTAAGCTTGACCAATACCTCAAACCATACACAAAAATTAAGAGGATTTCAGTTAAACATAAAAGCTATAACTATAAAGTTCCTAAAAAAAGGAGAAAGTAGGGGGGAAAAATCCTTAGTAATTTTTGCTTAGGCAAAGTTTTCTTAGAAGATAAAAATCACTAACCATTAAAGAAAACAATTAAAAACTAGATTTCCAAGTCAAAAATTTTGCTTATCTAAATACACAAGACAATGAACAGTCAAAAATAATTGAAGTGTATATATATTTATATATTATATTGGGTATGTGTGAGCATGAGAGAGAGGAGTGGAGAGAGAGACACACACAGGACTGATATTCAGAATAGATAAATAACTTCTACAAGCAACACTTCTTGCCAAAAGATTTGGAGCAACACACTTCACGAAAGAGAATATATAAATAGCCAAAAATTCTCAAAATTTAGTCAACAGGGAAAAGCAAAATAAAGTTACACTTAAATACCGGTATATACTCACTAGAATGGCTAAAATTTAAGAGGTTACAACCAAATCTTGAAGAGTACGTAGAGCAAGTGGACCTCTCATACTGCTGGTATAAATGCAAAATGGTACAAGCACTTTGAAAAACTGTTCAGTAGTTTCTTGTGAAGTTAAATGTCTCTATCTCTTATGATCCTACTATTCTAGTACTGGGTCTTCACCCAAAAGAAATATATCATCAAGAAGGCTTGTCAGGTATTTTAATAGCTGCTTTCTTACTAATAGCAAAACTTTTTAAACAACTTTAATATCTAAACAGAATAAAAAACAAGTATGATATATTTATACAATGGAATAGTATTACTCTGCAATATAAATCTGACACATACACACAACATGGACAAACCTCAAAAATATTACTTTGAGCAAAAGAAATCAGACACAAAAGTACATTTTGTATGATTCCAATTATGAAGTTACAAACTTGCAAAACAAATATATAGTGACAGAAATAAGAATATTGGTCATCTCTGGGAGCAGGGCATCAACTAGAAAAGGGCACAGAGGAAACTTTACAGAGTAAGGGCAACATTCTATAGAGTGTTGCACACATGAATACATTTCCCATAATTCATGGAAGGGTACATTGAAGATCTGTACTTTTTACTGAAGGGAACTGTAACTCAATTTATTAGAACTACATTGAGATACAATTTTTCACTTGTCAGTTGTGCAAAATCCACATTTTGACAACACATTCTGTTGATGTGGCTGTGGAGAAATAATCACAGTCAAAATTTTGATGAGAGTGCAAGGTGATACAACTCCTAGGAGATGTGGTAAATTTGGCATTACCTAGTAAATTACAGTGTATTTGCTCTTGCACCCAGCAATTTCTCTCCAGAGATTTATACCAAAGATACACAGGCAAAGATATGAAAATATTTATATTTAAGGCTACTTATTGCAGCATTATCTGTAATAGCAAAATAATAAAAATACCAAAATATCCATCAACAGGGTACTGTAAATCAGGGGACAGCCAAAAAATGTTGCTCTCTGCAGCTGTGAAAAAGTGAAAAACAGATCTCTCTGTATACTAAATACATATGAAGATGTATTTTTAAATGCAAAAAAAAAAGAAAGAACAAACTGCACATGGAATGTGGAATGCTACCACTTATCTAACAAGAGGAAATGATAGTGGGTGAGTGGGTAGGTAGCTTACATTAAAGAAAAATGGAGAGATAGGTTACATTTGTTTGGTTTTTTTGTTTTTTTGTTTTCTGCGGTACGCGGGCCTCTCACTGCTGTGGCCTCTCCCGTTGCGGAGCACAGGCTCCGGACGCGCAGGCTCAGTGGCCATGGCTCACGGGCACAGCTGCTCCGCGGCATGTGGGATCTTCCCGGACCGGGGCATGAACCCGTGTCCCCTGCATCAGCAGGCGGACTCTCAACCACTGCGCCACCAGGGAAGCCCAGGTTACATTTTTTTAAGATAACTGCCTATAGAAGAAGACTGGCAACAGAGTAGAAAGGATGGACATAGAGTAAGATTTCTCTGAATGTCTCTTGGTCTATAGAATTATATTTTGGAACACTGTAATAAATCTACACAATTATAAGGGAAAATTTTAAAAACAACTCCTAAAGAACAATGGTAAAATAAAACGCATGACTCTAACTGTAACTAGTTTGTGGTATAACCACACAGAGATAATATTAAGTGACATTAAAAACACTAATCTGACTAAACACCCATAGTGAGATACAGCCTTAGGACAAAAATAAACTGCAAAAATATATAAATGGCATCCAAGAAATCATAGAGCGGGTGGTGATGTTAGTATTGTTACTATGAAATAGTTCCTAGTGTGTTGCAAAATAAAATAAATGAGTAACTGATCATGATAACTACCATTTTTAGCATGGAAGAGACATAGATGGTAAGATTAATGAGTTTAAGCTGAAACTCTCTCATACTGCATTTGAAACAAAAGTGTCAGTAAGAACTTGAATAAATTACCTCTTATACAGAACCAGTTCCTTTCTAATTTGTCCATCAATAAGACCTAGGAACCACTAAACAACCCAGATAACAATGAGGAGCCCTAGCAACCATACTGCAGTTTCTAAATAATGTCACCCACAAAAGAGCCATGACTCCTTGGTAAAATGACTGATTCCAGGTCTGGAACATGAAATACACAAGATAATACTGGAACATTTTGTCATAACAAAACACAAGGAAAAAGGACTCAATCAACTTAAAGAGGTTATCACCGGTTAAGAAGAGACAATTATATGTTGCTATCCAGGACTTTATAACAAAAACAACAACTCCTCCTCCTCCTTGGTAACACCTGGAAAACGCTAGCGAGCTAGAAAGTTACTTAAAAAATGATAGTAGCACCACTTATTGAAGAGATTGTCTTTTCTCCATTGTATATTCTTGCCTCCTTTGTCATAGATTAGGTGACCATATGTGCGTGGGTTTATCTCTGGACTTCGTATCCTGTTCCACTGATCTATATCTCTGTTTTTGTGCCAGTACCATACTGTTTTCATTACTGTTGATTTGTAGTACAGTCTGAAGTCAGGGAGCCTGAGTCCACCGGCTCCGTTTTTTCTTTCTCAAGATTGCTTTGGCTATTCAGGGTCTTTTGTGTTTCCATGTAAGTTGTAAAATTTTTTGTTCTAATTCTGTGAAAAATGGTATTGATAATTTGATAGAGATTGCATTGAATCAGTAGATTACTTTGGAAAACTGGACAGCTACACATAAAAGAATGAAATTAGAACTTTCTCTAATACCATATACAAAAATAAACTCAAAATGGATTAAAGACCTAAATGTATCAATAAGACAAGATACTATAAAACTCTTAGAGGAAAACATAGGCTGAACACTCTCTGACACAAATCGTAGCAAGATCTTTTTTGATCCACCTCCTAGAGTAATGGAAATAAAAACAAAAATAAATAGGACTTAATTAAACTTAAAAACTTTTGCACAGCAAAGGAAACCACAAACAAAAGGAAAAAGCCCACAGAAAAGACAATCCGCATGGGAGAAAATATTTGCAAACGAAGCTACCGACAAGGGATTAATCTCCAAAGTATACAAACAGCTCATGCAGCTCAATATCAAAAAAGCAAACAACCCAATCAGAAAATGGGTGGAAGATCGAAATAGACATTTCTCTGAAGAAGACACAAGACGGCGAAAAAGCACATAGCAAGATGCTCAACATCACTAATTATTAGAGAAATGCAAATCAAAACTACAATGAGGTATCACCTCACACAGGTCAGAATGGCCATCATCAAAAAGTCTACAAACAATAAATGCTGGAGAGGGTGTGGAGAAAAGGGAACCCTCCTACACTGTTGGTGGGAATGTAAATTGGTACAACCACTATGGAGAAGAGTATGAAGGTTCCTTAAAAAACTAAAAATAGAGCTACCATATGATCCAGCAATCCCACTCCTGGGCATATATCTGGAGAAAACCATAATTTGAAAATATACATGCACCCCAATGTTCACTGCAGCACTATTTACAATAGCAAGGACATGGAAGCAACCTAAATATCTATCGTCAGATGAATGAATAAAGAAGATGCGGTACATATATACAATGGAATATTACTCAGCCATAAAAAAGAACAAAATAATGCCATTTGCAGCAACATGGATAGACCTAGAGATTGTCATACTGAGTAAAGTAAGTCATATAAAGACAATATCATATGATATCGCTTATATGCGGAATCTAAAAAAATGTTACAAATGAACCTATTTACAAAACAGAAATAGAGTCACAGATGTAGAAAACAAACTTATGGTTACCAAAGAGGAAGGAGGGTGGGAGGGATAAATTGGGAGATGGGAACTGACATACACACACTACTATATATAAAATAGAAAACTAATAAGAATCCACTGTATAGCACAGGGAACTCTACTCAATACTCTGTAATGACCTATATGGGAAAAGAATCTAAAAAAAGAGTGGATATATGTATATATATAACTAATTCACTTGCTGCACAGCAGAAACTAATACAACACTGTAAAATCAACTATGCTCCAGAAAAATTAATTTTAAAAATAGAAAAGAATGCTAGTAAAGCTTTGTTTTAAAAAATGGAATATAAGGAAAGAATCATGCATTTAACCTTCCTTTCCTGTACAAACAGATCCTAAAATTTATCAATTAGTTGATGAGGAAGGAGTTCTCTTTAAAGAACCATTTAGCCAAAAATTGAGGAATGACAGAGTTTTTAAATTACCAATTTGCAAATCCTAAGTAACTAATGCATGTGGTCAAAAACAGTCAGTGGTTCCTAACATCACTTAAAAGAAAAAATCCCCAAACACTAGATATTATGTACCTCCTAATGGAAGCACACATCACCAGTGACATATTCTTTACAAAAAAACCTGAAGTCTGATCATGATTCTAGAATTAACACCATATAGAGGAACATATTGAACAGTGGGGATGCAAAAAATAAAATATAGAAATATAGACTGAAAATTCTGTAAGTCAAGTGACTCAGTTTCTCCTACAAATAAATTACATTACCAACAAAATGGAAGATAACCTATAAGACTAAGAGTCTAATCAAACAATTGCAATATACAGACCTTACTTGGATCCTGATTTAAACAATCAGTTTGGAAAAAAGAAATCAAAACCTTCATCATTTACTTTCAGTGATACTAAAGAATTATGGTTATTGGAGTTATAAATAGTCTTCATTGTTTTAGAACTATACATTAAAATATTTTAGATGAACTTAAATGATACCTGGGGTTTTCTTCAAAATGATCTGAGCAGGCACCACGGGGACAAGGACACTGGCAGTAGAAATTCTGGGAAGTACTCCTTGGAATGAGGCCTCCCAGAGTCCACCATGAGCTCCATCAAAGAGCCTGTGGCCTCCAGTGCTGGGTCACCTCAGGCCTAACAACCAACAGGGAGGGAACTCAGCCCCACTTATCAGCAGACAAGCAGATTAAAACTTTACTGAACTCTGCCCAACAGACCAACACCAACCATGAGGCCCTCCCATCAGGAAGCTTGCACAGTTCTTAGACAGCCTCATTCACAAGAGGGCAGACAACAGAAGCAAGAAGAATTACAATCTGCAGCCTGTGGAACGAAAACCACATTCACAGAAAGACAGACAAAATGCAAAGGCATAGGACTACACACCAGATGAAGGAACAAGATAAATCCCCAAAAACAAGTAAATGAACTGGAGATAGGCAAAATTTCAGAAAAAGAATTCAGAATAATGATAGTGAAGATGATCCAGGACCTTGGAAAAAGAATGGAGGCAAAGATAAAGATGCAAGAAATGTTTAACAAAGACCCAGAAGAATTAAAGAAAAAACACCTAGAAGAATTAAAGAACACAAATAAATAATACAATAACTGAAATTAAAAATATACTAGAAGGAATTAATAGCAGAATAACTGAGGTAAAAGAATGGATAAGTGACCTGCAAGACAGAATGGTGGAATTCACTGCTGTGGAACAGAATAAAGAAAAAAGAATGAAAAGAAATGAAGACAGCCTAAGCGACCTCTAGGACAATATTAAATGCAACAACATACGCATTATAGGGGTCCCAGAAAGAGAAGAGAGAAAGGACCCAAGAAAATATTTGAAGAGATTATAGTTGAAAGCTTCCCTAACATGGGAAAGGAAATAGCCACCCAAGTCCAGGAAGCTCAGAGAGTCCCAGGCAGGATAAACCAAAGGAGAAACATGCCGAGACACATAGTAATCAAACTGACAAAAATTAAAGACAAAGAAAACTTATTAAAAGCAACAAGGGAAAAACGACAAATAACAAACAAGGGAACTCCCATAATGTTAAAAGCTGATTTCTGAGCAGAAATTCTGCAAGACAGAAGGGAGTGGCATGATATATTTAAAGTGATAAAAGGGAAGACCATACAACCAAGATTACTCTACCCAGCAAAGATCTCATTCAGGTTCGACAAAGAAATCAAAAGCTTTACAGACAAGCAAAAGCTAAGAGAAGTCAGCACCACCAAACCAGCTCTACAACAAATGCTAAAGGAATTTCTCTAAGTGGGAAACACAAGAGAAGAAAAGGAACTACAAAAACAAACCAAAAATAATTCAGAAAACAGTAATAGGAACATACATATCAATAATCACCTTAAAAATGAATGTATTAAATGCTCCAACCAAAAGACACAGGCTCGCTGAATGGATATATAAACAAGATCTGTATATAAGCTGTCTACAAGAGACCCACTTCAGACCTAGGGACACATACAGACTGAAAGTGAGGGGATGGAAAAAGATATTCCATGCAAATGGAAATCAAAATAAAACTGGAGTAGCAATACTCATATCAGATAACATAGACTTTAAAATAAAGACTGTTATGAGAGACAAGGAAGGACAATACATAATGATCAAGGGATCAAGCCAAGAAGAAATAACAATTATAAATGTATATGCATCTAACATAGGAGCACCCAAATACATAAGGCAAATGCTAACCACTATAAAAGAGAAAATCTACAGTAACACAATAATACTGGGGAACTTTAACACCTCACTTACACAAATGGACAGATCATCCAGACAGAAAATTAATAAGGAGACACAAGCTTTAAATGACACAATACACCAGATAGATTTAATTGATACTTATAGGACATTCCACCTGAAAACAGCAGATTACACTTCTTCTCAAGTGCAAACAGAACATTCTCCAGGATAGATCACATCTTGGGTCACACATAAAGCCTTGATAAATTTAAGAAAATTGAAATCATATCAAGCATTGCTTCTGACCACAACACTATGAGATTAGAAATAAATTACAGGGAAAAATGTAAAAAACACATACACATGGAGGCTAAACAATATATTACTAAAAAACCAAGAGATCACTGAATAAATCAAAAAAAACACTGAAAACACGACAATCCAAAACCTATGGGATGCAGCAAAAGCGTTTCTAAGAGGAAAGTATATAACAATTACAATCTCAACTCAAGAAACTGAAAAATCTCAAATAAACAACCTAAACTTACACCTAAAGGAACTAGAGAAAGAAGAACAAAACCCAAAGTTAGTAGAAGGAAAGAAATCATATAGATCAGAGCAGAAATAAATGATATAGAAACAAAGAAAACAATAGCAAAGATCAAAAGAACTAAAAGCTGGTTCTTTGAGAAGATAAAATTGATAAACCATTAGCCAGACTCATCAAGAAAAAGAGGGAGAGAACTCAAATCAATAAAATTAGAAATGAAAAAGGAGAAGTTACAACAGACACTGCAGAAATACAAATCATCCTAAGAGACTACTACAAGCAACTCTATGCCAATAAAATGGACAACCTGGAAGAAATGGACAAATTCTTAGAAAGGTATAACCTTCCAAGACTAAACCAGGAAGAAATAGAAAATATGAACAGACCAATCACAAGTAATGAAACTGAAACTGTGATTAAAAATCTTCCAACAACCAAGAGCCAAGGACCAGATGGCTTCACAGGCTAATTCTATCAAACATTTAGAGAAGAGCTGACATCCATCCTTCTCAAGCTCTTCCAAAATATAACAGAGGGAGGAACACTCCCAAACTCATTTACGAGGCCACCATCACCTTGATACCAAAACCAGACAAAGGTACTACAAGAAAATTACAGACCAATATCTCTGATCTCTGAACAAAATACTAGCAAACGGAATCCAACAACACATTAAAAGGATCATACACCATGATCAAGAGGGATTATCCCAGGGATGCAAGGATTCTTAAATATATGCAAATCAATGTGATACACCATAGTAACAAATTGAGGAACAAAACCATATGATCATCTCAATAGATGCAGAAAAAGCTTTTCACAAAATTCAACAGCCATTTATGATAAAAACTCTCCACAAAGGGGGCATAGAGGGAACCTACATCAACATAATAAAGGCCATATATGAGAAACCCACAGCAAACATCATTCTCAATTGTGAAAAACTGAAAGCATTTCCTCTAAGATCAGGAACAAACCAAGGATGCCCACTCTCACCACTATTGTTCAACAAAGTTTTGGAAGTCCTAGCCATGGCAATCAAAGGAGAAAAAGAAATAAAGAAACCAAATTGGAAAAGAAGAAAAAAGCTGCCACTGTTTGCAGATGATACGATACTATACATAGATAACCCTAAAGCTGCCAGCAGAAAACCTCTAGAGCTAATCAATGAATTTGTTAAAGTTGCAGGATACAAAATTAATGCACAGAAATTTCTTGCATTCCTATACACTAACAACGAAAGATCAGAAAGAGAAATTAAGGAAACAATCCCATTCACCATTGCAACAGAAAGAATAAAATACCTAGGAATAAACCTACCTAAGGAGGTAAAAGACCTGATATAAACAGATGGAGAGATATACCATGTTCTTGGATTAGAAGAATCAATATTGTGAAAATGACTATACTACCCAAAGCAATCTACAGATTCAATGCAATCCGTATCAAACTACAAATAGCATTTTTTACAGAACTAGAACAAAAAAGCTTAAAATTTGTATGGAGACACAAAAGACCCCGAATAGGAAAAGCAATCTGAGGGAACAAAACGGAGCTGGAGGAATCAGACTCCCTTACCTCAGACTATACTACAAAGCTACAGTAATCAAGACAATATGGTACTGGCACAAAAACAGAAATATAGATCAACAGAACAGGATAGAAAGCCCAGAGGTAAACCCACGCACCTATGGTCAACTAATCTATGACAAAGGAGGCAAGGAGATACAATGGAGAAAAGACGGTTCCTTCAATAAGTGGTGCTGGGAAAAAAGACGGTTCCTTCAGTAAGTGGTGCTGGGCAGCTACATGTAAAAGAATCAAGTTAGAAAACTCCCTAACACCACACACAAAAATAAACTTAAAATGGATTAAAGACCTAAATGTGAGGCCAGACACTATAAAACTCTTAGAGGAAAACATAGGAAGAACACTCTTTGACATAAATCACAGCAAGATCTTTTTTGACCCACCTCCTAGAGTAATGGAAATGAAAACAAAAATAAACAAATGGGACCTAATGAAACTTAAAAGCTTTTGCACAGCAAAGGAAACTATAAACAAGACAAAAAGACAACCTTCAGAATGGGAGAAAATATTTGCAAACAAATCAATGGACAAAGGATTAATCTCCAAAATATATAAAGAGCTCATGCAGCTCAATTTTAAAAAAACAAACAACCCAATCAAAAAATGGGCAGAAGATTAAATAGACATTTCTCCAAAGAAGACATACAGATGGCCAAGAGGCACATGAAAAGCTGCTCAACATCACTAATTATTAGAGAAATTCCAATCAAAACTACAATGAGGTATCACCTCATGCCAGTTAGAATGGGCATCATCAGAAAATCTACAAACAACAAATGCTGGAGGGGTGTGGATAAAAGGGAACCCTCTTGCACTGTTGGTGGGAATGTAAACTGATACAGCCACTATGGAGAACAGTATATGGAGGTTCCTTAAAAAACTAAAAATAGAATTACCATATGACCCAGCAATCCCACTACTGGGCATATACCCAGAGAAAACCATAATTCAAAATGACACATGCACCCCAATGTTCATTGCAGCACTATTTACAATAGCCAGGACATGGAAGCAACCTAAATGCCCATCAACAGATGAATGGATAAAGAGGATGTGGTACATATATACAATAGGATATTACTCAGCCATAAAAAGGAATGAAATTGGGTCATTTGTAGAGATGTGGATGGACTTAGAGACTGTCATACAGAGTGAAGTAAGTCAGAAAGAGAAAAACAAGTATTTTATATTAACGCATATATGTGGAATCTAGAAAAATGGTGCAGATGAACCAGTTTGCAAGGCAGAGATAGAGACATAGATGTAGAGAACCAACGTATGGACACCAAGGCGGGAAAGCGGGGCGGTAGGGGGATGAATTGGGAGATTGGGATTGACATATATACATTAATATTTATAAAATAGGTAACTAATAAGAACCTGCTGTATACAAAAATTTAAATTTAAAAAATGATCTGAGCAGATGTTGCTAATATAGAAATAACAAGATTCGACTTGAGTTGATATTAGCAAAATGGGATGATATGTACATGTACTCATTTTGTTATACTGTCACCTTTATTTCTTGAAAAATAGTTCTAAGAATCTCTAATAATATTTTTTACTCATTAAATCTAAGTGTCTTCTCTTTGAAAAGCCAACCCAAAAGGACAAAAATTTACAAGGAAGAGGTGGGCATTCCCAAAATTGAGAGCAGCATGTACAAAAGGCTACAGATCTGAAACATGCTGTGGAAGGGGACTAGCTCATGGCTGGCTGGATGGACAAGACATGGAAGGAACAAGAAATGAATTTGGTAAGGTAACAGGCTAGTTCATGATGAATCACTGTGTGAAAGCATTAGAATTTTAGTAGAAAAGTACTATTCAGTAGAAATAAAATGCAAGCCACATGAATAAAGTTTTATAGTAGCTGTATTAAATAGTAAAATTAATTTTAATAACATTTTGGATTTACTGAATTAAACAATGATCGAATACGTGACCAATTTAAACACTGTTAATGAGATGTTGTACTTTTTTGTTCTAAATTTTCACAAAGTGCATTTTATATTTAAAGCACATCTCAGTTCATACTCTTTCAAATGTCCTATAGCCACATGGAGCCAGTGACTATTGAGCAGCATAGCTATAGATCTTTGATAAGAAAATTTCAGAATTTATCTGCTTTTCATTCTTTCAGTCACCAAATCTACTCCCTGTGACTTCCATTATTCCCAGTCCAGACATCTAGCCCTAACCTATTTCCGAAGTCCAAGATTATACATCCAAACTGTCTACTGTATATTTACAGTACAGTATCTAATATTTACCTCAAAATTGTGTCTCAAACTAAGTTCATTATCTGCCTCCTTCACTTCTGCATCTTGCTATAATTACTATTATCTTACTCTCTCCCTCTAATCAATCTTCTCCTTTGATCAGCTAAAAGATTCTAATATTTCTAATTCAAAACCTCTCAAAAATTCTGTAACTTCTGTAATCCAGATGTTCCCCAAATCATGATTAACACCACTCCAAATGAGTCTTTTTTCCCTCCATGCCATCATTTGGTCATCCTTCCTATATATTCTCTATTATCTCAGAAGAATGTCTCCATGAATTAAAATAATAATAATGATGATGATGATGGTGGAGGAGGAGGAGGGGGAAGGGAAGTAGTAGTATAGTAGTAGCAGTAGTAGCGATAAAAACTAAGCTTTTCTCCTTAAACATCTCCCTGTGGTCTACAGGATAAAATTAAAAGGCAAATAGTGTCATAAAGAAGATTTCAGTGCCCTTGAATAACATAATTATTCCTTTAGATGAGTGGATTTTACCCTACTTGTTTATAAAGAAGAAAAGCAAATAAATAATTTTTATCTATAATAGTAACTAAAGCATAATTCTAGAGAGAATATGGTGAAAAGTTGACATAAGTATTGTTATGCTTATTATTGCTGTTATATTTATTGAAGTATAAGTGTAAATTCACCAGCTCCTTAAAATTAAACCATCTATTCTCCTCATAAGAGAGGGCTTTAAAAAGCATTAACTCCCTCTATCCTCCATTACTATTCCCAGAAAATTGGTTGATTAGAATCATACCACTTAGTATATCAGCAAGTAAAGAACATACATCTGCCCCAGTGACAGGAGTGGCTGCTGATGGTGAGTGCAACCATTAGGTAAACAGAATCGAATGGGCAGCCCTGGGTGAACTACTAGCACAGGGAGAGGAAGGGCAGGATTTATGCCTAGCATGCACAGCTGGAAGACAAGTAGGCGCAAGAACTAATATGTAACAGAAAACTGACTGCCTTATTCTGTTTCATTGAGACTGCCAACTGAGATACATTATTTGACACTGCTACGCAGAGCCAAATCATTCATCAAGCTGTTTAAAGCTCAGCACACCACCTGTCCATGGACGAGATTCATTTCAAAAATTAAAAGTTTCCCCTAGCCCCATGACAAAAGTGAAGATACTTCCTTTAGAACGAACAAAAGTTATGACATCCTTTGCCAACAAAATATGCCACAATACCCGAAAGAATAGATGAAAAAAAGGAGAGAGAAAATAAAGGATGTCATTCAGCTTGTCTAGATGGTGGTAAAAGACACAACTACAAAGGGGTAACCTAATATACCACAAAGTGAGAAAATGTATTTTCTAGCAGTTTCAAATTTTAGAATATGTACTAAGACCTACAATTTTAGTGTAGCATTTTATACCTTCATTATTAATCTCCAAATTCTTGTTTTATATGATTATTAGACACAATGAAAGCAGGTAAAATAAAACTCATCTTCAAAATAGTTTATACCTATCTATCTAAAGCCTTTTTGTAGCAGTAGCAATATTATCTTTAAACATTTTTATCCTTTTGAACTTTCTTAACCATTATGGAATTCTGGGGACAGAGTTATTTTTAATTCTAGTGACAGACTCCTCCTTCTAGCTGAACTCAGAAAAAAATGTGAAGTTTTTTTGACAGAAGATTCTGTCAAATAAGATTTGTTTTTAAATTGGAGTTAATTTGGTTCACTCAAGCATACTTTTTCTTTTCTTGGAGTACATCAACAAATATCTTTTATAGAAGTCACTGAAAGCTCATGATTTCTTGTGATAGTTGACAACTGGCTGGGTGGAAGCATTATTGGGAATCCTTAGATAAACTTTGGGAGAGGGCTGGACCACATGCAGTCACTGAGGAAGGAAGCTTAGGGTTTTTTTTTTAATTTTTATTGAAATATAGTTGATGTACAATGTTGTATTAGTTTCAGGTGGACAACAAAGTGATTCAGTTATTTATATATATATGTATACATATATATATATATATATTCTGTTTAAGTTTTTTTCATTATAGGTCATTACAAGATATTGATTATAGTTCCCTGTGTTATACACTTTAATAGTAAAGAGTGATCCTAGGGTAAGAAGGATTAAAAACATTCAGATTACATATCTAGAAGTTAATATACCCTCTACTATGACACAGGAGTTAAAATAATTAAATCTGAATGTAGCAACCTAAATATCAAAAGCATAATGTTGAATGAAAAAAATCAAGATATATATCAATATGTAAAAACAGATTACATTTATATAAATGTTTAAAGACTCACAAAGCAACACAGCATATGCTTATGGATTCGTTATATATAGTAAAATTGCAAATGCTAAGCTTAAACTGAGAATGACCCAGAACTCCTAGAAAAAGGTTTCAACTTGGTGGGGACTGTGAATGCAAAACGTTAATTAAAATTTCCAAGGGGCTATGAAAGGAGAGGAAGAAGAGATAAGGGGGAGGAAGGGAGAAAGTGAGAGAAATTCAGGAAGAGTGGGTCCTCAGGGCCAGAATAGAAATTGGTTATGTAGAATGTCCTAAGACCCTATGCCTGTTTACATTAAATGTACGATCAAGTTTAATGGTTTGAATAACCATAACCAAACAGAAGATCTCACCTCTCCCTCAATCCCATGAACTCTAAATAGTTCGGAATATAATCTCTGAACTCATAAAGGAGTGATAAATACTCACTCATACTCCTTATTTATATTTGACTAACCAACATTAAGCTTCCTTTGTTGTAGACTATATTACTCCATTGTTCATGTTGGGGGAAATAGAGCTATGGGTATTCAGATTCCTTAAACTCTGTAGTAACAACATCTGCTTATCATTCCTTTTGAGAAAATATATGGCTGTACTTCAGACATATCTCACATTTGACCTCGGAAAAGGAGATTCTCTACCAGAATGATTATGGCTAGGTAATGTGGTTGATGCGGTGTTTATCCTTGTCATTGACAGTGGGAACCAGTAAATGGTGAATCAACTACTATAAATTACCACCTGTGTACAAGGCTCTAGTAGACGCTTTAAGACAAGGATAAATATTTTTTCTAGTTTTGTGCTAATAAGAAATTTCATAAAATATCAATATCTGGTAAGGATTCTCCTTGATCACAATAGGACAAGACAAAGACAAGAACACTCCAACATGATGCCTGAAGAGATAAAAATAGACATTGTGCAACCACAGAACGCCAAGCATGCTTCCCTCTCCCTTCCTCGCTAAAGAGTGACCATTTTTTTCCCTGGTGATAATGGTAACCCTGTTTCTTTCCTCCAGCTTCTTATATGTTTTATGTAAAATATAATAAATGTAAAATCCATAAAGTATTTAAAAAATCAATTGCTGAATTATCCTTCTTCCTGACAGTATCTGATCCAAAAGAGACGTGTAATTTTCTTAGGGCTTTCCCTCAAAAATCACCATCCAGTTCTTACCACGGTTTGTGGTCTCCCTTGCTGCATCAGTTAACAAACATAATAAACGTAGCTTTGATGGAGATTTTTTTTTTAAGTTTCTTCTTTCATGGAGCAAGCAATCTAGCAACATACGCAAACACACACACACACACACACACACACACACACACACACACACACACACACACACAAGAGAAAACAATGTGAGTACATGTGCAGGCACCGGGAGAGGAAGAAAGAGAAAGAAAAAGCATGCCTGCAGGGTAGAATAAAGGAGTAACTTTATATCATTAAAATTATGGGCCAAAGTATGCACCACACACCTATGTGCAAAAAAGAGAAAAAAGCTGGCCTGAGGCTTCTATCTTTAGAAAGACCTGCTTGCAAGTTTGGTCCTTGGCTGGCATCTCAGACTTTGCTTTTCTAACATTCCCTAACTGATAAAAGTGGATTCGTCCAGATTCTTATTTTGTCTTTTTCCCATATTGAGCTGGTTGTGTATTGTTAATAGATAACTGTGAAATCTTAGCCATAAACAGAACTATATGCTGAGTCCTATGAGTCCTTCTAGAGCATCACCAAATATGGGAGTGGTCTTGGGGATCCAAGAAAAATTTGGATATGATAATTTTGACGGAAAAGCTACTGTAAACAGTCCAAACTCTCTACTCTCACAAATAGTAATGCAGCTTTATGTCTACCAGTAAAACAGAAAATCAGACATTTTCAAGAGTTATAAAGAGAGTTAATATTATTAAGTTAAGCCAAAGCCTTGCTCGTTCCTCTTGTATCTTTCATGTATTTTTTTTAATCTAAAGACAGGGAATCAAGTAATAATAATGACTGTGAAGTTATCTGTGACATAGTGAAACAGGAAAAAGCCAGTGAAGTAAATTCTTTCCCATCAGATGTGGCAGAACATGTTGAACAAATCTATAACTTTTGTCAATTTTTGGAAGCAAAGGTAAAAAATGAATAGTGAGAAACTGAAATATGAGATGTAAAGAAAATCTATTCCAAAGAAAATACTGACTAAAATAGCCTTTTATCTCTTCCAGGTACCGTGTGCTTGAAAAAACTAATTCAGGAAGAGTCATGGTTAGGGAAAAGACCACACACAGTATATTAAAGAATGCATCATATCATTTGAGAGATAATACAAGAAGTCTAATAAACTTGGGGAAGAACTAAAAGGTGACATACCTACACTTCCCAAACCCTGTTCAGAAACCATATTTCTATAAAAGGCAAAAGATCTTCAAGTTTCTTGGCATACTGATAATAATTCAGTTAATTTTCATCCTTAACCAGCATCCTCTAAACGTTGTTAAATGCTTCGTCTTTGTATGTATTTGGGAGTCCGCCTGCCGATGCAGGGGACACGGGTTCGTGCCCTGCTCCGGGAGGATCTCACATGCCGCGGAGCGGCTGGGCCCGTGAGCCTATGGCCGCTGGGCCTGCGCGTCCGGAGCCTGTGCTCCGCGACGGGAGAGGCCGCGGCAGTGGGAGGCCCGCGTACCGCCAAAAAAAAAAAAAAAAAAAAAAAAAGTTTATTCGAATTATAAATTTTAAAAGCCTCTTTTGAAGACAGCAGTAATTATAAGATAACCACAACAAGTGACAATGATTTGTCTGGAAATACATTTGGATGTTGCATATTCTTTTACGGTAATGAGAAATGCACATGGAGCTAGACTTAGATACAGCTAGCTGTATCTAAGTCCTGTCACCGTCTCTCCTACCCAGAGAGCAGGATGTCTGCGGCTCTGATAAATTTATTTCCCAGATATCTTCCACAAAAACATTGTTTTGGCAAGAAAACGGCATTACAGCTAGTTTTGTGATGGTCTTCCTGGGCAGAGGCATCGTACCACAGAGTGGATCCTAACGAATGGATGTTTTCAGCAAAATATAACCATCCTTTCTTCTGTAATGATTGGAAAAGCAGCAGTTTCCACTCTGGTGGTCAGAGAGAGAATGTCTTCAAGTCTTTTTAAATGTGTTGAAGTATTGGATCCGCAAGCTAAGCTAATATAAGCCCACTTCAGCATGATGGTATAGTCATCAACACATTAAACAATGATTACCTCTCATACGTTTCTATCTGTGAATTGTTATCTGCTTCTTTAGAACTACTTTTGAACACTTAATACAGAGCAGTGAATATTATCACCAACAACACACAGAAGTTCTTTTTCTTCTACAAGAATAACAAGTTGTTTAAACTTGAGGTGAGAATTATGATTGAACAGCATATCTACATTTTTCTGAGAACCAGAATGAATTCGTGGTAACAGTTTCAATATTACAGCTTTCTGTTATTCCTTCGTAATCATAATGTATTTCTAGTTCAATCGTCATCTTTAGAAGAAGAAAGAGTTCTTTAGATACCATGCAACGTAATATAGACCCAGGCTCAATAAGTACATGTTGGAATAAAAACGTATAAATGTTAGTGTCTGTAGGTGTGATGAAATGAAATAATGCCTTTCTTAGTAGAGTCTCAGAAGGAGTTCCAATGACTCATATTGAATTGACTTCACTGATTTTTAAACTCCATATAATATTATCGTAACTATACTTGCATGCCAATGTTAATAAAATGACCAAGCTAAAAGGTAAAAATAACCCTTACAGAGGTAAGCTTTATCATCATCACTATTACTTACGTGGTTGCCATTCTTATGTGTTTATCTATGTAGTGACTAATAAATGAGGTTTAAAAAAATGAGTTTAAAGAATGTGGCTGAAGGTGAGGTCTCTGTTCCTACTCCACCCAGCCATGGAAATTATCCAACCCACATGGCAGTTTCATGTCAAAGAGTTGCTGAAGCAAGGCACGTTGTAAGTTCATTAACAAATTATAGCTATCAAGTTCTCAGAGATGTGTCATAAAATAAATGGGTTCATTGTGATCAAATTTTACCTTTTAGAAAGGTTCTTGCTTATTTTGAGAATTTCAAATGAAGTAGTTAGTAACGTTATATATTATAGCCCTCAAAACAATTCACTTTTTAGTCTCCACTTTCATAACTAGGTTTTTAAAATAGCAAGAGGATTTTGTCCTTATTCTTAAGCTCTCAGCATTATCAGCATCCTTCTTTACCCTTATATACACTCACTTTTTAGTTGACAGATGTCAGGCGAAAATGGACAGTCATCAGTGGACATTTACGATATTTCAGTGCGAATTAGGCATTAAGATAGTGCTTCATTAAAGTTTTAAGTTATGATTGTTTGAGCACTCCCCGAGAAAACCTTTCCTCACTAAGAAAAGAAAGTCTGCTTATTTCCCAAAATAGCTTTAAATGTATCTAATAAAAATATGTAATTTACTCTAGTACTTGTTAGTTTATGAAGAAACCCAGATGTTCATTTTCATGAATTAATAAGTATTGCACTATGTGCTATAAAAGAGATTAAGAGAAATAAAGTATTTTGAATTACCTAAAGGAACTTTTAATCTAGCAAAGGAATAAAAATGGTTCACCAATAATAGCAATACAATGTAAAATGGGAATATATATAAATGGCATTTTCTTGAGGGGTTCAGGAAAAGTATTAGGACGAAGTGATAAAACAGAACTTCAAAAAATACCGTATGGGTTTCATCAGGTAGCAGCATCATCAAACAAAAGGAACAATATGAAAAGAGACGAGGAAGTGAGAAAATACAGATCATTTTTAGGGAAAAGTCAATAACACTGTTGAACTTAAATGCAGGATTTGTGGAAGGGAACACTATGAAATGAACCTGGGAAGATAACTCTTGCTTTCTAGAAAAAAGATCTTGGACATGATGGTGTAGATAACGGGGATTCATTAAAAGTAGGACATGATTTGTTTATTTTGGGATGTACAGAGTTTGGGGTGAAAGTGGGCTTTCAAGAGAGATGCTCTGTGGTATAGGAAAAGCTACCTTGGAACAATAAATAGACTGAGCTGAAGATCAAGATAAATACCTGAGAATCACCTAGACAAGTACTGTAGGCATTATTACTTTGGATTATATTTTCAAAGAACTTCAGGAATGTATATATTCATTAAAGATGAGTACGAATAAATTCAGGAATTAAGATATCAAAATGTTTAGAGAAGACACTTATTCATCTAAAGAAGAGGGCAGATTAGAATTTAGCGTTTTCCCAGAGCTACATTTTGGACCATATGCTAACTCTTCAGGCACTTGTCTGCTGTAAAATCTACTCCCAAATTAATTTACATGAAAATGTTTTATTGAATTTGGTTTGAGGGGAAAACATGTATTTTACAATTTATATCAAACATCTGGCTTAAATTTTCAGGAATTCCCTTATAGTACATTATAAGGTACTTTACCCTGAAATTAAGATATTTTATGTCCTTAGAGATTTACTATATTTTCCCCAAAATAGTTTTTACTAAATGCTCCTTATTGCTCAATTACTCTTGACTCCACAGATTACTCTTCACATATGTCTTCTGTTTTGTGTTCATTCTATGGGATGAGAATGTTGCTCTTGCCTTTTAGTGTGGCGTTGATGTTAGGAATGCTGATTTTCTTTCTTACCGCTGGGGTTTTGTTTCTACAATACTGATAAAGTTTCATGCTCTTGCCACAGTTAAACTATTGCTCAGTACTTATCTCTCTTGTTAATATTCTCATCTCCATGTTACCTACAGAGAGAGTTTAACATCTGGGGTATCTACCATTGCTTGGCAAGAAGGTCTGAAGTAACTCCATATTTTTCAAATAAACATTGTTATTAAAGGATAACATACTTTCTTAATCCAAGCTCCCTATGAAACAGAGCCTGTATGTGCCATTCCTGCATGGTGCAACCCAAGGCAGCAAAGTAAGTGAAAATGACACTGAGGCAGGAAAGGAGGAAAAAGCACACATGCACTCTCAAGTTGACAATAGCTTCCCAAGAAGACACAGTGAGCTATTTGATCTCCAGGCAGCCTCCAGAGTGGCACTGAGGACTTACTCTGTTGGTCGTTATCTTCTATATACTTACTGTTGTCTGTTTGTTCTATTAGTTACAAGGAAAGATGTGTTGAACTATCCCATGATAATTATGTATGTGTGCACTTCTTTTAATTTTTTCAATTTTTCCCTTTACTATATCTTAAGCCATATTACTTAATGGCTGGGATATTACTTACTTGCTGGCTGAGATGGTCTTCCTTCTCTCCTGATCTTGATCCTGTAAATCCTTACTGCTATGGTAACTCTCAATGCCTTCAAGAAATTTATATTTTATCCAGTTTTTCTACTTGTTCTCAACAGGACCTTTGGTTTAAAACAACTTAGTCCACTATTTCTAGAAATGGAATTTGTTAAATGTATCCACTCCTTATTCTACCAAAAGTTAAAAGAAAGCAACTTTAAAAATCATTAAACTTCAGTGCTTCAGGGCAAAGGGGACAAAATAACAAACTGAATCGGACTTTTAGACTTTTTAGAGCTAGAAAGCAAACAAACTAAGGACTCCAAAATATAGTAAAAGAAAAAACTAATCAACATAATTCAATGAATTTCTTAAAATTTTATATTTGCATATTATACAACTAAAAACACTTTAAAAACTGTCAAAGATACCACTGTCTTAGATTTTGGTTCTTTGGTATATTTTAAATTTTCTATCACTCTAAAACACAAAATGAGTCCTGGAGAACCAGTATACAAGGTTAGAACTTCCTAGTGAATACTTTCTGATTCATCACACTTTCTTGGAGGAAGGGAGAATGAATCATTTCTTAAATGAATGTTACCATATCATGGGAAATTTGTAAGCTTTTTATTTTATCTGACACCTGATGAAACATACATGTAAATTCCTTTAACGCATGTATTAAATATTAAGGAGAAAAGAAACACTGCCATATACACTTGAAAGAACAATTCTCAGCAATTCCAGGAGTTAGTCTGTGTTCCTACAAATTTTATTAAGTACTTACATGAATGCACAAGGTCAGAGAGGTAAAAGGTAAGTTTCTGGGCCATTAAACCCTATACCTTCTCAGTAGATCACAATTAGAAAAACACCTGTGCTAAACAGTGGGGCTGTGCCATTCAAATGCTTCCTAGTTTTCCATGACTACAATCTAGCAATGGAAGTAGAGCATTTGACACAGGTGCTTCCCATTACCCAGACTATCACTTCAATTGTGGGCTTTCCATTACAATTTGAACACATTAGATTACAAATAGATGACACATTTATCAGCATGAAGAACTTAATTTGGAAATTTCGTTACAGAATACAAAAATAGAGATTTAAGATTTTCTGTTTTTAATGTTATTTTTCAGTAATACAGCTTAAAATATAAAAATAGCATTTTATCTAAGAAATGTGCACATTAATGATTATACCTTTGTGAACACTAATAAAACTTAAAAAGTGAGGAGAAAAACTAGTAAAACATCATCGTATAAAACTAATACACAGCTTAATGAAACAACTCTTTTCTTCCCTTAGTTCTGTCATCAAGAAAAATATGTGAATACTTCTCTATACTTACATTTCCATACTGATAAAAGAAAATGATTTAGAATTTAAAAATAAAAATTAAGAAATATATAGAGTATAACAAAAGTAGGTTAACCTTAAGTTTGATAGTCAATTAGAAAAAACAAGGGGTTCACTGTTTTTAATAAATACTATAGATTATAACTAACATAATACTGTATGTCAACGGTATTTCAGTTTAAAAGAGAGCAAATATATTACGCAGAGGAAGATTAATATTCTGCCCAATACTTTTTTTCCACATGATAAAGCTGAGTAGACAAAAATAAATGACAAGAAAGGCTGATCTTCTCCACCTTCCTACGTATCTTTCCTAGATTCTCCCCTGCCTTACTGCATCACCTCTAAAGTATTCAATGACCCTGATGAATGGATTGAATAAGAAATTTCAATGGTATATGAAGAGAAGATATAATTTTCCTAGTTGATGCAAACCCACATTGCTTTACTGCAAAAAATGCAACGTGCCATTCCTTTAACAATTTTTTCTTTTGCATTTTCCTACTGAGTCATCAGTGTGGAAGAGTTAGTTTTTAAAAAGATGTATGTTGCCACTCCCAAAGAAATGTACATTTACATAGTGAAATGCAGATATTGCACTTCAACCAAAAACAATGAATCTACTGTGATATAATTTCAGATACAGAAACATGTTAAAGAGAGTCTTCTGTGGTTTTTGCTTAGTCCATCAATGCACAGGATTGGGATCAACACATAGCTATCTGGAGCTTATAGATCTTCATTTCTTCCTCAATCTTTTATGTTTTAAAATTTACACAGATTTGTGAGCTATCTTGCTGAATGAATTCCTGAAGAGTTGGTGATAAGACACTTCTGCTTTCTGTAAGATGCTATTTCTATCTCTAATTACTCTTCCAAGAAAGAAACATCTGTCGTTGCTCATTACCATTTTCTTCTCATCTCCTTATAGCCTTTATGTATTTTGAAAGTATCCTGGATTATGTTATTGCATTTTTCTAATATTTTTCATAGAAGTGAATAAAACTTGCTTAAAAACCAATCAGAATTGAACAATAGAGGATTCAGAGACAAAAAACGACCTCACCCCCAACAATTATTTTTGGCTTCACATCATTATTTATAATTCTGCTGCATTTTTAAAAAATTCTTTACAGAAATTAAGCCTTAATTTGAAAAACTAGAAATCGAGTTTCCCCTCCTACCGAGAGCTTTGGTAGACGTCTTACCTAGTTTTATCACAGGTTCTGTGACCTTCATTCCTGAGAGATGCAGTAGGATTAACTCCTATTAGTAAAGGCCATATTAAAATTTTAAAATACTATTGTTAGGAAAATATGTACTAAATGATGAGCTAAGATATTTTTTTTACAATTTTACCCAAGTATGATAACATACTTTTCCCAGAAAACATAGCATTAAAAGATATCACAGCTGTTGGTTACAGGCTATACATCTTTGTTTTGAGTGGTTTCTCTAGGCCCTGGAGATTAAATTTTCTAAAACATTATTCTGAGTTTCTCTCACCCTTGCAGATTATTTTAGTGGTTTCCTTTTGTCCAATTTCTAAGAATCTCTGCATCTTATCCAAACATCCCTCCTACCATTTCTTGCAAATCAATGAACAAATTATCTATTATAAACCATATTGATTACTTATGGTTTTTATATTCGATTATGTTATTGAAATAATATTTACACACAGGGAAATGCACAAATCGTACACATAAAATCTGACAAACTGACATATGTATACACCCAAGAGACCGCCCATATCAGTCAAGATATAGAGCATTTCCTGGGCTACCCTGGTGGCACAGTGGTTGACAGTCTGCCTGCCGATGCAGGGGACACGGGTTCGTGCCCCAGTCTGGGAAGATCCCACGTGCCGCGGAGCAGCCGGGCCCGTGAGCCATGGCCGCTAGGCCTGCGCATCCAGAGCCTGTGCTCCGCAGCAGGAGAGGCCACAGCAGTGGGAGGCCCACATACCGCCAAAAAAAAAAAAAAAAAAAGATACAGAGCATTCCCGTCATCCCAGAAATTTCTCTCATATTCCCATCCAGTCAATCCCCACCTTCCAGAGGCAATTTTGTTTTGATTTATGTATATATCACTATATCTACCTACCTACCTACCTAGTAACATTGCCTATGTTTTAACTTCCTATAAATGGAATCATACTATATGTACTCTTTAGTGTCTGGCTTATTCTTCTTAATGTTTTGAGATATATCTATATTGTTTCATGATTAGTTCAGTCCTTTAAACTATTGAATTACATTCTATTGTATAAGTTTGGAATGATTAGTTTACCAATTCTTGTATCTGATGGACATTAGTGTTCTTCCCAAGTTAGGGGCTTCTTAAATAAAACTACTGTGAATAGGTTTGTTTCATCCACATTTTTGGCCTATATTATTCTCAAAATAAAATGCTTTTTCTTATTTCACAATACTTTTTCTTTAAAGTTCACTTTAAAATTTGCCTTTCCTGATTATCCTAGAACTCAGAGAGGTCTCCCCTGGCCTCCTAACTATACTATTTATATAAGATATCCTATAATGTTTTGTTTTATTACTCTTTTGGGGTACATGCCCTGTAAGTACAAACATTTCAAAACCCTGAGGAAAAGCTCAAATTCTATTCTTCTGTAACTAAGCACTTAGCACAGAGCCATGACACTTCACTTTGCTCAAAAATTGGTGGTGCATGTAGAAAAGACAGCCTCTTCCATAAGTGGTTCTGGGAAAACTGGACAGCTACATGTAAAAGAATGAAATTAGAACACTCTCTAACACCATACACAAAAATAAACTCAAAATGGATTAAAGACCTAAATGTAAGGCCAGACACCATCAAACTCTTAGAGGAAAACATAGGCAGAACACTCTATGACGTAAATCACAGCAAGATCCTTTTTGACCCACCTCCTAGAGAAATGGAAATACAAACAAAAATAAACAAATGGGACCTAATGAAACTTAAGACTTTTGCATAGCAAAGGCAACCATAAACAAGACAAAAAGACAACCCTCAGAATAGGAGAAAATATTTGCAAACGAAGCAACTGACAAAGGATTAATCTCCAAAAAGACAAGCAGTTCATGCAGCTCAATATCAGAAAAACAAACAACCCAATCCAAAAATGGGCAGAAGACCTAAACAGACATTTCTCCAAAGAAGATATACAGATTGCCAACACACACATGAAACAATGCTCAACATCATTAATCATTAGAGAAATGCAAATCAAAACTACAATGAGATATCACCTCACACCAGTCAGAATGGCCATCTTCAAAAAATCTACAAACAATAAATGCTGGAGAGGGTGTGGAGAAAAGGGAGCCCTCTTGCACCATTGGTGGGAATGTAAATTGATACAGCCACTATGGAGAACAGTATGGAGGTTCCTTAAAAAACTAAAAATAGAACTACCATACGACCCAGCAATCCCACTACTGGACATATACCCTGAGAAAACCATAATTCAAAAAGAGTCATGTACCACAATGTTCATTGTAGCTCTATTTACAATAGCCAGGACATGGAAGCAACCTAAGTATCCATCGACAGATTAATGGATAAAGAAGATGTGGCACATATATACGATGGAATGTTACTCAGCCATAAAAAGAAATGAAATTGAGTTATTTGTAGTGAGGTGGATGGACCTAGAGTCTGTCATACAGAGTGAAGTAAGTCAGAAAGAGAAAAACAAACACCGTATGCTAACACTTATATAGGGAGTAAAAAAAAAAAAAAAAGGGTCATGAAGAACCTAGGGGCAGGATGGGAATAAAGACGCAGACCTACTAGAGAATGGACTTGAGCACATGGGGAGGGGGAAGGGTAAGCTGGGATGAAGTGAGAGAGTGGCATGGACTTATATATAATACCAAATATAAAATAGATAGCTAGTGGGAAGCAGCCACGTAGCACAAGGAGATCAGCTCGGTGCTTTTAGACCACCCAGAAGGGTGGGATAGGGAGGGTGGGAAGGAGGGAGACACAAGTAGGGGGACATATGTATATGTGTAACTGATTCACTTTGTTATAAAGCAGAAACTAACATGCCATTGTAAAGCAATTATACTCCCATAAAGATGTTAAAAAAAAAATCAGTGGTGCTAAGGTGGGGTGGAATCATTTATAGCAGCCAAAGATCCTACTGAGAACTAGAAAACTAAGGTTAAATATGAAGGCATCATAGAGCTGTAGAAGCAAGAGGAACTAGAGGTATTAAATTCTAGAGTGGGGAGAAACTCTCAGATGTGAACTTACAATCTGTACCCACTTCTACTGTGAGAGCCTTTGTCAGTTCTGGGTGAGGGCTGGAGGCTGTGAATATGGAACTGGCACAAGCAGAGGGCTACTGCCAGGGGACAGAGATACCAGCAAAGCATTTGGCAGTTATGCAGGGAAGTGACAAAATTCAAGATCGGAGGGCTTCAAACATATGGCTGATTTCTCTCAAAATACTTGTTTTCCAAATTCTGAGAATGTACAATGCAGAAGGCTAAACAACTAAGCCAAAAACCCTTAAGAAGCAGACCAGAATTTCCCACCACCCAGCAGTGCTGTAGAGACAGACTCACAAATGAGAGGGGACCCTGTAATCATAAGGTCAGAGTTAAAGGCTCTAGAAAGTTAGTGAAGTGTAACAACTTGCAGACATGAAAGGTCTAAGGTGAAAGACGTATGAAAAACAGCAAAGTTTCTCACAAGTTCTTGGTACTGAGGATGCACAGACTTGCAAGGCTCTCAACTGAAAGCCCCAGAGGGTCATGCCCCAGGAATGGGTAAAGAATTAGAGGTAGGCTGAGTCTTATTAAAAAACAAACAACAAAAAAAAACACCAAGAAAATACTGCAAGCCAGCCTCACATCAGCTTAGTACCTAATAGGTGGGCAGCCTCCATTCTATCATTAGAACAGTGAAAAGTACTCTTTGTGATAGAATATCTCTTGCATCCTATACATATCTTTATTCTTAATGTCCAACATTCAATCAAGAAGAATTAGCCATTCCAAGAGATAAAACCATATGACAAATATCCAAGAGAAAAAAAAAGACAAGGGGAAAAGTTCCACGGGAGATGCTCATATTTTAGTTATTAACAATTTTAAAATAACTATAATTTGCTAAAGAAATCATGGAGAAAATATATGAAAAGATGAAAAGAAAATTTGAATAAAGAACTGAATGGATAGTGTAGTACTAAAATAATATACCTGAAACTAAAATCTCTTTGAATAGTTATAAAAAGAAGACTGAATACAGCAGATTAGTGAAATGAAAGGGAGGCCTATACAAAATTTCAAAACCAAAGAATGGACAAATAAAAGGAAAGAAATTGATAAGATACATATTGGTCACAGTCAAAATGCATAGTGTATAGCATATGCATTCGGTCACATGCAAAATGCATAGTGTGTAGCATATGTGGTGTGGAAACCCGAATGGAGAAAAGAGAATGGGGCAGAAGCAATATTTAAAATAAGAGCTAGAAATGTTCCAAAACTGATGGAAGCTATCAATGCATAAATTCAAGAACTTCTGCAATCTCAAGCCAAATAAATATAAGGAAAGCCATACTTAAGTAAATCATAAAAGGCTTTTGAAAATCAAATACAAAATAAAAGTGTTAAAAAGTATCAAGAAATAAGACATTCAAAGCAGCAATAGTGATATCTAACTTCTTATGAAAAAGTATGAAAGCCAGAAGACAATGAAAACCTTCAAAAGTGCTGGAAGAAACTAGATGCCAACAAAAACTTCTATACCCAGAGAAAATATTCTTCAAAAACAAAAAGAAAACATTTTTAGCATACAAAACCTGAAAACATTCATTATTATATGGGAGTTCTTCAGGTAGAAGAAAAATAAAACCCACAGGAAAACATGGAAATTTGGATATTAATGAAGTGTACCTGAAAAGATAAATATCAGGATAGATCGAAATGAATACTGTTGCACAAATACTATAAAATGACCTGTCAAACTTAAAATATATGTGAAATTTAAAAAGACAATAACACAAAAGTTAGGAAGTAAGTTAAATGAAGACAAAGTTGTCATTTCTTCAAATTTTTCAAGATTTAACACACATACACACATCTTAAGTGGAAAATCCAATAAATACTTATATATGTATGCACTCAATAAATCATCAAATACTTCAATTTAAAATATTGAAATTTCCAGCATGACGAAATCTTTCCCCATGCCTCTCCCACTATTCAGACTTCTGTTATGATAGATTAGTTATGGAACCTGTTCTGGAACTTCATATGAATGAAATCCAAGAGTAGGTACTCTTTTCTGTCTGGTTTATTTTACTCATAATTATGCCTATGATATTCATCCATGTTATCTGCAGTACATTCTTTTATAATAAGAGGTATTCCACTGTATAGTATTCTACAATGTATTTATTCACCCTCCTGTTGATGATTGTATGGTTGTTTTCGATTAGGGGCTATTATAAATAAAACTACTATAAACATTTTTGTCTTCTGATGAACATGTGTTCTTATTTCTGTGATTATACAAAAGCATAGAATTGTTGGATCATTGGCAGATGTAAACATAGCTTTAGTAAATACAACCAAAGAGTTTTTCAAAGTGATTGTTTCCATTTTTTCTGCTATCAGCAATATAGTTCTAATTGTTCCACATCTGGTTTTCAATTGTGTTTACTTCTTGAATAATGATATTGAGCATCTTAGGTTTATTGCCCATTTGAATAGGTTCTTTTAAAGTGCCTGTTCAACACTCTTTGACATAAATCACAGCAACATCTTTTTTGACCCACCTCCTAGAGTAATAAAAGATTAAAACAAAAACAAACAAATGGAACCTAATTAAGCTTAAAAGCTTTTGCACAGCAAAGGAAACCATAAACAAGATGAAAAGACAACCCTCAGAATGGGAGAGAATATTTGCAAATGAATCAATGGAGAAAGGATTAATCTCCAAAATATATAAACAGCTCATGCAGCTCAGTATTAAAAAAAACAAACAACCCATTCCAAAAATGGGCAGAAGACCTAAATAGGCATTTCTGCAAAGAAGACATACAGATGGCCAAGAAGCACATGAGAAGCTGCTCAACATCACTAATTATTAGAGAAATGCAAATCAAAACTACAATGAGGTATCACCTCACACCAGTTAGAATGGGCATCATCAGAAAATCTACAAACAACAAATGCTGGAGAGAGTGTGGAGAAAAGGGAACCCTCTTGCACTGTTGGTGGGAATGGAAATTGATACAGCCACTATGGAGAACAGTATGGAGGTTCCTTTAAAAGCTAAAAATAGAGCTACAGTATGATCAAGCAATCCCATTCCTGGGCATATATCTGAAGAAAACCATAATTTGAAAAGATACATGTACCCCAATGTTCATAGCAGCACTATTTACAACAGCCAGGACATGGAAGCAACCTAAATGTCCACTGACAGATGAATGAATAAAGAAGATGTGGTACATATATATATAATGGAATATTACTCCGCCATAAAAAGGAATGAGATCGGGTCATTTGTAGAGACGTGGACGGACCTATGTGTCATACAGAGTGAAGTAAGTCAGAAAGAAAAAAGCAAATATCATAATAATGCATGTATGTGGAATCTAGAAAAATGGTATAGATGATCTCATTTGCAAAGCAGAAATAGAGACATAGAGAACAAATGTATGGATACGAAGGGGGAAAGGGGTGGGGAGGGAGGAATTGGGAGACTGGGATTAACACATCTACATTATTGATACTATGTATAAAATAGACCACTGATGGGAACATACTGTATAGCACAGGGAACTCTACCTAATGGGAGGTAACCTAAATGGGAGGGAAGTAAACCTAAATGGGTAACCTAAATGGGAGGGAAGTCCAAAAGGGAGGGGATATCTGTATGTGCATGGCGATTCATTTTGTTGTGCAGTGGAGGCTAACACAGCATTGTAAAATAACCACACTCCAATAAAAATTAAAAAAAAAAATAAAGTGCCTGTTCAAGATTTCCCCCCCAGTTTTAGTTAGGGTGTTTGTTCTCTTTTTGATTTTTAGGAATTATTTATATAATCTGCATAAGAATCCTTTATGGAATGTGTATACTGTAAATATATTCACCCAGGCTACGGTTTGCCTAAGGGCACTCCCCTGAGAGTTTGGACGCCATAACAAATGGAACTAAATATCCTGCCACTAAGATAAGTGGGGCCTGGGAGGTCTGATTTAGAGAAATATAGAAATTTTAAAAATATTTTAGTGCTTCATTCATTCTATTGTTATGATAAAGTAAAATGCATACTTACTACAAATGGACTTAGTACATACTTACTCATTCAACACAGGATGTCAGATGTTAACAAGGACCAGGTAAGTAATATAAATAAAAGAAATGGACTGAATAAAAAGAGCAATGGCTACCAGGATCCAGCCTCATATTTAGAGACGCATTGGGAGTGACGAAGACACTGGCAAAATGAAAAGCACAAAACCCATTTAAACTGAGCCACCACTAACACATTTCAGCCAGTTGTTGCCAACCCATGAATTCCCAATTTTAAATTTTTTTTCCAGACAATATGGAAACACATTATTTTACTATCTTTTTAATTTTGGCAACTAATTTACAACACTCTATAATCCAATGTAATAAACATAGCAAAGAAAAAAATCACTTATCTATGAGTCGTATCTCACACATGAGCCACAAGTTTACAACCCCTGATTTAATATACATTTAGGAATACTTAAAACCTACCATGGTAGATAAATAACAGCCTCCTTCAAGATGTACACATCCCAACCCCAGAAGCTATGAAGGTTCTGTTATGTGGCAAGGGGAATTAAAGTTGCAGATGGAATTGAGGTTGCTAATCAACTAACCTTAAATAGATGATCCTGTATTATCCAAATGGGTTTAGTGTAATCACAAGCATCCTTAAAGGGGAAAGATCAAATTAGGAGAGTCAGTGTGTGATGCGATGTGAGAAAGACTCCATCGGACATTGCTGGCTTTGAAGAAGGGGGCACATACCAAGGAATCCAGGCTGTCTCTACAAGCTAGAAAAAGCAAGAAAATGGGTTCTCCCCTAGAACCTCCAGAAAGCAACGCAGCTCTGCCCACCTTAATTTTAGCTCACTGAGGCCAAGGTCAGCTTCTGGCCTGAGAATTGAATAAATGTGTGTATGTGGTTTTGTTTTGTTTTGTTTTAATTTTTACGGTTACTGGGGGAGATGGCGGGGAGAAAGATAAATTGGAAGATTGGGATTGACATATACACACTACTGTATATAAAATAGATAACTAATAAGAACCTGCTGTATAGCACAGGAAACTACTCAGTACTCTGTAATAGCCTATATGGGAAAAGAGTTTAAAAAAAGAAAAAAAGAGTGGATATATGTATATGTATAACTGATTCACTTTGCTGTACACCTGAAGTAAATGTGTTGTTTTAAGTCACTAAGTTTGTGATAATTTGTCACAGCAGAAATAGAATATCCCATTCAAAAGAACTGAATTTATTTAAAGATCCACTGAGAATGTCCTTTTCAAGATAATTTTGTCTAAAATAATTCATAAGATTCTTTATCTGTCTTACTGTGGGAGTACAAGTGTCACATTTTTCATGTAATATGTATATAATAAAACTTATTACATTAAAGCTTTACTACAGATTGCTGGAGTTTATGTAACTCACATCAGATAAATTAACGAAATGTGTATCTCAACTTGTTTTTACAAATATCTAATTTCAATTTAACAAAGCAGCCAATGGAAAAACAATGCATTCTAAAATATTTCCAATGCCCTATTAGTTCAAAGCAAGAATTTTCATCCTTTTTGTGTAAAGATCAATCTGGCAGCAAAAATAAAAATAAGATTCCATCCATTCCCCCATCCCCTCTGCCTTCCAAACAAAATAAATTCTCATTTAGTCCTTCATTCATTCATTCAACCAACACTGTGCAGCCTATGTACTAGGATTTGTATAAAGCTATAAAATGAAAGACCTATTACCCTAAGAACATGAATTTCTATGAGGAAGATACTAAAATTTACAGAAGAGGTTGGATTGTTCTCATTCCACAAGCAATGATTTTAATTACACAAAAATGACTTAATCGTAACATACACATGCCATATTAGTTGCTAAACTAAATGATAGTTTATTGTTTAATGGTAAGCCTGATTATGTAGGCTCTTTTAAAAATGCGATTATTTTGTTTGGAACCATCGAAAAGAGGTAGTTAAACTGTTATATATAAACTGCAGCCAGAGCTCATTTGTTGGCTTGGACAATGATTCTTTTTAAAATGTTGAGCAAATTGCCATACCACATTACCTCACATTGCTCCTCTTTTGCAAAACTGCAAGGGTAAAGCTTTCTTAAAAAGAAAAAATTTCCATTCAGATGAAGTAGATTATTATTCAGTGCTCTGAACACTACAAACCCCACAGATAAGAGTCACAGTAAAAGTACTTTGAATATTTAATTCATTTAAAATCTGATACACTTATTTAACAAGACATAAATATGATTAAACAAATGATCAGTATTATCCAAATGAAATCTGAAAGGCTTTCTTTGCAATTTTAAACAATGACTAGTGAGTATGATAAGCAAAAATAACTTTAGTCGGTTTTAATTCTAATAAATTTTATAAGTCATCTGATTTATAAAAATCAGATTCAGAAACAGTATTGAACACTGGTTTAAGAAATATAACAAAATATTGTGTATTATATAGAAAGATTAAAATTCTCTAAATATATTATTTTATATCATTATATTTTAACATTAAATTACACCAGATTATAATCTACATTTTATTATATTGTTGACAGACATTATGAAAAACAATTGTCTCAATAAAAATATCAAATCACTATGTTATACACCTGAAAGTAATATTATATTGTAAATCAACTACAATTTAAAAAAAAGAAAAACAGTTGTTTCACATTCCATACAACCAAGAAAGGGATTCTAAAACAATATGCTGGGCCATACAATAAATAGTTTAATAGAGCCAAATAAATTTTTGGCTTCTTCTAATATACTGAATGTCCTCATATCTGTAATTCATATCAAGTATGCAGTTTTCCTTCATACCATGTACTGTTTTAACAATTTCATCACATGAGTACAGAATTTACGATTTAAAACTTTTCAGCCAGCCCTCCATATCCATGTGTTCTACATCCATGGATACAGGGGCCCAACTATACTATGCTACTTTATATAAGGGACTTAAACACCTGTGGATTTTTATACCTACAGGTGCCTGGAACCAATCCCCCACGGATACACAGGAACAACTATACAAAACATTTGGACTATCCATGCTCACAATTTATGGCCTAGAAGTTACAAAGCAGAGGACTGAAGACCCAACTGTCAATGTGGTTTGTGACTTTTTAAGTTGAATGCACTGCCTACATTTTTAAGTTAGGAAAGTGGGGCTTTTTTAAACATAAAAAAAAAATCTAGATTTTTGCTTTTCTTGGGGTTAGAAAAATAAGATTTCTAGGAATGGACCATATTCTTACCAGGTCCCTTTCTATGGGAACTCTTTAGTTCTTTAGTGTCCCCAGGACATTTAGGTGTCTTACACTTGGTCCCCATTTGCCAAACTCCCTAGGAATTTGAGTTTGTCACCCCTGGCCTAGAACCCAAGTCTGCAGTTTCTTCTCTTAAATCCATAAACTCCCACAGACCATTCTCTTCCAGGCTCTCTTACCACCTCTCAGCTGCCCTCCTCCTGGGAATGCTGGAAAGCTAAGAGTAGGCAGACCTGAGACAGCAAAGCTAGAAAAGGAGACCAAAAACAAAACAAAGAAAATGAAGCCAATTGCCTGCCCAGACACCACACTCCCTCATCACAGTTTCTTTCTTACTGTCAAACTAAAATAACTGGAACAGATTTACACAAATATGTTTTAAGTGTTTATTGTAGAACAACCACGGTTGCAGGTCCTTCTGAAATAATCCTGTGAATAGTACAACTTCAAGTATAAGGCAGTATTTGTTTTTCTGCTCGCTCACACTGCCAAAAATTTCTGGCACAGAAGACAGTCTTTCATTTCATAATTACAGATAGATTTTTTAATTGTCAAGACAGAGTGATAATGCAATGCCTTGAATAAGTCTTATTCAAAATATAATGATGTGTGATATCTAATCTTTTACTTTTCTGTTTTAATATGATCAAACTGAGAAAGCACTGAGTATAAGAAAGAGGTAAATACATTTCATGCTTGAGGTAAAATGCAAACAAGAAAATTTTTAGTCCTATGCCCTCTACTATTTTACCTTTTAGCTAAGCTCAGCTACTACTACTACTCAGTAATGATCATTGTTATTGTAATATTTGTATTAATAAGTAACAAGAACAGGAACTACCAATAGAGTTGACCCTCAAACAGTGTGAGGGTTAGGGGAACCCACCCTCTGCACAGCCGAAAATCTGCGTATAATTTATTGCCAGCCCTCAGTATCCAAGGTCCCTCTGTATCTGCAGATCCAACCAACTGCAGATCAGATAGTGTAGTCCTGTGGCATTTACTATTGAAAACAATCCACATGTAAGTGGACCCTCACAACTGAAACTCATGTTGTTCAAGGGTTAACTGTATTTGGGTACTTATTTGTTCTAGGCAATGTGCTAAGTACATTATATGCATTATCTCAGTGCACCCTTAAAAGGTAAGTGCTACCATGATCTGTTTTAGAGATTAAAAAACTGAACCTTAGAAAGTTGAAGTGTCTTGCCCTAAGTCACACAACTAGTAAGTGTTGTTAAAGCTGATTTTCCAATACAAGTCTGAATCCAAAGTCTATGCACTTAACCAGAGTAGGATACCCAGGACATTTTGCCTGTGAGGTACATATTCCTTCTTTGCTTCTAGTGGTCATAACTTTAAATCAGTGGTTCTCACCTTAAAGTACACCTCAGAGATCCCCATATTGACTCTAAATATGATGGTTAGCCCTTTCCTCATTTATAGATTATCACCTTTGACTTTCAGTTCCAAGTTGAAAGTGAGTAGGGAAGGGAATATTTGTGAAGTATATGTAAGAACTCTGGTTAAGATGCAGCAACGCTACCCACGAGTATGTGCTTTACAAATATTAATATATTCACCTTCATTTTCTACTCCAGACTTTGATGGTAGAAGATGTCAAACGGCCTTCAGGTGAAAAGCTTATCCTAATTAAATATTGAACCTCCAAAGGGTCATTAAGATTTTCTTCCTATAAAGAGAGGTCTCTTTGGGGCTTCAGGTGAGATTAACCATATGTCAGTCTCTTTCTAATGCAAGGAAGACATTTTAGAAATATTAAATTGGAGAGTCCAATTGTTTAATTTATTTCCTCTTTGCTTAGTATATTTTCTCTTTGCACCATTTTTGCTCCTACACAGTTGGGGATTCTTCACTGTCTAAACAAATTCTTTATCATTAACATAAAAGATATTCCTGTCATTCATACAGACCTAAGGCAGTAGACAAAGTAAAACACAATGACAGACTACACAGTGATACAATATTATGCCTCATGAAAATAAAGAGGGAATTTAATATTTTGCTTGACCTCTAGACCCAGAAATATTTGCTAGTGGCAGGAAAGAAGTTATATCCTACAGTTCTGCTCAAAGAAATCCACTATGAAAAATGCAGGCTGAAAATAGTCTGGCATGCCTGCTGTTACTTTTGACCTCTGACCTTTCCAGATCTTGTGGCATTTTCTTCACTCCTTCACCTCTTTATGACCATTTAAATAAGAGCTGATTGACTGACTGTGATATTTCTAGCTTGGTTATAACGAAAGAAAGCAGTAAAAGTGACAAAGTTTTATTAACAGCTCATCAGCTAGCATACCTGCCCTAAATCTAGTTTGCAGAAATAAGCTCAAGAAGTTAGATTTCTGTAGTTCTTTGATTACTGCTGTGTCTTTTCTGCATATTATGTGCACCTGAGAGATGCCAACATTGCTTAGAAAGCCCCTTTGGTGCTAGAGGACTCAAGGACAGAAGAGGAGACCGCCCCCAATCTGCTGGATATGTACCTTGAAATTAACAGGACAAGAGGGCCTAGAATTTATGTCTTTGTGACTGGTATAAATTGGATGAATACATTTTCAGTAAACATAAGCACTCTGTGTTCTCCTATTAATAGTACAGAAACCCTAAATTTTCCAAAGCCTCTTTAGGTCTTGGGATATTAATGAGACCAAATTTCCTGACTCATTGACTGCACCTGACCTAGGCATTCAGACAACCAGATGCACACCATCCATCCCTACTCCACCTTTCCCAGGAAACCCTGAGTTCCAGAATCCTGGGATTCTGCCATCTGCACTGCACACCACTGCCCTTGCTGGTTCTACTACTCCCCTATGTACTACTTTCAAAGGCCTTGCACCCTCACAATCTTAAGTGATTCCAATTTCCATGCATAAACAAGCAGATTGCCCATCTCTCCCTCTCTGTGAAAGTTTGTCATCCCAGTACCTACACTTCTTACCTCACTAGTTCTGCTAAATTCTCTCATATGTTTTGTCAGCTTGTGCCAGAAGGGAAGGCTCAGAAATCAGAACTGAGAAAACAGACACTATGCTATCCTTCCCCATTGTTCTTTGCCGTCTGTCCCTTGCCTTATCTCTAGGTGCTTGGATACAAATATCATCCTTGAAAAGTCGTCCCTGCAAAGACAATCTACTGCTATCAAAAGACATCTGGGATCCACTGGACTAGCACCAAGTTACACATGTTAAATATGTTTGAATCTCAGTTACAACTCAACTGGGGCCTCTAATACTGCTGAATACCAGCTTATATAGTGATAGGTAATTGTATTAACTGATCAAGCATGCATCCGTGCTCTCCTTGTCTCACCACGCCACCTCCTCACACCACACTACTCAGAGATTATATGGATGTTTTAAGTCCTTACCTAAATCACACCTCTTTCTTTAAACTTTACCAAAGTTTCATTTTTACATTGATTACAGGGTCCCTATTACAGTACTTAATCTTTCTTAAATTACTTATTCAGAAATAGGTTTTTATCATTAGAATATGAGTCTCTGGTTGCAACATTCATGTATTATGCATTTCTGCATTCCCCACAATGTCTAACATGGTACTCTAAATGTAATAAGCACTCAAGTTAATTTTACTGTTACACAAGAAGTAGTTACCAAGTGTTTACAAGTATCTTCCTAGTGGTAACACAGCTATCTCAGTTCTGCTGGTTTCTGACGGGACTATATACAACTTTAATGTAACTGAAATTTATTCAGAATTTATTATAATGACCAAACATATCTACCCATGTGTCTTTGTTATTGGTATGTAACTATTTGAATGAAGAATTAAATAATTTCTCAAAGGCAGGGCATAAATTCATGATATTATCTTTGCTATGAAAACCTACTAAAAATAGCTAACACTGAAATGTTTAAACCATATTTTCATCTCACAGCATTTTTAACGTACTGAATTCTTTGTTCGTTATACACTGATAACATTGCTAGGTTAACTATAAACCTATTAATATCCTTCTTATTCTTTTTTATTCTGCATTCTCTATTCTTATGGCTAGTTTTTTTAGGATAAGATCTTGGTTCTTAGTTAATCTCTAGCTTGACTTCTTTGCACTTTTGTTCATCACACTCAACTAACAAAGCTATACAGATTCATATTCAGTTCCAGAATGGTTTACCGAAAATTTTGTGTGGCACAATGATCTCACTGAAAAGTTAACTGTAGTTTATTTCTTGGTAGTAAGTTTATTATCAACAGTTAAGAATATTTCCCCTCTCTGGGGCTTCCCTGGTGGCACAATGGTTAAGAATCCGCCTGCCAATGCAGGGGACACGGGTTCGAGCCCTGGTCTGGGAAGATCCCACATGCCGCAGAGCAACTAAGCCCATGCACCACAACTGCTGAGCCTGCGCTCTAGAGCCCATGAGCCACAACCACTGAGCCCACACGCCACAACTACTGAAGCCCGCGCACCTAGAGCCTGTGCTCCAAAACAAGAGAAGCCACTGCAATGAGAAGCCTGCGCACCACAAAGTAGAGTAGCCCTCACTCACTGCAACTAGAGAAAGCCTGCGCACAGCAACAAAGACCCAACGCAGCCAAAAATAAATAAATAAATAAAATATCATAAAAAAAAAATTTCCCTTCTCTCTCCTAAAAGGAGAATAGTTTTGGAACAGGATACCTAAACAATCATTCCCAAAGTTGAGTAAATCAGCCATTGATTATAAAAAATTAGTCTCGAGACATTATCAGATAGGACTCTCCAGGTTGGGCATGGTTCCAGGAATTGGGGGCTGATAGACATGAGGAGTAGGATCGGATTCCCCCAGAAATGGGAAAAGAAACAGGAAGGTACTGTTTCCCTATGTGGCAGGGACTTGTACTGCTCACATGCAGGGTCCTGAGGTGGCAGGACCTCGAGTGGGAAGGCAGTATGGAATCCTGTGGAGTCTGAATCCCAGTGGCATATTTAGGAGAGGCAGTGAGGGCCCTATGTTGGGTCATGTGGACATGGAGGGAGATTATCTACTGCCCCAGCAGTTAGACTTAAACCAGGAACACCTCTGCAGCTTCCCCAATGGGCCAATGACTCTCCCTAATTTTTCTGAACTACAATCCCCAAGTTCCCGGCATGATCTAAAAAAGGAAGATGGTTGTCCCCAAAACATGACTTGACCTTGACTCATAGAAGCCCAAGGCTATATCTGGTATGATTTTCAAAACTAAAGAAATAATAACTTCCTTCCACTTGAAGTACTGTGGGACAATTATATGTGTTACATTTGTATTTGTTCAACAGTTCTTCCTGGTTAATCAGCATCTAAGTTTTCTCAGTGGTTTCACAAATCCACTTTATACTCGACTACCAGTCATTCAGAACTTGTGTTCCAGGGTAAAATTCCATCTAAGATAACAAGATAAGCATTAATAGCCCTGACTAGGTTTTCTGCTAAGCTTTGGGGGTCTGATGATAAATTGAGATCCAGTAGAACAGCCTGCAATAGTGTGCAATGTCATTAGCAAGAGGTATAAATCAAGTTGAAGATGGTCATCCTGTAAAAGTCTAGGAAACAACAGCCCATACTATCATTAGGAGATGCCTAATCACAGATGAGGAAAAATTAATACCATTAGGGAACAAAGTTTGTGAAAGACCAACAGGCATCACTGAAGCACACAGAGTCACAAAACTGATTTAATGCACAATTATTTAACTATTGATTTATGGATTCTTTATCTTTGCCTGAGACAGCGTGGATGACAGAGTACAGAATAATGCTGAATTACACAGCAAACACTTTATGTATTCAGCTCTAAGGGTAAGGGCTTACTCAGTGATTTTCCTGATTGCACATTATTATTTAGGGAGCCTTTTAAAATTACCAATGCTCATATCCTACCCTCAGAGAATCTAATTTTCAATCGTCTTAAGTAAATCAAAGGCATAATTATTTTTTTAAAAGCTCCCCAGATGATTCTAATATGTATCCAGGGTAAGAAAAAGAATCACAAAACTGGGGGAGTCAAGACAGTCAATGGGCTGCCTTATCACCACCAAAAACTGGCAAGTGTCTAAGGTTTAACCTACTGACAAGCTAACAAGTTAACCTACCACAGTTTCGTAGAACCTGACAGAAGACACAAATCCTTGGTCAGAGACACTGCAATAGCAGTAACAGAGGATCAGAAGTTTTTGCACCAATTCCCTAAGCTCCAGTTTCCATAAGGCAATACAAAAAAGCCAGATGTATTGCTTAACTGAGAAGCAACCCTGAGCTTAGCAAATTTGAACCTTTATAATGGCCAATAAGCATGCCAGCCTTTTGCTCTGAGGGTAACACTGTCGTTTTTTATACTGGACAGGTTCACAAGGATTGTACTAACCCTCCCCTCCATTCCAGATGACAACACTCTTTATCTTCCAAGGCTATCACAACACGACTGTCCTTGAAAAGGTATGTGTAGCAATGTGAGAAGCCCATGGAGAATTACCTCCCAAAAATATCCACCCCAAGTTTCTATGCTCTCTGGCTTCTGGTGAGTTTTCCAGTAAATGCACTACTCTGATTCACCTGACTGACAGATGCTGGAACCAAATTCATTACGTTTCTCATACAGCATTGAATTAAGAGCCTCCATAGGACCTAAGAAACAGGGTGAGGCCTACAGCTGAACAAATTGCCTCAACCATCAAGAGATACTATAGAAAGCCAGGTGGCTTTCTCCTTAAGTTTCTGTAGTGGTCTTTCCATATCATCTGAGGTATAAATCCAGGCTCAGTACATTGTACTGATGATTATACAGTTTCTGCTTTGGCCCACAAGGAGTACCTCTAGAATTCATGCTTAACAGCTCTGACCAATGAGTTGACACTAACCTCAACATCTTTCAGAGCCAATGTGGTGTTATTGATTACCTAGCTAAAGTCAGGGACAAATTTTCTACCACTCTTTCTTATCGCATTACTCCTATTGTAGGGATACTGGCTGCAAGATGCGCATAAATGACTCATTATTTATGAGTATCTTGCAGCTTCCTCCAGGAAGCTCCTTTCACCTCTACAAAATCAGTGTGTACCATGCCAGTAGCTACAATTTCAACTTTCTTCCTTTAATTCCCTACGTGCACCCAGACCACTCATCCAGAAGGATCATTCCAGAAAGGTCAAGAGAATTTTTATCAAACTTACAGAGACCCATTTCAATCTGTAGGAGCCACTGTGCAGGGACTTACTGAGATACTGCTCTACCAAGTGGTCATCACACTTAAGATCTAGGACCATGTCAATGTAACAAGAGAATCTAGGTGACTGAAATAGAATTAAGTTTGAATCCCTAAAGCATCCCTTCTGACAGAATACCATCCAGGCAGTGCACCGACCAGGGTTGCAGTAAAAGAAAAGAAAAACCCTTCTTACACAGATACAGTCAGGGTGGAATTTTGAATTTTTAAAATCAGTTTACATAAGCCACTACCATTTTTGTTCCGATCATATCCCCAGGAAGCAGTCAAGAGCAAATAACTTATGTTAGGACAGATACATTTAATCACCAAAGTTCATTACTAAGATGTATGGACAAGGAGGAGGTGAGAAATAGTTTTGAGTCGAATAAATATTGAATAGATTCAAATAGAATTTCAAATAGAAATCGTTCTGAGTCGAATTTTGAGGATGCCATTTGAAAGTTATACCACATGCATATAGATGGCAGGGAGTTTGGAAGGTCTATCAAATTATCTTGACTATAAAACCCATTTTTGAGTGCTTGCTATAAAAGGAGTACTGCTTTCTGCAAATGATCCAGAAAGCTGAAAATATGACATGGATAATTTTCAAGTACCACAACAGTATGGTCAGGGTCAGCTGATGAGACTGAACGGCCACACCGTAAGTTGAAAAGGTGTCAACAGCAGTGAAGCCACACTGAAAGCCTAAAGAGAAGTCAAAATCTGATGTTTTCAATTTGCCAAGGCAGCAGAAGCCATGCCCTATATAGTGAGGGCTCCCGCACTGTGAGTCAAACGGGTCAACTTTCGGCAGGAGCCACAAATCTGACTACAGGGGTATCAGAAATGTAGAGTCCTTTACGTGAGTGCAGTCTATGATGACAGATGCGTGACCCTGTGCAGTATGATGTTCTATCCAGGCAGCAACAGTGGCAACCTGGACAGTGCAGGCTTGATCAGCATCTTAATTCTAGTCAATTTCATCAAATAATGATCCCTTAAAATGAGTCACTTATATGCACGAGCCAGCCAGTTCGACCAGCAGCTTCTCTTTGTTTCTACAGTTTGTGGCCTCAAAGAGGAACATCTTTAATCTGCCAGTCTGTAGTTTTGCAAATGGCAGGCCAGGCAGCAAGGACTGCAGCATCTTAAATACGCTATTTCCATTTGACAAGCAAGGTTTGTTAGACCCTTCCGACCTTGTTAGTCACTGAGTCCAAGTTGACCAACCCCAAAAGGGAATAACAGGCTAGAGAATCAGAAAGTGTCCTGGGAAGGTGTTAAGTTTCAACAACAAGAGGCCAGTAAAAAACTAAAAGCTGCTTTTCAAAAGGGGTTTACCAGATAACCCTGTCAGGGAGGCAAGAGTCCAAAACCCTCATGGGTACCACTGGTAACGGCTGTCTCCTTTTGCCAGAGACTCTGTAAAACAAAATCCCCAGTCACAAACACTAGTACCTGAAAGGAGTCATCGGGGTTGTGGAACCCCAAAGATGTTAACTCCCCCTGCCTAATGTGGCTCTCTCATATTGGGAGATCCCCTACTGACTCTCATAGGATAGAGAAGTACAGTATGAAACATCAATTCCTACTATTCATTCAGATGTAGAAGCCACAATAACAATACACAGAATTATACCAAAGTGCCCACAAGGAAATGTTAGCCTCCCTTCCTAACTGAACCCTACCCAAACCACATTATTTGAATTAGAGAGTACCCATCCCCCAGTGGTAGGAATGTGACTTGGGTGCCTATACCTAAGTCATAAAAGTTTGAGCCCTCACCTCCCCAGCATACTCGGGTGCCTGTGGCCTCTGTTCCCCCTTGAGACAGCAAGACCTTGGCCTCACATCTTATCACCTTTATTCTTCAATCAGCAGAGGTTGGAGTAGAGATACAAACTAATTCTCTGTATTACAGCCCTATGTGTTCTGTGAAAAAGGCAGATGGCTTAATGGATACTTACTACAGATTATCACAGTCTGAAAGAAGTAGTACCATACACAGCCTCAGCAGTTCCGGACATGATACTAGAAATACCAGAAAAGGTGTAACGAGCCAGAGGGGACTGGTTCTCAGTGACTGATTTTGCTAATGCCTTCATTCAATCCCAACTTTTAAGAGTCTCATGCAATATGTATTCACATGGGGAGGGTCCCAATTTACATTTACTGGTTTGCCCCCAGCTTACTATCATAATCTGATTAGAAAAGAGTTGGATTTGATACAGATTTCAAGTGTTATAATATACTGTATTGATGACATGACACTGCAATTCGAGCAGCTGTCTTTGAACCAATTTCCTGACATTTGGCCTAGGACCACATGCTCAAATTCTCCTTACTATCCAGAAATAGTCATTTGTTGCCTAGTTGACCTAAAGTTGCTCAACATGCTCGCTACAAACACAAAGGATTTCTTTCAAGGCCCATTAATTGCACCATAGGTGCTTATCCTTTCTCTTCCAGAAAGCAGTGTCTCTATCAGCTCTGACCCTTGTCGTTAAAACTGTCAAAAGATCTGAGAGGTTACCTTACTTGAATGCTAACATGTTAGCCTGCCACAGTTTCATGGATGCTGGAAGCTGACATGAAACTCCTGGGTCAGAAGCAAAGAACTTTATTAAAACTCACAGCAACAGCAGTGCCCAGAGTATAAGCATGTTCTTGTGCCATTTTCCTGAGTTCCAACTCTTACAGGATAATAGAATGCCAGGTGACATCTGTATACTGTGAATTGCATTATAGGAAGGCAACTCTGAACTTAGGGAACTCAAATATTTTATAATGCAGAAAGCATGCTTGTTCATTTGCTCCAGAAGGCAACATTATCTTTATTTTCCTGAACAGTAAGTACAGCTGGCCTGTGTTCGGGAGGGAGATGCTATCTCTATTTCCAAGGCTGTAAACAAACCTTTCCTTTGCTCCAGTGTGAGACACTATCTTCCTGTTCACTGAACAACCCACCTTGAAAAGACAGTCTGGAACAAATATAGTCAGTGCTTCTGTTACCAAGACATGCAAAGATCCACATGTTTATCTCCCAACAATGACTAAGTTTCTTCAGGCCACTACCCCATCAAATAAGCTAATACAGGAAGCTAATCCCAGCTACATAAATCATATTCCCAGTCCATTTTTTGTGGACAAAGGCTTTGTGAACAAAGGATTCTTCTAAACAAAGTTTTTGAAATCTGATAAATATAACTCATTTTTAACAAATAAAGAAGTATGTGCATTCTAAAAGCACAAAAACATCTATTCAAAATGCCTTACCATTTACTTTCCTCTATTTCTCTCTGGAAAAGTGAGCTCCTGTGTTTAATAACATAAGTGAGCTCCAAATGGCTTACTCTAGAAAATGAGGTCCAAAAATTAGTTTCGTGATTCTTTTTTCTAAAATACTGGCCCCCTTTCTCTGTTCTAGTTTCCATTCCATACATAACATTATTTGTGAAAACCTATCTGGATATTGCAGGAATACTGGGACCATAATTTCATAAATAGAACATCTAAACTTGTGAACAAACTGTTACCCAGCTGCACACTGCTGTGAAGAGAGTATTTTGGGGTCTTTGATGAAAAAAGTGTTTTTGCTGGATTTGTTCTGCAAAACTTGTCATTAATCCATATCCTACCAAGTTCTTCTTACAGTAAGAATTTTACATACCAATTCAATTAAGACCATTGTTTCATTTTTTCCTGTATTAGAGAAATAATTTTACATATTCCATAAGCTTTAGAAAAAAGTATTCATAACTCACTACTTCACTTGAATTGAACAGCTACCCGTTTGTTTAATATATCACACAAAAGGAGTTTCTCTGATCTAAGAATTATTTTTAAATAACTGTTCCCTTATAAATAAGTATTTGTAAAGTAGATGAAGTACTTTTACAAGCTGGCTAACCATCAACCTACTTTCCAATTCCTCTCCTAGATGTTAGTCATCTCCCATGTACATGAAAATTTAAATGGTGTAACATCACTCAACAATATAAACTTTTCTTGCAAGACGCACTACAATTTGACAAAATGTTTGAAGAGTCCTCAAATATCATTCTTCTCCTGAATTGAATGACTAAAGCTGCACAAACTGATTATAAAGTAAAATTTAATAGATTATAAAATTTTAGATCTGAATAATAAAATTGGCTTCATTCATTAAAACTTTATTTCATGGCAGAGTTATGCAACTAGAATCCAATATAAGTTCTGGGTTAATCAGTCTATCACCAGGGTTGTAAGGCATAATAGATTCCATTTGGGGATCTCTTAAACTTCACAGGAATTTTGTAGGTCAAGACGTAAGTTATTCAAATACTCTTACATTTTCAATAATCTCTCCTTTTGGAATGCAGTTAGACAATTTTAAAAACTACTAAAGTTTCATTAATTTTTGCTAGTTTTTAGATAAGTAGCTTTAATATGTCAAGGCTCTTTTTTATTGATATAAATGTAAACAATGTTATGTCAATTACCATGTACAATGTGTTGATTTGATACATTTATATATGATTACCACTGTAGAGTTAGCTAACACCTCTATCACATAATTATCATTTTTTTGTGGTGAAAACATTTAAGATCTAGTCTCTTAGCAACTTTAAAGTACAGAATACAGTATTGTAGACTATAATTACTATGCTGTGCATTAGATCACCAGGACTTATCTATTGGTTTCAAGACTGTACCCTTAAACAACATCTCCCCAAGTCTCCCACCTCCCAGATCCTGGTGACCACCATTTTACTGCTTCTACAAGTTCAGCTCTAGCGATACAGACAACAAAACTGATACCTATCCTGAGTTGACACTGTAGTGAGGAATGGGAGTGATAGGGCATGAATAATAAATGTAAAATTTAAATTACCGGCATTCCTCAGAGATATTGTAGGTTCCATCCCAGACCACAACAACAAAATGATCATCAATAAGTCACACAAATTTTTTGTTTCCCAGTGCATATAAAAGTTATGTTCATGCTATACTGTAGTCCATTTAAGTGCTATAGCATTATGTCAAAAAAAAAAATCAATGTACATACTTTAATTTTAAAATACTACTAAAATAGGCTATCCATCATCTGAGACTTCAGTTAAGTCATAGTAGTAACAAAGATCATTGATCACAGATCACCATAACAAATATAATAACAAAAAAGTTTGAAATATTGAGAGAATTACCAAAATGTGATATAGAGACATGAAGTGAGCAATGCTGTTGGGAAAAAAAAATGGTGTCAAGAGACACTCAAAGTAGGGTTGCCACACCTTCAGTTTGTTAAAAAAAAGAAAAAGAAAAAGCAATATCTGCAAAGCATAATAAATGAGGTATGCCTGTATGTAGTATGTTAGATAATAATACTCATGAGAAAAAGGAAAAATTGAATAAAGTAAGGAGAATAAGAAATAATAGAACAGAATAAGGCAAGGTGGGGTTGGGGCTGGCGGACTACAATATTCAATAAAGAACTAGAGTAGGTTTTACTGAGAAGAACTTTATAGGGATTAAGACATTTCAAAATATTGATAGACAGGAATCAAAATAATGAATCTATATCATCCCTTTAAAATGATATCCTTATTCTTTTATTAAACTTTCCCAAGAGTTTAATCCTAGATCTAATATAGGATTTTTGTTAGAAATATAGATAAAATCTGTACAATTAAAATGCATCAATATTTTAATGTGACAAGAACTCTTAGAATTTACTTTCTTAACTTTCATATATAACATACAGCAATGTTAATTATATCTACCATATTGTACATTACATCCTCAGCACTTATTTATCTTATAACTGGAAGTTTGTAGTACCTTTTGACTGCCTTCATCCAATTTCCCCTCCCCCCTCCATATGAGATGATGGATGTTCACTAAACTTAATATGATAATCATTTAATGATTATCATTATGCTGTATACCTTAAACTTATACAGTACTGTAAGTCAATTATATCTCAAAACTGGAAGAAAAACTGCTGTATTTTATAATCGTATATAATACAGTTATGTTATATAATAGAAACTCTACCCATGCAAACATAAACAGAATTGGAAGGTAATATGTAAAAAAGATTTGTATCTTTAAAAAAAGCCTGAAGAGTATATATATCAAAAATAGGTTTAAAATACTTTAACCTGATATAAAATGAATAGAGGACATATTCTCAAAAAAAAGCACTATATACGAGTTATGAACAATATATAGCATACAGATACCCATAAATGAAAAGTTGCAAACTGTAATTGTGGGATATTCCTTTTTACTTAGAAAATTTGCAAATAATTTTTAAAAGGCAATAGTCAATGTTGGGAAATATTTTGCAATAAACTAATATGCACTACTAATAAAAATGCAAGTAGGATAAACCTTTTTGGAAAGCAATCTATGTATAAAGAGTCCTTGTATGATAGAGTAACATAATCATTCAGTTTTTTTTTCAAAAAGTACTTAACAGAACATGCTCACAACATAACATAAAATCAAAAATCCAAGTCGCAAAATCTCGAGTTTGTACAATGCACGTAAATATGTTTGTGAAAATAAACGTAGATGAAATATACATGACTCTAGAATTCAGTTTCATTTATTTATGCAAATAAATTCTTTCAGGCCTAATCTGAATCATGCCTTAGGAGTTATAATACAGGAGGGAATAACAGTGACCAACAATAGCCAACTGCCTAGCAACGAAAGTACAGCACAACTTTTTCTGTTCTGAATTTCATGTTATATATGTAATACTTCATGTCAGTTTAGGAAATTTTTTCATCAGTCCTCCAGAGAAATTTACCTACTAGTATCAGTGATTAAATTGAAGAGCTAAAATAAAGAGATCATTTTACTTTTATGTACAAACTAAGGGAACTAATTTGGCAGAAGTTCAGCTCTATTACCAGAACAACGCTATTACCTTGAAGGATTCTGCTTCCTTATATACTTAAAAAGATTTAGAGAAGTGTTTCAGTGAGGGCCCTAGGCAGTGTTACAAAACTTTTCGTTGGCGATAAAATGTTAGTGAAAATTCAAAAGGGTATTAATTTGTGATATGATGATATATCTAGAAAACATGCAACTTAACAAATATGCTTCAAGGAAAAACCACTAGCCTACACAGAGTGAAGGCACCAGTGCAAATAAGTGTTAAGAGCTTTATGAAGCATTTCTATTTTTATTATGTAAGTTTTATTATGTAAGTTTGGTTTAGCTGTTAAGTAGATATGAAAGGGTTTATTTCTGAGCTAAAGAGACTCAAAAAAGTGGATTAGAGGCTAGCTTAAGCAATCAATAGGGAGAAAATATGTTCATTAGCATACAATATATGATCTGTACTTCAGCAATTATCATTCATTATCAATTACCATAGCTTTGGTTTTACAGGTCTGGAGCAGTTCACAGTAGATGTTACTATACTAATGATGCAGAGTTTATTTTGGTGTCAAATTAATTTTAATACCTCCATAAATTACATTTGCCCTAAGTTTGTAGATACATAAAAGGCCTGAAGGGATCAATTAAACTACTGCATTATGTAGTAGAAACTATATGTTCAGGCTATAGCTTTTTTAAGAGTCACATTGGTATGAGAATGTTAATGCTACTTTTTTGATCTACTAATAAACTCCATTCATCTTTAGATAATTTTCCTTCAGAAAACTTTTATATTAGTCATTTTCACTTCTTTCCGTTTCCAAACATTTTCACAAAACTTTTAATAAGATTTGGATTTTTTTTCTCTTTGTACAATTTTGTATAATAAAAGACAAATGTAAGCCTAGTAAAATTTTCAGCAGAAAGTTGCTAAAAAACAAACAACTATCCAAAAGAAGGGAGGGAATGTTCTGGAAAGCAAGGCCAATTTCACTAAAAGTAAACAGTCTTGGAGTTGAAATATCCAAATACAAATATTGGCCATGCTGGATATGAGTGAAAAAAAAAAAAGCGATTAGGGGTACAGAGAGAAGTATGTTGAATGTCTGCTATCTAGTCAGCACTCTGTCAGGCAATGCATACTAATCTCTTATTCAGTCCTCAAATAAAGTATTATTTCCAATGTACAAGTGCAGATCTAAGACTCATTATTCACACAATGTGGTCAAGATCACCCAGTTAAGAGATAATAACACCAGGTTTTGAAATCCAAATCTCTCTAATCCTAATGAGGTTTATATAAAACATGGTTCAGACCAAAGACTGAGAAAAAAATACCTATAGGTGCCGGCAAGCAAAGGTGTGCTCAGTGATCAGTGAGGCCAACAAAGGATGTGGGAGCTGCCTGGAGGAGCTTCCACTAGACTTAAACTTTTTTTATTTTACCCTTAGTTATTTTATGTTTGTATATATTTATCAACTCCTTGTACCTGTGGCTCTTATACAACTATAAAAGTAAGTCAAATTTACAAATAATATTATAAAAGAAAAAAAAGACCTATAGGGAAATATAAACATGTTGTGTTTTACATTTATTCAGACACGATTTTACTTGCTATATAAACTCATGCACATACATGTATGTATATATACGTTTTATAATTTAGATAGATGTATAGATAGATTTATGAACAGACTTAAATGTTATAGGCATTTAGTTAGGGAACATTTATTTTTAAATACTCCAAATTCCTCAGAACTGTTTGGACAAAATTACCTTTTTAGATTCCTTGCAGCACCACATATCATATCATCGGAACTGTTATTTAATTAGACTTTTAAATATTCTAGAACTTATTCTAAAAGAGTATTTCTCTTCAAAACAAACTCATCTTAGGAAATTGTTTTCTATAAATTAGAAACGTTTTCTATATATATTTCTATATATATATAGAAATGCTTTCTATAATACTTCTATCTTTTAAAATACTTTTTAACTTTTAAAAAGGCAGTTTTAAAATAGAATAGATATGTTGTATATAATGAAATATTATATCAAAATTACTTACATTGCTCCAACTATTAATATTTTATTATATTCTAATAATTTAAAACAGAAGATAAAGATTTATTATTAAAAACAGGTTTTTGGTTTTTTAATAAACCATTGCCTTTGCAGATAATTTTAAAACAGGAGTTTGAAAATACTCATAATAATGGCAATAACATTGAAATAGGTGAACTTTCAATAGGTATTACTTTTAAAGGACAATGTTCATTTGAATAAGTATTTTAGTATAGTTTTTGAAAAAGTCAAATATTGTTTCAGCCAAACATCATAGGATGGTCACAAAATATTTACTAACAGGCAAAGATAATTCAAAATAAAGTAAGTAAACAAATGTATTCATAAAGACAATTCCAAATTAATACGTGAGTAACTTTGGGAAAAAGAAACTGTCCCTAAGTGAAGAGTGTGATGAATTACTGAAAAAGTTCAAGCTGTGAAGGTCACATATGAGTAGGCTAAATTGGGGGGGGGGATATTTTAGACATTATAATCATGTAGTCCAATGCTTAATTTGGAATGAAAACTCTGCATAATGAAAACTAGGTCTTAAAACTGGAACTCAAACATGTCATCTGAGGACAAAGAGAATTGTAGGAATCACGCAGTGCTACAGGGTAATGATTTGTTGACACATCAGTATCCAAAAGATCAGATCCAATTCTCAGAATCTTTTTCTAAGTGTATTCCCATATGCCTTATAAGCTTTCGTTTATAGACTAGTCTTTTAGTTTTGGGGGTTATTTTTCACTAAACTTAAAAACTAAACAGAATATGAATCTCTCAATCACATATGTTTTTAAGTTGTTTAGTGTTCACTGAGATTAAATTAAATCATTAAAGAAAAAAGTACGATAAATTTGAGATTCACAAGACCATTTGGGATAAAAATGAGTAAATGTCAGCATAAAACTTCTAAATTTGGAATTTTCTTCTTTTCCAGTCAATTGATTCTTACAGAGAACTAATTCTTGTAAAGATCTTAGTTATCAAAAAAAATTCTTGATAAAATAAAAATGAATTGCACTAAATGCTTATTTGAATATAGTTTCTAAAAATACAAATACTACAACCTTTAAATAATTAAGCATTTTAAATCTCTATGAAAAAATATAAGTAAACACAGATTATTATAATATGTAACACATAAGTATGTTCAGAAAACTAGAACTTGGAATTGGGTGACTCAGACATAAATTACAAATTTTAACCTGGGAATCCAGTTTATCTACTTGACCCAGAACTTTCTAGTTTAAGAGATTAAAAAATACCATTGATATTTTAAACAGTGTTGAGATATAACTGATACATTTTAAATTATATATATTTTTGCTTGCTTATATACAGATTTTCAGGTTTAGACTGTTACAAATTAAGCTGCTATGAACATTAGTGTACAAGTCTTTGTATAAACATATGCATTCATTTCTCCTAGGAATGGAATGGCTGGATCAAACAATAGATGTATATTTTATTTTTCTACTGTAACCTTAAATTATGTTTTGTACCAAATTATAATGACTATACTAACATGACTAGATAAATTTATGAATAGCTAATATTTGTTTAGCATTATTGGATGACACTAGATCTTTGAAAGTTTGTTCAAATTTTTATCTGACATTCTAAATTAGAATACTCTAACCATGAAAATCTGTAGTTTTTTTGAATTTTAAGCTTATAGAAAAGTTGTAAAAGGGTACAAAAGTTTCCTTATATCTCTCACTCAGTTGCCCTAATATTAACATCTTTCACAAAGTTAGTGCAATTATCAAGAGCAAGAAGTTAACATTGGTACAATATATTAAGTAAAATAAGATCTCTCTTAAATCTCTCCAGTTTTTTGACTGATAACCTTTTCTCTTCTAGGACCTTATCTATATCACATTTAGTTGTCATTTCTCTTTGACTCCTCCAGTCTGAAACTGGTCTTTAGTCTTGCCTTTCCTCCATGATCTTGACACTTTTGCAGGGTATGATCAGTTATTTTGTAGAATGTCCCCTAATTTGGGTTTCTCTAAAGTTTTTTTTATGATTGGAATAAGCTATACACGCTTGGCAATATTACCATAAAAATGATGTGTATCTTTTTAAGAAAAGAAACTACCAATCTGTTTTCCAAAGTGTTTATGCCACTTGGCATTCCCATAATCAGTGGTATCATCAGTCTTTTTAGTTTTAACAATTCCAGTGGTATGACGTGGTACCTGTAGTGGTATGTTGAGCTTCCTTTCACGTGTTATATGCCACCCATATGTCTTCTTTGGTGAAGTGCCTGTTCAAACCTTTTATCCATTTTTAATTGAGTATTTTATTATTAAGTTTTAAGAGATCTTTATATGTTCTAAACACAAGTCCTTTGTTGGATATATACTTTGCAAATAATTTCTACCTATGGTTTACCTTTTCATTTTCATAATGTCTTTCAAATTGCAAATGGATTTTTTTGGTCTAATATTGACATTTTTCTTTTATAGTTTGTGCTTCCTTTTTAAGTAATTTTTACTAAACCCAAGATTTCTGATGTTTTCTTCTAGAAGCTTTAAGTTTTATCTCTTAAATTGAGGTCTATTTTAAATTATTTTCCATTTTAACAAAAATTGAGGTAAGATTGAGGTTCATTTTTTTGCATATGGTCATCAACCATTCCAGCATCATCTGTCACTATTTATATCAGGATAGAAGCATGTACTAGAAAAAAACAGGTATGCAGTCCAAAAACACTTTGAAATTCTCAAATATTCTTCTAATAACACAATATTTAATCGTTATATAGTTTACTGATCATATTCTCCATTGTCATCTACTTAGGGTATTTTCAAACTTTTGCCATTGAAAGTAAATTTGTGAAGAAGATATTTATAATATCTGTATACATATCTCTATTATACTAAGGCAAATTTCTAGAAATGTAATTTCTGTGTAAAATGACATATACATTTTTAAAGATCTTGGTATATACAAACAACTTACCTTCCACAAAGCTTATTCCACATTACTTCCCATCCAATATAGTATTAACATTATTTTGTTTACAAATTTGTTAACTAAAAAACAATTTTTTTTTAATTGCATTTGTTAAGTTACTGACTATACTAGAAAGCTACAGGAATCCAAACAGTACGGTACTGGCACAATAACAGTAATACAGATCAATGGAACAGGATAGAAAGTCCAGAGATAAACCCACGCACCTATGGTCACCTAATATATGATAAAAGAGGTAAGAATATACAATGGAGAAAAGACAGTTTCTTCAATAAGTGGTGCTAGAAAAACTGGAAAGCTACATGTGAAAGAATGAAATCTGAACATTCTCTAGCACCATACACAAAAACAAACTCAAAATGGATTAAAGACCTAAATGAAAGACCAATACTAAAAAACTCTTAGAGGAAAACATAGGCAGAACAGTCGCTGACATAAATCACATAACTTGCAGCAAGATCTTTTGATCCACCTCCTAGAGTAATGAAAATAAAAACAAAAATTAAAAAAATGGGACCTAATTAAACTTAAAAGCTTTTGCATAGCAAAGGAAACCATAAACAAAACAAAAAGACAACCCACAGAATGGGAGAAAATATTTGCAAATGAAGCAACCAACAAGGGATTAATCTTCAAAATATACAATCAGCTCATGCAGCTTGATATCAAAAAAACAAACAACCTAATCAAAAAATGGGCAGAAGATCTAAATAGACATTTCTCCAAAGAAGACATACAGATGGCCAAGAGGCACATGAAAATACGCTCAACCTCACAAATTATTAGGGAAATGCAAATCAAAACTACAAGGAGATATCACCTCACACCAGTCATAATGGCCATCATCAAAAAGTCTACAAATAATAAATGCTGGAGAGGGTGTGGAGAAAAGGTAACCCTCCTACACTGTTGGTGGGAATGCAAATTGATACAGCCACTATGGAGAACAGTATGGAGGTTCCTTAAAAAACTAAAAATAGAGCTACCATATGATCCAGCAATCCCACTCCTGGGCATATATCTGGAGAAAACCATAATTCAAAAAGATACACGTACCCCAATGTTCACTGCAGCACTATTTACAATAGCAAGGACATGGAAGCAAACTAAATGTCCATCAACAGAAGAATGGATAAAGAAAGTGTGGTACCTATATACAATAGAATATTACTCAGCCATAAAAAAGAACAAAATAATGCCATTTGCAGCAATATGGATGGACCTAGAGATTGTCATACTGAGTGAAGTAAGCCAGACAGAGAAAGACAAACATCATATGATATTGCTTATATGTGGAACCTAAAAAAATGTTACAAATGAACCTATTTACAAAACAGAAATAGAGTCACAGATGTAGACAACAAACTTATGGTTACCAAGGGGGAAAGGGGGAAAGAAGGGATAAATTGGGAGATTGGGATTGACATATACACACTACAATATATGATATAGATAACTAATAAGAACCTACTGTATAGCACAGGGAACTCTATTCAATACTCTGTAACAGCCTATATGAAAATAGAATCTAAAAAAGAGTGGATATATGTATATGCAAAACTGATTCACTTGCTGTACAGAAGAAACTAAACACAACACTGTAAATCAACTATACTCCAATAAAAATTAATTTAAAAAAAGAAAAAAATAGATTAGGATGGCTATTGTCAAAAGAAAAAATATAACAAAGGTCGGTGAGATGTGGAGAAATTGTAACATTCTGTACACTGTTGGTGGGAAGGTAGAATGAAGCAGCTGCTATGGAAAAGAGTATGGCGGTCACCCCCAAAATTAAAAATAGAACTGCCATATGATCCAGCAATCACACTGCTGGGTATATAATCAAAGGAAATGAAATCAGTATCTCATCTCAAAGAGATATCCACACTCCTGTATTCCTGGCAGCAGGTTCACAATAGCCAAGATATGGAAACAACCTAAATGTCCATTGATGGATGAATGGATAAAGAAAATGTTATATATATATATATGTATGTGTGTGTGTGTGTATATATATATATATATATACACACACACACGCATATATGAAAGAAGGAAATCCTGCTACATGCAACATCGATGAACTTGGAGGACATTGTGCTAAGTGGAATAAGCCAGTCACAGGACAAAGACTGCATAATCATACTTATATCAGGTATTTAGAGTAGTCAACATCATAAAAGCAAAGAGTATGTTGGTTGGTAACAGGAGCTGGCAGGAGGGGGAAATGAGTTGTTGTTCAAGGGGTATAAAGTTTCAGTTTTGCAAGATGAATGAGTTCCAGAGATCTGCTGTGCCTCTAGTTAACAATACGGCATTGTACACTGAAAAATTTAAGAGTAGTATTATTCAGTTCAGGACTAGAGGTGAGGATGGTTAGGTGTGGGGAGGGAAGGAATTGTCTTTCTTCTCTGACTTCATTTCAGGGTTTTATTCTTATTTTTTTATTTTTTTATTTATTTTATTTATTTTATTTTACTTCCCACAGAAACTTTGGAAAATAGTTTTCTAATTCCCATTTCAGGGAGTTAGTCACTAATATTAACACAGTTCATCAGTGGCTGGGCTGGGGTTCAACTATGAATGTCTGACTCCAAAGTCAAATATCTTTCCAATATTGCCTCTTCTGCAATAAAGTGTTTTGAATCATTTAAAAATAAATAAAATAAAATTGCATTTGTTAAGTTATTGATATGGTCATTTTTTCATATATAACTAAATTTGCTTTTTCTTTTGTGAATGATTTTCTTAGGAGTCTCACAATTTTCCTACTGTTAAGAAAGCTAAACATATACCTAAAATATTGTCCCCCATGCTTGTTATATATGCTGCAAATTTTCCCCCCAAAATTTGTTTGCCTTTCATAGTATTGATATGTAAGGCGTTGTCATACAGAATCCTTATTATTAGATACTTAGAGCTTTCACTTTTTTGTTTGTGCTTCTGTATGTAGAATAAAAGCCTTGAGACCAGCTAAAGCACCATGAGATCAGCTGAAGCGCCATGAGACCAGTTAAAAATATAATGACGTGGAACATTCTAACACAGTAAGTCAGAAAAACAGATTACAAAAAGAATATATCCAATATGAAAACAGCTGTATTTTAAGGACATTGGATTTTTCATCTTTTTTCCCCAAATTGTTAATGACCATTGCTTTGTTATGGTGGTAACACAAGTGACTTTTTAAAAAATTTGTCTATTTCCCACATTTTCTATCATGAATTTTTATCACTTTATCATCATAAAGTGATTATTAAAGAAGCCGAACAATCTTCCCCAGAAGTTTTTTTGGGGGGTATCATATACGTGTTAATAAAAGCTCTATCAACACTATGGCTTCTTAGTAAGTATTCTATTAAGTTTGCTGAATAAACTTTCCAAGTTTCCTGACATTCTATTAGGGTAACTGAACCAATATTCATTTCCAACTGTGTTAGATAAGAAATTAACATTTTTTTCTCACATTACTTCAGCTATGTTCATATACTGTGCCTTAAACACTTCAGATGTAATTCAATTCTATCCACATTATAGGCCTATTTAGTGACCTTGAGTCTATTTGAACCATAATGTTTTAAGTCAACTAAGCATGTGTGAGATCTAGAATAAGAGAATATACACAAGCTAGCCAGGCTGCTGCTGTTTTATACTATTGCTACCATGCTGTTCTCTCCTGGGTGATTATTATCTCATTAACTTTTAAACCCGTTTGGAAATAATTTACTCAAAATTTAGGCTTAATTAAACATTATTTAGGGTCACTGTAACACTGGGAGCCAATCTTATTTAAATTTTAACTTTTAGAACTCTACCATAATAAGTAGGAAATCATTTATTTTGTAAAGAAAGAACATGACCCTATTACTCAGTTGTAATTAAGATGGATGTGAATCAACTCCTGAAATTCTTTGTGGCATTCGCTGCAAGCCATCACTTCCTTGACAAAACAGCCCGATTTTTCATTAATTAAGCAGTGTGTTTGCTAACAGGATAGGCAGCAGTTTTTCCTATAATATTTCTAGGATGCCTAACAACCAGTCACTAGTCAAATTTGGGGCGCAGGATTAGAAAAATTAGTTTTCCAGAGTTAGAGAATACAAGTGACTGTACTAGTGGGTCAGTGGATGTAGAAAGACTGAAAACTGACTAAAGTTCAAAGGATGTATTTCGTAAGTGTGTCAGGAGACTGATCTCAACAGGGGTCACCGATGGAGCATGCTAACGTGAGTGACTAAAGTTTAGACAGAAAGAAATATTTATACACATCTTAAAATAATCATATTAGCATTCAGTGAGAAGGTAGTATGAATCCAAGGTAACTGCCTAAGGATGAAAAAGTCTAGTATTCAAAACACGAGGCACTGTGCTATGAACTGCAGAGAGACTGAGATATATTGAATAGAATCTGGTTTGACATACTTTACTACCTATGTGTCTTTGAGAAAGTTATCTTACCAGGTGCCTCAGTTACACATTCGTACTTTAATAAAGACAGAAGTTTAAATCAGGTAATCTCTTCAGAGATCTCCAGGTAATCTCCAGCTCAATTGAATCCTAAAACAGCAATGAACAGAGAATGTACTCAAACAACAGTATCTGCTTACTTGAAAGATTAAATTTAAAATCTTTAAACTATAAAATTTTAACAATGGTCCCCATCTCCTCTCCCTAGGCAATGGGATTATAGATGACTTTTATTTTTCCTTGTACTTGCTGCATTGCTGACTTTTTTTTTTGAAATCAGGGTTGGGGGGAATAGTAATTACTTTAAAAAGGGATAAAAGAAAACTCAGTCATATCAGAACCTTCTGGGACATTAGATTTGGAATTAAAACTTGGACAAGTGATTCTGATATTTAGCTAGACCCTAAGGTACTGGTGCTCTTTCTTGGCTTCACTTTATAATCACTTGGGGGAGCTTATAGAAAATATCCATGCCTCAGTCCCATCCCATGGGATTTCAATTTAATTGATCTGGTATGTGACCCAAATATTTGCCTTTTTTAAAAGAGCTCTTCAAATGATTCTATTGTGTAGTCAATAGTAAGCAATACTTCTCTGAAACAGAGCTAAGAATTAGTATTGTCTGAGATATGATACCTTTTGGACAAAATAGCTGGAACAATTTGCTACTTTAGAAAATGTAGCATTTGAGGATTATCTAATCTCCATAGACCAAAATTTTTTTTAAAAGGAAACTAATTATTTTTTACATGCTGGGAAATAGAATATTAGAAGCTCCATCTTTGAGAAAGGAAAGTATATCAGAAATATGTCTCCCATAAGGGAATCATCTATAACTAAGAAGTGGGCACAATGCACGTCACCAGGATCTTGAGGAATATCATTTATTCAGACACTGAATTATAATTTTCTTCTCTGTGCTAGTAACTGAAACTAAACACCAGTAAACTGAAAAATTTTTAGACTTTTACCACCTAATCAAAGGGAAATGTGTCAAATGATTAAATTAGTGTCTTCTGCATATCTTATTTATTCTTGACACTTATTATACACCAGTAACCATAGTCTTACAAATGCCATCTTATTTTCATTCATTTATTCAATAGTGATTATCTATCACATAGCAGGTATTAGGGATGATACTAGAGATGTAAGCATACATTAAAATTTGCAAGATAGTGGAGAAGTAAATGGGAGACTTGAATGCCATATGGTCAATGCTAGAATCAGATGAGCCCTGAGTACCAGAGGGCCCATATAGGAGAAACACACAACCCAGTCATGAGGGGCTAAGCTTTCCCAGGGGCATTTTCAAGTTAAAACAAAAAAAATCCAACTTTCAAGAAAGCTAATATTTAATCAAATGAGTCAGGGAGAAAAGGAAAAAGTAGGTGAGGAGGTAAAGAAGAGATCTGGAAGGGTCACTGCTATAGGGCAGATGCATGAGTATATACGGTTGTAGAAAAGAGAGCACGGCATTTCCATGGAAAAGTAAGTTATTCAGCTCACTGAAGTATGTGTGAATTATAGTACGGATTGCTGTATTAGTCAGGGTTCTCAGAGAAGCAACCAATAGGTAATCTCTTCGTCCTCTCTCTCCACACACAAGGATTGAATGAGGCCCCACCCACATTGAGGAGGTCAATTAGTTTTTCCTCAGTCCACTGATTCAAATGCTAATCTCATAGAGAAACACATTCACAGATACACCCAGAAATATTTAATATGGGTATTCCATGTATCACTCAAGTGTATTCCATGTATTGCATGTATCACTCATTAAATTAAACAACATATTAATGAAGAAAAAGACAGAAACAGAGTCAGATCAGATCTTAGTTGGCTCCAGGAAATTTGGGTTTTATTCTTAGTGCAGTAGGGAAATACTCAAGGACTGAGGAGAAGTAAATGATTGGATTTTCATTTTAGAGAGGTTATGCTGACTCTTGGGTAGAGAATAGGTTGGAGGAGGGCATGGTTAATTTCAGTAGACCAGCTGTGAAGCAGTTGTTATCATCTAGGTAAAATATAATAATAATGGCCAGTATTAAAGTAGCAGCAGTTATATTTCTCATCCTTACTTTCTGATATAGCTATAATTATTCCCTTTTGACAGATAAGGAAACTGAAGCTCAAAATATTTTAGTAACTTACACAGCTAATATGGGCCCGGATTGAGATTTGATCCTAGAATTATTGATATCAAAGCCTAAACTTTGGTATAAATGAGAGAATTGATAAGTGGCTAGAAATGAGTGCTATATTTATCTAACACCATAATTCATTCATTTTTGTTCAATCAAAACATTTCATAGACATATATTGAGCACTCACCACTTATAGTTCTTCATGCCAGGAATTTACAGAAATAAAAATGAATGAGAGGGCTTCCCCGGTGGCACAATGGTTAAGAATCCGCCTGCCAATGCAGGGGACACGGGTTCTATCCCTGGCCCTGGAGGATCCCACATGCCACGGAGCAACTAAGCCCGTGCACCACAACTACTGAGCCTACCTACGCGTCTAGAGCCCGTGCTCCACAACAAGAGAAGCCACGACAATGAGAAGCCGGCTCACTGCAACGAAGAGTAGCCCCCGCTCTCCGCAACTAGAGAAAGCCCGCACGCAGCAATGAAGACCCAACACAACCAAAAATTTTAAAACAATTAAAAATTTTAAAAATGAATGAGAGCATTGCTCTCAAGTGCTCAGTAAATAAGCCCAGTCTTTTTGCTGTAGGGATTCTTATCTTATGGGTTGCCTAATTATGAGTTAATTTCATAAGCTAACAGAGCTTCCTGTTTATCAGGTAACAAAGATTTTATGTAGAAGCTCTGCATAGTATTTATTAAAGTGGTATGCTACACATATTTTGTGCCAGATGTTCTACATTACTAAACATACACTCTCCATATGCTCTTTGAGATTGAACGAATCCTAAAATCCAGACTGAACGAATCCTAAAATGCTACGGTTAAATAATTTATAGATAGAATGGCTACTGACTTTGGATAAAATAAATTTTAAAGGAGTTGTATTTTGCAGTATAGAGATTGCCAATAATATAGCATATCTGAGTATAAAGTTGATCAATCCTTTATTGGTATACAACTACAGTGTAGTTGGCAGATCAAATAACTGCCTGAAGTTTAATATACATTAATTCTTTTCTGGGAAAATATATATCCTCCTCAACATTTTTATAATTTCCCCAAAATCTTATTCCCAGTATTTAGCCCTCCTTTTTCCTTTAAAAAAGCGGAGGCTTTACCTTCAATAACACTCAATTTTCTTACCTTTACTTTATATTTCCCTTTTCCTGAAAATGAGCCTACCTGTAGAAGACTGATGTAAAGAGCATTTCTTCTCTCAGAAAAATTATTGTTATGGATTGAATTATATCCCCCCAAAATTCATATCAGATTCTTATCTCTAGTATCTCAGAATGTGACTTACTTGGAAATACAGCTCTTAACAGATGTAATTAAGATGAGGTCATTAGAATGGCTCATAATCCAGTTTGATTGGTGCCCTTATAAAAAGGGAAATTTGGACACAGACAGGGAGAACTCCACATGAAGATGAAGGAAGAGATGGGGTGACTCTTCTGCAAGCCAAGGCCTGCCAAAGCTTGCCAGCAAACCACCAGAAGCTAGGGGAGAGATAGGGAACAGATTCTGCCTCATGACCCTCAGAAGCAATCAATCCTTCTGACACTTGGATCTTGACTTCTAGCCTCTGAACCATGAAACAATAAATTTCTGTTGTTTAAGCCACAAAGTTTATGGTACTTTGTTACGGCAACCATAGCAAACTAACACAGGAATGAACTGTAAATAAAGCATCAGCTATTCTGCTTGTAATTCATTTTACTTGCTGACTCCCCTAGACAGCAGATCTCAGATTAATTTAACTTTTCCCTGTAATAATACTACTAGCAGGATACATATGAAAATCAGAAGTAACAATAAGTATTTAACAAAGACGTTCCATAGAAATATTAATTCCATAGGATATGAGAAGTGTTAATTGAAAAAGCCTTCGGACAGCAAGCCATTTGGAAAGAACCAAGTTAAAATTAGATTTCTCTGTTACAGGATTTTTCAGAGTCCTTCACATGTTAAAATGTATTGTGAATTAACCAGAGAAGATTACCTCATAAGGATAAAAAGCATACTCTAATGCAGTTACCTTGACATGGCTATTTTGATGCAGCCATTTTTAAGCTGTGTCTAAATGACACTGTCAAAATAAAAATACTTATAATGTATTCAGCAAACAACTCAAACAATCATTTCATAACTAAGGGTACCCAAAGTATAGGGAACTTTCACTTTTTACTTCATTTCTGTATCATTTGAAATTTTTGTAGGTATGACTTACTTTTAAAATCAAGAAAAACAATTTTAAGGCTTTTCAGAATTATGTGTTTGTTCTATCTTTCAAAACCTTCAATTCTTCAATATAAGTGGTTTAATATTATAAACATATGTATGTATATGAGGATGTATGTGTGTGTATATGTATACATATGTATTTTTATCAAATATGTATGAAAAAGGTGTTATATAAAGAGCATGTACGTTTTCCAAATCATCAAATGGGTAATATAAAAACCAGTATTATATAGATGTACTAACTGAATGACAAAATACAAGTGAGATTTCCACTTTTAGTAATGGGTGACTATGTTATTTGGACCAGCCCTTCCATTAAAGGCAATTACATAAGCAAGATAAGCTTATTACATTGTGTGTGTGTATATATGTGTGTGCATGTGTGTGTGTTTTCTCTAAGCATCAAAGAGCTAAGAACTAAAGCATCGACATGAAGAACTACTGGGTCAAGATCCAGGAAAAGATAGGAAGGAATGTAAGAAGGTGAGCTGAAATGTCAGGTTATATTTTCTTGGGGTGTTTCTATTCAGTAACAAGTCAGAGCAGTGGTTCCGAGAGCCATGATGGCCCAGGGAGACAAAAGCGGTCTAGTGTCCACTGAGGATGGAACTCTGGTACACTACTCTATATGTTGAGCTGGAACTCAAAGGAATTCATCCTAGGAAAAAGGACAAACTGAAATTTAACAACTCCACACAGATAAGTAAAACCAGATAAAAATTACTTCACATACAGGGGAACTACATATAAATGGTGACGGACACTTCTCACTAGAAACACAGTAGGCCAAAGACTATAGAACATCTTTTAAAGTCTTGAAAGAAAAAACAAAACTGTCAACCTGAAATTCTGTATCTAATTAACATTCTCAAAAATAAGGAGAAAATAAAGACATCACAATTTACAAAAGCTGAAAGAATACATTGTATAAAAGCCTTAACCACCATAAATGCTAATGGGAGTTCATTAAACAAATAACAATATTATAAACTGTATGCCAATGAGTTATATAACTTGTATAAAATGGACAAAGGCCTTGAAAACTATAACTTCCCAAACCTTATACATGAAATTTTCTAAAAATCTTAGTAGCTGTATACATTTTAAAACTGAATTTGTAAATACATTTACTAAAAAAAATCTTCAGAAAGAAGATTCCAAGCCCAAAAGGTGTCACTAATGAATTCTACAAAACATGTGAAGACAAAATAATTTTATACAAACTTTTTCAGAAAACAGAAAAAGAACATTTCTCAACTTGTTTTATTAGGCCAGCATAACCCTAATGACAACAACAAAACTAAAATAGTACCAATAAAAAAATTATAAAACAATATTCCTCATAAACATTGACAGAAAATTAGTATTTGTAAATTACATCAAACAATATAGAAAAGGATGATTGTGACTACATGAAGTTCATCCTAATAAAGGTTGTTAAATTAAAACATTTAAAAATAATGTAATTAATTAAATTAGAATAAAAGAAATATTTGTCACAGTAGATGCAGAAAATAGCACTTGACAAAATTCAATTCCTTTTCATGATAAAAATTCTCAATGACTGAAAACAAAAGGAACTTCCTCAGTACGATGAAAAGCATCTATAAAAAGCGTATGACTAATATACTTCATGGAGCAATTTTGAATGCCTTTGCTCTAAAATTGAGACAAGGCAAGATTACTTCCCCTAAGTTCAAAATGACTCTCACCACTTTCATTCAATATTAAATTCAAAGCTTCAGCTAGTTCAGTATGGCAAGAAAAAAATAGGAAACATTAAAATTGTCCTTATTCAAAGACAACTGTCTATGTAGAAAATCTTAAGGAATCTACCAAAAAAAAAAAAAAGGATTCTACTTACATGGGTGTGGGTGTATGCTAAAACTCATCAGCCTCACTTTATATTACATAACTTACAACTCAACAAACCTGTTTTTGAAAAAATGTCAATGTAACTCATGCATGGTCACATAGTAATAATTCTGCTACTGCTGCCCGACCAGCATTCAAAACTAATGTACAATCTAAATTTTCTAGGACATTAATGTTCTAGGAAACATCACAACTAATGAAATAAAGAAAACAAATGGGCAGAGGCAGAAGTTGACTGCAATGCAATTGCAACAAAGGCCTCAGCTCACCCCATGGGGCCTTCAGTTTTCTGAAACTGAGTCAAAAGGGCTGGACCTTTGGACCTTCTTACCCATTAACCAGTAATGAACTGTGGTGGCTGTCTCCATAGACAGGGCATAACCTTAAGTGATGTAGCTCTCTTAGGCCAGAGGAAATTACTGGAGAGGATCTCAACTATGAGACTTTGGCAGGAGTTAGGAATGTAAGTGTCTCATGCCTAAAAAATCCATTCAAGTCCAACTCTTGTCGCTCTCGAAAACATTTTGTATACTAACTGCACCCCGTCTGGGAATAGCTCCACCAGTATTCTGGTTGATCTTCCTATTTTGGTTGATCTTTCTTCCTCTAGTATTCTGGTTGATCTAAGAAGATGGGCTAAATAAACAGTTGGTCTTGAGTGTTTAAATGGTACTTATCTCCCCATTTATACTTTCTAGATTTCCTCATCCTTGGCTCATCCTCCACTGCCCTAGGAGGCTTATCTGGTGGAGGGGTTGGGGCTGTGACCCAGACTCTCAACCATAAGGAATATGAGCTCCTAGTCATCATGCCCTTCTCAGGCTGCAATTGTCAATTTATCATCAAAATTGAGCCTAAAAATATGAAGAAATCACATGTTTTCCTAAGAGATCACATGTTTTCCTCACATATGCTAACCTGCCTGCATTATTTAACAGCATCACTACATCCTCCTGTTAATCAGAGTCAATTATTCCTATCCAGGGTAGTAACTCTTTTCCTTGATCCTGTTCTCTTGGCCCAAGAAGCCCAAATATACCATAGTGTTCAGCTATGGCATAAAGTTTAATATGCTCTTGCTATGTGTCCTCTGATAGAAGTAACCTCTCTCTGAGAAGTAGGACCTCTAGATTCACAGGGGCTGGAGCCACGGGGATGGGCAACACACATTCCTCCAGTCCCTCACAGGTAACAATGGAATACAGAGCCAATCCCACTTCCACCCCTTCAGAGCCCATGTATCATAACTGTTGAACACAGCCCCGAAAACAATCATAAGGAGAGGGAATCTACTAAATCCTGGAGTTGCATCTTAGAGTATGGTACACACATCCTTGCAACACTTTATCTCAAGTTAGCATCTCAGCTGCACCTTCAGACAGCCGTTTCATCATTGTATCAGGATACATAATCATATCCCCATTGCTGGAACTTTTTCTATGAAGTCCCTTCTGGCTCTATTTATACCCAGTCCTCTACTTACCACTGCCACTGGGCACAGGCAAGGGCAGAAGGAACAAATAAGTTGTAAAAGCAGGGGGCTCAGACCCCCATGTCCAGTGTTGTGTGGGTAAAAATGTCTAAAAGCTGGCTCTCCAGATTAAAGAAGCCCCAGAGTTAGAGCATTTTACAATTTCCTGGGTGTAAATATGCCCACCAAGGCTGATTTCAAGCTACCAGTGTGACTTCACTCAACAGGTTTGGGAAAACATGTTTCTCCACAGCACCTCTCACTTATGCCACATCCACATCCACATGGGGGTGGAGAAGACCTGAATGGGCAGCTGTATAATTCTCTGCATGGATGATATGGCCTTCTTCAAAACTTTAAGTGTATACATTTTGATTCTCCTATTGAAGCTTGACAAACTCCACATGGTGCTCTTTCCCACCCCAGAAAACTGTAATATCATACTGTCCACTGGGTTGTATAGCCTAAGTGGCAAGCTTGTTTTATCACAGACCAAATCTGATAAGAGCCTTTTCCAGCTCAAGGCCCAACTCAAAGTAGACAGTCCTTGATGTCACATGATAAACAAGTCAATGAAGCATTCCCAAGCATAAGAAAGTTTGTATTCAGAATGCAAATGCCCACCAGGGAATTGTACTTACTTCTAAGGAATGAGAGGTGCAAGAAATGAAAATTTATCTTTCTTTTTTTTTTTAAATTGAGGTATAACTGACTTGCACCATTGTTAGATTCAGGTGTACAATATAATGATTTAGTATTTTTATACATGACAAAATGATCACAAGTCTGGTTACTATCTGTCACCAAAGTTATAATATTTTAACTACATTCCCTATGTTGTGCATTACGTTCCTGTGATACTTTTTAACTGGAAGACTGTACCTCTTGATCTTCCTCACCTATTTCACTCATCTGCCTACCTGCCTCCCATGTGGCAACCACCAGTTTGTTCACTGTATACATGAATCTCTTCCTCTTATGCTCATTTGTATTCTTCAGATTCTACACAAGTGAAACCATATGCTATCTTACTCTAACTTATTTCACTTAGCAAAATATTCTCCTAGGTTCATCCATGTCATCGCAAATGGCAATATTTTTATGGCTGAGTAATATTTCTTTGTATATATACATCTTTATTCAAATATTGATGGACACAAGTTGATTCCATACCTTGGCTATTATAAATAAAGCTGCAATGAATATAGAGGTGCACGTATCTTTTCTAATCAGTGTTTTTGTTTTCATATAAATACCCAGAAATGGAACTGTGGGACCATGTGGTAATTCTATTTTAATTTTTTGAGGAACCTTCAATAGTGTTTTCCATATTGAATGCACCAATTTACATTCTCACTAACAATGAATGAAGGATTCCTCTTTCTTCACACCTTACCAAGACTTGTAATTTCTTGTTGTCTAGGTGTAAGTTTATTCAAGTTTGTTATTATTTGAGGTAGACTTGTACTACATAAACTTTCCTCTTAGAATTATTTTGCTGTGTCCCATACATTTTTGGATTGTTGTGTTTTCACTTTCATTTGTCTCAAGGCATTTTTAATTTCTTTGATTTCTTCAGGGACCCATTGGTTGTTTAGAAGCATATTGTTTAGTCTTCCCATGTTTGTGTTTTTTGCAGTTTTTTCCCCTTGTAGTTGATTTCTTTTTTTTTTTTTTTTTTTGTGTAGTTGATTTCTAGTCTCATATTGATGTGGTCAGCAAAGATACTTGACATGATTTAAATCTTCTTAAATTTATTAAGACTTGTTTTGTGGGTTAGTATGTGGTCTATTCTGGAGAGTGCTCCACACGCACTTGAAAAGAATGTGTGTTCTGCTTTTAGATGAAATGTTTTATATAAAGTCCATCTGGTCCAATGTATCATTTAAGGCTAGTGTTTCCTTGTTTTCTGTCTGATCTGTCCATTGATGTAGGGGACTTTAACACACCACTTATTATTGCATTATATCAATTTCTCCCTTTATGTTTGTTGATATTTGTGTATTTGTTTCTCCCTTTACATTTGTTGATATTTATGTACTTTGGTGCTCCTATGTTGGATGCATATATGTTTACAATTGTTATATCTTGTTGAATTGATCCCTTTATCATTATGTAATGTCCTTCTTTGTCTCTTGTTACATTCTTTGTTTTAAAGTCTATTTTGTAATGATAAGTACTGCTAGCCCAGCTATATTTTCACTTCCATTTGCATGGAATGCCTTTTTCTATGCCTTCACTTTCAGTCTGTGTGTCTTCAGATCTGAAGTGAGTCTCTTGTAGACAGCATATATGTGGGTCTTGTATTTCTTACCCATTCAGACACTCTATGTCTTTTGACTGAAGCATTTAATCAGTTTAAAGTAATTGATAGGTATTTATTGCCATTTTTTTTCATTATTTTCTGTTTGTTTTTGTAGTTATTTTGTGTTCCTTTCTTACTTTGCTCTCTTCGTTTGTGATTTGAGGACTATCTTTACTGTTACGTTTGGATTCCTCTCCCTCTTGTGTGTACCTATGTTTCTGGTTTGTCGTTACCATGAGGTTCATATGTAAAAACCTACAAACACACACACACACAGTTATTTTAAGCTGATCATCTCTTAAGTTCAAATGCACTTTAACAACCCTGCACTTTTTACTCCATCTCCCATGCTTAAGGTTGACAACACTTCACAACTTTTTGTTTTATGTACCTTAACAACTTATGTACTGTGGATACAGATGATTTCACTACTTTTGTTTTTCAACCTTCCTACTAGCTTTATAAGTGGATGACCTACTACCTTTACTATATATTTGCCTTTACTATCACATTTTTCCTCTCATAATTTTCATATTTCTAGTTGCAGTCTTTTTTCACTTAGAGTAGTCCCTTTAACATTTCTTGTAAATTTGGTTTGGTGGTGCTGAACTCTTACCTCTTGCTTGTCTGTAAAACTTTTTTTTTTTTTTTCCGGTATGCGGGCCTCTCACTGTTGTGGCCTCTCCTGTTGCGGAGCACAGGCTCCAGACACGCAGGCTCGGCGGCCATGGCTCACAGGCCCAGCCGCTCGGCAGCATGTGGGATCCTCCCGGACCGGGGCTCGAACCCGTGTCCCCTGCATCGGCAGGCGGACTCTCAACTACTGTGCCACCAGGGAAGCCCTATTGATCAAAAGGAAGCCCTTTTGATCTCTCCTTCAAGTCTAAAGGAAAGCCTTGCCAGGTAGCCAGCTTGGTTGTAGGGTTTTTTCTTTTCACTTTGATTATCATGCCACTCCCTTCTGGCCACCAAAGTTCTGCTGAAAAGTCAGCACAATGTCTTATGGGAGTTCCCTTGTATGTAACTAGTTGCTTCTCTCTTGCTGCTTTTGAGATTCTCTTTAATTCTTGCCAATTTAGTTATAATGTGTCTCAGTGTGGACCTCTTTGGGCTGTTCTTGTTTAGGACTCTGCTTCTTGTACCTGGACTATGTTTCCTTCTTCAGGTTTGGAAAGTTTTCAGCCATAATTTCATCAAATACATTTTATAACCCTTTATCTCTTTTCCTTTGGGAACCCCTATAATGCAAATATTTGTATGCTTGATGTTGTCCCAGAGGTCTCTTAATCTTATTTCTTTTTTCTGTTCAGCTTGGGTGATTTCTACTACTGTCTTCCTATCCATTGATCTGTTCCTCTATACCATCTAATCTACTATTGATTCCTTCTAGTAGATTTTTTATTTCAGTTATTATCATCTTCAGTTTTTTCTTTATATTTTCTACCTCTTTGTTAAAGTTCCCATTCTGTTCATCCATTCTTCTCCAGAGTTCATTGAACATCTTTATGATCATTACCCTGAACTCTTCATTGGGTAGATTGCTTATTCCCACTTTCCTAAGTTCTTCTGGGGTTTTGTCTTGTTCCTTCATTTGCAAGATATTCTTCTGTTATCTCATTTTGCCTAATTATCTGTGTTTATTTCTATGTAGTTCGGTAGTTCGGTTATATTTCCCAATCTTGGAGTAGTGACCTTATGTGGGATACATCCTATGGGGCCCAGCAGCACACACTCCTCTGGTCATCAGTGTTATGTGCTCTGCATCACCCCTCCATGTGGGTTGCGTGGGTCTTTCTGTTGCGGCGGATCTGACTACCGTGGATGTGATGGTAGGCAGGGCTGGGCCCCGACCATGTGGCGCCTACCAGAATGTTGGCAGCCACTGTACACAGCCCAGGGGGACCTGGGGCTGGTGCTTGCCTGCAGGTGGGCAGGGATGGGATGTGGGGCAGCTGGATACGGGGCAAAACTGGTGAACTGAGGATGTGATGGAGACTATTATTCATGTATTCTTTCAGTCTTTAAGATGGTGTCACTAATCTCTACCATTTCCCCTACCCCTGCCCCAGAATGAGATATTCTTATTTACTACCTTGGCTGGGTGGGGCAGTTTTGGAGGCTTCTACTTGGCCATCTCTACTGCAATAGATTTTACTCCACAGGTTGTACATCTCTCTCTCCCCTAGGAACACCTGAGATTTATATTTTTCTACTCATTATAATAATTACTCCCACCAAGCTTTAGATGGTTAAGTGCTTCGATCATGCCTCTATTATTTTAGGATCCAGCCCTCCCTACTGTCGTCAGGGAGCCCAGTTCTGTAACACCATTTCCTACCATCAACCCTGGCCTAGAGAGGAGAGCCACCATTGAGCAGCTCAATGATGCTGGTGCTCATCTCAAGTCAGTAGTTGCCTGAGTACAGGGATGGAGGGAACAAGGAATTGCAAAAGGGCAGAAAACCTTTTAGGGGTAATGGAAGTGTACAGTATCTTGGTTGTCCTGGTAGTGGTGGTGGCACAGGTGAATGCATGTGTCAAAACTCAATGAACTGTATGCTTTAAATATATGTGATTCATTATATACAAGTTATACTCCAATCAAGTTGTTTAAATATGAAGTCTGATGGTGAATTTACATTTAAAATAAAGATTAATACAGAAAAATGAAAGCTGAACAAGAAATTATGAGGTGGTTTCCATTTAACGATCAGCTTGTCTTCTATAACATGGTGAAAATTTGGGGGATTTTTTAAACATATTTGATATTCTTTGTCAACTGTCACAAATACAGATTAAGTAAAAATGATTAAACTTAGTTAACAGAGTATAATATTTCATATTAGTTGTATTTAAGTTCTATGTGATATTCTAACCTTCTAAATGATACGCATGAAGGGAATGAATTATAATTTCCTCAAAATCTGAACTTATCAAAATTCAGTACCACGCCTTGAGTTTGTGTCCTTAATGTTGGGGTCATATAAGATAGTGTTTACATAAAATTAAATTGATTATATTGCAGTAAAGTAACTTTTTATATAATTTTAGTGGTTTAACAGTTATGGAAAAAGGCTAAAAATCAGTTTGCTTGAATTTGTAAATCACTTGCCTGATGTCATAATCAATTTTGCAAGATCTTTTAAATAGGGTTACTATTTCTTGATCTTTCAATGTTTATATGTTGACACACGGACTACTAATAAGAAAAAAACCTGATTTCATGATGACAACCTAAAATCATTTCAGAGATGTTTAAAAGTCTTTCCCCCAAATTTATTGTCTTTAAAGTCCATTATTTCTGCCTAACCCATACCCCAAATTGTAATATTGGGTACTTATTTATTTGCTTATCAAACTGAATTTCCTTCTTTGGTACATAAGCCATTTTATCCCCAGGTTATTGTTTTTCCCCCATGGAAGTCAACATTATTTTAAAATTTATACTGAAAAGATAAATGGCATAAACCACCAAGACAATTTTTCCACTACATAAAAACTAAAACTTCTATTTATAATAAGACCCTGTAAAAAGTGAGAAGAGTAGTTATGATCTAAACTCTAACAAGGAGGTATTTACAATGCATATACCCAACAAGGGATTAATAGCCAGCGTACATAAAAACTTCCTACAAACCAACTTAGGAGACAATCAACCAAATAAAAATGTGAGCAAAATAGAGTAAAGCATAGAGGAAAACCAAATACGAAAATACTCAACTTTTCTAGTAGTAAGGAAAATCCAAATTAAAGACATGAGATTCCATTACACACCCGTGAATTTGGCAAAATATTTGAAGTCTGTTAATACTCAGTAAAGGATAGAAATTCCCATATACTGCCTGCGGGATTGTAAATTCATATTACCACTTTAAAAAGCAATTGGCAATATACAGTAAGGGTGAAATATGTGTAACCTGTAACACAATTCCACTCCTAGGCATATTCTCTATAGGAACGTCCATACACACACAAAATGAGACATATGACAAGAATGTTCATAGAGCATTTTTTGAAACAGTAAATAATCAACAAAAAATGAAGTTAAAGGACACTTGATGGGCTTTAAAGCACTGAAAATGAACTCATTATCATCAGAGATAAATCTCACAAAGTTGAGTCAAAAGCATGTTGCAGAAGTATAGGTACCATATACCATTTTGATAAGAATTTGACACAGTTGATCACTCCCTTCCTGTTTCTTTGTAAATTTGGTTTTCTGAACAGACTCCTAGATTTCCTCCTAAATTGCTGACAAATTCTCAGTCTTTTTTCTGTTTTCTTATTTTAAGATCTGTTCATTTTGGAAGGTCATCATAATCTCTGTCCTTAGACATTTTCTCTTACGAATTTCCATTCTCTTGATTTTTTTCATGGCTTTAATGTTATCTATACACTGATGACTCCTAGATATATATATAGAGATATCTTTATTTTATATATAGAGATAGATAGGAAGGTAGACAGATCAATCGATTGATCAATAGATATATAATCTCTGCATCCTAGGCCTCTTCTCTGAATTCCACATTCATATATCCAACTAATGACATATCTTATTTATATTTATATGGTGTTCTCTCCCCCCATCATCATTCACTCTAATTTTTGCAAAATCAGTGTAATTCCAACAGAGTAATTATTCCCTCCTGCATATACTGCCACAATTTTGGTCACTGGGAGCTCCTCTGAACCGGCTCCTGTGATCTTTGACATGACTCCCTTAATCTTTGAAGCTCCTTGATTTCTGATACAATGGGATATCCCAACATCACCTTGTACTTTTCTTAACCCACACCTCAAGCCCACCATTTCCCTAAGGAGGAAAATGGTATTAGAGGACACAACCATGGTTCCATAGATGATTGTTGCTACTAGGGTGATGCTGCTTCTAAGCAATTTCAGTGGACAGTATTATATACAATATTTTACTCCTTTTAGTTTTTCTTGTATACATATATATATGTATCCTAACTTTCACTAAAATACCACATAATTTTGTTTCTTTAACGTATTTATTGCTTTATCCTATAGCATATAAAGAATATCAATTTAACAATAGCAGATTACTTTTTAAAAGTTAAACTGCTGCCCAGCATGGTTTTTGTAGACATAGACAAACCTATTCTAAAACTTTACAAAAGGCACAGGCCACAGACTAGCTAAAAGAATTTTGAAAAAGAATAAAATGGGAAGAATCACTCTACCCAAAGGCAAGGCTCACTACACGGCTACAGTAATCAAGACAGCATGATATTGGCAGAGGAATGGACACACAGATCAATGAAACAGAACAGAGATCCCAGAAATAGACCCACATAAATATACCCAACTGATTTTTTACAAAAGGTACAGAAGTAATTTAATGGAGGAAGGACAACCTTTTCAGTAATGCTGCAGGAGCAGCTGGACATCTACAGGTTAAAAAATACAAAGAGACTCCACCTAAACCTCATACCTTATATAAAACTCAAAATGGACCACAGACTTAAATGTAAACAACTGTAAAACCTTGTAGGAAGAAAACAGGAGAAAATCTTCAGTCCCTAGGGCTAGGTGAAGAAGTCTTAGACTTAACACTAAAAATATAATCCATAAAAGAAAAAACTGATAAACTGGATCACATCAAAATTTAAGATTTTGCTTTCTAAAAGATCCTTAAAGAGTATGAAAAGATAAGCTACAAACAGAAGATATTTGTAAACCACATACCCAACAAAGAACTTGTATGTAGAATATATAAAGAACTCTCAAACTTCAACAGGAAAAAAATCCAATTAGAAAATAAGCAAAAGACATCAAGAGACATTTTACCAAAAAGGTAATACAGATGGCAAATAAGCAATGAGAAGACGTTCAAAATCACTAGCCATTAGAGAAATGCAAATGCAAATTAAAACCATAAGATATCACTACACGCTTATCAGAATAGCTAAAATAAAAAGATAAATTAGTGATTAATACCAAATGCTAGAAAAAAATGTAGAGAAACTGGCTTACACTTTTACTAGGAATGTAAAATGGTATAGCTATTCTAGAAAAGAGTATGGCAACTTCTTACAAAACTAAATATATGGTTAGTGTATAATCCAGTAGGTGCTCTCCTGCCATTTATCCCAGGGAAATGAAAGTTACATTCACACAAAAAAATCTGTTTGTGAATGTTCATATAATCTTTATTTGTGAGAGCCAAGGAAAGAAACGGAGAGAACCCAGATGATCTTTAATAGGTGAATAAAGATTGTGGCACATCCATACTTTGGAATACTATTCAGTAATAAAAAGGAATGGACTACTGATACATGCAACAACTTGGATGAATCTCAAGAGAATTATAGTGAGTTTTTTTAAAAGCCAATCTCAAAAGATACAATCTATTATTCCATTTATGTAACATTCTTGAAAGGACAAAATCAGAGCTGGAAAAGACATTAGTGGTGACCAGGTGAAGGAGAAAGGTAGATGGGTCTGTAAAGGAGTTGCCTAATTGATCCTTGTGGTAGAACTGTTCTGTATCTTGACTGTGATCACATGACTCCACAGATGTGATAAAATCACATAGGACAAAAAGGAGTGCATGTAAAACTGGTGAAATCTGAACAAAGCTGGCGGACTGTGTCAATATCAATTATTTGGTTGTAATATTAGACTACAGTTACATAAAATGTTACCATTAGAAGAAACTGGATGAGGGAGGAATCCTCATTATTTCTTATAACTGGATGTGATCGAAAATTATCTCAATATAAAAAGTTTAAAAGATTCAACTACTAAGTTTAAAATATATTTATAGTTCTTTTTGTCCTTGGAATTCACCCCCACTACGCACGGTCAAAATTTTTATATTCTAAAGCTGCTTGAAACAAATCTTTTCTCCATGTAGTTGTATTACCAATTCAATATCCAGTTAAATTTTTTCCATTTGTTTTCAGTATCAGGAATTTTTTGTTAAATTGAGTTGTGTGTGTGTGTGTTTTTAAACACACATACACAGGTAATGCATTACATGATTTAAGTTATAACTACATGGAAAAATATATAGAGAAGTCTTGTTTCCCTTACTGCCCCCTCCTTCTCACCCTTTACAGGTAACTGTTTTCATCAGTTTCTTATCCTTGTACAAATAAATATTTGCCTCCCCTTATTTTACTCAAAAATCAACCTACAATATATGCTATTCTTCATGTTGCTTTCCCCTCCAATATTATTTATTTTGAAACAACAATTTATCTTCTCCTTATCAGTAATACATAAACAATGTCCTCGTTTAAAAAAAACACTTTATTATATTTTACTGCATGATGTATCATCATCTACTCAACCAGTTCTCTTTTGCTGAACTCAGGTAACAAGTAGTAACATAATGAGTAGTGTGAAACATGAAATTTCATACTTATCCTGGTATATCTATGGTATACATTTCTAGAAGATTGTCATATTTAAGTATTAAAACATTTATAGTGTTGCTAAATGCTACCAAATTCTCTATAGGTGGTATACCATTTTGCACTCCTTCAAGAAATTGCAAGCACATGCCCAAGAGTTATTTTCTGTATTCTGTATATTCTGCATTTTTCTCAACTTGTTAAGAAATGGTTCATTAACTGTAGTTAAATTTATTTTATTACGAGAGAGGTTGAACATCTTTTTAAACACTTAAGTGCTATTTGTACTTCACCATGTGATTTTTCTTTTCATGTCCTTTGCCCACTTTTAATTGGGGTGCTGTTAATTTCTAGGAGTTTCATTTATATATACTCCAAATAATTATATAATACTCTATATAAACCATGTTTTACTAGACTGGTCTCTTGATTAAAAGTTTTTTCAACTCTAATGTGGCCTATTTTCATTTTTATTCAACAGTTCCTCTCTCTGAGGCTTTCCCACAAGGACCAACTCTGCATTACCCCAGACATTCTCCCCATCCACTGATCTGTACAGGTATAGAGACCTATATTTGTGGGATTTCAACAAGAGCCAAGTATCACTTCAGAATCTGAAGCAAACCACAAAATGTGTGCAAATGAGAAATGCTGTTGTCCTAAACTTTAATCATTTAGCCTATAATTCCATTTACAACCTGTCAATGTCAATCACAGCCACAAGTTAAACTGCACTTTTAAAGTAACCCAAGGAATACTGAACAAGCCATCCAGCCTTGTACAGTCATGTCTTCCCTCAGGGCAATTGTAGCTGTGGGGCACAGCAGGAAAGAACTGAAAGGACAAAAAGCCTGAGCAAAGGGTTGCTGGGGGGGTAAGAGAAAAAATGAACACTAAGTTATATTTATGTGTGATATATTATTAAGGTTTTGGAAACTGTGAAAGACAACCACTAAAGAAGTCAAATGTCCAAGTTGCACTTGGGAGTTCAGTGGTCGGGAGGCATGCAAAGAGAGACAGAGGGCGTGGAAAAGAAATTAAAAGGAAGCAGGAAGAAAAACAACTTCCCGGAAGAATTAGAATCAAGAAGAAATAGAATTCAAGTATGATAATCTCCTGGGAGATATCTCTACTATAAGATGAAAGGGAAGGAAAAGTTGTTATGAAGACATACAAGATTGGGTTGAGCCAATCTGTCTGTTTATTCTCTGATCACATTTTAAAATAACTTGTCCCAGAAACAGTTTCAGCACAGCATCAACATTACTGTGTGGGAAATTGAGAGCTGGATTGTGGCATAGGCATTATCGGTCACCTGTTCAGACCCGCTTCTCAAAGTTGTAACTTAGAAATCATCACCCCAAATGCAAGTGTGGTGGGGTGATGGCAGGAGTGAATATACCTGGGTGTGTATGAACCGTTTAGGGAACATATCTGGGTATGTATGAGTTCTCCAGGATGGTACTAAGACTGATAGCCAGGAACCACCACCCACCTAGTCAAAAGTAACAGAAGAGTACAGCTGTGAAGCATTCCTCAAGAGCCACTCACCAGCCTTCAAATCATGGTAGAAAAAAATCAGAAGGGCATGACCTACAGTGCTAACATTCCCAATCATTATATTCCTAGGCAGCTGATCTATTAAGCTTATAGTATTTATGAAAATCAATATTTTAATAATTATTTTTGTAGCACTGGTAGAAGAGAAAGTTTGTACTTGGTGGCAAGAGGATCTGAGTTCAAATGATGCTTCTGCCACTTATTGGCTGTGTGGACTTGGGCAAATGACTCAAGGTCCTAAAGGATCCATGACCTATTCTAGAAAAGGGGGATAATAATCACTATTACTGGGAAAATGAAATAGCTATTGTGAAATGGAATAACACTTGACACGTAAGTGCTCATGACATGTACCCTGTCTTCTAGACCATTCTTTAAATTCATTCCTGATGGAAAAATCTTAGTCCCTTCTCTGTCTTAGAAAGTGGGCTTTGGCCTCAATATTGGAATAAATATGGACAATAAAAGTTAATATAATGAAGGATATTAAGATACCTAAGGGAGGGGAAAAACCTATAATCTAACAATATAGAATGTTATAGACACAAAATCTCAGACATATGTTTGGTAACTATTTCTCTTATCTGTCATTAAACTTTGAGTTGGGTAGGGTTGAATGGGAACCATATAATTTTTTGGAGGACACAACACAGTTTTACAACTTTGAATACATGTAAACTTTCAGAATCCTTCAGCCTCAAATTCTGCTTTACATTTCACTAAATAAGTGAGAAAAGTTATTTGGAGAGGGTCTTGAATATATGGCTGAGGGGCTTTAGTGGCAAACAGGAAGCCAGCAAAGATTTTTGATCAAATTATGACACGATTGAAGGTGGACTTTGGGAAAATTTTCTTCAACATTGGTAAGCATTCACTGAGCACCCCACCAAACACAGGATGTATGAAGTAGGGCATGGGATGGATTGAAAGGATGGAGGCAGTTTGCAAGTCATCATAGCAGCAGGATGATCTTTTGAGAGTAAAGAGGGCAAAGGTAGGGCTAAGTTCTTGAGGACAATAAAGAATATTTTTTAACATCTTCTGTGGACTGGTGCTATAAAGATCCAACAAGAGAGCAATAAAGAAATGACAGTGTGTTCTGAAGAGTTAGTTCATGTTAGGGAACCTACTTTGCACAGTAATGACTTCTCCAAGCAACTGTAAATAGATACACAGCAGATGAACAGGGCAATGCTGCTTCTCAAGACTTGAACAGTCACAAGATTAGAAACGTAAAGTATGAAGATTCTGTAATAATTTAAGGAAATTGTTGATACTACCTTAATATCATACTATAATTAATAATGTTCATGAATTTTAAAAATAATTTTTAAGGTAGCACTTCGGCATAGTAAGAATACAAAAAAGATATGTGAAGAGGTTCTTTAAGTAGCAATGACATCCACACTAAGAACATTAAGATTATTAAGATTTAAATATAACATGACTAGCTGAGAAATAAGTAGTAAGTCAAGAACTCCTGAGGCTTGAGTGTTTCCCTTGAGGCTTACAGAGGATATAGTAATTCTTCTGTAAGTGTCTCTGCTTTGACATAGAGATGGTAAAATACCACTCGGCTCAAAAAATTTTTATGATTCACTGGCTTGTAAGGTGAGGCTTAGAGTGAATATTGGAAGGAGAGGAGGACACTGACATTTATTGAATACCTTCTAGGTACTAGTTGAAGTGCTTTACATGTATTTCCCCTAAACATACACCAACTCTTTGCAGTAAGTATTATTAACTCCAACTGAAGAAACCAAGGCTCAGCAAGGTAAGTAAATTGACCAAAATCACTCAGCTAGTAGATGACAAAAGAACCAGAATTATAATCCAGGGCCTATGAAGCCCAAACTCCATGTTCTTTGTACTATACCAAAATAGTCAATTAAATTTAAGTATGGCCTTATAAAAATTTAGGTCAGATAAATATGTCCAACATAATACTGTATTTAAAATGAATTCTGAACATGCTTTACTCTCCCGCTTACAAGACAGTTACAAGACAGCTGTAGCAGATATGTGACCCTGAAAAGAGCTTCTCTTCAATGTGTCATTTTTATCCTTTTAGGAACTGCACCCAAAAGTTGTGCCAAACTGTACAATAACAATCAAGTTTACTGAGATGTTTATCCCAATGACCTGTCACCTTTCGAATGTTCAGTCCCTTCGAATGTTCAGTCTTTTAATCTTAAAAGAAAAGTGAAACTTAAAATCAAGAAGGTAGCCACCGGAGCACGTTGGTTTTTTACCAAATTCCCATTTTTGTTGCTAAAATATAAAGGCAAATGAAATACCAGATGCAATTAGCACATATGCTCATCCCTGTGTGGGATGTATAATTGATTACATCAATGAAAATTGTATTTCAGCAGTACAATGTCAAGAAAGTTACTTCTGCAGAATTACTGCATTTATACAAAAAATATACATATATACCAATATAGGCAGCCAGTTTACCCAGTGGTATTAAAAACGTCTGATGTAGAGAAATGCCTGAACTACTTATATACAATATGCAACTATTCTTTCACAATTTGTTAAAAATCTTATAAAGACTAGTTACGTCATTTACTTTTCTACATTTTACTTTTTCATTAGACAGGAAAGTTTCAACCCAACATGTCATTTTTAAAGGAAAATAACTAGACTTGTAGAGAACACTTAAATTCCTTAAGACTTTTGTCATTTTAGAAAAGAAAGCAACATTTTGTTTTAATGTTCTTTCAAATTCATTAAAAAGAAACTTTTCCTGAAATTTCAAGCACTGAGTTATTGAGGAAAACACTTATCTGATTTAATAACAATGATTATCAAATTATTCAGTCTCCAGTATTTTTGAAAAGTTGGCCTTTTTTTCCCACCTACATTTTAGTACCATACTTTGATTCTTTTAATAAGTTAACAAAGATTTAGAAAAATACCTAAAATATAGAAAGTGTTATTAAAGCTTCTTCTACTGCTTTCAGATATTTTGAGGGGAAAACTCAGAACAACTTGATAAATCTAGTCAGCCATCTCTGAAAAATATTGTTCCACTGAAAATAATCTGTACACAATAGCAAATGCATCCAAGTTACAGGGAATTTGGCCTTCTCATATCCTGTTACTGTGATTGAAAAGTGGACCAACCTTCTATGAAGTCAATTGGTAATGACTCAAGTTTTTAAATATGCCTCTCCCTTTGACCCAATAGCTCTACTCCCAGGAATTTAACCCAAAGAAACTCATACACAAGATTCAGAATATATGTGAAAGAAAAATGTTCACTGAAACACAGTACAAAATTGAAATTAGAAACAACCTAGCTGAATATCCACTGTAGATTAGTTGACTAAATTGTGGTTTTTAAACAATTAAATGTTGTGGAGCCTCTAAAATGATAGAGCAACATGTTCCGACATGAACCAAAGTACATCATCTACTGAGTGAAGAATCAGGTTATAGAGCAGCATGTATATTACAGTTCTAAATTATATGTTCTTGTATGGATTGGAAGATACAGCTCAAGTTTTTAATACAAGATACTTCTGCACAGTGAAGTTAAAGGTGGGAAGTATTTTTTTTAGTATATACTTCTATATGGTACTAGCTACAATAGTATAAATTACTTTAATTTTTAAAAGTCACCCCCAATTAATTCAATTACTTTTAAATGAGGCAATTTTATATAATTTAGTGGTATTATGGCTATAAATTAAAGAAAAAAATCTCATTGTCTTATGATTTCATTTTGCGTTTCAGTTCACCAAGTCTATGATATGTAACCCTTCCGCCAACCACAGTATCTATTACTATCCAGGCGCTGGACAGTTCCCATGGCAGTGTCTGCCTTAGTCCTGGATGAGGCCGCATTGGTTCCTGCCTATTTCAAACCTTCTCCCACCTACTCAGTTTCCATGAACTCCCCAACATCCTTTCACCAAACTCAATTTTTAGCCATGGCCAGTTCCTGTTATACTAGAATCCTGTTATACTTTGTCTTCAGAAGCTCCATGATGGTTTGAAAAAAATTCTTTAATTCCTCTCATTTCTTCTTAGGCCCTGAAAGAAAGGCTCCTGATCAACAAAAACATGATATTTATGATTGTATTTAAAGTTGTTCCTGGGAGATTTCAACAGCAACACTATTGCTGTTTTCCCTAGCCATCTCAATATGGCTAAGATTCCCAGAGAAGCGAAATACTTTGCTGTGGTACCCTGCTCTACTAAAAGACTTGTTGCCAGCACCCACGTCCACTTCCACGCAGAAACTCCACTACTTGAGCAACGCCCCATGTCACTGAGACCCAGAGAAGTTACAAAATTAGAATGAGAACAGTAGGTGCTTAGAGAGTATCTTAGTGTCATTTATTTTGCATGTAAGCAAAACATTATTCCATATGCACATTAAAGAAGCCTCTCCACCAGATTTATCCTTCTATAGACCATAACTATTCCTTAAGTATATCACAGGTCATTGTATGACAATAAAGTCCCCAAATGCCAACAACCAAACATTTTTCTATTTCTTTTCTACAGTGTTCTTCCTCCATGACTTCTCTAAGCTCAGCTATTTTTGTTAGACATGGAAGGAAATGTGACACATAAAGAAATATAAAAGAGATTAAGAAATATTTTTGCATTCATTTAACACTACTGTGTGTCAAAATCTCTTGATGGCTAGTAGAGATGAGGAAAAGGCAATTTGTCCCAGCAATCTATAAATACTCCCTAAGCTATTCATGTTTCTCTTATCATTCATCTAGAACGTGTTTCTACCCAAGATCAAGATATCAATAATAGTATAAAAAGAGCAACTAACACATACTGAGGACTTAGCACTTTTTAGGTACTAACGTAGATATTTTATCAACATTTAATCATTGGAAAAACTTCATGAAGTAGGTACAGTTTACTATTTCTTTTACAGGCAACTCCACTGTTGGTAGAGAAACTTGTTGAGAATTTAATAGATTGTTGTTTTTTCCAATAAATATGCCCTTCTGGAATATTTCAATTATAGGCAAGCATGCTAATAAAGACTTTTGTCTATCACTTTAATACAAATTTATCAGAATATAAATCTACCTGGAGTTAAAATATACCTGTTATATAGTATGATACATGAAATATGTTTCTGTCTTCAATGTATGTATCATCAATACTTGAAGAATCCTCATTGAGCAGTTTCAATGAAGCAAGGTTATCAAGGTAAAAGGAGTACTATAATCAATTTTGGGTTTTAAAGTATTAAAGAGTCTAATTTGAAGAAAGGTTTGGAGGAAAAAGGTTAGCAAGTGTTTTACTTTCCACCCCGAACAAAGATGAGTGAGCTACTGAAAAAGGAAGAAGGAATAAAGTTGGAAAACAAGAACAGAATAGACATTGGTGTACAGAGTGGTATACAATGCTCCCTCATTTAGGCCTGGATTGTGGGTGGGATGGTAACTCTTATATTTGGACACCCAAGAATAGAAAGCTGTGTATCTGGAGCTCTGCAAGAAAGAAAATCCATCCATGTTCCCTACGCCACGATGGCATCACCTAACACCCCAAGAAAAGCACAGGGGATCAGCTTAACCTGACCCATGCCTTTAGGCATATAAAAGAACATGAACACAGAGAAAGCTAGAAGGCAGGAGGGGCATTATAGATTGGGACTAAAACATTGGCTATCCATGCAAATGTAGAGATAGATACCAAAAAGTGAAGGTCATGACTGGTTGATTGTGCGTATCAGAAAGAGAAAGGAAAGGAACAAAGTGGATCCCTCTTCTTCCCACCGACACTGCCGCAATAAATTATTCCAAACACCTGCAAATCAACTCCAAGGCCAGAGAGGTAGGTGAACAGGGTTTCATAAATCATGAAGTGATTAAGTTTTAAATCTGAAATGACTGATCACTGACTTTGATGTGGTTTCCACCCCCAAAAGACAGAAATCATTAATGTGATGTGACTGTATCTACCTGGATAAGAGCAGACTAATTTTTCTGGTACTGAGAAGGCAAGAAATTCAGAATAGAAATTAAACTCAGCTATGGGAAAAAATAGTTATAAATTTTCCATGCTAGATTTTGACATCTGCCAAGCCCATAGCAGGTGATAAGAGACATCTAAAAGCTAAAGTTGCCTAATTCCAAATCTGTCCATTTCCACCACATTCCCAGTGGCCACTGTCTTGGATCAGTCATCATTAACCCCTTCTCTGCTACATACTCTAACACAGGGATCTTGAGTTCTACATTCCCTGGGTTTTTCGAAATTTGTTGTAGACACATCACAGCCTAAGTGGAAGGTATAGGGGAGAAACCAAAATTTTCCTTTGAAAAATGCCAATTTTCTCTTCCTATAGTACTTTTAATTGTTTGACAGAGAATCACTGCTAGTCCTTTCCTGAGTCTGTTTTACCAGGGAATTTACTGGCCAGTTCTTTAGGTCCTATCTTATATTCCTTTGTGTTCTATAGTTTCTTCACTAGAAGCAGTAAGAACTGGAATTTCAGGGTCAAATAGCTTTCCTCAGCCAAAGTTCTCATCCCCGTCAAGTCATAATGAAAAACTTCAAATAATTCTTATTTTTATTTAAATATTATCATTACCTATATTGTCTGAATGCGGATGTAAATACAAAAAGCCACAAATATTTCTCCTTTATCTTCTTTCCTGTTACCTTCTCTTGATTTACTAATCATCTTCCACTGTTTTTACTCTTCCTAAGTCAGCTTATTTTCCTCCATAGGATGTAATTTAACAGCTTGTCTGGTCCTTTTTTCTGCCCTACTCATATATCAATGCCTTCTTGTTCTGGTCAGCAAATCTTCTGCCAAGCATGTTCTCCCCACTCTTCATTAGATGTACTCTTTCTTTTGCCAGAAGCATTAGTTTAGTATCATGCATTATGGTCCAGAAAACTAAATTCTGTTTGACACCATCTACAGAGCCAGCTGTTCACTTTTCAGTTCTTTCTTTATTTTCCAAAGTCATGACCTTCAATTAGAAGAAATTAAAACCACCACCTGTGTTCCCAAGACCTTCAATTTCCTACGCAAGTTTCTAAATACATATACATTCTAGGGATTTTTCTCCTTTCATTCATATTTTCAACAGTTCTAATTAAAAATTGTACTGGTGTGTAAATATCAAATGCTAAGTAACTTCCTATGGATTAATCAATAATGTTTTATTGTCATTTAGTCCTTAGTATCAATGAATACTGACATATTAATCTTTATAATTCATTTTACTTTCTAAAGAGAATCATTTCAATTATAAGAAATATATGGAATACATTTGAAGCAAAGAATATATATAAAAATATTTTGCAATTATATTCCTGTTAGAGTTCGGAGGAACTAATTTTTCAATGTTTTAAAAGTTTTAGGGTGTGTTTTTCTTAAACACATCCAAGACTAAATCTTTAACATGTTACTCTCCTCTAGTCAATGACTATCTGTTATGTTCACTAATTGCATGCCTTTATTCAAGCTATGAATTTCTACACAGATGAGATGAATGGTCCCATGAAAGATATGAAAAGCAATGAGCTTAACTTGACTGTTATTGAGTTAAGCTGAGGATAAGGGCTGTAATTCTGTTTTACCTTTTAAGGAAGACCAAAGACTTTCTACAACTTAAATATGTATTCAGGGAAAAAAAACAACTATGGATTTGAAAAGTTAAGTTAAAAAATGATCAAAATCATCTTCAACAACATGTTTTTGTATTTTTGGCACTCGTGTTGCCAGTGTGACACAGAACCGTGCAATTTACAAATGTTAAGTTAAACAGTACGTTAGAGCTCTTGGGAAGTTTTACTGCTTACACTTATTATTGAATTAGTATATCCTAACTCCTGAAAGCCAAGGGAAAAAATTCTTAAGTAATAAGACACTTCCACAGGATTTGACATGTTCTCCTGCATACAGTGGGTGCTTTCTAAACCCATTCTGAGTCAGCACCTAGATCCCATTATCCCTTACGGTTTAAATATCAAACTCAAGCTCTCTATCCCTAGGGTTTACTGATAAAATACAAGGCACAGAGTTAAATTTGAATTTCTGAGAAATATTTAGTAGAAATATACCTCAGTTGAAAAGGATATATTCATAGTAAAAAGTATTTGTTTATCTGAAATTCTAATTTAACTTAGTATCTTGTATTTTTATTTGCCAAATCTGGCAACACAATATCCCTGAATTACAGGAATTATTTCCATAGGTTCATTTTCATATGATCGGTTGCAACTCTGAATGTAGTCCTGGGCTCATAGCATCCATGAATTCAGATGAGGCACCAGTATTGAGTTACTTCATAAGTTGCTTCATAAGCATCCATAAATTTTTGGATGGTGAGTTCTAACCCTGTAACCAGAGTGGAATAAAGGTTTTATCTTCCAGGAAAAGGCCCTGTGTCTTTATCTCCCTCCTTCTATCCCCCCAGCACCCTTACTCACTGGGGCACCCTTTCCGATTCTTAATAGAGCCATTCCAATGTTCTGAGGACCCCATCTGATTGTACTCTGGTTGTACATGATAATCACCTGGGAAGCTTTGAAAATACGGTAACTCACTCCATCCCAAAGTAATTACATCAAAACCTCTGAGACAGAGTATTTGTTACTCACAGATGATTTTAATGTGTAGCCAGGTGAACTTTGCTAGAGAGGGGTAGTGATATTCAAATTTAGTTGCAAATTCAAATCGGGGGAGCTTTTTAAACATTCCTACAGCTCAGACTTATTTCATGAGAATATCTGTGGGTGGGACAAAAGGACCAGGTATTTTTTTAAGCTCCCCAGGTGAATCCAGCTACAGTTAAGAATCAATGCCCCATAGGCAGGCAGTGTTTCCACAGAACTTTAAATGTCTCATACCACCACCCACAGACATCCTCTTCTTTCTACTCTTCTCTTAGTACAGATTTTAGCTCATTTTCTTTATCCCCACTCCCCCAACACCCCCCTCCAAGATTATTCGGAGTGGCATTTCTATCAGTTGCAGACTTTACTGAAGGTTTGGGGCATAGGGGTTTTATATTTGAGAGATACACACACAAAAAAAACTTTAATATTAGACATCCTTAAACCTCAAAGTTTTTGGTTACCCTGACATGTCTTATTTAATTTGCTCTTACTAAAGATATCTTGACCCATCAAATTCACTCACATTTTTATATAGGGCAACTTAGCCCTCCTCCACAGTGTCTGGCTATACACAAAGAAGCTTTGAAGTTTTATTTTTTCTCTGTTCTTCCCACCAGTCTCTAGCATAAAAGAACACTGCACAAACACACACACACGTAAATCACAAAAGATGATATCAATACCCCTATCGCCAGCACTGTGCACACACCTAGCCCTAAGAAAGCTGAGATGTTAATCAACTTGAACTTTAAGTGACATTTTTTTCAAACAGTTACATAAATAACTGTTGTGGGAATGAATATAATTATAAAATGTGGTAATGAGAATACTCCATTGAATTCTCTAATTTCAAGGCAGATTTTAAACGTTTACAAACACTTGGTTACAAAAAGTCAAAGGACGTACAAACTCAGATTCTCTAGGTAGTAAACTTCTGTAAAAGCAAAAGTTAGAGAAATGGTCAATAAATAACAATTGAAAATAAAATTTTTCAACTATTCCCACCAATTTATTTCTGGGCCATTCAATTTAAGCCTATTAAATATCCTTTCAGTATTATTTGTTTCTTTAATTATCATTTGTGGTTTTAATATTGTATATCATTTATTTTGCCTTCTCAAGGCTCACAGATTGACCATTTCTTTTTATCATCCCAATTTCCCATTCATTCTCAAATTAGAAATGAATAATTAGGAAGAAAACACAAATTGTTTTTAAGTTGAGTAAATGCTTTAGTGGTACAACTTTGGTGTAAAAAGTTGAGTTTTCACATTAAATTTTGAAAAGGGATTTTGTTATTTAATAAGATCACAGTAATAGCTACAAATTACAAATTAATTATCCTGCCTAACAAACCAAATAAACTTCAATGGCACACAATGTTTAATTTCATAAACCCACATCAGCTGGGGTTTGGCTTGTATAGGCTAGGACTCACTGAGATTGACTCTAAGTTGCAGGCTGTGTTCAGGCGTGTTCCACCAAAAGCTACCCAAGGCAAATTCCTCTCGTGATGAAATACAGGAGTATAAAAGCAAACTCAACTGCATTTTCAAGCTTTTTCTCACATTACATCCACCAACATACATTGGCCAAAGCATATAACACGGTGAAGTCCAAAGTCAAGAAACAAGTATACTACCCATCATAAGGTTATAATAGATATTAGTACTACTAAAAACAATTCAAATTTACCACACTATCCCAGATATTTTCATTTCTGGAATATAGGTAATATGTTAATATTTTCCCCCTATATCAAAGCTCAGTGGGAACCTCAAGTCTTTATCCTCTCTCTCTCTCACCTCTTATTTCTTCCTCCAAGATGGAAGAAGATCTCAAGTACAAGAGGCACTAGAGTATTGTATTAAATAGTATGGACTCTGGTATCCAAGTTTTAATCCCTCCTCAACTATTTCTTAGATGTATAACCTTGGGCAACTTAATCTTTCTGTGTATTGGTTTCCTCATCTGTAAAATAGGGATAGTAATACCTACCTCATAGGGTTGTCATCAGGATTAGATGAAATAATCCATGTAAAGTATTTAGAACACTACTAGCAAACAGCAAGTACTCACAAGTTATCTACCTAATAGGAGGAGAAAGCAATTATAAATAGACTTGGGTCAAGGTTAAATGTTTTCATCTCCCCCCACTTTATCCCTTGGAGCATCTTTCTTCCAAGTTAATATGTATCCTCCTTCTTCCTACAATGGGTACTCTGGTAAGACTGACTAGTCAAAGAAAGCTCCATTCCTGGAAAGCCCCACCTGGGGAAAGGAAGTTGGTGCAGTCTTCTTAAGAATCTGGAGCTCTTGTCCTAAAAATATATAAGAAGTTCCTTTCTTTCATGATCCTTTTTCTAACTGAGTAGGAAAATATTCTCCAAGTAATTTCTGCATAGAATGAAAGCCATAATTTGAGCACTTACTTTGGGCCAAAAATTCTGCTAAACATTTTGCATGTATTATCTTATTCAATCTTCTCAAATATACTAGGATATGGATTATATTTTCACTACATACAAATGAAGAAAATTTAACTTGCCCAAGGATTAACAGCTAACAAGTGGCCAAAACTCAATTTAAAATAGATCTGACTCCAGAGCCTCTTTGAAACAGTAACTTTAGGAGTCCTTCAAAATTCTTAGAATATGGCATCTAAAAATATATATTCTGAAAATACAAAATAGGTATGAGATAGTGCTTTATATATAATCTGAGTATGAAGAAAAAAGATCACTTTGGCAGTTCAACAACTGATCCTTTTCCATACTTACCAAGGAGAACCAGGGTTGAAGTTCCCTTTCAGATTCTAGAACTTACCCAAAGGAAACTCAATCAGGCAATCTAATTGTTTCCCAGTTGAATCTTGCTTAGGGGTTACACTGGTAATAGGAGGTTTGCAAACCCCTGATGGAAACAAATCCCACATTTTACAGAGGCAACTAGTAAAGCCAAGATATGTACTAACCCATCTAGTATCACTCAGCTAGTAGTAAACCTGAGGTTAAAATTCAGGTCTCATATTTAAGATTAGAACTCAATTATACTGAGATACTCGATTTTGAAAATGCTATAGCCAAAAAAAAAGAAAAAAAAAGTACTCATTCCGTCACTAAACAATGAATGCTAGGACACTTTCTTCATCACCTCAACTAAGAATGTCTTCCTGGCCCTTGCTCACCCTTCAGAATATTTCCGAGATAATATTATGACATCCACGGCTACCATAGATGGCCACACAGATGTGCACAACACAAGTTGATGGGGGCCTTAACCGTATACGACATAATTTACACGGCACCCGGAGTTGTGCAACATAGTGATCCAAATGACATCCCGCTCATTTGATAAAAACTCAGATCACAGAAAAACGAGGGCTCTGATATTCCCTCCATCCATTCCATGAAATTTTTATCCTCTTTAGAAAAGGGGACAGTGCTTTTTCCTGGAGCATTTTTCACACTACAATAAGCCTCCATACAAAATCTGAAAATATCTTGTTACAAAAATGCAGGATAATGGCTTAGCTCCTGTTATCTTCTTTAGCTGCAGAGTGGATGCAAGTTCTAAGAGTCTGTCACAGATAATGGCAATTTCATATTAGCTCTGCTAAGGTACTCATAACATCCATCCAGTTTCAAAAGACTACAAAATCTTGTTACTTTCAGATTTATATTCTGCATTTTTATCAATTTGTAGGGTCTTCCAGCTATATTAGAGTGATATTATGGTCTGTATATGAAACAGAAAACTATCATCTTAAAATAGACTATAATATTGCACCTTATTAAAAAATACAAGCACATTTTCTCCTAGAGACCATGGCTTACAATAATGACAGTTATCAATATGCAATTACTTTGGTTACCTTGGAACATACTGACATTCATTTATTTAATGATAATATAACACATTTGTATTCATTGAGGTAATCTGTAAATATGATTAAACATGGATGCCCATCTTATTCTAAGGGATAAAATAAAAATTCTAATCAGAGCTTTTGCACTGCTAAAAATAGCTCATATTAAATTGAGAAAATTGCATTATGGCTTATTTCAAACACAATTGCAAATTATTATAAGGAAACAAAATCACAACTTGGATAACTGCGATGCCTATGTGAGAACATTCATTCTACCCTATAATGGGACATTGGAACTAGACTAACAGGGCAAGTGCTTCAATTAACCCATCATTGATTGTTCAAGAGCAGTTGTCCATTTATCTCCATTATAGTAGATGGATGCAGAGAGATGGTCCAGTTGTGTCTAAGGTATATTATTGAGAACATAATTGGAGATGATGCCATGGACTAAACTGTTTTAATATTAACAAGAATTCATTTGGTTGAAGGTTGGAAATATGGCTTAAAGATTCATATTTATATCAGGATTTTTTTTAATGCTCTAATTCATAAAGCTGTCTGATTAGGTGATCAATTAATATTCAGAGATTTACATCTGGGAAGCAAAAAATGTTGGGATTAAAATATACAAAAATGCCATAAAAAACCCTCATTTTAATGTAACTTAACACTCAATTTTTTTATACCTTAAAACACTTTGAAAATGTCACCAGAAACACAACATCACTCATTAAAGATAAGTAAAAAAAGTTCTCTTACAAGTGGCTCTAATTAGTGGTCCTCCTGGAACTTAAGAACAAAGCTCTCTTTTTATTCCATGCCACCCACAATGCTGTCTTCTCTCAACATTATTGTTCTTTACCACAAGCACGTTAGGGGTTCCCTTGTTCAAAAACATCAATGCTTCTAGGCAGGGTTTCCTACACCAGCAATAATTAAGATGCTTCATTGGTCAAAGAAGTCATTTTCCAGATAAACTATAAAGTTTCTTTGCTACAGAGATGAAAAATTATGTTCCATCTTTGTTAATAGTTTGAAAAGTATTCATATGTGATAGTCTTTCCAAATGATACTTTCACTCTAGGGTAGCAGGGAAAGGAGAGAAGTTATACATTAGCATGTGAGTTCCATTCAACTTTCACCAACAGAAAACACATCAACTCTAAAATTCACAACTTTACTAAGAAAGAATGACTCTCAGACTCACAGGAATAAATTTACTTGATATCTATTTCTCCATTTTTTTCCTTTATCAGTATTTTGATTAGAAAGCCAGCATTTTGTGAAAGATTTTAAAGTGCTTAAAAACCAAGGTGTATGTAGAGTAACTTATTTCATTCTTTCATTTTTTAAAACAAGTTATGCCTCTGATTTCAAGGGAACAAAAATGAAATACACCAACTCCAGTCTAACTTGTGCACACGCACCAGAGTATCCCTGGGAAGGATGGAAAATAAAAGTGTGATCTGACCAGCCATCCTGCACCAGGCCATTTAATGGCATCTCTAGGTGGTAGATAATGTGAACTGATATTCTCTATTTGCATTCCATTCTGCTGGCTGGAGATGGGGAAACTGTACATCCCACATTCTTTTGAAGCTATGTTCTCATTGTAAATTAGGATGTGTGAGATTTCGAAGGTAGAAGTGAAACAAGAGTTCTCTGCCTTCCCCTTCAGCTCTTTCTACTAGGAAGCAAATTTTTAGAAATGTTGGGGTTTTTGATCCAGTTCTCTAGTATCCCTTCTCCATCCTAGGGGATCAGAGGCTATTGCAGCTGCAGCACCTTACTATCAATTCTGGCCCTCCTATCCCTGGATTACAGCTGCAGGGTATGTCTTGAAACCACAACACAAGTGGAGGTCTTAAAAGTAGAAGTTCTCCTAGGGAGTCATTCCTGGAACTTAGTGTCCACTTTTTGTTAACATCTAGTTCTCTGTATTAAACCACTTCCTGCTAAAGACTGTGCATCATTTCTTCATTGATCCCTCACTGATGCACTGCCAATTCTTTCAAAGAGCAAGATCATCTCAGAAGGGACTCAGCTGGCACCAAGCTGCTCTTTCAGAAAAAATGTATGTATGTGTGTATCAAAAGTTTACTTATATGCCACCTATTTATAATACATTTACACATAAAAATTCAATATTTTAAATACATACATTATAGATTACAGAGAGAATGGAAAGGGTGATTGATTATGTAGGGTAAACTTTTCTGTATCTTTCAAGAAGGAAGAAAGGAAATTCGAAGTTTATACAGTAAAAGGGGAGCAATAGTGAGTACTTAATTTTAAAAAGTCCTAAAGTACTACTATATTACTATTTATAGCCTGTTTTAACTTGTCTTTCTTCCTAAGAGTTATAAATATCTATATTAATAGATATAATACACTTTTGGTTTCCCAAGGCTTCATTAAAAGCAAAGGTAAAACATTCATCAAAACTGAGGCAAATGACTTACCTACAGGCAGTCATACAGGACCCACCCCCTGCTCTCATCCCATAGCTCACCATTGAGCCAGGGGAGGGAAGTCTAGGTTCAAAGACAAGCCCTAACCTCTGCTTTCCCATCATCTGATGCTTGCACCAAGTACCTAGTGGTCACATCGACATGGATGTCCAGGTTTTCCACACACTCCCACTACCAAAAACTAGAAAGCATTTAAGGTTATTTTAAGAATTCCTAGGAAGTTGGATGATCCAGAAAAGAATTTAAAATAATATTCTGATTTTCTTCATTTATAAGAGAGTCTGTTCCCCAAAGGTAGTATTACTAGCAAACTTCAGAAAATAAAAGCTGAAATATACTTTATCATCATTAATTTGAAATCTAGTTCTCCATAAAATTGATTCTAGAAAGGTTAAAGAATTGAAACTATGTAGGATGGATTTTATTTATTCCCTGAAGAACCATCTCAGCCTCCATGTGTCTCTGAATTTCTGCCTGTTTTTCCCATCTCAGTCTCTTTCTCCTTGATATCTCTCTACCACTGCTTTCAGCTCTTCTCCCCAACTCCAAGTGCATTTTCTGTCTTTCCCTCTCCCACTTAATTTTTTCTTTATTAAATAGCCAATGTATAAAATTGAAATTGCTATTTCCTGTTATATTTAGTTTTAGTTTCTAAAAGTAAAGGATTGAAAAGTTTTATAATTTTCTCTAAAAACACTAATTTTTCTGTACATTAGTAACTGTCAATTAAAAAAAAAATTCCCAGCATTTCTCAAAACTGCTGCCTCACATGAAATGTGATACTCATATTGTGAGCTTACTTCCACTTGGAATCACTCCTAACTGTAAAGGACTTTTTAAAAAAATAATTCTTACATCTAGAATATGAAAATTATATTTAGTTTTGGCAGTAAGATTTTTTTTGAAATCCAACTTTTAACATATATCATGATGGATGGATGATACAAATATCATTGTCTATAAATTTTTTAACATCTTTATTGGAGTATAATTGCTTTACAATGGTGTGTTAGTTTCTGCGTTATAACGAAGTGAATCAGTTATACATATACTATGTTCCCGTATCTCTTAACAATTGATTTTTTTTCTTCTTCACTTCATATTTTTACAGTGTATATTCTAACAGGAGAAAACTTACAAATTTATAAATAAATATCAATTGATTAAAATTCCAGTTTCTCTATATGCTATAAGGATAATGTGACACATAAGTATAAAACTTTTACATTTTAGGGCAACATCAGTGTTGTTTAAATAGATGTATTTTTCCTTATAAAGGACAGATGTACTCATGAATAAATTGCATCCACATTATATTAACATGGCTTTGTTTGCAACCCAGCCAGTTTAATGAGAACTAGACAATAGAAAACAAAACCAGAAAATGTTCTGTAGGAAGAACAGTGGCTGTTCTAAACAGTCTAGCCTTATCTCTTCCTTGCTTCCATCTGAGGCTTCAGCTCAACTTTTATTGCTCTATAATTACTTTGATCTACTGGGTTTTATAAAATTAAACATTTTTAAATAGCCATGTCATATTCCTTTCAGTTTAATTTCAGCCTATATTGGTCGAATTCTGTCTCCTCTTTTATCATGCAGCACTTGGTGTGGAACGTGCTCAGATTCGACCTGGCAGAGTTAATTGCCAGCCAACACAGCTGCACCTGAACCTTATCAGCGACACAGCACTCTGTAGCAAAAAGAGCCCGACTGGGTGTCCTGATACCCTGGTAAAGTTTCCATCCTGAATGACCTTGAGCAAGCTCATCAGTTCTCTGGTTCTGACTCTCCTCACCTGGAAAACAAGAATTGTTGGCTTGACGAATATAGAGCTCCTTGAATAAAAACAGTCTATTATTCCAAGACTTATTTTCCAAATGTCAGATATACCCTAACTGAAGGGACACACTCTGTAAAGGTGAAAGTGGCTTTTGTAACAAATACAAGTATAACCCAAACAAGTCAACATTTATGGAAGAAGCAAATGTGATCCAAGTATGGTGTTTGATGCCATGAAAGATAATCAAAAAAGTTCCTACCCTTGAGGAGCGTAAATCAAATTAAGGTTACAAGGCATTATGTACATAAAGTAAGAGTCCAAAAGACAGATTAGCAAGCACAGACCACAGGAGACAAAATGGCACGAAACGGTGCTGAGGAGAAGCATGATATGTCAGGAAGATCTAATCAGGAAGGATTTCCTGGCAGTGTCTCTGTTCTGAGTGAATCATTGCAAGTAAGGTTTTTGTACTAGCAAAGTGTACTAGGAAAGGGAGGTAAAGAATTTGGGGCTCAGGAGGAATGTATGAAGGTACAGAGGCAAAAGAAAATATTTAAAGGGCAACAGTGGAGTCAATCATATATAGGGGTTTCTTCCCCTGCAGAGTATGTCCTTCAGCACACCTGAGGCAACATAACTGTAAACTCATCCAGTTAATTTATGCTGAAATCACATCAGCAGGAGAGGCTAGCTGTCTGTACTGCCCCTGCAGCTCTGATTCTCAGGCTCATTACAGCCACGGGTTTATACTCCCATGATATTAGACTTCATGATCCAACATCTCCCAGACACGTCCTCAGAACTTACCAGGTGGTATTAATTAGATCACATGTTGCTCTGCCTCCAATTACTGTTAACTTACTTTATATGTTACTTCTCTTACTAGCATTACCATAAAGAGGAGACCCCCAATCAAATACCTGAGGGTGACATCAACAAAAGTCACACTCAGCCAAACCCTCACCATTTAATGGAATTCCTACTGCTGTTCTTTCTTGCCTCACCTCACTTTTGTGGTATCAAGAATATAAACACTCGAAAGTTTAATAGGCTTTTAAAATTTTTTTTCCAAATGTTTTCATTGGATTGAGTTAACCCATTCTATTTTTACTTACCATAACTAAAACATTTTCCACCTCTAATAAAAGATACTACTCTTTTGATAATACTATCCAATGAGGAGAAAGGTTCATATTAGAAGACCATAGAGAATCAGACATTTTTATCATTACAAAATATATAACAAGTCCATAATAACATTTGCATTTGAGGAAATGTATTAGCAGCTATGGATGTAATAGATAGGTGCTGGTAAGTGAACAGATGGAGGCAAGTCAGAAGCCATTTCAGTCTTCTAGATATAAAATAAGAAGGCTCCTGCTTAGGCTGGGATGATAGCATGGAAATAAGAAGGCATAAACCTAACACATATACACAGACAAACGTTAAAAGCCCTTAACGATGCACCGAATTAGAGGTAGGAGTACCAAAGACATGTAAAGAGTTCCATTAGAAGACTAAGAATGACGTCTAGGGATGCCATAGTTGCTAAGACAAACCTTGTTCCTTTCTTCAAAGAGTTTAAAAACTATCAACATATGGTTGTAAGTAATCAGTTTTTGTTTAAAGTGCTGCATTAGGGGAGTTCAAGTTATTATGGAACAGGAGACTGAAGCAGTTTGATACTTAAGGGAAGATCTGAAGGGTACACAGGAGAGGAGGTGGCAAGAGCAATGCATTCAAATGAGATCCATTTTCAGTGTAGTACTTCATTTGAGGTGTTCATGAGAAATCCAATTATTTTCAAACAACTCTATGCTAGACACTTTACAAATGCTGTTTCATTCAAATCATACAGCAGTCCTACAAGGTAATTATTATTCCATTTCTAAACCCCAAAACCGCAAACACATTAAACTGACCATGGTGGCAAGGCAGGTAAGTACCAAAGTTGGAATTTGCCCCAGTAGGCTGCAGAAAGACCCTGCTTTGGTACATTAGGTGTTTTTCATTCTGAAGGAATTTATGTCTGTACTCACTCTCTTTGGCACTAGCTCCACTCTGAATAAACCCAATTCATCTCTTTGACAGCTCTTAAAATATTTAAAGACACAATTATGCTCACCAACCCAGCTTTCAAGTTTTCACCACGTTGTAAGGATATATATGTTTGCATATTCTAATCACAAGAACTATTACCTTACCCACCACCTTGTGGCTTGTTTATTCTCGTCAACAAAGCAGTAATATCATTTTATATTGAGACACAGCCTGATTTCTGTTACGAACCGCATATACGTTTCTCAGCACTCCGTCCAATTCCTTTTTTATACTCCACATCTCCTTTCAATCCCCTTCAACCTACATTTCTATCTCTTTGACTTCCCTTATTATTTATCACAGTCCAAGTCACTTTGACATTAGTTATCAGTGTTTATCACAACACCCCCACCCCTGCCTGTTCCTTTTAGCCCTCTGCCTCAATCTTTCATCTCTATTACCTGATAGTTTTTTTATTTCTTTTATTTGCCTCACCAAGCTTCTCCATTTGCTGTTTCTCCTATTCATGAGCTACCTTAAGGTTCTGCCCCTTCCTTGGGCTAAACTCCTACAGAATTGTCTGTGCCACAGCTAACACATTTATCTCACTGCGATTTTAGCAATTTTCCTATTAGAAAAACCTATTAGATTTTCTAGTACAAATCCTAATAGATTTTCTATTAGATTTTCTAATAAGAAATCCTAAAATTTCCTATTAGAAAATCCAGAAGCAGTTTTCCTATTAGAGTAACCATTAATCAATGCTGACTAAACACTATAACATTTACAGGAAGCCAAAGTTTTTCCCTAGTAGTTCTCTCACACATTTCCAATTAAAACCTGCAAGTAAAAGCTTGACTGAAAACAGGTGAGCTTTACTAAAGAACACCTGTTTTAAGACTTGAGCGTCAAATGGAAAGCCCCCTTGTTACATTTGTTTGAATATGTATAACAGCCATTTTCTTTCCCTGTGTCTGAGATTTAAGGATCATTAGTTTGAAACAATAAAGTACATAAGTGAGTATCTTTAGGGAATTTAAGGAAATTTGTCAAATATCTGTGACAAGTAGGTATTTTATAATTTCTAAACATTGATTTCAAAACCACTTTCAGCTTGCAAAGCCAGGGGTTTATTCTGTCCCACTGTCCATTAAATCCCATTAATGTTAATAGGAAAACATAATGAGCCTCATGCTATGTGTAGGGGAGTGGAAGACTTTCAAACTGAGAGAAGACGCCGTAATTGTTTTGCTGCCTTTAAACTAGCAAAATCCACTAGATGGCTACACCAGTAAAAGTTCCTATGCGTTATATACAATATCACCAGAAGCAGTTTTCCTATGAGAGTAACCATTAATCAATGCTGACCAAACACTATAACATTTACAGGAAGCCGAAGTTTTTCCCTAGTAGTTCTCTCTCACACAAAACACACACACAAACTTCATAGCACTTCTGAGAGGGAGTTCTGACCCTAGAAAATTCTCAGGACACAAAGGTTATACCACCGTGACTATAGTTTTCAACAGAAGTGAAGACCAGAGGCAAGAGAGAGCATGGGCCCTTGAAAACCAACTGAGAATCACTCTTGAATCTATTTCTTCTATAATTTCTCTCCCTGAGCACTTTCGAGTCTTTTTCTCTACTTTAAATTTTATCTCATACGTGTGGTATAATAAGGTAGGCTTCAGACTCCTCTCTCTTAACAGAGATCTCATCCCTGGAAGACCAGGGTAAGTAGAAGAGTACCATTTTGTCCCCTCTGGGTGTTCCTACCTTGTCATATGAAGAGATGCTTCTTTTTTAGAAGTAACTGAGATCCTCGAACCTGCCTCCTCACTCTTCCCCTCAGAGGTTCTCTCACCAAGCCGCGCGGGGGCGAGAAGAATCACTACGCCCACACAGCCCCGGCTTCCTTCTCGCCTTTTGAGCTGTGGAATACGTGGCTGCTCCTCCCACTCCTGCTCTTCAGTAGTAAGTACACCTGAGCCTACAGCACCAATTTACAAAGTGGGACCCATGAGCAGCAGTAGTAGCAACACCTGTAAACTTGTTAGAAATGTAAACTGTCCTGCTGCATTCCAAGCCTACTGAATCTGAAACCCTGGAGTTAGGGCCCAAAAATCTGTGTTTTCACAAGCCTTCCAGGGGATCCTTATGCATGGCTAAAGTTTCAGAAGTACTGTTCTAGAGCAGTGCTTGTAAAACTGTAACATGCACGTGAATAGCCTGGGAATATTGTTAAATGGCACACTGCGATTCTGAGATGGAACCAAGTTCTGCATGTCCAGCAAGGTATCAGGTGACTCTAATTCAGTTGGTCTTTGCACAACCCACTTTTTCAGCTTTGGCTGAACACTGGAATCACCTGGAGAGCTTAAACACCATGAATGCTTGAGCCCCACCCCCCCCAGATATTCTGATTTAATTAGTATAGTGTGCAGCCTGGGCATCTGGACCAATTTTAATTACAGATCCAGTTGATATTTCAGTATCTATGTCAATTTTTCACTAGTTCTAAATTCATAAATAGAATAATGTGATCGGTACCTTAAATCCCAAGTGGGGAGGTTCATTGGGAAGAAGTTAATAGTATAACCTTACTCTACTGCAATCCATGGAAAGAAATGCTGTTTTTCAAATTCATTTGACAATTACTGTTCTTTCCACAAGAGTGTTAAGACCTAAGATTTGCAAGGTCAAGATTAGAGTATGAGCCTAGGAGAAAGGGAGCAAAGAGATTTCTCAGTCAGCTTTTTTTTTTTTTTTTGCGGTACGCAGGCCTCTCACTGTGTGGCCTCTACCGTTGCGGAGTACAGGCTCCGGACGCGCAGGCTCAGCGGCCATGGCTCACGGGCCCAGCCGCTCAGCGGCATGTGGGATCTTCCCGGACCGGGGCACGAACCCGTGTCCCCTGCATCGGCAGGCGGACGCTCAACCACTGTGCCACCAGGGAAGCCCTCTCTCAGTCTGCTTTTTAAAAGGAGGAGTCACAACACCCTTATGGTTTGTCAGGCTCATCAGTATAAAAGACTAGATAAGGGAATTGAGTCAACTCTAATGGGTAAGGTAGTATAGATTAGTGGAGTTTCCTCTGTGGCAGCTAGCCCTGAGTACCTCACAAGAAGGAGAAAATAGCAAGGTGATCACAGAGTTGGGAATCTTTATATTCTTTTGAAGACATGCCTAAGAATTAACATCTACTGAGAACCAATCCAATAAATAATTGTCAGATGCCTACTTTTGGGCAGGTACTGGGAATAAAATAATGAAGAAAGGGAATTCCACTTCCAGATTGGTAGCCTAAGGAGGAGACTGGCAATCCTGCTTCCTAGCAAAACAACGATAACTGGTAAAAAAATTCTGTCTTTAAAATCTTTAAAAAAATTCTAAGTCTCTGCAAATTTTCCTAAGGACAAAGAGAAAATGAAGAAACACACATTTAAGGAAATCTACTAAAACTCATTAAGAACAGAAAGTCTATGACGTTTAAACCAATACTCACCCCCTCACTCGCCAATAAATTAGATCACTTAGATTAATGGGCAAATTTTTAGAAAGACGCAAACTACCAAAACTGACTCAAGATAAAATAGAAAAAACTACCCACAGAAAAAAGTCCAGTCCTAAATGGCTTCACTGGTAAATTCTACAAAACATATAAAAAATTAATACCGGACTTCCCTGGTGGCGCAGTGGTTGAGAATCTGCCCGCTAATGCAGGGGACACGGGTTCGAGACCTGGTCTGGGAAGATCCCACATGCCGCGGAGCAACTGGGCCCATGAGCCATAACTACTGAGCCTGTGCGTCTGGAGCCTGTGCTCCACAACAAGAGAGGCCACGATAGTGACAGGCCCGCACACCGCAATGAAGAGTGGCCCCCGCTTGCCGCAACTAGAGAAGGGCCTCGCACAGAAACGAAGACCCAACGCAGCCAAAAATAAATAAATAAATAAAATTAATACCAATTATTTACGAAGTTTTCCAAAACACTGAAGGGGAGTCACTGCCCAACTCATTCCGTAAGGCCTGTATTACGCTGATACTGAAACTAGACAAAGACATCACAAGAAAAGAAGACTACAGACCAATATCTTGTGAGTATGGATGCAAAAATCCTCAACAAAATACTAGCAAGCTAAATTCAGCAACACATAGAAAGGATTATACACCATGACTAAATGAGACATCCCAGGAATTCAAGGCGGGTTTAACATTCGACAAATCAATTAATGTTATACATTATATCAATAGAATAAAGGACAAAATCCACATAACCTTTCAACAGACTCAGAAAAAGCATTTGGCAAAATCCAACACACCTTCATGATAAAAACTTTGAACACAATAAGATAAAAGCGAACTTCTTCAACCTGATAAAGGGTATCTATTCACTGATACCCTATCAAAATCACAGATTTTTTTTCTGCAGAAATTGTCAAGCTGATCCTAAAATTGTATGAAAATGCAAGAGACCCAGAAGAACCAAAACAATTTTGAAAAAAACAACGTTGAAGAACGCAAACTTCCAGCTTCAAAACTTACTACAAAACTACAGTAATCAAGATAGTGTGGTATTGGCATAAAGACAAACATAGGTAGACAGAGTAGAATTGAGAGTCTAGAAATAAACCCTCACATTTATAGTCAACTGATTTTCCACATGGCTGCCAAGACAATTCAATGGGGAAAGAATAGTCCCCATTGAACTTTCAACAAATGGTGCTGGGACAACTGGAAAGGCACATCCAAAAGAATGAAGTTGGGGTCTTCCCTGGTGGTGCAGTGGTTGAGAGTCTGCCTGCCGATGCAGGGCACACAGGTTCGTGCTCCGGTCCGGGAAGATCCCACATGCCGCGGAGCGGCTAGGCCCGTGAGCCATGGCTGCTGAGCCTGCGCGTCCGGAGCCTGTGCTCCGCAACGGAAGAGGCCACAACAGTGAGAGGCCCGCGAACCGCAAAAAAAAAAAAAAAAAAAAAAGGAATGAAGTTGGGCTCTTACTTCACACCTTTACATGGCTCAAAGACCTGTCTATAATATTTAAATGTATAAAACTCTTGGAAGAAAATATAGGCAGAAATCTTTGTGACCTTGAAATAGGCAATGAATTTTTAGATATGACACCTAAACTACAAGCCAAAAAAAAAAAACACAGTTTGGACTTTATCAAAATTAGAAGCATTTGTGCTTCAAAGGATGTTATCAAAATAGTAAAAAGACAACCCACAGAATGGGAGAAAATAATTGCAAATCATATATCAATCAACAAGGGATTTGTATCTAGAATACATAAAGAACTCTTAGATAACTCAATAATAAAAAAAGATAACCCAATTTTTTAAATGGGCAAAACCATTTCTTCAAAGAAAATATACAAATGACTTGTAAACACATGTAAAATGTTCAACATCATTGGCCATCAGGAAAATGTAAAATAAAAATCACTACTTTATACCCACTAGGATGACTAAAAAAGACTGATAACAACAAGTGTTGGTGAAGATGTGAGAAATCAGAACCCCTCATACACTGCTGGTGAGAAGGTAAAATGGTGCAGTTATTTTGGAAAATGGTCTGGCAGTTCTTCAAAAGATTAAACAGAGTTACCATATAACCCTGCAATTCTACTTATAGGTTATATATCCATGAACAGTAAAAACATGTCCACCCCACAAAAACTAGCACATGAGTGTTCATAGCAGCATTATTCGTAATAGCCAAAGAGGGAAAACAATTCACAGGTCCATAGCTGATGAACGTATAAATAAAATATGGTATATCCATACAATTGGAATTCTATTTAGCCATAAAAAGGAATGAAGTACTAATACATGCCACAACATGGATAAACCTTAAAAATATTATGCTAAGTAAAACAAACCAAGCACACAAGTCCACATATTATATGATTCACTTTGTATGAAAAGTCCAGAATAGGTAAATCTATAGATATAAAAAGTAGATTAGTGGTTGCCTGGGGTTGAGGGAGTGAGGAAAAATTGATGGGTGACTGCTAAGGGTACGGGATTTCCTTTGGGGGTGATGAAAATGTTGTAAAATTGATTGTGATAATGGTTACATGACTCTGTGAATATGCTGAATCCACTGAACTATATACTTCAAATGAGTAAATGTTATATATGTGAATCATATCTCAATGAAATTGTTACCAAAAGATAGTGACTAAGGTCATCAGTAATCCCTGCTCCCAGGGAATATTCCAATCTAATCATTTTCTCCCCGAGTAGTATAATATGCCATGGGAAGAGATAGGAAGGGTATTTAACGTTGCCTTGGGGGTGGGCTTTTTCAAAAGAACTTCCCAGAGATATGATAAGTCAGCAAAGATTAGAAGACTAAATAGGAATATTGAATTAAGAGAATAACTAAAGCAAGGAGAATATTTCAAACGAGGAAATTTACACTATGAACGGCTAGAGCAAGAAAGAGTTCGAACATTTGAGGAACTAAAATAAAATCCAACTGAAAGAGTTGGATGATAACTAGGGCATGTGTGTGTGTGTTGGTGGGGGGGGGTGGTGCTAGATGAGAAAATTACTGTGAAGAACCATGTGGCCCATGGTATAAATATGAAATTATACTACATCCTAAGAAAAAAATGGGGAGCTACTGACGAGTTTTAAACGGAAGGGGCATTGGTATGATATCTTCTCATGCACACACCATGTTTGGATTTATTTGTCTTATCTAGTAGTTTTTGAGTTCCTATACATATCGTCAGAAAAAAAAAATCTTGCTAATATGACACATAAATCAGAAGCCATAATTTGTCAGATTGACAAATTTGGCTACTCAAAACATTTTTTAAAAAATTCTTTTTGGCAAATATCACTTTGCTGACTTTACCAAAAGTAAAGTCAGAAGGCAATTGCCAAAACCTTGAAAAGCAAAATCAGAAGGCCAAAATCAGAAGTCTTTTTTAGAAGACTAAAAAAAATTTATAAATTACCTGTCAGATAAATATTAATTTCCCTAAACAATAAATAGTCCTTATAAATCAAAGAAAAAAGCCAACTTACAGAATGAAAATAGACAAACTATGAACAGAAAGTTAAAAGAAATGGAATACAAATGACTCAAGGCTTTGAGGGTATTCTCCAGTCCTCTTAATGACTGTGAGGCTCCCAAAATCCTTTTATAAAAATTATTCTGTTTAATCAGAGTTAGTTTTGTTGCTTGCATCTAAGCACACTCCTAGGAAGCTTACAGTTTACTAAAAACCAAAATATATGTATGTCATGTATTCCAATACACAAACTCCAAGGTAATTAAGTTGCTGTATTTCTTATGTAATAACATGTTCTGGGATGAGTAAAGAGTTCTCAGGGAGGTTCATTTCCCTAAGTTCTCTGAAAAAGGAAAAGAAGAAACTTGCACAACAAATTGCAATGGGAAGCTGTTTCCTTATCTAATAAATGTCATTATTGTTAACTGTACCCTTGCACTGAATTGAGGAAAATAGTAAAGAAATAATAGTAATAAACACTATCTGCTTTACATTGTGAAAATTAATAAAGGGAAACTTCACGGAAATCAGGCTAGGAGGCCAGAAAGGGGAACTCTCATTCATGTACCACTCAAGAACAATACAGATCCCAACAGAAAAAGATGTACCTTGCATCTCCAGCAGGAACACTACTTTACTACCTTCAGCAGGAGGAAGAAAACATTTCTCCTTGCCTGGAAACAGTTCAGCCAATCAGAGATTCCCACAACTCAGCCAATGAAAAGTCACCATACTATGAACTCCCAGTTTCCTCCAATGGACTTTCTGTTATAACAGCCCCTCCCAACTTCTCTTTCTCTTCTGAAAAAAGAGTTTCCTCTCCTTTCTTTTACCAGGCTTGCATGTGGTTTGCCATTGTTCCACCATCCCAAATTACAGTTCTTTGCTGTTTCTTAATAAACCTACTTTGCTGGTAAAATAACTATCCGTTTTGTTGTTTTAGGTTAACAACATACACTATCTTTTTCAAACCACACAACATCCCAAGGTAGGAGCTCATTTTACGTATGCTGAAACAACTAACAGATGTTAATTACCTTGCTTAAGGTCATAACTAGCTTTGAACCAGATAATCTAGTCCTCCTCTTAACGGCTGCATTGCAATCTAAAGCACAGAGAAAATTACTTAAGGCTGTTTACCTGCCTATTAGTAATAACTATTCATGAATGAAAAACTGTATTGTTTCTGACCTAAAGGATGGTCTAGGTAAGAACAATAATATACAGAGCTACTACAAAAGACTAAACAAATGCCTTGAAGACATCTTAAGATTCCTAACACCATCATTATTACCCTGAGAACATACCCAAATAGTTCCAGGAGGCAAGTTAATATTAACCCTACTATAAAGCACTCTACATTTCCTGTAAAGCATTTGTTCTCCATTTCTTAATTCATTGTATCTAGATGTTTCTTTTTGCCCATTTGAACCAGTGCTGCTTTTTTAAGTTACAATTCCCTTTATTTTTTTCCAAATATTTTAAGATTTTTTTTAAAGAAGATTTTGAGATATGGAAGGACTCAAGCTAAGGATGAATTCAAGGCCCAAAACTAGTCGAATTACAAAAAGAAAGGAAATCATCAAGTGTTTGCTAGTCACTCTCATGCATTTGCCAATGGAGCACCATGTATTCTTCAACAGACATTTACCGGGAGCCTAATTACTTTCCAAGGTGACAGGAAAACACACAAGAATAATTAATGCATGGTCTATGTCTTCACAAAACTCACAATCTAATAGAAAAGATAGGACATAATAAAAATAACTATAATTCAAGTTGAAAATAAATGCCATGAGAAGGAAATATATTACTTTTGACTAAGAAAAAGAAACAGAAAAACATTCCAGAGAAGTACAAATCTGACATGCAAATTGTCAGGGAGAGCATTCCAAGTGTAAGGGGCAACGTGAGGAAAAGCTCAAGGAATGAAAGTCTTGGTGTCTGTGCGCAACATAGAAAAGTATGATTTCACTGTTTGGTAGCATTATGAAGGGTAGAGTGTGGGATTAGACTGGAAATAGAGTTTGACTTGTGAAAACTTTCAGTGCCTGGCTCATGAGTCAAAACGTAATTCTAGAGGCCATGATCATCTAAACTAGGTGCAGATACCCTGAATTCTGACTGTGTTTAGGCCATAGCGGGTGCTCAATCAGTGATGCCAACTGCATCATTATTTATTATGACATATCTTTTACATTAGTAGAATTAGTGAGGTGGGCAAAAGAAATGGCCCATAAGTAAATGGATACATTTAGATTTCAGTGTTTATCTCTTACATTTATTCTGCATGGCATTTAGAGTTTTGAGTAATACGTGACATGCATAATGCTTCCCAAAATATTTACTTGATAGGTAACAAAGTTAAATGAGTTCTCATACTTGAAATAAAGAACTGGATGTCCTAAATACTTACATAAACATACTTACTTACATACTTACATAAACATAAACCTGGGTTTGTTTGTTTTTTTCATTTCTGTGCCCAGCATGAAGCTGTTAGAATAGAGTTGTTTTATACATCATTAAATAATAATATTTATCCTGCAGAGTTAAGCCATATTAATTGCATTTCTCATTTTTTTCTTTTGAAAGCAAACTGAAACAATGCAAAAAATTACAATTATTTTAAAGTTGATAACTATAATGTCCAAAATTTAATTTTTCTACTCAAGTTATACTAAGCATCTATTTTCATTATATGAATAATAAACTTTTAGACACATGTAAGCTTAATTCAATTCCTCCTTAGTTTGCTTTGGGGGACACCTAGTTCCCTACTATTGGGATCAAGGTGTTTTTAATTACCATTTAAGTTGTGTGAAAATTAGTTTTGAGACATCATTTTTCTTTTTTTTTTTTGGTAATATGTGTCTCCTACCTGATGCCTGTCCTTGAGAGAATCATTTTCCAGTTGATAAAGTATGCCCAGAAAAACACTAATCATTTGTCATTTAGGAAAACAGGGTACATATATCATACATGCTTTTGTTTATTAAAATATTTCTGTTGAGTACACACTAAGCTTAAGAATCTGTCACATGATACACCATATATATATATATATTTGTATATGTGTGTGTATGTATATGTGTGTGTGTGTATATACATATAAAGTTGAATTCAAGTTAAATTTCAAACTCAGCCATGGGAAAAGATGACTGTGACTTCATAATTAGCAGGGCAGAGCTCCAGGCCTCTTTATAGGTCAAACATGGTGGTCTCTATCATCCTGTTCTAGTTGTTGGTGGATCTGTGCTAATGACAACCTATAAATTATGAGCCCAGAAGCTGAGAGTCGAATACAGTGTTTATATCAAAGAGTTGGTTGTGTTCCCTTGAATCTGGAAACAGGTTGGCCTAGGAGTCAGCAGAATTGGGTTTTGTCCCAATTTAGCCACCAACAAGTTTGTGAAACATCTTCTCTAATCTGGTCCTCATCTGTGAAGTAACATTGATTCTAAAGGAAGACCACCTCTGGTCATAATGTTATAATAACAAGAAAAAGCACTTATATGGCATATTTCCATATTCATTGCCTAAAATAATACTCACCATGAACCTGTGAGAAGGTATAGGATAAATGTGAAAGACAAGAGGCTCATAGCAAACGCAAAAATTTCAGAAGATAACTCCAAGGCTAATAAGATATTTCCCAAGCAGCCTGTCATAGCCTTACTAAAATTACCATGACCCAGGGTCTGGTCCTCAGATTTACAGGCTTCAAAACTCTCATTTACTGACAGGATTATCACTACCATCACTACTTTACAAATAAAAAATCTTTGGCTGAAGAAGTTACAATTCAGTCCATGATCTAAATGGAAATGAGTAAAAAAAGACAGAGCCTGCTATTGATAATAATGAGCAGAGCACTGCAAATTTGGCAGGACAAATCAAACTGGTTGTAAAATAAAAACATTTTACAAGCCTGGTAAAGAGGTTTCAGCTGTTTGTGTATGCAATGTCACTCTCATTAGTAAAGGTTATCTTGCAGCTCCAGTCTGTAGTTTCTTATTAACAAAATGGAAAGTGAATATACATACTAAATTAAACGTTTCACCTCTTCAGGGCCGTATCTGACAACTCTGTTTATCCATGCATTCATTCTATTCAACAGTCATTTATTAAGCCTTCTATATACAAGGCAGCTTCATTTTGGGTAGCATAGAAAAAGTCAGTACTTTCACAAGCAGATTCATATTTTTTATTGAATCATAAAAATGTAGCTTACAAAGAAGATATATAATAGCACTGATATCTTTGGCTGAAGCAAAATGTTATCCATTCAAAACTGGGATATGTCCTGTATTTTACACCCTTTCTAGACGCTGCAATTCAGTATCTGCACTGCAGAGCCAAGGTTGGGAGTGTCGCTCCCCAGGGGCCTGCTACAGCTGCCCCTACACCTCTGTTTCAGAAAGATCCACCTTTGCCTGTTCCCAAAAACTTACATTTCAGCTGCTGCTTGAAGGATTTTTGTTCTGAGTATTATACTCAGGTTCTGAATCAAAGGTTATATGGGAAAATAGTCAACCATTCTCTTAAAATAATCTATGGAATGAATAACTACTTAATTGACAAAAAATTACCAAATAGTTACATACCTCTTTAGCTCCACTTACTTGTATTCTACCAATTGTTCAATGCCAAACTTACATGCCACTTCTACAAAGATTTCCCTGCTCCCTTCAGCTACAATTAAGTTCACCTTTTTTCAACATTCTCATTCTGAGGAGGGTTGGGTTAAAAACTTTCTTTTTATAAAAGATAAAGTAATAAAATATAGTTTCATTCTTAATGTTCTTATTTTATTTTTAAAGCTAAAATATATTCTACACAACTTTAATAGTAATCTCTGGAAGAAATAAAAATAAGAAAGAAGTATAATAGTAGAACTTGTACATTTAAAAAAAAGAAGAAAGAAATGGCCAGAACACATAAAAGATAGAAAGCATGCAACAAAATCATAGAGATTAAAGTTAAGTATATCTGTTATTAGCAGCAAATATAAATGGCTTAAACGCTTCTGTATATTTTTTTAATGGCTTTCAGCTTAGTTTAAAAAAAAAAACAAATGCCAATTATATAACTTACAAAACACACAGCTAAAACAAAATAATACAGAAAGAGTATGGGAAGGAAAGGGTTAACAGCAGATCTGTAACTCAGTCCCTCCTTCCTCAAGGACGCCAGAGGCCCTTTGACCTCAACTAGAACTCCTTATCACACCGATAGAACTTAATAACCGTAAAAAAAATGAGGCTCTTCCTGTGGCTTCTACATACTCACGTAAAGAATCCTTCTACCAGGATATATCTGCTCTGACTGGATTCATTTTTTTTTCCTAATGAATAAGCCTGAATTTTAAATTGATTATCCCAAGCTCTGCTGGAGAGTTGCAGTTAGTCACATAGTGTTCCTAGTTACATGGCTAACTAAGAGATCTCCAAACTGAGCAGCTTGCCTCTGCTAACTCATCTGGCACAGAATTAGACCTGGCACTCCAAACCCAAATAATCGCAGATCTTTGTCTAGCTAGGAGCATCTGACTGATTCAGGCACTCCAGGACAGCAGTTTAATGATGGGCATGGCTCCCTTCTTAAATCCTTTGCACAATACTTACTGCAGCTTTGTGCTAGGTAAGACTGTTTTGTTTGAGCCTGATGGACAATTGAGGCCTTTGTGATAGTGCAGAGGATAGTGTAAGGCAGGGCCATGATTTATAATAAGACCAATAAGGAAACAAACAAACAATACTGCCATAGTGTGGCATTATTATTTTTTGAAAAGGTAGACTTTGAGGCAAAGGACACTAAATGGAATTCCAAAAAAAGTAACAAAAGAAGAAAGATGCAAACCAATATCCTTTATATATTGCATGTGGATTTTAAAATGTTTAATCAAATATACATAGCGATATATAAAAGGATTTTATGCCATAACCAAGTAAGATTTATCTTAGCTATATATAGAAAGGATTATATATCACAACCAAGTGAGATTTATCCTAGGAATGCAAGACTGATTTGAACATCCAAAAATCAACTAATGCAACATGCCATATCAATAGAATAAAGGACAAAAATCACAATATATGATAAAAAAGGAAAGATCTCTCAACAAACAAGGATTAGAAAGGAACTTCCTAAACCTCAAAAAAATCTACAAAAAAGTTACAGCTAACATATACTTAATGATGAAAGACTAAATGTTTTCTTTCCTAAAATCAGGGACAAGACAAGGATGTCAACTTTCACCACTACTATTCAATATTGTACTGGAAGTTCTAGTCAGTGCAGTAAGAAAAGAAAGAGAAATAAAAAACATCAGCTTGCAAGGGAAGAAGTAAAACTGGGCTTATTTACAAATGATCTGATTGTCTATGTAGATATCCTAAGGAATTTACAGAAGAAAAAAAACTACTAGAAATAATAAAAAGTTTAGCAAAGGTCATAGAATACAAGATTAAAATGTTAACTTTATTTCTATATACTAGAAACAAACAAACAATATAAAAATGAAATTAAGGGACAATTCCATTCATAATACTATCGAAAAGATTTAAATATTTAGGAATAAATTTAACAAAAGAAGTACAAGACTTGTAACAAAAAACTAGAAAACACTGCAGAGATAAATTAAAGATCCAAGCAAATGGAAAGATATATCATGTTCATGGATTGTTAACAAGGTAATTTCTCTCAACTTCAACATATCAGATTCAACATAAAAATCAAAATCCCAGCAGCCATTTTTGTAGAACTTAACAGTCTAAACTTAAAACTTAAATAGAAATATAAAGGGCCTAGAACAGCCAAAACAGTTTTGAAAAAGAATAAATGAATTAGGTTTACATTACCTGACTTCAACACTTACTATGAAGTTACAGTAATCAAGACAGTGTGGTAGTGGCATAAGGATAAGCACATAAATCAATGGAGCAGAGGTAAACCCCTAAATTTATGGTCATTTAATTTTTGACAAGATGCCAGGCAATTCAATGGGGAAAGAATAATCTCTTCAATAAATATTGAAGGGCAATGCCAATCTATATGCCCCCCCAAAAATGATATTAAAAGCTTCCCTCAACCTCCTATCATACAAAAAAATTAACTCAAAATGGATCATAAGCTAAATGTAAATATGTAATACTGCTACAAGAAAGCATAAGAGAAAATCTCTGGAATGCTGGATTAGGCAAAGATTTCTTATATATGACACCAAAACAAGATCCATTTAAAAAACTGATAAAATTTAAAAATTCGAAAAAAAAAGGCTAAATTATACCATCATGATAATTTATATTGAACTGTTTGGTATACTAACACTCATAGCACTAAACAAAATAATCTTTAAGAATGGTATAGGCTATTCTGATCTTGTGGCTTCCTGGTAGACAAAATGCTTTCAAGGGATAGGTCTTTATTTGCTCTGTATATTTCAAAAAGAATATATCTTGTTTAGTACTATAAAATTCATGTGCTGTTTGTGGTGGATTGGATCACTGGTCTCCATGCTTTAATCTCTTTGCCATGGCCTCATGGGAAACAAGAGACTTCTCCCCTGCCCCTTGACTTTGGGTTTCTCCATGTGACTTGTGCAGGTGAATGGAACGTTAGTGGATGTGATGCAAACAAAAGATTTGAAATGTGCTTATGTAATTAGTTTTGCCCCTCTTGAACTCTTGCCTTTCACCATGAAAATACGCATTGGAGAGCTCCTTGTCCAAGAAGGAGGAGGGATACGCGTTAGGAGGGACCTAACTCTTACCTTCGAATCACAACGGAACCCAGCCTTTATCAGTAAAATCCACCCAACTATCCCATAGATGCATGAATAAGCAATACATGCTTATTGTTGAATACAAAAAAAAATTTCTTTTTAATTTTGTTCTTCAAAAGAAGAGCAAAGAAGAAAATGAAAATAAAAAGACAAGTCACAATCTAGGAGAAATTATTTTCAAATCATATGTCATCATATATCTGATAAAGGACTTGTAAGGTCCAGAATATATAAAGAACTTTTACAAATGAATAACATTTAAAAGAACCCAGTTTAAAAATGGGCAGAAATTTGAGTAAACATTCATGAAAGATGATATACAAATACCTAATAAGCACGTGAAAAGATGTTCAACATTATTAGTCATTAGGGAAATGCAAATTAAAATCATAATGAGAAATCACTACACTCTCATTAGAGTGGCCATAATTCTGAAGACTAATGACACTAATGTGGATGAGAATACAAAAATACTGAACCTTCATACATTTCTGTTAAGAATTTTAAATGATACATCAACTTTGAAAACCAATTTGGCAATTTCTTAAAAATTTAAACAGATACCTGCCATGCAACACAGCAATTCCACTCCTAGGTATCTACCCAAGGCAAAGAAAAACTTAGGTCCACAAAAATAAATAAATAAATATATATATATATATAAACATGCATGCACACATTCATGTACACACACACACACACACACAAATGTTCATGACAGCATTATTCAAAAGAGCCCAAAATGGGAAACAAAGTAGATTAACTGGTAAATGGATAAGCAAAATAATGTTATATCCATACAATGAACAGTATAAAAGAACAAACTCTTCATACATGCTACAACAAGGATAAACCTCAAAAACACTATACAGCCAAACACAAAAAAAGACTACATATTGCATGATTCCATTCATTTGAAATTTCTATATAAGGCAAACCTATAGAGACAGAATGCAGATTAGTGGTTACCTAAGGTTATGGATGGGAACAGGGATTGACTACACACGCAGAAGAGAACTTTTAGGCTGATGGAAATGCTCTGAAACATGGTGTAAATTTATTCTTATTTTACTACTGAGTAATACAAGATCCTGTGTAATGAGATAATAATACAGCATTCCATTTAATGAGACATGCACATATATCTCATAGCTAGTGCTATGATTCTACTTATTATTGTCATTGCTATTATTAAGCCATAGGAAGGTTATGGTAACCTTACCTATGTAAGACTATGTAACCATAAAAAGAACTTGATCCTTCCATCCAAGATTATCCTAAACCCATGGCAGCTCACAAAAGACCAGTCTGTTACTTAAGTTGAGAAATTGGTATCTTTTCTTATTATATACAAAATATTTTGGCCTTAAAATAACTGTTTCAAAGAATGAATTCACTCTGTGAGTTATAGTATTTCTTGACATTTGCTAACACTTTCTAGTTCCAACCCATTTTCATATATAATCTTTGTCAATGAAGAAGAAATGGAAGGCATTTTGTCTCCAGTTTACGTTATGGAACTGAAGCTTGGGGATTTTTAAACGAACTCCTAAATTCACAGATATATTAGGAAGGGGAGCCAGGACATGACCCTGAGTCTTTCTACTCCCCGAAGTCTGCTTCCCCCCACTGCAGTGCCATTTATCCTAAATGAATTATTTTTCCCCTGAAGGGACAAAATAACATTTTAAATGAACAATTTGTTTAAAATATATTCAAAGAAATTGAGTAACAATAATCAAAAATCCTGTCTTACATTGGAATAGTACCATCTACTTTTTTTTCAGTTTTATTGAGGTGTAATTGAAAAAAACTTTTAAAGTGCAACATGATGATTTCATGTATGTCTAAATGAGTTCTTGTAACTTTTTATACTATGCTCTGTGATCTGGGTCACTGGAAGAATTGGTTTTGCCAGGAGTTTTAAATAAGTGCATAAAACCCTTGCTTAAAAAAAAACTTCTAAATACAAAAAACAGAAATGAACAAAGGCTAAATAGTAACCTAATAATTTCATACTATTATATATTCATAAATCAAATAAGCATAATGTGGTTTAAAATAAGTAAAATCATGTAAACAAGAAAAATTTAAATATTACCTCAGAATTCTACTAATCAGCTAATTTTTCTTTTCTCTAAGTACCTGAGTCATCAAAGGGAGTTTATATTCTGGGAAAATCTACCAAGTTGCTTTTTAATCTCAATAATTAAATATCATGAAAGCATATAGGTATTAATATATATATAAGTATACATTGAAGCACATTTTATTCAGTTGATACATATACGTATTATACATTTACATACTTATATGTGTGCATGTGCCTACTAACGAAAAATAACTTAATTTTTTAAGTTGTGTCATAGATTTTCTTGTATATCTACTTAGGAATTATAAAAAATTTTGTGCAGTCAAAATTCCAGTTAAATTGTGAATAGTGAATCACTCAAGTAACTAATTCTCGAAGAAAATAATATTGAGCTCAGTTGACAGTCTCTTATTCATATCATACTCTTTTCAACGTGAAAACTAGGCAGGCAAAATTTGAACTAAGAAAAGGTTGTTTCTGATTCCTCCTACTCTCTCTGAGAATTTTTCTCCTTGCTCACTTCATCCTATAACATTTTTCCTTGGGATGTCCAGACCTCTCTGTTCCAAAAGGTGCTGCTTACCTCAAACATTCAGAAAGGGATCAGATATACAAACTCCTGCCAAGGTGTTAACATCCTACTGAAGATCAAAATTGAACTCTCATACCTCCTGATGGTTTACGGGTAGGAAGGAAAAGCAATGGAAAGGGCTTTAGATGGAGGTAACTAACAGACATGTGTAACATTCTTTGTCTTCTCTGATGACCAACCCTTATCAAGATTCTTATCACTTTAATTAATAAATATTTATTGACAATAAGATCAATGTCATAGGCTAAAGGCCACTATGTTGAAAGAATTTAAATATATCTCTATTCCTTAGGATTTGAAAATAAGTTGACGAGGAGTGTGGCAGAACTATATTTCATTTGAGAAAAATGAAACAGAGAAATTCTATGTCATCTCTTTTATGCTTAGTCCATTGCAAAAGAATTCCAAGAAGAGAGAACAGAGCCAGATCTTTAAATATTAATATTTGTAAGGTTAAATGGTTAATCCTGCTAATAAATTAAACTTATGGTAAGCTTCTGAGATTTTTAGGTATTGAATGAATATATGCATAATTTATTAGATATAATCAGAGATGGACAGCCCCACTTAAGTAAAACATTAGCATCATTATATGAACAGAGAGAAGATGGGATAACTTAAACAGTGACATTATTTTCAAATCACTTAAGCCAAATAATTCTGAATCCAAAAGCTTTGATGATGTATAATTCTGCTGAAAGACTGAATTGTAATCAGCCTGTGATACATTATGTTGCAAAGCTGCAGCACTAGTGCATAACAGAATCTTATTTTCCATTAATTCTTTTTTTTTTCTGAAAATGCAAGCACTCCATATGCTTAATAGCCCAAAAAAAAGAATGTTCTCCCATTTTGAGATTGCCCATTAGTGAGTATTTTATTTTTTAAAAAAACACACATGCAAAGAAAACAATGACTCTCAAAGCCATTTTTGAAAACTGACTTAACCTATGTGCTAAATCAAGGACAGTAACCTGTCGAATAGTACTAGTTCAATTGTGTATTTTAGCAAAAAAATCAACAACATATGCTGTATTTATAGTGACTTTTGAACTCATTTAATGGGATACTTCCTCCACAAGACTGGATTCAGAGGCAGGATGCAAAAGAAAGAGCTCTAGTAGAAGCAAAATTAGATTACATGGGAGGATCTGTCACAACTATAAGGACCCCCCCAATGAAGAAAGTTTCACTGGAAATAGACCCCTTTTATAAATATTAATCTAAGAATAGAGACAAACAAGATACCTGGGCCATAAAACATATTCTAGAGCTGTATTGTCCAAAGAGGTAGCCACTAGCCACATGTGACTCTTTAAATTAAAATTTTTTAATTAATTACAATTAAATAAAATTTCAAATACCATTCATCATTCACAGTAGTCATGCTTTAAGTACTCAAAAGCCACATGTGGTTATAGTGCTGAACAGCAGAAAAAGAACTTTCCCATCATCACAAAAATTTCTATTGGACAGCACTGTTCTAGAACTCCACATGGACAGGGACCATAAGTGTTTGAACCACTAATGTAAGTGCCTAGCACAATACCCGGTGCATAGGACGTATTTAGTAAATATTGGTCTAATTAATTAACAATCAAATGAATGGCCATCATTTTTTTTGGTAGCTCCACTACGCTACCTAAGGCTGGACAAAGTCACCACTAATTAGACGATTCACAGCCTTGAAGACAAACTACCCCATCTAAATTCCCACTTTCTACACCAAAATGGCTGAAACTGGAAGGCGATTTGTGAAAAGGTTAGATAAATGCACTTTAACATGTCATATTTAAGCTATTTTTGGTAAATGATATTGTTTACCTATTTTTTTTATTCTGGTCATCAGAATCTTAACTGCAAAATTCAGATGGTATACTTGTAACTACAAATTTTAATCATTAGAATACCCGAAGTGGTCCTTTAACTCAGATCTTTATAAAAACAACAACAAAAAGTTATAAATTACTGAACTCACATGATAAAATGAGAACAATAAGCAGCTTTCTACAATATATATTAATTTTAGAGTGTATATAATACATTGTACATAATATACTGTGGGATTCTGATATCGGTTTCTAATTCTCCTCAGAGGAAATTTGACAAGAAAAAAAAAAGTGAAACTTTTAAAGTGGTTAAGATAACCATTCCTGTTTTCGTTTGCTCTGGATCTCTCCTCTGGTATGTTCCATATTCTTCTGTTCTCCTATATGATTCATAAGGATGAAGATGTTCAGGTACTTGAAACAAAATTACTAGTACTACTTGCAGACTTTCTCAGCTTTTGCCTGCAATTGCTCCAAGTTGATTTTAACTACCTACTATTTTTCAACAGATTCTTATGAAAGTTTTTTCCTCCACATACTTTGCAAACTATGTGCCATTAAATATGTTTTGATTGGAGCTCTGTCTTTTGGCCTGAACACTCTATGCAATCTAAGCTCTGTCTTTTCTGTTCCCTGCCCTGCCCTGTAATGACAGAAATGGCTATGTGCTGCTGCTGACTGAGGTCCATTCCACAGAAACATGAAGACAGCATGGTATTTCCTTCATAACACCTTTTCCACAGCTAACCCACCAACACCATGGTCCACTCAAGCAGCATACCAGAGGCAAGGTAGGGACTTACAAGGGGCGGGGGGGCAGGTGTTGCGAAGCCAGTAGACAGTCGGAGAGACAGGGAATTTACTGATAAATATCAATCAGCAACTGCTGTCCTACCAAGGGCCTTATGTTACATAGTATCAGCTGCACTCCCCTGTTTACTGCAGCATTATTCATTACAGCCAATATATGGAAACAACCTAAGGGTCCATTGACGGATGAACGGATAAAGAAGATATGGGGTGTGTGTGTGTGTGTGTGTGTGTGTGTGTGTGTGTGTGTGTGTACACACAATGGAATATTATTCAGCCATGAGAAAAGAAGGAAATCCTGCCATTTTCCATCAAGTTCCATAGATGCAACTTGAGGACATTATGCTAAGTGAGATGTAATACAGAAAAAGACAAATATACTGCATGGTATCACTTATGCATGGAATCTAAAAAAAACAGTCAAACTCATGGAAACAGAGAATAGAAAAGTGGTTGCCAGGGGCAAGGGGGTGGGGGAAATAGGGAGAGGTTGGTAAAAGGGTACAAGCTTTCAGTTACAAGATGAATAAGGTCACAGGCTCTAATACAAATCATGGTGACTATCGTTGACAACACTGTATTGTATAAGTGAAATTTGCTAAGAGAGTAGAATTTAAATTTTCTCACACATACACACACAAACAAGGTAAGTATGTAAGGTAATGGGTGTGTAAGTTAACTAGATGGAGAAAATCCTTTTACAATGTATACATAAATCAAATCACCATGATGTACACTTCAAATATCTTATGATTGTATATGTTACTTATACCTTAATAAAGCTGATTTTTTTAAGCCTCTAAACCAATTGATTCTGTGTGATTTCCTGGACACACACAAAAAATTAATGATAATGGCTCTAGAAATGATACTAACTTTCTCATCCCATTCTTTATTTAAATAAATGATAAAATACATAATATAGGAAGGATTAAACATTTTCTCAAAGCTCATAATATAATAATGTTTATTAAAAATAAACAATTATTATAAAGTTTAATAATGTTAATAAATAATTATTATTAAAATAACTTTAATTTTTCAGATTTTAATTTAATATTTAAAAATAATGTTCCATTATCTGTTGTAATTCTAACTTCTCAAGCACTCATAATTATGTTCAATATTTATACTTAAACACATATATATACATATAAACACACACTCACACAAATACACACACACTACTCAATTACTAGAAACTTTTAAAATAAAGTTTCAAGCTACAATAGGTATATGGACAAGAAAAAAAAGAGGCTGAAATCTAAGGATATAAAGAATACAAGAAAATCAATCAATAAAGGCATAAGTCTTACTGTGGTGCCCAGCAAGTACCCAAATACAGTAGAATTATTTAGCGGTAAGAACTTGCTGGTTTGCTTGATATTTTTTTTCACTGAGGAATCAGCAGCTAGTATTGACTAGGATACTGGCTACATGTGGTTATAAGTACAGGTTGATAGCTACATTCTTCAATGGTGGGAAGTTGCCGCTTATCCTCTTAGCTGGTTATCTCCAAGTAGAAATCATTAAAACAACCTTATCCCCTTCAGGGATCTCCACCCTCTGCCTCAGTCAGTGTGCTTCAGGTTTTACAGCATCATTTGTTTTTCCGGCATCTCAATTTTCCTCTCCATAGACCCATGAGATTTAATAACACATATAGCAAAAACCTTACATTGTATTTCCTCTTTTTGAAGGGCTACAATTTCACATCTGTGCTGCCTGCCCACACCACCACAGATTTACTTGTCTAACACATCAAAATTTCAGACACATTCATGCCTTCTTTCTCGATGATCTTCTCACTTCCTTCTCACTTCCTTCTCTCTTCCAAAGAGCCAAAGCTCACCATGAGCCTGATTCTCCAGCCACACAGCAGTCACTGTCCATTTTATCCTCGGCAGTTTCTCATCATTTCTTCTTGCTTGGAGAATGTTGTTTCTCTATATATTTCCAATTGTTTTACCCTGATACATCTGTAGCCTCATTTATTAATGGAGATTAAAACAACAACAACAAAATTGTCCAGTCCCAAAGTCAACAACCTGAATTAATGAAAACTCCCCAGTAGAGCAGTAGACTGTCCCAGATCTAACTTTAATACATGATTTCAAAGATTCTCTTCTACCTATAAGAAAGAGTGCTGTATTTCAGTTGGGTCCAAGTGGAGAAGCACTCAGCTAGGGTTAGTATATGCTGAGGTTCATGCTTAAGGAGTCAGGCTGAGGGTTTTCAGAGGCTTATTACTACTTTTTTTTTCTCATTCTATTCTCCCTAGGAAAATTCCATCAAAGGAATTTTTTTATCTAACCAATAGGAAAACAGGTGAGTGAGGCAAAATTTCCGATTTGCCAGAACTAAAACACATAGGTATTTTATCCAATATTTCATACTCAATTCACTGCACCCTGGAATGTCCTTTCTTTATATCGTGGGCTTAAATTAATTGAGCCTTGGATTACCTCTACAGCGCATTTCCCTCAGGTGTTTGAGAAGCTGGGATTACTGTTTTAAGTCATCCCTCGCCTGCCCATGCACTGCCTTTAACAAGTCCTCATGATTAAGAGAGCCAGCTGAGCCATGAAAAAAATGGTACCTTTACCAAGTAATGCCAATAATACCACACCTCCTTTTCCTTGGAGGAACCATCTTATCACTTAAAAAAAAAAAAGCTAAAAATACATGGATATGTGTATCTATTCTCTTACGGTTGGTTAAGACCTTGAATAAATTAGATTATGTTTGATAGGAACTTAAGTTTCAAGATGGTTGTGATAGATCCCCAAATGCATAGAAATGGTGCTATAACTGAATAATCCAAGGATAAAACCAGAGAAAATTACTTTTCCCCATACAGTAATTAACTCACGTGGATTTGCAATGTCTCTGCCTAAAAAAAAAAAGATAGAATCAGTGATGTTTTGAAGTATGTCAAGAATTTTCAAAAGATTACTACTTTATACAAAGATGCTATAAATTCCCTCAGAGATGAAAAGGGTGCAGGATTTCTCTGACTCCTCTAGAATAGCCTCATTGACCCATTAGTTTTCAGTCTGTATGTCTAGCCAACTCTTTCCCAAACAACTAGAATGATGCAGCAAGCTGTCAGAGCTGGTGAAAGGAATATTGAAACTTATAAGCTTCTTAGTATTTGCAAATTGAATACTTGTGTTATTCATTGGGAGCTTTAGTAAAAGAAAAGAATCACTTCCTTTTTGAGGTAGTTCACAGTTCTTTAAAAACACTCAAATTATCTCAAAGACTTGTTAAATTTCTGCAGTAAATGTGTTTTAGCAAAAGCTGAATATAAATAGGGACTTCCTTTAGCACAGCATTTTTCAGTGATCAAAGTCAAGTCGTTGTAAGACAAAACAAGTCAGCCTTCCAGTTCAGAGTATCTACAAAAGCAAATTCTCTAGAGTTAAGGGCCAAAATCTCAACAGAAACATGTATATACTTCAAGTTCTATCATGAATTAGAATTAATAATGTCCAGTAAATCTATATGCAAACTCATTATGATAAGGTTACAACTATGCTAAAAAATTCATTTGTATACTTGAATACTAAGGTTTCTCAGGAAGAGGCAGGTCATGAGGTTTGAATTCACTTCAAAATAATTTTTCAGATACTCAGAACTTACCTTTTTGCTGCTAATTTTTCTTTCCCATGAGCCTTTTTGTGTAAAAAATAAATATATTTTTTTACTTTCCCTTCTTTATTATATAAAAGACATATACTATTAGTTATCTATTGCTGCATAACCTATAACTATAAAACTAAACAATTAGAACAATACACATTTAATATCTCACAGTCTCTGTGGGATCAGGAATTCAGACACAGCTTCACTAAGTGGATCCTCTGCTCCAGGGTTTCTCATGAGACTGCAATCACAGTGTCAGCCCAGGGTCCCTAACGCGGCTGCAATCAAGGGGCAGCCCAGGCTGAAGTCATCTCAATGTTCAGCTGAAACAGGATCCACTAGCTCACTCAGTGGTTGGTGGCATGATTTGGTTTCTCCCAAGTTACTAAATTGAGGGCCTCACTTTCTTAAAGGCTGTTCACAGGAGGCTGCCCAGATAACCCTCTCCATCAAAGCTAGCATATGAGGAGATCCAGGGAGAGAGGATATCAACAAGACAGAAGTCATAGTCTTTTATGACGACATTCCATCACTTTTGCTGTAATCTATCTTTGAGAAGCAAGTCACGAAGTCCAGCTACACTCAGGGGAGGGCTAGAATACCAGGAAGTAGGGATCACTGGAAACCATGCCAGAAGCTGCCTACTACAACTATATTTATACTCTTTTTACAGCTCTTTTTTCACATAAGAATAAATTGCAGAAATTATTTGCTCTCAGTTTATAGAGACTTTTTCATGGTCACATAGTAGTCCACTGGTTGTTGTACCATATTCAACCAATTTTTTGTAGTTGGGCATTTAGGTTATTTCCCACATTTTATTATTACAAACAATGACACAGTCAACAGCCCTCTACATTTTTAATTTCACATTTGTGTAGGTGTATCTTCAAAGTAAATCTCTAAAAATGGTCAATAGGTAAATGCATATTTAACTTTATTAGATACTGCAAAATTCCCCTCCACAGGGATTTTAACATTTTGCCCTTACACCAACAGGACAACATATGTTGTTCCACAGCCTTACCAACAAAGTATATTGTCAAGTTTTTATGTTTTTGCCAGTCTTTCAATCGTTCCATATATTTAAAAGCCATTAGATATCTTTTTCTGTAAACTGTTTATGTCTTTTGCCCATTTTTTTTCTATCAGGTTTTGGCCTTTTTTCCCCTCACGTTTTATGACCCCCTTTATATATTAAGAAAATTGGCTCATTGTCTATTATAAGTTGTAGATATTTTCTCCCAATTGGTCATTTGTCTTTTGACTTTGCTGATGATTTTTTTCCCCACACAAAAGTTTTATGTAGTCAAACTTATCAATCTTTAACTTTATTACTTCTGAATTTTAAGTCATAAATAGAAAGTTTTTCCCACACCAAAGTTATAAGAAAATTCACTGATGTTATCTCCTAGAACATGAATAGTTTCATTTTTTTATATTTAAATCTCTCATCCATTTGCAGTTTATTCTAGTGTTTTATGGAAAATGGATCAGAGATTTAAATATAAATTTAAATTTGATGAAATTCTCTTTCATCAAATCTAGCCAAAATACAAAAATCATATACATCAATACATATTGATTTTTGTACCTTAATTTTACATCTTATTACAATGCATCAATATATCCCAAACCACATAAGCACACTGTGCCTATCCATAATCTGAGTAAATGGGAATTTGAGAGACTTCAAGGTTATCCACTATTTATACCTAACCAAAATGCTTGAAATTCTAGTAACTTTTAAAATCCTGGTTAAAGAATTTATTACTGCTAGTTTTAAGGGTGAAGAAATTTTAATGATTACAGTGCATTCTGAAATGTTCCAATTAAATCATAAACAGTAAGGGAAATACTACTTTCATTATACAGGTTAAATCAGTTTTTACTAAACTGATTTACTATTTTAAATAACTAATAATTTTTAGAAACAAAATGAATAAATGCTAATGCTTCAGATAGTGCAATGCCAAGTTTAATACTACCTCAGATATCATATTCAAAGAAATAAAGTTCACACATACTGAATGAACAAACAGATGAATAATACTAATAGGCACTAGGCCATTTATCCATTACAGTAATGAATGCCACCTCATATTCATTTGGTCAGGAAGAAAAATCTAAGCAGTTTCTGTCCACAAACATCAATATTTCTTACTGATAGATGAAATCAAATCACAAAAGCAAGCAACTTTTATTGACGGTTTTCCCTTCACTAAATCTGCTTTCTGACAAGCAATGAAATAATAACACATACTATCAGAATCAAATTCTGTAATCACCAGCAGGAACTCTCTGAAACCTAAATGAAGATGAAGACCCATGTACGGGATGTACTTGAAATCTTAAATAGTTACAATGAGATCACCTCAAATAGTTATTTTTAGCCCAAACACATAAGCCAAAGAACATGAAATACAAATCAATTAAGTTGTCAGAAAATCTCTTCAACTCCAGCCCTATAATGTGAAAACTACACTATGCAAAATTGCTGAGGTTAAAATGCAACATCATTTTAGAAAGAATAATTTTTTTAATGCACACTGAAAGGAAAAGTTTCAGTTGAAGTAAATGTCCTTGAGTTCTTCATGTAAACAAGTTTTGAATGTGGTAATGAGAACCTACTGGATTTATATGCTAGAACTATAGCTCACCTTAACATAAAAAAAAAAAAAAATCAAATTGCAAAGATGCCTTCCCCTTCACCTAATTCTACATTAACCTTCCACTTTTATATTTAACAGTCAATCCCAAGCCAGCTCATCCCACCTCCCTGTAAAGCACTTTAATATTTCTTTCCTTCTATAATAATAACCTAATAAGAGTGTGTAATTTTGCCTCATTTTTCTTTCTTTGAGAGTATTTAGGGAATAATAATAAATGAAGCTTTTGACATTTCGCAGAATTTAGCCACAGCTTTATTAAACTTCACTGAACTCCATCAAGTTCATTTTTATATAGGGCTGAATATCTTAACAGAACTCAAAAACCAATTCATACAACTTCTGATGTTGTACAGTTCCAGATGGGTTTGAGTGTAGTTTTTAGAATAGACCGGAATCAGAAAATAGTAGTTATGTAAAATTTTTTAAAGATTCTGTAAAACCAAAAAAAATTGAACTTTAAAAAATATTAAGAACATATGATATTTAAAAGATAAGGAGAAACTGACTGATAGCATCCTAGTTCAAGATAAAGCTTTCCATCTGTTCTCTTTTGCAGCCAAACAAACCTATCCCCATTATGGAAGATCCATCATTCCAAAATTTCAAACAGCCCTTTTATTTCCCTAATCAGAAGCATGTACAATAGTCAAAAACAAACCTGACAAAACAGGCCTCTTGTCATTTATTGCTGCTTACTCTTGAAGGCATTTCACAGCTTGAATGAGTCTTTGTTTTACCAACTCTACCCCACAAAAAAGCTCACTTGTCAACCCACATAGAAAATAACTCAAATTGTTTCTTTACAACTTGAGATTATAGAGTGGTGGTAACCCTTTCATCCAGAGTACCTTAGCAATGCCAGTTTATTTCTGACTTTTACATTTTAAAGCACCCAAATCAGATGGTTCATTAACTCTCAAATAAAAATTCCTAGTAAGCTTTTAAAAAATAAGAATCAAAAATTGGTTCTTTATCACCAAGGTCACGCAGAAAAATGTAGGAGTAACCAACTGCTCAATGAGTAAGTGCATTTACATTAAAGGTTAATATATTCAGTCTTTCAGTTCAAGAATAAACCATCTGGTTTCAAATGCAGAGTTGAAATGAGTCTATAAAAAGGTAAGAATTCTTGAGAACAGCTCAGAAACATACACCCAGCAACTTCAAGTATTCACTATTTCTTTTTTTTTAATTTTTATAATTTATATTCAAACCTACCAAATGAACATCTGCCTTCGACAAGTCACTGACACACAGTCAATAGGGTATTGCTATCTCTAGATTTCAATCTACCAAGAGTTGTTGTCATTTTAATGTGTCAGTATAGCAGTCAAGTAGACCTATACCTGCCCTAAGAAAAGAATTACATTCCTCTTCTGCCTTCTTCCCTCTACCTATGGGCATCTCCCTCTCCATCTTGTGGGCACAGGGCCATGCAGGGCTGTGACAGAAGTAGGAACCTGTGGCCTCACCCCCATGACTCCCCTGAGGGGAACTGCCATTTTTTGACTTCTCAGCAATACTTGCTACTCTTCCACTACCTCTGTAAGAGTGTCCACCAAATGGAATAAACCACTTTCTTAACCTTGTGGAAACAAACCAAATAACTTCAAGCAAGGTCCAAAATTAAAGGTCAAAATACAATCCTCTGGTCCCCAAAAGTCCTTTGTATCAGTTATTTATTGCAATTTACCAAACTACCCCAAAACTTAGTGGCTCAAAATAGCAATTTATGATGTCTCACAATTCTGAAGGTAGTTCTTCTGTTCCACATGGTGTTGGCTGGGGTCCCTCATGCAGCTGCATTGTTTTGGTAGCTGAGCAGGGGCTGGATCGACCAAGAAGACCTCATTCATATAGCTAGGACTTAGTGTGGTTGTCAGCTGGACAACTCAGTTTTCTCCATGTGGCCTATCATATCATATGGTGACCCATCTATCACCTATCATATGGTGACCCATCTTCCAGGGCCTCCCCACATGGTTCTTCTCACCTCAGGATAGCCCGGAGTTCCCTACATCATGGCAGCTGGATTCCAAGAAAGCAAGAGCAAAACTGCCACTCCCTGAAAACAAGGCCCAGAACTGGCTCACCGTCACTTTTTTGTCTTCAGTATTCTATTGGTCAAAGCAAGTCACAAGGCCAGCCCAGCTCAAGGTGAGAGCGGTGTTCAAGAGGTAGACTGCAACTCTTGATAGGAGTGGAATGCATATATAGGAAAAGGAGGAATTGTTGTGCAGCTATCTTGGGAGACTTTCTATCACATCCTAAGCACAACTTGAATGAAAATTCCTCTAAAGAAGAAGAGAAGGTGTTGTGGGACCTAAAGAAATTTAAAAGCTTTTGCACAGCAAAGGAAACCATAAACAAGACGAAAAGACAACTCTCAGAATGAGAGAAAATATTTGCAAACAAAGCAACTGACAAAGGATTAATCTCCAAAATATACAAGCAGCTTATGCAGCTCAATATCCAAAAAACAAACAACCCAACCCAAAACTGGGCAGAAGACCTAAATAGACATTTATCCAAAGAAGATATACAGATTGCCAACAAACACATGAAAGGATGCTCAGCATCACTGATCATTAGAGAAATGCAGATCAAAACTACAATGAGGTATCACCTCACACCAGTCAGAATGGCTATCTTCAAAAAATCTACAAACAATAAATGCTGGAGAGAGTGTGGAAAAAAGGGAACACTCTTGCACTGTTGGTGGAAATGTAATTTGATACAGCCACTGTGGAAAACGGCATGGAGGTTCCTTAAAAAACTGAAAATAGAACTACCCTATGACCCAGCAATCCCACTACTGGGCATATACCCTGAGAAAACCATAATTCAAAAAGAGTCATGTACCAAAATGTTCATTGCAGCACTATTTACAATAGCCAAGACATGGAAGCAACCTAAGTGTCCATCTACAGATGACTGGATAAAGAAGACGTGGCACATATATACAATGGAATATTACTCAGCCATAAAAAGAAATGAAATTGAGTTATTTGTAATGAGGTGGATGGACCTAGACTCTGTCATACAGAGTGAAGTAAGTCAGAAAAACAAATATCGTATGCTAACATATGTATATGGAATCTAAAAAAAAAAAAAAGGTTCTGAAGAACCTAGGGGCAGGACAGGAATAAAGACACAGACATAGAGAATGGACTTTAGGACACGGGGAGGGGGAAGAGTAAGCTGGGATTAAGTGAAAGAGTGGCATGGACTACCAAATTTTGTAGTGGCATATACACTACCAAATGTAAAATAGATAGCTAGTGGGAAGCAGCCACATAGCACAGGGAGACCAGCTCGGTGCTTTGTGACCACCTAGAGGGGTGGGATACGGAGGGTGGGAGGGAGAAGCAAAAGGGAGGGGATATGGGGATATATGTATACATATAGCTGATTCACTTTGTTATACAGCAGCAACTAACACAACAATGTAAAGCAATTACACTCCAATAAAGATGTTAAAAAAAATTTTTTTAATAAAAAATAGGGTAACATATGTTTACTTGTTAACTCTTTGCTAGCGTAGGAAACAGACATTAAATAATACAAGGAGGAAATGTCAAGAAAAGTCTATTTTTGTTTAATGCTATGATATTTAAAAATCAGGACAGCAATGACATGCTTCTTTTATTCTTAATATTACTCAGTTCCATGATTACTAAAATTTAGTAAAAATACCACTGCAGTAACTAATGAGAGTTACACTGCTATACCAGACCTTTCCCAGCTTGGCTTTCTTTCTTTCTTTTTTTTTTTTTTTTAATAAATTTATTTATTTATTTATTTTTGGCTGCATTGTTGCACTCAGGCTTTCTCTAGTTGCAGCAAGCGGGGGCTACTCTTCATTGTGGTGCCTGGGCTTCTTATTGCGGTGGCTTCTCTTGTGTTGTGGAGCATGGGCTCTAGGCACATGGGCTTCAGTAGTTGTAGCAGGCAGGCTTCAGTAGTTGTGGCTCGCGGGCTCTAGAGCGCAGGATCAGTAGCTGTGGCGCGCGGGCTTAGTTGCTCCACGGCATGTGCGATGTTCCCAGGCCAGGGATCAAACCTGTGTTCCCTGCATTAGCAGGAGGATTCTTAACCACTGTGCCACCAGGGAAGCCCCTTGGCTTGCTTTCAGTCATATCCTACTGCAGTAAACACAGAGGTCTAGGAATTTGAACAGGCGCTACGTAAAGGAGTCAGAGCACCTTTCCCAAAACCACAGATCAGATAGGAGTATCTATTACTGCATTGGTAGCTATGTTAATATTTAGTTAATACTTACACTGTTTTCATCCCCCAGTAATTATTTAAGTCTTGCCAGGGTATAGGCATGTTTGGAAAGAAAATGATGTTATGGTATCAATTCCTACTTTTGAGTACCACTTCAAATTTACAACCAAAGTATGAAGATATTGCTTCCCCAATAACCTCCTTTCTGATGTCCAAGAGATAGAAGGAAAAGAAATTTGAAATAAAAATGGAGGCCCCTCCCCCAGAGGAAGAAGAATAAGAAGTTATATGCCTAAGTACCCTCACTATACACTAAAGTCTTGACTAGCCCCAGGAGCCTTTCTCTTTAAAAGAGCCAACAGTAATTGGACTATGGTGGATTGATCTTTAGAACCATATGGAATGAAGGAAATGCCATCAAATGAGATAGGGAAGACTGGAGCAGGAAAAGGTTTGAAAGGGAAGAGTTTTGGACATAATCCAGTTTGCAATGTCTGTTAGATATCCAAGTGGAGAAGTCAAGTCAGCGGTTAAATACTGATTTCTGTAGTTCAGGCTCTGGGCTGGTGATATAAATTTGGGATTTGTTGGCATCTACTTGGTATATCAGCTATGAGAATGGATGCAATCACCAAGGGAGTGAGTGTGCTGGAATACTTGAGTAATCAAAGGAAAGGGAGAAAAGGGAGCATCAGTTAATGAAACTGAGAAGAACTGGCCAGTGTATCCAGATGCAAACCACAAATCTATGTGAAGAAAGGGTATCAAGGAAGAGGGTGTGAGCAACTGTGTCATATGCTCTGAGAGGTCAAGTAAAAAGAAGACTGAGAATTGACCATTAAAAAACAAAGCAAAAACAAAACGCATTATTTCACAAGCACAATGTCAAACTGCCCTGTGAGACAGCATCTAATCATGCCCTAATAACCACATAAATTTAAATTTTCTAGTCCCATATTCTTCTACTTAAGATTAAGGGAAAAGCTATTAAGTAAACTGGTTTTCTGTCAGACACAAGTGCAAATGTTATTTTTTGATTCCCAAAATCAACATGGCATGACCATATGCCTTATGCTTAGTTACCTCAATAACAGCATTTCCTACAGTGCAGGACACAGCCTGCTGTTAAGATCAGACCCGAGGCTCCAGTACCCATCTGTTTTGAAGTCTCCTTTTCCCTAGTCTTCCTTATCTACAGAAAATGATCTGAGTAAAAGAAAAGAAAATTTAAAAAAAAGAAACAAACAGATATAATACAAGTCAAAAGCTAACCATAAACTGTAAGAGCAACACTGCAACATCCCAAAGATTAAAATTAAAGTTCTACTGAGAAAAAAAGTTAACATTGTCTTGAGTTCTTATCTTTAAGTATATTTTTTCACCAAATCGTAGAACAAGTCAATATGAAGAACTTGCAAGAGGAATCACACACTCTCAAAAAAGAACTTTACCCACTGTCTGACACCTATGTGTTACATATGGCAAGTAAACAGCATAAATGTTAAGAATGTTACTGTTACATTAACAGGGCTGCAAGGATGATGGACTCTTAAAATGCTAGAGTAACTCATTTTTCTCAGGACAGGAAAAAAGACAGAAAGAAAAAAAAGGAAGAGATCAAAATGATAAACTCTCTAGCATTTCATCACATTTCTCTTGATGCCACGATTTTCTTCAAGCCCATGACACTATTATCTTGTCATCCATCTTCCAGCTACAAGAATAAAAGTGTTTATTACTTTACACATTAGCTATATTTCTAATGAAGCAGTGTACAAACAGAACTGTATTTTCCTTATGATTGAGATTATGATTTCAGAGTTCTGAAGCAAGACATACTTTAAAATTATCTTTCAAAATGAAACACAATCAACAATGAGATATGCATGGAATGCCAGTACAGGTGAGACAGCACTGCAGGCACTGTGATTTCAAAGCACAGCTCCTGCTTACAAGGAGGTATGACCTCTGTGCAGTCATAAAAATATATGGGCCTGAAAGGTAACAATAAAGAGGTGGGTAACATTAGCACCAAGTGAGTGATACAGAAAATAAGTGATATGGAACCTCAGGTCTACAAAAGATGACTCCCGAGAGATGTGGTCTAGACAGTCTCCAAAAGCCAATGGATCGTCCCCAGGGCCTTCCAGATGGAGTAAGAATTGAACCTAGAGGGAAGAGACAGGACGTGGCATGGACAAAGGCACAGAGGCGAGGTGGTTCTAGGTCGATGACTAGATACGAACAGTTGAAGTGGAAAATTCAAACAGGAAGATTGAAAAGAAAAGGAAATGAATGGCCATGTGCTAAGGACAGCACCAGTGCTCTTCTTTCCCTCTCATTTCTCTCTTCTTCTCCCCGTACCCCATACCACCCTCTGCCTAGCTTTGAATTAACCATGGCCTCTGGAGTCAGAGAAACTTGAATCCCAACTATACTTCTCACTACCTGTATAACCTGAGAAAGTTATTGAACTATCTGGGCCTCAGTTTCTTTACATATGAATGGTGATAAGTATATCTATTTTTTTTAAATCTTATATTTTTATTATTTTTTATTGGAGTATAATTGCTTTACAATGTTGTGTTAGTTTCTTCTGTACAACAAAGTAAATCAGCTATGTGTATATATACATCCCCTCCCTCTTGGACCTCCCTGCCACTCACCCCTATCCCACCCATCTAGGTCATCAGAGAGCACCGAGCTGAGCTCCCTGTGCTCTACAGCAGGTTCCCATTAGTCATCTATTTTACACATGGTAGTACATACATATTTATAGTAATAATAATACCTAGTACTGTGTTAGGCACCATGCTCAGATCATTTGTACTCATTTAAACCTTATTTAATCCTCAGCTGCCCTCAGGGTATATATTATTTCCTTTGTGCACCGAGAAAATTGATAAGCAGGTCAAATTAGTTGGCCCAAACCATAAAGACAAAAACTGGCAAAGCAAGGAAGGATCAGAGGTGTTGCTGACCCCAAAGTCCTTATTCTTAGCCACTCTGATACACTAGACATAATAAATGCAAGACTTCAGTACAAAGCCTGCAGATAGTACAATGCCTGCTCTTGATATTATCATTACTGTCCAAAATTCTATAAGATGGTTTTTATTTGTTATTCTTATTTTTCTTGCTATTATCATTACTATTACAGATGAGAAAACTGAAGTCCAGAGATTTTATTTAACTTTCCCCATGTGACATTGCTGGTAATTGACAGAGCAAAAATAGACTAGAGTCTGATTAACCAAGTTGTTAGATTTCAAGTTGAGAAGTTCATTTCCCTCCATTAATAGAGCACCACTGCAGTTTGTTTAATGTAGGAATAGAATGATAAAGGCATTGTTTTAGGAGGGTTAATCTGATTCTTGAAGGTTTTACTTAATATTTCCCTAACAGAATCAAAATTTTCTGTCTTTGGACCTCTTCTGTAGTCCACAAATGCCTATATTACTTTGTTATATATGTTGGACATAGTTCTTCCCTCCAGTCTTGACTAGAAGTTCTTTAAGAGGAAAATATATTTCCTATATATCTTTGTATATCCAGAGCTTAGCACAAATGTACCAAATTTAGTGCAGATGCAAAAGTGTTTGATGGATAAATGAATGGATGAATGAGATGGATATGATAAATTCAAATGGAAGCACTTTTAGGAGTCTACATGGCAGTTTCAGGGATTTATGAACCCCATTGAAATTTATATGAAATGTGGACTATACGTACTTAAGTGCATTTTCAAGAAAGAAGTTCCACAGTTCTCGTCAGATTCTCAGAAAGATGCAGGACCTCATAAACATTAAGTGCCATTTGACTCAAGGTAGAGAGTCCAGTTAAAAGTAACTGAATTTGTATAGAAAAAAAAGAAAGGACTAAACTAGTGGTACTGCAATAGATACGGAAATGATAACACAGTAAATGACATTCCATAAATAAGTCTACAGAATTTGACTCCAAAACCAGTAGTCACACAGACATAGAGAACAGACTTGTGGCTGCCAACGGAGAAGCGGGGTGGGAAAGGGAAGGTTTGGGAGTTTGGGATTAGCAAACTATCCCAAATGCAAACTATTGTATATAGGATGGTTACACAACAAGGTCTTACTGTATAGCACAGGGAGCTATATTCAATATTCTGTGATAAACCATGATGGCAAAGAATATGAAAAAGGATATATATGTATAACAGAGTCACTTGGCTCTACTGCAGAAATTAATACAACACTGTAAATCAAGTATACTTCAATAAAATTTAAAAAATAAAACAGCAGTCATTAGGTCTAGCATTGAGCATATAATACTGTGCGGTGTCATTGTAATGGTTAGTTCTAGGGAGATATGGCAGAGACATAACTTTCCCAGCTACCTGGCTTATTTCATGAAATAAGAAATTTAAATTAGAAATTTAAAATGCATATATCACATTCTTACAATCCTACAGTGAAAGCAATCTGCTTGCAAGTGATAGTCTACAAATGTTTACTGAATTCTGATATATGTGAAGAACTAAAAATTAGAGACACAGAGATAAGGAGTAGCAACTGTCTCCCTCCATTTTTGCTGGAAAACTGGAGAAATCTTACTTTAATGAGAAGAAGAAGGCCAGAGATTTTTAAAGTATACTTAATGAATCAGTAATATGATATGGATTGAACCATATATCATGGCCTCTCTGGTAAGACTGAGGGTGTATATTTGTCTCTAGGCATTGTGGGGTTGAGATAAATCATCCTGTGATCTTGCTCTTATTTCCCCCCCACCCCGTTTCTCAGTATTTTTATATGTATTATATTAAGCTTTAAAAAACATGAGTTTTCAATAAAAAATCAAAGAGAGGGCTCCAAAGAAGAAGTCAAAAGAAGATGTTTGGAGAAAATCAGGGCCAGTCAACCTTGCTGTTGGTTAGAGGTTTACAGTGATAGGTACATAAGAATTTCAAGCTGTAGTATTTGTACTAATAGAGATACTTTTCACTGCTTTCTCTCTAGGTGACTGCCAGTATAGCTGGACATCAGCTGCCTTGTTTTATTTCTGGTTTTAAACTAACTAATTCTGGTATTCTGAAAGTGATCATGCATGTTGAATGTACGTGGAAAAAATTATTCAAACTCAAAGGCAAAAGAAAGTTTACAAAAATATTTAACATCTTTGTGAACTAAAAAAGAATGAAAACTGAAGACAGTGTGTGCAGGTACAATCATAGGCCTGCTCTACTCTTGACTCAGAAGCAGCCACTAGTGGCTCAGAGTGTTGCTCCTACAGGATAATAAGGACTAATGTTCCCCTAGAGAGGAGATGTGACAAAGTCAGAGTCATTGCTCGAAGTCAAAGGCTGGAGTGTTGTAACTCCCACAACTTGTTCTTGAGGCAGGTCTAGTTTTATAAGAAGCTCTGGACCAAGTGAGGCAAGAGAAGAACAGCACAGCCTCATCAAAGTCAAGCCAAGCCTCTCTAGGATAAGTGGATGGATGTGCACTATTGCTACTAGATAGTGACAATCAGTTCCATTATGAGACTTGGATCTGGGACGGGACACCAGAGAGCTGGTAGGAAACAAATGCAAAAATAAGACTATGAGGGATGATCCAGAAGTAGAGAGCAGGAAAAAAACAAATGCAAAAATCTCCCACAAAAGCTGATCTTACCATTCGCTTTTGCAATTTTATTGCATGTTATTAGCCAGAGAGGGGGAAAAACATCTAGAGAAGTATAACCAAGCTAGCACCAGTGGTTATTTCTAGAAATTTTGCTTTCTATTACATATTCCTTTTATACTTTTTTTATAATAACTTTATATCGGAAGAAACAAAGACATATATCTTTATGCCTATATTAAAAAAAAAAAACTGATCTCTCTAAACAAAATGCTGGAATCCCATGCAGATGCACAGTGCCAGAAAAAAAACTCAAAAATCAAGTGATAAATTCACTCAAAATTAATTTTATGAAATACTGTGGCAAAAACTTTTTATTTATTTATTTTTTTTGCAGTACGCGGGCCTCTCACTGTTGTGGCCTCTCCCGTTGCGGAGCACAGGCTCCGGATGCGCAGGCTCAGCGGCCATGGCTCACAGGCCCAGCCACTCTGCGGCATGTGGGATCTTGCTGGACCGGGGCACGAACCCGTGTCCCCTGCATCGACAGGCAGACTCTCAACCACTGCGCCACCAGGGAACCCCTATTTTTTAATTGTATACAGTCAAGGTGTACTATAGCAAAGACTTTCAAATAAGTATGTTTAGGTTGTTGAAAGAGATGTATTAGGGAGACCTTCAAGATGGCAGAGGAGTAAGAAGTGGAGATCACCTTCTTCCCCACAAATACATCAGAAATACATCCACATGTGGAACAACTCCTACAGAACACCTACTGAACGCTGAAGACCTCAGACTTCCCAAAAGGCAAGAAACTCCCCAAGTACCTGGGTAGAGTAAAAAAACAGAGACAAAAGAATAGGGACGGGACCTGCACCCCTGGGAGGGAGCTGTGAAAGAGGAAAAGTTTCCACACACTAGGAAGCCCCTTCGCTGGCGGAGACGATGGGGAGTGGCAGGGGGAAGCTTCGGAGCCACGGAGGAGACAGCAGCAACAGGGGTGCAGAGGGCAAGGCAGAGAGATTCCCGCACAGAGGATCGGTGCCTACCAGCACTCATCAGCCTGAGAGGTTTCTCTGCTCACCCGCCAGGGCAGGTGGGGGCTGGGAGCTGAGGCTCAGGCTTCGGAAGTCAGATCCCAGGGAGAGGACTGGGGTTGACTGCGTGAACACAGCCTGAAGTGGGCTAGTGCAACACTGCTAGCCGGGAGGGAGTCCGGGAAAAAGCCTGGACCTTCCTAAGAGGCAAGAGACCATTGTTTCCCTGTGGGCGAGGAGAGGGGATTCAGAGCACCGCCTAAAAGAGCACCAGAGACGGGTGCGAGCCGCGGCTATCAGCACAGACACCAGACATGGGCATGAAATGCCAAGGCTGCTGCTGCAGCCACCAAGAAGCCTGTGTGCAAGCACAGGTCACTATGCACACCTCCCCTCCTAGGAACCTGTGCAGCCCGCCACTGCCAGGGTCTCGTGATCCAGGGACAACTTCCCCGGGAGAACACACGGCACACCTCAGGCTGTTGCAATATCTCACCGGCCTCTGCCGATGCAGGCTTGCCCCGCATTCTGCACCTCGCCCTCCCCCCAGGCTTGAGTGAGCCAGAGCCCCCTAATCAGCTGCTACTTTAACCCCGTCCTGTCTGGGGGGGTAACAGTTGCCCTCAGGTGACCTACACACAGAGGCGGGGCCAAATCCAAAGCCAAAGCCCAGGAGTTGTGCAAACAAAAAGAAGAGAAAGGGAAATCTCTCCCAGCAGCAACAGGAGCAGCGGATTAAATCTCCACAATCAACTTGATGTACCCTGAAACTCTGGAATACCTGAACAGACAACGAATCACCCCAAAATTGAGGCAGTTGACTTGGGGAGCAACTGTAGACTTGCGATTTGCTTTATGCATCTAATGTGCTTCTGGTTTTATGTTTATCCTAGTTTAGTATTTAGAGTTTATTGTCATTGGTAGATTTGCTTATCGATTTGGTTGCTCTCTTCCTTTTTTTTTAATATATAGATATATATTTTTTTCCTTTTTCTTTGTGTGAGTGTATATGTGTATACTTCTTTGTATGATTTTGTCTGTATAACTTTGCTTCTACCATTTGTCCTAGCGTTCTGTCTGGGATTTTGGTTTTTTTTTTTTGTTTTTTTACTATATTTATTGGTGCTTGTTATCATTGGTGGATTTGTTTTTTTTGGTTTGGTTGCTCTCTTCTTTCTTTCTTTCTTTTTTTATTAATTTTTTATTTTTAGTAATTTTTTAATTTATTATTTTAATGACTTTATTTTATTTTATTTTTCTCTTTCTTTCTTTCTTTATTTTTTTCTCCCTTTTATTCTGAGCTGTGTGGCTGACATGGTCTTGGTGGTCTGGCCGGATGTCAGGCCTGTGCCTCTGAGGTGGGAGAGCCGACTTCAGGACATTGGTTCACCAGAGACCTCCTGGCGCCACATAATATCAAATGCCAAAAGCTCTCCCAGAGATCTCATTCTCAATGCTAAGACCCAGTTCCACTCAACGAACAGCAAGCTACAGTGCTGGGCACCCTATGCCAAACAATTAGGAGAGAGGCTGCCCATTAGCAGAGAGGCTCCCTAGAATCATAATAAGGTCACAGACACTCCAAAACACGCCACCAGACACGGCCCTGCCCACCAGAAAGACAAGATCCAACCTCAACCACCACCAGTCCCCTCCACCAGGAAGACTACATAACCCACTGAATCAACATCAGCCACTGGGGGCAGACACCAAAAAAAAAGAGAACTACAAACCTTCAGCCTGCGAAAAAGGAGACCCCAAACACAGTAAGTTAAGCAAAGTGAGAAGACAGAGAAATACACAGCAGATGAAGGAGCAAGGTAAAAACCCACAAGACCAAACAAATCAAGAGGAAATAGGCAGACTACCTGAAAAAGAATTCAGAGTAATGATAGTAAAGCTGATCCAAAATCTTGGAAATAGAATGGAGAAAATACAAGAAATGTTTCACAAGGACCTAGAAGAACTAAAGAGCAAACAAACAATGATGAACAACACAATAAATGAAATAAAAAATTCTCTAGAAGGCATCAATAGCAGAATAACTGAGGCAGAAGAACGGATAAGTGACCTGGAAAATAAAATAGTGGAAATAACTACCTCAGAGAAGAATAAAGAAAAAGGAATGAAAAGAATTGAGGACATTCATAGAGACCTCTGGGACAACATTAAATGCACCAACATTTGAATTATAGGGACCCCAGAAGAAGAAGAGAAATAGAAAGGGACTACGAGAATATTTGAAGAGATAATAGTTGAAAACTTCCCTAATATGGGAAAGGAAATAGTTAATCAAGTGCGGGAAGCACACAGAGTCCCATACAGGATAAATCCAAGAAGAAACACGCCAAGACACATACTAAAATTCTATCAAAAATTAAATACAAAGAAAAAATATTAAAAACAGCAAGGGAAAAACAAAAAATAACATACAATGGAATCCCCATAAGGTTAACAGCTGATCTTTCAGCAGAAACTCTGCAAGCCAGAAGGGAGTAGCAGGACATATTTAAAGTGATGAAGGGAAAAACCTACAACCAAGATGACTCTACCCAGCAAGGATCTCATTCAGATTCGACAGAGAAATTAAAACCTTTACAGACAAGCAAAAGCTAAGAGAATTCAGCACCACCAAGGAACTTCTCTAGGCAGGAAACACAAGAGAAGGAAAAGACCTACAATAACAAACCCCAAACAATTAAGAAAATGGTAACAGGAATATACATAGTGATAACTACTTTAAATGTGAATGGATTAAATGCTCCAAACAAAAGACATAGACTGGCTGAATGGATACAAAAACAAGACTCGTATATATGCTGTCTACAAGAGACCCACTTCAGACCTAGGGACACATACAGACTGAAAGTGAGGGGACGGGAAAATATATTCCATGAAAATGGAAAACAAAAGAAAGCTGGAGTAGCAATTTTCATATCAGACAAAATAGACTTTAAAATAAAGACTATGGGCTTCCCTGGTGGCGCAGTGGTTGAGAGTCTGCCTGCCAATGCAGGGGACATGGGTTCGTGCCCCCATCCGGGAAGATCCCACATGCCGCGGAGTGGCTAGGTCCGTGAGTCATGGCTGCTGAGCCTGCGCGTCCGGAGCCTGTGCTCCGCAACGGGAGAGGCCACAACAGTGAGAGGCCCGCATACCGCAAAAAAATTAATTAATTAATTAAATTTAATTTAATTAAAGACTATTAGAAGAGAGAAAGAAGGACAGTACACATGATCCAGGGATGATTCCAAGATAAGATATAACAATTGTAAGTATTTATGCTCCAAACTTAAGAGCACCTCAATACATAAGGCAAATGCTAACACCCATAAAAGGGGAAATTGACAGTAACACAATCATAGTAGGGAACTTTAACACCCCACTTTCATCAATGCACAGTTCATCCAAAATGAAAATAAATAAGGAAACATAAGCTTTAAATGGCACACTAAACAAGATGGACTTAATTGATATTATAGGACATTCTATCCAAAAACAACAGAATACACTTCCTTCTCAAGTGCTCATGGAACATTCTCCAGGATAGATCATGTATTGAGTCACAAATCAAGCCTTGGTAAATTTAAGAAAATTGAAATAGTATCAAGTATCTTTTCCAACCACAAGGCTATGAGACTAGATATCAATTACAGAAAAAAAATTCTGTTAAAAATACGAACACATGGAGGCTAAACACTACAATACTAAATTACCAAGAGATCACTGAAGAAATCAAAGAGGAAATCAAAAAATACCTAGAAACAAATGACAAAGAAAACACGATTACCCAAAACTTATGAGATGCAGAAAAAGCAGTTCTAAGAGGTAAGTTTATAGCAATACAATCCTACCTCAAGAAACAAGAAACATCTGAAATAAACAACCTAAACCTTACACCTTAAGCAATTAGAGAAAGAAGAACAAAAAAAAAAAACCCAAGTTAGCAGAAGGAAAGAAATCATAAAGATCAGATCAGAAATAAATGAAAAAGAAATAAAGGAAACAATAGGAAAGATCAGTAAAACTAAAAGCTGGTTCTTTGAGAAGATAAACAAAATTCATAAACCATTAGCCAGATTCATCAAGAAAAAAGGGGAGAAGACTCAAATCAATAGAATTAGAAATGAAAAAGGAGAAGTAACAACTGACACTGCAGAAATACAAAGGATCATGAGAGATTACTACAAGCAACTATATGCCAATAAAATGGACAACCTGGAAGAAATGGACAAATTCTTAGAAAAGCAAAACCTTCTGAGACTGAACCAGGAAGAAATAGAAAATATAAACAGACCAGTCACACGCAATGAAACTGAAACTGAAACTGTGATTAAAAATCTTCCAACAAACAAAAGACCAGGACCAGATGGCTTCACAGGTGAATTCTATCAAACATTTACAGAAGAGCTAGCACCTATCCTTCTCAAAATCTTCCAAAATATAGCAGAGGGAGGAACACTCCCAAACTCATTCTACAAGGCTACAATCACCCTGATACCAAAAACAGACAAAGATGTCACAAAAAAAGAAAACTACAGGCCAATAACACTGATGAATATAGATGAAGAAATCCTCAGTAAAATAGTAGCAAACAGAATCCAACAGCACATTAAAAGGATCATACACCACAATCAAGTGGGGTTTATCCCAAGAATGCCAGGATTCTTCAGTATATGTAAATCAATCGATGTGATAAACCATATTAACAAATTGAAGGATAAAAGCCATATGATCAACTCAATAGATGCAGAAAAAGCTTCTGACAAAATTCAACACCCATTTATGATAAAAATCCCTCCAGAAAGTAGGCATACAGGGAACTTACCTCAACATAATAAAGGCCATATATGACAAGCCCACAGTCAACATCACTCTCAATGGTGAAACTGAAACCATTTCCACTAAGATCAGGAACGAAACAAGGTTGCCCTCTCTCACCACTATTATTCAACATAGTTTTGGACGTTTTAGCCATAGCAATCAGAGAATAAAAACAAATAAAAGGAATCCAAATCGGAAAAGAAGAGGTGAAGCTGTCTCTGTTTGCAGATGACATGATACTATACATAGAGAATCCTAAAGATGTTACCATAAAACTATTAAAGCTAATCAATGAATTTGGTAAAGTGGCAGGATAGAAAATTAATGCACAGAAATCTTTGGCATTCCTGTACACTAATGAAGAAAAATCTGAAACAGAAATTAAGGAAACACTCCCATTTACCACTGCAACAAAAAGAATAAAATACCTAGAAATAAACCTACCTAAGTCGACAAAGATCTCTGTGCAGAAAACTATAAGACACTGATGATAGAAATTAAAGATGATACAAACAGATGGAGAGGCATACCATGTTCTTGGATTGGAAGAATCAACATTGTGAAAATGACTATACAACCCAAAGCAATCTACAGATTCTGTGAAATCCCTATCAAACTACCAATGACATTTTTTAAAGAACTAGAACAAAAAATTTCACAATTTCTATGGAAACACAAAAGACCCCGAATAGCCAAAGCAATCTTGAGAAAGAAAAATGGAACTGGAGGAATCATGCTTCTGGACTTCAGACTATACTACAAACCTACAGCAATCAAGACAGTAAGGAACTGGCACAAAAACAGAAATATAGATCAATGCAACAAGATAGAAAGCCCAGAGATAAACTCATGCATATATGGTCACCTTATTTTTGATAAAGGAGGCAAGAATATACAATGGAGAAAAGACAGCCTCTTCAATAAGTGGTGCTGGGAAAACTGGGCACCTACATGTAAAAGAATGAAATTAGAACACTCCCAAACACCATACAGAAAAATAAACTCAAAATGGATTAAAGACCTAAATGTTAGGCCAGACACTATAAAGCTTTAGAGGAAAACATAGGCAGAACACTCTTATGACATAAATCACAGCAAGATCCTTTTTGACCCACCTCCTAGAGAAATGAAAATAAAAACAAAAATAAACAAATGGGACCTAATGAAACTTAAAAGCTTTTACATAGCAAAGGAAACCATAAACAAGACAAAAAGACAACCCTCAAAATGGGAGAAAATATTTTCAAATGAAGCAACTGACAAAGGATTAAACTCCAAAATTTCCAAGCAGCTCATGTAGCTCAATATGAAAAAACAAACAACCCAATCCAAAAATGGGCAGAAGACCTAAATAGACATTTCTCCAAAGAAGATATAGGGATCGCCAACAAACACATGAAAGGATGCTCAACATCACTAATCATTAGAGAAATGCAAATCAAAACTACAATAAGATATCACCTCACACCAGTCAGAATGGCCATCTTCAAAAAATCTACAGACAGGGGCTTCCCTGGTGGCGCAGTGGTTGCGAGTCCCCCTACCAATGCAGCGGACACGGGTTTGTGCCCCGGTCCGGGAAGATCCCACATGCAATGGAACGGCTAGGCCCGTGAGACATGGCTGCTGAGCCTGTGCATCCAGAGCCTGTGCTCCGCAACGGGAGATGCCACAACAGTGAGAGGTCCACGTACCGCAAAAAAAAAAAAAAAAAATCTACAGACAATAAATGCTGGAGAGCGTGTGGACCAAAGGGAACCCTCTTGCACTGTTGGTGGGAATGTAAATTGATACAGCCACTATGGAGAACAGTATGGAGGTTCCTTAAAAAACTAAAATTAGAACTACCATATGATCCAGCAATCCCAATACTGGGCATATACCCTGAGGAAACCATAATTCAAAAAGAGTCATGTACCACAATATTCACTGCAGTTCTATTTACAATACACTGGACATGGAAGCAACCTAAATGTCCATCAACAGATGAATGGATAAAGAAGATGTGGCACATATATACAAGGAATATTACTCAGCCATAAAATGAAACAAAATTGAATTATTTGTAGTGAGTTGGATGGACCTAGAGTCTGTCACACAGAGTGAAGTAAGTCAGAAAAAGAAAAACAAATACTGTATGCTAACACATATATATGGAATCTAAAAAAACCAAAATGGGTCTGAAGAACCTAGGCGCAGGACAGGAATAAAGACGCAAACATAGAGAATGGACTTGAGAACATGGGGAGGGGGAAGGTTAAGTTGGGATGGAGTGAGAGAGTTGCATGGACATATATACACTACCAAATGCAAAATAGATAGCTACTGGGAAGCACCTGCATAGCACAGGGAAATCATCTCGGTGCTTTGTGACCACCTTGAGGGGTGGGATAGGGATGGAGGGAGGAAGATGCAAGAGGGAGGAGATATGGGGATATATGTATATGTATAGCTGATTCACTTTGTTATAAAGCAGAAACTGACACACCATTGTAAAGCAATTATACTCCAATAAAGATGTTGAAAAAAAAAATAAGGAGATGTATTTAAGAAAAACTTGCCTGAAAAAAGTGAAGAAGAAATTATAAAACAAAAAGGCAACAGCGGGCTTCCCTGGTGGCGCAGTGGTTCCCCAATGCAGGGGAAGCGGGTTTGTGCCCCAGTCCGGGAGGATCCCACATGCCACGGAGTGGCTGGGCCCGTGCGCCATGGCCGCTGAGCCTGCGCATCCGAAGCCTGTGCTCCGCAACGGGAGAGGCCACAACAGTGAGAGGCTCGCGCACCGCAAAAAAAAAAAAAAAAAAGAGACAAAAGAGTTTAGACTCAAACACTGGGGAAATTGCCCAGAATGCTGCATAAAGGGACAAAGGAATTTTTTAAAAGAAAGAACAGTCAAGAAATACAGAAAAACAAGTACTAGTCCCGGCCATGATACCTATTTCATAACTGCTGTATTTAGGTATAATTTACATACAATAAATTCAACCATTTTTAAAAAAAAAAAAAAGAAATGTGGAAGATACATTGAGAATCTCCAGTATACACATAAGAGGAGTTCCAGAAGAAAAGAGAGTAGGCCACAGGAGCAGAAATATTTGATGAAGCAATAACTAAGAAATTTTCAGAAGTGAAGCAGTACATGTATCTTCAGATCAAAAATGCACTGCTAGTACCAAGCATAATAAATGAATTCACACCCTGATGCATTATGGTGAAAGTGAAATAACATCAGGAGTGAAAGCATATCAATAACATACCCAAGTAATACATTAGACAGTTTTATCCACATTATTACTTGTATTTTTAAATCTCTCGCATAGTATTTATTTCTTACTCTTTTTTAAAAATATTTATTTAGTTAAGTTATTTTGGCTGCACAGGGTCTTAGCTGCGGCATGCGGGATATTTTTTTAGTTGCGGCATGCGTACTTCTTAGTTGTGGCATGTGGACTCTTAGTTGTGGCATGCGTGCGGGATCTAGTTCCCTGACTAGGGATCAGACCCGGGCACCCTGCATTGGGAGCGCCAAGTCTTACCCACTGGACCACCAGGGAAGTCCCTATTTCTCTACTCTTAATTTTCTTGTCCTTCTCTGATTTAATCTTCTGCACTGTAACATTTTGAGATCAGTAGTATTATTTTACTATAATGTGAGACAAATATTATTTCATTAATGTTTTAGTCCATAAGAACAGAGACCATGTACTCTTTTTCACAGTTCTAACTCCAGCACTTGGAAATGTCTGGTGCATTGTTCTAGTGCCTAATAATGTTTAATAGTTGAAAGAGTAAATACTCTAAGAAATTAAGTGACTTCCCCACCTCTGACTCCTAATAAATGATAAAGCTGAACAACTTGCTGTTGCCTGTTGACTCATTCCGATTTCACCACAGGGTCAAATCCTTAAGTATCCTTTCTGCATAGGCTACTGCCCATCCATTTCCCCTCCATCCATTTCTGGGCCAACGGTTTCTATTAGATCAATGTTATAATTAATCCTGCTTTTTTTTTTTTTAACCGTTCTCTTCTTTTTTGGCTCTTTATTTTGTCATTCAACATGTTATCAGTCACAAATTTAGATAATCCTCAAATTTATTGCACATATTTTTATATCTATATACAGGTTATTGGGACAAATATACCTCAGAAATAGGCAAGTCAAGAAAAGATGATGATTTGGGGAGTTAAGCGCAACTCAACAAATATTTTTTAAGGCCTATGTCCACAACAAGATGCTAGGTACGGCCCTCAAAAATATTATGTAGTATATTAGAAAAGCACATTATAAATATATAAATATGATAGAGGATGATGATGGGGGAAAGTAATATGCTACAGCATTCTAAAAAGAAAAGATGATATCTCTTTGGGGGGCATAGGGAAACATCACTGAGTACGTGCCTATTGTGAGGGCCTTGCAGAGAGTACCAGCACATTGACAGAAGGATATGGAAGTAGAATTCCAGTTCAAGAAAAAAAATGAGCAAAAAACTGGAAGCAGAAAAATATGGGACTATTTAAAATGCAGCAATCTCTTAACTTGGTCTTCACGATAGAGTATGTGTGGAAAAGTAACAAAGAAGAAGAAAAGGTTGGAAATATGGCTTGAGGATATATAGAGCCTTGAATGTCATACTGGAGACCTTGTATATAATTTAGTAGGCAACAAGGAGCCATTAAAGATTTTTTTAAAAGAGAAACTGTATTATATCAAAGATACGCTTTTTGGTGTTTGAATATGGAGTTAGTACTTATACCCATGAATTTAAGTTTTGGCAGAATATCTAGGGGGAAGTGCATAGTTGAGAATGAAAGATGGCACTCAGGAGAGGAACTGGAGCTAGAGACGATGATTAACATCTTGGGAGTGAATAGGGACAAAGACAAATGTAAAACACATTAGGCAGCTGTTCAAGGATCCAGTCAGTGAGCTTGGGGCAGTCAGCAATGATGAGTGCTTCATTAAGTCAAGAGGAAATAAGATTAAGAAAAAGACCTGGATCTGGCCTTTAGAAAATGTTCTTCAATGTCAAATATCAGTACCAGTGGGATGGGTAAGGGCAGAAGCCTGAATGGTAGAGATAATAAATTAAACTGTAAAATAGGAGAAAGAACTAATGTCCTATGGGAAAATCTGGTAGAAAAAGGTGACCAGTAGGAGAGTGGAATGGGGTTACTTAGGATAAGGGAATCCTGAGCATTCTTTTGACATAGGGGAAGAATTAGGGCTCTTCTCTTTGTGCTAATGTCACAAACTCTCAAAGTACCCATTTCTCTGTCTTGTGATGCCTGTTTACTGCTCACTCCTCCATGCTAGACTGTAAGTTAATCAAGGGCAGATGCTGTGTCTTATTCACTGTTGTTTTCCCAGCAACTAACCCACTGCCCAACACACTGAAGATACAATACAAATATTTTAAGGTTCAAGAAAAGGTTTAAAAATGGTATGAGGGAAAATGAAATTGGTATAGCAAGGTCCTGGAGGATGTGTGTAGGATCAGGAATAGGATGAAGGGCTAAATGTGGGTGAAAATAGTGGTTTATTATCTCATTATCCCCAGTGGTTTATTTGAAGAGTTTAAAAAGTCACATTATAAAATTTTTGATATAGAAAATAAATACTAACCTATATAGGCAGTATATATTCTTTCCAAAGTTAGAACACAGGTAATCTGAGAGTTATGTCCCTATAAAAGGAGTGTTCTGTTTTCAGCTTTGAAATACCCATTCAAAAAATGTGTGTGGGGCTTCCCTGGTGGCACAGTGGTTGAGAGTCCACCTGCTGATGCAGGGGACACAGGTTCGTGCCCCAGTCCGGGAAGATCCCACATGCCGCGGAGTGGCTGGGCCCGTGAGCCATGGCTGCTGAGCCTGCGCGCCCGGAGCCTGTGTTCCGCAACAGGAGAGGCCACAACAGTGAGAGGCCCGTGTACCGCAAAAACAAAACAAAAAAACCAAAAAAAAAAATCTGTGTGATCTTAAATAGTATTTTAAATAATAAATAAATAAGCTTGAAAGTTAAAGCAAGAAAAATTAATCCTGATCCAAGAAGAAAAAGCTGGAAAATCTAAGAAATCTTTGATGAGCAGAAAGGGGAAGAAAGTCACATAGCATAGAAGCTATAGATAAAACTCAAGAGAATATTCATTGTCCCCATACTACCCCCACGGCCTTCTTTGCTTGTTTGGCTGGTTTGGGGGTTTTGCTTTTGCCAAGTATTTCTGGCCCTGTGAGAATAAAGAAGACAGGGTATGGATGTTCGTATTTCAAATACACATGAGTTTCCAGGTTGTTCTATGGTACCAGTTGGAAGCTGTATTTTAAGAATTTGAGAAAAAGAGGAATAAAGGTATCACTGTACCTGCCAGGAATCGACTTGGTCCCCAAAGTAGCCACATGGTGAGAACCTGTCTCTTGGAGGCTCTGGAGATAGAGTCTATCTTGATGTCCAGCAGTTTTGGGTGAGGTCAGAGTGATTGAAGGTGGCAATGTTTTCTATTCCAACTTATCCAGGTGAACAGATTTCAACAGAATAATTATTATGTAAGATGCCTCTAGTTTCAGTTCCTGAAATTTCAAATGTGAATGAGATTGGGGGAGGTAGTAGCAATGAACACAGAAAGCTGTAAGGAAGTAATGGTGTTTCTCCTGATGTCCCAATTAAGTGAGAGACTCCATAAGACGAAAGCAAATATGCCTATGCCCATTAGGTATGCTGTCACCTCTGAACTCATTCAGATGCAGCAACTGAATCTCAGATGTGAAGTGATTTGCCTATACAGGCCCACATGGTGAGCTAATCACAGTGCCAGGATCAGAATGTATCATCCCCCAATTTTCAGTCTGTTCCTGAGTCTTGAGCCATTAGCCTATTATGATTTTACTCTTCAATTTATCCAGAGATACCTTTATTGTATTTACATTGTATTTCTGTTTAATGTTTCTCTTTCCACCCAAGCAGTCTGTCTTCTAAAACTTTGCTGGCCTTCACAATTATCTCTTTCCCAGTGTGATACCATCTTCTCCACAGCCCTCCATACCCGCAGTGGGCTAGGTTAGTCATAACTCTGTAGGGATTTTCAGGTTTTGAAGAACAAAGTGATTTCTCATGCAAAGGCAAAACATTACACTGGTTTCATACATCCCCGGAGCACTAATCACCTTAGAGTTCTGGTCCCAGAAGAACAGATGTGTTTCTCTAGTCCTAACACCAAAATTACTCTTTTGGTAACTTTTAATGCTGTTGAAGAAACAAAGCTCCATAACAGAGGGAAAGACAAAATAACATGGCAATACTACCAGATCAATTTTCAACAGTAAGTATGAACTGTGCTTTTTCAATTTCTTTTCATTTCATGAAATACTGGGCAAACACTAATAATTGTCCCTCATTCTCTCTCTGAAAACGAATCCCTTTTTATAAGAGAAAAAAATACTAAAACATGGAGAATGCTTTGCTATAATTCATTCAAGCCAGATCATTTGCACATCAGCATACCAAACTGCTTTTGCACATCAGGACCTAGAATCATAAGTTAACTGGCCATGCAAGGCACCAAAAAGTGATCTAGTACAACTCACTACCTTCATTAAGAGGGGGACTCTCAAATCACCTAGGATAGAAGAGGTTTTTAATGACCTTTAAAGAAAAATATATCTTCCTTCTTTCTAATATTTAACAATGTTGAGAGAAAGGAAGGAAGGAAGGAAGGAAGGAAGGAAGGAAGGATGAAAGAAAGAAAGAAAGAAAGAAAGAAAGAAAGAAAGAAAGAAAGAAAGAAAGAAAGAAAGAAAGAAAGAAAGAAAGAAAGAAAGAAAGAAAGAAAGAAAGAAAAAGAAAGAAAGAAAGAAAGAAAGAAAGAAAGAAAGAAAGAAAGAAAGAAAGAAAGAAAGAAAGAAAGAAAGAAAAAGAAAATTCCATTATATCCAACCAAAATGCTTTAAGGAGCAACAGTAAAATAGCATAAGAGTTTTGCTTTATTTCATAACATACTGTTAATTTCTTAATGACATATTTGATGACTATGGTGGGAAAAGTAAAATTGCATATGTATAATTTATATAATTCATAATTTATATAGCTTTATATTTCCAAATATTTAATACTGGCTCTTAAAAATAACAGATCATTGTTTAGGGTGATATAAACAAACAGCATGAACTAAGCCTCCTACACAACATGCTGTTACATAAAACCTGGAGGAAGTAATTCTAGAGGCAACTTTGTATCTTAGAAATAGTTATATTTAGTGGTAGAAGCAATGAATTGATTTAAATAAAAAACTGAACTGAGCAATAACTAAAGAATAATTTTCTCTCCATCATGTAAGACTTGGACAATATTCCCTTTTAAAGGGATTATGTAAGTGAATTATAGTTTCTAAAAGGGGTATTATGTTTTCACAAAGATGTTTTTTACAGAGACTAAAATTTTAGTAGGCGATTATTTAAATACTTTTTCTTAACTTTAAATCTCTTGGCGTTTGTATTGCCTGATATTGACAGTTTAGCTCCCAGATTTGCACATTCCAGACTCAGTATTTTTAAAAAATCACCAATAGCTTTCTTGTTACAATATGATGTACCTTTTATTAAAATTCCCTGCCCATGCTTGTGCCACCGTTTCCAAGGTTACTCCAAACAGAGGATGCAGAGAAGTGACAAGGTTGGTGACAGATAAAGATAATGGCTTTCTAGGAAAAGTTTATGCAAAACTTCAAAGGACTTCAAAATTCCTATGGGTCATTTCATTTGCCATTGAAAAGAAGAATCAGAGCAATTCCTAGGTCATGGTACACACGATTTGTTCAAGGACCTTCTCTAGATTTTGTTATTGTCCAGATACTTAAGTGCAATCTTCACCTGGATACAGAGACCCCCAAGAGAACTGTGGATAAAATTCAGGGGATCAGTGAATGTTGATTGGAAAAAGTAACATTTTTATTTTCACTGAACTCTAAATGAAATTTATCATTTCCTGAAATTATGAGGCAATGAACCACAATGGTATTAAAGTCCTTATGACTTTGTCACCAATAGAAATCATAGATATTTCCATATCACAATATGGTTGTTGCAGATATTCTAAAATCTATGATTCATTTATGTTCATATCTACCTTAAAGTAGGGTAGTTATGTATGCTGATAGAGTAGGGGGTCTCTAGAGAAAGAGAACCAGGGATGGCTTTCTTGACATGAGAAGCCATTTTAGACATAAGCCATTTCGTGATCTAAGCCTGGCCACAACACTTGCCCCTGAACAGGTCTCAGTAATTAATAATCGTAAGGGAAAAAAGGAGTGCAGGAACAAAGGAAAAGCAGTCATGAAACAATAGTTCAGAGATAAAATAAAGTCCTAGTTCCTCCTCGAGGAACATACATAAGATTCTGATACATATCTTTGAGTTCTGTAGTAACTAAGGTCCTCACCCAGGTGGAGGATGGAGACTACCAGCTAAGACCTCAGACTGGTCAGTGGGAACCTGAGGAATGATGGTGCTGACCTTTTCTGGCCCTCGTGACTTCAACCAACTAAAGTTTGGACTCTGGCAACCTTTGCCCCAGTTCTATGCTGAATTCTCCTCTGCTGAAGCCCCTTCATGAGTATGCATATACCAGCCCAGCTCGTATGTGAATATGCATGTACCCTTGGCTTAAAACTTCCCCAGTTTAGCTGTTCCAGGAGACACTGCTGGTGTTCTCCAGACTTGCTGCAAGAAACAAATCCTTTCTTCTCCTGATCTTTGGCTTGGCTGTGTCTTTTAGCTCAACACCCACCAAGAGACGAACCCAGTTTTCAGGTAACAATTATTATTATAAAACCCCCAGTTTTTAAATCTTTTTATGACTACATTTAAATATAATTTATTTCCTTTGCAATCCTATATGTTTCACTTTATACATTTAAAAATTATTCTATAGATACAGAATTACAAATTCTATTTGTAATCCTATATGTTTTACTTTATGCATTTAAAAATTATTCTGTGACAACAGGAGTAGCTTTGTTAACCTGCTCCCCAAAGAAACTGGTGAAAATTATTTTTGGAAAACAATCATTCATAGACTCTGGAAATAATCCTAAGTACAAACAAAATTTTTTTAAAAAATATCAATTCAATAAAATCTATGAAAATTCAACTAAAAAAGATGAGAGTCTGTGGTATTTGAATTGAGACTGTTCCTTCCCTCTCTTCTCCCAGCTCAGCAAGGTGGAGACTCCATCCAGACTGCTGTAGTCAAGAACACAGGACTCCCTCTCTCCCCAGCTCCTGGCCAGAAGGCTGGGACTTCAGTGTTTCTCCTCCTGTCCCCAGCTGCCTGCTGCTGATGTTCAGCCCCAGGCAAGTATTATTAAGAGGTGAGGGTTCTCTTTTTCCTGTCCAAACCCTACTCATGGAATGTTGGCTCTGCCTTTGGTATGGCACACTGAAAATTCGGGACCCCATTAGCCCTTTCCCCTACTCATGAGGTAATGGCTCCTTACCAGGAAAACCAAGAGAACCTCAGGATGCTGACGCCCCTCCACTGAGTACTTAGCTCCTAGAGCAGGGATGTCACTCAGAGAGAAGCTTGCCATTGTCTCAAGCCAACCTCCAGAGCCCTAATTCAGAGATTTTGCCTGTGGGGAGAAGCAGGCTGTATAATTAAATGAATTTTTTTAAAAAACCTCCTATTCCCAAAGGAACAAACGTCATCTGAGATAGAACATGAAGGAGTTTAAGCCTAAAAGGACTCTCAAGAAGAGTAGAGGTCGTGATGAAAGGCAGTTGGGAAGAGATGTGTGGATCTAATGAAAATACAACCTAGATGGTAAATTGGCTAATTTGCAGTAGAGAACCAGGGTCAGGAAATACCAAACACTGACCTCAGGAACTATAAAGGAGCCACAATTTGATTAGCTTCGTTTCTGTGGCAAGTTATGTCCCAGGACATTGCTGGAAACAATAGCGCAATCAGTCACCAACTAGTGAAATTTAACAACTGTGTATGGTTTGGGAAAAGAGTGAACTACTGGGACCACTGTCATCTTAGAATGACTGCTGGCATACCCAATCTGCACTTCCCTGAGGTGCAGTATCAGAGATTTAACACTGTGGGGGTAGAGAGGGAGAGGAAAATAGACTTCATTAAAATAATCCTGGCAGTCATTATACAAATAAACAAGCGAATAACAAGACGAAAGGGGTGGGGGCCAGGGGGCGGGGTGGGGGGCAGTTGGAGCCATACACAGATTTGCTACAGTGTATCAAAGATATCCAGTTTCCAACAACAAAATCATGAATCATGGAAAGTATTACACCAGAAAAAAAGCTGGCAACAGAAGCTGCCTGTGAGAGTGTCAAAGTGAGAGATGTCAGATATAAAAGAAAAAGGATTTCAAAGTAGCCATTATAAATATGTTCACAGAACTACAGGAAAGAATGTCTAAAGAAGTAAAGAAAGGGATGATGGCAATGTTTCATTAAATAGAGAATATCAATAAAGAGATAGAAATTAGAAAAAAGAACCAAACGAAATAGAAAAACACAATAACTGACATAAAAAATTCACTGTAGGGACTCAAAAGTAGATTTGAACTAGCAGAGGAAAGAAATAGTGAACTTGAAGATAGATTGGTAATGATTATGCAAGATGAAGAACAGAGAGAAAAAAGAATGAAGAAAAATGAACGGATCCTCAAAGAAATGTGGGTACCATTAAGCATACCAACACCCTCATTGATGGAAGTACCAGCAGGAGAGGCGAGAGAAGAGAAAATATATTCAAAGAAATAATGGCTGAACACTTCCCAAATTTATTGAAAAATAATAACCTACACATACAGGGAGCAAAATGAACTCTAAGCAAGAAAACACAGACAAATACATTATAGTATAAAAGTCAAAAACAAGGAGAAAATGTTGAAATCAGCAAGAAAAAGTTTGTTTTGAGAAGTTCAGGCACTAGACTGCCACAGGGTCCAATGACACAGAACAAAGTTGAAGACCCTCAGGCATAGTCATATAGAATAAAATAACTGACCACAGGGCACAGTGGGAGGGGGAAAAACCCCAGTTTTCAATCTGCTTTTGTCAAAATGCTGCAGAAGAAAAAGTGTCCATAATCAAAATAAAGGGGAGGGGGCGGGTGGCGGACGTTGGGTTAAACAAAATTAAGTAGATTTTGTTACTACAGGACTTGTCATAAATTTTAAAATGTCAATTGTGACTCTCAGGTATGGGTAACACTTACATCATTTCCCAAATTTCTTTAACCATAAAAAACATTTTTGAAGTACCTCTCCAGGCTCAAGGTTTGAAGAGCACTTTCAGAAACACTGACCTGCAGTTAATAAAAGTGAGGGGTATTGATAACTGCTGGGATCAGCTGGCATCTCTGTTTCCTATATGTCTGCATCAGGCACTACTTTCTCTTAAGGGCACCCATAATAGACCACTACCCATATTTTTAAGGACATCCTAGGTCAAAGGCTGTCTGAGGTTCCTGGTAGTGCTGCTTGCAAAGGTCCCCAAATTTAAGTCACCCTAAGGGGTGACTATGCCCTAGCCTGTCTTTTTTGATCTGGGGATCACATTCTGTTAAAAATCTTTAGACTCTATTAATGAGTGCAAAAAATGACAACACTGCTAATGGGCTTCTATACATGGAAAATTTCTTCCCATTCCTGTTTCTAGTCTTAGGTGCTGGTTTATAATAACAGCCTATCAAAATGTTGCATGCCGCTTCAAAAAACGTAGTTATCATCTGAGAGCTATACTTAACATCAAATGCCAAGGCAGATTTATCAGCAGCTGAGGCCTGGAGCACAGCCAGTTCATGGCACTGAAGATTTGCTCACTGCAACTCACCATCAGAGGGTGTATGTTAGAGGAGGATGGACTCAAGCCAGATATCAAGAGCTATGGCTCAGCAACTTGAATCAGGGTGACAGCAAACAAGGACTGGAGGAGCAGCATAAAAGCACACGAAGACAACTTCAAAAAATATAATATTGCTGTTGCCTGTCAGAAAATAGCAATAGCAGCACAGAGGCCAACTTTAGTGTGCCAGGAGGTGAAGTGGCTTTTTTTGTTTTTTAACAAAAATGCTTACAGCCTCTAAGAGAAAATGTGACTCATAAAAAGAACTAAGCACTATCTACAATGCAAACAGACAAATAAATAGATGGAAACTCACTATGGAAATTACCTTAGTCTAATCAAGTGTATCATCAAATAAAAATATTCTACATAGAAAACATGGTTCCTGGGCTTCCCTGGTGGCGCAGTGGTTGAGAGTCCGCCTGCCGATGCAAGGGACACAGGTTCGTGCCCAAGTCCGGGAGGATCCCACGTGCTGTGGAGCGGCTGGGCCCGTGAGCCATGGCCGCTGAGCCTGCGCTTCCGGAGCCTGTGCTCCGCAATGGGAGAGGCCACAACAGTGAGAGGCCGGCGTACCACAAAAAAACAAACAAACAAAAAACAAACAAACATGGTTCCTATATATTCTATATGGTCGTTGACCTTTGCTTCTCTAATCCTCCTAACAGTTACGTGAGTTTGTAAATCTCTGAACTGAATCCCATCCAGCCTGAAATACTTAGAATGGTTTCTGTTTTCCTGATCAAAATAATTGTACTGCATTTTTCCAATTAGGAAGGCCATGGACAATCGACTGAATGATTATAGGGACAGGATTTTACTTTCCTAGAAAGTTGTGCCCAAGTTAGTGAGCATTAAATACTGACTCTTTAACAGATTAATGAAAGGATAGAGTAGAAGTCTACCCTAGCTATGGTGGCCTTCCTATAAGAAGGCCTCTTTCTGAGTAGAAAAAGGAGCAAGTGAGGGAAAAATCTACTGCATGCATAAGATAAAACCAAGAGACAAACAATTACCAACAGCAACAAAAGCAGATCTCAAGGACCCAGAACAACTCTGGATAACAAAGGGGTGGCAAGCAGGAAGATAAGCATCATAGGTAAGAATATCTTATAGTTAGTTAAGAATATAGTTAAGAATATCTTAACTAAAAGAGAACCAATAGGCAATCAGAAATCCAAGGATTATACCAAGAATCTGTAAAATTGAAAGAGCTCACCTATCATATTGACTTTTTTTAATGATAATATCTCATTTTGGCAAATTCAGAAATGCAACCACGTATACATAGTGCTGATGGGAATACAAATTGCTACACTGATTTAGGAGAGCAGTTTGGTGATATGTTTTAAATGTTTAAAGATGTTCAGGGTTTTGACCATGCATTTCTACATCTAGAAAATTTTTCTACCAAAATCACACTTTTGTTTAAAGGAAAAAGCGTGTGTGTCTCTAAGTGCTTTAAGAATGGCTGGATGAACAGTCTACAGAATACCAACTGATTCCTTCTGTGTATTGAAGAAGCAGGTAAATGTTTGTTTTGTTTTAATCTTCTTTATTTTTTTTGGAATCTTCTCTGATAAACAGTTACTAATTCTATAATACATAAAATATAATACACTCATATAACAATTGAAAGGGCAATAGAGTGAAAATACACACAGGTGTCAGGAAAACTTGATCGTAGTTTTATGTCTCTTGTTAATTATTCTGTGGTTCCAAGGAGGCAAGAGTTAATTTTAGATGCGTTGCTTTAGACCCTACAGTTAGTAACTGGTAAAGGGAGTCTCCTAATCAAAGTGGTGAAGCCAGCAACTGAGGAGCAACAATTCCTAGTGGAAAAAAAAAAAATCCAAAGCCAACAAACATCACCCTAACACAAATAGAGCCTCCAGTCTCTGACTCTCATTCAAAAATATATATAGGGAGACTTAGGAGGAGTGGAAGGGAATAGCATGATATAGTCTAGGAATAGAATGGAAGAGAATAAACATTATCTTCACTATTTCTGCTCTTCCAGGCTTCCTAAAGTAGTCCACATTTCATCCATTATACCTTTTCAGCAAGGCCAGGAAAATTGTTTTAAAAAATCAAGGAAAAGGAAAACTTCAAAAACAGAATAATGCTAATTTTTTAAATTCAATGAAATTTCTTTTTCTAATAGTCTGTGAGACCCAGGAGGACAGAGGCCTAGTCTCAGTTGTCTTTTCATTTTCAATGCTTAGGAAAGCATGTGGCTCAAGGAAGTTTGATGAACAAATGGATGAATGAATGAATGAACAAATGAATAAACAAATAACAATTTTAATCTTTTCAATAAGTCTCTAAAACCATCCCATTTTATCCAGAAAAGTGCCAGTAACAAATCAAATCAAGTATCTTTCGAATAATATGCAAATATACAAAATAAACTTATAAGAATTTTCACTACTTCAATTTTATTGGTATTTGTGTTAAATTCAACTCCTACCCCCATTCATCAGGCTCCTAACAAGTCTATCAAGAGGATGCTGGTTGCCACACTTCTTTAGGTATTTCAGGGCCCTGTGCTTCCATGACTGAATCATTGAGAAGAAACATTTAGGTAGTTGACCCACAGTGAATTTAACAAGCGTTTGACATGCATCAGCAGTATCAAAGTCGACTCATACACAGATGAAATTTGTGCTGACTGGGTGACAGCCTTTATTGTGAGACAGTGAGGGGCTTGAGGGCCTTTATTGTGAATGAGAATGACAGCACTTCAGAAAGGCCTGATGCAAATTCTTTGACAGGTTATATAGTCACATACAAAAGTATCCTTGCTGCTGTCATACATCATCATTATTTTTTAACGTCAAACCTGTATTACACTGAATAAAAAAACTAAAGAAAAATTCTAGTCCTGACTGCATGTGAAATAACAAATTAAAAATGATTTCAATCCCAAATCCAGACCATGATAAAAGAAAACCAGTGACCTCTGTTGTTCTCATGCTTGTGGTTTAAAAAACAATTCGATTATTTTATTAGCAAATATATTTTAATTTAATCATTTCAATTATTTAGCAAATACTTGAACAATATCACAGTATCAATGGATTTACAGAGGTGTGTTCCATTTTTTCCAAGAAAATTCATTCAAGGTCAAATTCATTCTGGACTGAGTAAGTTTAGTCATCTCTGTAGGTTCCTGCCTTCATTTCTTGCTAAAGTAGGCCATTCCCTTTTTTATTCTCAGTCTAGCCCTTCTATGAGCTAAATGCTCCTACTATAGTTTTCACACTCCATGAAACTATTGCCTACATAGACCTCTATTTAGTGCCTCCTACTGGACTTTCTTGACACTGTGTTTTGCCCACCTGCCTTTGGGACACTTACTTTTTCCCTGCTTAATAACAGTAAAAGCTCTAACTTTCTGAACGTAACCTAGGGCTGTCATTGCGCTGGAAACTTTACACCAGTTATCTCTAATACTCACCACAGCCCATCAAGGCAGGTAATAGCATCACTGTTTTACTGGTAAAGAAGCTGGAGCTGAGAAGACTGAGCAATTCGTCCTGGGAGATGATATACAGGAAAAGCACATGGCCTTGGAGTTAAAAAAATCTGAGAGGTCCTACCATTAACCAAGTATATGATCCTAAGCAAGTTCATTTGACCTCTCTAAGCCTCAATTTCCTCATGAGTAAAACAAGAATACTAAAGTATAATAGGGAGTTTAGGGTGGTGGGCAGGGAGATGCTCACCTGTGGAGTTGAACCTCCTATGCCCATGCCATATAATTTTTCTTTCCTGATTAAGGGAAAAGAAAATATTAGTAACTTATAATTACTATCCCCAGGATGGATTGCCTAAGATCACTGCATTCTCTCATTTAAGATTTTTACATGTTTTCCTGAGGGCGAATGAATGACATACATAAATCCCACACCCCGACTTAGGCATACTTCACCTATAACATATCAGCTGCCCCAAACTATATAAGCAAATGCTTGTCCTTTTTTTAAGGCATTGCACTTTGCCGTTTTTTGAGACCAGGAGAAAGAGCCAGTAGGATTAAGACCTAGAGAGTCTCAAGATTTCTTCACTGGCCACAGCCTCTACCATCTCTGGACCTTGTAAAGGTTGTAATAAGTTGCTAGAGAAAGAGAGTCCAGAAATTCTCCACAAGTATCCAGCAGTCAGTTTCTGTGTTGCCCTCTGACTTCCACTGCAAACATTAACATTTAACAAGGCTTGACATAGGACCCTCAGACAGTTGAAATCTTTCACTTCCCAGTAGATAGCTAAAAGTAGGCTTTGAGTACTTCATTAAAAAGAGGGAATCAAAGGTCATATGAAGACTTTGACCAGTTTTTGTCTGTTCCTGTCCTGATACTCACTTCTCTTTGCAATTAAAAGGACCTCAGTCTGGCCCAGAGAAGGGAGTCACTCATAATTTTCATGAGATCCTACAGCATAATGGCAAATGAAAATAATAAAACCCTGCTCTTTTAGATGAAAAAAATATAGAATCAGAAATATGATTCTATCTTTAAGAAATTAGTCAGTTTTAATAAAAGTAGACTCTGAGGTACCCACGTGAAGTTTTTGTTTATCCAGAGGCAGTGGAATATATTGCCTCTGGCAATACCACTGACAATGCCATTTTGGGTTACCAAGCTCATTGGTGGACTACCACCAGTGAGCTAGTCTCAACTCTCCCGTCTTTCCTTCTTCATGGGTGTTCACCCTCCCTAAGTTTCCTGGCATACAAGGTCAAGGAGATAAGAGCACTCTCTCATTTGTACAGAACTGTCTTTATACTAGAATATATATACATATAGTACATATTAAAAAATAATTTTATAAATATGTGTTTATATGTATGTGTATATGTGTGTTTATATAAACAGCAGTGTTGGGTGAACTTTGAGCTTTGTAAAATACAGAGTCATAATACATGACTGGTATTAAAAATATCAACACATTATAAATCTGTACCTGAAAATCATTTATGATATAAACTTGCTCTGGTTTTTTTTTTTCTTCCTCCTTTTCCCATCTCTATCTTCTCTTTTCTAAAAGTAGAAAACTCAGTGTAATTTCTGGTGCTTGAAAAGTAATATACTCTGAGCATCTCTCCACTGCAGTGGTTTGTAGGAAGTTTGTATTATTAAAAATACTTCTAACAATTTCTACCCCTAAAAACAATGCTTAGATTATTTTTAATCTTTGGCAATAATGTCTATCTCATGGGGTTGCTGCAAAAATTACGTGACATATTTATAAAGTACTTAGTATGCAATACATAATTATATGATATTCTCTATCACTTAACCTCATAAGTAATGAAACACAAACCCAGGTTTTGCCATTTCGGTCACTTAGGCAAATTAATTTACTTTTTGGTACCCAGTTTCCTTGCCTATAAAAAGGAGATAATAATAGTATCTATCTCACAGGATCGTTATGAAGATTAAAGTTAATATATGAAGCATCCAGGCCAATGCCTGGCATGTAATAAAGCTCATACATTAGATACCATCATCATCATCATTATTATCGTTCCAGGCAGGACTTTAACACACATCTATCTTTAAAACCTGAAAGCTTCTCAACCTATTGCCTACTAGCCTGAACCTAGTCTGATTTCCTGCTGTCTGAAATATCCAAAAATGCCTTCTCTACTTGGCTTATCTGATATTCAGGTTCCCAGGTTGGGAACAGGCTCCCTCTGGCCTTCCATCTGCTGACTAAACCTTGATTGCAGAAATAACCAAGCCTTTGATGAAGCATCTTTCCCCTCTTCTAGGGTTGCCAGATAAAGTACAGGAGACCAACTTAACTTTTAATTTCAGATAAGAAATGAACATTTTTAGTGTAAGTATACTATCTTAGTCTATCTGGGCTGCTATAACAAAATACCACAGACTAGGTGGCTACAAACAACAGAAATTTATTTCTCACAGTCCTGGAAGCTGGAGGTCCAAGACCAGGGTGCTAGCATGGTTTCGGTGAAGACCCTCTCCAGGTTGCAGACTGCTGACCTCTTTCTGGTCCTCACATGGAAGGGATGAGCTAGCTCTCTGGAGCCTCTTTTATGAGGGTACTAATTTCATTCATGAGGATTCCACACTCATGACCTAATCACCTCCTAATACCATCACTCCGGGCATTAGGATTTCAACATATGAATTTGGGGGGGATACATTCAGACCATAGCATATACCCTAAATATTGCATGGAACATAATTAGATTACAAAACTGTTTCTTGTTTATCTGAAATTCAGATAACTAGACATCCTGCACTTTTATTTGCTAAATCTTACCAACCTACTCTATTCTAATCCAGTTCTAACATGATAAATATAGAAAGATGAACTTCTACTTCAGCATCCATTACTATGGGTCTTGTTTTTCTTTGGCCTTATTCATTTGGCGGGCGGGGGTGGGGGCCCCAGTAAAGGGTGGAGGAGCTGAGGAAGACAAAACTATAGCATAGAATTTCCCATTATAATCCCAACCTTAATAGCAGCTAATTTCTTTATATAAACGAGGTTGTTTGGGATTCTCCCCATATATTCCAAACCTTTCTTAACACATAAATCTCTCACAACAAATAATGTTACCAAGTTTAATAATCTTAACATCAATACTTTCTATTTTGTTTAAGTCAATGTCTCTTTCCCTTTAAAGTTTGTATGATTTCAAAAAGTCTCTGGGATCTTAACAATAGAACAAAATTTCAAAAGCCATCATCATCATCATCACCATCATCATCTCCTGAGGACTGAGAGAGTATCTCAAAAGGTAAAAGTCATGTGGTTTGGGAACTAGCAGCAGGCAGAGCTTAGAATATAGGCTGAAACTCAAATGCCTACACTGCTAGTCAGGTAACTTAAAATGAATTAAGTCAGCTGTAGGAGAGAATTTGCATACATGCTATGTGCAAGAGAATAAGAAATGGAAAGCATACACCTCAACTGAAAGGGACAATAGACCCTGTGTTGCCACATCGTTTGACTTTTTTTTTAAGAGAAGCCAAAAATCCTGACTTTTATGTGAAATCCTTCTATTGACTTTTTATTTATAAAACATCATGCAGGCCTAACACAATATACATATAAGAGGTAGCCTGCCTCTCCACACCCTCTCCAGCATCTATTGTTCGTAGATTTTTGGACGGTGGTCATTCTGACCTGTGTGAGGTGATATCTCACTGTAGTTTTGATTTGCATTTTTCTAATAGGTAGTGATGTTGAGCACCTTTTCATGTGCTTCTTGGCCATCTATATGTCTTCTTTGGTGAAATGTCTATTTAGGTCTTCTGCCCATTTTTTAATTGGGTTGTTTGTTTTTTTGATATTAAGCTCCATGAGCTGCTTGCATATTTTGGAGATTAATCCTTTGTCCATTGCTTCATTTGCAAATATTTTCTCCCATTCTGAGGGTTGTCTTTTGGTCTTGTTTATGGTTTCCTTTGTTGTGCAAAAGCTTTTAAGTTTCTTTAGGTCCCATTTGTTTATTTTTGTTTTTATTTTCATTAACTAAAAGTAGAACTACCATATGACCCAGCAATCCCAGTCCTGGGCATATACCCTGAGAAAACCATAATTCAAAAGGACACATGTACCCCAATGTTCATTGCAGCACTATTTACAACAGCCAGAACATGGAAACAACCTAAATGTCCAACAACAGATGAATGGATAAAGAAGATGTGGTACATATATATGATGGAATATTAGCCATAAAAAGGAATGAAATTGGGTCATCTGTAGAGATGTGGATGGACATAGAGTCTCTCATACAGAGTGAATGAAGTAAGCCAGAAAGAGAAAAACAAATATATATTAACATATATATGTGGAATCAAGAAAAATGGTACAGATGAACCTATTTGTAGGGCAGGAACAGAGATGCAGACGTAGAGAACAGACATGTGACACAGTACAGTAGGGGAAGGGGAGGGTGGGACGAATTGGGAGATTAGGTTTGACATAAATACACTACCATGTGTAAAATAGATAGCTAGTGAGAACCTGCTATATAGCACAGGGAGCTCAGCTCAGTGCTCTGTGACGACCTAGATAGGTGGGGTGGCGGGGTGGGAAGGAGGTCCAAGGGGGAGGGGATATAGGTATACATATAGCTGATTCACCTCATTGTACAGCAGAAACTAACACAACATTGTAAAGCAATTTTACTCCAATAAAAATATATATATATATATATAAAAACATTAAAAAAAGAAAGAGGTAGCCTTTCAAGCCTTGCTCACAGCTTCCAAAATTCAAGTTCCTTGAACTTCAGCAAATTTGGTCCTTATGGGTACTTTAGGAAACTCAATAATAACTGAATTTTTAATTACTGATAAATGCGATTCATTTTGAGTCTTCAAAAACAGTTTTCCATTCAAAATAAACATTGGTTTATTTTTTAAACACTGCCATTCAACATTTTGGTCAAAGGCAGTTCTGCTTTTCGAAACTAGGTTCGTAGACACCATGGGTCTGTCATTGTTTCCTATGCATCCACAGACAGCTGAGGAAAATGGCCATTATGCTGATTCTGAGTCATTTAAAAATGCACATTTTTAAACAAAGATGCTTTAACAGAACTTTCTTTCTTATTAAATTAATAGAACATTATGCCTGTTGCTTCTATAAAATGTTATTTTTAGACTATAAATGTAAGGCCTAGGAAAGTCATTGTAGAGACATAAACTATTGAATGCTTTTCAGTTTAAACATGTATTTACTGTAATCATTTTTCTTTATATTTCCTGCAAAGTCATCTAAAATGCATTCCCCAGGATGGGTAAATAGTCCCTAGTATAGCTAGCACTTGGTCATATGACTCATGGGGTTTTACACTGCTTGGGTAAGAAATCATTTAAAGTGCTGAGAATTGGTGAATGTAACGTGGAAGTACATCATGGGAATTCCAGCTGCTGCTTTGACTACTTGGGTTTCTGATTAATTACTCAGATAAATAGATAAATATGCAATTACTTTGAGCCAAGGCAACAGAAAAAATCCTTTCTATCACCCGATTAGGAACAATGAGTTGTGCCCTCAGAAGCCTGCTGTTACTCATCACCAATGCCTCCAGTGCAGGTGGTGGTGGTGTTTTAAGAAATGAAATGCTTTTGGTGAACATGAGTTTTTACGTTTTTTATTAACTTTACAAAAAAGAAGAAAGAAACTAAATGGAAGATTTAAAGGCACTGCAAACTAATGCTAGGATAAATCTTTTGTGTTCCCGTATCTTTATGGTAACTGGAAAGACTACAAGCTTTGGAATAAGCTCAGATGCAGTCTCAAATCTGCCTCTTAGTGCAACGAGCCCAGAGACAGGACAGAGATTGTTGCGTCATGGTGACGAAGTGCTGCTGATGCAGGCCAGTGACAGATGCGACAGGCATTGTTTGTGTAGGGCTAGAGGCCCCAGGGGCGGCAGGGAGGCTGCCGGCAGGGGCAGTGGTGGGTCTTCAAAAAAAAAAAAAATTTGCCTCTTAGCAGACCTCGAGAAGTGTCCATTAATGACTCTAAGCCTCAATTTCTTCATCAAAAAATACAGGTAAGAATACCTACCCAGCAGTATTCTTATAAGAATTAAATGAGCACAATGTCTACTTAAGGGCATGATTTATATCCCTATACATATATATTTACCAAGTACCTCTCTCCATGAAATAAATGCACCTAGAAAATGAAATCCTCCTAAGGAAAATGAAGCTCACAGGATGAATGCAACTCCTAAATTTAATAAAAATGCTCATTATATAACTGCCACCTGATTTCCTCTTCATGTTTAGTACTGTCTGCCATGTGCCCAGAACCACTTGTATATTCACTGTTAAAGGAAAACTATTTCTCTACTCACAGCACTTCCGAAGTCAAATGTGTGGGGTTTTTTTCCCATGTCGATCAACTTTCCAACTCTGAACACCAACTAAGTGTCCTATAACTTAATTCAATACCAGGACTTAGCGTCCAGCTCCACAGGTTTAGGGCTCAGTCTAAAAGCCCTCACTTCAGATGTCAGTCACAAGTAATGGATCTGTCCAGGACTTCCCTGGTGGTCCAGTGGGGAGTGCTTCCACTGCAAGGGGCACAGGTTCGAGCCCTGATCGGGGAACTAGGATCCCACATGTCATGCGGGAAAAAAAAAAAAAGGGTCCGTCCAACTTGGCTGCAAAGTCAGGAGCTCCTACAAACCTTCCCCCAGGTTAGAATGGCTCACAAAACTCAGGGAAACATTTACTTACATTTACCCATTCATTGTGAAGGACACTATAAGGGAGGCAGATGAACAACCAGATGAAGTATACAGGGTGAGATCCAGAAAGATGCAAAGCACAGGAATTTCTGTCCCCTTGGAGTTGGGGTGCACCACCCTCCCAGCATGTGGATGTGTTCACCAACCCAGAAGCTCTCCAAACCCTGTGGTTTAGCATTTTTATGGAGGTTCCATTATACAGGCACGATTGATTAAATCACTGACCATTGGTGGTTAATTCAATCTCTAGTCCCTCTCCCCTTCCCAGAAGTCAGAGAGTGGGGCTGAAACTTCCAACCCTCTAAACGTGCCTTGATCATTTTGGTGAACAGCCCTCATCCTGAAGCTATCTAGGCGCTGCCAGCTACCAGTCATCTCACTAGCATACAAAAAGACACTCACATCGCTTAGGAAATTACAAGAGTTTTAGGAGCTCTGTGCCAGGAACTAGGGACAAAGATCAAATATCCTAGTTTTTATTATATCATAATATCACACCAACCCTGAAGAAAGGCCCAGGAGTGTCAGCAGACAGGAAAGAAACGCCAGTAAGCCCATGTCTTGGAGGGTAGTAAGCTAGAAGACAACACCTTCCCTAAACAATTGTAAGTATCTCGAGCAATATGCGCTTATGTCTTTCAAGCAAGCAAGGTACAAGCATGGAGGTTAGCGATCAGGATGGGCACAGAGCAGGGCCTTTGCCCCTCAAATACCCCAAAAGCACACTCAGCTGGTGGTGTTTTCCTCACACAGGAGAAATCAAGCATGAAATACACATGTAATCCAATTCAATTCCAGAAACAGTTCCATCACCTATTTAGAACAAAGAGACTGTATGTTTCTCACAGAAGCACATTTAAGGAGAGCTGAGCCATGTTTAAATTTTGACAGTGCTACAATTCTTTGGGGACCAGCTGTCCAAGGAAAAGCAGCAAGCCCATGACATTCCCTGAACAGATAATGGTCACCTGTCAGATCCTTGTTCACGGCCCACGCTGACTGCACAGAGCAGTAGCAGTAGCATAAGATGGAGCACATTGATATCCTACTCAGGGAGGAAGGTCTAAACGACAAGAATTTTATTTGTTTCTGGTCAATTCTTTAGCCTGTAAGGAACTCAAGGTAACCTCTGGGGGGAAAATGGCTGGGGAGAGAGGATTGTAAAGCTATTGCCTCAAACATGGAGGTAGCTTAGTGGACTGACCTTTCAGTCATGCCCAGAGGTCACATGGTCTCTCATTCCATCTCTGGGAAAAATCTGTGTGCTAGATTATAATTTCACTTTTTCATAAATCCTCATGGCCCCAACCCTACCATGTAGTTCCCCTCTTTGCATCCTCTTCATCTCATCCTCCATTTTTAACTGCAAGGATCACCCATGTTTTATAAGGAAAAGTACTAGGAGAGAGAATCTGATATTCCAAACTCATCTCTTCCTGTCATTGCATGCAAAGGTTACTACCCAGACCAGCTGACCTTACGTCAAGGTGACCACTCTTGGTCAGTCAGTTGAAAGAGAGTGACTAGGGAGGGAAGAATCAGTGGTTTGCCCCAGACCATGGTTATGAGCCTGCATGCTGGCAAGCTCACTGACGGCCTTATCTATACACCCCTGAAAGGGTAAGTGTAAAAGAAAGGGCAGCATTTCCTGGCTCACTAAGCCTAACTGATAGTGTGAACAACAGAAGGTGTCAAAAGGTATATAGACAGCTGTGATTGATAATGTTTGGAACTTTCTTCTCTAAATTTCAGGAATTGTAGAATCACATTTAAATGCAAAGTTCAAAGTTTCAGAACACATAAAATTACTTAGAGCAAAAATAAGATTAGTACCCAATAAGGGTCCATGGGACTTAAAATGAAAAACTGGACATGTTTTCCTTTTGAATTAGACAATATCAATTTGGCAAACATATGAACCAAAATATTGAGTAAAATGAGTTTTACACAGCCTTGTTAAGGTTTTTCCATATTCTCTAAATGAGACCAAAAGTTTCCCAAGTCAGGTAAATAAAATAAATAAAATATGCGGTGTTATCTTAGTGCCCACCACATAATAACTTTTTGGTTTTTGTCTTTTTTGCCACACCACACGGCACGCGGGATCTTAGTTTCCCAACCAGGGATCGAACCCGCGCTTTCATGGAAGTGCCAAGTATTAACCACTGGACCTCCAGGGAAGCCCCCATAATAACTTATTGACCTCACATCTCAAAAGGACAGTGAGCAATATATCCTTTTAGATGTTTTTTAAATGATAATGAAAAGTGAATCTTAATAATAAAAATGACCATACTGCTTACTTCCCACTTTGAAGAGATAAACAGGTAAAGGAGGTAGCTGGAGTTTCAAGGAGAGTAACGTGAATGACATCTGACACTTGGCTACTATTTTACTTGCCCACAGAAGGAGTGATTTTGATACCAAAGGTTGAAATAGGCTTTTCTAGGAGAAAAAAAATCACAAAAGAAATTCAGGTCAAGTCAGAATAAGAGATGAAGGCATATATTGACTGAAGAACAGCTCTGCTGGATAGCTCTAAAATGGGAATATATGGAGGTGGAGTTTAATCACAGGTTCCTTAAAGGTCAGGGGAAAGCAGGCAATGAACAAGAACTGCTTTTTGAACAGCTTAAAATTATAAGAATGTTCCAAACATAAGATTTAAGCTTAGGAACAAACAGGTTACTCACTTTTGTATTTTATTATTTCTAAACCGTCATTTAAGAATTTGGGTATTCTTTACCTATGGTACTAGGCTTACTTTATTCCCTACTACCTTTTGCCCCTCTTATAAAGATTTCACAACAGAATATTATATCATTTTTTCGGGATTAGTTCTAAATTACCACATCTTTTTTGTAACCTAACGCATATGCCAATTATCTTAGTTTTTCCAACCTCTAATTCCCATAGCTGGTAGAGACAAACAAATCCATTTTCACTTCCTTCTTTTGATTTGAAAAACAAACTTTTTATCATTCATATTTGTATCTAAAAGCACTAAATTCCCTTTATCATTGTGTATACTCTAAGGGTGACCATAACAGGTTCCTCAGTGTAGCCACAGCAACACCCAGGGCTTTAAAATGGCCAGCTGTGGCTAGTGATCTTAATTCTTTCCCATAACAAAAACACTATCTGATACATATATCCCCTTGCAAAATCACTTGCTGTTACTATTGCTTTTTCTCTCCTGAAATGTTATCTTCCTTCCTTACCATTACTTAGTGTACAAGCCCACTAATTTTCAAGACCCTGGACTTTATCTTTTTTCTGTGCTTTGAAAAAATATATGAATAAAACACAAATGAGAAAAGAAAGATTAAAAAAAAACCACTGCATTATTTATGCTGATAGTAAATAACCAAGGCAGTGTGAGAAGAGAGCTGTCATCAACAGCAACATGACCAATGACAACAGGAACACAAATGTGTCACTGGCTTTCTGTCCAGTATCTATAATTTTCTCTCTGGCTAAACATTATTTATTTGATAAGGTTTAATTATTAGATAATATTCATTAGTTATCAGCATTGTGTACATTGTTCTATTCAGAGAAGTGAAGATAAAATAGATAAATCGCACAACAGATACAGATCACAAAAGATGCAGGGTAGAGTGGAGAACATTCCAGAAAGCAGGAAGAGCATGTACAAAGACACAGAGGCATCGGTGAGAGGGAGGATGCAGCCTGTAGCAATAGAAACTGAAGGATGTTTGATAGTGCACTAAAGGTCAAGATGTGCACAAGAAGTAGTAAGAGGAGGTCAGAAGAGTCTGTGAAAGAAGGCAGGGATGTCAAGGCCACTGCAGAATAAAATTCAGATGGCTGGCAATGGTTGGCAAACATTCCTGTCAAAGGCCAGACAGTATGTATTTTAGGCATAGGTTCAGGCCACCTACGGTCTCTGTCAGAGATTTTTACTTTTTTGTTTTTCAAAGTGTGAAAACCATGCTCAGCTCACAGGCAGTACAAAAGCAGGCCAGGGCTAGACTTGGCCCATAGGCCTCAGTTTGCTACTTCTGCTGTAGTCAATTGTTTACCTTGTCATATTGCCAGAAGCTCCAGGCACTGGAGAGAGAAAGAGAAACCTCAGAGTTACTTCAAAGGAGCTAGAATGACAATGAAGGATAAGTTGAGGTGGCCTAAAAACAATCCACCTGGCTGCCCAGGATGGGCTGTAGTGATATTACTGTCCCCCCATCCCATGGTTCATTTTAGTTTTTGAACGCTGAGGTGACAGAGAGTAATACATAACTGAACATTTTGGAAAATAATACATACACAGGCACAGATTTAGGTTTCTTAGTATGATAACAAGTTTTTTGATCTTTAGAATTACTTGTCCTCTAGCTATCAAAGAAAGGCTTTGCTTTCAGAACCAGATCACCATGTAGTCAGTGCAATGTCCTTTTGCATTATAATTCATAGCCTCCTTTGAAAAAGCTTCTGAGTAGAAATCTTACCTGAGCAGTATTTTATTCTTCCTGCTTACTGTATCCATTTCACAAAATAAAAAGTCTCATACACAGAAATCAGGGGCTTAGCTATAGAGATTTTCAGGTATGTTCAGTGAACCTAAATTAGCTCACAGCACATGCCGACAGACAATGGGGGCATATCTCCCTGCAAAGAACAAGCACCATATGTGTTTGGAAGACTCTCCATAAAAGATGAGGAGGCCTTCCCTGGTGATGCAGTGGTAGAGAGTCCGCCTGCCGATGCAGGGGACGCGGGTTCGTGCCGCGGTCCGGGAAGATCTCACATGCCGCGGAGCGGCTGGGCCCGTGAGCCATGGCTGCTGAGCCTGCACGTCTGGAGCCTGTGCTCCGCAAGGGGAGAGGCCACAATAGTGAGAGGCCTGCATACCGCAGGAAAAAAAAAAAAAAGATGAGGAAAAGAGGGCACTCTGCAATTATAGCTCACAGCTCACTGACTTAGTACTCACCCTGGGGCACCAACACCCTCCCTATTGTGAGTCTAACCGGGTGATAAAGCCCAAAGTCTTCCTGTGTCTGAGGCACATCCCTAGGCTGCTTCTATGCTTAAAAAAATCAAGGTTTGTACTCAACGCAGGCATTAGACACCCCAGTTTCCAACATGCTAGTTCTACCCCATGTCAATTAATAGTTTCACCAGAATCTAATTTTAAGTAACTAAAAATTTCAACAAACTAGAACATAACCATCACATATTTCTGTATCTGGGGGAATAAACAAGAGTTATTGGGGTTATAGTCTTAATAAAAAGAAAACACAATGAAACTTTTAAAAGAATAAAAACACAGCTCAAAAACTTAGAAATGAGCACAAATTAAGGAAAGCATACAATTAAAAATAGGAAGAACTGACCTTAATACATGACATGGTTATATTTTGATTACCCAACTAACAATCATAATCAGAAATGTGAAGTCTCAAGAGCTCTGAGAAATGGACGGCCTGCTTCTCTGCCGCGGGTGCAGCTCCCTCACCTGAGGCGGACCCCACTTGCCCTGGCGTGAGCCGGCGCCCCTGCAGCTGCTCCCCACGGCGCCCTCCGGTTCCTGCCACTGCAGCTACGGCGCCCTCGCCCCTAAGACGGTTGTAAAGAAGAAAGTCTCACTTTCTGCGTCAAAATGAAGTGGGATTTGAACTATTACCACGTTCATTCTGGAATTAAACCGGTAAAGCCTGATGACAGAAGACAAGGTTCCTACACTACTTCATATTTGGAAGGTTCTTAAAAAGACTGCATTAAAGACTATGAAAGGGTCTTCCGGGAAGATGGCGGAAGATTAAGACGCGGAGATCACCTTCCTCCCCACAGATACACCAGAAATACATCTACACGTGGAACAACTGCTACAGAACACCTACTGAATGCTGGCAGAAGACCTCAGACCTCCCAAAAGGCAAGAAACCCCCCCACGTACCTGGGTAGGGCAAAAGAGAAAAGAAAAAACAGAGACAAAGAATAGGGACAGGACCTGCACCAGGGGGAGGGAGCTGTGAAAAAGGAAAAGTTACCACACACTAGGAAGCCCCTTCGCGCGCGGAGACTGCGGGTGGCGGAGGGGGAAAGCTTCGGGGCCGCGGAAGAAAGCACAGCAAAAGGGGTGCGGAGGGCAAAGCGGGGAGAGTCCCGCACAGAGGATCAGGGGCCGACCGGAACTCACCAGCCCGAGAGGCTTGTCTGCTCACCCGCCAGGGCGGGCGGGGCTGAGGCTTCGGTCGGAGCGCCAGGAGAGGACTGGGATTGGCGGCGTGAACACAGCCTGCAGGTTAGTGCGTCACAGCTAGCCGGGAGGGAGTCCGGGGAAAAGTCTGGACCTGCCGAAGAGGCAAGAGACTTTTTCTTGCCTCTTTGTTCCCTGGTGTGCGAGGAGAGAGGATTAAGAGCGCTGCTTAAAGGAGCTCCAGAAACGGGCGCGAGCCGCGGCTAAAACCGCGGATCCCAGAGACGGTCATGAGACGCTAAGGCTGCTGCTGCCGCCACCAAGAAGCCTGTGTGCGAGCACAGGTCACTGTCCACACCCCCCTTCCGGGGAGCCTGTGCAGCCCACCACTGCCAGGGTCCCGGGATCCAGGGACAACTCCCCTGAGAGAACACACGGCGTGCCTCAGGCTGGTGCAACGTCACGTTGGCCTCTGCCGCCGCAGGCTCGCCCCGCCCTCCGTGCCCCTCCCTCCCCCACGGCCTGAGTAAGCCAGAGTCCCCGAATCAGCGGCTCCTTTAAGCCCGTCCTGTCTGAGCGAAGAACAGACGCCCTCCAGTGACCTACACGCAGAGGCAGGGCCAAATGCAAAGCTGAGCCCCTGGGAGCTGTGAGAACAAAGAAGAGAAAGGGAAATCTCTCCCAGCAGCCTCAGAAGCAGCGGATTAAAGCTCCACAATCCACTTCATGTACCCTGCAACTGTGGAATACATGAATAGACAACGGATCATCCCAAATTGAGGAGGTGGACTTTGAGAGCAAGATTTATGATTTTTTCCCCTTTTCCTGTTTTTGTGAGTGTGTATGTGTATGCATCTGTGTGAGATTTTGTCTGTATAGCTTTGCTTCCACCATTTGTCTTAGGGCTCTATCCGTCCGTTTTTTTGTTTTTTTGTTTTTTTAATTTTTTTTCTTAATAATTATTTTTTTATTTTAATAACTTTATTATATTTTATCTTACTTTATTTTATTTTACTTTATCTTCTTTCTTGCTTTTTTCCTTCCTTCCCTCCTTCCTTCCTGCCTTCCTCCTTCCCTCCCTCCCTCCTTTCTTTCTTTCTTTCTTTCTTTCTTCTACTAATTCTTTCTTTCTACTTTTTCTCCCTTTTATTCTGAGCCGTGTGAATGAAAGGCTCTTGGTGCTGCACGCAGGAGTCAGTGCTGTGCCTCTGACGTGGGACAGCCAACTTAAGGACACTGGTCCACAAGAGACCTCCCAGCTCCACATAATATCAAACGGCGAATATCTCCATCTCAACACCAATACCCAGCTTCACTCAACGACCAGCAAGCTACAGTGCTGGACACCCTATGCGAAACAACTAGCAAGACAGGAACACAACCCAACCCATTAGCAGAGAGGCTGCCTAAAATCATAAGCCCACAGACACCCCAAAACACACCACCAGACGTGGACCTGCCCACCAGAAAGACAACATCCAGCCTCATCCACCAGAACACAGGCGCTAGTCCCCTCCACCAAGAAGCCTACACAACCCACTGAACCAACCTTCACCACTGAGGACAGACACCAAAAACAACGGGAACTACGAACCTGCAGCCTGCAAAAAGAAGACCCCAAACATAGTAAGATAAGCAAAATGAGAAGACAGAAGAACACACAGCAGATGAAAGAGCAAAATAAAAACTCACCAGACCTAACAAATGAAGAGGAAATAGGCAGTCTACCTGAAAAAGAATTCAGAATAATAATAGTAAACATGATCTAAAATGTTGGAAATACAATACACAAAATGCAAGAAACACTTAACAAGGACCTAGAAGACCTAAAGATGAAACAAACAATGATGAACAACACAATAAATGAAATTAAAAATACTCCAGATGGGATCAATAGCAGAATAACTGAGGCAGAAGAACGGGTAAGTGACCTGGAAGATAAAGTAGTGGAAATAACTACTGCAGAGCAGAATAAAGAAAAAACAATGAAAAGAACTGAGGACAGGCTCAGAGACCTCTGGGACAACATTAAATGCACCAACATTCGAATTATAGGGGTTCCAGAAGAAGAAGAGAAAAGAAAGGGACTGAGAAAATATTTGAAGAGATTATAGTTGAAAACTTCCCTAATATGGGAAAGGAAATAGTTAATCAAGTCCAGGAAGCACAGAGAGTCCCATACAGGATAAATACAAGGAGAAATATGCCAAGACACATATTAATCAAACTGTCAAAAATTAAATAAAAAGAAAACATATTAAAAGCACCAAGGGAAAAACAACAAATAACAAACAACGGCATCCCCATAAGGTTAACAGCTGATCTTTCAGCAGAAACTCTGCAAGCCAGAACGGACTGGCAGCACATATTTAAAGTGGTGAAGGAGAAAAATCTGCAACAAAAATTACTCTACCCAGCAAGGATCTCATTCAGATTTGATGGAGAAATTAAAACCTTTACAGACAAGCAAAAGCTGAGAGAGTTCAGCACCACCAAACCAACTTTACAACAAATGCTAAAGGAACTTCTCTAGGCAACAAACACAAGAGAAGGAAAAGACCTACAATAACGAACACAAAACAATTAAGAAAATGGGAACAGGAACATGCATATCGATAATTACCTTAAATGTAAATGGATTAAATGCTCCCACCAAAAGACACAGATTGGCTGAATGGATACATAAACAGGACCCATATATTTGCTGTCTACAAGAGACCCACTTCAGACCTAGAGACACATACAGACTGAAAGTAAGGGGATGGAAAAATATATTTCATGCAAATGGAAACCAAAAGAGAGCTGGAGTAGCAATTCTTATATCAGTCAAAATAGACTTTAAAATAAAGACTATTACAAAAGACAAAGAAGGACACTACATAATGATCAAGGAATCAATCCAAGAAGAAGATATAACAACTGTAAATATTTATGCACCCAACATAGGAGCACCACAATACATAAGGCAAATACTAACAGCCATAAAAGGGGAAATCTAAAGTAACACATTCATAGTAGAGGACTTTAACACCCCACTTTCACCAATGGACAGATCATCCAAAATGAAAATAAATAAGGAAACACAAGCTTTACATGATACATTAAACAAGATGGACTTAATTGATATTTATAGGACATTCCATCCAATAACAACAGAACACACATTTTTCTCAAATCCTCATGGAACATTCTCCAGGATAGATCATATCTTGGTCACAAATCAAGCCTTGGTAAATTTAAGAAAATTGAAATTGTATCAAGTATCTTTTCCGACCACAAGGCTATGAGACTAGATATCAATTACAGGAAAAGATCTGTAAAAAATACAAACACATGGAGGCTAAACAATACGCTACTTAATAACGAAGTGATCACTGAAGAAATCAAAGAGGAAATAAAAAATACCTAGAAACAAATGAAAATGGAGACATGACGACCCAAAATCTATGAGATGCAGGAAAAGCAGTTCTAAGAGGGAAGTTTATAGCAATACAATCTTACCTTAAGAAACGGGAAACATCTCGAATAAACAACCTAACCTTGCACCTAAAGCAATTAGAGAAAGAAGAACAACAGAACCCCAAAGTTAGCAGAAGGAAAGAAATCATAAAAATCAGATCAGAAATAAATGAAAAAGAAATGAAGGAAACGATAGCAAAGATCAATAAAACTAAAAGCTGGTTCTTTGAGAAGATAAACAAAATTGATAAACCATTAGCCAGAATCATCAAGAAAAAAAGGAAGAAGACTCAAATCAATAGAATTAGAAATGAAAAAGGAGAAGTAACAACTGACACTGCAGAAATACAAAAGATCATGAGAGATTACTACAAGCAACTCTATGCCAATAAAATAGACAACCTGGAAGAAATGGACAAATTCTTAGAAATGCACAACCTGCCAAGACTGAGTCAGGAAGAAATAGAAAATATGAACAGACCATTCACAAGCACTGAAATTGAAACTATGATTAAAAATCTTCCAACAAAGAAAAGCCCAGGACCAGATGGCTTCACAGGCGAATTCTATCAAACATTTAGAGAAGAGCTAACACTTATCCTTCTCAAACTCTTCCAAAATATAGCAGAGGGAGGAACCCTCCCAAACTCATTCTATGAGGCCACCATCACCCTGATACCAAACCCAGACAAGGATGTCACAAAGAAAGAAAACTACAGGCCAATATCACTGATGAACATAGATGCAAAAGTCCTCAACAAAATACTAGCAAACAGCACATTAAAAGGATCATACACCATGATCAAGTGGGGTTTATTCCAGGAATGCAAGGATTCTTCAGTATACACAAATCAATTAATGTGATAAACCATATTAACAAATAGAAGGAGAAAAACCATGTGAGCATCTCAATAGATGCAGAGAAAGCTTTTGACAAAATTCAACACCAATTTATGATAAAAAGCCCTGCAGAAAGTAGGCATAGAGGGAACTTTCCTCAACATAATAAAGGCCATATATGACAAACCCACAGCCAACATCGTCCTCAATGGTGAAAAACTGAAACCATTTCCACTAAGATCAAGAACAAGACAAGGTTGCCCACTCTCACCACTATTATTCAACATAGTTTTGGAAGTTTTAGCCACAGCAGTCAGAGCAGAAAAGGAAATAAAAGGAATCCAAATCGGAAAAGAAGAAGTAAAGCTGTCACTGTTTGCAGATGACATGATACTATACATAGAGAATCCTAAAGATGCCACCAGAAAACTACTAGAGCTAATCAATGAATTCGGTAAAGTAGCAGAATACAAAATTAATGCACAGAAATCTCTTGCATTCCTATACAGTAATGATGAAAAATCTGAAAGTGAAATCAAGAAAACACTCCCATTTACCACTGCAACAAAAAGAATAAAATACCTAGGAACAAACCTATGTAGGGAGACAAAAGACCTGTATGCAGAAAAGTATAAGACACTGATGAAAGAAATTAAAGATGATACAAATAGATGGAGAGACATACCATGTTCTTGGATTGGAAGAATCAACATTGCGAAAATGACTCTACTACCCAAAGCAATCTACAGATGCAATGCAATCCCTATCAAACTACCACTGGCATTTTTCACAGAACTAGAACAAAAAATTTCACAATTTGTATGAAAACACAAAAGACCCTGAATAGCCAAAGCAATCTTGAGAAAGAAAAATGGAGCTGGAGGAATCAGGCTCCCGGACTTCAGACTATACTACAAAGCTACAGTAATCAAGATAGTATGGTGCTGGCACAAAAACAGAAAGATAGATCAATGGAACAGGATAGAAAGCCCAGAGATAAACCCACACACATACAGTCACCTTATCTTTGATAAAGGAGGCAGGAATGTACAGTGGAGAAAGGATAGCCTCTTCTATAAGTGGTGCTGGGAAAACTGGACATGTACATGTAAAAGTATGAGATTAGAACACTCCCTAACACCATACACAAAAATAAGCTGAAAATGGATTAAAGACCTAAATGTAAGGTCAGAAACTATCAAACTCTTAGAGGAGAACATAGGCAGAACACTCTATGACATAAATCACACCAAGATCCTTTTTGACACACCTCCTAGAGAAATGGAAATAAAAACAAAAATGAACAAATGGGACCTAATGAAACTTCAAAGCTTTTGCACAGCAAAGGAAACCAAAAACAAGACCAAAAGACAACTCTCAGTATGGGAGAAAATATTTGCAAATGAAGCAACGGACAAAGGATTAATCTCCAAAATTTATAAGCAGCTCATGCAGCTCAATAACAAAACAACAAACAACGCAATCCAAAAATGGAGAGAAGACCTAAAGAGACAATCTCCAAAGAAGTCATACAGACTGCCAACAAACACATGAAAGAATGCTCAACATCATTAATCATTAGAGAAATGCAAATCAAAACTACAATGAGATATCATCTCACACCAGTCAGAATGGTCATCATCAAAAAATCTAGAAACAATAAATGCTGGAGAGGGTGTGGAGAAAAGGGAACCCTCTTGCACTGTTGGTGGGAATGTAAATTGATAAAGCCACTGTGGAGAACAGTATGGAGGTTCCTTAAAAAACTACAAATAGAACTACCATATGACCCAGCAATCCCACTACTGGGAATATACCCTAAGAAAACCATAATTCAAAAAGAGTCATGTACCAAAATGCTCATTGCAGCTCTATTTGCAATAGCCAGGTGATGGAAACAACCTAAGTGTCCATCATCGGATGAATGGATAAAGAAGATGTGCCACATATATACAATGGCATATTTCTCAGCCATAAAAAGAAACGAAATTGAGCTATTTGTAATGAGGTGGATAGACCTAGAGTCTGTCATAGAGAGTGAAGTAAGTCAGAAAGAGAAAGACAAATACCGTATGCTAACACATATATATGGAATTTAAGAAAAAAAAATATCATGAAGAACCTAGGGGTGAGACAGGAATAAAGACACAGACCTACTATAGAATGGACTTGAGGATATGGGGAGGGTGAAGTGTAAGGTGTGACAAAGCGAGAGAGAGGAATGGACATATATACACTACCAAACGTAAGGTAGATAGCTAGTGGGAAGCAGCCGCATAGCACAGGGAGATCAGCTCGGTGGCTTGTGACCGCCTGGAGGGGTGTGATAGGGAGGGTGGGAGAGAGGGAGACTCAAGAGGGAGGAGATATGGGAACATATGTATACGTATAACTCATTCACTTTGTTATAAAGCAGAAACTAACACACCATTGTAAAGCAATTATACTCCAATTAAAAAAAAGAGATAAGAAACAGAAAGATAAAGTTGCTAATCTAGAAAAAAAAACAAAAAGACTATGAAAGTTTACCAGGTTTTGGGTCACCGACTATGAGCCCCAGCATTGTAGAACTTGAAACTGAAAGCAAACCCTGGCATAATAAGGAAAATCAACATGTACGACACTTAACAGTTCAAATGGCATAGAAGAACTGGAGACCAGTGTACCTTATGAAGACAGTGGCTACTCTTCATTTTCCCAACAAAGTGGCTTCAATGAGCATGAAGACAGTAGCCTTCCCCTGGTGGAAAATTTCAGTGACAGTCCACAATCTTGCCCGCTATGGACGCAAAGCGCAGACCAAGATCCCAAGAAAAACTTGCTGCCAGCTCTTCATTCTGAAAAAGTGGTTTGTTCAACGTTAAAAAAAAAAAAAAAAAAAAAGGTAAACGAAATCCTAAAATAGATTGGGAGAAGCTGAGGGAATTTATATCCAGTGGAAATTTTAGACTACAGAATATAATTGGCAGGAAAACAGGCCTAAAGTGTGCAGATGTTCTCAGGGAACTCTTTCGAAGGGGACTCAGACATCCCTTAGCAAATATTTTAACACAGCTCAGTGATATGGACTTAATCAAGTAAGTATTGTTGTTCTGAGTTCATTAGTGTAACCCATGAAAATTTTTTTTAGGTGGCTCAGCACCACCAGCTCATGCAAAGACATAGTAGGGGGGCTTCCCTGGTGGCGCAGTGGTTGAGAGTCCGCGTGCCGATGCAGGGGACACGGGTTTGTGCCCCGGTCCGGGAAGATCCCACTTGCCGCGGAACGGCTGGGTCCGTGAGCCATGGCCGCTGAGCCTGTGCAAAGACATAGTAGGGTAGTCTTGCACTGTTGTTTAATTGAGGTGATGACTTTTGTCTGGTTGCTGGTATTTTACTACCTATGTGTCACTAAGAGGAAAGAAAGATAATTTTTAGAGTATGTATTTAATCCAGTTATTTCAAATTTCATATGTATGCTATTAGAAAACTTTCTGTTAGATTGGGATCTTTGTTCTTTTGGTTCTGAAATTGTTCATAGGTAAGCTACATCTTTTAGTCTTAACTATAAAACAACAGCCTAGGTCTGGTGTACAGGTCCTATAGGCATTATGATTTTTGTCACACTTGAAAGTATAAAATAATTTCTGTTTTTTTTAGGCTATTTTCAAATTTGACAGTAAATTTGACAGTGATGAAAATACAGAAACCCACAAATGGGTCTGATTATTACTGTCTCTTAGAAACCTTATACTGACTCCCCTTTCTCATTCCACCAAAGAAAACCTGTTAGGATGTGGTAACTGAGAATTAAGGTGATTATCTAATCTATTGAATTAGATTGCCTCCAACTCAACTGGGTTCATTTTCGGCTCTTTGAAATTTTTTTTTTTTTTTTTTTTGCGGTACGCGGGCCTCTCACTGTTGTGTCCTCTCCCGTTGCGGAGCACAGGCTCCGGACGCGCAGGCGTCCAGGGAAGCCCTGAAAAATTTTTTAGAGGTACTCTTTGTGTTACTTTACACTGGTCCATGAAATATAGCTGATGCAAAACAGACATAAGTAAGTATTGATTTTTATTGTTGGCCAGCTTCTTGAGAGATAATCGACATCACAACATTTTTGTTAACAAAATGGATTTTTTAAATTGATTTCTACTAATAGCAGTGTGTCCTCAAGTTCGTTGAAACTTGTCTAATGTTAATAAATAACCAAGATGGTGTCATATATACAATGGGGCTTATTTGATATTTGAGGATATTGTGAAAAAATGAAGTACTAAGTGTAGTGGTTCTTAAGCCTGGATCCACTTAGAATTACTTAATGGTGAGCTTTTAAAAATAATACAGAGCCCTGGCCCCCATTTTAGATCAATTAAACCCAAGTGACTAGGCCTGGGCCATCCTTAAATCTTAAATTCATGCCTCAGGCAATTCTAATGCATAGCCAGGTTTGAGAAGCACTGCTAATAGAAATTTCTTTTTTGCACTGTTAATGTTTCTGTAATATAATCTTGGTTCTTTGTGGTGCTTTAATTGTTTGCTTTATAATCATTTACTTTTCCAGCGTGTCTAAAGTGAGCACAACTTGGAAGAAGATTCCAGAAGATGATAAGGGGGCATTGCAATTGTACAATAAAGCAATACAAAGAATTACCATTAAAAAAAAAGAAATGTGAAGTTTCATTAATGTTTTGTATTTTTTTAACATCTTTATTGGAGTATAATCGCTTTACATTGTTGTGTTAGTTTCTGCTGTAAACAAAGTGAATCAGCTATACGTACACATATATCCCCAAATCTCCTCCCTCTTGCATCTCCCTCCCACCCTCCCTATCCCACCCCTGTAGGTGGTCACAATCATTAATGTTTAAGTGGGCAAGAGAGCCTATGAAAAACAGCTCTATCTATTGCAAACCTTATGTTCATTATTCAAAACACACAAAAGAAACAACAAACAAAATGTTATAAGGTACCATTATACTAAATACCATACTAGATATGGAGATATAAAAATGACTAAAAGATGTCTTGTGCCCTTTTACTATAGCCCAGTGGAGGAGAAGATACATATGAATAGAGTAAAATGGAAAAAAATACCATTAAAATGGTATGTGTAAATTATTGGAGTAACCTAAACAAGGAAAAAATAAAGCCTTCACAAAGGTGACATCTGAACTAGCTCATCTAAAACTGTGATTTACAACACAAATGAAATGTCTCATAATTCTATTTATAACAAGAAATGTACGTTCTTAGTCGGATGATGTAAACCACACATGCTCCCTGAACTGCCCCCACCACATCGGCCCCTGTGGGCCTTTGTCATACCTCTGGATCCCTCAAGGTCCCCAGAGTGAACAGTGTCTGTGGCAGCCAAAGCACATCCGTGCTTGGGCAATAAACAGGTCAGTGACCACAAGTGTGTAATGAGTTTTAAAAGTGCCGAATATTTTGGAAGTGAAGAGAAAGAAATTTAAAGGAGAGAAACTCTCCAAAACAGTCTGTAATAACCTATAAGAATATTTCTGAGAGACCTTAATGGACTTCAAAACAGAGAATTTGACAAGTTGAATCATTGGTTCAAAGGAATAAATCCCAGATACTCTGTAGATGTCATTTTCCAAAACTCTGACTTTTGAGAACTCAAACTTTTTCTCCATAATAATTACCATCTTTCAGGTCCATTAGTTTCATGGATGTTGTCTATTGTTATTTTCTTCTGTCCCTCCTCCTTTCCATGAGAAACTGCTTCTTATTCCCATTCCTCAAAATTTTTTAAGTTTTATTTTTGAAATATTATTAACCCAAATGAACTATATCCAAATAAACTATATTAACCCAAATAAACTAAATAAACTATATATACAAATATCCCTTCTTTTACTGATACAAAATAAGAATGACATCCTCTCAAGTTTACTAGTTTAAGAACAGGAAGGTACAACTTCATGGTAGATTTCATTTTTACTTGATTTGACTTGTTACATGTTCAAAATTTTGGCAAAAATAATCCAACTAACAAAATAATTTAATTGACAAAATGGAGCATATTGCCTACACTCCTGTTTATTGCATGAAAACAAGTGATGTTAAGTGATATTAAGCAGGCTCTGTGCTAGCCACTGTCTCTTATGTTGCCTCATAAGCATCATCTCAGAAATTATCACATTTTCAAGCACTTTCAGACACTGGTAAGCAGGTGGACATACTGTTGTCTTAATATAGGTATGACGTTAAGTGATGTTCACCATTTTAGTGATAGGAAACCAACATTTAATTTATACTCACTCACCTAGAGTGGAGCCTATGTTTGGTCCAGACCACACCCTAAAACATACTGGGCCAGCCATGAGGAACTGATTTTCAGTCTGGAAGCATCAGTGGACCACAGTGGTTGTCTACAGTGGGCATTACTCTAGTTGTTGGTAAGCATATTGCACAAGTTGTTGAATAGTTTTAATATCACCCCTGCAGCATGTGATCAGCCAAGGCAAGCCCTTCTCTTAATAATCAACAGCACATGAAAAAATTTTGATAACGCCTTCTCTCAAATTTTACATGGTCTACCTTAGCCCCTAATGATAAACATTCAGTGCAAAAGATCTCTCATTTCTTCTCAGAGCAGAGAGAGATTTTTATTTTATTACTCCAGTTTCTCTTTAGTCTGCCAGCAAATAATTATTATCACTCTCAAAGTGAAAATGTTTCAAAAGGTATGAGCATCCCCTTGGAAACTTCCCAGGTATGAAATTGGCATAATCAGCAATCAGCTTCTAATTAAACATCAGTGGTCATGACATCAGTACAGTCTTATTAAATCAATTAATTAATTTCTTATTAGATACCATTCAGGATAGGAATCATGCTCTGTTTTTATGTTCAAAAATTAAATCACACCTCAATTTTTATGCCATTATATAATATCTTATTAATTGCTTTAAATCTCCTCCTATTATTACTCTTGTATACAGCTCTCTTACCTTCCCAGCTCAGCTCACTCTGATTTTCAAGGTTATCATACAATTTCCACTCTTTTATTTGACTCAGCACTCATAATTAATCCTTACTTGACAATTGTATATATCCTCCCAATTTCTCCTTCTATCAGGAGAATATGGTCTCAACTCCCAGAATCTTATCAAATAAATTATATCTGGGCCTATTCCATCTGGATCATCCCAGGTCAATGTATTGTCATCAGGTGTTTTTTTTTTCCAATCTATATCTTAGTTATCTTTTTTTAAATGCTAGGAACAAGTATATGAAATTTTGTTTAGTTATTCAAAGTTTCATAAAGTTTTTTGACAGCTCCAACTATTATTACTGATTTCAAAGAATGCGACTTATTATTCCATGCATCATAGATAACTTTTTCTTAGTGTTCATTAAAATGATAGAATAGCTCTAATCTCTACCTGTCTGCCATTTAAATGAAGAACTAAATTATTTGCATCATAGCTGCCATCACTTACAATGCTGAGACTCAATCAATTTGGCATTTTGAGTTATATTCATGGCAGTAAGAAAAATGGTAATGACTCACTTCTTTTTTCTGTGGTTGTCAGATATTTCTACAGAAAGGAAAAGAATACTGCACTAACTTTCTTGTTGGACACTCATTTGCAAATACCACAGATCTCAGTAATTGACAGTGTAATGAAAAAAAATAAATTTTCATTACAAACTGTACTTCCTTTTCTTCTACAAAAAAAAAAAATCTATCAAAGTAATGGCAAAAATTCAATGACTGTTGTTGGGAAAGGAATGTTTTAAGTCTCTACGTACAAACCAGTATGTACCAACTGCAGCCCATCTTCAGAGCTTACCAGATTTAAAAACTAATGGGTGTAAATCTCAAGATTTCAAAACTTCTGTGGTTGGTAATTAACTGCTGTTCCATTTTGGCTGACATAGGAACTAAAAAACTCAAAAAAAGACACACTTTCTTACAATAGAAAACTTTTAACAGCATTAAAGTTTATGAGACATCTGACTTAAATCCTGTTTTGAGAAAAGTTCCATTAGGAACTCAGAGAAAATGCTAAGCATGAGCTTGAAGACCTTGTTAATGACCCTTTAATGGTATTTTACATGTTGTTGTCACACTCCATATTGACAGATTTTGACAGCTTAATAATATCCTTGGTGAATCAGAATCAATTTATGCTTCAGACCTATGACTCTCTTATGCAACTAATGAAGTAATTACTGCTCCTTCCTTCTCAGGAGAAAGTCTTTACATGGTACTATGTAATAATATAAAATCTCATGCTGCAACCCACAATAGCATCCTGAAAATTCTCCCTTCCAGGATACCATTTGTTGAGTTTTCAGTAAATAAAATATAGACATTTAGGAAGGTATTTATTGCCAAAGCAAAGATAATAATTGCTAGTATAGGCTAAAATGTGTTATTTTAGAATTGCTAGCTTCCAGCTTGCAAAAGGCAGCAAAAGTTGAAGTAAAAATACTGAAACATTATTTATTGATATAAAGTTCTTTTTATGGAACTTGCAGAATATTGATCTCATATCTTGACCTCTGAAAGTTAATTTCTCAAGTAACTTCAACTCTTCAGAAACTTTCCAAAACTCAAATGTAGCCACAATATCCAATTATAAATATACCAGAATTTAGCATTCAGGTTTATTTATAAAAAATATTCTTTCCAATATTACTTAGACTAGCTTTGATCTACAACCATTTGCATATCTACTACATTCAAATACTACTATAAACCATCTCACACTTAGATTTATTCACAGAAAAAATTTATTCTGAAATAATTTTGCTATAAATGTTAATCAACCAAAGAACTAAAACCAGCTTATGCAAAGTGCAACTATCAGAATTCACAGAGGAATGTCATTCTAATCTTGCTCCTCTGTAGAAGTGGACTCTGATTTTGTTATTAATGTTGTGGTTGGAACTATTCTAGACCAAGGAACACAAACTATTAATGTGAATGAACCGTTCTGAGTATTATCTTAAGAAGCTAGTTTGAGAAAGATCTATGTCATCATGTTTTCATGCTGTTCATCTGCCATTTAATTGGCTATTGGCTATGGGAGGCCTGTCAAACCTAAAACAAAGTCCTCTGTAACTTTGGGTCTGGTATTTGGGGAAAAAACAAACCCAAGTATTATAATCACTGTAATAATTACATAACTAGTACATTTCGGGTCTATAACAGAACAAATTATAGAAAAACTAAAAAAAATTTTTCAATTTAAAAAAGGCCAATCTCGGAGCCCAGCTCAATGTCACTAAGCCTGAGCTCAAAAATAACTCAAAAAGAGCTCATGACCAAGCAACTGACAGCCACACTTGGGGATAGGAGGAGGGAGTTGGGTTGAAGAAGGTCCTTACATACTAAAGCTGGAAGGGGAAATGAAAGAGAAAGGAAGTCTCATTTATTTAGCAAATACTATATGTCAGATCTATACTGACTGTCTTAATCCATAAAAAGCTGCCTTAATCAATGTTTACAATGACCTTGACAGAAAGGTAAGACTAGCCTTATTTTACAGAAAACAAAATCACTTATCCAGGGGAGCAGCTGTGAAAGATAGAGCTGAAGCAGAAATCCAGCTCTCTTCATCCCAGAGACCTCCATCTTTTCACCAGTATATGTGAGGGGAATTTTCCCTGTACAGGAAGAGAGGATGATTTAGGGCATCAGTCTGTATCTCCATCACCCACTCAAAGATTGCCATGAGTTCTTTATCTATTTGGGGGTCCTCCTGAGCCCTGAATTTCTAGAAAGAAAAATTAATAATTTGCTTTTGGTTACTTAGTAATCTCTGACACCATCATTGAACACTTTATTAGTGACTTTTTTCCCTGCAGTACACAAGAATCACTGCTCTGTACCCAAATGTAACATAATACTAATGGTGCTATAAAATCAGGTACAAATGAAAAAACTTTCTCTCTTATCACAACCAACTTAAGCAGTACTATAGGCATAAGAATGCAACCTCTCAGTGTTTGCTATTAAAGTAAAAAAATAATTCTATTTTCATATTGTAACAGCTTCCCCATAATGAAAGATCTGTGAATGTGCCATTAGTTAGAAATAAGTGCAGTAGTTTGAAGATGACCTTAATGGAAATGTATGATACTTGAAGTGTTGTGAGACTAACTAGGTATATCAGTTTAATAAACAGCCCATCAAAAACGCTAGAACACCCAGCAATCCCACTACTGGGCATATACCCTGAGAAAACCATAATTCAAAAAGAGTCATGTACCAAAATGTTCATTGCAGCTCTATTTACAATAGCCCGGAGATGGAAACAACCTATGTGTCCATGATTGGATGAATGGATAAAGAAGATGTGGCACATATATACAATGGAATATTACTCAGCCATAAAAAGAAACGAAATTGAGCTATTTGTAATGAGGTGGATAGACCTAGAGTCTGTCATAGAGAGTGAAGTAAGTCAGAAAGAGAGAGACAAATACCGTATGCTAACACATATATATGGAATTTAAGAAAGAAAAATGTCATGAAGAACCTAAGGGTAAGACAGGAATAAAGACACAGACCTACTAGAGAATGGACTTGAGGATATGGGGAGGGGGAAGGGTAAGCTGTGACAAAGCGAGAGAGAGGCATGGACATATATACACTACCAAACATAAGGTAGATAGCTAGTGGGAAGCAGCTGCATAGCACAGGGAGATCAGCTCAGTGCTTTGTGACCGCCTGGAGGGGTGGGATAGGGAGGGTGGGAGGGAGGGTGACGCAAGAGGGAAGAGATATGGGGATATATGTATATGTATAACTGATTCACTTTGTTATAAAGCAGAAACTAACACACCATTGTAAAGCAATTACACTCCAATAAAGATGTTTAAAACAAAACAAAACAAAAAACCCTAGAACATTTTATTCACTGATTTTAAAGATTAAAGTGCCATTTTAAATTTCTTACACATTAGGCTAAATATACAAATAATAATAATTACTTGTATTGGCTTTTTAATATAATGTATATCATGCTAAAATGTTCTTTTCTCAATTTTGTCCAATGATTCATATTCCAATAAACTTAAATAACCATAACTTTAATGTTCCCCACAGCAAGTTTCTATTTGTTCAAGTATCTCTCTTAGTCCAGCCAAGAAAAGGAGGTAATTAAATTTGATATAGTTTGGGGACCATGGCTAAAACTATCAAGCCCTGAAAATCCTCTTTAATGCCAAATCCAGAATGCTAAACCACAGATCTTTCCAGCATATGTCTCTTTTAAAATAAGACAACCTTGAATTTCTCACTTTCCCCTTGACATTTCATCCCAATCACATCTCAGTATCCAATTAAATGCTTTCACTTACCATTAGAAGGACTGATTATTGCCAACCTTTACAACAATGCTTATAGCTGCCTGACAAGCCAGCATCAGTTAATCCCAAGAAGGTCCACTTCAATTTGTCATTGTCCTAAAGGTTTGATATTCCTTGGATATAAATTCAAGACAGGGATGCTTCAACAGTCAGATGGCTTAGTTCAAAGCTGAGCACAGCTGGTTTATGGATGTATCATTATGGGCAGAGTCAGTCAGCATCTGCTCTGGTAGTAGACGTAAATTCTTGCCTCTAAGTGCCAGATACTTGGGCAGGCACCGGCACAGCCTTCCCACTCTAAATCACAATGACTGCTTCAACATCAGCACGCCTTCACCTCTTTGCAGAGGGTGCCATGACACCTACACTCATAAAACCATTTCAGGAACGAGTCTCCCTTGCTTGAAATCTTGAGAAAGATGTTTTCAAGCATTGGAGAAAGAATGTTCTGAAATCATATTGTATCCAACAGTATGAAATTAGAGCATTTAGGGCCAAGGCAGCAGCATTAATCCTTTATATTCATGAAGAGGTTTTCTTTTACAGCCTTTTTCAGATATGATAACATCTGTCTGCACAACCTTCCCGCAAGGGATGCCAGTGGGAGGATGATTAACCAGATTTTGTACACCAGTAATGACATACAAAGCTCAGACAGAGAGCGCAAGGTTTTATATTCCTTGTCCCCGGAGAGCTGAGGAAATAATTCAGGTCTTTCAAGTCTCGGGAAAATCTGCTTTCTTTTAAATAGTAAGCTACCTTTGTTACTCATTAGAGAGCTTGTTTTAAGGGGGATACTCCTTTAAAAGCCCATTAAATGCTTTTATATCAATTTGAAGGATTTGAATCAGAAATGAAGGACGGCTATTAGAAGGTACAAGCTGTACCTGTAGCACAAGGGAAGAAATTGCAGTTACCCTGTCAGATACAAAATTTTCTTAACTTTTACATTTCAAGGACTAGGACTCTCTGCAGACTTTGGAATCGACAAATTTAGTCAATTTGTTGTACCTCTTATTTCAAATTGGAATCATGATATTTAAGTCTTCCATGAACAGGGATAAAACAAAAGTCAATCATTTATAGAGTCTCTTAGCACTATTTTAGGTCTCATGTGATATTTAAAATACAATAAATCATCCACCAAGTTCTCAATACTTAGAATGACATGTTGTTCTAATACAAATACATGTGCCAAAGTCAAAAACACATCATTCCCATCCACCCTACTAGGGCCTCTCAGCCTTTTATGCAACTTAGCAATATAACCTCACATCTCAATTATTTTCCATAATTTATTCATTCTCCTCAGAGAATTTGTAGTCAGAGAAAACCACAGCCAGAGAAACTGCCTGTATCTCTGATTGAATATTCTTCCCCGACAATGGAAAAGCCCTGGTCAAAATTAAAAGGCCTAAGTAAAATTTATTTTTAGTGCTTTACTCCCAATCAAAAACCCTCCTTGCTTAATTTTGTGACTTTTCTTTCATGCCTCAAAGCCACATGAAAATAAACAAAAAGGGGTGGTAAGCAGTTACAGAATGTAAAAGGATACTAATGCAGTGTCCTAACCCTCCCCTGCCCAGCTTTTCCTAACACCTACCCTGGTGTTAGGCTTTTCCTAACACCTACCTCCTCAGGGCTGAACCCAGGGCAGGCTGCCCCAGCGATAGTGTGTGTCTGTTGCACACAGTTCCCCATTTCCATCCCATCAGCCACCACATCCTGTAGATTGTGCCTGTGAAATATTTCTCAATTTTATCTCCTTTTCTCTAGTTCTACTTCATGTTTTTAGTTAATGCTGTTTTCATCTCTGGCCTGAAAGGCTGCAATGTTTTTCTAACTGTGGTCCCAGATGCCAGGCTCATTCCTTCAAATCCATGAATTTTCTAAAGCACAAATATGATCATATAGGCTCTGCTTAAAATTCATCAACCATTCCCCATAACCTTCTGGAAGATAATACCGAAACAAGGGAATCACAAGGCCTTCATTAACGGACCTGCAGGCCACTCCAGCCTCGTCCCTCCATGCCCTCGTTACGTCAGCCGCACGACTACTACTCCTCTTCTTCTGCAACATGTGGTGTCTCTGCCAACATGCAGGTCTTGCCTCCTCCTCTCCCTCCCACAGTTAGCTTGTACGCGTCCCTGAAGATAGCTCAAATTTTAAACCCCTGGTAAAGTCTTCTCTAGTATTGGTATAACCTTTATTTGCCCTTGTTTTACTATATTAAAATTATGTATAATTTTTATTTATTCAATATTTATTGAGTTCCTCCTCTGTTCCAGCCATATAGATGTGCCTGAGCTCCGAGCATAAAGTATAAGCAAACCAAACATAAACTCAATCTCATGACAGTTACAGTTTGGTGGCGAAGACAGACCTTAACCAAATAATCACAAAAGAATATGATTACAAACTACAGTGAGTGTTATGAAAGAACAGTAAATAGAGCAATGAAAACGTGAGCAGGAAGACCTGATCTAGTCTTCAAGGTGAGAGACGGCCTCTCTGAGGAAATCACTTTTGAACAACTGTGAAAGGGAAGACAGGAGGAAAGGAAGGAGGAAAGAAAAAAGGGAGGAGGGAATCCAAATAAGTTCAAGGGCATCCCAAGCAGGGAAAAGAGCATAGCTAAAAACCCTGAATCAGAAGAGACCATGAGTTAGTCCTAGGCTACATGTTGGTATACAGAATGATTCTTTGCTACAAAATGGTTCTTTGCTATCTTTCCCAACGCAAGACTCTCTGGTAAAGTGAAAACATATATATTCCGGTTTAATATGGAATTCCTAGAATAATCTCATCTAGGTCAAATGATAAGGATTAGACACACAATGACACAATCAGGATATGTATAAGGCAAGTCCTATGTACTTAACACTGGACTCTTATGATTCATCAACATTTTATGTAAGTGACATCAGCAAATTTGTCCTGACCAGGACCTTCCTGCTCCAGTAAGAAATTATTCTCCAATTGCACAAGTGTAAACACTATGAATTTGAAAAAAGTGGAATTTTTGCCTTGAATAATGCAATTCATGCAACCTTCAACTTTGTCTCAGTTGCATAGATCTGTTCTTATCCAGATAGAGAGTATAGAATTCAGATCTAGAAGGCTGCTGAAGAAAGAATATAGCCCAGGCATATATCACTAATTACTCACAACCATCTTTCCCAAGGAGTGTCAACTCAGCTTCAAAATCTTTCTCCTGGATCACTCCAATCAATTACTTTTAATAAATCAAAACTTTTTTTCAATTCAGATACATTTTGGCATTCCAATTCTAATCCAGCCTTCTGCCTTGAAGTTGAATTATGTATTTATGTAATTTTTGTTATAGTAACTTTTAAAGTAAAATTATACCTGTGTTTTGCCTAACAAACCCTGATTCTTCATCCATATTACAACTGGTGGGACTGGACAGTGTCTGTTTTCCATTTGGAACACTCTGAAGAATAAAAATGATTTAAGAGTTCCAAAGGTTTGAGAGTAAGCATTAATCTACACTGTTGGTGAGAAAGAGGATGGATGCTCACAAAGTAACAGCAGGGTGGCCCTTTGCTCTCCTTTGCTTCTAATGAGCTAATCCTAAATAAAAGTAGTGCAGGGCTTCCCTGGTGGCGCAGTGGTTGAGAGTCCGCCTGCTGATGCAGGGGACACGGGTTCGTGCCCCGGTCTGGGAAGATCCCACGTGCCCCAGAGCAGCTGAGCCCGTGAGCCATGGCCGCTGGGCCTGCGCATCCGGAGGCTGTGCTCCGCAACGGGAGAGGCCGCAACAGTGAGAGGCCCGCAAAAAAAAAAAAAGTAGTGCATTTAAGAATATACTGCAACTGGAATTCTGGCTCCATATCAAGACAAGACAAGTCAGGACCAAACTCCTGAAGAAGTCATACACCATCCATTGTCATACATACAAGGACCTGCTTAATTATATTAGGAAGACAACATGTGCTTAAAAGCTACTGAGGAAGGCTTCAGCCACAACTTGATCTTGGGCTAGGAGATCAAAACACTTGAACCAACTAAGACAGAGAGTTGTCTACTCTAAAAGTTACCTTAAAATAAAAATCAGTACTGAATCACTGCCATGACAACATGCTCTATTTTGTTTTTTCTTAGCTTTACCTTGAAAGGACTTTAGAAACTCATCATTTTTAGTCCTCTTACCTCTAGCCATGTCCTGCTCCAATTCATTCTCTGCATTACAATCCAAATGATATATATTTTTTAATTACAGGATGTTTTATGCCCATCGTCACTTAAAATTCTTCAGTGGCTTCCCTTGCTGTGAGTAAAAAGTTAAACCCTTTGATAAGGTTAATCACAATATCCATGACCTATGTCCAGCTTATCTCGCCAGCCTCTAGCCACTCCACCCTCCCTCCCCTTGCTCTCTACTCCCACCATACAGTATTGAACCACCTTCAGTTCCTCAAAAGTGATGCTGCCTCTTGCTTCTCTATTTTTGGCCATGCTATTTCTTCTTTCAAGGAGACAGTGCCACCATCCCCAGTTCACCTGGCCATCTCCAGTTCCTCTGTAAGGATCAGGTGATGTACCTACTCTTCTAAGAAGGGTCCTTGAATCCCTAAATTCTGTGCCACTGCTACATACTCCTATACTATCCTGCCCTTTTTCCATCACAGCACTTACGGTCTATTGTAAGTGCTTAGTTAATAAACTGTGTTCTCCACTACTTTGTGAGTCTAGGAGGGCAGAAAAGTTGTCTGTCTTGCTCACCAGTGAACATCCAGCTCTGAGTATAATGCCAAGCACATAAAATATGACATGGAAATCACCAAGTTCTCCAAAACTCAGATACCAAACTTTTCCTCAATGAACAAATGAGTCTGATTCTCTCTCTGATATAATTGCATAAAATACAAAATCTACTTGGGTTTCTTAAATATTTGTATGAGTCTCCAAGAAAATATCCCACAAACCTGTTCCAATTGCTGCTTCTCCCTTCAGCCTGTGTTCTTTCCCCAGATCATCACTCCTTACCCTTTGTTGCTGCATATCTTCTTCTGGAGGCTGCTGCTTTCCCATGCTATTTGGCTCTCTACTGGTGTATTAGTTTGCTATTGCTGCTTAACAGAGCACCACAAACCTGACAGCTTATAACAACACCATTTATTACCTCTCAGTTTCTGTGGGTTAGAATTCCAAGTACAGATCAACTGTTCCTCTGCTCTCATCTCTCCAGGATGTGATTAAGGTGTTAGCTGAGGCTATCATCTTATTTGAAGATCAATACCCTCTTGCCAGCTTGCTGGTTCTTGGTCAGATGTCTGAGATACCTGTTTTCATGCTAGCTGTTGGCCAGAGACTGCTCTCAGTTCCTAGAAGCTGCCCTCAGGTTTTTAACCCATGGCCCCCTTCTCTCACAACATGGCAACTTACTTGGTTAAGGCTACCAGGAGAGTATCTGCTGCTGCTTCTTATCTCTTTTAAGGGCTCCCTTCAGTAGGTCAGGACTGCCCATGTAACCTCCCTTTTGATTAACTCAAAGACAACTGATTAGGAACCTACATTACATCTGCAAAATTCCTTTGCTTTATGAAATAACATAATCATGGGAGTGATATCCCATAATTTGCTTAGGTTCCACCCTCACTCAAGGGAAAGGCACTATGCACAGCATGAACACCAGGGAGAAGGAATCTTGGGAGACACTTTAGAATTCTGTCACACCTGGAAAGAGAAAACTTCCTCAGTTCAACAAAATACAGGGATGAGTTGGCTGTGGTGTTTAAAAGAAAACTTCAGCAAACTGTTGAATATAGCCAAAGGAACAGCAACTTAGAAAACTTAAAACTGAATCTGATCATCAATGCCCCTAGAGTTCAAAGGCCTAACCCTCTACAGTACACCACCTTGCAGTCAGACCAGCCTACTCATCCACCAAGGAGGGCCTTTGAGTGTCCCTTCCCACACAGAATTCAGTATCCCTTGCCTTGGCCAAACTGGGACTAGGAGGAGAGAAAAAAATAAGTTTTCCAATTATTTCCTGTCTCTTTCCCATACCCCAATGGTTAGATTATTATCTGATGAGGATAAGCTCACTTTTTCAAAAAAGAAAAACATCTTTATAGAAAGTTGTTTACCTCTTCATTGTCTTAAATCTTTCCATTCCATATCAGAATCTTAGCTTTACTTTTACATAACCAAGAGTCCCATAAAAGTGCTTTTTTTTCTTTTAAAAAAAGTTATACACACACACACACACACACACACACACACACACAAAGTAATCTGTTCCCAAGCGTGGAATTCTAGCTTTACCTCTACAACAACTGGAAAAATAAACTGCTGGCAGTTTTAAAAATAAAAGTTCCTCCCCCTTTCAACTAAACAAGTTTTCAGAAAGATAGAAAGTCTCATCTATTCCTTCTTCATAACACCTTTCCCAAAGAAATTCTGGCCTATCTTCTGATTGCCTGTATCCTGCCCGTAACTTCTTAATAACCACATCAACATTGCTCTCTTTGAATAGTGTTTTATTATACAGCCTAGAACACATTAAAATCGACTGGAAATTTTTTTTTAATCTTTTTATTTCCTTCTATCCCTCCCCCACCCCCTCGACTGAGAAATGTGTTTGTTTTTAATACCAATGTGTTTGTGTTTGTTTGTATGTGTTTGTTTGTATGTTTGTTTTTAATATCAGTGAACAATGAATCTGAATCTCTGTGGGGGAGCTTAGAAAACAATTTTTATTAACCCATTCTATTTCACACATTCACAGGACTGCAATTCAGCCTGCAGATCAGCAGACTGGCTGAGGTCATACTGCTCCACGCATTCAATACCTCCTCTTGGGATCCAGGCTGGAAGAGCAGTGGCTATCTAGGGCACCTCAATGCAGAGGTGAATAACTCCCAGAACTTTCCTCTTCCAGACTGAGTGTACCTATCTGCCTGAAACAACCCCTCAAATGGACAAAATATGTGAAACAATGGTTTTCAAGACACTGGACAATGGTTTTCAAGACATCAGGAAATGAGGAATAGTGATCTCTGCTAGGGATAAAACACAAACAAGTTGAGCCCTACAATTTCCTTGAGTATGTTTAGGCTATGGTTCAAAGATGGGGAACTGGGGCAGGGCCCATCAGACTCCCTGACTTAAGAAAATGAAGTACCATCTACAATAATAGAATAAATGAGTTTAGCAAAGTTGTAGGGTATAACATCAATATGCATAAATCAATTGTGTATCTATATGCCAGAAACAAACATCCAAAAATTGACATAAAAGACAATCTCAACTGTAATCACATAAAAAATAGAAAATACTAAGGGATAAATAAATCTGACAAAAGATTGCAAGACTAGTATACTAAAAACTAAAAAAGGATGCTGAAAAAAATTTAAAAGACTAAAATAAATGAATAAATATGCCAATATACCAATAACAAAAGACCCAGTGTTTTTAAGATGTCAATTCTTTCCATATTAATATAAAGATCCAATATATTTGCAAATAAAATCACAGCAGAATTTTTTTGTGAAATTTTCAAATTGATTCTAAAATTCATATGGAAAAACAAAGGACCTAATCATCAAAGAAATGCAAATCAAAACCACAATGAGATATCACCTCACACCTGTCAGTATGGCTATCATCAAAAAGAACAAAAATAACAAATGTTGGCAAGAATGTGAAGAAAATGAAACCCTTGTACACTGTTGCTGGGAATGTAAATTAGTGCAGCCACTGTGGAAAACAGTATGGAGGGTCCTCAAAATACTAAAAGTAGAGCTAACATATGATCTAGCAATTCTGCTCCTGGGTATATATCCAAAGAAAATGAAAACACTAATTCAAAAAGGTATATGCACCCCAATGTTCATTGCAGTATTATTTAATACAATAGCCAAGATACAAAAGCAACCTAAATGTCCATCAACAGATGAATGGATAAAGAAAATGTGGTGTGTGTGTATATATGTGTATATATATATATATATATATATATATATGTATAAACACATACACAATGGTATATATAGAGAGATCTATAGATCTATATAGATATATACAATGGAATACTACTCAACCATAAAAAAGAATGAAATTTTATCATATGCAACAACGTGGATGAATGTGGAGGGCATTATGCTTAGTGAAATAAGTCAGAGAAAAACAAATACTATATTATGTCACTTATACATGGAATCTAAAAAATAAAACAAACTTGTAAATTTTTTTTAAATAAAGCAACAGACTCACAGATATAGAGAACAAAATAGTAGTTACCAATGGGGAGAGGGAAGGGGGGTGGGAGAAGATAGGGGTAGGGAATTAAGAGGTACAAACTACTATGTATAAAATAAATAAGATACAAGGATATATTGTACAGCACAGGAAATATAGCCAATATTTTACAATAACTTTAAATGGAGTATAATCCATAAAAATTTTTGATCACTATGTTGTACACCTGAAACTAATATAATATTGTAAATCAACTATACCTCAAATTTTAAAACCTTTAAGTTAAATTTTAAAAAAAAGAGTAAAAGATTTGAAGATACACTTTACCAAAGGAAACATACACATGGCAAATAAACCCATGAAAAAAGGTTCAATGTCATTTGTCATTAGGGAAATGAAAATTAAAGCTTGTTGCCTCAAAAAAAAAAAGTTTGTTCAGATACCACTAACTCCTATTGGAATGGTTAAAGTTAAAAAGACTGACAATACCAAGTGTTGGGAAGGATATGGAGGAAATGGAACTTTATACACTGATAGTGAAAATGTATGTGATGCTACAACTTTGGAAAACAGTTTGGCAGTTTCTTAAAAAGTTAAATATAAACCTACAATGAGATCTAGCCATTCCACTCCTAGGAATTTACTCAAAAGAAAACATTCACACAAGGACTTGTACACACGTTCATAGCAGTTTTACTTGTAAGAATCAACAACTGAGAAAAACCCAACTGTCATCAATAGGTGAATGGATAAACACACTATATATAGAACAAAGACAAAAATGACATATGAGTTTAGAGGCACTATATTAAAGAGTTCTGATGTCCTTGCATTGTCCAGGAGGAAGGGGAATATACTGACTAATATTTCACTTTGGAAAGTCAAGGAAGGAAACATATTGGATAGGGCCAGCTTTGTAGAGGAGGCACAAGGACTTCTAAAGTGGTGGCAATATTCATTTCTTGACCTGGGTGATAGTTATACAGCTGTCTGCTTTGTAATTAATAATTGAGCTATATATTTTTGTTTTGTGCATTTTTTGCATGTGTTATATTTCACGCTTAAAAATTTTTTTAATCTGAGGGGCATGGAGGATGCCCAGGGTCAAGCTCAAACTCTTAAACACTTTCCAAGCCTTTGTTCACATCACATCTGCTAACATCCCACTGACCAAAGCAAGTCATACGGCAAACCCCAAAGTCCAGGGTGGGGAGGAACTCTTCACCTTCCATTAGGCTGGGGATTTGCAAACATTTTCTGTGAGAGGCCAGATAAAAATATGTTAGGTTTTACAGGCCACATACCTTCTTTTCTGCAAATTCTTCTTTTTTTCAAACTCCGAAAATATAAAGGCCATTATTAGCTGAGGATCTTACAGAAATGAGCTATAGCTGGATTTGGCCCACAGGCCATACTTCGCCCACCACTGCATTGGGCCATGATAATATTACTATAGAAAAGTTTTATTAAAAAGTGGGACAAATAATTTAATCTTCCACAATTCACCTTCTTGGTTTATAACTATTCATATCCCTATCATGAGCAAAATATATTCACCCCCACCCCAAAACACCCCCAAATTCACCCAAACAAAGCATCAAGCCAACGTCCTGATCCACAGGTTCAAATGTGGCCACTCTTGATCCATAGATCTACGAAGTAAAAAGACAAATTCCACAATGGTCAAAGGAGGACAGTATAACTGTAATAAAACATTTCCATTCAAAACAAGAGAAGAATGATAGGCACATAGGAATCACTGGTCCCTGGAAATTTTGAAATTGTATTGGGCAAATGTTGCCCTCTCCATCAAAGTAAAGGAATTCTCCTTGATAAGACTCTAGCTTTAGAAATAGGTCAATGCCTTCCTGGATCAGGGTTGTTTTTATTTGTTTGTTTGGTTGGTTGGTTGGTTTTTCATGATAATTATCAGGATCTCCCAGAAGGCAAACCTAGCCATCCAAGCCCCTTTCTTGTCTGCTACTATCCCATTTGTCAAAGAAATTCATATGGGCAAATTCAAAGTGAAAAAGCAGAGAAGTACATTACTGTACACCCACGACAAGGCCATGACAAGAATGTGGTTGCATAATACTACTACAAAAGATTAAAGCATTAAGGTCAATTGTTTAATCTGCCTAAAGTGACCCACTTTATGATATAATGGCATAGAAATTTAGGTTTGACGTATGGTGATTCCATATTGAGACTGTTTTCCGAAAACAAATTAGATCCCAAATCAGGGTCACCTGAACATAAACACAAAGATTTTTGTTTACAACAATGAATATTAAATTTTAACAAATATTTAAAGTCAATAGACAAGATCCTTAGAATGACTGCAAAGAGTTAAACTTTATTCAAAGAAAATAAATCTAATAGTTAAAAGGGAGGAGCAGTTAATGTCAAGAAATAACGCACCTATACTGAACAGCAATTTATGTGAAAATGGATTTTAGCTGATTCACTGCTTATTATGAGCGGACATTGTAATGAGTCTTCCAAAAACCTAATGGAGTCAGGCTGCATTTAGAAAGTAGAATACTCAACACAGGGGATACTGTCACTATTCTTCTGACTGTTCAAACCACATATTATAAAATATGTTCCATTTTAAGAGTCACATTTTAAGAGAAGCATTGATTCAATGGAATGGTCTAGAGGAAGGTGACCTAAAGAATTGTCTTTGAATAATGCTATATGATAAATATGGAAAGGAATTTCAAAAGTTCATCTTGGAAAACAAAAAGGGAAGAGAGGGAAGGAAATATGAGAAATGTCTTGAAATGTTTTCAGGCTGCCATTTGGAAAAGGAAATAGATTTATTTACTGCTGCTATAGATCAAAGGTTGGCAATATGTAGGGCCAAGGACGGGCCTCCTTTTTCAGTAATAAACCACCTAGCACATAAATATTTTAGCCCTTATAGTCTGTTGCAACCACTCAACTTTACCACTGTAACAGGAAAACAGTCATAGTTGGTACATAAACTAATGTGTGTGGATGTTCTTAATAAAACCTCATTTATAGACCCTCAAATTTGATTCTCATACAGTTTCCACAAGTCACAAATATTATTCTTCTTTCCAATATTTTTTCAACAATTTAAAACTGTAAAAAAAAACAAGAAAAATTCTTAACTCACTGGCCATATAAAAATAGGCAACAGACTGAACCTGGCCCACACACCAAGTACACCAACATCTGTGGTAGCTAACACCTTAAGACATTGGGTCCTAGTGATAAGAAAGCAAATATCAGCACACACACCAAAAAAAGAAAAAAAGCCATTGTTTCAATAATTGAAACAAAATGGAATGCTGAGCAGGTGCTGTTGAAAACCTGTCCTGTATCCCCTTGGCCCACCTCCGTTTTCCATAGACAGTTCCTCTGCAAACTGATAGCTGTCCCTTTTAAATACCCTCTACTCTGCTACTCTGCCTGGAGGATTTCTCCAGCATCAGAGGAGCTGGCCTAGCCCACCTGCAGGGCAACCTGAGAGTGCTGACAATTAAATTCTACCTGGAGCAGTCTTGACCAATGAGGGCTAGGAGACAGAATAATACCTCAGTTTCCTCCCCTTGGTGGAACAGTTCTAAAGTGGGTTCTACACTGTCCATCAGAGAATCCCATCATAACTGAACCCCAGTTGCCTCATTAATGCAAACTATACTAGCTTTCCCCTGTCAATGTCTCATTGTTTTCCACTCTCACTTATACTTCTGAGGATCACCTCCCAAATTAACTAACTGCCCTCAAGGACTAACCTCAGATTCTACTTTCTGCAGACTCAAATTAAAAGAGATGTGTCAGGTTGGAGTTAACGAACATGCCCTTAGGGACCAGATGATCACTTGCTATCAAAATGGAAGGGATTTTTAAGTTAGACTAGTGATTCTCAACTGATTTTGTCCCCTAGGGGCAACTTTTGAGTATTATGACTACCCCTACTCCCACTCTGGCAGCTAGTGAGTAGAGCAAAGTGATGCTCCTAAATATCCCATAATACATGGAATAGTCCCACACAACAAAGAATTATCTGGTCCAAATGTCCATAGTGCTGAGTCTGAAAAACCCCAAGTTAAACTGGAGATTGATCTAAATGGACTCTAATGTCCATGTACTATTCTAAGATTCTACGATTTTAAGAAATCACACTGGGATTCTTAACCTGATGAGCTTCAAAGGATTCATAATGTCTTGGAAATTAAGTGCATAATTTTTTGCCTGTATCTATTTTTACATTTTTGTGGAGAGTGTGCACAGTTTTCATAAATTTCTCTAAGGGGTCTGTGACCCATAAATGTTAAAAACCAAGCTCTAATAAATAATTCTTAATAATTTTACCATAGGTCTAAATCTTTAATCACCTTCTTTTCTCTTCCATAACGTTAATAAATATAGTATTGACTTTTCATGTTTGACAGCAGTTTTTCCTAAGCCTGTGTAATTCTGATAGGTATAAGAAGTAGGCAAAGAAGAGACTGAATTTAGTTAACTATGATACATTAACAGTACACAAACTTCCTGGCAATCAATCTGGCACTTTCCTCAAGTACAAATAAAACTATTTTTTAAATCCCTAATTAATATAGATCAGCAAATATCACTACATATTGAGGAAGAAATTGAGCAAATGAAAATTGCATAGAGAGAACAGTCCTTTACATCCTCTTATCCCATATCTTTTCGGACATAAAGCCACTGTCAACGAAGTGCCTAAGATAAAGAATTGGTATAGACCTTCCCTTCTGTAGAGTTCTTAAGCTGGGGCCATATAAATCAAATAGGATTACTTTATCTGCAGCTAAGAATTCTGTAGAGACATATTGAACCTATAAGAGATGGCAGAACCTGGCCAAGCTCTGTCTTTCAGATAATAAATTCTACTACCATCTGACTCTGCTTTCAGAGTCTTTTCTATATTTATTTTAGGGCAAGATATGTGTATTTATCTGCAATATTAAACAGATTTTTATTTTACAAGGATCCAAAGTTTGCTGGCTTAGGTTAAGTATGACTCTTGTCATTGTGCATATGTGAAAGAATAAGAAAAAATGATAACAATTAAATATATGTGATATAAAATTCAATGTAAAACACAATTCAGACATTAGACCACTCAAATAATATGATATGCAACTTTTTAATGATAGCTACCCTTTATGAGAACTTACTGTCAGATATGATAGATTCGGATAGATAGGTAGATAGGTTATAGATCAATACATAGATATATTTAAATCTCACAACATTTATTTGAGCTAGAAACAATTTTTCCATCCCTATTTTACAATTTGAGGCTTAGAGAGTTAAAATAATTTACCCAGGGCTATGGAAATAAAAATGCCAGAGCAAGGATTTGAATCCAGGTGTCTCTAGATCCAAAATTTATCTTTATCCCCACAATACAATACTGCCTTACATGGTATAGCAGTTTAATTAGGAAACGTTGGGAAGATGTGAATCTCTGCACTGGGAATATGAGTCAACACAGAAAATTTTGGAAAGTAGCTGGAGTTGATAACCTGACCTGAAAACGTTTTAACCTTCAAATAAGTTTTGGGGCACCAAGCCTTCTATACTGTGAAAGTGAGCAAGGAGTTTGAGGTATTCATCACCAAACGAGGCCAGAGCTTTGTGGGAGGCACAAAGACACAGTTAGGCTTTGAAAAAGAGAGTAGGAGCTGGCTTCTGTCAAAGGCAGAAAGCTGTGTCTATCAAAAGGGTATGAGAGCAAGAAGCTGCCATCTACCAATGACTAAAAAGACTGAGCCAAGAACCTGGCCTCGAAGAAGCGAAGAGTCTAACTTACACCTGGTTTTGACAATTAACTACAAAATCAATTTAGATTAATAGAATAATTTAGAGAGAAATGGGTCAAAGGTGAGAGTAAGACTTCCAAGTCCTAGAACAATTCAGAGTAAAGATGGTAACTAAATGTTAGCACACTCTACAGGGGATATTTACTGAGAAGAAGGTGGGGAGCAGCAGGTAGGAAAATGCGTCTGTATTCGTCAGGACAATTTCAGTTTTAAACCAAAGAAACTAAACTTACCCTACCTTAGGAAAAAAATATATCTATTGGCCATATAACTGAAAACTCCAAGAATAAATCTAGTTTTAATTAGGGCTAGATAGAGGTGATCAGAGGTTGCCAGAGAGCTTTCTCTTCAACTCAATTCTGCTTTCCTCTGTATAGGCTTCCTCCTCAGGTAGACAACTTCTGTAATAATAAGGTGGCCACCATAAGCTGCAGGCCTACAAGGTCCTAAAAGATCTTAGTCCCCCCAAAAAAGAAAGCCTGTTTCCTGATAGCTTTGACAAAAGTTGGGGTCTGACCTGGCTTGCGTCATGTGACCATCCCTAAGCCAACCACTGTGGCCTGATGGCACAGGTCTTGATGGAGTAATTGTATGTCATTCCTGGCCCTGTTTTAGGTAGAGTAGGGATTGAAATCAAGCCCACTCAAACACAGGGACAGAGCATAGGTGGGAGGGATAGTTTCCTGTAAGAAGATGCTGGGCAGGAAAAAAAATGAAAAAAGAAATAATGTATCAAAGCCTGAACAGGATTTGCAGTACAGGTGCAGGTTGAAGTGTACTGCAGCCTGGAGCCAGAGGCACACACGTGGGGTATCTGGGGGCAGGGAGTCACACTTCAAGCAGTTAAGCATTTGTTGAATATTTACTACCGTATTTCATTATTGTAAGATGCACATTTTTCACATTTTACCAACTCAGATATCAGAATGTTTCTTACAATGAACGACATCCTATAATGGCTGCTGGCCAGAGGACAGCTGTGATATAGTTTTCAAAGTCTGCACAGAACTGGGTCATAATTCTTCATATTTTCATCTCTTCAAATGAGTTATATACATTGTTATATACATTGTTAATACTATATTTGTAGAGTTCAAATGCTGTTTAAAATATCTTCTGAAAGAACTATGATCCAGGACTGAAATGAAATATTATATATGCAGAAAAGGAATCTGTGTGACAGGGCATCCATTTAATATTAATGAAGTACACATTCATGGTTGGGAGAATGATCGCAATTCCGTATTTTTTTGCAAAGTAACACCAAGTGCTTTTTGACACTTAAGAAGGGATGACACCTGAGAAAGGATGATACCCACAAGTAGATGAAGCTGTATTACATTTTTTTACTGATATATATGAAAAGCATTGCCTTTCACATGCCAAATGCCCTTAAAGGTAGTAACACTGAATGATAAGCATGTATTTCTAAATAGTCCAAAATAACGCTTTCAATAAATTTCAGTTAAATTTATAATTAAAGTAATAATAAGTCACTTAAATAAGTGGTAGCATTTGTTGGTAGTACATAAAATAATGTTATGTCTTAAAATCAATAGCAATGGATTTGATGAAATAAGGTTATGACAGGCACCACGGTAGGTATCAAAAATGCAAGAGAGGGGCTTCCCTGGTGGCGCAGTGGTTGAGAGCCTGCCTGCCGATGCAGGGGACACAGGTTCGTGCCCCGGTCTGGGAAGATCCCACATGCCGCAGAGCGGCTGGGCCCGTGAGCCATGGCCGCTGAGCCTGCGCGTCCGGAGCCTGTGCTCCGCAACGGGAGAGGCCACAACAGTGAGAGGCCCGCATACAGCAAAAAAAAAAAAAAAAAGTGCAAGAGAACTAATTCATGGTCCCTATATTTGAGATGTGCACTTTTAGTGGGGTGTGGTAGGAAGGGTTATCAAGACAACCTTCACTAAGTCAGAAATTTTACCTCACATATCACACACCTTTTGTATTCTGACCCAACCTCCATTTCCAAAGTATTATATGAAAAACATTTATGGGAAGGCTTGCAGATTTTAAATTAATAAATGTACTGACTATAAAGTATTTAACTGCTTGGAAACTCCAATACTCCAAATACTTAAGCCAAAAACCTGAGAGACATCGTTGACTCCTCTCTGTCTCTCACATTCCACATCCAATCCATCAGAAAATCTTTAGCTTCAAAATATATCTAAAAAATCTGAGTACTCTGCTACTGTTTTAATCCTACCCACCATGATCTCTTACCTGGAGTACTGCAAGAGTCTTCGTACAGGTCTTCCTGTTTTCATCTTTCCTCATCGAAAGCAAAAGTGATTCTTTTACGCATAATGTAGATTATGACACTCCTGTGTCACAAATTCTGAAATGGCCTACCATTTACCTCAGAATAACAGCCAAATTCCCTGCAATGACCAACACCCTACATGACTAACCTTGTGTTACCTCCCTGATTTCTACTATTGTTCTCCCTTTTAGTTACTTCACTCCAACTTCCTGGCCTCCTTGCTGCTCTTTGAACACACCAGGCATGCTCCTGCTTCCAGCCTTTGCTCTTGCTCTTCCCTCTGCTAAATGTTCTTCTGTGAGATAACTGCTTGGCCAATTCTCTCACCTCCTTTCAGCCTTTGCTCAAATCTCATCTCGTCAATGAGGCCCCTCATGATCATTCTAATGACTACTGCAACTGTCCCCTTTCCTCTGCTTTCCCAGGCCCCCTTACCCTGATCTAATTTCCCTTTTTACTATAGCATTTATCTGTTTCTAACACACTATATAATTTCCTTATTTGTTATGTTTATCTCTTAGTGCTTCATTCCCCACTTCTTCCATTTCACGAATCTAAGCTCCATGAGGACTATCTAATTTTTCCTCTGTGTATGCTTATTTTTTAAAATTTATTTTTCTCATTAGTCATCCATTTTATACACATCAGTGTATGCATGTCAATCCCAATGTCCCAATTCATCACACCACAGCCCCCACCCCCCGCCGCTTCCCCCCCTTGGTATCCATACATTTCTTCTCTACTTCTGTGTCTCAATTTCTGCTCTGCAAAACGGTTCATCTGTACCATTTTCTAGGATCCACATATATGCATTAATATACGATATTTGTTTTTCTCTTTCTGACTTACTTCACTCTGTGTGGCAGTGTCTAGGTCCATCCACGTCTCTAAAAATGACCCAATTTTCTTCCATTTTATGGCAGAGTAATATTCCATTGTATGTATGTACCACATCTTCTTTATCCATTCATCTGTAGATGGGTATTTAGGTTGCTTCCATGACCTGGCTATTGTAAACAGTGCTGCAACGAACATTGGGGTGCATGTGTCTTTTTGAATTATGGTTTTCTCTGGGCATATGCCCAGTAGTGGAATTGCTGGGTCATATGGTAATTCTATTTTTAGTTCTTTAAGAAACCTCCATACTGTTCTCCATAGTGGCTGTATCAATTTACATTCCCACCAACAGTGCAAGAGGGCTCCCTTTTCTCCACACTCTCTCCAGCATTTGTTGTTTGTAGATTTTCTGATGATGCCCATTCTAACTGGTGTGAGGTGATAACCTCATTGTAGTTTTGATTTGCATTTCTCTAATAATTAGTGATGTTGAGCAGCTTCTCATGTGCTTCTTGGCCATCTGTTTGTCTTCTTTGGAGAAATGTCTATTTAGGTCTTCTCCCCATTTTTGGAAAGGGTTGTTTGTTTTTTTTAATACTGAGCTGCATGAGCTATTTATGTATTTTGGAGATTAATCCTTTCTCCATTGATTCATTTGCAAATATTCTCTCCCATTCTGATGGTTGTCTTTTCGTCTTGTTTATAGTTTCCCTTGCTGTGCAAAAGCTTTTAAGTTTCATTAGGTCCCATTTGTTTATTCTTGTTTTTATTACCATTACTCTAGGAGGTGGATCAAAAAAGCTCTTGATGTGAGTTATGTCAAAGAGTGTTCTTCCTATGTTTTCCTCTAAGAGTTTTATAGTGCCAAGTCTTACATTTAGATCTCTAAACCATTTTGAGTTTATATTTGTGTATGGCATTAGGGAGTGTTCTAATTTCATTCTTTCACATGTAGCTGTCCAGTTTTCCCAGCTGTTGGGAGCCAAGAAGTTTTCGCCATTAGAAGATGGCCGACACCCTGCTTCTCTTCCTGATTTATGAGATAGAAGTTCGCGCCTAAAATGAAAGCCCGCGCACGCAGCACCAATGATGATTAGCCAAGTACTTCCCTCATTCTGAATCCCGCCTCCCTTTCTCTGCAGTGTATAAATACAGCTACCGCAGCAATAAAAGTTTGAGGCTTGATCAGGATTCTGTCTTGCCTCCATTCTTTCGCGTCTCCTGCCCTTCCCCCTTTTTTCAACCCCCACAGGTTCCTCCTCGGACTCACAAGGATTTGTCCTGCTGGTCGGGACTCCCGGGGACGCCCGGGGCCGTACACAATTGGCGCCCAACGTGGGGCTCGAGGAACGGATCCTGACGGAGGTAGCACGCTTACGAACGCCTGGCCAGGCACCCACTGAGCCGCCGCGAGACTTACTCGAAAGTGCAGCTTGATTAGGTCCCCGGAGGACTGGCCGCCCTTCGGCAGTCGTGACCTGAGGATAAGGTAAGCGGAGCTATAAATATGGGACAGGAATTGAGTTCCCATGAACTCTTTCTTCAGGGGATCGAGGATTCCCTCAAGATGCGGAAGATTAAGGCTAGAAAAAAAGATTTGCGTGAATTTTTTATGTTCTTGTCTGATGTTTGCCCATGGTTCCCACAGGAAGGGACAATAGATAAAAAATGCTGGAATCGTGTAGGAAATTGTTTAAATGATTATTATCAAACCTTTGGGCCTTCTAAAGTGCCTGTGACTGCATTTTCGTATTGGAATTTAATTAGGGAGATTCTCATGGGTCATTTTTTTGACCCCGATGTCCAAAAGGTTGTAGAGACCGGGGAAACAATTCTTAAAGCAGCCTCTCGTCTCCATTCAGCTTGTCCATCCGTTACCACTGATATGGGTTCAAATGAAGAGTTCCCAAAAATTCCAGAAACCGGTCATCATTATCCCACAGATGATAAAGTTATCCCAAAGATTTATCCTTCCCTTACTGCTATTAAGGGTGATCCCAATGATGACCAGCTTTCCCCCCAAGATCAGGAAACTCTCGATGAGCAGGCTGCTCGTTATCATCGCAATGATGATCCCTGGGGATTCCCCCTTTTGAAGCCTCCACCATCTTATAATACTCCTCATCAGATGCCTGCCTTTAGCGCCCCTGCTCCCATTGCCCCCCTGATTGATCCCCTTCGACAGGCTAAGATGGCCTTAACCCAGGAAATTTCCTCTTTGAGAGATGTTTTACAACAAAAACGGGAACGCTTGGATCTCCTAAAGGAGCTTAAGGCCCTTGAGGTGGAGCTTACTTCTTTTAATGTCTCGAACGGTCCCAATAAACCCCCGCTTCGACAAAAACCAGGATCCATTAAGTTAGCCTTCCCTGTTACTCGCAGTCAAAATTTACCCACTCAAGGTGAAATTCAAGCTGAAGATAGTGAGGAAGGGGAAGAGGAAGAGGGAGAAGAATCTCCTGAACCTGATGAGGGACCAGATATTCATAATTCTTCTGGGGGCGGCCCTTTTGAACATAAATATCGCCGCCTCAATTTAAAACATATAAAAGATTTAAAATCTGCTGTCAATAATTATGGGCCCACAGCCCCTTATACATTGGCAATCTTGGAGGGATTAAGCGATCGCTGGCTGACCCCAAATGATTGGCTTACCCTGGCTCGGGCCACCCTTTCTGGGGGAGATTTTGTTTTATGGCGCACTGAATTTGCAGAAAATTGTAGAGAAACTGCCCAAAGAAATGCTGAAAACAGAACTTCCCGATCATGGACCCGAGATAAATTACTTGGCCGTCCCCCCTATGAATCCAATGAGTCTCAGGCTGCTTTTCCCCCTGGTTTGTTGGCTCAAATACAACATGCTGGCCTTAAGGCCTGGCGCCGTCTTCCGCCTAAGGGTTCGCCCACAACTTCCTTGGCAAAAATTCGCCAGGGACCAGAAGAGCCTTATTGTGAGTTTATTAGCCGCCTCACGGACGCCGCCGAGCGTGTAGTGGGTGATAGTGAAACTGATAATGCCTTTGTTAAACATTTACTGTTTATATTTCCCAAAATCACTTCTGCTGTTCCTCTGGGAGATGCTGCCCTAGTATTCACTGATGGATCATCATCCAGTGTTGCTGTATTTGTTATAAATAATCAGCCCTATAGGGTACAGTCCCCCTTTTTATCAGCACAACTTGTTGAGCTTTTTGCCATTCTTCAGGTTTTTGAGATGTTACAGAATATCCCCTTTAATTTATATACGGACAGCTCATATATAGCTTTGTCCGTCCCCCTTTTAGAAACTGTTCCATGTATTAAACCCTCTTCCAATGCTGTTCCCCTTTTTCAACAACTTCAAAGTCTTATACTTCGAAGACAAGCGCCTTTTTTTATTGATCATCTTAGGGCTCATACAGATCTTCCTGGACCCCTCTCTCAGGGCAATGATTTAGCTGATAAAAATGCCCGCCTGATGTGCACCGTAACCTCTGATTCTGTTTCTCAAGCTACTCAATTTCATCAGCTACATCATGTTAATGCACATACTCTTTGCTTAATGTTTAAGCTTACTCGAGAACAATCAAGACAAATTGTAAAAAATTGTCCAGGGTGCGTTACATTTTTACCTCTTCCACATCTTGGGGTAAACCCAAGAGGTCTATTACCTAATGAAATCTGGCAGATGGATGTTACCCATCTTGCTAAATTTGGAAAATTAAAATTTATTCATGTGTCCATTGATACCTTTAGCGGCTTTATATATGCCTCCCTTCAGGGAGGAGAAGCCACAAAAAACATTATTTCACATGTGCTCCAATGTTTTACAGTTTTAGGCAAGCCTCAAATAATTAAAACAGATAATGGGCCTGGGTATACCTCCCAGGCTTTCCAAGATTTTTGCACCCGGCTTCAAATAAAACATCTTACGGGAATTCCATATAACCCCCAGGGTCAAGGCATAGTAGAAAGAGCCCATCAAACCCTTAAAAATACCATTTCCAAGCTTAAAAATAATGATTTAACTGCTACAAAAAATTCCCCCAAAAATATTCTTAGTCATGCCCTGTTTGTAATTAATTTTTTACAATTAGATAATAATGGTAGATCTGCCGCCGATCGCCTTTGGCATCAAGAAACTAAAAATCAATATGCACAAGTTATGTGGAAAGACCCTTTGACCTTTAAATGGCATGGACCCGATCCACTCCTCATCTGGGGGAGGGGATCCGCATGTGTATATAATACCAAAGAAGGTGGAGCACGCTGGTTGCCTGAGCGCCTTATTAAACCTATAAGTTCTATAAAGTAATAAATTTTATCCAGGGCCCTTTTCCCTGAGATTGTATTTCTTTTTCTTTTTCAGAAAAAGATGGAGACCCTCCTAATATTGAAAGAGCGGCAGAGACGACATGAGCTATCCGTTGTGACCCTGATCCTGTCATCTTTGCTGGTTGTTGGACAGGCTGAAAGCACTCCCCACTTACCTCAAAATTTAACCTCATACATTACCATCGCCTCGCCATTACAGAAGCAGAACCAAAGGATGATTCTGGCTGCCCCTCCACTGGAGCGGCATGAAACAGAGACATGCCTACCCCCCTCTTTGATGGAGGGTATGGGTACCGAGTTGAGTGTGGCAGCAAAGCATGCACAAGGGAAAACGTGTATATATGTATATACAAGGTAATCTCTGTTATTCCCTGTGAGTATACCTGAATTATGATAGAGGTTGGTATCTAAACATTGTTTTTGGCTTTTAGTAGCTAAGATTATCTTTGGCTCTGCCTCTCCTCCCCAAAAGATACCAAGAGCCGATGAGTGTGGACACACATACCTTGTCCACGGGAGGATTCAGGTCACTACTCCCTCACTCGGTTAATGCCCACCTCCTTAATGAAGAGACTGTCTTTTCTCCATTGTATATCCTTACCTCCTTTGTCATAGATTAGTTGACCATAGGTGTGTGGGTTTATCTCTGGACTTTCTATCTTGTTCCATTGATCTATGTTTCTGTTTTTGTGCCAGTATCATATTGTCTTGATTACTGTAGCTTTGTAGTATAGTCTGAAGTCAGGGAGTCTGATTCCTCCAGCTCCATTTTTTTCCCTCATGACTGCTTTGACTATTCAAGGTCTTTTGTGTCTCCATACAAATTTTAAGATTTTTTTGCCTAGTTCTGTAAAAAAAAAAAAAATGCAATTGGTAATTTGATAGGGATTGCACTGAATCTGTAGATTGCTTTGGGTAGTATAGTCATTTTCAAAATATTGATTCTTTCAATCCAAGAACATGGTATATCTCTCCATCTGTTGGTAACATCTTTAATTTCTTTCATCAGTGTCTTATACTTTTCTGCATACAAGTCTTTTGTCTCCCTAGGTTTATTCTTAGGTATTTTATTCTTTTTGTTGCAATGGTAAATGGGTGTGTTTCCTTAATTTCTCTTTCAGATTTTCCATCATTAGTGTATAGGAATGCAAGAGATTTCTGTGCACTAATTTTGTATCCTGCAACTTTACCAAATTCATTGATTAGCTCTAGTAGTTTTCTGGTGGCATCTTTAGGATTCTCTATGTATAGTATCATGTCATCTGCAAACAGTGACAGTTTTACTTCTTCTTTTCCAATTTGGATTCCTTTTATTTCTTTTTCTTCTCTGATTGCCATGGCTAGGACTTCCAAAACTATGTTGAATAATAGTGGTGAGAGTGGGCATCCTTGTCTTGTCCCTGATCCTAGAGGAAATGCTTTCAGTTTTTCACCATTGAGAATGATGTTTGCTGTGGGTTTGTCGTATATGGCCTTTATTATGTTGAAGTAGGTTCCCTCTGTGCCCACTTTCTGGAGAGTTTTTATTATAAATGGGTGTTGAATTTTGTCAAAAGCTTGTTCTGCATCTATTGAGATGATCATATGGTTTTATTCTTCAATCTGTTAATATGGTTTATCACATTGGTTGATTTATGTATATTGAAGAATCCTTGCATCCCTGGGATAAACCCCACTTGATCATAGTGTATGATCCTTTTAATGTGTTGTTGGATTCTGTTTGCTAGTATTTTGTTGAGGATTTTTGCATCTATAATCATCAATGACATTGGTCTGTAATTTTCTTTTTTTGTAGTATCTTTGTCTGGTTTTGGTATCAGGGTGATGGTGGCCTCATAGAATGAGTTTGAGAGTGTTCCTTCCTCCACAATATTTTGGAAGAGTTTGAGAAGGTTGGGGGTTAGCTCTTCTCTAAATGTTTGATAGAATTCACCTGTGAAGCCATCTGGTCCTGGACTTTTGTTTGTTGGAAGATTTTAATTGCAGTTTCAATTTCATTACTTGTGATTGTGATTGGTCTGTTCATATTTTCTGTTTCTTCCTGGTTCAGTCTTGGAAGGTTATGCCTTTCTAAGAATTTGTCCATTTCTTCGAGGTTGTCCATTTTATTGGCATAGAGTTGTTTGTAGTAGTCTCTTAGGATGATTTGTATTTCTGCGGTGTCTGTTATAACTTCTCCTTTTTCATTTCTAATTTTATTGATTTGAGTCCTCTCCCTCTTTTTCTTGATGAGTCTGGCTAATGGTTTATTAATTTTGTTTACCTTCTCAAAGAACCAGCTTTTAGTTTTATTGATATTTGCTATTGTTTTCTTTGCTTCTATTTCATTTATTTTTGCTCTGATCTTTATGATTTCTTTCCTTCTGCTAACTTTGGGTTTTGTTTGTTCTTCTTTCTCTAGTTCCTTTAGGTGTAACGTTAGATTGTTTATTTGAGATTTTTCTTGTTTCTTGAGGTAGGCTTGTATAGTTATAAACTTCCCTCTTAGAACTGCTTTTGCTGCATCCCATATGTTTCAGATTGTCATGTTTTCATTGACATTTGTCTCTAGGTTTTTTTTTATTTCCTCTTTGATTTCTTCAGTGATCTCTTGGTTATTTAGTAATGTACTGTTTAGCCTCCATGTGTTTGTGTTTTTTACATTTTTTTCCCAATAATTGATTTCTAATCTCAAAGCATTGTGGTCAGAAACAATGCTTGATATGATTTCAATTTTCTTAAATTTACTGAGGCTTGATTTGTGACCCAAGATATGATCTATCCTGGAGAATGATCCATGTGCAATTGAGAAGAAAGTGTAATCTGCTGGTTTGGGATGGAATGTCCTATAAATATGAATTAAATCTATCTGGTCTATTGTATCATTTAAGGCTTGTGTTTCCTTATTAATTTTCTGTTTGGATGATCGGTCTATTGGTGTAAGTGAGGTGTTAAGGTCCCCCACTATTATTGTGTTACTGTCGATTTCCTCTTTTAGAACTGTTAGCAGTTGCCTTATGTATTGAGGTGCTCCTATCTTGGGTGCATATATATTTATAATTGTTATATCTTCTTCTTGGATTGATCCCTTGATCATTATGTAGTGTCCTTCCTTGTCTCTCACAACAGTCTTTATTTTAAAGTCTATTTTATCTGATATGAGTATTGGTACTCCAGCTTTCTTTTGATTTCCATTTGCATAGAATATCTTTTTCCATCCCCTCACTTTCAGTCTGTATGTGTCCGTAGGTCTGAAGTGGGTCTTGTTGACAGCATGTAGATGGTTCTTGTTTTTGTATCTATTCAGCAAGCCTGTGTCTTTTGGTTGGAGCATTTAATCCATTCACGTTTAAGGTAATTATCGATATGTATGTTCCTATTACCATTTTCTTAATTGTTTTGGGTTTGTTTTTGTAGGTCCTTTTCTTCTCTTGTGTTTCCCACTTAGAGAAGTTCCTTTAGCATTTGCTGTAGAGCTGGTTTGGTGGTGCTGAATTCTCTTAGCTTTTGCTTGTCTGTGAAGCTTTCGATTTCTCCATTGAATCTGAATGAGATCCTTGCCAGGTAGAGTAATCTTGGCTGTAGGTTCTTCCCTTTCATCACTTTAAGTATATCATGCCACTCCCTTCTGGCTTGTAGAGTTTCTGCTGAGAAATCAGCTGTTAACCTTATGGGAGTTCCCTTGTTTGTTATTTGTCGTTTTTCCCTTGCTGCTTTCAATAATTTTTCTTTGTCTTTAATTTTTGCTAATTTGATTACTATGTGTCTCGGCCTGTTTCTCCTTGGGTCCTGTATGGGACTCACTGCACTTCCTGGACTTGGGTGGCTATTTCCTTTCCCATGTTAGGGAAGTTTTTGACTATAATCTCTTCAAATATTTTCTCAGGTCCTTTCTCTCTCTCTTCTCCTTCTGGGACCCCTATAATGCAAATGTTGCTGCATTTAATGTTGTCCCAGAGGTCTCTTAGGCTGTCTTCATTTCTTTTCATTCTTTTTTCTTTATTCTGTTCTGCAGCAGTGAATTCTACCATTCTGTCTTGCAGGTCATTTATCTGTTCTTCTGCCTCAGTTTTCTGCTATTGATTCCTTCTAGTGTATTTTCCATTTCAGTTATTGTATTGTTCATCTCAGTTTGTTTGTTCTCTAATTCTTCTTGATCTTTGTTAAACATTTCTTGCATCTTCTCAAACTTTGCCTCCATTCTTTTTCTGAGGTCCTGGATCATCTTCACTATCATTATTCTGAGTTCTTTTTCTGGAAGATTGCCTATCTCCATTTCATTTAGTTGTTTTTCTGGGGTTTTATCTTTTTCCTTCATCTGGTACATAGTCCTCTGCCTTTTCATCTTGTCTATCTTTCTGTGAATGTGGTTTTTCTTCCACAGGCTACAGGACTGTAGTTCTTCTTCCTTCTGTTGTCTGCCCTCTTGTGGATGAAGCTATCTAAGAGGCTTGTGGAACTTTCCTGCTGGGAGGGACTGGTGGTGGGTCAGAACTATCTTTTTTGTTCACTGTTGCATTCTAGCACTTAGAGCAATGATGGGCAAATAAGTAGGTGCTCCATAAACATTTGCTGAATTAATAAATGGGTGATTTTTACTAGTCCAAATATGTATATGAGTATAAATTTATGTATATAAAACCACTTGGGATGGGCAGAGAGGACATAAGCAAAAAATCCTCTAAAATCAAAAAGTAAATTATGTCCTGACAGAGTAACCAAAGGAAAATTATCTATAGAAGCTATAGTACTAAGAGTCCAGAAAACAGAGATGGGAGGAGAGACAGGGAAAACAGAAAAGAGGATCGCTACCTTGGGTGAAGTGCAGGTCTGCTAAGATTAATGGTTCAAGCTTCTGGCATTAATGCCTCCAGACTATACTCAATTGAATAGATAAAAGCTTCCAACAAGCTTCTCCAAAAAGGAGCAAACTCAGGGACATCTTTCATTCCCCCACACCTACCCCTAACCCCTACTAGGGGCTAAAAGGAATGTCCCAGCAGAATACTCATCTTCTAAATAGAACCCAGATCTGTGTACCCAAAGCTGAAACCTCTAACTTCTGTCAAAATGAAGCCCACAGATTGCCTGTGGACACACAGCCTGCAGCAAGCCAGCAGCAATCCAATCATATATTCTACTTTCTCTTCTTTCTCCCTTATGTTCTATATGCCAAAAAAGTGAAAGGAGAAGAGACAGTAATAAAGCTAATTGGAGAAACATTAAACTGTTTTTTACTCTCAGCTCTATCTATATCTGTCTTTAGGGTAAAACTCCTCTATGGAAATAAAGGTTTTGAAATAATATTCAAAATCCAGAGGGAGGGGGAAGATGGCGGAAGAGTAAGAGTAAGAGTAAGAGTAAGATCACCTTCCTCCCCACAGATACACCAGAAATACATCTAAACGTGTAACAACTCCTACAGAACACCTACTGAATGCTGGCAGAAGACCTAAGACCTCCCAAAAAGCAAGAAACTCCCCCACGTACCTGGGTAGGGCAAAAGAAGAAAGAATAAACAGAGACAAAAGAATACGGACGGTTTGTGCACCAGTGGGAGGGAGCCATGAAAGAGGAAAGGTTTCCACACACTAGAAGCCCCTTTGAGGGCGGAGACTGCAGGTGGCAGAGCGGGGGAGCTTCGGGACCACAGGGGAGAGTGCAGCCACATGGGTGCAGAGTGCAAAGCAGAGAGATGCCCACACAGATGATGGGTGCCGAGCGGGACTCACCAGCCCGAGAGGCTTGTCTGCTCACCCACCAGGGCGGTCGGGGCTGGGAGCTGAGGCTCGGGCTTCGGTCGGAGTGCAGGGAGAGGACTGGAAGCGTGAACACAGCCTGAAGGGGTTAGTGCACCACGGCTAGCCAGGAGGGAGTCCAGGGAAATGTGTGGACCTGCCAAAGAGGCAAGAGACTTTTTCTTCCCTCTTTGTTTCCTGGTGTGCGAGGAGAGGGTATTAAGAGCCCTACTTAAAGGAGCTCCAGAGACGGGCATGAGCCACGGCCATTGCTAACAACATGGACCCCAGAGACGGGCATGAGACGCTAAGGCTGCTGCTGCCGCCACCAAGAAGCCTGTGTGAGACCACAGGTCACGCTCCACACCTCCCTTCCAGGGAGCCTGTGCAGCCTGCCACTGCCAGGGTCCTGGGATCCAGGGACAACTTCCCCGGAAGAACACACGGTGCGCCTCAGGCTGGTGCAACATCACACCGGCCTCTGCGGCCATAGGCTTGCCCCGCACTCCGTACCCCACCCATTAGCAGAGAGGCTGCCTAAAATCATAATAAGTCCACAGACATCCCAAAGCACACCAGGTGGACCTGCCCACCAAAAAGAGAAGATCCAGCCTCATCCACCAGAACACAGGCACTAGTCCCCTCCACCAGGAAGCCTACACAACCCACTGAACCAACTTTAGCCACTGGGGACAGACACCAAAAACAATGGGAATTACGAACCTGCAGCCAGCAAAAACGAGACCCCAAACACAGTAAGATAAGCAAAATGAGAAGACAGAAAATCACACAGCAGATGAAGGAGCAAGATAAAAATCCACCAGGCCTAACAAATGAAGAGGAAATAGGCAGTCTACCTGAAGAAGAATTCAGAATAATGATAGTAAAGATGATCCAAAATCTTTGAAGTAGAATAAACAAATGCAAGAAACATTTAACAAGGACCTAGAAGAACTAAAGATGAAACAAGCAATGATGAACAACACAATAAATGAAATTAAAATTACTCTAGAAGTGATCAATAGCAGAATAACTGAGGCAGAAGAACGGATAAGTGACCTGGAAGATAAAGTAGTGGAAATAACTACTGCAGAGCAGAATAAAGATAAAACAATGAAAAGAACTGAGAACAGTCTCAGAGACCTCTGGGACAACATTAAACACACCAACATTCGAATTATAGAGGTCCCAGAAGAAGAAGAGAAAAAGAAAGGGACTAAGAAAATATCTGAAGAGATTATACTTGAAAACTTCCCTATATGGGAAAGGAAATAGTTAATCAAGTCCAGGAAGCACAGAGAGTCCCACACAGGATAAATTCGAGGAGAGACACGCCAAGACACATATTAATCAAACTGTCAAAAATTAAATACAAAGAAAATATATTAAAAGCAGCAAGGGAAAAACAACAAATAATACACAAGGGAATACCCATAAGGTTAACAGCTGATCTTTCAGCAGAAACTCTGCAAGCCAGAAGGAACTGGCAGGACATATTTAAAGTGATGAAGGAGAAAAAACCTACAACCAAGATGACTCTACCCAGCAAGGATCTCATTCAGATTTGATGGAGAAATTAAAACCTTTACAGACAAGCAAAAGCTGAGAGAGTTCAGCACCACCAAACCAACTTTACAACAACTTCTAAAGGATCTTCTCTAGGCAAGAAACACAAGAGAAGGAAAAGACCTATAATAACAAACCCCCAAAAATTAAGAAAATGGGAATAGGAACATACATATTGATAATTACCTTAAATGTAAATGGATTAAATGCTCCAACCAAAAGACACAGACTGGCTGAATGGATACAAAAACAAGACCCATATATATGCTGTCTACAAAAGACCCACTACAGACCTAGAGACACATGTAGACTGAACGTGAGGGGATGGAAAAATATATTCCATGCAAACGGAAACCAAAAGAAAGCTGGAGTAGCAATTCTCCTATCAGACAAAATAGACTTTAAAATAAAGACTTTTAGAAGAGACAAAGAAGGACACTACATAATGATCAAGGAATCGATCCAAGAAGAAGATATAACAACTGTAAATATTTATGCAGCCAACATAGGAGCACCTTAATACATAAGGTAAATACTAACAGCCATAAAAGGGGAAATCTAAAGTAACACATTCATAGTAGGGGACTTTAACACCCCACTTTCACCAATGGACAGATCATCCAAAATGAAAATAAATAAGGAAACACAAGCTTTAAATGATACATTAATCAAGATGGACTGAATTGATATTTATAGGACATTCCATGCAAAAACAACAGAATACACATTTTTCTCAAGTGCTCATGGAACATTCTCCAGGATAGATCATATCTTGGGTCACAAATCAAGCCTTGGTAAATTTAAAAAAATTGAAATCGTATCAAGTATCTTTTCCGACCACAAGGCTATGAGACTAGATATCAATTACAGGAAAAGATCTGTAAAAAATAAAAACACATGGAGGCTAAACAATACACTATTTAATAACGAAGTGATCACTGAAGAAATCAAAGAGGAAATCAAAAAATACCTAGAAACAAAAGACAATGGAGACACGACGACCCAAAATCTATGGGATGCAGCAAAAGCAGTTCTAAGAGGGAAGTTTACAGCAATATAATCCTACCTTAAAAAACAGGAAACATCTCGAATAAACAATGTAACCTTGCATGTAAAGCAATTAGAGAAAGAAGAACAACAGAACCCCAAAGTTAGCAGAAGGAAAGAAATCATAAAGATCAGATCAGAAATAAATGAAAAAGAAATGAAGGAAACAATAGCAAAGACCAATAAAACTAAAAGCTGGTTCTTTGAGAAGATAAACAAAATTGATAAACCATTAGCCAGACTCATCAAGAAAAAAAGGGAGAAGACTCAAATCAATAAAATTAGAAATGAAAAAGGAGAACTAACAACTGACACTGCAGAAATACAAAAGATCATGAGAGAGTACTACAAGAAACTCCATGCCAATAAAATGGACAACCTGGAAGAAATGGACAAATTCTTAGAAATGCACAGTCTGCCAAGACTGAACCAGGAAGAAATAGAAAATATGAACAGACCAATAACAAGCACTGAAATTGAAACTCCCTAACACCATACACAAAAATAAGCTCAAAATTGATTAAAGACCTAAATGTAAGGCCAGAAACTATCAAACTCTTAGAGGAAAACATAGGCAGAACACTCTATGACATAAATCACAGCAAGATCCTTTTTGACCCACCTCCTAGAGAAATGGAAATAAAAACAAAAATAAACAAATGGGACCTAACAAAACTTCAAACCTTTTGCACAGCAAAGGAAACCCTAAACAAGACCAAATGACAACCCTCAGAATGGGAGAAAATATTTCCAAATGAAGCAACTGACAAAGGATTAATCTCCAAAATTTGCAAGCAGCTCATGCAGCTCAATAACAAAAAAACAAACAACCCAATCCAAAAATGGGCAGAAGACCTAAATAGACATTTCTCCAAAGAAGATATACAGAGTGCCAACAAACACATGAAAGAATGTTCAACATCACTAATCATTAGAGAAATGCAAATCAAAACTACAATGAGATATCATCTCACACCAGTCAGAATAGCCATCATCAAAAAATCTAGAAACAATAAATGCTGGAGAGGCTGTGGAGAAAAGGGAACACTCTTGCACTGCTGGTGGGAATGTGAATTGGTACAGCCACTATGGAGAACTGTATGGAGGTTCCTTTAAAAAACTAAAAATAGAACTATCATATGACCCAGCAATCCCACTACTAGGCATATACCCTGAGAAAACCATAATTCAAAGAATCATGTACCAAAATATTCATTGCAGCTCTATTTACAATAGCCCGGAGATGGAAACAACCTAAGTGTCCATCATCGGATGAATGGATAAAGAAGATGTGGCACATATATACAATGGAATATTACTCAGCCATAAAAAGAAACGAAATTGAGCTATTTGTAATGAGGTGGATGGACCTAGAGTCTGTCATACAGAGTGAAGTAAGTCAGAAAGAGAAAGACAAATACCATATGCTAACACGTATATATGGAATTTAAGAAAAAAAATATCATGAAGAACATCGGGGTAAGACAGGATTAAAGACACAGACCTACTAGAGAACGGACTTGAGGATATGGGGAGGGGGAAGGGTAAGCTTTGACAAAGTTAGGGAGTGGCATGGACATATATACACTACCAAACGTAAAATAGATAGCTAGTGGGAAGCAGCCGCATAGCACAGGGAGATCAGCTTCGTGCTTTGTGACCACCTAGAGGGGTGGGATAGGGAGAGTGAGAGGGAGGGAGACGCAAGAGCGAAGAGATATGGGAACATATGTATATGTATAACTGATTCACTTTGTTATAAAGCAGAAACTAACACACCATTGTAAAGCAATTATACTCCAATAAAGATTAAAAAAAAAAATCCAATAAAAGTATATGTCATGGAAAGCTGACTACCTGAAGGTGCAAACTACTTTACCTCCAGAATCACAAATTCTGTTTCTGACACAGGCATCTTATTTTTCACTTTTCTCTCTTCTCTCTTAAAGTGGACAGTCCCCCTAGAATACAACACTCTTCCTCCTAACATTTGCCCCATCTCTACCAGCAGAAATCCCACCCATCCTTCAATGCCTAGCTCCAATTCCAAATCCCTTGGGAAGACTGCAGCATTTGGCTTTCCCTTCTTCTGACATGTCCCTTGTCCTTTTTCCTTTTCAAATGCATCATGTGTGCATTTGATACAATTTTCCATAACAGACTTGAGTCCTCCTTATCTCTGCATCCCAAAAGCACACTGAGCATAATAGCCCTGAACTGGAGGACTGTGAGGCCACAACCATGAAGGAAGCACACTTGAAAATGCAAGAAAAAGATAGTTCCAAGAAGATAAAAAGGATCTGAAGGATTTTCTAATGCCCTCATTTATATCACACGTGTGACACCCTTCCATGTTTAGAACCTCGTAGATTTTTTCAAAAATTTAAAAAATATTTATCTACCTGATTGTTGTTATTATTGTTTTTTTTTTATTACTTTGCTCTATCTTAGTAGCACTTGGAGGAAAAAGGTCAAATTTATAACCCAGACGAATTTAACTGTCTCTATTATTTTCTCCAGAAAACTTGGGAAAGAGAGTAAACTCAGTTTGCCTCTATGCTGGAGGTCTCTCTCTCTCTCTCTCTCTTTTTTTTTTTTGGCTGCACTGGGCAGCATGTGGCATCAGTGCTGGAGGTCTCACAAAAGGTGTAGGAAAAGGAATGTGGTACTGTTGCCAATACCTAAGATAGCACTTCCAGGAATGTGTACACCTCAATTCAAGGAGAGGAAACCCTTCAAGTGTAATAGAGTCAGGTTAGTAGGTAACCCTACAATTTATTGTCCAAACCAGTTTACTTTTGAAAGTGAAGGAGGCACCATTAACCATGACATCAGGCAACAGGTATTAACTGGAACTGTCCCAGGCAAACCAGAACCTATGACAAGCCTTCAAAAAGTCAGTGAACCTGAAGCTTCAGGGTACACACAGCAGGAGAGAGACCATTGTAGGTCTAAAGCAGCTCTAGCTACCTTAGAATAAATCCTCTGACAAAGCTTCCTATTGAAAGAGCCATTCAACATTCTACCACCTCTAGAAAGCTCAGCAGGAAAAAAGAAAGTGCGGAGAATGTTATGTTGAATAACCCAATCACCATGGGATTAGGAGAGTGGAAGCTACTAGAAGTCTTTGCCATCCATCAAAATCCACCTCCCACTGCTGTCATCAACAATTAGGATCAGCAAGTAACCTACCAGGATGAAGAGACCTTATTATCCAGGAGTCTCTATCTACTCTGCCATCAAGGCAGAGGTAACGACTGAGGGAGAAAGAAGAAAGCCTCCATTATCTTCCACACCAAATGAAGAAAAGAACCATAGAGATACAAAATGTTGACACTAGAAAGGGTCTTAGAGACAATCTAATCCAGATTCCCAATTTATAAATGAGGTAACTTAGCTCAGCAAGAATAAACAAAACATTTTATGTACCTAGAAGAGAAAAACATTTATGATTTCATTCATTTATTCCTTCATTCAACAAGCATGTATTGAGTACTCCCAACATGTCAGGCACTATGATAAGCACTGGGGGGTAAAAGGAGAAATAAGACATTTTCCTGCCCTTGAGTATCTGTGTATTTATAGTTTAAATGTTCTAATAATAATAATTTAAATACTGATTGTTGAGTATATCGTGAGACTATTGGGTTAATACCACTTGACAATTCTAGCCAAACGGCAAAAAGAAAAGGATTCTTAGGAATCCCTAAGTATTCTTAGGAATCCCTATTCTTATTAGGGAGAATGTGGGTAAACACTGCCACTATATGGTAACTTTGCTCAGAATTCTTGCAGTGAAAAAATGTTTAATAATAAACCTTCTTCCATTTGTCTTATTTTTCTATTCTTTCTTACCCCACGTGTACGCATCACCATATACAAAACAATGAGAATCAAATTGAAGCCTACAATATTCTTGTGTATATATACTATAAATATTGAAGTTAAAAATATACATTTCCAGATTTCCTAGAATCCTGAAGAAAACAAAGCTAACTTAATTATACTCTTTCTTTTCTATCTGTAAAACAAATGTGCCTCCAAAACCACACTAATGAATCTTTACCATTTATTCACAGAATGTCATCATGTAGAAAGATGGTCATTATGTGAAATTAGTTTAAGTAGAAGATCTTCCTAATTCGTTCATTCCTTATAGAATTTATAATAACAACCATGTGGCATTCTAAGTGTTTTGTAAGAAAGAAGGATTTGGAATTTAAATGAAATCAGTATCTAGAAGAACAATTTCAACATACCCAAATAAAACATTATTAAACCTGAAAATATTGGTTACACTCTTTCCTAGAAAACCATTTCAATTACTGAATAAAATTATTTACCATATCAATAAAGCATCCGAACCCAACACTGTGAAAAGTTTTGTTGTAGTGTGACAATTTTATTTTTTCTAACTTCATTTCTCAATATTGTAAATTCAAATTTTAATCAACAGTTTCACTAGTCTTCCATATTCAAGTATAATATGGTTTCTCCTTAAATACTCATTAAAACAAATGTTTCTTTATGTACACGTGAACAGTTCAAAATACAATGTGTCATGAAAGAGATTGAAAATAATATGAATTTCTCCAATATTGTACTTTAGTATCCAATTACAATACTAAACTGGCACATGTTTTCACAGCCTTAAATATTCTCAAACTACATTGAGCATAATGGTTTGCATTACATGAATGCTAAATTAAATGAGGATGAGGTGAGTGAAAATATATTCAGAAAATATATTCAGAAACCCCCACACCATTCCTGGTTAGTATGGTTTCTTTATGGGACAAAAGGTATTCAAATATATGGGCTTCCCCGGTGGCGCAGTGGTTGAGAGTCCGCCTGCCGATGCAGGGGACACGGGTTTGTGCCCCGGTCCAGCAAGATCCCACATGCCGTGCAGCGGCTGGGCCTGTGAGCCATGGCCGCTGAGCCTGCGCGTCCGGAGCCTGTGCTCCGCAGCGGGAGAGGCCACAGCAGTGAGAGGCCCGCGTACCGCAAAAAAAAAAAAAAAAAAAAAGGTATTCAAATATAGTCCAATACTGAAAATATTTGAGCCCCCTGTAGTTCATAGGAATAATAATGATTAAAAAAGAAAAGAATAGTATTAGCTAAAATACATTATTTCCAAAACAGAAAGAGACTCACAGACACAGAAATCAAACTTATGGTTACCAAAGGGGAGAAGAGGGTTGGAGGAAGGCTACATGGGAGACTGGGATTAACATATACACACTACTATGTATAGAATGGATAACCAACGGACCTGTGCTCTGTGTAGCACAGAGAACTATATTCAGTATTATGTAATGATCTATAAGAGAAGGGAATCTGAATAAAGAATATGTGTGTATATATATATATATATATGTATGTATATATATGTGTGTGTGTATATGGCCGAATTGCTGTGCTGTACACCTGAAACTTACACAATATTATAAATCAGCTACACTTCGATTAAAAAAATTTTTAATATAACTACCAAGTCTATACAGTGTGGCTAAGCACAGATGAAAAAAACAGTATTCTCCTGAGCAGGTTCTATACATGTTTGGGACTTCACAGACTGCAAATGGTAAGAAACATTCTAAATCATAAAACAAAATAAATATTTTATTTCACTTCATAATCATACATGTAAAAGGTCACCAGCCTAGACTGAGACTCTTAAATGTGTTTAGCTTGATTTAGCACTGGCCTTCATGCAAAACCATAGAGTGCTGTCATAGAATCAGGTCTGCTGCACACTTTGTTCATTTACTCATTAGAGGCAGGAAGAGCATAAGCACAATGTTTACAAACATGGGCTTTCAAATCATACAGACATGGGCAAAATCCTGGTCTTGTGATTTTGTACAAGTTCATCCAAGTTTCTAAACCTGTTTCCTCATTTCAAAGAGTAGCTGGATAAAATGAAACTCAGTATGCTGTTTATAATTATTGCTTATTAACAGAAATTTTATCCAGCATCAGTGTGGTAGGCAAAATAATGGCCCTCCAAAGATGTCCATTTCCTAATCTCCTGAACCTATAAGTTTGTTACCTTGTGTGGCAATGGGGAATTAAGGTTGACAATCAGCTGACCTTAAAATATGAGGGTTATCCTGGATTCTCCAGATGGGCTCAATGTAATCACAAGGGTTTTTAAAAGTGAAGGCGGGAGGGGCTTCCCTGGTAGCACAGTGGTTAAGAATCCACCTGCCAATGCAGGGGACACAGGTTCAAGCCCTGGTCCAGGAAGATCCCACGGAGCAACTAAGCCCGTGTGCCACAACTACTGAGCCTGCACTCTAGAGCCCCCGAGCCACAACTAGTGAGCCTGCGTGCTACAACTACCGAAGCCCGTGTGCTTAGACCCCGTACTCCACAACAAGAGAAGCCACTGCAATGAGAAGCCTGCGCACCGCAACAAAGAGTAGACCCCGCTCACTGCAACTAGAGAAAGCCCATGCACAGCAACAAAGACCCAACACAGCCAAAAGTAAATAAAATAAATTTTTTAAAAAGGAAGAATGTTTAAAAAAAAAAAGTGAAGGAGGGAGGGAGGCAGGATTGTTGGAGTCAGAGGGAGATGTGACTACAGAAAAACAGCCACAGAAATTCAATGTTGCTGGCTCTGAAAATGAAGCAGTGGGCCATGAGCCAAGGAATGTGGGAAGCATCTTGAAGGTGGAAGAGGCATGGGCAACGATTCTCCCTTAGAGCCTCCAGAAAGGAATGCAGCCCTGCCAACACCTTGACGTTACAGCCCAGTGAGACCAGTGCCAGATTCCTAACCTGCAAAATTGTAAGATAGTAAATTTGGGGGTTTTAAGCCACTAAATTTGAGGCAATATGTTACAGCAGCAATAGAAAGCTAACAGTATTACCTATATGGCAAGAGCTCTGCTGGGTTCTAGAGATAATGAATTAAGTAAGACACTCTAAGGATATATTTCCATCTCAATAAGTCCCATTTTATGGCCCTGGAGAAACTTATTATAGTATATAATATCATGAGTATTGCTCAGAAAAGTTCTATACCTATAGCCTTTGGCATTCTACAGACCCATATCTTGTGCCCCTTCTACTCAGGGTAAATAGTTGAAAGCAGAAATTTTGGCATAGATGAAGCTTTTGGCAGAAATAGCAAGTTGCCTGCCAAAATTCTGTCTCCCCTTCTTCCCTTACGCTTACACAATCGGTGTAGCAATGTTTCCAGCTAAAATCCTAAATTTCTAAGTTGCTCTTGCAGAAAAAGGTATCTAATGAGATGTGAGCTAAATTCTCAAGATAGAACTACATGGAAAGTTCTCTTAAGGGGATTACTTATCTGACATACACTCTTATTCCTTTCTCATTCTTTCTGCCTGGAATAAAGTAGCAATTTTGTGACCATAAGAGAATGATGATAGAAACCAAGGATAGAAATTAAGAGAGAACCCAATAATACAAGCCATGCTTAATGGAAGGGGTAACAGAATTATTGAAGGAGGCAGGGATGACATGGTGTAGTATGAACACTAGACTGCCCACATATGGAATTCTTTTACATGAGGAAAAATAAATTTTTAACTTGTTAAGCCAGCCAAAAGCAATTCCTTATGCCTTGCCTAGTATTCTTTTCTCTAGTTTTTCAAGTGAAGTTTCCTTAAAATCAGTCAGAATTTAACACTGAAAAGAGGTCACTAAATGGTGCTGGAACAAGTGGACATCCACATGAGAAAAAAATGAATCTATACCCAACCTTACAACCTCCACAAAGAAATAACTCAAAATGGGTTACAAACCTAAATGTAAAATGTAAAACTATAAAATTCCTAGAAGATAACATAGGAGAAAACCTAGGTGACCTTGGGTATGGTAAGGTCTTTTTAGATACAACACCAAAGACATGATCTACAAAAGAAATAACTGATAAGTTGGACTTGATTAAAACCAAAAACTACTGCTCTGCCAAAGATACTATCAAGTGAGTGAAAAGACAAGCCACAGAGTGAGAGAAAATACTTGCAAAAGATATATCTGGTAAAGGAATGTTATCCAAAATATACAAAGAAGCCTTAAAACTCAACAATAAGAAAGCAAACAGCCTGATTAAAAAATGGACCAAACACCTTAAAAGACACCTCTCCAAAGAAGATATTCAGGTGGCAAATAAGCATATGAATATATATTCCACATCAAATGTCATCAGGGAAATGAAAATTAAAACAGAAATGTGATACTACTACATACCTACTAGAGTGGCCAAAATCCAGGACACTGGTATTACCAACTGCTGGCAAGGGTGTAGAGCATTAGGAGCTCTCATTCATTGCTGTTGGGAATGGAAAATTATACAGCCACTTTGAAAGACAAGTTGGAGGTTTCTTACAAAACTAAACATACTTTTACCGTACCTCCAAGCAATTGTGCATTTTGGTATTGCCCAAAGGAGTTGAAAACATGTCTGCGCAAAAACCTGCACCGGGATGTTTACAGCAACTTTGTTCACAATTGCCAAGACTTAGAAGCAACCAAGATGACCTTCAGTAGGTGAATGGATAAATAAACTGTAGTACATTCAGACAACAGAATTTTATTCAGAAATGAGGTATCAGGCCATGAAAATACATGAAGGAAACGTCAATGTATATTACTAGTAAAAGAAGACATTCTGTCAGAAAGAGAAAAACAAATATCATATATTAACACGTATATGTGGAATCCGGAAAAACGGTACAGATGAACTGGTTTACTAGGCAGAAATAGAGACATAGATGTAGAGAACAAACGTATGGACACCAATGGGGAAAAGGGTGGGGGGTGGGATGAACTGGGAGATTGGGATTGACATATATACACTACTATGCATAAAACAGATAACTAATGAGAACCTGCCGTATAGCACAGGGAACCCCACTTTGCTGTACAGTAGAAACTAACACAACATTGTAAAACAACTATACCCCAATTAAAGAGAAAAAAAAGAAGCCATTTTGAAAAGGCTACATACTGTATGATTACAACTATATGACACTCTGGAAAAGGCAAAACTGTGGAGACAATAAAAAATTAGTGGTTTGCAGGGGTTAGGAGGGAGGGAAGAATTAACAAGCTGAGTACAGTACTACTCTGTCTGACACTATAATGGTGGATACATGTCATTATAAATATGTCCCAACCCATAGAATATACAACATCAAGAGTGAACCCTAATGTAAAGTATGGAGTTTGGGTGATAATGATGTGTCAACATAGATTCATCAGTTGCAACAACTGTACCACTCTGGTTGGGGATGTTGATAATAGGGGAGATTATGCATGTGTTGGGGTGAAGGAAGTATATGGGAAATCTCTATATATTCTGCTCAATTTTTTGCCTTTTTTCTCAGTTTATTTATGTCATTATAAAGATTTATATATAGAGACATATAGATATAGATATATATAAAGATTTTATTTTTTGAGCAGTTTCAGGTTTACAGCAAAATTAAAAACTACTATTTCTTTCATGGATCTTGCCTTTAGCATTATATCTAAAAAGTCATTACCATACCTATGACAATGTTATCTTCTAGGAGTTTTATAGTTTTGCATTTCACATTTAGTTTTGTGATCCATTTTGAGTTAGTTTTTGTAAAGGGTGTATGTTTAGATTCACTTGTTTACATGTGGATGTCCAGTTGTTCCAACACCATTTGTTGAAAAAATTATCTTTGCCCCAATACATTACCTTTGCTCCTTTGTCAAAGATCATTGACTATTTTGATATGAGTCTCTTTCTGGGTTCTATATTCTGTTCTATTGATCTATTTGTCTGTTCTTTCACCAATATCACACTGTCTTGATTACTGTAGCTTTATAGTAAGTCCCGAAATCAAGTAGTGTCAGTGCTCCAATTATCTTCTTCTCTTTCAATATTCTGTTGGCTCTTCTGGGTTTTTTGCCACCACATAAAAACTTTAGAATCAGTTTGTTGATAACCACAAAATAATTTGCTGAGATTTTGATGGGGATAGGTCAACTTAAGAAGAACTAACATCTTGACAATATTGAGTCTTCTTAACTATGAACATGGAATATCTTTCTATTTATTTAGTTCTACCTTGATTTCATTCATTAGTTTTGTATCTTTTTCTTATACAGATCTTGTCCATATTTTGTTAGATTTATACCTAAAGATTTCATTGGAGAGGGGGTGCTAGTATAAACAGTATTGTGTTTTTAATTTCAAATTCCACTTATTCATTGCTGGTATATAGGAAAGCAGCTGACTTTTGTACATTAACCTTGTATCCTGCAACCTTGCTATAATCACTGATCAGTTCCTGGAGTGTTTTTATTGATTCTTTTGGATTTTATACATAGATGATCATGTCACCTACAAACACAGTTTCATTTCTTTCCTCCCAATCTATGTACGTTTTATTGCCGTTAACGGTCTAATTGAATTAACAAGAACTTCCAGCATGATGTTGAAAAGAATTAATGAGAGGGGACACCTTTGCCTTGCTTCTGATCTTAATTAGAAAGCTTCAAGTTTCTCACCATTAAGTATGACATTAGCTGTAGTTTTTTTGTAGATAGTCTTTATCAAGTTGAATAAGCTCCCGTTAATTCCTAGTTTAATGGAAATTTTTATCATGAATGGATACTGGATTCTGTCAAATACTTTTTCTGCATCAATTGATATAATCATGTGATTTTTCTTCCTTAGCCTGTTGATGTGATAGATTACATTAATTGATTTTTATTTTTTTTTATTTTTAAAAAAAGAAAAAGAAATCAGTTTTGATTGTACTTTTTTTTTTTTAACATCTTTATTGGAGTATAATTGCTTTACAATGGTATGTTAGTTTCAGCTTCACAACAAAATGAATCAGTTACATATATACATATATTCACATATCTCTTCCCGCTTGCGTCTCCCTCCCTCCCATCCTCCCTATCCCACCCCTCCAGGCGGTCACAAAGCACCGAGCTGATCTCCCTGTGCTATGCGGCTGCTTCCCACTAGCTATCTACCTTACGTTTGGTAGTGTATATATGTCCATGCCTCTTTATCGCTTTGTCACCGTTTACCCTTCCCCCTCCGCATAGCCTCAAGTCCATTCTCTAGTAAGTCTGTGTCTTTATTCCTGTTTCACCCCTAGGTTTTTCATGACATTTTTTTTTCTTAAATTCCATATATATGTGTTAGCATACGGTATTTGTCTTTCTCTTTCTGACTTACTTCACTCTGTATGACAGACTCTAGGTCTATCCACCTCATTACAAATAGCTCAATTTCGTCTATTTTTATGGCTGAGTAATATTCCATTGTATATATGTGCCACATCTTCTTTATCCATTCATCTGATGATGGACACTTAGGTTGTTTCCATCTCCGGGCTATTGTAAATAGAGCTGCAATGAACATTTTGGTACATGACTCTTTTTGAATTATGGTTTTCTCAGGGTATATGCCCAGTAGTGGGATTGCTGGGTCATATGGTAGTTCTATTTGTAGCTTTTTAAGGAACCTCCATACTGTTCTCCACAGTGGCTGTATCAATTTACATTCCCACCAACAGTGTAAGAGGGTTCCCTTTTCTCCACACCCTCTCCAGCATTTATTGTTTCTAGATTTTTTGATGATGGCCATTCTGACTGGTGTGAGATGATATCTCATTGTAGTTTTGATTTGCATTTCTCTAATGATTAGTGATGTTGAGCATTCTTTCATGTGTTTGTTGGCACTCTGTATATCTTCTTTGGAGAAATGTCTATTTAGGTCTTCTGCCCATTTTTGGATTGGGTTGTTTGTTTTTTTGTTATTAAGCTGCATGAGCTGCTTATAAATTTTGGAGATTAATCCTTTGTCAGTTGCTTCATTTGCAAATATTTTCTCCCATTCTGAGGGTTGTCTTTTGGTCTTCTTTATGGTTTCCTTTGTTGCGCAAAAGCTTTTAAGTTTCATTAGGTCCCATTTGTTTACTTTTGTTTTTATTTCCATTTCTCTAGGAGGTGGGTCAAAAAGGACCTTGCTGTGATTTATGTCATAGAGTGTTCTGCCTATGTTTTCCTCTAAGAGTTTGATTTGTATGGAAACACAAAAGACCCCGAATAGCCAAAGCAATCTTGAGAACGAAAAATGGAGCTGGAGGAATCAGGCTTCCTGACTTCAGACTATACTACAAAGCTACAGTCATCAAGACAGTATGGTACTGGCACAAAAACAGAAATATAGATCAATGGAACAGGATAGAAAGCCCAGAGATAAACCCACGCACATATTGTCACCTTATCTTTGACAAAGGAGGCAGAAATGTACAGTGGAGAAAGGACAGCCTATTCAATAAGTGGTGCTGGGAAAACTGGACAGCTACATGTAAAAGTATGAGATTAGATCACTCCCTAACACCATACACAAAAATAAGCTCAAAATGGATTAAAGACCTAAATGTAAGGCCAGAAACTAATTGATTTTTAAATGTTGAACCAGCCTTGCATTCCTGGGATAAAGCCCACCTAGTTGTGGTGTATAATTATTTTTATACATTGTATTTGTATTCTTCCTTAAATGTTTGGTAGAGTTCACCAGTGAACCCATCTGGGCCTGGTGATTTCTGTTTTGGAAAGTTATAAATTATTGATTCAGTTTTTTAAATAGATATATGCCTAATCAGATCATCTATCTCTTCTTGTGTGAGTCTTGACAGCTTACATATTTCAAGGAATTGGTCCTTTTCATTAAGGATATCAAATTTGTGGGCACTGAGTTGTTCATAATATTCCTTTATTAGCATTTTAATGTCCTTGGGATCTGTAGTGATGTCTTCTCTTTCAAATCAGATAATAGTAATTTGTGTCCTTTCTTTTTTTCTCAGTTTGCCTGGCTGAGGCTTATTGATTTGACTTGATCTGTTCAAAGAACAAGTTTTCGGTTTTATAAATTTTCTCTATTGACTTGCTGTTTTCAATTTCATTGATTTATGCTCTAGTTCTTATTATTTCTTTTCTTCTGCTTACTTTGGATTTAATATGCTCTCCTTTCTCAGTTTCCTAAGGTGGAAACTTACACTATTGACTTCAGATTTTTCTTTTCTAATATATGCATTCAACACTATAAACCTCCTTCAAGCACTGTTTTTATTGCATGTCACAAATTTTGTTTAGTTCACTTAGTTCAAAATACGTTTTTTGTGAAAAGGAACAGGTGAAATAATAAGTATAATTCAAAATATGATTTTGAATATGCATTACAGTAATTTTTGAACAAGTACTTGATTATAGCATAAGAATCAAATATGGAATACTTAAGAGGGAAAGAAAATGAGCTGCCCAGCTACACAATGAGGAATAAGTTGCTAAGTATGTGTCAAACAGAAAAAATATGTAGAACGTAGTAGTCCACAAAATATCAACAAAAGCAATGGCATATCGTAAGAAATGCTAGATAAATCTCATCAAATTCTAAGCTTGAACAGAATCTTTTTTGTTTCAGTTGTACAACATAATGGTTTGATATTTGTATATATTTTGAAATGATCACCATAATAAGTCCAGTTGAAATCCATCACCATACATTGTTACAATTTTTTTCTTGTGATGAAAACTTTTAAGATTTACTTTCTTAGCAATTTTCAAATGTACAATAGAGTATTATTAACTACAGTCACCTTACTATACACCCCTGTGATGTTTGTTTTATAGCTGGAAGTTGTACTTTATAACCCCCTTCACCCATTTTGCCCACCCCTCACATTCTGGCAATCACCAATCTGCTCTCTGTATTTATGAGCTCAGTTTTGTTGTTGTTTAGATTTTTGTTTTTAGATTCCATAAATGAGATCATATGGTAATCGTCTTCCTGTCTAACTTATTTCACTTAGCATAATACCCTCAAGATCCATCCATGTTGTCATAAATAGCAAGATTTCATTCTTTTTTATGGCTGAATAATATTCCATTGAATATATATCCAATATATATATCACAATTTCTTTATCTATTCATCCATCGATAGACATTTAGGTTGCTTCCTTATCTTGGCTATTACAAATAATGCTGCAGTGAACATGGGGTGCATATAGCTTTTTGAATCAGTGTTTTTATTTTTTTCAGATAAATACCTAGAAGTGGAATTCCTGGATCATACGGTAGTTCTACTTTTAATTTTTTGAGGAAACTCCATACTGTTTTCTATAGTGGCTGTACCAATTTACATTCCCACCAACAGTACACAAAGATTCCCTTTTCTCTATACCCTCAGCAACACTTGTTATTTCTTGTCTTTTTGATAATAGTCATTCTAACAGCTATGAGGTAATACCTCATTGTAGTTTTTTTTTTAATAAATTTATTTATTTATTTAGGGCTGTGTTGGGTCTTCATTTCTGTGCAAGGGCTTTCTCTAGTTGCGGCGAGCGGGGGCCACTCTTCATCGTGGTACGTGGGCCTCTCACTGTCGCGGCCTCTCTTGTTGCGGAGCACAGGCTCCAGACGTGCAGGCTCTGTAGTTGTGGCTCATGGGCCCAGTTGCTCCGCGGCATGTGGGATCTTCCCAGACCAGGGCTCGAACCCATGTGCCCTGCATTGGCAGGCAGATTCTCAACCACTGCACCACCAGGAAAGCCCCTCATTGTGGTTTTGATTTGCATTTCCCTGATGATTAATGGTGTTGAGCACCTTTTCATGTACCTGTTGGCCATCTTCATGTCTTCTTTTGAAAAATGTCTTTTCAGATCTTCAGCCCATTTTTAAATTGGATTGTTTGTTTTTTTTGCTATTGAGTTGTATAAGTTCTTTATATATTTTGGATGTTAACCCCCATCAGATATATGATTTGCAAATATTTTCTCCCACTCTGTAAGTTGCCTTTTCACTTTCTTGATGGTTTCCTTTGCTGTGCAGAAGTTTTTTAGTTTGATGTAGTTCTGCTTGTTTGTTTTTGCTTCTGCTGCCTTTCCTTTCGGTGTCAAATCTAAAAAGTCATTGCCAAGACCAATGTCAAGAGATCACCATCTATGTTTTCTTCTAGAAATTTTATCATTTCAGGTCTTACATTCATGTCTTTTGCCTATTTTGAGTTAATTTTTGTGTATAGTGTAAGATAGTGGTCTAGTTTCATTCTTTAGCATGTGGCTGTCCAGTTTTTCTAAAAGCACTTATTGAATAGACTATCCTTTCTCCATTGTATATGCTTGGTCTCTTTGTCATAAATTAATTGGCCATATATTTGTGGGCTTATTTCTCAGCTCTCTGTTCTGTTCCACTGATCTATGTTTTTATGCTGATACCATACTGTTTTGATTATTACAGCTTTGTAATATAGTTTGAAATCAGGGAACATATGCCTCCAGCTTTGTTTTTCTTTCTCAAGATTACTTTGTCTATTCTGGGTCTTTTATGGTTCCACAGAAGTTTTAGGATTGTCCTATTTCTGTGAAAAATTGCCATTGGGGTTTTGATAGGGATTGCACTAAATCTGTAGATTGCTTTGATGAGTATGGACATTTTAACAATATTAATTCCTCCAATCCATGAGCATGAAATTCTTTCCATTTATTTGTATCTTCATCAGTTTCTTTCATCAATGTCTTTCACCTTCTTGGTCAAATTTATTCCTAGGTATTTTATTCTTTTTGATGCTAGTTCAAAATATTTTTTAAATTTCTCTTGAGATTTCTTCTTTGATCCATGTGTTATTTATCAGTATTTTGTATAATCTCCACATATTTCGAGATTTTTTCCAGTTATCTTTCACTTATTAATTTCTAGTTTAATTCCATACTGGTCTGAGAGCAAACAGTCTGTGGTTTTCTAGTTTAATTCCATACTGGTCTGAGAGCAAACAGTCTGTGGTTTTCTAGTTTAATTCCATACTGGTCTGAGAGCAAACAGTCTGTGGTTTCTATTCCATCAAATGTGTTAAGGTGTGTTTTATGGCTCAAAATGTATCTGTCTTTGTAAATGTTCCATGTGAGCTTAAGAAGAATGTGTATTCTGCTGTTATCAATGAAGTAGTCTATGGATGTCAATTATATGCAGTTGATTGACAGTGTTACTGAGTTCAACCATGTCTTTACTGACTTTCTGCCTGATGGATCTGTCCATTTTTGATAGAGGAATACTAAAGTCTTAACTATAGTAGATTTATTTACTTCTCCTTGCAGTTCTATCACATTTTGCCTCATGTAGTTTGATGCTTGGTCGTTAGGTGCATACATGTTAAACACTGTTATGTCTTCTTGGAGGACTGACTCCTTTATCATTATGTAATATCTTTCTTTATCCCTGATAACTTTCCTTTTTTTGAAATCTGTTTAAAATTAATATAGCTACTCCTACTTTCTTTTGATTAGTGTTAGCATGGTATATTTTTCTCCATCCATTACTTTTAATGTATAACTCTCTTTATATTTAAAGTGGTGTTCTTGTAGACAACATATAGTTGGAGATTATTCTTTAACCACTCTGACAATTTCTGTCCTTTAACTGGTTCATTTAGACCATCGAAATTCAAGGTAATTACTGGATTAATTTCTACCATATTTGTTACTGTTTTCTATTTTTTGCCCCTGTTCTTCTTTGTTCCTATTTTGGTCTTCCACTCTTTTTCTGCCTTTTGTACTTTTAAATGAGCATTACTTGATTCCATTTTCTCTCCTTTATTAGCAAATCAGTACACTTCTTTTCTTCCTTTTTTTTAGTATTAGCCCTAGCATTTGCAACATACATTACAACTAATTCAAGTCCACTTTCAAATAACACTATATCACTTCATGGGTAGTGTGAATACCTTATAATAACAAAATTATCTGAATTTCTCTCTCCTATCCCTTGCATCATTGTTGTCATTCATTTCACTTATATATAAACATACTTAATTGTATATATATAGGGGGCTTACAAAATCAAATACAGTGTTGTTATTATTATTTTGAACAAACTGTTTATCTATTAGACCAATCAAGAATTTAAAATTTTCAAATTTATTTTACCTTTAATTATTCCTTCTTCAATGTTCTTCCATTCTTTATGTAGATCTGAGTTTCTGACCTATAAGATTTTTCTTCTCTATAAAGGATTTTTAACATTTCTTGTAAGGCAAGTCTACTGACAACAAATTCCTTCAATTTTTGTTTGTCTGGGAAAATCTTTATTTCTCCTTTTTTTTTTTTTTTTTTTTTGTGGTACGCAGGCCTCTCACTGTTGTTGCCTCTCCCGTTGCAGAGCACAGGATCCGGACACGCAGGCTCAGCGGCCATGGCTCATGGGCCCAGCCACTCCACGGCATGTGGGATCTTCCCAGACCAGGACACGAACCCCTGTCCCCTGCATCAGCAGGCAGACTCTCAACCACTGTGCCACCAGGGAAGCCCCTCCTTCACTTTTGAAGGATTATCTCACAGTGTATAGAACACTAGGTTGGTGGGGTTTTCCCCTCTCAACACTTTAAGTATCTCACTCTCTTCTCTTATTGCTTGCATCGTTTCTGAGAAGTCAGATGTAATTCTTATCTTTGTTCCTCTACAGGTGAGACTTTGTTTCGTATAGTTTCTTTATTTTTGATGTTCTGTAGTTTGAAAATTACATGCTTATGGGGTCATTTTTGTTGTTGTCATTGTTTTTGTTGAGGGGGGGCAGTGGCATTTATCCTGCTTGGCATTCTCTGTGCTTCCTGGTTCTGTGGTTAGGTGTCTGAGATTAATTAGGGGAAATTTTCAGTCATTATTGTTTCAAATATTTCTTTTCTTCCATGCTCTCTCTTGTCTTCTCTGGAATTCCCATACATTACATATGCTACTCCTTTTGTAGTTGTTCCATAGTCCTTGGATATTCTGTTCCTTTATGTTATGTTTATTTGGTTTTTGGAGTTTTGGAGGTTTCTACTAAGAGATCCTCAAGCTCAGAGATTCTTTCTTCAGGCATGTCCAGTCTACTAATAATAAGCCATTCAAAGGCATTCTTCATTTCTATTGCAGTGTTTTTTTATCTTTAGCATTTCTTTTTGGTTCTCTCTTAGGATTTCCATTGTTCTGCTTACACTGCCCATCTGTTCTTGCAGGCTTTCTACTTCACACATTAGAGCTCTTAGCATCTTTTCATAGTTGTTTTAATATCCAGTGTGATAATTCCAACATTTTTGCCATGTCTAATTCTGACATTTGCTCTGTCTCTTCATATTCTGTGTTTTGCCTTTTGGTATGCCTTGTAATTTTTTTCTTGATAACCAGATATGATGTACTGAGTAAAACGAACTGATGTATATAGGCCTTTAGTAATGTGGTAAGGTTTGGGGAAAAAGGAAATGTTCTACAGTTCTATGATTAGGTCTCAGTCTTTTAGTGAGATGCCTCTGGACTGTGAACTTCTCAAGTATTTCACAGTTTATACTTCTCTCCTTCAGTGGGACAGGATGGCAAAAGTTGGCTGGAGTTGGGTATTTCCCTTTCCCCAAGTGAGTTAGGCTTTGATAACACCCCAGCAGTTTAGGCTTTGTTAACCAGTTTCTCCTAAAAGCAGGCCTTGTTAAGGAGAACAGAGTGCACTGGGTACTTCAAAATGCCTCCTTTTTCTCCCTTTGCTGGAAGCACAAGAAGATTTTTCTCCAATATTTGCTGTGGGAACTGGTCAAGCTCCTTGAGGTAAAACTCACAAAAATATGGGGCCCCCTATGACTAAGTTCCCCTTGAGCTTTTAACTCCCAGAGTTGTCCACACTGAGCTTCCATCAGAGTCAATTATAGTTCAGATTTTCCTACCCAGCACTAGTTCCCATAGCAGTTTCCACTTGTAAGGCTCTGCTCTATCAGCCATGACTCCCTGTTTCTGCCTGAATGTCTCTCCACTCTTTGGGGCCGTGGTTTATCCTGTGTCCTCACCTCTCTTATGGATCCTAGGAGAGTTGATTTTTCAGTCTGTTTGGATTTTTTACCTGTTTTAGGATAAAATGGCAAATTCCAAGCTCCTTACATGTAGAACAAGAAACAAGAAGTCACTTCTGCTCAATTTTGTGGTGAACCTAAACTGTTCTAAAAAATAAAGTCTGTTAATAAAAATACTTTTTAAAAGAGGCCTCTAAAAAAAAAAAAGAGGCCTCTAGCTCCTTCAGACTTCTGGGAACTGATAGCATAAACTACCCTTCACTTAACCCAGTCTCCTGAGCCTCCAGAACTCTTACTTTCAATAAATAATTAGTATTCTGATAAATACCTATTCACAAATGTTACAATCTTAAAGAATTCTTCCTATGTTTTTGTGTCTGAACAGAGCAGCAACAGTATATGCTACTTCCTTGGAAGGAACTATAATGAACTACTAAATGGGTTTAATAATGAGGCTGCATATAAGAAAGCTTGAGAAGTATTAAGCCTTTCCTGTTTGCGTAGAAATTCTAAATACTAGTACAGTATGTAGATGACAATTTTAAGGGACCTAGATTTCCACCCATAACTGTCCTGGTGTGAAGACCTGAATATTTTCCATCATAGCAACTCAACACTTGCTTTAAAAAAAAAACCTTATAATCAGTTCACAGCAAGACATTGAGGAACAGCCAGAGGCAAGAAAAATGTATGGGCCTCAAAACTAGCTTTAAGAGAGTTAAATCATAAAGTAGAATTCTGTATCACTTTTTCTCCTAGATTTTTGCCTTGTTAGCACCAAAGATTTATGATGAAAAGCAGCAATTTCTCATCTAATTCCTCCCCTCTTTCAGATACATCTCCAAGGATAATATCTCTTAACTTTTTATGTTTCTAGGAGTTTCAGTGGTTATCTCTATAACTGTAGGTAAGAAGTTTGTTTCTTTTTATTATCTTGACTTATTAAGTTTAGATAATATCTGTTGACTGCCATCTTTATGAATTGTGAAAATTGAGTTCATTTTCCTTGCTCCCTCCTCCCCTTCTCCTCTTCCCAGTGTTGGATATATATATTGTTATTTTTCCTTTTGTATTTGTTAACCATTAACTATAAATAACATATTAAACACCTACTTCTCATTACATTGCCTTTCTACAGAAGCTCCTGAACACACTTTGTAACATAAGCACATTAACATCCAAACATATTTTCTCTGCTTCTCATTAGATTGATTCTAAAAGATGGAAACCAATAAACACAACAATAATGACTATGTAAATTTGCTCTGATGTTATACTAGAAATATATTCCCTTCTCTACAGGTCTCATTATTTGAATAACATATATATGTTATAATGTGGGTTTTGCCTAAAAGAATGAATTCAACAAACATTTATTTAGCATTTACCACACACAAGTCAATATCAAATCTGATGGATAAATATATGAAGGAAAACTATGTGTTCCTGTACAAAAAAAAAACTACGATTCAGGCAGAAAGTCATGAGATCTGAAAAGTATTCGGTATGTTGTGAGTGCTGATTTAACCCGTTTTTTAAATGATTGGAATTTTAATTATTGGGATGCATTTAGACATGCATCAAATATTCAAGTGCTTACTATGTATCAGGTACTACATAGAGCACTCAAGAAAAATTGGTAAGCCAAAATAAAGGCGGGGCTATAAAGACTCTAAGGAAAGATACATTATAAGAACATAATAGAAGTGGACATGATTTAGTCCTGGGAAAGTGAAGACAGAGTTGGGAATGACAGTTGTGCTAAGATTTAAAGGAAATGAAAATTAAACTATGTCAAGAGGAAAGTAGGAAAATGGCAGGGAAGGTAGCATCCTGAGCAGAGCAAACAGCATGCCTAAAGCCCTTAGGATTGCCCTTTAGATAAATAGAAAGAAAACCAGGTGGAACCCAGAACACAAGGGAGAATGCAAATTGTTTGATGCTTGGTATATGAATGATATGTATGTGTGTGATTACAATACATATTATGTAAGTAATTTTACATATATGTATGTTCATTTGATCCTTGAACAATGCAGGTTTAAACTGTGCAGGTCCACTTACACTCAGGTGTTTTTCAATAGTAAATACTATTTTATTATATGGTCCACAGTGGATGCAGAACCATAGACATGAAGGAACCAAACCACATATACAGAGGGACAACTATAAGTTTATATAGGATTTTCAACTGTAGGAAGCGTTGGTGCTCTAACCCCTTGGTTATTCAAGGGTCAACTGTATATATATATATATATATATATATATATATATATATATATATACACACACACACACACACATATATAAATAAATTTCATATATTTGTAAAAACTTTAAAAGGATATATTATCATAAAAAATCATATCTAATGTTAATTCCTATATATCAATAGTATACATATAATAATACAATTATGTATCCCTATATGTATTATATATGAATCTCTAACTTACCAATTCCTCTATGGATTACTAAAATAATCAATTATTTTTTCCAGTAGAATTGTATAAGCAAACTATGAGAACCTATGTAACCCCATATGTAAGATTTAAGTTATTTCTTTCAAAAATTTTTCAGCCACATGTTTATTGTAGTTGGAAGGACTAATATGATTTTTGTAATGTCCACACTAGTGAAATTACTCACTGCTTTGCAGTTCTTGCAGCTCTTTTTTACCCCTCCCCTTTGTTTTTCAAACACTGCATGCTCTTGTAAACTCTGTTGTTTCTGTATGGCCCATTTCCTAGAATAGTATTTTTTTCAGCGGTACTTTGAATCCATTAATAAAATCAATTAAGTGAGTTGATTTTTTAAAAAGTAATAGAATAGAATCAAACTTTAAAAATGTTACAGCGCATTATACATAATGGGCAATGTTGTTTCTGAAGCTTTTGTTTTATTTATATATATACAAGCATACACACATCATATGGAAACTTTCTTATTATCGTAGTCAAAAACATGTGAGAAATACTGATCTAGAAACTATTATGCTAGAATGGTCAATAACAATGCCAAGGGAGTATTTTTTCCAGCATATATATGACCCAATCTGTCTGCAATAGAAGTATTTGCACTATCATCATCAAATGTTAGGAAAGGCAGTCTCATGCATGATATCTTTTGGCCACATAAGAGTGAGCCTTGGGCCTTGAACACTTCCTTACCAAGAGATAAAGAATCCTCACAGTCTGTACTGGGTTATCACCTCCTGTGAGATTATATTGCCCTGTTTCAGACTCAACGTGTATTCCTTTGTTCTGGTTAGGCACATATGTCAATGGCCCTCACCCATGTTCCCTGCTTTCTCTATTTCAGACTCCAGAGGAAAGGGGCCAAGGTCTTTCTACTGCAGTAGGAAATGGGTGAATATAGCTATACTGCCTGTGCTGGCTTGCTGCAGAGTAGATCCACTGGCAATGGGGGACAGACGCATTGCAAAGAGCTGGATTTGTGCACTCTTTCTCTCCTCTTGCTATAAGTAAATGCTGTACCACTTGAGCCTGGGGTACCTGTTGTCTGTTCTCAGCAACCTCAAATAATGGTCTGGTTTCTTCCCTGTGTGGCACTTACTGCCTTTTAATCTTGGCTGCATAGCCTGGCCACTCAGTGAATGGCAAAACATTGAGTATATCATCAAATAAGACTTAGTAAATGACTATTCAACTTGTAGACCACAGACAGAATTGAGCCTTGTTAAGACAGAGTTATATAAATGGTGCAACTTTCTGATTGTACATATTCCAAACATCTGAATCTTGACTGGAACAGAAGATAGGGTTCACCAGATCAGGCATCTATTTACAGCAATACTTAAAGTAGTTAGTTAATTTACAAAAGAATTACAAAAGTTGAACCACATTCAGTGCCCTTCAACATCATATTAATATACAATAAAATATAAAGAATATACACTAGTTCTCATGTCAGACTCCAGTGTTGACTCACTAAGGAACTATTGATAACCTCTAATGTTTCTGGTAAAGGAAACAGTTGTGATCAATGTACAATCCTCTTTCCATTTCCAACATTGGAGAATTTTCTGAAGTGGTAAGACTTTAATCAGTTGGTGGACACTATTCACTGAACACCTAGTATATCAATCAGGGAAGACCTTTCATGGACTGAGAGTGTGTCATATACTAAGGACTATGGTTAAATCAAGTCTGTGCATCTGAAGTTAAAAAAAAAAAAAGAGGACAAAGAAAACAAGCACAAACATTGCTTCCTATGTCAAGAGACTTAAAAGTTAGTACAAATTAGGAAAGAAGGAGAATTTTTCAGCAGTATGGAAAACTGATTGTAGGGAGACCGTGCTAGGTGAGAAGAATAAGGAAGAAGAATATTCAAGTTTCTCATAGTACTGAAATTGTTTCCTAAAGGTTTGTATAAGCAAATATTTAATTTGTCCTACTTCTAGAATTTTTTTTATCAAATGTCTGTGCTTACAGCACTCTAAAATCAGTATTATTTTCATGAAAATAAGTTTTAAAATATACCAGAATCTAAATCAGAAGACTATAAGAGGAAAAATGATCACCTAAGAAGCCTGGTGAGCAGGTTTTGAAAACTCATAGTCATCCCTTCAGGAAGAAGCAAGGTAATTTAACTGGAAAGGATGCTGGTTGAAAGGGAGATCAATATGTAATTTTAGCTAGATCGCTTCCCTATTGTCTTTTGGGCAAATGCCAAAGAAACTCTCTGCCTAGCTTGGGACAATGGGTCAAACCAGAAACACTGCTTTGCACCTGAAAGAGAAAATGAAGCTGGTACAGACAATATGCTGAGACAGTCTGAGATTCCATTAGAGTGGCAGTCGTGAATAAGGTAAGATGCAATTTCTGTGGCTTTGAGATAGTTTCACCATCACCAAGTCTCCCTGGGCAAATTCATTGATGTATTTATGAGGAAACTGCTCATTTTCTGCTATGTTTTCTCTCTTGGACCTTAAAGTAAATTCATCTTTTATCAGTTCCACACTTTACTGAGTGTCATGAGCTGGAAGAGATAATAAAATACTGGCTGGTGCTGCCCCCAGAGAGGACACTGAACCTGCCTTCATTTCAGGAGACTGTACTTACAGGAACTGATTTACCTGCCAAGACCACTGTCTATTTTTTTTTAAAAAAAGAATCATCTTAAAGCAAAGCAGAGCCAGAAAATTAGAAGCTGTCGTCTAAATGTAGACACTGTCCTCAAAGACTGGTAGGAAGAAGGATAAGATGGTATCATCAAATTCAGAGAAGCAAGAATGAATAATTATTATCATCAATTCTTCCTTAAATTTTACTTTTATTTACAAATATTTTTCAGTGTTTGTTTTGCCCTCCACTTCTAGGCAATAGCATTCACATTATTTTAAATCCCATAGATTTTCTAGAGAGAAAAATAACCTTTAAAAATAAGTCTTCTCAAGATCATGGTTCATATTACTGGTGTGTTTGTGTGAACACAAAGATCAGGCATATCATTATCTAAGATCTTAATCATCAAAGTAATAGCACTTTTACCTTGAGACATGCCTTTAAATACAAAAGTTTTAGCCCTAGTACTTCAGTGATTACCCTCTTGTTCAAATTTGTTCTTCTCCGCCAAAAAAGTGTTTCTTCCATATTGAGAAAAGTTTTCCAGATCAACATATTTTAATTCACAGTCAATGATTTTTACCTCTATTCAGACAAATATTAGGAGAATATAGTGAAATTAGGAAAAGACCTGGGGGAAACCGGCACAGCTTAAATTGGAAACATTGAATCCCATTGGCCTATCTATTCTGTAAGACTTTTATGAAGTCAGCTATCTTCAGAAGACTCTACAAAGGAGAAACAGTTATTATGGGATTATTTTCTGATTTATTTTGATTTAACATTAAAATCTGCCAAATATCATGACTGCCTCTGAAAGCAAATCTAAAATATCCTTTCATAACCAATAAATGAATCCAGAATGTTAAATTCCTAATTAATAAAAAAGAGTTAATTTCCCTCAGATAATTTGTATAGGGGACATCGTTGATGGCATCTGTTTTCCCTTCCCTGACTTCTAACATCTGCTCAAGTATCCATCCCTAGGCCATTTAGCTCATGAACTTGAAGAGAAATTGATCACATTCACAATTTGAGGGTTGGCCCTGAGTGCTCCAACATAATGCAGTTTCCTTGCCATTACTGGTTCAAAAACCAGACCTAACCCAACCAGCCCATAGCATTCCTTTGGTTGCAGGTTATTAACTAAATGATTAGGCTAGTGAGGCATGAGGGGAAGTTTACCAGACAAAGTGAAAAGAAAGTTCCCCTGCCTTAAGAGAAAGGCAGAAAAGACAGCCCATGTATGTAGTTTTGTGTGGATGTGAGGCTTAGTACTGCTGCAGCCTTCTTGTGACAAGACTAAGAGGAAAACAACACAATAAGGATGAAAATACCAAGAATATCTCAGCCAATCAGACCAAGTTCTGGTTAAACTAGGCCTAGTTGCCACTCCAGCTATAAATATTTTGGGGTTCTTGAGGGCTAGTTTGAGTTGAATCTTCCATTACTTATGACTTAAAATACTCTAACACATATAATTAACAGGCTTCTCTTTCATAATTAAGACAATTATACAACTAATCATGTTTCACTTTTTGCTGCTAGGAATTGAGAGTCAAATTTGAAACTCAGCCACAAAAATTACGTAAGCCTTGTGGCCTACATTTTTAGTACCATTTAATAAGGTCCAGTTTTCCCTCCTGTCTACTTTTTTCTGGTTTTTCAACTTTTTCTTTATAATTTTTATTATAAAGCACCTCAGATTACTTGCAGAATAAGTTGAGGTATAAATAAGTTAATAAAATAAAATAAAATGAATTAACACAAAATAAGTGGAACTTTCTCAGAAGGCCCATAGTACAAACACAAGCAAGGAAAATCAAAGAAATGATTAAAAGTATTTTACAAATCAGAAACTTTTTATTAAAGAAAGTATGTTCTGTTCATTTTCCAGATAAATGAAACTTATTATTATATTTTATGTAATCAACCAGAAGAAATAGAATCGGTTTTATATGATTTTTGATGATCTAAATATAATTCAAATTGCAAAGCAACAGAACTGATAGCCTAAGAATTACTGCAAAATATCTCATGTTATGCAACTCATTTTATTTTTTCTGACTCAGCCCATTTCACTTCACTAATCTAATTAATTTGTACTAAAATATGTCAAACCTGTTGCATTAAATTTTACATTAAAGTTGTTTGCTTGCCAAAGAATGTTTTTCTCTAGAATTGGGTTTTGGAATAAATGCATATTGCCTATTACACATTTTTCTCCATTTTGATAGGCATATACTTTCTTTTCATAAGTATCCACAGCATGGAGATCATAGTGCATTTTGTACCTGAAATACATATTAAATATTTGATGAGAGTATTACAAACACAATTTAAATATATATATGAGTTTAAGTAAGTTCTTGTGGAAAAGCAATCAACTCTGCTTAATATCATCTTTCCTTCTTTGTGATTACAAATCCAAATTTTATTCCTATAGGACCTAAATCTTAAAAAGCAAGACAGACTGTCAACTAGACAGGAGGGAAATGTTTGTCAATCTGTATAAGGACCAGCAAATATGGTTTCTCTAAAAAAATTAATGGATAAAATATTTTGATAATTCTTTGGCACATTAATGGCTTACAAATAATAGAATGGGTTACTTTGAGGAATACAGGAAAGCACACTGAAGAAGGAAAAAGAAAAAAAAAGGAAGACTTCCTTGGCCCCTAAGAGTACAAACTCCCACCATTAGAGCTTCTTTTTTATTGAGTATTACTTTTATTGAGTATTACTTTTTTATTGAGTATTACTTTCATCACTAAGACACTTGGGATGATCACTTAAATTTTCAGTTCTCTTAATATCATGAAAGCAAGATTTGATTAAGGGAAGAAAGTAGCATGGTGAGATTGGACAACAAAATGGGAACACCATAAACTTTGCCTATCTCCTCATTAAGTCCACGCCATCTAAGAGGTATGCAAACACAGGTCAGCGCTATTTCAACCTGTGCTGGTCATCCACATGTGCTGGAGGCTCAGCAACCAGGCCAACTACAGAGAGAGGTTCTAGGCAATCTTATTGACCTCTCACTGCTCTACTTGTACCACTCATTGTAAATGATATATTTTTTATGTGGTTGGATAAAATCATTTACAAATCAAAATTCATGAAAAATTTCTCTTGTAATAATTTGGGAATTTGTGTCAATTATAACTACAAAATTAAATATAAACAATTTTAAAATCTGCAACCCTTATACAAATGTATCTATAAATGATTTTCATTTAGTGACAACTATATATTTCTATGCGTGCCTTCATTAGATGGCAGCTGTCTTTAACAAATTGGCATAAACTGCAAAAGGAACTCAGAGACTTGTTGCTGCTTGTCAGTCAAGCAAACACTATTTAAGCACCTATACAGTTCTGGGCACTTCTGACCACCACGAATATTCCCACCCCATTTTCCGTCACTAATATGCTCTTGGGTAGCTTCATGGAAAGCTCATCTGGGGGTTCGTAAGACTATTGCTGTAAGTAACTAGAATCTGAATGTGAGCAAATCACAATATATACTCACGTAAAGTCTTCTGTGCAGGAAGACAGGCAACTCTCTCTTTAAACAGATTATTTCTAAACTTAAATGACTTGAACAAAGCAAATAATACAAGACTCTAGGAGCAGGGCAAAGTTCAGTCTCTGAGGTCTCCGTACCTTAAACCAAAAGTCTCAAATCAGGCTTCTTATGGAAACAATAAGAATGGAGAAAAAGCTATTCCCCATATGCCCTTATGCCCCAAAGCAGAATGTCGTCACTCCCATTTCCTGAAGGGCCCTGAATGGAGGTTTCTTACAAAACTAAACATACTTTTACCGTACCTCCAAGCAATTGTGCATTTTGGTATTGCCCAAAGGAGTTGAAAACATGTCTGCGCAAAAACCTGCACCGGGATGTTTACAGTAACTTTGTTCACAATTGCCAAGACTTAGAAGCAACCAAGATGACCCTCAGTAGGTGAATGGATAAATAAACTGTAGTACATTCAGACAACAGAATTTTATTCAGAAATGAGGTATCAGGCCATGAAAATACATGAAGGAAATGTCAATGTATATTACTAGCAAAAGAAGACATTCTGTCAGAAAGAGAAAAACAAATATCACGTATTAACACGTATATGTGGAATCCGGAAAAACGGTACAGATGAACTGGTTTACTAGGCAGAAATAGAGACACAGATGTAGAGAACAAACGTATAGACACCAAGGGGGGAAAGGGAGGGTGGGGTGAATTGGGAGATTGGGATTGACATATATACACTAATATGTATAAAATAGATAACTAATAAGAACTTGCTGTATAGCACAGGGAGCTCTACTTCACTTCACTGTACACTAGAAACTAACACAACATTGTAAAACAACTATACCTCAATTAAAAAAATAAATAAAAAAGAAAGAAACTCCTATCTTGCTCACCAATTGGGTTCCATGGTTACAGGGGAAGATAACATTTCCAGAAACAGCATAATCTTAGTAACAACATTTTGCAAAACACAGTATTGAAATCATAGGCTACATTTATGGAAGGCCAAGCTATGCTCAACTTAAATGTCTTATGTTCCAAAACACCATGTGTAAGCCAATTATTTGGAACTCAAAACGCATTCTCCCATAAAATGTTATACATTGATTTAGTGTTTCTGTCTATCACACATAAACTACTATAATTCATGATGTAATCTACCTGAGATAGAGTACCAGACATACTGATGTGCACAATTAGTCTCTATTTGTGTAACTCAAGTATTCACAGCCCTCATCAGCCTTCAAATTTAAATTTGTTCATTTGTTCAACACATGAATATGATACGCATTGCCTGCTGCTAAATGCCAGGCACCTTTCTAGATACTTCAGATATAATGACAAGACAAAGCTCTTGGCCTCATCACGTTTACAGACTAATGGGGGAAAGAAACAAAGAACAGATAAGCACTATATAACTTCAGGTATGGAGAAGTGCTATGAAAGATTTTTAAAATCTTAGAGACATTCTTTCTGAGGAGATGACATTAAAGCAGACTTAAATAAGGTGGGGATGGTAGCAAGGTTACTAACAGGGATAAGCATTCCAGTCAGAGGAAATAGCAGTGCAAAGGTCCTTAACTGAATTGGGCTTGGTAGTCAGAATGTTCTCAGTCAATGTCAAAGGAAAATTATACCAGATGGAGTTAAATAGGCAAGGAAGAGTCTATTCAAGACTATTGCAATAGAGAAAAGAAACAACTCTGCTGAAACAAAAGGTGGGAGAGTTTTTAAGCACTGTGGTGAGCTAGTGGAAAAGTACTGGAGTAAGTTAGGGAGGAGGTGGGTCAATCTGATTATACCATCTGTGTTTGCTAATTGGTGGTAATCGAAGTTAGTCTCCTACCCTTCCATAGAGACAGAGATAAAGGTGCTTTCTTCCTTGACAAGATTCCATTTCAAAGGGATGGCTCTCAGGTCCTTAAGAAAGACATTTTTGGGTTGCAGAAGATCTCAAAGGGGCAGAGAAAGAATTTACAGTTGCAATTTTTCTAAAGTGAACACTTTAAAGTGATATCTAATTATGGTTTTGATTTGCATTTCTCTGAGGATTAGCAATGTTGAGATTTTTTTGTGTGCCTGTTGGCCATTTGTATGCCTTCTTTGGAAAAATGTCTCTTCAGGTCTTCTGCCCATTTTTTAATTGGGTTCTTTGGTTTTTTGATATTGAGTTGTATGAGCTGTTTATATATTTTGGATTTTTACCCCTTATCGGTCATATCATTTGCAAATATTTTCTCCCATTCAGTAGGTTGTCTTTTTCATTTTGCCAATGGTTTCCTTTGCCGTGCAAAAGCTTTTAAGTTTAATTAGGTCCCATTTGTTTATTTTTGCTTTTCTTTCTTTTGCCTTAAGAGATGGATCCAAAAAAATATATTTCTACAATTTATGTCAAAGAGTGTTCCACCTATGTTCTCTTCTAAGAGTTTTATGGTTTCAGATCTTATATTTAGGTCTTTGACCCATTTTGATTTTATTTTTGTATATGGTATGAGGAAATGTTGTAATTTCATTTTTTTACATGTAGCTGTCCAGTTTTCCAAGCACCACTTATTGAAGAGACTGTCTTTTCTCCATCGTATATTCTTGCCTCCTTTGTTGTTGATCAATTGACCATAAGTGCATGAGTTTATTTCTGGGCTCTCTATTCCATTCCACTGATCTATATATCTTTTTGTGCCAGTGCCATGCTGCTTTGATTACTGTAGCTTTCTAATATAGTCTGAAGTCTGAGAGGGTGATACCTCCAGCTTTGTTCTTTTTCTCAAGCAATTCAGGGTCTTCTGTGGTTCTATATGCATTTTAGGATTATTTGTTCCAGTTCTGTGAAAAATGTCATGGGTGTTTTGACAGGGATTGCACTGAATCTATAGATTGCTTTGGGTAGTATGGACATTTTAACAATATTTATTCTTCCAATCCAAGAACACAGGATATCTTTCCATTTCTTTGTATCATTCTCAAATTCCTTCATCAATGTTTTATAGTTTTCAGAGTATAGGTTTTTCACCTCTTTAGTTAAGTTTGTTCCTGAGTTTTATTCTTTTTGATGTGGTCATAAATGGCTATCATCAAAAAGTCTACAAATAACAAATGTTGGCGAGGATGTGGAGAGAAGGGAACCCTTGTACACTGTTGGTGGGATTGTAAATTGGTGCAGCCACTATGGAAAACAGTATGAAAGTTACTCCAGAAACTAAAAATATAATTACCATATGATCCAGCAATTCCACTGCTGGATATACAACTGAAGAAAACAAAAACATTAATTAAAAAAGATACATGTACCCCAATGTTCACAGAAGCATTATTTACAATAGCTAAGGTATGGATGCAACCTAAGAGCTCATCAACAGATGAACAGAGTTATATATGTATGTATATACACACACATGTATATACATACACACACACACACACACACACACATACACACTGGAATATTACTCAGCCATAAAAAAGAATGAAATTTTGCCATTTGCAACAACATGGATGGACCTAGAGAGTACTGTGCAAAGTGAAATAAGTCAGACAGAGAAAGACAAATACTCTATGTTATCACTTATATGTGGAATCTAAAAAATAAAACAAATGAAAGTATGTCAAGCTGAGGGGAATGTTAAGGCTGTCTTGGTCAGTAAAAACATCAATATGCAATGACTACAGTTAATAAGAGAAATCTTTGTCTAAAATTTTGCCAGCTTTCTGTTCATTGCTGCTAAAATTCCTTAAATAAAGTGATACATAATGTCAGATGGCACATGAATGCCATCTGCTCCAGAAAAGGTTGTCAAAGGCCCAGAATACTGTTGGAGCAGACACTACTCAGCTATAGGTAAATACAACTCTATCCACCTCCCAAATGGTTAGAATGTCAGATACATGAAATTTCAGAGACTGATATACCTCTTTGTCTTTGGGGTCTGGAAATGTCTGCCTTGTTGTTTTCTGTTTGTTTTCTTTGATTTGTCTTTTAAGTATTAAAAACCAAAAGTTTAGTCTACAGGAAAGAGTCAGCCCTGATTTTGGCAAGGGCCTAAAAGAGTTATTTCCTAGAACTTTGAACCTGAGAACATTGCCTCCTGAGAAAACAGAGTTTCTTGATTCAGGCTTCCACACTATTCATACAAGATCATGTAAATCAAATATTTATAAGTCAAGAACTGCATACATAATGTCAAGATTAATAGACAGTTCTTAATTCTTTGTCAGTTTTTAAAAGATAGGGACATTTTTAACATTTGCAAAATAACAAAATTATAGAGATAGAGAATAGTGGCTCCTAGGGGTTAGTGATAGGGGAAGGGTGCAGGTGTGACTACAAAGGGATAGTACAGGGAGCCTTGTGGTGATGATACCACCATAAGTTTAAGAGTAAATTAAGTATCTTAATTGTGATGGTTTCACAAAGCCATATATGTGATTAAATTGCATAGCTATAGAGAAAGGCACACACACACACACGTGCATGCATATGTAACAGATGAAATCTAAATAATCTCTATGGTTTCTACCAATGTCAATTTCCTGGGTCTACAACTGTACCACAGTTATACAAAATGATAACATTGGTGGAGGATGGGTGAAGAGTTCACAAAACCTCCCTATAAATTTCCTGGCAACTTCTTGTGAATCTATCATTATTTCAATATAAAAAGTTAAGAGAAAAGATATGGACATATTGAAGTGCCTCCAGAGGGTGACCAAAAAGGTAAAGAATTGTGGATATTTAGTCTTGATAAAGCAAGTAGTAAGAGGAGGCACTAAAGACCTTAAAATTGCTGAAGCATTATTATAAAGAAGTTGAGATCAAATTTATTCTGGAGAGCTCCAGAATTTAAAACCAGAAACAAAATGTAGAAGTTCAAGAGAGGAAGATTTCAGCTCAATGGGAGGGGAAGGTTTACTAATAAATTAGAGCTTTCTAAAATGAAAATGGAGTCTTGAAACACAGTAAACATTCATTTACTGAATGTGTTCAATCAAACCTGGTTGAGTAATTTTCAAGAACGCTGCTGGGGTAATTTCAGAATAGGGTAAGAAGATGGATTTTTCTAAAGTATTTGGCCAAAAAAAATATCCCCATGACTATTGTCTTCTCTGGCTGTAAGCATTAGTATATATAGTCTCTACCTACCTTATACTTACCAGCCCAGACTTGAGTAGGAAAAAAAAAAAAATAACTGTAATAACAAATGTCATTTTCTCTGATTATCTAGAGAAATTCAAAGGGTGACACACTTACGTTAAAACAAATGGAAAACATGCAGCAAATTATTTTCTAAAATATTTGAGTGAACAGCTAAAATAGAGCCGTTCACTCAAAACAGGAAATGTGATGGAATTTAGATAAAGAAGCAATATTGCAATGCTGCAATGCACAACTTCTAACATGTACAAATTTGAAGCAGATTTTCAAAATTTAAATATATGCAGTAAAAAAAAGTGTTGGAAAACTATTTTCTAGTTCAAATTACATTAAAACCAAGTTTGTTTTTAAATTGTCTAAAATTGCAGACACAATGTGTCAAAGATATGATGGAATGATAGAATGTTTAAGACAGAATGGACCTTCGGGGTCCTCTGGTTAAACTGAAGGACAAACCACCTAACTTTAGCCAGAATTTCCAGACCAGTGCTTTTTCCTCGCTCTATCTAAACCGAATACCCCTTAAAGCAGTTATGCTGCAAAGAGCTTAAAGAAAGACAAACCACACTTATGTGAGTAGACAGAAAAGCTAGAAATATGAAGTCAGACAAGGAACATGCACTAATGGCATGATCAACCACCCTGAATACTGTCTCTGAAAGAACAATGATTGAAAATTGCTGGGCTTCCCTGGTGGCGCAGTGGTTGAGAGTCTGCCTGCCGATGCAGGGGACATGGGTTCGTGCCCCGGTCTGGGAAGATCCCACATGCCGCGAAGCGGCTGGGCCCGTGAGCCATGGCCGCTGAGCCTGCGCGTCTGGAGCCTGTGCTCCGCAACGGGAGAGGCCACAACAGTGAGAGGCCCGCGTACCGCAAAAAAAAAAAAAGAAAATTGCTTATGTTTTTAGTACATTTGGGGTTTTATTTTAGTTTGTAAAGGACACATAAAGAACAAAAGGAAAAAATGTTTCCACCTTATGCTCTAGCATGAGGGTCACACTTGGAGATGAAAAGCTCACATATAACCATTTGAGTGAGAAGAAGAACTACTTAATTCAGATGGCAGTGGTGTGGTGAGGAATGAACAAAAAAAGCAAGCAGTCAGCAATTTAGTGGTGAGGCGAGGAGCAAAATCATAGGAACCAAAATTTATTTAACCAAACCAAAATTATAGGAGCAAAATTATAGTGAGTTCCAAATGAGTTCTGAGTAAGCATGCTCCTATCTAATGGCGCACTAGCAATTAGATTAAGTTTTGTAGCATCAATAAGAACTGTTATTGCAAGTGAAATGAATAGTTTAAGCATTGATTTCTTCAAATCTTCCCTAGAAATATATAACTTGCTTGATACAGCATCCATATAAATTGTATTCTAATGACTGTTTAGTTCATCCATATATTCATCTAATACCCACACCTGGGTCACTTTAGTGAATCTATCCATTCATTCACTTATTCAGTGTATATTTACATCATGCTTGTCATATGACTGTTACTTTCCTAGACACTAGTGATACAAATGTAAATAAGGAAATGTTTTAACCTTCCAGCCAATGGAGGATTCTTTCTTAGAATGTCCCTGAAAGCTAGTCCCTGTCTGACTAGATTCAGTGACAGGAAACTTATAATTTCTCTGGCATGCAATTTCATTTTTGGACTGATAAAATTGTTTAAGAATTCTATTTGAGATAGGTATGAACTGTTTCAAAATATTGAGAGCACATATAATGTCATAATTTTGAAATCAGAAAAACCAAATTAAAACAAATTCACCAGGATTGGCAGGAAAGTCACTAGGAGTCATTCCATGGGACTTCCTCCACTCTCTGCATGTGCAATGATTCTATGTGACATAAATTTAGGTACTTATGATTCACTGTGGGTTGGCAGCTCAGCTGGCCATGGCAGATTCTCCCTGAGACCCAGACAGTTAGCACCAAGACCTTCATAGCCCCTCACCGCCACAACCTCTAAGGTTCTGCGATCTCAGAGCTGATGCATTCATGGAGGCTCCAGAAACCAAGTTCACCTTAAAATTTACTACCCTCTCTAAACTACCAACAATGTCTCTAGGTCAACACTTTAAGTCTAAGCACACAGCTTGTATCTCTTTCCCTCTTAGACAATTCTTTAATTGCTTCTCAGAGCCTTGATTTGTTCATTTCTCCTTGAGGGTAAGAAAAATATGGATTTTAAAGAAAATGCTGCTACTTCTTTGGAATAAAGAAGGGGAAAATATTTTTCATTTGTTTAAGCATGAACAAGACATGGTTAATTTCTCCATAGGTGGTTCTGAATAATTAAATGTTAATAACTTATCTGCTACATTCATCATGACATGAAATCTCTCATCCTGTAAATTCTTCCAAACAGTCCTAATCATGCCTCTTTTAAAGTCTACCATCAAAGGAGAGAGGCCATGATATTTTTAAGGCAGCTCTCCAGTTTAAATATTGAAGTCTTCTCCAGTTTAAATAGGCTCAGTGCCTTCAACTGCACCCAGCAGCACTTTATAATATTTAACACTGAAAACCTCTAATATGGCTAGAAAAAAAATTTTAAGTAGAAGAATGGTATGCCAGAATAGTGGCTGATTTTAAAGCACTTGATTTGCATCTCAGGGCTCAAACTCAATGACGAGTGATTCTAGGTTTGGCCCGCATTAAACCAGCATTAAGAATTTCTTCACTTCTTAACATCATTTTCTTATCTCTTCCCTGTTCTCATCAGCTGATAAAACTGTCTCACTGTCAACTCTAACTCAGACATGGAGATTAATCCATCAAGTTATCATAGTAAGTCTCTAGTCATTTAGATGATCCAGCTAACTCTCTGCTTTTTATTATACTTTGTGTATTAATAACTCACCAGTACCTATATAAAGAAAAAGTGAAAGAATCTATACAAAAGAATATTCAATAGCAAAACAAAGAGTGGTCTATTTAATCAAGGAAAGTTGATGAGAAGTGAGTTGATAAAAGCTCCGAAGAAGAAGAAAACCTTGAAATTTAACTCGGTTAGCTGGGCAGGGATGAAAAAGAGAAGGCTTTCTTTTGTTTGTTTTTGGGGTTTTTTTTTTTGGTCGCGCCTCACAGCATGCAGGATCCTAGTTCCCCGACCAGGGATTGAACCCAGGCCCCCTGCAGTGGAAGCGCAGAGCCCTAACCACTGGACCACCGGGGAATTCACCAGAAGGGCCTTCTTGACAAAGAATTTTAGGTCTGCCCCAGACTGTAGCCCCTCAGGTACTGAGTTAACAGGAATCAAAGGAGTCTAGGCTTCAGGAAATCACTGGTTCAAGTCAACCTTTCTCTGGCTGGATTAACTATGGAAGTTTGCCTTTTTTCTCTGGCCAACCCCTTGGCTTTTCTCAAAGGATGTAAATCTCTGCCTTACTTTCCAGTACTTCTATTCCCCAAGGCTTAGATTCCTGCCTTCCATTTCAAGCATCCTAGAAGAGAAAATGCTGTTTGTAAATCTGAGCCGTGTAACTGGGCCACCCACCCCCACCCCTACACACACAGCCAAATCAGCCTGCCTAGATTTCCACCAAAGGTCTTCAGCTAACCCTGAATTCTTTTCCCTGCCAAAATGCTAAGACATTCTCCTATTTGAGCTTCCTTAATCTGGACATTTTCTGTAACTTCTCTGAAGACTTCTCCTACTAGTGGGTTTGTTTGGTTTCTGGATTCCAACCTTTCCCTGTCTGGCCATCATAGAGAAGTCATAATTATAATTCATTTGTAAAACATCTACTTTCCTTGTAAAGAGCAAAACTGACTTGCGTGTGATTTATTTCACCTAAAAAAGTAATGCTGCTTTGAAAGACCTAAAAAAAACTTAAACAAGTCTTCCAATTTGGATAGGCTAGAATACTATGTGGCAAACTAAAGTTGCCACAAAGAACAACCAGATCAGCCAGATAAAACAGTGTTTGTAATCATCAGAGGTCTGAGGAACCAACTCAAACTATGGGAGTTAAAATTCTAAAGGGTGGATCTCAGAAAGGTAAGCGAGTTATCTGGAGCAGCTTTTTCCCTAGGGTCATTTGCTGACTCTGGCGCTCAGGCAAAAGGCTGAGGATCTGAAAAATCTGGTCTTGCCTCAAGCAGACTGCCATGGAGTTAGGGTGACAAAATTGGAGACTTAAAAGGTCTCAAAATGACATTTCCCAAATTTTGAAGGCACATGGGGCTGGAGGCAGAAACTTCTGAAAAGCAGAATATTTTTCAGAGTCTTTCAAAGCTTTGAACATTACAGATTGGAGATAAGGAACCATCAGAGAAAGGGTTCCCAGTAAATACACCAGGCTTTTAGTTCAAAGACTCGTAGAACCGTACCCTAGGCGTAAGAGCAAGTAGAAGATGGACTACAGCCTTAAAAACAAAATGAATAAATAACTGCCATCCAGCCTTAGCACAGCTCAGTCATCAACTGGATCAGTGTGGTTAGCGTCCACTCTGTAAGCCACACTTCTTATAAACAAGGTCTAAAATTAAATCAAAATCAGTATGCATGCCAAAAATATGAAAACCAAGAGAAAAACAGGCAATAAAACTAGATGCACAAGTGATCCAAATATTGCTTTAGCAGACAAAAGTTTAAAAGAACTATAATTAATAGGTTCATGGAAAGAGAGGGAAAGATGGAGAAACTACATTAAAATGGAGACTTTTGCCACAAAATTGATATCTATAAAATAATCAAGGGCTTCCCGGGTGGCGCAGTGGGTAAGAATCCGCCTGCCAATGCAGGGGACACGGTTCAAGCCCTGATCCAAGAAGATCCCACACGCCGCGGAGCAACTAAGCCCGTGCGCCACAACTGCTGAGCCTGCGCTCCAGAGCCTGCGAGCCACAACTACTGAGTCTACGTGCCACAACTACTGAAGCCCATGTGCTTAAAGCCTGTGCTCTGCAACAAGAGAAGCCACCACAATGAGAAGCCCGTGCGCAGCAACGAAGCCCCCGCTCGCCGCAACTAGAGAAAGCCCGCAGGCAGCAATGAAGACCCAACGCAGCCAAAAATAAATAAATAATTTTTTAAATTAAAAAAAATAATCAAATGAACATTCTGGAATAAAAAAAATGTGTCTGTTATTAAGAACTCAATAGATGGGCAAACAAAAGGTTAGAAATAGCAAAAAACATGATTGATGAACTAGAGGACGGACCAATTTCTGGAAAGAAACACAAAGAGAAAAAAGGATGAAAAATCCAGGAAAGATTGTTAGAAATGTGTGGGACATAAGGAAAAGGACTCATACTACATGTGGCTGGAGCACAGAAGAAGAGGATTGAAACAGTGCGGAGGAAGAAATATTTGCAGAGATAATGACCAAGACTTTTCCACTGATGAAGGACATCAATCCAGACTTAAGAAATCCATTTAACCACAAGTAGGATAAATCCAAATAAAAACTATACTTGGCATATAATAGTAAAACAGCTGAAAACCAAAGTCTATAATATGTCTGACTGCTTTTAAAAGTTTCTCTCATAAAACATATCACAACTTCCCAGTTAATAATTTTCAGCAAAAATAGCTCTGGAAAAAGTACATCACTTTTCAGAAAAATAAAATTTTGGTATAGCAACTTTTTCCCTCAAAACAAACAGTATTTGTTTCCTAAGAATGCTGTAACAAATTACCACAAACTAGGTGGCTTAAAACAATGGAGGCTAGAAGTCGGAAAACAAGATAACAGCAGGGCCGTGTTCCCACTGAAACCTGTAGGGAAGAATCCTTGCTTCTCCTAGCTTCTGATGTTTGTCTGCAATCCTTAACATTCCTTGGTTTATAGATCCATCACTCCAATCTTGGCCACCGCACCACATGGCTATCTTCTCTCTGTGTCTCTCTTTCCTCTTCTTATGAGGGAGGATACTAGTCATTCAGGAGTAGGGGGCCACCCTACTCGAGTATGACCTCATCTTAACTAATTATATCTACAATAACCCTATTTCCATATAAGGTCATATCCTGAGGTTCTAGAGTTAGAACATCAACACATCTTTTTGAAGGGCACAATTCACACTAGATAATTATATTAAGCTAAGTGATATTTCAATAAGAGTACATGAAAAGACATATTCACCAATTTACCCAACACAAGAGTTTCTAGTCAGAGAATGCCATATGAAACAAATATGAATTACATACCGTGTTTAGACATCCCAGAATACATTCTTTTACAAATGTACACCAGGTAAGAAGGTTGGAAATGTAGCATTTTCAACAATTCTTCAGAAGTAGTATTTTTTACCATTCTTCAATTTGTTGTATGTATGTTCTATGTTTATGTGTTTTAAACTTCTCTCACGTTTAGCTTTTATTCTCCCCTAAAGTTATCCCTGTGGCTATAAATTTCTGATTAAATAAATTAACCAAGAGCCTCAAAAAAGTTGAAAAATTGGTGATGGAAATGGTGCAGAAAGAATGTTCCTTCCAAAAGAGTGATTCTGTTGCACCCCTCCTTCACCAACCACTACCTCCTATCAAGTCTTCCTTTTTCAGTGAGTACAACAGACCTTCATTTATTGCATTTCAAATTTTGATTTATTACCTTATAGACTTATTTTCTTTGTTCAGTTCAATTATTTGGGTGCCTTAGATTGAGATGGACTATGTTATAACATCTCATTAAAATTAAATAGAATTTTTAAAATTTAATAGCTCTTCACCTAATGTCAGGATTTTCAAGAAGCATTAGTCATTACACAACCAGTGGATACAAATTCAAAGGAGCTACAGTAAGACTAAAAGAAAACTTCTCAACAAAAATGATAGAAGCCAAAGATGATGGAAAGACTTCTTTAAAGCTCTAAAAGAAAATAACTGCCAATTTCTCAATCTATGTGAAAATATCCTCCAGAAATAAAGAGAAAATGAAGACATTATTGAGATAAATGAAAACTGAGAGAATTTATATCCATCAGACATTCACTAAAAAAAATTATAAAGGTATATCTTCAGGCAGAAGGAAAATTATCATCAAAATGCTAAAAGAAATGAAGAGCAGGGCTTCCCCGGTGGCGCAGTGGTTGAGAGTCCGCCTGCCGATGCAGAGGACATGGGTTCGTGCCCTGGACCGGGAAGATCCCACATGCCGCAGAGCGGCTGGGCCCGTGAGCCATGGCAGCTGAGCCTGCGCGTCCGGAGCCTGTGCTCCGCAACGGGAGAGGCCACAACAGTGAGAAGCCCGCGTACCGAAAAAAAAAAAAGAAATGAAGAGCAAATGTAAATGAACTGGTAAATATTTGCATAAATATAAATATTACTTTGACAATATAGTAATATCTTCTCGGATTGAAAGTAAGTTAAATGCGTAACAACAATAACATAAAAGGAGAGAGGGGATAAATATAGCATCATAAGATTCCAGTATTATCAGGGAAGTGGTAAAATAATTGTTATTAGACCATAATAAGTCAAGGATGCCTGTTATAATCTCTCATATCAGGAACACTAATAGTGAGAGAATGTATAACTAATCAGTTATCACGTGAAAAAATTAAAAGAAAGTACTTATATAAGTCCAGTAAATAATAAGTATTTAATTAAGTCTTTGTTATTATTAAAATCAATAATAATTTTAAACACACTCTATGCCACCTAATAAGGCAATAGTTATAGAAACAAAATTACCTTGAATAATAATTACAAGCCTCAGGAAAGGCACTTCAGTTCTCAGAGGTGTGAATAGTCATACCTAGCAATACTATTTATAAATCTCACAGGCACTAGATTTTTTTTTCTCAGGAGCTATCCAGTCCAATCAGGCTAAGATGGAAATTCTTAAGAAGCTTCATTATGTTTATCAACATGCTCACTTCTCCCAAGAGAATACTGAGTAGGAAATAGGAGTGAGGAGAATAGAGACTCAAAATTTCATCAAAAATTTGAGTCCATAGTTACTGAAATCATATATATTTCTTATATTGCTTCATCATCACCTTCAATCACAAACTCTACTGATGGTTAATTGATAGACTGAAATCACAAACCACCACGAAACACAGGTGGTATCCCAGAACTTCCTTGTGATACAACACTGTTGAGTTGGCTGCAACTCTGCTGTATTAGCAGCATTTGAATACTAAATGGTAAAATGACTTTCAAATGGCTGCTGAATGATTATGTGGTAAAGTCACAAGAACAGAGAGTAATTAATGTTGAAGAGTGACAGGCACACTTCCCTGGGAAACAGTAGCAGTGGGAAGTCCAGCACAGTGAGCGGCTATCAAGGAAGGATTACTCTTGGAGCAAAACCAGAAGCCAAACTCTAGTATGGGTCTATAAACAACTAATTCTTCAAATAATTAAGTTCCTTTATCTAGTGTACAAAGTATTTTTGGCTCTACATTGCATTGAAAAGGGAAATATCCTCTACCATGTTATTATACCAGACCCACTTCTACCCACCTTCCTGCTAGTTACCAAGGGTGGTAGAGTCACAGTCTGCTGGGTCAGAGCCCAGACATTCACTGGGCCGTGGTTACGTAGTAATTGAAGTAATTGGGCCTTCAAGTCAGCACTGTGGAGTGTAGCATTCTATTCTATTTTCTGTGGCAAACTACAACTTTTTTCTCTGCATCTTCAACTGTGTCATCAGTTAGGTAACGGTAATCTCTGAATATCCAGACTTTTTTTTTCTTTTCCCTCACAGACATGCTTAATGTACCAAATTTAGACTTACAGAGGCAGTGCTCTCACCATGTGCTCCAAGTCAGTGTACCAGAGGGCCCTGCAATTGCAGATTATTGAAAGTTCTTGACATAGATAACAATAAACTTGCATTTTGATTGTCCGTTTTGTTATTTCTTATGCATAGTTCCCACTTTTTAAAAACTTGAGGGGAGGATAGATGATTAGTAGGGCGTATTTTGGACACTATAGAAACTGTAGCCATAACATTATTATAATAATGCCAAAATCCAACCTTCATCACACATAGTCTTTTCAGCTACAGTCATGATCATTCTAGCCATAACCAAAAATCATTATAAATACCATAATATTTTTATTAAAATCTTTACTGGAGTATAATTGCTTTATATACATATACATATAGCTATACATATACATATATCCCCATATCCCCTCCCTCCTGCGTCTCCCTCCCACCCTCCCTATCCCACCCCTCTAGGTGGTCACAAAGCACGGAGCTGATCTCTCTGTGCTATACGGCTGCTTTCCACTAGCTATCTATTTTACATTTGGTAGTGTATATATGTCCATGCCCCTCTCTCACTTTGTCACAGCTTACCCTTCCCCCTCCCCGTGTCCTCAAGTCCATTCTCTATGTCTGCGTCTTTATTCCTGTCCTGCCCCTAGGTTCATCAGAACCTTTTTTTTTTACATTCCATATATATGTGTTAGCATACAGCATTTGTTTTTCTCTTTCTGACTTACTTCACTCTGCATGACAGACTCTAGGTCTATCCACCTCACTACAAATAACTCAATTTCGTTTCTTTTTATGGCTGAGTAATATTCCATTGAAATACCATAATATTTTAATATATAAAATCAATCTAGATATATTAAGATTTTAAACCTACAAATTTTAAACCTACAAATATGTCATGTGTGTGCAGAAATATTTCATATCCTCCAAATATGAGTATGACAGTAAGAATACCTGAAGGCCTAGGATCTCTACAAGTTTGAATTATTAATCACTTTAAAGTGAGTTCTATAACAACCTTTTATATAATTACAGAGCTGAGGACACTTGTCAATAAGGTCTTTTCTGGTTGTAAAGGACAGAAAACCAACTCAAGCTGGTTTAAATTAAAAAGAAATTTGTTGGCACAGAGATGAAAAGTACAAAGATAGAACTGACTCAAGAACTTTGCAAGGCAGTTACTCAAAGAATGTCATTAGGATCTATCTATCTCCATCTCTCAATTCCTCTTTTTTCTGACATACCTTCTTTCCCCATAAGATATCCACAAGTAAATTAGACTTAGAAATCACAATAGAATGAAACTGTCCCTGGACTTCCCTGGTGGTCCAGTGGTTAAGACTCCATGCTCCCAATGCAGGGAGCCAGGGTTCAATCCTTGGTCAGGGAACTAGATCCTGCACGCCACAACTAAGGATCCCACACGCTGCAATGAAGATCCTGTGTGCCGCAACTAAGACCCAGTGCAGCCACATAAATAGATGAATAACTATTAAAAAAAACAGAATGAAACTGTCCCGTTCTTAATAGTTATAGCAGAAGCCCCATGGCTGCTCTTCATAGGCCCAGATTAAGTCATATACCTATCTCTGAAACAATCTCTGTGACTCTAATTATTTGGACCTAGGTCATGTACCCAGCCCTGGACAACATGGACTGAGGGTATCAGCAGTTCCCCTTTAAAAAATCAGTGTACAGTTAACAGGAAAAGGAATGAGGTTGAGTAAGATAGAAATAAGCAAATATCTTTTCTCTGAAATTTTCTCTACAATGGAGAAATTTTGCTTAATAGAATCTGTGGGTCTGATAATGAAATACTTACATAAATTCGTATTTCAAAATTTTTCTCCAAATATAAGAAATCTAATTTGACAACAGTTGAAATTACTGAGAGTGTGATTATCATATAAGCTAGGGTGCTCATCCATGCAGTGATTCTTTCCCCTCCTCTCTAACTTCTTACTAGCATTTAAACTGTCTCTTTTGATGGCTCCAACTTGATGGGACATGTATTTATCATAAATTCAAGTTTGAGACAGGCATAAAGGGAGAAATGTATTCTGCATGTTCTATATAATTTATTCATGATTACAGATGTTAGAAGTTTAAAATTAGAAATTATCTAATGCATTACTACTTTCTATGTTGCAGAAAGATTTTTTAAATGCTGCCTCGGAATAGATCATTACTTTGAAAAATATGCATCTAAACTCTTCATAGGTCCCCCACTTTGGCTCTACAAATGATAAAGAAAATAGGATTTCCATTATCTCATTCCAGTTGTTACCTTACTGATTTGCTATGGGCTGAACAAAAATTTCCATTGGGTTGCACAAAGATTCTGGGTGGCTTTTCAGAGTTCACTGTGGGTATTGCATAAAACTGAAGAACAAAGCCATTGTGAATCATGTTTCTGCCTTCATTCAAAAAATAATAGGACATTTAAAACACCTATACCAAGTCATTAAATTCAAAGCATTCCTCTTCCTCTCTCTCTTGCCCATGACAGACATCACTAACTGATCAATGTACTCCTTACACCTTTCTCAAAATAGCACTCCAGACAGCCACTATAAACAAAGGAAGCACTGAAAACAAAATTATTTACCAATTTTGTCCTTAACAATGTTTACTAAGCCAACCAACAAGAATTGAAAAATTATCTTACATTTTATCAATGACCCTATATGGATTTTTCTTCCAATCCTGGATCTTTTGAGCTTAATTTTCTTGGAATTATATCTATCTATACTTTTAGGCATAAACAATATCAATAGCTACCAGAGTTATTGGAATGTTCCATGAATCCCTGCCTAATCCCATCCAGAGAGCAATTTGAAATAGCCAGGAACAGCACTCAGAAGTGTTATGGACAGTGTTATGGACTCCTCCTACCCTTAAGAATACCTAAAGCATCTCTACCAGAGTGTGTTCCTGGGAGTGTCTAAGGAACCTAGAGAGCTCAGGAATAGCCCCTTGCCTTGCATAAGCCCAAATGTCGGCTCCAAAGATTTCCATGTTCTCCAGGATTCCCTCAGCACAGAAACCTTCTTCTAGTCCTTTCCCCAGATGAAAAGTCTTTCTTCAAAGAACCATTCATTTAGCCAACTCAGTTTGCTTTTGAAATAAATGCAAAGATCTGCTTTGAGATTTCAATCCATTTGCTTTTTCTTTTTCTTTTTTAACATCTTTATTGGAGTATAATTGCTTTACAATGGTGTGTTAGTTTCTGCTTTATAACCAAGTGAATCAGCTATACATATACATATATCCCCGTATCTCCTCCCTCTTGCGTTCCCTCCCACCCTCCCTATCCCACCCCTGTTCCCTTTGGTTGCCTTGATAAGGAAACATAGCAATGAATAAATTAATAAATAATTAGAAAAGTGTGATTGTTTTGATACAAATGTGCTTACCCATGGGATGACCGCATGACTTTGGCATCATGTACTGTGCATCTGGGCAAAAGTCTGCTTGGGGAGTTACCTTGAGTCATACCCTCCCTCAGTGTGTGGAAGCAAATTCAAGGAAATGAATTATTCAGTCTCTGGGAGCAAGAAAGCATTCTGGCAATGACACGAGCTTAGGTTCAGCACTGTTTCTAAGAGAAACAAAGGACTTTTCTATGAAATGAATTGTTATTAAACTTACAAAACATAGTAAAAAATACATCTGATCAAGCAATGTGGTATCCCTCACTTTATAGAATAGTGGTGTTTGGCCAAACAGTTTATAAAGGCAAAGTGAATCACATGTTGTAAATGTCTGTTATAAAAACCATGTGTGTTTCCACATGGAAGAGGCCACCAAATGGTGGAATTGATCAAGTTTTATAGGAAAGCAGTCACAATTATAGCTATGTCCCATGGCATGCACTATGCCTGCTCTTAGGGATAGACGTCCCTAGCAGTTCATTTTTCTTCTGCAGCACTTTTCTTGTTACAGACCTTCTTCCTAAGGCCAGGCACAATACTATCCCCATCACCTCAAAATAACATGAATTCTGGACAATCCCAGAAATTACGTGACTCAACATCCCCAACATGTCCCCTCAGATGCTTTTTGTCAAGACATTTATAGTATCTAACAGCTTAAAATTGTCAAATTAAGTGAAACTGGAAAGGTGGAAAGGGCAGACTTGAGAGAAGCTTTTGAATTACCAAATTACCAGCAGGTACTTTCAATCTGAACAATTATGAGAATGTAAGTTCAAAGGTGTGTTTATAAATAGCTACCTGTCATCTACAGAATTCCTTATCAGAAGAAAATATTCTCATTTGTTCCTCTGATAAATAAATTTAAACATTTATTTTAGTTTAGTTGATTTTTAGTATGCCTGAAAAAGTATCAGTTAACTGCCATACAGCACAAAGAAACTAAGTGACTTGTCCGTAATTTGATCGTTTGCTAAGAATCACCATCTTTTTAAAATATAATTTTTATGAAATAAACTTGACGCCATTTATGCTAATTCAAATGACTCAATAAAATTTCAGATGTAAATAATTACATTAGATTAAATCATAGGTCCTCCTATACAACACATGCAACATTGCCAGTTAATTAGCCAAGTCAGTCCTTCATTTATTCATCTCGTGTGCAAGTTATTCTGCTAACTGCTGTGAAGACTGCAGCAATGTACTCAAGCAAGTAAGACATAAACAGTAAAACTACAACCTAGTGTCAAAACTGATAAGTGCACAAAAAGAATAAAATATCTAGGAATAAACCTACCTAAGGAGACAAAAGACCTGTATGCAGAAAATTATAAGACACTGATGAAAGAAATTAAAGATGATAAAAGTAGATGGAGAGATATACCATGTTCTTGGATTGGAAGAATCAACATTGTGAAAATGACTCTACTACCCAAAGCAATCTACAGATTCAATGCAATCCCTATCAAACTACCACTGACATTTTTCACAGAACTAGAACAAAAATTTTACAATTTGTATGGAAACACAAAAGACCCCGAATAGCCAAAGCAATCTTGAGAAAGAAAAATGGAGCTGGAGGAATTAGGCTCCCTGACTTCAGCCTATACTACAAAGCAACAGTAATCAAGACAGTATGGTACTGGTACAAAAACAGAAATACAGATCAATGGAACAGGATAGAAAGCCCAGAGATAAACCCACGCACATATGATCACCTTATCTTTGATGAAGGAGGCAAGAATATACATGGAGAAAAGACAGCCTCTTCAATAAGTGGTGCTGGGAAAACTGGACAGCTACATGTAAAAGTATGAGATTAGAACACTCCCTAACACCATACACAAAAATAAGCTGAAAATGGATTAAAGATCTAAATGTAAGGCCAGAAACTATCAAACTCTTAGAGGAAAACATAGGCAGAACACTCTATGACATAAATCACAGCAAGATTCTTTTTGACCCACCTCCTAGAGAAATGGAAATAAAAACAAAAATAAACAAATGGGACCTAATGAAACGTCAAACCTTTTGCACAGCAAAGGAAACTATAAACAAGACCAAAAGACAACGCTCAGAATGGGAGAAAATATTTGCAAATGAAGCAACTGACAAAGAATTAACCTCCAAAATTTACAAGCAGCTCATGCACCTCAATAACATAAAAACAAACAACCCAATCCAAAAATGGGCAGAAGACCTAAATAGACATTTCTCCAAAGAAGATATACAGCTTGCCAACAAACACATGAAAGAATGCTCAACATCACTAATCATTAGAGAAATGCAAATCTAAACTACTATGAGATATTATCTCACACCGGTCAGAATGGCCATCATCAAAAAATCTACAAACAATAAATGCTGGAGAGGGTGTGGTGAAAAGGGAACCCTCTCGCACTGCTGGTGGGAATGTAAATTGATACAGCCACTATGGAAAACAGTATGGAGGTTCCTTGAAAACCTAAATATAGAACTACCATATGACCCAGCAATCCCACTACTAGGCATATACCCTGAGAAAACCATAATTCAAAAAAGTCATGTACCAGAATGTTCATTGCAGCTCTATTTACAATAGCCCGGAGATGGAAAAAACCTAAGTGTCCATCATCGGATGAATGGATAAAGAAGATGTGGCACATATATACAACGGAATATTACTCAGCCATAAAAAGAAACGGAATTATTTGTAGTGAGGTGGATGGACCTAGAGTCTGTCATACAGAGTGAAGTAAGTCAGAAAGAGAAAAACAAATACCATATGCTAACACATATATATGGATTCTAAGGAAAAATAAAAAGTCATGAAGAACTTAGGGGTAAGACAGGAATAAAGACACAGACCTACTAGAGAATGGATTTGAGGATATGGGGAGGGGGAAGTTAAGCTGTGACAAAGTGAGAGAGTGGCATGGACATATATACACTACCAAACGTAAAATAGATAGCTAGTGGGAAGTAGCCGCATGGCACTGGGAGATCAGCTCGGTGCTTTGTGATCACCTAGACGGGTGGGATAGGGAGGGTGGGAGGGAGGGAGACGCAAGAGGGAAGAGATATAGGGACATATGTATATGTATAGCTGATTCACTTTGTTATAAAGCAGAAACTAACACACCATTGTAAAGCAATTATACTCCAATAAAGATGTTAAAAAAAAGAAAAAAAAACAGTATGGTATTGCCATAAAAACAGACACATAGATTAATGGAACAGAATGGAGAGCCCAGAAATAAGCCTAGCCATATATGATCATTTAATTTTCAACAAAGGAGCCAATAATATACAATAGGAAAAGAACCTTACCTTCAATAAATCGTGCTAGGAAAACAATAGCCACATGCAAAAGAATGACACTGGACCACTATATCACACCATAGACAAAAATCAACCCAAAATAGATTAAAAGACTTGCACATCAGGCCTGAAACCACAAAAATCCTCCAAGAAAACATAGGGGGTAAGCTCCTTTACATTGATCTTGGTGATGAATTTTTTGGATTTGACACCAAAAACAAGTGCAAGAAATGCGAAAATAAACAGGTGGGACTGTATCAAACTAAAAGCTTCTGCACAGCAAAGTAAACCAATAACCAAATGAAAAGGCAACCTATGGAATGGGATAAAATATGTCCAAACCACATATCTGATAAGGGGTTACTCTCCAAAACATATAAGGAACTAATACAACTCAACAGCAAAAATAAATAACCCAATTTAAAAATGGGCAAAGAATCTGACAGACATTTTCCAAAGACATACAAATGGCCAACATGTACACAAAAAGGTGAACAACATCACTAATTATCAGAGAAATTCAAATCAAGACCACAATGAGATATCATCTCACACCTGTTAGAATGTCTATTACCAAAAAGAAGAGATAATATGATGGCAAGGATGTGGAAAAAGAAGAACCCTTGTGCACTGTTGGTGGCAACATAAACTGGTAAAGCCATTATGGAAAATAGTATGCAGTTTCCTCAAGAAATTAAAAATAGAATTACCATACAATCCAGCAATTCCACTTCTGGGTATATATCTAAATGAAATAAAATCAGGATTTCAAAGAGATATCTGTTATCTTTTGTTCATTGCAGCATTTTAACAATATCCAAGGAATGAAAACAACCTAAGTGTCTATCCGTAGATGAATGGATCAAGAAAATGTGGTATAGATAGAAAATGAAATATTATTTGACTGTTAAAAAGGGAAATCCTGTCATCTGCAAAAACAAGAATGAAACTGGAGGGCATTATGCTAAGTGAAAAATTCCATACAGAGAAAGACAAATATTGCATGGTATAATTTATATGTAAAAAAAAAAAATAGGCTCACAGAAACTGAGTAGAATGGTGGTTGCCAGGAGCTGGTTGTGGACAGAAACAGAGATGGATAAAAGGGTATAAACTTTCAGTTATAAGATGAATACGGTCTGAGGATCTAATGTATAACATGGTAACTATAGCTGATAACGCTGTATTGTGTGATTGAAATTTGTTAAGAGAGTAGAACTTAAATGGTCTCTCACACACAAACAAAAAAAAAGGCAAATATGTGAGGTGATTGATGTGCTAATTAACTCAATGAGGGAAATCCTTTCACATTTTATATGTATATCAAATCATTACATTGTACACTTTAAATGTATTACCATTTTATTTGTCAATTATACCTCAATAAAGCTGAAAAAATAAATAAAGATCTTTGACTTTTCCGGGAAAAAAAAATAAGTAACAACTGAAGTCATGGGTAAATGTTATCACCTAGGGAACATGCATAGAGCAAATGGTTGAAGATGGACTCTTAGGGAATATTGCATTTAACATGTATTATTGACTAGGAATACTCATTACACTAAGTCAAGTGGTATTCATATCCCATAGAAATATCTTTTAAGTACTTTTGACACTGAAATATATAAACAAGGGTAACTGAAAGAAACACAAAATATAACATTTATCAGTATTTGGTATAACAAACTGATAAATCCCTCTTTTCTCCCTCCCCATGACCCTGGCCTTGCTTGAGATGGATCAAGGTGAGAGGAGTAGTTCTTTTACACGCTATTTTTTGCCACTTCTGCTACCTCACAGGTTTTGTGTTTCTATCAGCTGTATCTCAGCCATTCGGCTCTTTCAGTGGTTCACAATGCCCACTCTAGTTGGAAGAATGGGTTCCATCTTCATTCCCCACTCTTTATGTTTTTCAAGCCAGAGAGTTGCTTCCAGTTTTTTTAACTAATTTCTTTTTCCTAGCTTTCCAACTAGTTCTAGAACAGTTTATTCCCAATCAGTCTTCCAATCACTCCCTGTTCCATGAAATATTTGTACAATATAATTCCAGGTGCTGGGACAAGAAAATTCCATTTTCTCTTTCAATTTAAGATCAAAGGAAAGTTGGACCATTGCCAAAAAACACTGCACTGCCCCCATTTCTTGACACTACAGACAGAGCTGGTACAGGGCTCAGAGGCAGGATACCAAGCCTGATGGAGCAGGGGAAGAAAGAGATGTCTGGAAAACAGATGAGTCCCGAAGAAGCAGAGAAGAAAAAACCGACAGTTTGTGACTAATGTGTGAATTTTTGACTACTCTCTAAACACATTAATCTCAACCATCTAGCTCAGTGAATAAACACAGTATTTTGACGTTAAGATTTCTGATCTAAAAAATACTAATGGGATCATTACCAGTTTCTACAAAGCTCCTTAAATATAAAAGGGTGCTTGTCAGCTGACTGCTATTTTGAATATATCCAACTGAAATTTGGTTTCTTCTTTTTGACCATCTTTTCCATCACTCTGCTGTGACTTTCAGCTCTGGTTAGCTGATCTGAGCTGATCTTTTTCCCTGATGGCAAAGGAGACAAAAGCATTAGAAGCCCGTGCCTCTGCTCAGTCATCTATTATCAGCTGAAGATTTGGCAGATACAGAAGGGGAAATCAGGCTGCAGGGTCTTTATCTTACCCTCATTGTTTCTATCTATTTTAGGTTAGAAAAGGTTTTAGAAGTTAGGGCTATTTTGTGCAGTATGTCATAAATTCTGGGCAAGTTATGTAAAACTACAAAGGCAGACTTCAGAAACAACGGGGTTCATATCATATCCTGTGACAATTTTCTCCTCTTTCCCTGATTGTTCAAAATTTTCACAGTGTCAAATCTGAATATCAATAATCTATAAAAAAAATAACATACTTCTGGTGATGACAGAAATTTCACGAAATCATGTATCTCAGATTGGAGAGTTCTCAGAGGTAATCTACCTGATTTAAATAACATTGGATAAGAAGACATACAATATAAAGCAATAAACAGAGCAATCTTGTGTATCTACTCTAGCATAATCTTTGCTAGTAACTTATCAGGAATAATTAACCAGGAGTTCTGATTTAACTAGAACATACCCAGTTTTGATTATCTTTATGATTCTAGCTGTGGACTGAATTGTATACTCTCAAAATTCATATGAAGTCCTAACCCCCAGTGTGATGGTATTCAATATTTGGAGATTGGGCCTTTGGGAGGTAATTAGGGTTAGATGAGGTCATGAGGGTGAGGACCTCATGATGGGATTAGCAGTTTATAAGAAGAGGAAGAGAGAGAAGGAGGCCACCTGCAAGTCAGGGACAGGGCTCTCACCAAGAACTGAATCAGCCGGCACCTTCATCTTTGACTTACCAGCCTCCAGAACCCTAAGAAGTAAATGTGTTGTTTAAGCCACCCAGTGTATAGTATTTTGTAATTGCGACCATTGCAGACTAATACAATGTCCAGGTGGAAAAATAATTTGCTTAACAAAAGAGTAACCAAAATCACCAAAGAATTTAAATTATCTCCCCAAATTACCTTAATTGTAGATGGAAACAGTATCATATGAAGGCACAGTATATGTTACCTCTTTTCCTCAACTCCCACATTTAATTCATAAACAAGTTCCGTTAACTCTATCACCAAATGATCATATAATAAATCCAACCATTTCTTTTCATTTTACTAAAGCCACCATCATCTTTCACCCAGATAGCACAGTAGCGTCCCAACATGTCTCTCAGCTTCATCTCTGGGCCTCCCACAAGCCATTCTCCCTACAGCAGCCAGAGTGGCTTTTTAAAAATACAACACATGCTCCAGCTTAACAATCTCCTATGGCTTTGCACTGCACTTAAATCAAATCCAAATTTCTCACCCAGTTTACAAAGCCCTGTACATCTTGGGACCTGATTACCTCTCCAACCTGGTCTCGTATCACTCCCCTCTTCAACGTTGCTGTTTCCCCAACCTGCCCATCAAGCACATTTCTGCCTTAGTACTATGCTATTAGTGTTCTCTTATGAGATCCTCTTCACTTTGCTCTTCACCTTGCTGGCTTCTCCTTGTCCTTCAAATCTCAGTTTAAAAGTCAGCTTTTCAGAGAGGTTTTCCTGACCACACAGCCTAAAATAAGCACTCTGTCATTCTCTATCACACCATTCTGTTTTAATTATGTAGAGCATTTGTTGCTGGCTGATATTTTGCTTATTTACTTCCTCATTTGTTGAATGTAAGCTCCATGAGAGCCAGAACTCATTTATCTAGCCAGCTCCTAAGAGAGCCTGGCACAGAGTTAGTCACAAACATTTTTAAAGTGAATGAATAAATTATATAATTTCAGAACACTAAAGAGGTCTACCTATAGAAATATATTCCTTTTACCTTGCCATAGTTTCAGAAATTTCTACAATTAGAATCATTTTTATGAATGGGACTTTATTAAAATATAAAGATGTAAGTAAAATAACCTAAAAAGTATAATTAATCATTAAAACTTTCATATAATTAGTTAATTCACCCTAGATAAAAACATTGCTTCAACAGAATGAGTTGTAAGAGGGGGGAAAAAAGGAGTGTAGAATTTGGAAGTTACTTCCCAGAAAGAGAAAGTAACATAATGGGAAGGCCTTGAGTAGCTAGAGCACGTCATGGAGGTAAATTAGTGAAGGGGTCACCTGAGCTACAATTTTGTATAACTCCTGCTCTAAGAAAAGTGTATGTACTGAGTAACAAAGGCAACCCAGGAACTCTTAATTTTGTATCTCATTTTTTTCTCTCAAGTGTTAAAGTACTTTCCTAGTTATGTTCTCAGTAATCATCTACCGTCTCTGTGAATCAGGCAGGTTGCATCCACCAAAATGGAGAAATTAGGACACTCTGCCACATGGTTAGTCACTGGTAGATCTGAGATTCCAGCCACAGCTCTTCTCATTGCCAACCCATTCTTTCACAATGTCCAGTTTGGACACCTAGCTCAGAAAATTCTCACTAAAACTTCTATGAGCTGGTATGATTTCCATATTCTATGAGTAACATGAGAGGCATGAAAGGTGCTGTTTGGGGGGAAGCAAATTACAGGGATGAAACGATTTTGGAAACATCAATAACCTCACAACTAGCCTCCTACCCTGCTCCACCCACCTCCAGATTGTTGCTCACATATTTACATCACTTGATTGAACTTTGCTTTGTAATTCACTCATTGAACATTCAGCAAATATTTATTGAGCATACGTGAAGTGATAGGCATTGGTCTAAGTACCTGGGACACAGCAGAGAACAAAATTAATTCCTTTTCTTTATTTTACTTTATTATGCAGATATTGCAAGGTTTTCAAGTTCCTTAATGGCAAAATGAATTTTTTTATTCCAGTCTATAATCTTTCCCTTAGATATCCCCTATCCTTACTCCACTGCCAAATAAATATTTGTTAAAGTTAATGGAATTGAATGGAATAGGACAGAGTAGAACGGCATGCTCTGTGTTCTGACCCCACACCCTGCACCTGGGTCATGTTCGTCTTATGCTGTTTAGGGCTTAAGTAGTATTGTGGAAGATTTTCAAATGTTGCAGACAACTGAAAGCATAAGTCAGTGTTTCTCAAAGTAGGGTCTTTGGACCATAGGCATCTGTGGTCTAGGATATCTGTTAAAAGTTAAAATTCTAAAATTCCGGGCTTCCCTGGTGGCGCAGTGGTTGAGAGTCCGCCTGTTGATGCAGGGGACACGGGTTTGTGCCCCGGTCCGGGAAGATCCCACATGCCGCGGAGCGGCTGCGCCCATGAGCCATGGTCGCTGAGCCTGCGCATCCGGAGCCTGTGCTCTGCAACGCGAGAGGCCACAACAGTGAGAGGCCCGCGTACCGCAAAAAAAAAAAAAATCTAAAATTCCTACCCAATCTATTGATATTATGTCAAAATCTCCTAGGCACATCTGCAGGAATCCCAAAGATTCTTAGGCAATTTCAAGTTTGCAAGCCACTGCTTTAAGCCTCAAATTAGAGCCAGAGACAATAAAATCATGTACTCCACTTGTTCTGAGAGTGCTAAATCACTTATAAATGATTTCTTTTTGTATCTCTTTTGTTGACACAAGTTCAATTGCTAGTACTTGATAGATAAATGACAAAAAATTTTAAAAGCAGCCATCTAAGATAAGACCCCGAAGTTAAGATGTATATCTAGAGTTTATCAAGCATCTGATTGACACATTCACTTTTGTAGAAGTTCTGCAAAGGGCAGACAGCATCTCTCCAAAACTATCTAGTGATGACTGACTTTGGTTCTTTTATTTTAGCTGAATAATTAACTCAAATAAAGGCAGCTTTTTGATCTAAATATCCCTCAACAATTATTCCCATTTTCTGCTTGATTTTAATTGCTGAAGATTTGTTTAATTGATGCCAAGTAAATATACTGTTATCATTTTTAATAATATAATTCCAATTATTACAAAATTAATTGTGAAATCAGAACTACATTTATTGATAGGAGCACTATTTTCCATATGACGGTAGCTTGCGTTATCACAGTAATTCTACCTTAATTTCTTTACACTGATTTTTTTAATATATCACTCTTTCAAACTATTTGTAGTCTCATCAAGGCATTTATCTAATGAAATCCTTTAAAACTACTTCCCCAGATAATGCCAGGACATAATAACATCAAAATGGCCCTATCATGTAGTCCCACTGGGTTCTTGCTTAAATTTTTTATTTGAATATATTGAAAAATAAAAAAGAAAGGGTGCTTCTATGGATTAGAATATAATCCCCATGAGAATCTATTACGTACGTACAAGTTCTTCCTGTCCATTTTTTAAAAGATTTTGTGCTCTGTAAAATCTTTATTATGGCTATCTATTTAAGGCTGGGTATTATCAAACTATCCGAATTTATTTCCCCTACTCTGAGAAAGAAACCACCACTCACAACCACTGAAAATATAGTTCTTTGTTTTTACCATTAGACATAGATTCAAATTAACCAGTTTTATTTCACAGATTAATCTGCTTTATATGCTACTTCATTTTATCACTTCTTTTATTGCAAGTAATATATAAACCCAGCCCACCTCCAAAATAAAGTCATTTACATTTAATTTATTGATTCTAACATAACTTGGTAAAGAGTGGTAAGACTTGCAATAATTTGAAGGATGGATTTTTTAAGTCTAAAGTTCACAGAGTTTTAGGCTATATCCAGAAAAATATCAGCAGCCAGAATTTTAGGAAGAAATAGTGGTACTGGCTCCATAATTTCCATACTCACAGCTCATACCCAGTCCCTCTCCAGGCCCAGTAACCTATTCCATGCTTTACTCTCAGCCTTCTTCCCAAAAAGTTTCTTGATAGGCCAGGAGCTTCTGGGATACAGATGGAGGACAGTACGTAAAAAGAATCAAATGGCTGTGAGAGAAACCTGAAACAGGCAAAGGAGTGTAAAGGAATGAAACTTCACTGTGGTTCAATCTGTTCAGCCAGGAAAAGATGGAACAGAAGTAGTCCCTTTCTCCTATTCCCATATTTATGGACGAATATACTTTTGTAGGAGTTGTGAAGAGACTCTAAAACTAGAAAAGCTGAAAAGTACCACATGCTGCTCCATACCTTTTAGGTCAGGTGATTTGAGTGGGTGCTTCTGGGGTATTTTGGTTGGAGGGAAGGGGAGAGTTGGCAGATTTATCAAGTGAAAATACAGAACCACTAGTTAACTGTGAATTTCAGATTTTAAAAAATGAAAGGCTTTCAATGTAAGTATGTTCCTTGCAATATTGGGAACATACTCATACTAAAATAGTATTCATTATTTATCCAAAGTTCAAATTTAAGTAGGCAACCTGTATTATTTCTATAGTAAGAATCCCTTCAGTTCTGGGAGATCTTAAGCCTCCCATTGGTCTCTGGGAGGCCAGACAGAAGAGAACAGAGCTCTTCGAGAGCCTTGGAGTGCAAAAAGTAACAGGAAAGGGCCAAAAAAAAGGGGGAGTAGAAGAGTCACTGGCTCCAGGGACAGAGAAAAGAGAGAACAAGGATATAGAATACCTTCTAGGAAATCTATCTCATCAAAATGGGCAGAAGATAAAACCCATCATCTGATCACTCAGCAAGGATATCCATTTGATTTAGGAGAGAAAGGACTGACCCAGAGAAGTTAAAGTACTTTAAAAATTAAAGAGCATATAAGAACCACGCTCTAACCGATTGCACCACTGGAGCTAACCTAGTAAAGAGTAAAAAATAAAATAGATGAAACACGTTAAGCCTGTTGATTATGCTTATAATAAAATCATTGTGTTTAAATTCGCCATTTAGGAGGCAGTAACTAAATGGTTTTCCTTCAGACAATTTAAGATGTATATAAGAAACTTGCCCCTGAAGGGTCAAAATTAAAAGTCAACGCAGTTTCAAAAAAAAAAAATTAAAAAGCACAATATTAATCTACTCACTACAGAGGGCAGTGTTGCCCCAGAACTTGCTCTAAAACTCAACAATTTGGAACATGCTTTATAATAATAAATCTATTCTAAGAAAAAAAAAATTAAGTTTGACTCCTTCACTGAAACTTGCCAAAAGTTCTGGCTGAGCAGTCAGGTGAGATAATGCTCATGAACAAGTTTCATGCAAGGTTTCAAACTTAAGTAGCTGCTTTTTTTTTCCCCTCGGTTCTTTCAGGTACCAGGAGAAATCTGCTGCATAGAAATGTTCATTTGAAATTATTAGATCCATGTGATCAATTTGAATTTTATTCAAATTATCCTTCATTGAGAAATATCAAGCTTTTTGGTTTCAATGATTTGTGCTCAGATAGATTGAGTTAAATTCCCCCAAGATTTAGAACTTAAAAGTCCATATGTTCAGGTAAATAATATTAAGACATTCTTAATGTTTTTTATAATTTCCTTTAGGAAAATATTTATAAACTTTGGTAAACAATGTTACAAAAAACCTTCTAGCAAAAATATTATGCTGTCATTCATCATTTAATGATCTTAATAAAGATCAGTTTTTATTAATCTTTCTTCTTTTATCTCATCACAAATACTTTGACATCTGATGACGTATTGCATTCCAGGAGCTCAAAATCAAGGGAATATTAATATATGATATTACATTACGTTATTTTTATACAAATAAGGAAACTTGTTATATGAGACAGATGACATTGCAGATCAATTAAAAGCCAGTCAATAAACAGAGCTAAGAAAATTCGTTACCCTACAGGGAAAAAATACTGAATTCCTACCCTACACCAAAACCAAAAATCTATCACAGATGGATTAAAGATTTAAATATAAAAAAGCAGAATTTCCAAGTTTTTAGTAGAAAATCTAGTAGATTATCTTCATGACTTTAGGATAGGGAAAGATTAAAACAGCAAAAGTATCCATCATTTTTTAAAAATTTGAAAACATTAAAATTAAAAATTTCTGCTCACCAAAATAGAATTTTTTTAAGTAAAAGAGACAAGCCACAAACCAGCAGAAGATATTTACAACACATATACAGGCATATCTCATTTTATTGTACTTCACTTTACTGCGCTTCTCAGATACTGCATTTTTTACAAATAGAAGGTTTCTGGCAATTTTCATTGAGCAAGTCTAAGGGCACCATTTTCCCAACAGCATTTGCTCACATTGTGTCTTTGTGTCACATTTTGGTAATTTTCGAAATATTTCAAACCTTTTTTCATCATTATTATATTTGTTAAGGTGATCTGTGATCAGTGATCTTTGGTGTTACCATTACAAAAAGATTATGACTCACTGAAGGCTCAGATGATAATTAGCATTTTTTAATTAAGGCATGTACTTTTTTTAGACATAATGCTATTGCACACTTAATAGACTATAGTATAGTATAACATAACTTTTAACTTTCAATGCACTGGGAAGCCAAAAAATTCACATGACTCACTTTACTGTGATATTGCAGTAGTCTGGAACAGAACCAGCAATATCTCCAAGGTATGCCTGTAATGACAAAAGATTAATTTAAGAATATATAAAGAATTTCTACAATCAATAAGAAAAGAGTAGGAACAGGCATTGCACAGAAGAGGAAACAAAAAAGGCCAATAAAAATATGAAAAGATTTTCAACCTCATTAGTAATCATGGAAATTCAATTTAAAGCCATAATGCAGTTCCATTATGGTAAAATTAATATTATGCTCACTAGATTGGCAAAAAAAATAAAAAGCTGATAGTATCAAGTGCCAACAAGCACTGGAGCAAGAGGAACTCATAAATAGCAGGTAGAAGTATAAATCGTTACAATCTGTTGGAAAAATATTTTAGCATTCTCCTATAAATCTGACCGTATGAATTTACCACAGCTCAGTCATTTCACTCCTATATGTTGTATGTATGTTTGTATATACAGATATAGATATATAGATATAGATATACAATATAGAAGAGGAAAGAAATGTCTTTTTCCTCTACCCTTCTAACACCTGTAACGAAAAAAGGATTAGCAAGAGAAAAGCATACCAACTCACTTAATATAAGTTTCATGTGACACAGGAGCCTTCATAAAGAAACAAAGACCCAAAGAAGTGGTTAAACCTGAATGGTTTTATGCTAGGTTTGATGAAGAGTGCAGAGCCATAGAAAAATGTCATAGAACAAAAATAGAAAATGAGCTAAGTGTGGTAAACTGGGGGAAACAGCAAGGCCTATTCATTCAGATTCCTCTTGGTATCTTGGAGATAAGGATGTACCTTTCTTCTGGGCACAAGGAGGGCACCTCACACATGCCATTCCTGCCCATGCCATTTCTCAGATTCCTTCAGCTTGAAATAGTTAATATGCCAAGGTGCCATATTCTGGAGTAGTGTGTTCTGAACCCCATCAACATACACACATACCCTGTAGACACTCTTATACATGTGTAGCAGGAGACGTGTTCAAAAGTGTTAATAACAGCAATGTTCATGTAGCAAAGAAACCGATAACAACCCAATTTTCCATCAAAAGGAGATTAGATAAGTCAGAGAATATTCACACAATAGAATATTATTTAGCAGTGAAAATAAACTAATCACTATACACAATACACTCAACTATATACCAGTATACACTACACACAATATTGGATGATTTTCATATGCATAATATTACTTAAAAAAAGTTACCAAAAAAAAAAGTTACAAAACACTACATATAGTACAATACCACTGAATACAGCTGAAAATAAGCAAAACTAAAAATACACTATTTACATTCATATATGGTAATTTTTCTAAAGCAACGTAATGCTGAATGTTATTGTTGTCAAAGAAATAGGGGAATGACAAGTACAGATAGCTTCAATGTTATAGGTAATTTTCTGGTTATTAGTGGAGACTTCTGTTCATAAGGATTTGTTGCATTATTATGTTTAATAAATTTAAGTTATATATTCTGTTGTGTGAGTCAAATAGTACATACAAATGTTTATTAAAGAATTAGAGCATTACATTTTAGCTGGATTTGCTGATCCAGCTGATCTCCCATGGCAAATCTCAAGCCAAGAAAAAGTCATCAAAGCAATGGAAAGTTACAGAGAAGGAAGGGAGGGAGGGAGGGACGGAGGAAGGAAGGAGAGAAATCAGACCATACGCCATCATTTAATTGTGTAGACCTGGCAACATTCAATGTTTTTAAGTATACTGGTCTCCTTTTCACGATCTAAATCATATCTGGAGAGGTAAAATTACTTGCTCAAGTATCTATAATCCAAAAGCAGACAATGGGACTACCAAACCCAGGCTGTATTCTGTTTCCAGGAGTGTTGGGAATCATTCTTAAAAATAAGACTTCCCTTAAGCCACTGAAAATATTTGTATAGCTCTTTGCAGTGCTCTAGGATAATATTCTTCTTCTGTTGCTAAGCATCCTACAACAATAAACAGCTGGTTACAAGAGAGTGTGCCAACTGCTATGATAGAGAAGTTCACAGTGTGTTGGGAGTATACAGCTATGACACCATACAGAGGGAAGTAGCTCAAAGGCTTTCCAGAAGATGGCATCTACTTGAAGTTCAAAGGACATATAGGAGTTGTCAAATGAATAAAGGGGTGATGAACTATTCAGGAAAATGTAGTCATTCATTCCTAAAATACTACCAGGTACACTTCATGAACAGTTTAAGAGATCTTCAGGGGTAATTCCTGGTGTTCCAGATTTTTGCCTTAAATGGTAACTTTGGAATCTAATGGCGGCACTAAATTCAATCCTAATAGATATTGAAACACTGCTCTTGAATTCCAAGCTAGGATATTTAGCTTTTAGAGTTTCTTTTCTAAATTTACTCCTAACCACCATATTAGTTTTAAAAGTCATGTAAATACAGTCTTGGAAAAGACTTGAAGGATCATCTAATCCATTTCCTTTATCTTATATATGCAATTCTAATAAATCCAGAATCTTATGTGAATCAGTTTCAAAACAGTGGCATATTTTAAAAGCTCAGTTAACAATCAAAAGTAATTTTTTTAGTTCCATTTTTAGTTACTTTTCTCATAAACCATTGTAACCGATTCACTGAGTGAGCTGGACTCATTCAAAGATGAAAGGAACCATATTCTCCTTACTGCTCCCCATTAAGCCAGCTTCATGGACTTATTTCTTTGCCCCTTCTGGATGTAATCCCAGATAGGTCCCACAGCTTTTTCAGTCACTATTACATATTAAATAAGAGGAAGCTTAGTTTTTGGCATTTTAAAAAATGTAGCCCAATATATAAATCAGGTAAGTCTGTCCAGGCCAGTGTAAAAATCAGAACTCAATTCAGAACTTCTTCTCTCCCCCAAATCACATCTGACCCCAAGGGTCAGTTTGGAAGCCCAAGGGATGAAGGCAGCCATGTGGTAAGGCCTGCCTTCTTCCTCTCCCATATGCTACCCGCTCCAAGGCCACAGCATAAAGCTAAAGAAGAGCTAAGCAGAAGATGTCTCACAGGACTGCTCCAGTCAGGATCTTGGATTGGTGCCCTATATATATGGCAGATGTCCGAAGTGAATCCTTTTCCTCATGGAGGGAAATGAGGAGACTTTGGCAGGCACCTCACAGACCTCCTCACTAGGGACCTCAGACAGCAAGTCTATATTCCCAGGGGCAAATGCAGTGCCTCTCCTCCAACTAGATGCCTACAATGATTCATTCCATTCCCAGTGTTCACCTTCTCTTCTTTGGGTTACATTGCCTAATGGTCTTCTTGGGCAGGATAGTTTTTAAGAAGTCTCTGACTATCAATATCCATAGGCTCCAGGACTTCCCTGGTGGTGCAGTGGTTAAGAATCCGCCTGCCAATGCAGGGGACACAGGTTCGATCCCTGGTGCAGGAAGATCCCACATGCCGCACAGCAACTAAGCCCATGCGCCACAACTACTGAACCTGTGCTCTAGAGCCTGCAAGCCACAACTACTGAGCCGGTGTGCTGCTAATACTGAAGCCCGCATGCTTAGAGCCCGTGCCCCTCAACAAGAGAAGCCACAGCAATGAGAAGCCCGTGCACTGCAACGAAGAGTAGCCCCCGCTTGCCACAACTAGAGAAAGCCCACGTGCAGCAATGAAGACCCACGTGCAGCCAAAAATAAATAAATAAATTTATTTAAATATATATATTTATACATAGGCTCCACATCTGTCCCCAAGAAATCTTGCCTTTGCCCCACCACTGGTGGAAATGCAGCTTGCTTCTATTACAGCCCACATTCCTCTATAATCAGAAAGGACCAGCTCCAGCTTCTCGCCTCTTGACATTTCAGACATGAGTTAAATATCAACCTGGGGTCCTTCATCTCCTAAAGGACACAGACAAACTTTCTACTGGGTTTAAAGTAAAAGGGAAATATCCTCCTACCCATTACCTGTGATGAGGCATGGTTGGTGAAAGACAGTAATCCAACATACTGACAACTTTCTCCAATAAATTCTCTCCCAGCCTCTTCAGCCTCACCCTCTTATATGGATGCAATATGGGTGACGGATTACTAAGAAAATCCAACGTGGACCACACCCTTTGCAAGTGCCACCTAGGTTGCAAGCACGTCACTTTAGAATGTGAGTCCCCACCAATGCTCTCAGCCTTTTGACCTCTTCTGAAACTCCAAGGCAAGAGGAAGACATGGTACTGACATCTTGTTTCACCATGAACACACAATCCACAGCCTCATTAATTCAAATGCTTGTTCTTCTATCCACTTCCTGACACCCCACAGCTGTTCCAGTACCATACAGCCTTCCAAAATACCCCCCCCCAAATAATTGTTTATCCATCAGAGACAGACCTGAATTTCCTTTTTCTTCCTTTACCTTGCTTCTGGCCTTTTTTCCAACTGGCTTTTAAAAATCCTTTGGAAGAAGTAAAAATGACCTGCCAGGTACAAGATTCACTCTTCATAGGCTAGGACAGTATGAGGAAGTCGATGCACTGTCTCAAGTTAATGACTTGTCCCTTACACATATAAGGAATCATATCTAGAGAGGTAAAATAATTTGTTCAAGTTCACATAACTAACTAGGGGCAGAGGTGCCAATGGAACCTTCCTGGGACCAAGAAATACTCTAATCAGTAGAATAAATTACATTACATCTTATCAAGGATTTAGCAAACAATTTAAATAATTTAGGAGGTTTTAAGCACATCAATCTATTGCTGGTTTGGAAGCCTTTTTTGTTAAATGGCAACTCCGTGGTTTCTTGAATGAGTAAGATAGTTTACAGTGAGTTATCCTATCATTTCTGATAATACAAATTCCTAGTCACTGAAGCATACAGGTTGCTTGGACATGTCAATCTTTGTACATGGGTAGCAAAAAACAAAACAACAAAACAAAAAACAATTTAGAGGCACTAATGAGCATAATACCTCTTAAGATTTTGAATTCCTATGTCTTTTGCTGGAAGCACATCTGCAACTATAATTAGATCCCCCAGTTAGAGAAGGAGAATTTCTATAAAGGTTTATTTCCTTTTTGAAAAAAAAAATTACTACCTACTATGTGTCTAGCCCTATGTTAGACAGGATAGAAGATATAAAGATGAATAAAAATATACCCTGCCTTCCAAAAACTGACATTTTTATTTTTTAAAAAATCAATATATATTACAAGTATAAAAATGAAAGTGTCAAGATAAAATGATATGGGTTCACAAAAGGGTTCTCAATAAATATTTTTTGAATGAGTGAATGACCACCCTCTGGAGGAGGTGGCATTTGAAAATGGGTAGAACGTGAACACGCAGAGACTGGAAAAGGACCTTAAATCAGAGGGACTAGCGTAAGTAAAGGTAGGTGAGAAAGCACAAAGATAGGAACCACAGCTGCAATTTGTGCCTGGCACTTCATTTAGCATCTTACAAGTATTCTCTAATTCTGGCCTCACAGTAATGATGTTATTATCCTGATTTTACAAATCATAATAAGAGCTAACCTTTATCGAATGCTTATTTTGTGCCAGGCATGTTCTTAGTACTTGTATGTATATGTAGTCCCATTTAATCTTCTTAACAAACCTATGATATGAACAATGTGATGTTTCCATTTTACAGTGAAAAAAATAAGGATCAGAGACATGAAATATTTTGCCAAGGTCATGAAGCAAGTAGTGATGAAGCCTGATTTCAAGCTCAGGTCAATTCAATTTGCTCTAAATTTCTGTTATGCTCCTTCTCTAGAAAATAACAAGTTCAGTTTGGTCTGAACAAAGGGTATAAGAAAAAGGATAGTTGAAAATAAAGTATTAAAAATAAAACAGGTCTTAAATATTTGGCTATGTTTGAGCTTTATTCTATGGACATCAGGAAGTTATTTAAGCCTATTTGTAGGTTCTGGGCTTCAAAAATCATTCACAAGAAGAATGTTTATTGGTTTTTATTCTAGATGTTAAAGAGCTCATAACTGCACGTCTTCATACTTGCGTTTGCCAAGTATGGGAAAGGCAGACTCTGTGACAAATAACCTCCCACAAACTCTACATAGTGGTGGGGGAGGGGAGTGTGGCCAGTGAGCTCCTCCTTCAAAGACTGAGGAGAAAAGATCAAAACCAGGGAATTCCCTGGCAGTCTAGTGGTTGGGACTCTGTGTTTCCACTGCAGAGGAAACCAAGGGTTTGATCCTTGGTCAGGGAACTAAGATCCCACAAGCCACATGGCAAGACCAAAATAAAAATAAAAAGACAGCTGTCATTTAAAAAAAACAGATCAAAGACAGTGGCCCCCCAGCCAAATTCTGGACACAAATGTGTTTCATTTGGTCCACACCTTGTTTTAAATGTTGGAAATTTTCACCTAAAAATCTGAATTTCAGGCTTTTCTTAAAAATTCAGCAGATCTGACAATGCCATATTACATGGCAATATTTAGCTGGAGCCAAATAGAGCCTGCCTGCTTTAGACAGGTCATGCTCTCCAGCATGCCACCATCCCTAAAACTCTCTATGTGTTTTTATTTAGCACTTCCTCTATGTTTTTTTAAACTTTTTAGGACTAATTATAAAATATTTCAAACATACAAAAAAATCACATAAAGAAAACAGACACACATCTATGCAACCCACCACTCTATTCAAGACACTTTGTCATACTTGCTTAATATCAACATTTTTTAATTTAAAGAAAAAATGTTACGGAATTTTTTAATATTTCTACTGGGAGTGAAAACTAGTATAAGGACTTCAGAAAGAAATTTGGTCATACCTAATAAAGTTCAAATCTTCAGACATAACCATATCTAGAGACATGTGCTCTAAAAAAAACTCTCATACATATGCATGAAACACGACTTTCTGTCCACTTATAATCAGCCCACTTCACTTATTTATATTATTTCCCTCTGCTTGTTACCTGTCACTGATCTATTTCCCTAATTACCCACTAGTGTGCAGTCCTAGGACCAGCAACATCAGCATCACCTAGGAACTTGTTCGGGATGCAAATTCTCAGCCCCCTCCCTAGGCCTACTGAAATTCACAGGGAGGGGGTGGGCTCCAGAAATTTATATTTTAATGTTTGGAAAGCACTACTCTAGGATTACAGACCAACTTCATCTTTAAAACATATTTTTCCTAAGTGTTATGGGCTGAATTATGCCCCCCACCCCAAATTCATATGTTGAAGCCCTAATTCCCAATATGTCAGAATATGACTATGTTTAGAGACAGGGCCTTTTAAGAAGTGATTAAGTTAAAATGAAGGTTAGGGTGTACTCCAATCCTATATGACTAGTGTCTTTATAAGAAGAGGACCTACAAGTTAAGGAGAGGCCTCAGAAGAAATCAAACCAGCTGATACCTTGATCATGGACTTCCAGTCTCCAGAACTGTGAGAAAATAAATTCCTATTGTTTAAGCCACCCTGTCTGCGAGATTTTGTTATGGCAGCCCTAACAGACTAATATATTAAGTGAAATATATATTATTTTTAATTAACCATATCAATTCTCTCCTCCATGATTTGGATTATTTTTATCCTGATCTATACTATTCTGGCTTCACAGCTTCATTTGGACACTTTTTCTTTTTTTTTTTTTAAACATCTTTATTGGAGTATAATTGCTTTACAATGGTGTGTTAGTTTCTGCTTTATAACAAAGTGAATCAGTTATACATATACATATATCCACATATCCCCTCCCTCTTGTGTCTCCCTCCCACCCTCCCTATCCCACCCCTCTAGGTGGTCACAAAGCACCGAGCTGATCTCCCTGTGCTATGCAGCTGCTTCCCACTAGCTATCAGTTTTACATTTGGTAGTGTATATATATATCCATGCCACTCTCTCACTTTGTCCCAGCTTACCCTTTCCCCTCCCCATGTCCTCAAGTCCATTCTTAGTAGGTCTGCATCTTTATTACTGTCTTGCCCCTAGGTTCTTCGTGACCTTTTTTTTTTTTTTTAGATTCCATATATATGTTAGCATACGGTATTTGTTGTTCTCTTTCTGACTTACTTCACTCTGTATGACAGACTCTAGGTCCATCCACCTCACTACAAATAACTCAATTTTGTTTCTTTTTATGGCTGAGTAATATTCCATTGTATATATGTGCCACATCTTCTTTATCCATTCATCCAATGATGGACACTTAGGTTGCTTCCATGTCCTGGCTATTGTAAATAGAGCTGCAATGAACATTTTGGTACATGACTCTTTTTGAATTATGGTTTTCTCAGGGTATATGCCCAGTAGTGGGATTGCTGGGTCGTATGGTAGTTCTATATTTAGGTTTTTAAGGAACCTCCATACTGTTTTCCATAGTGGCTGTATCAATTTACATTCCCACCAGCAGTGCGAGAGGGTTCCCTTTTCACCACACCCTCTCCAGCATTTATTGTTTGTAGATTTTTTGATGATGGCCATTCTGATTGGTGTGAGATGATATCTCATTGTAGCTTTGATTTGCATTTCACTAATGATTAATGATGTTGAGCATTCTTTCATGTGTTTGTTGGCAATCTGTGTATCTTCTTTGGAGAAATGTCTATTTAGGTCTTCTGCCCATTTTTGGATTGGGTTGTTTGTTTTTTTGATATTCAGCTGCATGAGCTGCTTGTAAGTTTTGGAGATTAATCCTTTGTCAGTTGCTTCATTTGCAAATATTTTCTCCCATTCTGAGGGCTGTCTTTTTGTCTTGTTTATGGTTTCCTTTGCTGTGCAAAAGGTTTGAAGTTTCATTAGGTCCCATTTGTTTATTTTTGTTTTTATTTCCATTTCTCTAGGAGGTGGGTCAAAAAGAATCTTGCTGTGATTTATGTCATAGAGTGTTCTGCCTATATTTTCCTCTAATGGACCCTTTTTCAATGTAAGTCCAACTAACTGCTCTCTCTTCAATATCCAGCTCTGTCCTGCCCTCTGTGCCTTTTCAGTCTGGTCTTGTCTGCAAATGCCCAACCACAGATCCATCTAACCTGCACCTTCTCTGCTCCTCTGTCACTGGACTACTCATAATGAAATAGGGATATTAGTCAGCCTCTGTCTTTCTCAGTTGTAGGCCCCTTAAGAAAAACACTGTTTTCTACCTGACCCATATTAGTTGTATGTTGAGTGAAAACAGAAAAATCTACATTTGAAAGCAAAGATTTGAGAAAACTAGTGTGTCATGATGTACCAAGATCAAAGCTAATGAAAAGTTTTCAGAATAAGGGAAATAGTACAGAAAACTTTACATAACAAAGAACATGAATATGAATTCAGGGATTTCTCAAATCACACTTCATTGTGAACCATGCATATACCTGAACATTTGCATCTGCTGAGGAGCACACACAGCCAGCAAATTTATTGACATGAACTGAACAGCTGATCTAGTAAGGTGAGGACATGCTGTGAATTCCATGAGAAAGTGATACTGAAATGTCAAGTATAATTGAACAACTTACTGTGGTTTCTCTTAAGCTCAATTTTTTAAAGTTAATATTAGTTCTAAACTACAAAAAGAAAAGACAAGTATACACAAAATTAAGAGGAAGATGGGCCAAATAAATTTCCTTCAGTGAATGAAATTATAAAAATGAGACTTACTAAATGGTCATGGCTGAAATTATTTAATAGGACACAGTTCTGCAATAGCCTTGGGGGAGGGGATTTCTAAATGTTCTCCCTTCAAACACGAGAGGATCTTAGCACCTGGAACCACCTCTAGATATACTAATTTTTTTTTAAAGTCATACTAATTCAGGCATGTAAGTCGGTTTGGCAGGGGAGAAGCTTAATTCATTACTTACTTTATGCTGCATTCATCCTACTGTTGGCTTTTGGGAGAAGGTAAAATATTTTCTAGAAAATAAAACTATTTTCTGGATACTCACATACACTGTACTCAGAATATGACTACTGGATGTATGCTGATGTGAATTTATAAAACAATCATTGATGAAAAAGAAGAGCAAACTTCTACCAGGAATAGTATAGTATTTGCTATCTAGAAATGGAAGTACATGGAGGGAACTACCCTTTCATTTTCAGAGTTTCTTTCACTCACTCATTTGTCTATTTTTTTCATGCAACAAACATTACTGTGCACATACTATGTGCCACCTTTGAGCAGCCTCTGCACTCAAGAAACTCCAATCAAGCAGGTGAAACAGGTAAGTAAACAGCTGATAATCTGATGGACCAGGGCCTTTAATCAGACATGAAGCAAACGTTATGGAGCATGGGACAATTAAGTATTCATAAAAGTGTAACTTGATGTTAGATGTAAAAACCATTTCTGCTCCCACAGAACTTTCCACCTCGGGTAGAGACTACACTGGAAAGAGTTCAGAGCTGAGAACAAAAAGAATTTCATGATTCACCCCCTAAATTCAGAGAAAATCAGCATAAGTAACACTATATATAAATAAAAGTTTTCAAAGTCCAAGAGAATGTTATAGCAAAACATTGCCCCTTCTCCCAACTCTGCCATCTGTGTAGAGAGTTTGGGAGTTATCAAAGATCCCTTGCTCACCTCCAGCCTCCTTCCCTTGGGGATGGGTTTTTTATTTCCCCCCAACCCCAAACTACAGAGCCACAAGCCTGCAGATGGACCTCATTCTGTCAGAATATGGGGGAAAGTCTATATGTGAAGCTGAGAGATGGAATGCCCAGGGTGGTCTGAAACCCCACTGCTTAGCCTACATAGATGCCTACTCTGGTTACTCCCTGAGTTTAAAAAAATACCCCTGAAGGCAAGTGGGACTTAAGCTATCTGTTGCTATCCTATAAGGACTACCCACTGAACTAGTAAGACTCCAATTCCAAGACTTCTCACCAAGAGGATAAAGAGTGGCTACAGTTGGAAAGAATCAACCATATTGGAGAGCTAATCACCCGTTAGCTAAGAGGAAGCCAATGCAGATTCCCCAGAAGAACTAATGAGAGAGCCAGTATTTACGTGCCAAAGGCATAGAGGGAGCCAACAGACAGCTGGTGTTAGGTGGAAAAACAACAACGACCAACAGAAGAGGGGATCACAATTGCTACCGCCAAATCATGGTCTTTCATGGGAACAGACATCCACACATACACCTGCAGCTTCTGCAGCTGTGTGGACACAGTGAGCTGGGTGAGGAGAGGGGGATGAGTTCAGACACAAGACTTTCTTTGGTCAGTGGAACTCTGCAGTTGTGTGGGAGCTCTGCCTGAATCCTGGGAAAGGGGCTTTGAAATAGATCCTCACATACAGTATCTCAAGTTGACTGAAATGAAGCTGCTTTAAACTGGAATTGACTGAAGAGGGGAGGGGGGAGATTTTGAGAAAAACAAATGTTCAAATATTCCATATTTGAACATCACTACTGAAACAGGTCACATCTACTGCAATAATCAAAATTTTTAAAAACTTAAATTTCTATATCACATTTGAGTTTTCAAGGAAATTTAACACATTTCTATTTCCTTTTATCATCTCAGTAAATCTGTGGTGTTGGAAGAGTAATTGGACTCATCATTATTTGACTGATGTGAAGACTGAAGTTCACCAATATCACACAGATAATATATTGCAGAAGTGAGACTAGAACTCAGTTTCACTTTAAATGGATAACATTTTAAATGGATAAACTGGCTTTAAGTAGGTAATTCTGATCACATGGCCTAGAACTTTTTTAAATTGATACTAAAATTTGTAAATCTTACCACACTTGTCTTTAAGTAATGAGCTCTACCTATAAATTCTGCTATCCACTGGTGCCTATATGATTATTAACAATGTTTTATGTCCTGTAAACTAGTAGGAAACTATTTTTACATGTTAGAAAATGGTACAAAACATGCTGATTAACTGTGACAGAAACTGACCAGAGGCAAATTTTCTCTCTCTCAAAAAAATCGTTAAATCTATAGCATCTCTTCAAATTAACATGATTTAAAAATGACACACTAACCAAAGATATTAAAATAATTTCCCAAATTTGATTTATCCCTTTTGAGAAGGGAAGCAGTTGCAACTATTTCTAAGAATATCCTTCAGGAACCCTGATCCTTAGCAAGTAAATTTCACCTTTCAAGGTCACTGCTAAATACGCATTCCAATAATTAGTACTTTAACATCACATTTTCAAAGATAATCTCAGTTTGACCTGGCTTAGCTTATTAGTTATGTCTAATAGATGAATTAATGAAAAGTGAATCATTCTAAGTGCTCATTAATTCTTGAAAGAATGAATGAATAAATGAATGGATGAATATTATAAGACTTTTTAAATGTGAAGGGCTCTGCCGTCATTTGTTAATCTGAGAAGACTGAATTTCTGACCTTGTTGTCTCTGATTATCAATCAAATATATTTGTCATAAAGTCATTATGACCATAGACAGCTGAAATAAGGCAAGATCTTATCAGACAGCTCACAGAGGTCAGGAACCACTATACACTAGTTAGTCTCTGAAGCATGAAATAGAAGTTTCACCTGGGGAAATAGGGCAAAAAGTTATAACCTTGACTGATCATCTATGAAATGGGTGATGTTATGAGCTCTACTTGAGAATCAATTCTACCAGCATGTGGAATTTGGAAAAAGGAATCTGTTAGCAGGAGAGCTATTAGAGACTAAGAGGTCTACTATATAGATTTTCTCCTAAGAAGGCCTTAGTGCTAAAAAAAAAATTGACAAACTTGGAGATTATCATTCTTTAACAAAATATAAAGTGATAATATCCAGACAGAACTAATCCTTGTTAGAAATCCTTTCTGGGCAGAAGTTGCTTACTTTGCTCATCTTTTCTGGGAATCAAAATTTGGACCATAATAATCATATAGGACTGACACAGTTCAGCTTTCTAGCTAGTAATTCAGAATATCAGGAACATCATAATAAAATTGGGTGAGAGTGCCTAACCCTTACTCTGGAATGACATATTTATATATTATATAATATTTTAAATAATATAATATAAAATATTTTAAATAACATAATTTATAGGTACATAGAATTTATAGATATATATAAATAATATATAGAGATATATATAAATTCCATCAATGTAAGCGTAATTATATTAACTACTATTTATTAAGGTTCTGGTGTTAATTTACGTTTGCTGATGTTAATTTACAACTGGTTTACCAACAGCCTTTTACCCCCTTCTCCTTTCTAATAGAATCCTGATTTTTTTTTTTTTTTTTTTTGTCCTTCTCCAGGTGACCATATGCTGCAGGAGAAGCTTCATTACCTCCTGAATGAGTATCGATTGGTCTAATGGTAACTATGTTGACTTGCCAGTGACTGGCTTAGGTATGAGTATATGACACCATCTGAGCCAATGAGACATGAGGTAGAATGTTCTGAGTGTTTCTGAGAACATTTTTGTCATTCTTACTGACCCTATGAATCTGGGTAAGTGTAACTCTTGCTCCATTGATGTTGTGCTTTGTCATATGACTTGCTTTGGCCAGTGGAATGCTAGCAGATGTGAGAGGACACAAAAGCTTAAGTGTGTTTTTACAGTTTGGTTTGCCTCTTGAACTCCTGTGGTCACTCCTGTGGTCACCCCAGGCAACCACTGGGCAGGACAATGTGACGTGTGGAGCACCGCTGAATCTGACCAGAAGCCTGCAGCCAAGCCCAGCTTACCTTTAGCCTGAAATAGAGCTGTCCCAGCTAACCCACTGACGTGTGAGCAAGAAAAATAAGTGATTGTTGTTGTAAGTCATTGAAATTTGGGGTGGACTGCTACACAGCATTGTTGCAGCAACTGCTTACTAATACAATTAGTGATTAGGTGGCAATTTCACACTGTTTAGGGAGAGCTTTTTGGAGCAGGTGATATTTAAGCTAAATTCTGAATGATAAGAGCCAATGCTGCTTAGAGATCAGATAAATTGTCACTGCAAGTAGGGCACTGTTTAGCTAGTGCAAAGAGCCTAAGGAAAGACCAGGATTAGCATATAAGAAAGAAATATAAAAGTCCATTTAATTAAAAAGTAGTGGGCAAGGAGTAAAATGGTATGAGTTATAGTTGGTGAGGTAGGCAGTCTCCAGAATATGTAAGCCAGGGTAAGGAGCTTTATTCTAGTAGCAATGCCAAGCTAATGGAGAACTTCCAACAGAAAAGGGATGTGATAGGATTTATGTTCTTAAAAAATATCACACTGGCTACTGTGAGGAATGGATAGTAAGGGGTACAGGGTGGAAGAGGGGAGACCAGTTAGAAGCATATTGCAGTAGCCTAGGCAGGAGATGGTGGTAGTTTTGATTAGGGTGGGTAGTAACGCAGAGAGAATGAGATTGACTAAGGATATACTTTGGTGGTAAAATTATGCAGGTCTTGTTGAAGAGTGGATGTGACGGAAGGGGTCAGAAGAATCTAGGATAACTCCTAGATTTTCAGCTTATGCAAAGTAGATGGTGGTACCATTTACTGACATAGGGAAGCCTGGGAGAAGAGCAGAACTAGTGGATGGATTGAGCCAGGAGGGGAATCAAGAGAGTTCGGTTTTGTCCTGCTCAGTTTATCTTCCTAATTACCAGGCAGAGATATCACGCAGGCAACTAAATATATGAACCTAAGGATCCAAGAAAAGGTAAGCATTGAAAATCTAACTTTGGTAGTCATGAAGGTGCCACATTGGCCAGATATCATTTGTAGTATAGATACGGGATAGCAAAAAAAAAAAAAAAAAGAGATTTCAAGTGTTCTATGGTAAAACCACTGAAATATTTTCTTTTGAATGAGTGCTCTGACATATGTTTTCTATTGTTTTTTTCATTTATTGTCCAAGAGGCCAGGATAAAGCATAACATGAGGTCATAATTGAGTTTTTCTTAAAAAATAATAATTCTAGCAAATAATAAGTGCACTCCAATCTTGTTTTATAAAATTAGTGAGCAAAGAACTTTGTCTACAACAAACAAAATCACTGGCAATAATTCCCTTGTTAAATACAAAGTACAAGGAGTCTATCACAATGAATAACTATTATATGTTCACGTAATATTTTATATGCCTGGAATTTAGAAGTTCAACTTTAGAGAGGAAATTATAATCCAGCATCTTTCAGTATTGTTTCTTTGCATGGATCCAAGGACTGTTTGCCAGATTTATTTAGTGCTTTACTCTGACATGTTTAAGATGCTACAGAGTAAATGTTAAACATGGGGACAAATAGTAAATGACAACTTGAAAACAAGAAAACAGAAGATAAATAGAGGGCACAGAAGAGTGATTTAGGGAACAAGTAAAGGCATAAAAAATAATAGCAAAATCAGACCCCAAGCAAAAGGTAAAAGGCCTATCAAGACACTCTATACTATAGTGTATCTGGCCAGGAGGGAGATGGGGGGGGCGGGGATTGGTGTGTTTGTCAAGATTTTGTGCAATATCCCAATATTTTATCACAACTCTCCATCTGCCCACCTCTTCCCTGTGTGTGTCTTTCTGTCTCTGTCTCTTTCTCTCTCACACACATAGCTCTAATATCATCTCAATATTTTTTAAGTTAGTATTAACAGTTATATTCTAAGATCCAAATTATTAGCTACTGTTTGTCAACGTTAACTGATTTCTCACAGTAGCAAAGCTTCAGGTGGGGGGCAATCCTTGAGATCATTTTTTATAAAACTGAAAATAGGCTTCAGTTCATGTACCTTTCTGTTGTCTGAAACCTGAAAAATTCAACAGCAGCACAAAAGTTTAGGTAACTTGTGCCCATATTTAAAAGACTGAAGGATTGATGACTCTATGCCGAAGAGTTTCTCATGATTAGAGATCTTCTGATATAACCCAGGCTTGCAGACGCATCAATTGCATGCCTCTAAGTCAATCTCTGGTTTTATGTAGGAAAGACAAACCACAATAGGGTTTAGGTCACTGTCTATCTAAATATGCCCACACATTTTTTTCCATGTGCATATATCATATTAATCAAAAGTGATGATAACTTTGAAGGTTGATATTAAAAAAAAAACCTGCTTGCCCTTGGCTTAAGACCTTCCAGCTCTAATGACTGATTTGTAGATAGAAGTTATGGATGATTACATTTTTCACAGGGAGACAAGACAGTCATCTGAGAAGCTCATTCTTTGCAGACTGTTTTTCAAAGTGCTTTCCATGTAAATTATGGATATATGGGAGTAAAATAAAGTGAAGCTATAAAAGCTATTGCACCAGTAAAATGTCTAGTCTTAGCATAGAGTGCAGATATTTTCCATTAATTTTGTTTGTTGCTTGGAACAGAAAGTTATAATATCTTTTCACTCCGTAGATAAAAGGGATTTCATTTTTTAACCGTTCTAAAAAAAGTCTAATAATGTCTATATTTGAATTTTTCTCTAAAATTAGTATTTAATTTTGGTTGATATATTCTGATTAGCAAACTGATGTACTTTTGATATATCAGAGGCCAAGTGTATTTTTCCTTTAGCTGTTTGATGCTGATTAACATTTTTATTATGATTTGCTACATATTCTATAACAAAGAATTGTATTATTTCTTAAATAGCAAAATTGAATAGTTAATTGTCTCATTGACCTTTATTAACTGCTCATTTTCCATCTTAATTAATTATTCATAGGTGGTCTTAAATGCATTGATTGAAGGTTTTTAGTGCTATATGAAAGGTTTAAACTGCTCAAAGAAAATAAACATGGATTTCTGTGATTTCAGAAGCTCATGAAATATATGATTATCTGAGATAAACATCTGTTATACAAAAGGCTCAACAAATATATTGATGCAACTATTGTTTCCTTCCATGTTCAATGTTTCCAATTGTTCACACTATCTTCTAAGGGAATGTCGACCAATTATCCTGCAATTCTACAGGATGGAAAGAGACTCAATCTCCAATTCTGCACTATCATTTTTCTATTGAAAATAAGAAGAAATAACTAGGATAACTGACACACTCAAATAAAACTTTTTCATCATTGATTTTCCAGTTCTAATTGTAAGGTTTAATGTGTTCTTACTTTCATTTTGACTAGACATTACTTGTCAGTTTCAATGCAATTTTGTTCACTTCATTCTTCAAACTATATATTTTTCCTTGAATGTTTAGGAGCTTATTTGCTTTGTTTTATCAAGAAACCTCTGCTAATAGAGAAATAGGAAGAACTGATCAGAAAATTTAATGAAACTTTTTTGTCCTGAAATATGAGAAAATGCTAGTCCTAGAACCACTGTGCAAACAAATGGGATTGTTTTAATTTTGTTGTTAGTACTATTTGTTTCAAGTGAGAATTACATGACAATTTTACAATATTCAAAAATAATAAAATCTCATCTAATCATATCCTGGTGCTAGCAAAAAACAAACAGACAGACAAAAACAACTAAATGGCAAAATTTAAATGTAAAATGAAGTTTCAGTAGTTTTCTTTAAAAGGAAGCAATCAGATTTTCTAATGGCTCAGACACCATAGAAATGGGTGAAATTCAAGTAAACAACAGAAACAACTGGGACAGTTCAAAAATGTGTTGCTTATACTCACATTATCTTTCTGGCCTTGGATATTCTTCTCTCTTCTCCCTCTCTGTTGTTGGTTGAATTGATACTTGTGAATGTGACCAAAAAAGATACTTGTGAACGTGACCATATTTGGAAATAAATTCTTTATAGATATAATCAATTTAAGATAAGGTCATATTGGATGAGGGTGCACTGCTAAAGTTAGGAGAGAGGCATGGAACAGATTCTCCTGCAGAGTCCCCATAAAAGAACCAATCCTGCTGACAGGGTGACAGGACTTCTGGCCTCCTGAACTACAGGAGAATAAATTTCTGTTTTTTTAACCCACCCAATTTGTGGTCTTTTGATACTGCAGCCCTAGGAGACTAATAAACCATATGTCTATAGTTCAGTGAAGACAGTTCAAATGCTAATTTTTCGAAAGCACATTCCTGACCAGTCCAGTCCACACCCATCTTTTCCCTCTCTAAATTACCAAGGCATTATAGGACACAATTTAGAAATAAGTAATGTCTGTCCAGATAATTCATACACTGCTTGTAGCTCAGGGACAATTTTTCTTCTTTTGCATCACACACATACCCCTGTAAACAGTCTCATCCTTGCCTCATCCAAACACCTAGGAGCTGACTGCGTACACAATATGAATTAGCAAATGCTGTTCTTATTGACTGGCTAAGATGCGTAACAGCAGAGAGGTGGCTGGGATAAATAAGAATAAACTAATAAAATAAAGCTGCTTTTCCCCAAGGGAATGAAGAGGTAGAAATTATAGTTGTTTACTTGCTTGACTAACAATAATCTATAGTTCATTAAAGACCACTTTAACCTAAGTGGGTGTACAATGAAGTTGGAATTTTCTATTAGCCTCATCTAAAAATTAACATATTCTTTTATTATGCATTCAAAATTACACAGACCACAGAGGAAGCAACTTATAAAGTTCTTACACTTTTAACATAGTTTTAGAAATCAAGATAAAACAATAAAGAATAAAATTATTGAATACTTACTCTTTTCCAGTTTATGTTCATAAATATATTATTTAGGCCTCTCAACAATCCAACGCAGTAGGTTTTATCACTACACTCATTTTTGAAGATGAGGAAACTAAGGCACAAAGCAGTTAACTAGCTTACCTAAGATTATAGAGGTACTATGTAACAAAACCAGTTGCAAAGGCAACATCTCGACTCAAAATTGATAGAGATGAATATGGTTTTTTTCTGATTTTAATGAATAGTACATGTGCAGATGGAGGATTTCATGGGAAAGTGATTCAGTGGAAAAATGAGAGATTGCTCATTATCCCACTTAAACTAGTCACCAATAACAAAATGAATGGAAACAAAGATACCAAATAAAATCAGATACATACATGAGAGGAATGAGTTTTTATGTTAATTGCTGTGCACATAATGACTGAAATACTATGTGCTAATATTTATTGATGCCACATATAAACCTTCTCATAAAGTTGGTGACTTAGTTAAAAAACATGTTAGAATAATTAGAATTAAAGGAGAAAATTTTAGCCTGTTTAGATAGACTTTGTAAAACTCTAACTCACTGTATTCAAATGCATTTAGTCAATATAAGCGAGTCATCTGTTCTTTAAAGCAGACCCAGAGCAAGCATATTGTTCACTTTGGTTATTATCCATATTTAAATTAATAATAACAATAGAGAAGTTGCATACAGTATCTTACAGTTTGCAAAGACCCTCATATGCATTGTCTTGTGTATTCATCAAAGAACTGGTAGTCCAGAAAGCTTATATGATTACCTTCCTACACATGTAGAAACTGAGAGTCAGAAACTGTGTCCTATTCAAGGTCAGAAGTCTATCAGATATGGCTTAAGCCTTCTGATGCCTATTTTCATTAATTAAACTCAGATTTTTAGTTAGTTCAAACTTGGTGCCTTCTTCCTTCTCTCTCCACCATTAAACCAGATTAGTGAGATGTTACATAATATGAAGAAAAGTGCATTTGCTTATATACCCTGTAGAGCTCAATCGCTTCTCATTTTCAAAAGAAAAAATTCACTTAGGATGGCAATAATTGAATTGTATGACCCTGAGATCAGCAAAGAGCTCTACATTAGCTGTTAAAATGTTCTCATTAAATAATAAACACTTAAGTTTAATTTAGATCTTTAATCACACTAAAGGGCACCATAAACTTGCACATGAGATTATTAAATCAAGATGAGGAATGAAATCCAATTTAGTCTTCATGTGTCATGTCTAATAAAACCGTTTACATTAGCTAAACTTTACAGGAGTGTCTGCTTTTAAAAGATGCTCTAGCTCTGTATTGAGAAGTACATTTTCTAACTGGGCTTTTTCAGCTATGGCACACCTAAGCTCAGAGTCATGCCTTCCAATTTCCTATTGACCAGTTCTCTCAAACACCCTACCAATTTATTACCACAAAATGAGTAAAGGTGGCTGAGGAGAGAAAATGCTAGCATACACTATTCAGAAATAACCAAAAGAAACCATTCTAAACATTCTAAATATATTTTACTTAAAAATATTTTACTTATAAATGTATAACATTTTATTTGTAGCTGGGCTACTAAAATTGTTTAAAAGTTCAATGGTCCGTATACTAAAATACATTCTCAATATGTCAAAGATGTAAATGTAAAAACTGAAACCACACAAGTGTTAAAAGAAAAAATAGGTAAATATTTATTAAATCTTGGGATAAGGAAGGACTTTCTAAGCGTGGTTCCTAAGAAAGAAGCTAGTAAAGGAATCTGACTATGAGATTAACCTGTTCATTGTTTCAGTTCCATCATTAAGCAGAATCCCTAGTGCTGAGTAAAGTATTCACCCACAAGTACTCACCGTTACAAAAAATTTTGATGGAAAAATATTGTAATACATATAACACCTAAAAGATTGATGTTCTTAATTTATAAAACATTCTAACCAATTAATAAAAATTTATTGCTTCTGCTTACTGCTTCTCTAGCAATATTAATTCAAGAGTTAAAATAGTATACCGCTATAATAAAAATTTTTCTCTGTTAACATTTAAATGTTTTAGAACACTTTTTAAAATACATCATCCCAGGGCTTCCCTGGTGGCGCAGTGGTTGAGAATCTGCCTGCCAATGCAGGGGACAGGGGTTCGAACCCTGGTCTGGGAAGATCCCACATGCCGCGGAGCAACTAGGCCCGTGAGCCACAACTACTGAGCCTGCGCATCTGGAGCTTGTGCTCCACAACAAGAGAGGCCGCGATAATGAGAGGCCTGCGCACCGCGATGAAGACTGGCCCCCATTTGCCGCAACTAGAGAAAGCCCTCGCACAGAAACGAAGACCCAACACAGTCATAAATAAATAAATAAATAAATAACACTGTAGGTGAATCACTAGCTTTAGGGTAAAGGTTTACAACGTGCCTACTATGTGCCTGGCACTTAGTAGTTGTTTAAAAATAAATAAATAAATAAAATAAAATAAAATACATCATCCCAATCTTAAAATTTTACACTTTGGGCTCTTAGTTAATATTTTAGAATATGTAAATAATATTTGAGAACATGTTTTCAGCAAAAACTTTATATAACACCTGACATGGAAAAATACTATAGGTCTGTGATAAACACTATAAAACAAATTTGTTCTTCAAATTTAAAATTAAGGAGGATACTTACTATTTATATATAGTTACTTTTCTACTGAATATTAAAAAGCCTCAGGTATACATGTTTCACCAACTTTTCAATATTTTGTAGTTTAATGCAAATAGCTTCACTGTTGAATTTTTCTCTCTCCCTCAGTTTCTCAGACAGCCCTCCATAGCTTGTCCTTTTGATCCTATTTTTGACCTTAATTATTCTGACCTGGCACAGAGACCAGCCTTTTGTCTCTTTTATTCTCTTCCCAACTACCATGAAAGATTCTCTCTTGAAGGTTCTTTGTTTAAATTCTTATTACCCATCATTCATCACTTTCCCATGAAGATTTCCCATGGTTTAAAGATACCAATGTAATAGACTCATCAAAGATGTCATTATTCTGAAGTATTTCCTCTTGATCTCTCTTTATCATCTAGTTTTCAATTTCTGGCTGATTTCTCTCATTACTGGCAAGTTATTCAAAATGAACACAATGAGCTTTTGTGACTGCTCTCTGAAATCAGAAAGAGAAAACAATGTTCCTAGTTAAGAAATATATGATTTCTCTATTTTAAATCTAAAAATTCAAGCATCCTCCTGTTGACCATTCATTTTACATAATTCCAGGAATAGCATAGTCACCTGGTAGGTTATGGCATCAAAAAATGATATAATACAATAATTTGCAAACCCTAAGCAAAAATTCCTGAAGTTCTCTATTTCTTTCTTTGTAAATTGTAAAATAAACAGATCCCCACTTCCATTTCAAGGACTCTCTAAAATCTATGAGATGCAGAGGAAGAATCTAACAGGGACAGATTTCTATTGCCTTTTGCACTTTCTCCACATGAACTTTGGGCTTAATGAAACTTCCATAATTTGAAAAGTTCATCTACAGAAAGGGGGTGATTTTTTCCTGAAATATTGTACATAAATGTCATTCTTTATGGAGCTTTAGATGTCTTGATAACATTCTATAAATGCCTCCTTTTTAATTAGAGAAAAAAAAACCTTTAGTCATTAGGGCATTTTCACTGTGAATCCCAAAGTATGTTCTTACTATCTCAGGCTTTGGGTCCCCAAGATTTCTTTGGATGTGCTTATGCCAGTAGTACTAGAGCTCAAATCAGAATAGCCTTTAAAAATAAAAGGTGAAATGATTTCTATACAGTACACATGGAGGCTAGTGAAAACCACATAATCATAAAAATCCTTAAAAGTAAATAGAGAGTACAGCAGTGAAATACATTATAGTTCAAGGTTACTTCCCTTGTATGTTATTTGTTGCTTTTCCCTTGCAGCTTTTAATATTTTTTCTTTGTATTTAATTTTTGATAGTTTGAGTAATATGTGTCTTGGCACGTTTCTCCTTGGATTTATCCTGTGGGACTCTCTTCGCTTCCTGGACTTCATTGACTATTTCCTTTCCTATATTAGGGAAGTTTTCAACTATAATCTCTTCAAATATTTTCTCAGTCCCTTTCTTTTTCTCTTCTTCTTCTGGGACCCCTATAATTCGAATGTTGGTGCGTTTAATGTTGTCCCAGAGGTCTCCAAGATTGTCTTCAATTCTTGTCATTCTTTTCTCTTTATTCTGCTCTGCAGTAGTTATGTCCACTATTTTATCTTCTGAGTCACTTACCCGTTCTTCTGTCTCAGTTATTGTGCTATTGATTCCTTCTAGAGAATTTTTAATTTCATTTATTGTGCTGTTCATCATTGTTTGTTTGCTCTTTAGTTCTTCTACGTCCTTGTTAAACGTTTCTTGTATTTTCTCCATTCTATTTCCAAGATTTTGGATCATCTTTTCTATCATTACTCTGAATTCTTTTCCAGGTAGACTGCCTATTTCCTCTTCATTTGTTTGGTCTGGTGGGTTTTTACTTTGCTCCTTCATCTGCTGTGTATTTCTCTGTCTTCTCATTTTGCTTAACTTACTGCGTTTGGAGTCTCCTTTTTGCAGGCTGCAGTTTCATAATTCCCCTTGTTTTTAGCACTGCCCCCAGTGGGTAAGGTTGGTTCAGTGGGTTGTGTAGGCTTCCTGGTGGAGGGGACTGGTGCCTGTGTTCCTCATCTGATAGATGAGGCTGGATCTTCTCTTTCTGGTGGGCAGGACTGCGTCCAGTGGTGTGTTTTGGGGTGTCTGTGAACTTAGTATGATTTTAGGCAGCCTCTCTGCTAATGGGTGAGGTTGTGTTCCTGTCTTGCTAGCTGTTTGGTACGGGTTGTCCAGCACTGTAGCTTGCTGGTTGTTGAGTGGAGCTGGGTCTTAGTGTTGAGAGGAAGATCTCTGGGAGAGCTTCTGCCATTTGATATTACATGAGGCCGGGAGGTCTCTGATGGTCCAATGTCCTGAACTCGGCTCTCCCACCTCAGAGGCTCAGGCCTGACACCTGGATGGAGCACCAAGACCCTGTTAGCCACACGGCCAGGTACATGGGAGTTCCTTGCCTTTTGGGAAGTTTGAGGTCTTCTGCCAGTGTTCAGTAGGTGTTCTGTAGGAGTTGTTCCACATGTAGATGTATTTTTGATGTATCTGTGGGGAGAAAGGTGATCTCCACATCTTACTCCTCCGCCATCTTGAAGGTCCTCTATCAGTTTTATTTTTAATTTGAATGAATTTTAGAATTATTTCTAACAGTAAATTTTAACAAGAAAGTAGGAAGAAAAAGAAGAACAGGAAAGTAGGGGGGGTGGTAAAAATAAAAAGGAATGAGTCTGAAGCAGCTTGAACAATTTCAAATTATTAAGAACTTCCTCTCAAAACACATAGCTGAGTTCACATGTGTGTTAGAACCAAAAGTATAACTGAAAGTTCTGAAAATTAACTTCCATGTAGAATATGTTTTTATTTAGTTTTTTTTTTAATTTATTTTTTGGCCATGCCGCACAGCTTGTGGGACTTTAGTTCCCCAACAAGGGACTGAATGCAAGCCCTCAGCAGTGAAAGCATGGAGTCCTAACCACTGCACCACCAAGGAATTCCTGAATACAATATTTTTTAAAGGATAAGTAAGAGAATGTACTAATGTGAATATCTATTATTAAAGTTCAATAGTAAATGCAGCAATTGTTTAGGACTTAGATAAGCAAAAGACTGATTTTTTTGAGAGAGAGAAGGAGTTTATCAATGATATTAGAATTGCCAGTCCATGCACAGTGACCATTAAAAGCACACCAACTTTTAGTCAATTTTGTTTTTTTTAATTCTCCAGTGACAATATAGTCCTGTGTAGCCTACACTATAATAAGGTGGTCTATTCCCACAGCCCCGTCCTTAAAGTTGAAATTTTTGTTTTTCTTTAATTTTATACCTGTTATAGAAAGTACAAATTTCAACTTAGGTAATGAACAAAAACGGCCTTCCATTTTAGCCATTGATTCAAAATACTGTCCAAGGCAAACCTAAGATAGTTACAATAATTGTTGGTAAGGAAAATGGCGTATAAGCCAGAATTTGGGCCAAAAATCCAGGAGCGTTCTATTAGCCATATACAGCACATCATTTGGATTTTTTCCAAAAAGACATGGCCACAGTTGTGCTTCTAGTAATAATACTCTTGCAAGTATTTCAGAGATTATAAATAATGTTTTCTTGATATTACCAAAGAGGAAACATCTTGCTGAAGTGCATGTATTTTTTAATTAATTTTTATTGGAGTATAGTTGCTTTACAATGTTGTGTTAGTTTCTACAAGCACATGTATATTTAACCTCACAACAGTCTGATGGCAATGCCATCTAATGTTATTAAAACAATTTAATTTAGGCAAGATGCAAAATATACTAGAAGAGTTAAGCAAAACAACAGAAGATTCTCAAAGAACAGATCATGGTCTTTGACAGAATATAAACACAATATTTGAATTTGAGCTCTCTGCAGTATCTTGAATGAATTTTTGCTTACTACTAATAATTTTAGGAAAAGCTGATTAGAAAAACCAAACAAATCTAAATTTGGCTTATAATAGAATTTTTAAAGAGAAGATATTTCTTTTCTAAATCAGAAAAAAGAAAGCATGTGAGTATGCAACAAAAGAGACATTCCAGTAAAATATAAATAAAGTAAAAGGGAAACATTTATATGACTATGAAAGGGAAGATCTCTATGTGAAAAACTCCTAATATCAATTTGTAAAGACTGTTTTCTGACCCTTATAAATAAAAGCACAAGTTTAATTCTTTATAATATCCCAGCACTGAAAAATGTGAAAAGAAGATCTTAGAATGTTGTATACCTCTAGAAATGGATTTGAGATGATGAAATTACAATGTAAGTGATAGTGATATTATATGATAGTGTTAAAATATTTTCTGCAATAAAAATAACATCATGGGCTTCCCTGGTGGCGCAGTGGTTGAGAGTCCGCCTGCCGATGCAGGGGACACGGGTTCGTGCCCCGGTCCAGGAGGATCCCACATGCTGCAGAGCGTCTGGGCCCGTGAGCCATCGCCGCTGAGCCTGCACGTCCGGAGCCTATGCTCCGCAACGGGAGAGGCCACAGCAGTGAGAGGCCCGCGTACCGCAAAAAAAAAAAAAAAAAAAAAAATCATATGTGACTATATTACAATACTTGAGTATGTTACATATAAACATGGTTCATTTCTAAATGCTTTAAGAATTTCAACAACAATTTCAATTATAACTGCCTGAGCAAGGGATCTGCTTAGGTAAATCAAGTAAAACCAGAAAGGGAAAAACCTCTAGTGAAAGAAAGAAAAAAAAACCAAAAGAACTAGTTAAGTTTCTGTGAATTGGGAAAATAGGTAAGGCTGATCTGCAAAAGGGATCAGGGGCACCCAGCCTCTGGTTGGAAAGGTTCCTCATGCTTTGGGGGTGCTTCTGCTTCCATGCATTTACCAGACTCCTGCATGTGTATATCGAGTACCTGCTATACCTCATATAGAATCCTAACACTGGGAACACAAGTGGACCTCAAGAAGCTCACAGACAAGTGGCAGAGACAGGCATGAGGGAACATACAGTATGGATAATGTTATAAAGGCCCTATAATTGATGTAAGTATAGGAAATGTAGAATGTGAAGGGGGCTCTCCTAAGACAATCTGAGCAGCTAACAGAAGATTACTTGAAGTCACTTGATTTCAATCTTAAATAAGTGAGAATTAGCCAAGTGAAAAAGCAGACAAGGATGTTCAAATTAAAGGGATGTATAATGGCACTAAGGCAAGAAAGACCACAGTGTGTGTCCTTTGAGATGGCTGACCCCTTAGGTGTATGTGGGGAAGTGACAAGGGATGAGTCTTGTTTATACAGTTGAGGAGATCAAAATTGGGCTTCATCACAAAGGTAAAGAGTGAATTTAAACAAGAAACATTGATTTTAAACAGAAAAGTGACAATCTTAGTTTCAGAATTTTCCCTCTGGAAATGCCTAGGAAAAAGGATCTTTAAAAAGAGAGGCAAAAAATAACAATTTCCAGTCAAGGAGATGGGAAATGCTTCCATAAACTGAGGTAGTGGCAATGAGGGGAAAAAAGGAGGCATGCTAACGAAGAAATGTTTAAGAGAAAGAAGCAACACAATTTCGATAGTTGATAGTATGTAAGCTAAAGAAGGTGATTCTAGGATCATTCCGTATTTCTGACTTGAGGGGCTGGGTGAGTGGTAGTTCCACATATAAAATTAGAGAAAACGGGCTTCCCTGGTGTCGCAGTGGTTGAGAGTCTGCCTGCCAATGCAGGGGACACGGGTTCGTGCCCCGGTCCGCGAGGATCCCACATGCCACGGAGCGGCTGGGCCCGTGAGCCATGGCTGCTGAGCCTGTGCGTCCGGAGCCTGTGCTTCGCAATGGTAGAGGCCACAGCAGTGAGAGGCCCGCGTACCGAAAAAAAAAAAAAAAATTAGAGAATAAAGAGAGGAAGTTGGAATTTAATTAACAATAACTTTATTTTAATGGAAGCTCATGTTTCATTTTGCCCTTAATTGTCCCAGTGAATTTCTAACATCGCTTTTATCGTTGACTTCACTGAACAAAGTGTTGGGCAAATCTTTATGCTGCGACTCCCCAGAAAGCATCTTGAAACACGTGGGGTGAAATATTTGTGGATTTGTGAAATCAAGTTGCTGTCAACAATAGGATTGTCCTAGTTAAAAAGAAAAAACAAAAACTTGCTCTTATTTTTCTCTTTTCCATAACATATGTATTTAGGCTCCTAATATAATGACATTCCTTATCTGAAAGGATTCGAGGTAGAAAATCCTTCAATCAAAATATTTGATTGAATATTTTGAATATATATTGAATGTATATTCAATATATATTCAATATATTGTATACATTGAATATATCCTTCAATCAACCTATTTCTCTAGCACTGTCATAAGTCTGAAATTGTTTTGTCAGAATGCTGAATTTTCCAAGCCAAAAGGTTACTATATATGAAGATGCCAACTGTTTTTCTTCCTTTGTTGATTCTTTTTTTTTTTTTTTTTTTTTTGCGGTACGCAGGCCTCTCACTGTTGTGGCCTCTCCCGTTGCAGAGCACAGGCTCCGGACGCGCAGGCTCAGCGACCATGGCTCACGGGCCCAGCCGCTCCGCGGCATGTGGAATCCTCCCGGACCGGGGCACGAACCCGTGTCCCCTGCATCAGCAGGTGGACTCTCAACCACTGTGCCACCAGGGAAGCCCCCTTTGTTGATTCTTTTCTTGAAACTGTAGACACCCTTTTCCCTGAAACCATCTTGTTATCAGTCAGTTCCTTTCATGCCATACTTCATACCATATGCTTCTCTAGTAAGTTTATTCAGTCATTCTAAAGGGCAACATCTAATCCTTTCCCGTCTGTTCAAAATCTTTGCACTCTATAAATTTACATGATAATCCCAGGGGTAGAAAAAACAGCAATCAAAAATCCTCTACCAATGAAACAGGATCATGGCAAGTAAATTAGAATCTATCTGTAATTGTGCATTAAAAGAATCAACTAGAGGAACAAAACTTCGGAAGAAAAGAGGTGAGACAAATACCTGCTAATGACAATCCCAAGCAATCCTGACAATTATCTCACATAGAAAACAAAGTTTCTCAAAATGAAGTAAAAGATCAAAGAATCTTTAACATGATATTGAACAAAAGAACAAGGCAAAAAAAAATTACTTGCAGTATAGTACCATTTATATAAATTTCAAAAACTATATTGTTAAGGAATGCATACATAGGTAGTTAAGAAAGAAATGCAGTGGCATTTTGATCACAAAAATCAGTAGAGTGGTTTCTTTTTTTTTTGTAATTATATACATATTTTTTTCACATCTTTATTGGAGTATAATTGCTTTACAATGTTGTGTTAGTTTCTGCTGTATAACAAAGTGAATCGAAACTATATGTAACAATATGAAAAGATTTTACAACATAATATTGAATAATGCATCAGAATGACACATATACAGCATGATACTATTTATGAAAAATTTGTAAACTCACAAAGTAGTGCCATACATTGTTTATGTGTACGCAGATTTATTGCAAACATAAAAATTGGAGAAGGATACTCATCAAATTCATGAAGATGGCTGCTTTTGCATAAAAATAAAAGAGGGGGAACTGAGGTTGAAAAAGAGAGAAAAAAAAATCAGTACAGTGATACCCTCTCACTAAGCAGAGGAATTACCTGGGAGGAGTGGCTTCTTGAAAGCTGTTCATATTCTAATTTTCAACCTAGAATACGTTACAGAGACGTTTGCTTTGTAACAATTTATTATACTATGCTTTGATGTTTTTTGCACTTGTCCATGTGAGTGTTATAATTTACAATAGAAAGATATTTTCATAATAACACAAATAAAAGAACAGAGCACAGATAAGTGCACTAAAGAACTTTTCTTCATGGTTTATCATCAATCTGTGAAAAGTTGTTACCTGGCAAGTTTGCTGAAGCAATTTCAATAGAGTCATTCAGAAAAATACTTAAATAAGGCCATGGGGCCATATACAACAAAAGATAATGAGCCAGAGAGTTTTCCATTTTTCAAAAAATAGGAAGCAAGAGCCTGAAACTTTACAAGGTTATATAATTATCCAACAGTGAATGTGTCGACGTCTTTAATTCTATTGCCTCAAAATTGCTAAATTCCAATTTCCTGACCAAAAATTCCTCTGAAACAAAATATTTATTTGTTAACCTAATGTTAAAATATACATAACACTTTACATATTTCCTATAAAATACTATTACAGGTTTAAGCCACAATGTATTATAATGTATTATATTTTTCTAGCCTTTTTATTGTGCTCTGTACCATTCTATTTACAGTAATATGACCAACAAATCTAAAATTCTTCCATGAACTATTGAATTAATGGTACCAGAAAAATATCAACTGTCGCTCTAATAAATAAAATTAAAATGAACTTTGATACATAAAGGCTGAAAATAATTCTTCTCAGTAAAAAACACAGGCAAATACCAAAAGTGGGATTGGGCATTTTAGCTGGCCCCTCTATCACCCACCCCATAATTTCCCTCAGTACCCATCAATCCATCCTAAATAAAAGTGTTATAAGTAAACAAGGAAATGAGCAAGAAGAAATGTGTGCTTGCCATACAGCCTCAAGGCAACAGACTCAGCACTCCTTCCTACAGTATTCATGTCCTGCTATACCTGAAATTGTTTGCTAAGTACACACCAATCAATGAGATCATTTATCCCCAATCTTCATTAAACATGCTGTATTTTAAGAATTAATACACTTCTCTGTATTTTTCAGGCAAATGATCAAGATTTAGATTACTCTCCAAAATCATGATAGGCATTATCTGACAGTTATAGTTTATAGAGATCATACCTAATAAAGAAATTAACTAAAGCTTCATCCTATAACTTTGGTGGTCACCAGACCATAGCCAATACACTAAAGGGCTCACAGATTCTCATTAAGCAAAAGCCTTCTTGGTGTTCATACATATACATTGATGCCTGCAGTATTTGGTTATAATTTGCAACAAATCTGTGCCCATCTTGCAGCAAGGCCAAATACTGAGTGAAAGAAAATAAACCTAAGAGAAATAGACTGGGCTCATAGGCCCAGTCCTGCTCCATGAACTGGAATACTCCTGAGTCCAGACTTACCAAATCCCAAGGATACCGAATAATTTCAGGTGAAATGAATATAAAAGATAAAACAACATAGATTCTCAGGGTTAAATGGCACTTTTAAATCATCAGATCCAATCACCCATCCAACAGTACACAATATTTCAGTCAGGCAGTCATCCAAACCTTTGCTTGAATGGAACTTGCAGATTTTCAGTTACTAAGTGTATACAGTTACATATGCTGAGAAAATTTGTTTGCGAATAGTCATTTTAGCGTATGAAGGAGGGATGGCTAATGGGATTGAGAGCCTGACATGTACTGACATTGATTGACATTCCTGACATTCATGTTTTACTGGTGGACAGGGCTATATGCCTAAAGGCAGGAATTTGGCCCCTCACCTCCTGTCATGTGTTATGGGCTTTCTTCCACTATCTGTGTCCAACCCTGCGGTTTATTGACTAGTTGCATGTAACTGGGTGATAAAGTGAGGCCAGGTATGTAGTACAAAACTTATTTCTAATTCAGTGGGCAGGAGGCAGGAAGTCCCTCATAAACTTCCTGATCCAAGTCTTGTTCCCCAATGTAGTTTATGTGAGATATTGGAAGAGGGTAATAAAAACAATACTGTTCACATTTGTGTAGTAAGTCTTACGTATACACACCAAAATTCAAAAATAAGGTGGGATGAGAGGTACATTGAACCCCTAACATCCATGCTGTGATAGGCATTACTCAAGATGCCAATATTAGAATGATAATGCTCCTACCCTCAAATAATGTACAAGCTAAATGAGGCATAAAGAATTATAGCCAATATGAGATAACTGTATCCTGGATACAGTACTCAGCTCTACGTGGAGGACAGCTAAATTTATTACTAAATTTATTACTCTGCTTTGAAATTGTCCATTATCCATATCCCCAGTGGAGCTATAATGTCCACAGGGTAACAACCTTATCTTTTTGTTGTGTACCCAGAGACCAACACATTGCTTGGCTCACAGTAGGAGCCTAGAAATATTCGTGGACTTAATGTTAACCATTAGTTAGTCAATCAGATAATTAATGTTCCAAGAAAATACAGTCTTTAGGTAGAATATATCTAAAGACAAATTAGATATGTATGTTTTCAATAGCTAGGAAACTATAAAATTCCCAGTAAAACTTTTTACCAGAGATCATTTTGATATAAATGAAATAGACTGAAATAGAAATACAGTATGTATTTTGACAGATAAAAATATTTATTAATAGTAATATTCATAACTCTGCATATAGGTATATAGGGATGATATCCAGCTGAAACATACCTGTATGGTGTTCCAGATGTTTACAGCTGGAGCCTGCTCTGACTAGCAGTGCTGGTTGGGTGCCTATATCACATCAATAGTCAAATATTATTAATATCACCATATATACACACAAGTGAAAACCACAGATGAGCATCTATCTCAAGGAATTCGTTGTGAGTAATGCTATAAAGTGATTTTAATCCCATTATTGATTTTTATTTCAGTGTTTTTCAAATTGTATGTCTGTGACTCCTAAGAGTTATGGAGACATTGTTGAGGGATGGAAAAGTTCAGCTGTCTCTCTCCCACCCCCCAACACCCTCCCAGAGCAGCTCAGTCACTACAACCTCACCCCCCCATCCCAGTAATCTTCCTCCCAGAGAACTGAGTAACAAAGCTGTTTCTTTTCTTTTCCTTTCCAGGAAAGCAGTCACTCTGAGCCCTGTGAGTGAGATGAGTGTACCTGGGTATGTATGTATTGAGAGCTGCCTGACTCCACAAGGGTGGTTACATTCTAGTGAAACTTTTTAAAACACTTAGTTAAACATTTATAAGTGTATATAACTATTACCTAGCTATTAATTAGCTGCCTTTATAGTGCTGATGAAGGCTATACTCATTCACTATTAAAAATTGTGAAGACACACTTTCTCATTTTGTATCAATCTGCTTTTCTAGCCTATAGAGATCAAACAAAATTAATAATTCTGTGTTATCTAAATTTGAAAGTATTAATCTATTACTTTTCCATACTGAAGATCACTGCCTTTGAGGGAAAAAACTACTCAGTAAATATAAGTGGAAATGCTATGTATATACTCCATATCAGATAAAAGAAATGTTCCCATTTGGAATCCTATAAACCTATGAGCCCGTTAAGAGTCTTTATTACAGTGGGACAGAAAACAACCCAGGAAAAGATCACCCTCACATCAGCTGCTAAGTCAGATTTAAGTTTTTCCTACTTCATTTACTTCTTAATAACCTCATCCAGTTATCTAAAATTTTTATCATATTTATTGAAATAGACCTTCGTGTGTCTGCCTAGTATGCTTTTCCTTTGGGGAATCACTTTCCCTGCAGTAATCTTTAGTTTATATGATTCAGGTCAGGCTGACCCAGCCCCAGGAAGAAGCACATGCCCCAAGGCAGGACAATCAAACATGCCCCTAGAACTTTTGTGAAAGCTTTCTGTAAAGGCACTCATGCTTCCTCTAAGATCATTAACTTAAGGACCATGTACCCAGAGCTGCAGGGGCTATGTTTCTCACTACATAGAGGTGTGTTCCCCGAGAATGAGGCCAACAGAGAAATGCAGATCTGAGAGATGGTGCAGACTGTTCAACAGTAAGTCAGTGAGAACTAGATAGAGATGTTTTTAATAAAATATCTTGGAAGTACCATTGGTGTTCTGAAATCTGTGAAAGGAAGTTTTCTTCTCCTGTTAGAATACAATGTTATATGTTTCAAAATTTTATATGTTTCAAAATTGAAAGATATCACATTAGCCATCCATAGTAACTATGTAAATATGCAATGAGAAGAGGGAAAATAAATGCCTTCCTAGGCAGAGGGAGAAATGGTCTCATCCAAGAAATATAATTACTCTTAAAGTCTTTTTCTGTGTATTTTCTCAATCACAACTTGCAGTCAGTCCCTTTCCTTCCTTACCACATTGCCATCGTACCTACAGAAATCTCAGGGCTTCCTGGAGTCAGTCTAAACTGGGATGCTGCCAAACGTGTAAAATAGCAAGCAGCCTAGCAAATATGAGAGGTGAGCAGTCTGACAGAGAGCGTGGCAAGTGAAAAGACAGACAACAGACATAAAGGAATTTCTCCAACAAGACTTGTAGGAAAATGCACAGAACACAGCACAATATAGGTACCCAGTATTCCATCTCTATTTTACCTAGCCAATTTCAGAGGAATTTACTATTAATTTTATTTTTCCCTGATTGCTAATACTTTATTGCCATTTCTGAAAGGACCTGATGAGCAGGAAGACTTTTCTTTGTCCATAAATTCTAGAATAAACACCAAAGAGTCAGTGTGGCTTAGAAAGCTAAGAAACAAGGTCAGACACCTGGGATCGCAGGATTACCTGGCTGGTATACTTTCCAAGGCAGATCTGGGTCTGCCCACTGTGACACTGTGCATTGTCTGCTGAATCACATCTGACTTTCACCTGGGTGAGGGGTAAGAAGACAGTCGATGAGGGCAGACAGAACTTGCTGGACAGGTACAGAGGCCTTGGACTCTAGATAGAAGATCAATCAGCACACCTAAATCTGCAGCAGTGACTCAGGTAGGAAGTGTTTTTGAGCCTAGCTGTAAACTCTCCTGCATACCTCTACCACATACTAAAAGGCCTGTGAGGAGAAAACAAGAAGCAGTAAGTCAGCACAAGCAAAGGCAAAGCAGACAGTGGGCAGGGGGTGAATAAAGAGGGTACATAAATTCACAATCCCTATTCTGATCAAATTTAAGAAAAGTCTGGGCTCCAAAAATTCTTGAACTCTGAGTGTGACAGCACATGCTATTTCTGGTGTTTGATCTTAGAACCTTGTCCCTTTTCTTGTTTGAACAGCAGTGTCACTGAGAAGCCTTCCACAGACATGTACAATTAAATCATACCTTAAGAGCCATCAGCATGGCAAAAACAATTGTTACCAAGGTTAATTTCTTTAGTAACCTTTAAATTTATTTCTAGACATAAGTTACCAAGTGCATATCAATAATTATTTGATTTGTGGATGTTTCTGACAAAGCAGAATAAAGAACCATCTTCCAAGATACATGATGATAAATGAAACACCAGACCAAAAGGATGACTAGAATAGTCCTTTCTCATCCTGAAGTAACACAATTTTAAAAGTCATCGATTCTCAAGGTCAAGCGATTATTGCCATCATTTCCAAAAAACTTCAAACTCATAGATATATCGCTCTTATCTGATGCAGAAAAGTGAGAAAACACAAAGCAAACAAATGTACCAGTGTAACAGAGTAAACTACTGAACAGAGACATTTAAACAACATCACAGGTTTTCATTATGGAAAACCAAAATAATTAGCAGTTTTCACAGAAAATGCTTCCTACTTCTTTTACAAATCATTAAACAGAGACACTTTTGTCTTAAAATTCCTGTGTGATCCTATTTTTCTTTCATAATGATCTTTCTTTTTTTTGGCTGTTTCAAAATAATGGCTTAACTAGTCATTAATACTTTAAACTCGTGTAACTGTTTCACAATTTAAATTCAGTATAGGCACACTCATATTTATAAAGGAAAGTGTCAAAGTAAGGTAGAACAAAGGCAGAATGCTGAGGAAAAGGGTGGATGATAAGAATAATCACCCTTTAAAGGAACTATGTTGGGCTTTCACCCAATTCCTTTTAGGTCTGTCCCACCTTAAGATGCACTAATCAATTTTTGTGGCAAATCTGCTGATCTGAAATCACATTATGTTGTTTTTTATACACTCCTGACAGTCAGTATCTACGTTTTCCTTTCTCTTGAGAGGTGTCTGCTTAGGTCAGAACAAGTTATTAAAAGTGAAATTATAACTTCCAGTTTCAAGATCACCAAGTCATAGCTTCTCAGCAATTAGAAACTGAAGGTGCACACACCTCTCATAATTTCAGAAACTAAGCGAAACTATTCATCTGTTTTCAGGGGATCAAAAGCAGATCCATGATCTTCTGGTAGAAATCAGAGTTGACATAACCTTTAGAAATGCTACCTCTTCTAAGCAGTGCCACCAGATGAACACAACATACCATACTCAGTTTTGACTGATGTGTAATAACTGTCCTTGAGGCTACAGCCAAAAATATAATGCACAGGTTATTAGAATATCAGATCTGTGGTCCCCCTAGCAATATCTGTTGAACAGCAACAAAAAAAAGTATGGCCATTGAAGGGAAAAACAAAACACAGGTGAAAGCAGTCCTGATTTCCTAGAATCAAAATCTGTTCCCTAACTGTATACCGCCATTGCCAATGCCCTAGTTCAGATCCTCACTGCCCATAACTGACCTACCCCAAGAACTTCCTAATTGGTTTTCTTGGTTTCCCTACACCGAGTCTTGCTCTCTCCCCTCACTCTCAATCCATTCTGCGTACAACCACTGGATTCATTACTGAAAACAGGTTGTCTTACCATTCCACCATTCCCTGAATTCCCAGTTTATATATATATACACACATATATATGTGTATATATATATATAAAAGAATTATATAATAATATGTAATCACATAGAATGGGCAACTGTGTAGGACTTTATGGCAAATAGTTTTGCATTCAGTCTCCCTCTGGCTCCATCTTATTATTCGAACTTTATTTTCTAATCATACTGATTTATCTTTTTATGCTTATTTTGTTGCATTGTATGTATTTTGCAATTTGCTTTTAGAAATGTGTTGGGTATGAATTTATTAAATAATTACTCATTCATTTAGGTACAGCTGCAAGCTCCCCACTCTGTGAGGCTATCCTATTCTCCTCCAGGGAATCAGTCACACTTCTTCAGCTACTTTCATATTTGCCTCTATTCAAGCACTTGCCGCATAATGTAATTATTTGTTCCACTTAATTATGACAGGAACTTGTCACAGGGACTCCTGCCATCACTATATATGATCCAGCACTATATATATATATATATATATATATATATATATATATATATATGGGGTGTGTGTGTGTGTGTGTGTGTGTATATATATGCCAGCACCTCACACAGTGGTTAGTGGCACAAAATGAATATTTGTTGAATAAATGAATGGTTCCTGTCTACAGGTAACTAATTTTCTACCTGAGTGTCATTAGGATCAAAAGTAGAGTGAGAAGACAAAGGCTCAATCAGTCGAATATTTACTGAGGCCCTGCTACATGCAGGGTACTGTGCTAGTCACTGGAGAGGGATGAACAAGAGTTTTCTCCAGTCCCCTTATAGTTTAGAACACAGAAGGGAAGAAAGGAAAAAAAAAAAATATATATATATATATATATATTTACAATCTATATGTATACTCTATTTAAAAGTTTCAGTATTTCTTCAATTTTTTTTTTTTTTTTTTGTCTGTGTTGGGTCTTTGCTGTGTGCGGGCTTTCTCTAGTTGTGGCGAGCGGGGGCTACTCTTCACTGCGGTGCACTGGTTTCTCATTGTGGTGGCTTCTCTTGTTGTGGAGCGCGGGCTCTAGGTGCACACGTTCAGTTGTTGTGGCTCACGGGCTTAGTTGCTCCGTGGCATGTGGGATCTTCCCAGACCAGGGATTGAACCTGTGACCCCTGCATTGGCAGGTGGATTCTTAACCACTGCACCACCAGGGAAGTCCCTGTATTTCTTCAATTTTAAGACATGCCCACTCCAACATTTTTTAACGTTTTAAAATTTGTGATGTGTCTTATAATTGAAAAAAAATCAATTGCATACATATATATAATACTATATTATACTATATAACAATTATATTTATAGACCATATTACCTCAGCATGACTAACACAAGAGCCAGGTCTGACTGTGACATTTGTACCTTAACATTGTACAGTACTTTTTATAAATGAAATAATTCATAATTTGATGAAGAAATTTCCTGGATTCTTAATGCCAAATAAGGCTGAACTTAAAAGAATAAGTAATTAATATATTCAGACCCAATCACATTCCCAAAAAAAGATTCCAAGCAAGCTGCAAAATGCTCTCAATTGTAAGATACACCATTGTTTCAATAACTTCTCTATGATTAAAAAATACATATATATTTATATATCACCTAAAATGATTTTTTTCAATTATAAGAAACATCAAAAATTTTAAATGTTAAAAATTTGTGGCAGGGCATGTCTTAAAATTGAAGAAAGACAGAAATTACTTAAATAATTACAAGTATACAAGTCTGCAAGGAAGAAGTACAAAGAGCTACGGTGGCAGTCATGGGGAAAGGACAGGGAAGCCATCTCTGTGCATGTGGCATTTAAGCTGAAGCCTGAGCACTTGTAAGGGAAGAGAGTATAGATGGTGCTGGCCACATGGAAAGATGTACCCTTAACAACAGGAGCTGTGCCAGAGCTACTGGGTGAGGAGACCAAAGTAGAAAATGTCAGCATACTTGTATCTGAGGACAGTATCCCAAGGGATACTATTTGAAGAGATTTGGTAATGTGACTCAGAGCTGTGGAATGTGGTTATTAATTTGGCTATTAATATGAGATCAGTTATATTCAAGGGCTCGTGAATCCTAGGACCCAAAGTTACATAAAGGTATATCTATCTTCACCTTTATATTCCAGGACTTAAAGGCGGTTACTCTAGGCTCTTAGCAGAGAATCTCAGCTTTTAAGATGATAAGACTTGGATTTTGGGAGGGGAAAGATTGTCTCAATGTCTAATAGGTGGAAATTTTCATTTTGAAAGTTCACTGGTAGGTTAGACATGTCCATTTTAAATTGCATTATTTTATGGCTACTGGAAATCAGCCAAAATTGCTTTAGGTATGTCCAGTTTTACTCTTTTAAATCCTTTTATACAAACTTGGCCCAATTTTTCTTGAAACATGTAATAGTTTCCCCCAAACCATGGGGGTTCAAGTCCAGAAAAATTCCTGTGGCATAATTTACAGTCAAAAAATTAAAGCCATAGGAGAAGAACAGGGTTGGGAAAACAATGTCATAGCTAAATCTGTGAGAAAACTAAAAAATACTTTTACATTTGTAAAACAAAATTATGAAAACAGCATACTAAATAAAGATGTTGACCATGCATTTTACACATCAAAATTAGCAATAACAGGTATTATACACTTGCATGCTGTAAGTTTTCAGAATCTCCCTCTCCCCCCACCTCTCTTCTCCAGTATTAATGACATGCTTATAAATTAATTAAGCTTTGTTGCAGATAACACAAATACTTCAAAGCATCTTCTTTCTTTGTCTGCGACTATATCTAAATGACCATGGTCTTTCCAACTTTATGACTCAGAATTGACTCCCATCTCCCCACTGCCAGCTTCCTGATCTCTCCAGGTTTCCAGGTGCCTAGCACATTGAGGTCTCAACCAAGTAACCTCCCTTCCCCCTGGAAGCTATGGGGAACTTTCTAAAGCCCAGTTTTTCTTTCACTTATCTTTCAGTATCTTTCCCAGTTGTTATAAAAATTTCTGTTCCTTTTCTACCATTAGCTTTATTTCCCTTTTTAATATCCCAACTCCCAGTTGCCTTTTTTCTAAGTATCTCCAGAATTATTAGTCACAATTCACATACAATGAAATCTAAAATCTAAGTTATCAAAATGAGCTACAAATTTACTTGATCTGATCTCAAATTTTTATATTGGGATCTCATGTTTGAGGAGATACTATTGTATTTCAATCTTGCCATATGCTTATTATGCAGGCATTAAATACATGTCAAATTAAATATTCCTGTCCAAAATTTTTCTAAATATCCCAAATTTTGACTTTTTTCTTTTCCATTTAGAATAAGACACAGATGCAGCAGGCTCTGAGATAGAAAATTAAGAAATCCTAGGAGAAAAAAATATGGTAGTATGAAAGCAAAAAAGTTCCCATTCGACATAGGGGTCCAGAGTTCAAATCTGCAGTAGATCTGTTTATCTGCTATACAGACAATATTCCAAGAAAAATTCAAGTCCTTAATAACATTTATTCAATTTCATCATCCAAAACAAGAATCAACACTGTAAAAATAATTCTAATGTAAATCAGAAAAATGGAACAAACTATTTTATAAATGTATCTTGGCTTTCAAAACCTTTTAGTGTTATCTTTAAAAATCTTGACAGGTTTATTTTTTTCAGTCTTGACAAGCATTCCATAAAGCTTAAGAAGTTATTTACAAATGTAGGAAATAAACTTCATTTCTGTTGACTTATTATTTTTAAAATAATTCATGTATAAAATATTTTTCTATCATTTTACAGTAGACATGAAGACATGTAAAAAGCAGTAGGAAGCTCAAGTAAGTGAAGTTTTAGAAATTAATTCCAAGTATGTTCTAATAGCAGATATAAAAAAAGAAAATGAAAATTATGTTAACTTGGAATGTCAAGAGTTCACAGTAAACCTACTAAACTTCTTAAATTCTCCACACATCTAAAGCTATAATTCACACCTCTCCCTACTCTCATCAATTTAAAAAAATGCTATGCTAATTTTAAAGACTCTTTCTTTTTTCCAAACTGGTTTAGGAAATGAAGATTCTGCACTTCAAATATTCTAAATTAGAATTACTAAATCATTCTTCTCTGAAACAAAATTTCTTTCGTCCACCTACCAAAATCTATTTGTTCTTTCTTTGGGGTAATATTCCCCAGAGAAATTAAAGAACATTAATTCAATTTCTTTACCCTCTTTTTAGGAATTCTGCTTTTAAAAAATTACAGTGAAAATTTAACACCATAATAAAAATGAAACAAAACAGAGAAATTGATAGTTTCACCAGTAAAAAGTGTTTTTTATACATCTATTTAATTTTATTTGACTGAGTTTTGTTTATTTTCTTGGATTTTTTTTTTTAAGGAAATATGGAAATCCACCTGACCAAGCTCTAGAAATGTCTCCTACTTACATATTCCTACAAGCTTTAACCGACTTCCTGGGCCCATTCTACAAGGATTATTACATTTCTCCTTCATATTCTTTTAACAGAAAAGTTTATAAATACATTTTTACTCTCTTGTTAAAATTAGCCACCTCCTTCTTTTTGAAACTGAATTTTTGTCTCACACTTTGATTTTCCTGCTTCCAGGCCAACCCAGATCCTTGGCGTCTAGACTACCTGTACTGACTTCTCTCCCCTGCTCCTTCCCCCTAGAGGTAGGTGTTTCCCAAAGCTCTCCTACTACACTCCAGTTCTCAGAGTTTAATTTCACTGCTATACCTCAATTACCATTTTTTTAAGAAGATAATTTCCAAATCTGTGATCTCTTTACTGAATACAAGGTCTCTTTCTGTCTACCTTCTAAACTTTTCTACTTGGGCATTACCCTCTCAACCTAAAGCCCAATAAAATTATCACTTTCCCCTCAAAACTGGCTTCTCCTTCTAATTTCTCTTTTTCTGCTCATGGTAGTTCATTTCTCATTTGTTTTCCCCATTAAGGTTTAAGCGTCAAGCCTCCTTTGTCTGCATTTTCTCTGTCACATCCCCAATCCAAGCTGTCATTAATTCTTTTCAGTCCTTCCTTCAAGAGTTCTCACACCTATACCTTTCTTTTCATTTCCACAATGACCCTGTCCATTGGGCTGTCATCATTAATGACATCAGTAATGACTGTTGGGTATAAATACTAAATAAACAAGGTCATGCATACCTAAACTATAAATAATCTCTGACTTGGCCTCTCTTATTTTAGTTTCTCACATACTCCATCAATTCTGCTCTCCACTACAAAATAAATCTCCCTAACATGTCACCATGATTTCACTCTTTAGTTAGATTTCCAAGCTTTCCTTCCCAATACTTTCCAACAGGAGAAAATACCTACCTCATTTATATTGTCTAGTCCCTGATCTGCTAATCCATCCTATTTGGTTGCCTTGGAAAGCCTTTCCCACTGTCCTTACCTAAATCTTGCACATCTTTAAAGGGCCAGCTCAGATACCTCATCCTCCATGGCCTTTTCTTAGAATGGGTGACTTTTCCTTCTTGGAACATATTGCATTAATAGTCTGCCCAAATCTAAATGGTATTCTATAAATGCTTAAATTGGTTTTAACCACGATCATTTTGACATCTATGATAAATACTAAATAAACAAGGTCATGCATACCTTACTAGATAATTTTGAGTTTTCACCAACATATTCTTTAGAGGATTTAGTCAAAAACTAGAATTATTTAGCATTTTGAGTTATATATGTTTTATTTAACAAGTGCGTGAAAATTCTTAAGCATTTGCATAAAAGGTTAAATGATTATTTTGTAATCTATTTCTTATTAAAGTTTTATACATTACTTTCTCATTGTTCCTGAAGTTGTTGTCCTATATGTATAATAAATAGAAATGTGGAAAAAAGAAAGAAAAAAAATTAGCCTGCCCAACTCCTATAGAAGCTCAGCAGGGCAGAATAGAAAAACATTCAACTAGGCACCAAAGCACCCCAGTCTAAGCACAACTCTGCTATTAATCTACCTTAGAACCCTCATTACAAGTCACTTTACTTCTCCAAGCTTTGAGTTCTCACTTAAAAAAATAAACAAATAAAAAGAAAAAAGAGGGAAGGACTAAGAGATCTCAGCTTTAGAGATGCAATGACCCAACTGCCTTATGATATTCTAATGCCAGTGTGAATTGAACATTTACAATAAAGCTCATCTCCAAAAGCTAATTATAAGTGCCTTAGAGATACACAACTTTTCCTACTTGTTGGTGCCACAGTGCCTAATATGACACTTTGCATTTTGTAGTCCCCTGAGAAATATTTTGCTGACTGTTGGGTATGAAACCTATTGAAGGCAGCATGTTTCCTAAGTTAAAAGAGCCTAAGTTAGAACTCAGGGCCTTTGAAACCAAGTTCTAAGTTCGATGCTCTAAGGATGCTAAGCCATCAAGGGACACTTCTCCTCATAGCCTTTTGGAAAAGCAATTATAAATAACTAAAATCAAGATTAGAATGAAGACCTAGACTCTAGGATCCTAGCATAGGAAACTGAAATTTTAACCTGATTTTCTCCCACTTACTAGCCATATAGATTAACTTCTGATGTGGTCTTCTTGCCCCAAAAAGACTGAAAACTACCTGCCATGCTCATTAAGAAAAAGCCATCTGTAAAGGGTAAAATATTGTAAAATGCAAGGTTATTATTATTGTCTAATAAATCCAACTGGTATCCTGTACTTAATCTCAGATCTACAAAGGCTAACATCATCCACCCAGGCCTTCTGCTACCAGAGGATGCTTGATGGCACTCACTCATCATCAGTGAAATCATTTAAAGATACACATTTTTTTTATTTAAGATACATATTTCTAAACATAAGAATTTTGCTCTAAGGAAAGGGAAGCAGGTGCATTCTCCCAAATGGAGAACGTTTTCTGTAAAAACAGGATTAAAAAGATCATATGTTAAGCTAGGAAAATTTGAACTTTCACACTCTTCTGAGATATAGATGTCAACATTTTTGTGCTTTTTAATTTTTGCCAACGCAACCAAATCACTGATTTGGGAAAGACAACTATACACCACAGTTTTAAAAAATCAATTTCTTCTAATCGACTATTTTTTCCCCTCAAAGGAATTATATGCATGGGTTATTTCATGACAAACAAGAAAACACCTTTCATTTTTTGATGTATATGGCACCATTCATGACATTGGTGCTCATGTCTTAAAGACTGTAACTTGCTCATAAATATAAATCAGTTGTTTCTGCAGAGCCACGTAATGCTACTGCCATCTGCTTACCCCCAGTACCTAATGAGGCATGAGACAGACTCTGAGCACAATCTAGTTGTTTACTTTCCTCTGGCCAATAAAGAAAAAGAGAAAAGTATTAGAGTCTATATTTACTATATCGTAGAAGAAACGGGCATGGGGGGGGGAACAAAAGGTCTTCAATATTAAAATGCCTGGGAGTGTTTTCTATAACAAGACAAAAGTAAGTGACGATGAACAAAAAGGAATTAGGGCAATGGTCCTATCTATCAGAAGTATCAAGATGAAGGGCAGAATACGTACCTGTAGCTGCTAAAGACGCTGTCCTCATGCCTCTGAGATCCTCTTAGTTATCACAGAGGACCCTTTTATGTGAACATAGAATAGAGAACAGTCTTAAGAAAGAAAACAATTGCCTCTTAACAGAGGGCACAAAAAAGAGAGAAATCTTGCTATGCAAATAAACCTAGATTTGGAAATATCTTCTTAAAAATGGAAACACCTAAAGCTTGGTTTAGGTAGGGAGAGAGTAAAAGGACAAAATAGGTAATTAAACAGTTAATCCCACTAGGGGACTGTGTGTAAAGAAAAAAGTATGGGAGTCCCCTGTAAGTTAATATCACTCAAGAAAGCAGGTTTGCTTAGCAACAAAACCATGCAACAGAGCATGAGACATGCCCCAAAACAATAAAACAATGGTGGAATAAGACCCACATCCTGCCCAGCTCAGTAAGTTAATGACATGCTCTCTGCACACATAAAAAACAATAATTTATAGAAAGGTGACATTTCAAAGTGAAAGATCCTCATTGTACTGAGACCTGAAATAATTTTTCCATAGTGCCATGACAGTCCTGGCTTGACCATCTAGGGACACGAAAACTCCCCCACCCAGCCTGGAGGAGGAGGCTGAGTAGACATCATGCTGAAGCATGATGTCTACTCAAGAATGAGGAAGAAGGTGGTCTTTTCCCCCCTCCCCATTTTTCCTTTGATTATAAAACTGTGGCCCACTAAGTTCTCAGGCGCCTGCCTGCTTGTAAGACTCACAAGCATCCTAATCTAACAAATCACTTCTTCTCTATCACTTTGCCTCTCGCTGAATTCTTTCTATGCTCAGATATAAAGAACCGGAGCTCCTCAGAGCCTCCCCCTCCAGAACACCACCTAGTGGTTTCAGTTTTGCAAAGAAAATGCTAACTCTGGAAGCAATAACATTTTCACCATGTAGTAATTTAAAATACACTGATTATTTTGAAGAGTATTTAAGAGGAATGTGAAACCGCTCTGGTAAAACTTTTACATATTTTTATTGAAAAACAGCATTGATAATAACGAAGACCCTTCCCATTCCAGGTCTTCAGCAGCAGCAGGGCAAACAGTGGTGGTCTTCTGCTCCTTTTTTGATTGGGTTATTTGGTTTTTTTTGTTATTGAGTTGTATGAGCTGTTTGTATATTTTAAAAATTAAGCCCTTGTTGGTCATATCATTTACAAATATTTTCTCCCAGTCCTTAGGTTTTCTTTTAGTTTTCTTTATGGTTTCCTTTGCTATACAAAAGCTTATAAGTTGATTAGGTCCTATTTGTTTATTTTTGCTTTTATTTCTATTGCCTAGGGAGACTGACCTAAGAAAACACTGGTACAATTTATGACAGAGAATGTTTTGCCTATATTCTCTTCTAGCGGTTTTATGATATCATGCCTTATATTTAAGCCTTTAAGTTATTTTGAGTTAACAATGGGCACCCAGACTCCATCTTGCACAACCCCCAGTTGTGGCCCATTCCATACTCCAGCCCCTTTGGCCTGTCTCTGTGCAGCCAGCCCCAGTGCCCTGCCCGATTTGTCAGCTGAAGCCTGAGTTTCAGCACCCAGCCCCCTGCACATCAGCAGACAAAGGTCTTGGGCTGGGGAGTGCAGCAAGGTGGCCAGGAGCATCTGTGCTGATCTTGCTCTGTTCTGCTTGCCACAAGCCCATTGCTGCACTCGTCTCTGAAACTCTGAAGCTCCCAATCTGCCCTATCTGTCCCAGGCACTGAAGGGGGTTCCCAGGGTGAGGGAACTTTTACTCTTTCACAGCCCTCTCAGGGGCGCAGCTCCCATCCTGATTCCCTTTTCTTTTTCTTTCATCCTACCTGGGGTTACATGGTGGTCTTTCTTGCAACATTGGTTCTATGAGATCTTCTGCCAGTGCTCAGTAGGCGTTCTGTGAGAATTGTTCCACATGTATTTGTGGTAGGAGATGAACTCCATGTCCTTCTATTCCACCATCTTGATCACTACCTGAAAGTATTCTATATTTTGATTTGCTACTTGGGAATATAGAAGGAAAAAAATACACCAAGATGTACATTTGAAAATTTGTACATTTTACTGTATGTTACTGTATTAATTTCTTTTTATTTAACATCCTTATTGGAGTATAACTGCTTTACATTGCTGTGCTAGGTTCTGCTGTACAACAAAGTGAATCAGCTATACATAAAAATATATCCCCATATCCCCTCCCTCTTGCGTCTCCCTCCCACCCTCCCTATCCCACCCCTCTAGGTGGTCAGAAAGCACTGAGCTGATCTCCCTGTGCTATGCAGCTGCTTCCCACTAGCTATCTATTTTACATTTGGTAGTGTATCTATGTCCTTGCCACTCTCTCAGCCAGTCCCAGCTTACCCTTCCCCCTCCCTGTGTCCTCAAGTCCATTCTCTAGGTCTGCATCTCTTTTCCAGTCCTGCCCCTAGGTTTTTCAGAACCGTTTTTTTTTTTTAGATAACATATATATGTGTTAGCATACAGTATTTGTTTTTCCCTTTCTTACTTACTTTACTCTGCATGACAGACTGTAGGTCCACCCACCTCACTACAAATAACTCAATTTCGTTTCTTTTTATGGCTGAGTAATATTCCATTGTATATACGTGCCACATCTTCTTTATCCATTATTCTGTCAATGGACACTAAGGTTGCTACCGTGTCCAGGCTATTGTAAATAGTGCTGCAATGAACATTGTAGTACACGACTCTTTTTGAACTATGGTTTTCTCAGGGTATATGCCAGGTAGTGGAATTCCTAGGTAACATGGTAGTTCTATTTTTAGCTTTTTAAGGCACCTCTATACTATCCACCATAGTGGATGTATCAATTTACATTTCCATCAACAGTACAAGAGGATTCCCTTTTCTCCACACCCTCTCCAGCCTTACTGTTTGTAGATTTTTTGAAGATGGCCATTCTGACCAGTGCGAGGTGATATATCATTGTAGTTTTGATTTGCATTTCTCTAATGATTAGTGATGTTGAGCATCCTTTCATGTGTTTGTTGGCAATCTCTATATCTTCTTTGGAGATATGTCTATTAGGTCTTCTGCCCATTTTTGGATTGGGTTGTTTGTTTTTTTGATATTGAGATGCATGAGCTGCTTGTATACTTTGGAGATTAATCCTTTGTCAGTTGCTTTGTTTGCAAATATTTTCTCCAATTCCGAGGGTTGTCCTTTTGTCTAGTTTATGGTTTCCTTTGCTGTGCAAAAGCTTTTAAGTTCAGTCGGCCTCATATGTTTATTTTTATTTCCATTTCTCTAGCAGTTGGGTCAAAAAGGATCTTGCTGTGATTTATGTCATACAGTGTTCTGCCTATGTTTTCCTCTAAAAGTTTGATAGTGTCTGGCCTTACATTTAGGTCTTTAATCCCTTTTGAGTTTATTGTTGTGTATGGTGTTAGGGAGTGTTCTAATTTCATTCTTTTACACATAGCGGTCCAGTTTTCCCAGCACCACTTATTGAATAGGTTGTATTTCTCCATTGTATACTCTTGCCTTCTTTATCAAAGATAAGGTGACCATATGTACATGGGTTTATCTCTGAGCTTTTTATCCTGTTCCATTGATCTATATTTCTGTGTTTGTGGCAGTACCATAATGTTCTGATTACTGTAGCTTTGTAGTATAGTCTAAAGTTAGGGAGCCTGATTCCTCCAGCTCTGTTTTTTTTCCCCAAGACTGCTTTGGCTATTTGGGGTCTTTTGTGTTTCCATACAAATTGTAAAATTTTTTGTTCTAGTTCTGTGAAAAATGCCATTGGTAGTTTGATAGAGATTGCACTGAATCTGTAGATTGCTTTGGGTAGTAGAGTCATTTTCACAATGTTGATTATTCCAATCCAAGAACATGATATCTCTCTACATCTGTTTGTATCATCTTTAATTTCTTTCATCAGTGTCTTATAATTTTCTGCATACAGGTCTTTTGTCTCTCTAGGTAGGTTTATTCCTAGGTATGTTATTCTTTCTGTTGCAGTGGTAAATGGGAGTGTTTCCTTAATTTCTCTTTCAGATTTTTTTTTTTTTTTTTTTTTTGCTGTACACGGGCCTCTCACTATTGTGGCCTCTGCCATTGCGGAGCACAGGCTCCGGACGTGCAGGCTCAGGGGCCGTGGGTCACGGGCCCAGCTGCTCCGCGGCATGTGGGATCTTCCCAGACCAGGGCAAGAACCCACCTCCCCTGCATCGGCAGGCACACTCTCAACCACTGTGCCACCAGGGAAGCCCTCTCTTTCAGATTTTTCATCATTAGTGTATAGGAATGCCAGAGATTTCTGTGCATTAATTTTGTATCCTGCTACTTTACCAAATTCATTGATTCACTCTAGTAGTTTTCTGGTAGCATCTTTGAAATTCTCTATGTATAGTATCATGTCATCTGCAAACAGTGACAGTTTTACTTCTTTTCCTGTTTCGATTCCTTTTATTTCTTTTTCTTCTCTGATTGCTGTGGGAAAAACTTCCAAAACTACGTTGAATAATAGTGGTGAGAGTGGGCAACCTTGTCTTGTTCCTGATCTTAGTGGATGTGGTTTCAGTTTTTCACCACTGGGAATGATGTTGGCTGTGGATTTGTCATATATGGCCTTTATTATGTTGAGGTAAGTTCCCTCTATGCCTACTTTCTGGAGGGTTTTTATCATAAATGGGTGTTGAATTTTGTTGAAAACTTTTTCTGCATCTATTGAGATGATCACATGGTTTCTCTCCTTCAATTTGTTAATATGGCTTATCACATTGATTGATTTGCATATATTGAAGAATCCTTGCATTCCTGGGATAAACTCCACTTGATCATGGTGTATGACCCTTGTAATGTAATATTGGATTCTGTTTGCTAATATTTTGTTGAGGATTCTTGCATCTGTGTTCATCAGTGATACTGGCCTGTAGTTTTCTTTTTTTGTGACATCTTTCACTGGTTTTCATATCACGATGATGGTGGCCTCATAGAATGAGTTTGGGAGTGTTTCTCCTTCTGCTATATTTTGGAAGAGTTTGAGAGGCATAGGTTTTAGCTCTTCTCTAAATGTTTGATAGAATTCACCTGTGAAGCCATCTGGTCCTGGCCTTTTAATTATTGGAAGATTTTAATCACAGTTTCAATTTCAGTGCTTGTGATTGGTCTGTTTATATTCTCTATTTCTTCCAGGTTCAGTCTCAGAAGGTTTTGCTTTTCTAAGACTTTTTCCATTTCTTCCAGGTTGTCCATTTTATTGGCATATAGTTGCTTGTAATCTCTCATGATCCTTTGTATTTCTGTAGTGTCAGTTGTTACTTCTCCTTTTTCATTTATAATTCTGTTGATTTGAGTTTTCCTTTTTTTCTTGACGAGTCTGGCTAATGGTTTATCAATTTTGTTTACCTTCTCAAAGAACAAGCTTTTAGTTTTATTGATCTTTGCTAGTGTTTCCTTCATTTCTTTTTCATTTATTTCTGATCTGATCTTTATGATTTCTTTCCTTCAGCTAACTTAGAGGTTTTTTGTTCTTCTTTCTCTAATTGCTTTAGGTGCAAGGTTACGTGGTTTATTTGAGATGTTTCTTGTTTCTTGAGGTAGTATTGTATTGCTATAAACTTCCCTCTTAGAAGTGCTTTTGCTGCATCCCACAGGTTTAGGATTATCATGTTTTCATTGTCATAGTTATTTTTTGATTTCCTTTTGATTTCTTCAGTGATCTCTTGGTTATTTAGTAGTGTATTGTTTAGTCCCCATGTCTTTGTATTTTTTCCAGTTTTTTTCCTGTAATTGGTACCTAGTCTCATAGCGTTGTGGTCAGAAACAATACTTAATATGATTTCAATTTTCTTAAATTTACCAAGGCTTGATTTGTGACCCAAGATATGACCTATCCTGGAGAATGTTCCATGAGCACTTGAGAAGTGTATTCTGTTTTTTTTGGATGGAATGTCCTATAAATAAAGTACATCTTGTTTAATGTCTCATTTAAAGCTTGTGTTTCCTTGTTTACTTTCATTTAGGTTGATCTGTCCCTTGGTTAAAGTGGGGTGTTAAAGTCCCCTACTATGATTGTGTTACTGTTGATTTCCCCTATTATGGCTGTTAGCATTTTCCTTATGTATTGAGGTGCTCCTAAGTTGGGTGCATAAATATTTACAATTGTTATATATTCTTCTTGGATCGATCCCTTGATCATTATGTATTGTCCTTCTTTGTCTCTTCTAATAGTCTTTATTTCAAAGTCTATTTTGTCTGATATGAGAATTGCTACTCCAGCTTTCTTTTGATTACCATTTGCATGGAATATCATTTTTCATCCTCTCACTTTTGGTCTGTATGTGTCCCTAGGTCTGAAGTGGGTCTCTTGTAGACAGCATATATATGGGTCTTGTTTTTGTATCCATTCAGCCAGTCTATGTCTTTTGGTTGGAGCATTTAATCCATTTACATTTAAGGTAATTATCGATATGTATGTTCCTATTACCATTTTCTTAATTGTTTTGAGTTTCTTATTGTAGGTCTTTTCCTTCTCTTGTGTTTCCTGCCTAGAGAAGTTCCTTTAGCATTTGCTGTAAAGCTGGTTTGGTGGTGCTGAATTCTCTTAGCTTTTGTTTGTCTGTAAAGGTTTTAATTTCTCTGTCGAATCTAAATGAGATCCTTGCTGGGTAGAATAATATTGGTTGTAGGTTTTTCCCTTTCATCACTTCAAATTTGTCTTGCCACTCCCTTCTAGCTTGCAGAATTTCTGATGAGAGATCAGCTGTTAACCTTATGGGGATTCCGTTCTATATTATTTGTTGCTTTTCTCTTGCTGCTTTTAATAATTTTTCTTTGTATTTAATTTTTGAAAGTTTGATTAATATGTGTCTTGACATGTTTCTCCTTGGATTTATCCTGTATAGGACTCTCTGTGCTTCCTGGACCTGATTGACTATTTCCTTTCCCATATTAGGGAAGTTTTCAAATATAATCTCTTCAAATATTTTCTCAGTCCCTTTTTATCTTCTTCTGGGACCCCTATAATTTGAATGTTGGCATGCTTAATGTCGTCCCAGAGGTCTCTGAGACTGTCCTCAATTCTCATTCTTTTTTCTTTATCCTGCTCTATGGTAGTTTTCAGTATTTTATCTTCCAGGTCACTTATCCATTCTTCTGCCTCAGTTATTCTGCTATTGGTTCCTTCTAGAGAATTTTTAATTTCATTTATTGTGTTGTTCATCACTGTTCATTTGCTCTTTAGTTCTCTAGGTCCTTGTCAAATGTTTCTTGTATTTTCTCCATTCCTTTTCCAAGATTTTGGATCATCTTTTCTGTTATTACTCTGAATTCTTTTCCAGGTAGACTGCCTATTTCCTCCTCATTTTTTAGGTCTGGTGGGTTTTTACCTTGCTCCTTCAACTGCAGTGTGTTTCTCTGTCTTCTCATTTTGCTTAACTTACTGTGTTTGGTGTCTCCTTTTTGCAGGCTGCATGTTCGTAGTTCCCGTTGTTTTTGGTGTCTGCCCCCGTGGCTCAGGTTTGTTCAGTGGGTTGTGTAGGCTTCCTAGTGGAGGGGACTGGTGCCTGTGTTCTGGTGGATGAGGCTGGATCTTGTCTTTCTGGTTGGCAGGTCCACATCTGGTGGTGTGTTTCGGGGTGTCTGTGGTCTTATTATGATTTTAGGCAGCCTCTCTGCTAATGGGTGGTGTTGTGTTCCTGTCTTGCTGGTTGTTTGGCATAGGGTGTCCAGCACTATATCTTGCTGGTCGTTGAGTGGAGCTGCGTCTTAGCGTTGAGACTGAGATCTCTGGGGAGCTCTCACTGACTCATATTACGTGGGGCCGGGAGGTCTCTGGTGGTCCAATGTTCTGAACTCGGCTGTCCCACCTCAGAGGCTCAGGCCTGACACCTGGATGGAGCACCAAGGCCCTGTCAGCCACACAGCTGAAGAAGGGGATCAAATTTCTCAACAGATGTAGCTACACACATTTGTATAATTTGTCGCTCTGCAATTAAGGCAGTTTCTCCAGAGCTGCACTAATCACTGCACCTGTGAACTGCTGGTATTGGAGGGTCTCCTGTGGAGGTGTGGGGTGGCTCTGCCTCACTGTGGGGACAAAGACACTAGTGGCAGTAGTTCTGGGGAGTACTTATTGGTATGAGCCCTCCTGGAGACCGCCATTTTCTCACCTGCTGTATTAATTTCTATCACACCCTAACAACCACAAATTCAGCAGCTTAAAACAACCATTCTATAAGTAAGAAGTCCAGGTTGCCTTGACTGGTTTCTCTGTTCCAGGTATCACAGGGCTAAAATCAAAATGTTGGCATGTTAACCTCCTATAGGAGGCTCTCAGAAGAATCCCCTTCCAAGTTCATTCAGGTTGTTGGCAGAATCCAATTCCTCGCTGCTGTAGAACTGAGGTTCCCATTTCCTTCCTGGCTCCTGGCTAAAAGCCACCCTTAGCTCTTGAAGCCTCTTTCTCCTCTTTGCTCAAGGGCTCCTGCATATCAGAGCCAGGGACAGTGTATCAAATCCTTCTCATGCTTGGAATCTCTCTGACATCACCTCTTGCAGCATCTCCTCTGTTTTCCTTTTCTGCCACATCTCTGACTGACTCTTCTGCCTTCTCTTTTGCTTTAAAGGGCTCATGTTATTACCCTGGGTTTACCTGGATAATCCAGTATAATCTCCTTACTTTAAGGTCCGTAACCTTAAGTACATCTGCAAGTCCTTTATGATGTGCAAAATAACATATTAAACAGGATCTGGGGATTAAAGTGTGGACATCTTTGGGAGGAAGGACATTATTTGAACAGCCACAGTTATTCCCAATCATTTTTTAATATAGTAACATGAAAAGACAGCTTGCTTTTACTGCGGAAACTAGGAGTGGGCTTGTGCACCTTATCTTTAGCCTAGACTTCTATCCCATTTGGTCTTACTCCAACTTTGTTCTTGACTCACTTTGTGGTCTCAAGAAAATAGAATATTCATAGCCTACCCCTCCTAATTTCGTCTGTATCATCACAGATATTATTGACTGAAACATGTGCTTCTAAATCCACTGAGTTACTACATGCTAACAGTAACATGACATGAAAAAGTATTTCTGGTATATAAAACTACATTTCTATAGCTACAAACCCCTCCAACCAAATGCATTTTATATGCTTAGTTTTGACTTAATTCAACACAATTCACTCTAGTCAGTTCTACTGGTCAGATAATATACCCTCTTTAAACATTAAGAACAATATTTCACTATTACCTAGGCACTGTGTTAAAATAGATTATGCAACTTTGCTTTCAAAGAGCAAATATGTTTAAGAAGTTACTTGCATATTGGTTTACTCATTCTAATTTAGTTCAAAAGTCATCCTTGTAACTGTTATTTTTACTTGAAGATTTATGGAGAAAAAAATCACCCAAACTACTTGGTAATTTATGCAGTTGTGCTGTCAAAATCTGACGTACTTTCAACTTCCAAAGCACGTATGTTCTTGTGCTGTTTTCCACAAAATCCAGCATCAAATAAAGACAACAGTAATTTTGACTTGATTGCACTATAATTATTTAAATATCCTTAATTTTATGCTCTGGCCTAATTTACATATTTGTTGTTATCATTAAAAGCGATTATTATAGATAATGTACCTAAAGTATTTCCATTAATTGGAAAATGCAGTTCTTGAACAATAATAATCATAACAAAAACAACTCAGTATGAAGGCCACTATGGCAATGTAGCTGTACTTATTATCAACATGAATCATGACTGAGTACCATCATCTCAGATTTAGTGGTCCCCTTCCAACTTCACATGATCACTCCACAGTGGATATGACCACTGCTTGACCAGGGACCATGTCAGTAAGCCAAGTCATCCTTCCTGACACCATGTAAGTAAGGCAAATTCTCAGATGGAGATCAATACCTTAAAAACACCCACTTCTGCTGAAGCAGGGATTTGCTTACTGCAGCTGCTCAGCAGGGCTCTGCACCTCTTATCAATCAAGGAGGAGCTGCAACATTTCCTGCCCTCTGCAGGAAACAGAGTCTTTAGCTGAGATTTATCAGCAGGGATTCTAGCAGTTCCACCAGATAAGAAAAAAATTCAGGGTCAAGGAGAAAAGGAAAAGGTGAAAAGGAAGGCAAAAGAGGAGACAGGAGTACAAATAAGGAATTAGAGACACTTTATCATAGACCTCTTTGCAGCACATTACATGAGGTTTCAGCAGGAAGCTTCTGAGGGGATTGGAGAATCTTTCAATATTAGGCATAAAAAACACTTCGGAAAAATATTGTCCCTTATAGGAAAAGAAGCTTTAAATAGGAGGAAGTATAAAAATTATTTAAATGCTAAACATTTTATTAACTTTGATTTTCACCAAGAGGTCATTTATTCTCTGAACATAAAAGCAGCCAAAACCTGAACTAACACTGCTGTTATAAAAGTGGAATATACCTAGTTAAAGATTATCAAGTTGCTTTCATTCAATTCTAACTTAAATTTTAGGGTAATTAAACAATTGGATTAAGTCATTATCAAACTTTTGAAAGCCTAGAGAATATTGTGACAGCGCCCAAACCCTAGGAAAGTAGAAACATAATAATGCCTGTCTTTCAAAGTGAAAAAAATGCCAGCCCAAAAAAAAAAAAAAAGATTATATGGTTCTAATAGAAGTTTAGAATTGTCCACCAATTTATTAAACTTAATGTTTTTATCATCTCATTCTTCTTTTCTGAAATAGGTAGGTATATCTTTTTTCTAAAGAAAAAGATTTTTATATTACTTAAAAGGTAAAAATTTAGTTAGATAAAACCTATCTAGAAAGCCAAGTGATATGTTGAAATAAGAAATTATGCCACAGATCTGATTCCTAGCTCTGACAGTTATCAAACACTATTACTAGCTTAGGGTGACAATAATATGTTATAAAACTTAAGCTCTGAAAAAAAAAGCAATTTCAGATCTAGCTAAGAAGAATAAAATATTATTTTTTAAAGGGAAATATATGTGAATTACAGTGGAAGAATTAAAAAATAATTTAACTTCTAACCATGATCTTAACTCTACTCACATTGCTCAAACACAACAGACAATTCTACCTGTCAATGAAATCTGAGTCAGTACTGCTATATTGTACCCAGTGGTCATAACACGCTCTTCTATGACCCACAATAAACTCAAGGTATTGAATATAGTCAACACAGTGACTTCACAACCCATATATCACAGAGGGAAAAAAATGTCCTATAAGCTATGAGACAATTCACAAAGATGTCAGAAAATCTTAGAGAACCTAACCGCCCCATCAGGGATGTAGGATTTACAGTCAGGATACACCTACTACCCTCTCCCTATCACTACTAAAAAGAAAAAGTAAAAGACAGAGTGACAGAAAGGTAGAAAGAAAAACAAAACAAAAAAAGCTTCCAAGCTTATAAAAGAGGGGGGTTTCTTCACTTGATTAATAAAAAAGAATACCCTGCCAAGTTTCCAGTGTTCATTTCATCATTTAATTTCACACAAAGCAGATCTTAACTTTGCATAAATTCTATAATTTCTAGCCTATAGCTGGAAGAAACAGGACCCCCTGCCAAACATCAGCCCAGGAAAGTTGGATTTGCCTGAGTGTCAGCATGAACAACACAGCTGAAACTTAATATTAAATCTGGCCTCTTCTCTGATCCTTAAAAATCATGTGGGTCAGGTGAAGTCACTTTGAAATTGCTGAAAGCAAGATTTCATTCACCATGAAACAGAAGTTATGTTAGAAGAAGGGGAAATGAGGAAGCCACGAAAAATTTGTTGAAGGCCGAATAAATTTTTTGTACTAGCAACATATTAAAGAGCCCAACTGATTTGAGAGCATAAAGAATCTACTTTAATCTTGTCTTTTCATAGGAATAAGCCCTTCAGAGATATTATTTCCTGAGTGTTTACGCTGAGCTGCCAAGAAACAACCAAAGGAAGAGGAAGGCTAGATAAAGAACAAGAAGAAAGTCAAGGAGATGCCAGTGCTGGCTAATTTCAACCTCAAATGTTGGATTCACTATGAGAAAGTGTCTGAATATGTTTTGTCTTCCTCGTAAATATTTATGTATACTAATCCACTTCTTCACAGCATCTGTTCCCTAGTCAATTCTGTAAACTTTCCCTGGGTGTCCTTAGGAGAGCATTCCTCCCTTTTTTTCTGGAGGGTTCCAATGCCTGACTGTCATTCTTACATTTGATCACAACAAGTATACAGTAGCTAAATCTGTTTACAACAATTGGACGTATTAGAACCAGTGGGCCCTTTAATCGTAAATTATTCCCCTGTTTCTGCACAAAACATGCCCAGTACAAACTAAAGTGTCAAGACGCCTCATCCAGAGAGTGACATGGCAACACCGGTTGCTCTGACCTCTGCCCCACCACAAGAAGACCAACTAGCAACTATGCATAGATAAGACACCACTGTGAAAATTCTAGAATGGGAGGCGGGGGGGCAGAGAGAGAGGCTGAAGCACGCCCCTGGACCACAGCGACCTGGAGGACCACACAGGAAGGTAAGAAGAGCGGCTACCCTCTGACCGCGTCCACCTTCCCTGAGGCTGGCTCGGCACAGCGTCATTCCGCGCTGGGGAGAGGGCTGACCTGGGTCCGCCGCTCCTCCGGTGGGGAAGACAGAGCCCAGGCTGGACCTGCAGCTCCCCCAGCCTGTGCAGCAGCTCCCGGGAGGCCCAGTTGGGTCTCGCCTCCCAGAGATCACTGGGGAGATCTGCGGGGCTTAACCACTGAGGGGCTGACAGACACATAGATGGCGGATGACTTACAGCAACCAACGCTCGGATCCTGGCTGACCGCAATCCTCCCCACAGCCGCGGAGCCCAGCCGGTAGCCCTTCTCTGGCCAGGGAGCTCAGTGGGCAGTTCTGCCTGATTCAAGTCACCAAGCAGCGAGCCCGCTTCATGACCCCACTCAGGGAGGGAACTGAATTCACGGCCCCGCTTCACCGCCGACTCTAGCGTCGCATCTCGCGAGAGGAGGAAACCTGAGCAGAGGCTCTGAGCAGCTGCGGAGCCCACCCTACAGTCCTGCTGCTGCCAGGCACCCGGCCAGCAGTCCCGCCCAACTGTTAAGTATAGCCTGTGGCCCCCCCATAACCAAGCAGCCTGAACAGTGACCCTGGGCAGCGCAGACCATAACCCCTCCCAGCAGCAGAGCCCAGCCCAGGCTTTGACCAATTGCTGAACGCAGGCTATATTCTCGCCCAGGCAGAAAGCTCAGCCAGTGACTCTACCCAATCGTGGAGCAAAGCTGGCAGCCCCAACTGATAAGGGAACCTAGACAGCAACCCCGTCTGACCGTGGAGCACAGTCTCAAGTCCCACCCAACTGCAGGATACACCTGGAGGCCCCACCGAACCAGAGAGCCTGACCAGTGACCTTGCCCAACAGAGGAGCACGGTCAGCAGTCAACCTGATCGTGAAGCCCAGCCCAACTTCAGGGCATAGTCTGCATCCCTGCCAGATCTCAGAGCACACCTGAAGGTCTTATCCAACCTCAAAGCCCCGCCTTTGGTCCCACCTGAACACCAAGGACATCCAGCAGCACCATCAGGTTGGGGATCACAGTCTAAGACTCCACCTGACTAGGAGCGATTTCAGAGCCAGCCTGTAGCCCTGCCTAATTGAAGAGTCCAACCAGTGACACCACCCTGCAAGGGAAAGCAGCCAGCAAACTGGACTTACCAGAGGTGCAGAACCCAGCTAGTGGCCCCAGCTGACTGCAGAGCACAGCCAGCAGCCCCCACAATTAGGGAGCCCACCCAGCAACCCTGTTTGAACATGGAACCCAGCCAGTGGCATCCCCTGACCTCAGAGCATGGGCAGTAGCTTTGCCCAAATGGAGACTCTGAAAGTGAGCCCCACTTGCCCAAGGACACTACTAGCTGACCCATCCAGTACTCCAAGCTGAGCTGACTGGTAAAGGACTATCCCTGCCAAAGCGAATCTATAAAGTCTGGAAGAAAAGACCGCTTACTCAAATGTGCAGATACCAATGCAAGCATTTGACAAAATTCAATACCTACTTATGACAAAAACTCTCAACAAATTGAATCTAAAGGAATGTACCTCAACATAGTAAAGCCATATATGACAAGCCCACAGCTAACATCACATTCAAGAGTGAAAGATTGAAAGCTTTTCCTCTAAGATCAAGAATAAGACAAGGTGCCCACTTTCACTACTGCTATTCCATATAGTACTGGAAGTTCTAGCCAGAGCAATTAGGCAGAAAAAAAAAAAGAGAGAGAGAGAGAGAAAGAAAAAGCATCCAAATCAGAATGGAAGAAGAAAAATTGTCTCTGTTTGCAGATTTCATGATCTTACATGTAGAAAATCCTAAAAACTCCACCTAAAACTCTTAGAACTAGTCAACAAATTAAGTAAAGTTGCAGGATACAAAATCAACACACAAAAATCAGTGGTATTTCTAGAGCTGGCCCTCTGTACCTGTAGATGGAGAACCTGAGGATAAGGAGGGCCAACTGTACTACACCATTTTATATAAGGGAATCGAGCATCCTTGAATTTTGGTATCTACGAGGGTCCTGGAACCAATCCCCCACAGATACCGAGGGAAAACTTTGCTAACAACAAATTATCTGATAAAGAAATAAAGAAAACAATCCTATTTACTGTAGGGATTTAGAGACAACCAATAAAATACTTAGGAATAAATTTCACCAAGGGGGTGAGGATCTGTACACTGAAAACTATCAGACATTGATGAAAGAAATAGAAGACCAAATTAAATGGGACAGTGTCCCATGTTCATGAATTGGAAGAATTATTATTGTTCAGATGTCCATACTATCAGAAGTAATCTATAGATTCAATGCAATCCTTACCAAATTCCAATAGCATTTTTCACAAAAATAGAAAAAGCCATCCTAAAATTCATATGGAACCACAAAAGATTCCAAAAACCCAAAGCAGTCCTGAGAAAGAACAAAGCTGGAGACATCATACTTCTTGTTTCAAACTATATTACAAAGCTATAGTAATGAAAATAATATGATATTGGCATAAAGACATAGACCAATGGAACAGAATTAAGAGCCCAGAAATAAATTCATGCATATACAGTCAACTAATATTTGAAAAGGGAGCCAAGAATATTCAATGGAGAAAAGATAGTCTCTCCAATAAATGATTTTGGAAAAACTTGATATTCACATGAAAAAGAATGAAGTATATCATACCACTCACAATAATTAACTTGAAGTGGATTAAAGACTTAAATGTAAGACCTGAAACCAAAAAACTCCTAGATGAAAATATAGGGGGAAAGCTGCTTGACATTGGCCTTGGCAGCAATTTAATGGAAATGACGCACAAAGCACAAGCAACGAAACCAAAAAAACCAAGTGGGACTACATCAAACTAAAAAGCTTCTGTACAGCATATGAAAGGCACCCTACAGAATTAGAGAAAATATTTGCAAACTACATATCTGATAAGGAGTTAGTATCAAAAACATATAAGAAACTCATACAGAAAAACCAATAATCCGATTAAAAAATGCACAGAAGATCTGAATTGACATTTTTCCAAAGGAGATATTCAAATGACTAACAGTTACATGAAAAGGTTCTCAACATCACTAATCATTACGGAAATGCAAATCAAAACCACAACGTATCACCTCACATGTGTTAGAAAGGCCATGATAAAAAAAAAAGATAATAAGTGTCAGTGAGGAATTGGAGAAAAGGGAACACTTGTGCACTGCTGGTAGGAATGTAAATTGGTGCAACCACTATGAAAGTATGGAGAGTCCCCCCAAAATTAAAAATAGAACTACCATATGATCCAGCAACTCTGCTTCTGGGCATATAGCCAAAGGAAATGAAAAAAGGATCTTGAAAAGATATCTGCACTCCCATGTTCATTGCAGCATTATTTACAATAGCCATGACATGGAAACTACCTAAGTATCCATCAACAGATGAATGATTAAAGAATATATGACATATATCATATATTATTATTATTATTCAGCCATATATTATTATTATTCAGCCATAAAAAGAAGGAAATCTTGCCATGGATGAACCTTGAGGGCATTATGCTAAGTGAAATAAATCAGACAGAAAGAGACAAATACTGTACAATCTCACTTATATGTGAAATCTAAAAACATGGAAACAGTACAGATTGGTGGTTGCCAGGGACAGGGGTTGAGGGTGAAGGGTAGAGGAAATGGGTGAAGGTGGTGAAAGGATACACACTTCCAGTGAAAAGATGATTACATTCTGGGGATCTAATGTACAGCATGGTGACTGTAGTTAACAATACTGTGTGGCAGACCTACTAGAGAATGGACTTGAGGATACGGGGAGGGGGAAGGGTAAGCTGGGACAAAGTGAGAGAGTGGCATGGACATATATACACTACCAAATGTAAAATAGATAGCTAGTGGGAAGCAGCCGCATAGCACAGGGAGATCAGCTCGGTGCTTTGTGACCATCTAGAGGGGTGGGATAAGGAGGGTGGGAGGGAGGGAGACGCAAGAGGGAAGAGATATGGGGACATATGTATATGTATAGCTGATTCACTTTGTTATAAAGCAGAAACTAACACACCATTGTAAAGCAATTATACTCCAATAAAGATGTTTAAAAATAAAAACAAAACAATACTGTGTGGTATATATTTAAACTTGCTAAGAGAGTAGATTTTAAAAGTTGTCAGCACACAAAAAAATTGTAACTATGTGAGGTGATGAGTGTATTACCTGACCTTACTGTGGTAATCATTTTGCAATATATACATATATGAAATCGTTAGGTCATGTACCGTAAAATTAAACAATGTTGTATTTCAATTACATCCCAATAAGGCTAGGAAAATATTTCTTCCACCCAATTTTACAACAAAAAATAATGAATCATGTGTGAAAAAGCGTTCATTGTGGCTTTAGAGGATAAACTAGTTTTGGGAAACCTAATCAAATGAACTCCCAAAAACAGGATTAGGAGAAAGATATGCAATTGCAAAATATGCAATCAGTAATTCTCTAAGAGTAGAGTCCATTTTTAATGTGGTATCTAACATCTACTGTAAAAGATGTTGGGCTAAATACATTTTTAACTATTTTTTCTAATTTCCTTCAAAGCATTTAGATGTGAGGATCGAAATGAGGAAAAAATATACTCAATTATCGTTCCGATGTTCATGCTTTGTAATCTCTCGGCCTTTTGAAATCCCATAGTGTTTTACTATCTCAGCGGGTTTACAAGCGTCACTTCAGATTTACATTTTCCAGAATATTTTCTGCTTCTCCTTCTGAGTTGTTATGAAATTCTTTGCCATTATCCTGTTAATTTTAAGGTTAATTAGAGATCACATCTTTCTGAGGGTCTGGCAAAATACACATGTGTTACCAGGGCAACTAGCCCACAGGTTGTTATATGCACATATAGCTTTTTCAGGCTATGGGGGAAGTAGAGAATTCAACCATTCAGCTTCCACAGCTCTAAGTTCAGTTGAGTCTAATTTGATCTCTAGAGTATTATACAGAGAAACACTGAGAGGAAAATTCCAATAAATTAAAACTATGATCACAGTAGGTTAATCACTCAGTTAAGTTTGAAAATATTAATCAGAGCCTTGCAGCAGTGGTTATACAATGCTTGCACATCCTCAGTTATGAGTCCATGTTCATGTGTCCCTTGAAGATAGATATCATGTTGTTCCAATTTTTGTATCCCCAAATCCCTCCCAAAGCCAGGCACACTATAAGTACTCAACACTTACTTGCACTAACAAGTACACAAGGGGGCCTTCTAAGTAAGGCTCATCTCTAGCAGAATGTGCAGGGAATGAGATATTAGGGGGGTGGGAAAAAGCATTAGGTGTAAGGTGCTAACTAACCATAGACTGTGGAGACAGATTACCCAGCTCACAGTAACCCCCAGGGGCCACTTCTGGTGAATGGCTACCCATCACCTAGTCCCTTCCTTTGAACAACAACATTTTCCCACCCAAAGCATGCAATCTGAAAGGGAACTAACCTCGTCTCTGTGGCCACACAGTACTTGGTTGAAGCCTAAGTCTGTGACAAATCAGAGTCCAGCCCTAGTACTTTTCAAACTGAGAATGAAGGGAAGAGCTTTTTCTTGCTTTCACCTTTTACAGTGGAAGAGAATGAAATCAACAACTACAGAGAAACAAAGACAAAAGTTAAGAGAAAAGTAGTGGGATAGCTTCTAAATCTGATCATCTTCAATTACACCCCTGCCCTTCCAGTTTTATGAACCAATAAATTCACCTCTTGGCCCAGTTCATTCAAATTGAGTTTCTATCACCTGTCCTCCAGAAAGCTCTAACTTATAAAATGAGTGATCCTGCCTCCTGAGAAAATGGATCACCTGTGTCTCCCCAAGGGGAAGTGCTCAGGCTGGGAGAAGGGGTGTGGTAAGACAGGGGATTGTGTTTGAAAAAAATCACCTGTTGCTGCTTGATTGGTATATGTTCTCTTTTTGATAATAAATGCCCCAGTGTGAGCCAGAAATTGTCAATATTTATCCCACCCCCCAAAAAACACATGTATAATTTCCTCACCAGAAACATCAGCTTCTTACAAACAAGGCATCTGAGTCAGCTGAGAAAGTTACCCTGTAATCCTTTGTCACTTCCCTGGGAAAAATGAGAACCCATGGGGCAGGCTAGAATTCCTGTAGGTTAAATTGGCCCAATTATATATCCTAGGCCTTAGTGGTTATTCTCCCAAACTATGACAGGTACTCATCCCATCATCAGCACCTACTTGAGTGAGACCTTGATTCCATTCTACCTTCTTCAACAAATAGTATTACCCAATCGGCCTCCACTGTGTGATTTCTCCTCAACTCTCTCCAGCCTGGTTTGCCTTCACACTCCATTGCTCTTTCCCCAAGTTAATATATTAAATTTCTGCATCTATTAGCACCTCCATTTTGCCCTGCCCCTCCTCAGGTAACGATTTATTTTCCAGCCAACTTTATGTCAGCATTGATATACAATAAGCAATTAATCCTTCAAGATTAGACAAAGAAAAAAAAAGTAGCATTTTTTTCCTTCTCCAGAATGCTATCTGGAATATAAAAACACTAAATAACTACCATTCACTAAAGGACAAATACTACATACATACCTTGTAGTATTTCCCCCTTGTCCTCTCAACAGCCTTGGAAGATAAAGATTTTAAGACCCACAGAAGAGAAAATGAGAAACCAAGGGGTAAAGTAACTCAACAGCTGTTTTGTCCAAGTGACTATCAGGTTCCTGGCACTATACACACATAGTTACCTCATAACCTCATATAATGTTTGCAACCCACCAACAAATGAGGGATGATGACCCGTCTTATAAATAGGGAAAGTGGTGCTTAGAGCAGTCGGACACCTGGCCCAAAGTCAAAGCTATTAAGTAGTGGGGCCAGGATGGAGATGCAGGTCTCTCCCACCCTGGGGGCCTCCCTCTTTCCACTGCTCAGTGCTACTTCTCCACGAACTTCGTTTAGTTCAACTGCTACATAAGCATGGATCAATAGAGGTCACACACTCCTTTAATCTTTCTTTTGGGCCATAATAGTCTATTTTCATGGGGAGAATATCCTTTATTTTAAAAATTAAGCTCCATGTGGGCTTTAGGACCTTTTATTCTAAAAGGAAGTTTTGGTAGGGGTAAGGATGGGTGAGACATACTAACATTCGTTCATTTCAGAGCTATGACACCTTAGTTACCTGTTTGTGTTATACTAAAATGTATGCTTTCCACATTTTAGACTATATAAAATCATCATGGATCATATAATCTAGTTCCAAAGGATATTTGCCTATTATCACTCAGAGGATAAATTAAAATAGTCCCAATACATGTCCTAAGCCATGCGTGTGATAAATGTTTTTTTCTGATTATCACCCTCAGTTGAATTTTTTGGTATTACTAGCACCACAACATTTTTAATTTTAATTGGATCCCTAATTGCTGTCACACTACCTTCAACTTGCACATGATGCAGCAGTAAAATAGAAGTCATTTTTTTAATGTAGAAGATAGTCACACACCAGGACTTCAATTAAAGGAAGTAAACATTTCTAACTCTTATGAAATATATCATAGTACATTGAAAGGCAGGAGAAATTCGTGTGCATCACCAGGATACCATATGCCAAAACTGATTGAGAACAATGTTTAGATTCTGGGTATGAAGAAGGCTTAGTCTCACACTTGAATGGTGATACTGAAAAAACAAAATAGGTGTTGTTACTATTGGTGGTTAATTTTATTTTATTTTATTTTGAACATCTGAGAACATTTGAGTAAAATGCATAAACAATGTGCGGACTTTGTAACATTTCTATTTTCACTGGTGTGTTTATTTTATTTTATTGCTGGGTTTTACTTCATAATTTAATTTAATTTATCGTTATAGAATATCACGATAGGATCATAATGAAACTACAGGAGAACTACTATAAGCTAAGGACACTGGACATGGAACTGGATGCAAAGACCAATGAGATTTTATGTTGTCTTGCTTTTAGAGAAAGGGTGCATCAGGTTTCATTTGTTCAAGTCTGTTGGATTAAATTAGGTTGGAGCGTTTGTCTGTTGCTATTGTTAATCTTATTTGGAAGTTCAAAAAAAAGAGGGTATATTAATGTTGCACAGTCAGGGGGAAAATTTAGTGGGCATTTTTCATGCTTAGGGGTCACTAGTACGTTTTAAAGCTCTTCTTATGTTTGGAGAATTTGCCATATTCTGAGTCCATGCCAGGAACTCATTTTTCCAGTTTCCCCTGCAGTCAGGGTAAAGGCCTAGGATTTGGCTATGACACTCAGAATCAGTATTGCAAATCTTCAATTCAGATGCAATATGAAGAAAGGGGCATCTCACAGGATCTGTCCTAGTAAGGTGAGAGCAGCCACATTTAGCTGTCAGAAGTAGCAGTGACAGAGGTTTAGTAATAGACGTTACACTATCTGTGCCTAGAGGCAGCCATGGGGTCTCTAAGAGAGCAAATCTATAGTATGACGTGGGTGTTATTTCCAACTGTGTAGCAGTCTGATTCTCTGTCTCTCTAAGATATTCTGTGAGCTATCTGATATCTTCAGTGAATTATTCTTCTGCTTAAATTAGCTATGTGTCCTTACATGGGATCCCAAGGATATAGAGCCTAAAACAAAAGCTGATGTACTACCAATTTATTATTTGTGCCCTTGTGATGATGAAGTTAGTATGACTGCAACTTTTCAGCATATTAAAAAAGAGAGACTAAAAAAGTTAGCATTGTTTTTTCTATTTGTGCAGTGGAGCTGCAGTAAATTCTTTTTCCTAGATTTTTCTCAATATTCTTCAAATTATTCTACATTTCTTTGGTATTAAACATGTATTTCTTTCAAAATTTTAAAGAAATATATTTTTAAATATTAAAATGAAAGGAAATCAAGTCCTTGACATTTGCAAGAAGGGAAACGCAGAACACAACCAACCTTAGATGACAACTCATTCTGGGGATTAACCGTAAAAAAGTACCATTTGCCAGCATCTGGATGTGTGAATGAATAAGAAAATGGATAAATGAACGGATGGATGGATTATATGGGTGAGTATTCCAATAGCGGACTTTTTTTTCACAGAGTTAATTATCAGACTGAGACACGTATTCCAGGAGAGCAAGTCCCTTTCCATGGAGTCCCCTCTCTCATTCCTCTCCAAGAAAGGTAACGACTCCCCATTGCTTGCAGCCAACAGAGGGATCGTTCCCACCAAGTTTTTCTCCACCCACATACAGAAACCGCACACACATGGCCAGGAACCAAGAAATAGCTCCCTAACCTGCAGGTGATGGGCAATTACGGACTGAAATTCCCTTTAACAGGGATGAATACTTTAGTAACTTGCAGAACCCTGAACTTGATATTATACCATTGCCTTCACCTTATCCACCACTGTTACTGAGCCAGCACTGAGGAAGGAATTTTTCCCACTTTTCTTTGTGCCTTCACCAACAATATAAGTATATATTTTATAAAGGAAAGTGTTGATAAAGATATCAATACTATTATATTGAAAATGCTATATATTTGTAAATTTTACCTTGAAAAGGTTTTACGTCACAAAAGGTGCAAATCATATAAGTAACAAATACTGTAGTTCATGATAACACAGAGGGTACAAATAAGATGCTGAACAATAGAATCAATTTCTTTCCGTTCAGAGTACTGTTTTTATTTTTTTTCCAAGGGAAACAGATTCATATGGTGTTTTATAAGTTAAGAAATTTTGAGTGGGGTGGATTCAATAAAACTTCATTTAAAATCAAATTTACACATGGAAACCCTCTGACTTTCTGTGGATTAACATTGGTATAATATCAGGCGAAAGAGTACACTGGGCTATAATTTTAAGACCTTTCAATACCTTTGGCAGTTATCAAATAATAGCATATTTAAAGGTAATTCAACTTACTTGAATCAAGAGATGAACTCGAAAATAACATAACGGCAACCTTTGGAAAAATACTTTTTAAATGCTACCCTTTACTAGGACGTAGAATTCAAAAAAGAAATACTAAGCTAATTCTATAAAACATGGTCTAAAGCAACATAAAATTCTCCTAAGCAGAGAGGTTAGAAAAAAAAGAGAGAGAGAGAGAGAGAAGAGAAGGGGAAAGAGAAAAGGGAAAATGGTAGGAAGGAGGGAGGGATGGAGGAAGGAAGGGAGGAAGGGAGGAAAGGAAAGGAAATCCTGAAGTGATATGACCTAAGCAGCTCCTCAAAGAACAGTCTTTCAATAGGTATTTATTAAGGTACCTCAGAATATATAGAACTGTATAAAGTATTTGTATTGCATATTAAATAAAAGATACAGGCTCTGTCTTTAAGAATTTTACAATCCAATAGAAGGTATAAACACTATGGCACATAGTTCAATACAAGTGTGTGTCTGTGTGTGTGTGTCTGTGTGTGTGTGTGTGTCTGTGTGTGTGTGTCTGTTTGTGTGTGTGAAAAGGGAAGATTCCCACCCCCTGCTCTTCACCAATCCATGCGTGAAAAGAAAATGACCAAAGAGGATGATATTCTTATAGCCCTCATGAGTTGTCCACCCTGAAATGGGTCATGTACCCACCTGTAATGACAGCTATGCCATGAACCACTGCTCACTTTCTCGCTGCCTGGGAATTCCTGAACACAGCATCCTTGGGAGCTGCTACTCCATCTGCATGGACCCCAGCCCTGGCTGAATGACAGGCATACCATACTTCCAACTGAGCCCATTCATTTATTCTCCACAAATTCACTACACACAACTGTATAAACGAATCAGAATTTACTGGAGTTTGGTTAATTAAAGGAAATTCAGATATAGATGTTGAAACTATTTTAAGTGAATGCTAACCATGACTTCTCCCATAATATCCAGGAAAATGTATGCAAGATGTCACACACTCAAGTCCTCAGTTCTCTGTCTTGCTCCTTTGTTATGTGGTCTTTCAGGAAACTTCCACCTAACACCTACAGGATGTAATCTCATTCTATGATCCGTTCTTTTCTTTCAAGATGTTCATTTTTCCCAGTGAATCCATTAAAAAGTCCTATTGCTCCAACAGGACAATTCATGATGATCTTCGACAACCCAAGTCCCCCAAAACAGTCCAGGATCAGTTTGGGCTCTCCAGGTTTGGTTTTCTATGCAGTTCCCTCCCAGTGCAAGTTACACACAGATATACACACACACAACACAACACATATAAACACATCTTTCAAAGGAAAAGATTAATTTTTAAAGACAAAACATTCTAATCCTATATGGAGGGGGAAAAAGAGTTTTCTTCATTTTAAACTCCCCCCCTCCGCAATAGAGTTTCTGATTTACATTATTATACAGAATCATATTTATTCCCTTCACTCCTCTCTACTCTCTCATTGGTCAGCCAAGGGCCTTATTACTAAAAGTGATAATCTCTAAATATCTGTCTTCCCTTAATCCTAAAGGCCTAAGTAATACCTTGCTATTACTACTTGCAAGAGCTCTTACAAGAATCTTTTATATTCTCCGTAATGGTATATCTGAGGCTATCTAGTGGGGGAAATCCTTGTTTCTTCAATTTTTCAATTTTATACATACGCACATACACACAAACATATGCATACACATTCACACACCACTGTGAGAGGATTTCCAAAAAATGACATGAGTCAAAGATTTTGTGAGAGGTTTGAAAAGAAAGTTGAATTATTTGTGGCATAGTTTTTTGAGGGAGTCAACTAAGCTTGTCTTAAAATTTAAAGAGGGAGACATGCAATATTTTGGACAAGAAGAGGAAATGTTTCACTTCTATGGATGATTGTAGCAACAAAAGTGTGAACATTTCAAAAAGTTAAGCTTGCCAGATATATAGGATGAGGCTGTGGAACTCTGTTTTTTGTATTTTATAAATATAATATTAGCAAATGGTATATTGAACAAGTAGAAAAATAACTTTGAAGATAACAGTCTTGTGTTGATTTATAGAGATATGAAGGAGAAAAAATAATAAATTATAATTTATCATAGTATCTTTTCAGTCATCATGCTATGAATGTTTTAATTCAGAATTTTCTATATTTCTATTACAATTTAATTTCAAAAGTTTAAACATTTTTTGATTTAAAACAATTTTAAGATTTTTAAAGTTTTTAATTTATTTATTTTTAAATAAATTTATTTTTTAATTTATTTATTTTTGGCTGTGTTGGGATCTTCATTGCTGCACGCAGGCTTTCTCTAGTTGCCGCAAGAGGGGGCTACTCATCATTGCTGTGCACAGGCCTCTCATTGCAGTGGCTTCTCTTGTTGTGAAGCACAGGCTCTAGGCACGTGGGCTTTAGTAGTTGTGGCACGTGAGCTCAGTAGTTGTGGCTCACAGGCTCTAGAGCGCAGGCTCAGTAGTTGTGGTGCATGGGCTTAGTTGCTCTCCGGCATGTGGGATCTTCCCGGACCAGGGCTTGAACCTGTGTCCCCTGCATTTGCAGGCGGATTCTTAACAACTGCGCTACCAGGGAAGTCCCTTTATTTATTTTTAATGTTATAATTTGAAGTTGATTCACTGAAAATATCAAGACTGATAAATCTCTAGTCAGACTGATCAAAAAAAAAAAGGAAAGGATACAATTTTCCAATATCAGGAATGACAAAGGGAGTATCACTCAAGAAATTCCAGACATTAAAAGAATAATAAAGTAAAATTATAAACAACTTAGGCCAATGCACTCAACAACTTAGAGGAGGAAACTGACTGCAAAGGTGCACTATAGAAAGTTTGGGGTGCTGGAAATAATCTACATCATTATTGTGGTGGTTGTTACACAGATATAACCATTTGTTAAGATTCAACAACCTTATACAATTAAATGTTGAATTTTACTTTATGTAAATTATACCTTAATAAAGCAGAGAAAAATCATATCTACAGTTACAGTAGTGCTTTTGTCAAAACTGGCATAAAATGTTGTTTATTTTCCATTTCTATAGTGAACAACTCTTATTTTCTGGCTCCATCCCATTCTTCTGAGAATATCATTCCAAATATGTTCTTCTAGGAACTGTCCCTTCTCATATTCCATACTTTTGGTTTCTACAGGAACTACTCTGCCACCTTTGATGGGTCCAGGAGCTGACCCAAGCTGGGTCAATTAGTCCTTTTCCAAGAGATTCAGCTTACCTCTTTGTAGCACCTGAAGCTTTAATACATTAATTTTGGAAGCTGTTAGTAGCCCTATGAACCAGAACAATGAAAGGAATCTGGTTTGATGAGAGAAAAATACTGATGCAGATTAACTGAGTGGTATAGATAGGAGATATAAATTTCCAACAATCCAAATCCTATTTTTCATGAGGATTGGTTGACCCCCAGTCCTTCTTTTATCATTCATTCCTCTTTTGAGTGTACCTCAGAATCTTTCCCCCGCAAAAAGCATCCTTTTATTTTATACTGAATTCTGTTTTTGCCAAATGCAACTAAGAGAGTTCTAGCTTATCCACCACCCAAGTTAGTATGCTCATATTGCGACCCTGCTGTGCTCCTGCTGGGGCTTTTTTTCCCAAGATATACTTAAATGCCTTACACACAATGGACAAAATAAATTAACTGCCAGTGAAGATTTTAATTCATTGGATATTCCATATGCATATGAATATAGGTGTATAAAGATAAAATGATAGGTCCTTGATATGTATTTTAAAATACTGGTTCCTACTCCCCAAAAATATATTATATATATGCATATCAAGTTGGCATTTAAATGCTGCCAACTAACCTTTGGAATGTACCACAGTTGATATGGGCAGAATAGGATTTGTAAAATTATTTCTTGAAATATCTTTATAAATTGGAATTTCTGCTCCTGCTTCTCTTCTGCTCATGGCTTTACCTCAATATCCAAATCAAAACAATGTTTTTAAAAATTCAAATCAAGATTCACTTTTCTGTCAGGAATCAAGACAAAGAAAATTTTGAGAAGCAAAGGTTCAGGATTGAATAACTTATTGATATAGGAATTCATTTAATGTCTATTATCATCACAACATCTCTAACAAATATTGAAATATTTACTTTTTTAAAAAACAAAGTGATTCTAGAGTTAAGCTGCCTACATGTACATCCTATTTCTCCTAATTCCTAACTGTGTCACTGAGCAATCATATAACCTCTCTACACCTCAAAATCACTTTCTAAAAAGTGGGAATAATAATAGTGCCTAGTAAAACACTTAGAACACTGCCTGGCATGCCACAGTGCTGTATAAAAATAAGCTATTATTTTATTTATTATTATTATCATTTTCATATATTATATAATATGCATAATAACCCAGATATAATAACCCAGCCAGTTGATATAACTGGATAATCAACTCATTTATTATTATACTTCTAATAATTCCTTCAACTAAAATGTTTGCATAGCCAAAGCAATCTTGAGAGAGAAAAACAAATCACATGGCCTAATTTTAAACTATATTTTGAACCTATAGTAATTAAAACAGTATGGTATTGGCATAAAAACAGACACATAGATCAATGGAACAGAATAGAGAGCCCAGAAATAAACCCACACATATATGGTCAATTAACTTATGATAAAGGAGTCAAAATACACAATGGGAAAAGGAAAGTCTCTTCAATAAATGGTGTTGGGAAAACTGGATAGCCACATACAAAAGAATGAAACTGGACCACTATTTCACACCATACACAAAAATTAGCTCAAAATGGAGTAAAGCCTTGAACATAAGACCTGAAACCATAAAACTTCTAGAAAAAAACACAGGAGAAAATCTTCTTGACCTTGGCCTTGGAAATGATTTTATGGATATGATATGCAAAGCACAAGCAACAAAAGCAAGAACTAACAAATGGGACTACATTAAACTAAAAAGCTCTGCACAGCAAAGGAAACCATCACCAAAATTAAAAGGCAACCTACTGAATGGGAGAAAATTATTGCAAATCATATATCTAATAAGGGTCTAATATCCGAAGTATATAAAAACACATACAAGTAAACAGCAAGAAAACAAACAATCCAATTTAAAAATGGGCAGAAACTCTGAATAAACAGCTTTCCAAAGAAGACATACAGAGGGTCAACAGATAAAGGAAAAGATGTGCAACATTGTTAATCATCAGGAGAAAACATGAAAAGTCACATGAAACACCACTCTTGAAATCACCATCCAAGTCAAAAAATAAAGCTTTGCCACTGATTGCAGAAGTTCCTCCATATGTCCTATCCCTATCTCAAAGGTCTCTTTCCCCCACTCATAAAAAGTCACCACTATCCTGACTTTTACAGTAATCACTTCCTCACAATTCTTCATAGTTTTGCCACCTAGAGGTGCAGCCCAAGCCACTACAGTTCATTTTTGTCCATTAAAATTTATTATCATTACTCCCTTTAATCTACATGTTATCTCCACCTCCTTTTTTTAGCTTTAAAACTGATCTGTGAATAACCCAAGATATTTGACCTGTCTAGTTTGCCAATCTGAAGTTGCTGATAGCACATTCATGGTGCAGTTCAACATAATCCTCCACTCTCCAATTTCCAGAAATTGGCAGCTCAATCCAGAGGCTTGATCAGACTTGAGTTCAATGCCTTTGGAAAGACTATAAGCGTATGGGGGTTTTGGGGTTTTGTTGTTGTTGTTGTTGTTTTGCTGTACGCGGGCCTCTCACTGTTGTGGCCTCTCCCGCTGCAGAGCACAGGCTCCGGACGCGCAGGCTCAGCGGCCATGGCTCACGGGCCCAGCCGCTCCGCGGCATGTGGGATCTTCTTGGACCGGGGCACAAACCCGTGTCCCCTGTATCGGCAGGCGGACTCTCAACCACTGCGCCACCAGGGAAGCCCTGTTGTTGTTGTTTTAATCAGGTGACACACAATGCCTGGTTGTCTCTTTTTATTAGGACATAAGCAGCTATTGAGGCTCACATCTCATCTTAGAAGTAGCCATCTCTCCCTGGTTTCTATTAGTGGGAAATACTGTTTCAAGACCATCTTTGGCATTAGGCATATGCATTACTACTGAACTGGTCATTGTTTCTAGACCTCATCAGGTCCCAGTCTTGCTTCCTCTTCTTATTCATGAGTCATGCTTACATTTTCTATTCAAATTCAAGACTACAGAGTTTTGTTTTATTTTGTTTTTTACTTAATCTTTTGTAGATTACATCTGTATACCGTCTCCCCCACACAGAGTACCTGGTTCTCAAGGACACTGGACATAAAAGAATTAGAATATCCCATAATTACTCATTTACTTTATCCCAAATTGCACACACAATAGTCTCAAAATACCAATACCAACCACCGATAATTGTAAACACCATTTAAAAATATTAGATGTGCTCTCCTCATTCTTCCATTCATCTTCATAGGTGTATTTTATCTACATTGTTTAGAGGATACACCCTACACCCAAAACTACTATCAATACTTTTTCCTTTAACCCTTATTTAGCATTAGTTTTACAAGTAAACCACATGTTTAATCCTCACCATTAACACTTTTGTCATTGTCTCTCTATGTCTTTGATTTCTGAAGTAGCAATCTCCTGTAGATTCTTCTAGAAGGGCTCATGGAAATAAAAGAACTCAGAGCTCTTGCATGTCAACAATACTTTGTATCTTTTATATTTAATGTTAGTTTCCCTGGATATAAAATCCTAAGCTAATTTTTTTCCTTTGGATATCTTAAATATGTTACTTTAATTTCTCTTGCATAAAGTAATACTGTTGAAAATGTGATGAAAATCTAAGGATTTCCTTTATTAGCCGTTAGCTATTTTACTTCAAAACACAAAGATTTTGTTTTGATTTTTAAATTAAGGTCCAGTAATTTTTCTAGAATATGTCATCGTATTGGTCATTTGTGGTCAATATTCTCAGGTAGATGGACCACTCTTTTCATATGAAGTCTCAAATCTTTTTTACTTTTATTTATTTCAATAGAGTTTTCTAGAATTATAGTTCTTAGTAATCATTCTGTTCCCTCACTTTAGTTTTCTTTTTCAGGGACTCCTTTTATCTGTATGTCATATCTTCTTTCCCCATTTTCAATAACTGTCTCTTTCTCTTTTCTTATTTCTTTAAGATTTTTTAAAAATGTCCTTCTTTATAACCCCTTTCCCTTAAGGCACTATCTGTTGTGTTTTTGCTTTTGTGTTCCTTCTAGTTTAGTCTTCATTTCTGAAAACAAACCAAAGAAGTTCATTTCATTTCTAATTCTTACATAATTCTTTCACCATATCCTCATTTCTGAGTTTTTAAAGTTCTGATTCTTTTATTCTTTCCTGTCATTTCTTTTCTTGATGTTGTGTTTTTCACTAGATGGTTAAGGTTTTAACTCTATTCTGTGAGCTTATCATTCTGATCTGCTTTTGTTTTTTTAGAAATGTTATTCTGCTTTTTTTTTTCCTTCTAATAACTTTGTATGAAATTTGACCTTGATAATTTTTGGTCATTCATTTCATGTGAAATCAGATTTCCTGAACCTTTAGAAAGATATAAGTTTGGGGTAGCTTGTCTAACTTCCCAAGCTCCCTCTTCTGATGTTCCTTGGCAGTATTCAGAAATATTGTGACTTGCTTTCTCACACTTCCTGTCTCTGTTCCTCTCCTCCACATTTTTCTAGACCTTCTTTTTCCTTGTCTCAATTCTCTATGCTGCTTGACTTGTTTTGATTCTATTCCAAGAAGCCTCTCAGAGCAAGGCCTATTCTGGAGGAGAATTCTTGCAGGTCAGTTTCAAGAGTGAATCTAGGGGCTAGACTGTTCCAGACCCTTCAGTACTTACCATAGATCCTCCACTCAGCCAATATTGGATGGGACAAAACCCCTCTCAGTTTTAACTGCTGTTCCCTAATTGGTCTGCTGCACTTTACAGTGAATTCCTGTGGATTTTGGTTCTTCTGTTCACTGCCAGATGCTCTGTGGCTGCCTTCTGCACTTTCCCACATAGATGTTAACACTGTACAGATCTTAGTTGTCATTTACTGTCTTTTGTATTTGTGGGGATAGCTTATCATATAATTTTGTGGTAAATACTGTCATTAGATTTTTAGTTTTACAGTCTAGATCCTCTGTCTATTTTTATGTGGGAACCTGGAGATATTTACAACAAATGCCTTCACTTGCTGCCATATTCCCAGGATCACTTAAACTATCTTCACTGATTTTTTGCCATTTGCAGCCGAGATAGTATTGGACAGTACATGCCCCAATCATTTATCTCATTAAAAGCTACCATAAACATACTAACATCAAATCATTAAATTAAAAGAAAGTAACATGATGAAAATTTTAAGTGATTATAGTTAAGTACCATCCCAGTTGATTGCTTCTAAATGACTGGCTAAAAATGAATGACATAAACCTTTCTGTGAGCTAAATTCTTTTTATGGTCTTTAGTCTTAGTGGGTATTCCAGACAAGTTAAGAGAAAAATTCCTAGCAGCAGACTTGCAAGTTTCTTAGCAAAAGACCTATGCCCTAGTTCTATTAATCATTAGATTTGGGAACACACTTTCAAACCATGTTAAATGATTTCCCTTATACAGTTGTTTATAGCAGTTTTTTCATCTATTGATTAAACAAAAGGAAATAAACTGAAACCTTACTCTAATGCTATCCCCAGAGTCAATGCTGCAGGTAAAACAACTTTATAAGAAATTATGCAGCAACTGAACCTCCTCTGACAGGGTTCAAAATTGGCTGGCTTTATATTAAGATATGATACATGATAAGTTTTTAGTCCAAAGAATGGACTGATTTTTAAATCATTAATAACATTAACAACAGAATGCAGATCTCACTGGTTCTGTTTTATTAACTTATTACTTAAAGTTACTTGAAATAAGAAGCTCAATTATCCTAAGGTCAAGTGCTGCTGCCTAGCCTATCTCTTTTCAATGTGCCAAAAATGGCTACCATTGCTATTTGCAAAGAAAAGCAGCTTGTACAGTGGAAGTTTACAAGCCTCCACCAACTTAAAGCCAGTACCATCTGAATAATGTTGCTGGGTACGATCGAAAGCAAAGTCCTAGCAGTTGACTCATAAGCTTTGTTTTTATTAGTGGAAAAAAGTTTCATACTTGCAGTAATTCAACTGCAATGATCATGAGATTATTCATTCACCAAATAAAGAAGTTGAATATGTAATAGAGAGCTTTTCACAGACCTTAGTTAAAAGGCATTACAAAGGGATATAGGGAATGACAAGGTCCTGCACAGTATCCATCACAGCAGAATACTCCAAAGACCTCTCAAACTGAACATGTCTCATTACATTATCTCTTGCATCCTTCCACCTTTATTTGCAGTGGTGAGACACTATATAGCTGCTTGTTAACTTTGCCCTTTTTGTTCAGGGCAAAGCCTCACTTTTTTTTAAGATCTCTGCTGAAACTACTGCAATAAATTGCTGCCTACTGAGCCATCAAATCAAGATGTCTTATGAAAAAGAAATGTGCACAGCTCTTCATTCACGTTCCATACACAATGTGCAGTATACTAGACAATTTTTTTTTAGGTCTGCCCATTAAATCTAAAGTAAAGGGATAATGATGAAGAGAAAAGATTGAAACAATAGGAACCTTATGCAATGAGTGGTGTTTTCTAATATTTAGCTATAAAAAATTAAAAATATAAATCCAACTCTTTTAAGAAAAGTACAGAAGGAAATGGGGCTTAATAGCAAGAAAATTATGTTTTAACACTTGAGTTATTTTCTCCCATTTTACTATACTAAATGATATCAAAGACTTGATGGAAAACTTTTAAAAATTGTCTTCTGCTGTTATCAAATGAAAACTAATTTCTACCCATACATTTAGAACTGTGCCAAGCACATAGAAAGGGCTCAATTCTTTATATTATTACCACTGACAAACTTATCTGTATGTATTTCTTTCCTTTCCTCCCTCCCATCTCAAGAGAAGTACTCCATCTACTCTCACTAGCTCAGGCTCTTGTGTTTTCACCCCGTTTCCTCTACTGGCTGTTTTCTTTCTGCTATAAAACCTAATTAGTTTTCTTCCAGGCCCTGCTCCTCATATCCCTTCTATCTCCCACCCTACTTCTTACCTTCCTTTCAAAGCTAAGCTGGCTGTAATTTCTCACCAACTATTCACTCCCCAGCCCACCAAAATCAATGGTTGGGCAGAGAAAGAGAAGCCAGCAGCACTGGGATGTGATTCTGAAGTTGGATCACTCCCCTGCCAGATGGCAACAAGGACTCCATCTCTGGGTTAAGTGAGTACTAAAGCCTTCTGGTGTGCTGCAACATGGCAATTGCCAAGGATTTCACCTGTGGTGACTTGGAACAGATTACTGCTGAAGGGATGCAATGGCCCCTGTGATATCATTGGCGTTTGTGAGATATGGAAGAAATAGTAATTATCAGGACTGGGAGACTTGATTATTGTTGAGTGATATTGATGCACTGAAGAGAGAAAATGACAGGCTCAATTCAGCCAATTAGCCACTTAAGGTAAAATGTGAAAGTCAGAAGACTCCCAGGGCAATGTTTATGGAAATGCTCTTCTTCTACAATCACAGGACAGACCATGCTGAAGATCAGGCCTAGAACCTAATTATAAGAGTAGAGAATTTTTGATAAGGTTGAATTTACAGCCTGGCAAGTCTTCTATACAATCAGGAAAGGAGTGGGACCCATCCAAGGAGTCTAAGAGTAGGGATATCCACTCAAGAACTTTGAGCTCTCAGACACCCCAGAACCCTCTGGGCCTGCATAAGAAGCCCATTCCCCCATTGTTAGAGAATGGAAGACCCCACTGCACTGCCTGAAGACCATGCAGAGGCCTCAACTGAGCCAGACACTTCACAAGACAATACATGCCTTCCTCAGGATCTGGCCCATTTCTCCTTTCTAGTAAAGACAATAACAGAGTCAAAGCTTAGCAGGGCCTTGCTAAGGGGAGAAAGAAACTTGCTAAAGGGAGAAAGAAAGAAACTCACTGAAAGAGTTGCAGGACATGGTTAATATGTACCAGGAGAAGCCAGGAGAGCATCCTGGGAGTACATCTTGAAAGTACAGCTTCTGGAGGACCAATCCTAAGACAAATATAGACAAATGTGTGTATGATCCCAAATCAAGTATGGACATAATGAATAAGAAATATATTGTGAGAATAATTGAAATTAGAAATGGAATGACTCAAATCTAATCTTGATTCTCACTCTCTTTTCTGTTCTATTAATAAAAACTATCTGGCAAATAATAAGTACTTAATATATGTTTGTTGAAAAAATTAAAGGCCAAAACATAATAAACTGCACATAATTTTATAATCATATCATGTGTCAAAAATCTATCATAACAGCAATATCTACTTTTTAAACTAATATTTCAATGTTTAATTTTATTACAAATCTAACACATACTAATTAATGAAAACTTAGAATAACAATTTGTCGGTCTTTTCTGACTGCAAGCTTGGTTGCTAGAAGCTCACTCAGACTACCTCAAGGAAAGTAGATTTGTTGTAAGGAAACACATGGAAAAAGAGAAAACAGGAATCACACAGAAATCCTACACAGAGTTTGAACTTCACAGAGGATGGAATGCTGTTCATAAACTAAAATGCTCCAACATATTCCCAGGCTTACGTTATCCCACTGCCCCTCAGCAGCAAGAGGCACTAGAACACTTGCTATTATGACTCAGTCCTCTTTGCCCCTGATTTTGCTACTCTTGCTACTGACCAAATTCCTCCACATTAATATGCTTCATAATATGATTGTTCATAACTTTGTCTCCTACCTCAGGTCTCTCAATGTCTCTTTTTGCTTCTGTTCCCACAGCCAAATGTCAACTCTGAATATATCTCATTTTCAAATGCTCAATACAGTAGAATTTTATTGGTGAGCATCACCTCTACTTGAGCAGAGTTTTTGTACTAGGCATCTTATCAATGATTGGTTAGTTCTTGTGACAGATGACCACCCATCTGATTAGCCATGGAGAAGAGGACAGTTGTTTCATTGGTGGTTGATGACCAAATAGTTCATTAATGAGTGTGTTAGCTAGAGGAAGCCTAACCACTATAACAAATATTCCCAAAATTTTAGTGGCTAAACACAATAGAACATGATTTCACCTTGAATAACAGTTCAATATTTTTGTCTGAATAACAGTTCAATATTTTTGTCAGCCAACTCTCCTCCATGAGGTTATGCAAAGATGCAGTGTCCTTAACTGGAGCTCTACCATCATCTAGGCATAAGGTCTTAAAGGTTGTCTGAATACAAGAGGAGAAGGTGAATAAGAGTGCAGAAGCCTCCACTCCAACCCTAAAATGATATACATCACTTCCATTCACACTGGTCAGAACTAGTTACATGGCCCTACCTGGATGCAAAAAGGTCTAAGAAATATAACACCTGGATGAGAAGCTGAAAACCAGCAATAGACCCAGGCCATGAAAAGGGAACATGAATTTTTAGTAAATAATTAGTCCCCTCTGCCTAAAGTTTTTTTAGTTTGTGTTGTTGTCTGTTCATTAATTTGTTTGCTTATTTGTTTTTAAGTGAAGGAGAAGAAAGCAAGGGAGCTCCCAGAGCAGAGTTTAAGTAAATCGAAGAAGATAGTTTCCGTCTGGACCCAATAAGTATCATGGAGACTCCATCAAAATGAATTGTCTGGGCAAAGCAAAATAGCCTGGTGCAATTAGGAAAAGACTTGACTAAAACTAGTGGGAGTTTTTGCATCAAATGCTGGTTTTGTCTTCAACTAGTTATGTGTTTGGGGGAATGACGGGGGTTACCAATCAGAATCCTCTGGGAAAGTAGTTTATCAAAACGCACAAGTGCTTACTCACCCCAACTCCCCACTCCCCTTGCTACTGTAACATGGCCAGCATTCCAGAATTCTTCCAGAAGAAAAGGAGGGTGTAATGTAAAAGAGCTTCACAAGTGACTTAGATAAACCCACTACCATTCTACCACACCCATCCTAGTTTAGAGTCATTGCACTAGGTAATATCTCAGATACCACTTCAATTCCTTTCTAACTTAGAAATTACAGAAGTAATAAGATTGTGTGTGCATTAAAAATCCTCTGAAAGATCATTGTGAAACTATATAAAGAACTTCTGTAAATCAATTTAAAAAAGAAACAAACCAAAGTAGGCAAAACATATGACAAAAGAAAGTATTAATGACCAATAAATATGTGAGAAGATGATGAAACTGACATGTAACTAGAAGTTAAGACAATATTAAGGGCTTCCCTGGTGGCACAGTGGTTGAGAGTCCGCCTGCCGATGCAGGGGACACGGGTTTGTGCCCCGGTCCGGGAAGATTCCACATGCCGCGGAGCGGCTGGGCCCGTGAGCCATGGCCACTGAGCCTGCGCGTCCGGAGCCTGTGCTCCGCAACGGGAGAGGCCCGCGTACCGAAAAAAAAAAAAACACAATATTGAGATTCAACTTTTTACATATCACACTACAATTAAGAAGTTGAATAATAAATAACCTCAAGGATATGGAAAGCCACGTAGCTCTATCTATTAAAAAATGTGTGTAACCAAGGACTCAGCCATTTTCACTTTTCCGTAAACAATAGAAATGCACGTGTAAAAGGACACACACACACACACACATAATATGTATTGCAAAATAATTTATAATAGTGAGTAGTTCAGAAACCATTTGAATGTCATAACAATATGGCTGGACCTTTAAGATAAGAGGAAAGAAAATATAAAACACTATGATACTTATTACGTAAATATCTTAACATTACAGAATAATACTTTATATTTCTAATTTATTCTATATACATATGTAAATGTATCAAAATCTGGACAATCTCTGGGAAGTGGAAAGGAGGGCACAAGGATGGGGAGGCGATCCTAAAGTACTTTATCCTTTCCTTTATCCTAGAGCTTTACTTTAAAAAAAAATGACAATGTCCTCGTGTACTATATGTATAATTTAATTAATTTTTAAAGGAGCAGATTAGGGACTTCGCCAGTGGTCTGGTGGTAGAGAATCCACCTTCCAATGCAGGGTACACGCGTTTAATCCCTGGTCGGGGAACTAAGATCCCACATGTTGTGGAGCAGCTAAACCCGCGTGCCACACCTACTGAGCTCATGCGCCTCAACCAGAGAGCCCACGTGCTGCAAACCACAGAGCCCACACTCTGCAGCCCACACACCACAACTAGAGAGAGAAAACCTGCACACCACAACTAGAGAGAAGCCCACGCGCCAAAACAGAGCCCACGCACCGCAATTAAGATCCCGCACGCCTCAACAAAGACCCCGTGTGCCGCAACTAAGACCCAATGCAGCCAAAAAATGAAGAAAATAAATTTCTTTTAAAAAAGAAGCAGATGAAAATAAATTATTTGGAGATTCCTGCCCCGCACACACAATATTCTCAGGGGATATGTCACACCCGCAGTGCCTGCTGAAAACATTCATTCACTTATTCAGTGCATATTTCATAAGCGCCTGCTGTGTACTAAGACTTGTTCAATCTAGGTAGTGGGAGTACTGCCATGATCAACTGCTCCACGCTCTTTTCCACATGCTGTTTCTGCTGACTCATGATTTCTGCCCCCCTTACCCTTACCCTTTGACTTGATGTGGTTTCAGCTTGCCACAGAACCAGCTCCAGAAGGCAGTGTTATGTAGTGGCTAGGAGTATGGGCTCTGAAGTCAGACTGCCTGGGTTCAATACCAGCTCTGCTACATCCTTTGTCAATTTCTGTACGTTATTTTACTTTTCAGTACCTCAAGTTTTTCATCTGTAAAATGGGAGTGACACTAATCCATAGCATACAGTTTTGAGGATAAATGAGTTAGAACATGAAAAAAGCTTAGAACAATAGCTTAGGACACTAAGCTCCTGACAAATATTAGATGTTATCGATATTCCAGGAGCCAGCCACAAACTAACTGGTGTGTCAGGTCACATTTTTGAGAGAGAATCCAATCAGCTCAGTTCAATTGAGTGTTTTATTCCTTTGTCACTTATGGCCACTAAATTATCCCTTTTCACATGCTGAACGCCTTACATGATCCAGCTTTGACTGACCTCATCTGACCTCCTCCAGTTCACCTTGGACCACTTATTAAAAGTAATTTATATAAGAAAAATAGAAAGAAAATAGCACTCTGACACTTATTGTAAGACTGGCTATTGTTCCTGTATTTTATACATATGAGATTCTGCTCATCTGAAATAACCCCTTTTTTCTTGAACCATTTGACTGGGTTCCTGTTCCTCATAACCAAAGAACCTAGAATAGAACAATTCCCTCAAGAAAATGGGTCAAACCCAAAATATCTTCTTGCTCACTGCTTATGCACAACTGTTGTACAGATGACGTATTATGCATAGTCATGATGCTAAAGAGAAGTGAAGAGCAAAAGGCCAAGGTTCTTTTTCATGGTTTAAGAAGGATAAATGGGCAGAAGACCTAAATAGACATTTCTCCAAAGAAGATATACAGATTGCCAGCAAACACATGAAAGAATGCTCAACATCATTAATCATTAGAGAAATGCAAATCAAAACTACAATGAGATATCATCTCACACCAGTCAGAATGGCCATCATCAAAAAATCTAGAAACAATAAATGCTGGAGAGGGTGTGGAGAAAAGGGAACCCTCATATACTGTTGCTGGGAATGTAAATTGATACAGCCACTATGGAGAACAGTATGGAGGTTCCTTAAAAAACTAAAAATAGAATTACCATATGACCCAGCAATCCCACTACTGGGCATATATCCTGAGAAAACCATAATTCAAAAAGAGTCATGTACCAAAATGTTCATTGCAGCTCTATTTACAATAGCCAGGAGATGGAAGCAACCTAAGTGTCCATCATTGGATGAATGGATAAAGAAGATGTGGCACATATATACAATGGAATATTACTCAGCCATAAAAAGAAACGAAATTGAATTATTTGTAGTGAGGTGGATGGACCTAGAGTCAGTCATACAGAGTGAAATAAGTCAGAAAGAGAAAAACAAATACCGTATGTTAACACATATATATGGAACCTAAGGAAAAGAAAAAAGAAAAAAAAGGTCATGAAGAACCTAGGGGTAAGACGGGAATAAAGACACACACCTACTAGAGAATGGACTTGAGGATAGAGGGAGGGGTAAGGGTAAGCTGTGACAAAGTGAGAGAGTGGCATGGACATATACACACTACCAAACATAAAATAGATAGCTAGTGGGAAGCAGCCGCATGGCACAGGGAGATCAGCTCGGTGCTTTGTGACCACCTAGAGAGGTGGGATAGGGAGGGTGGGAGGGAGGGAGACACAAGAGGGAAGAGATATGGGAACATATGTATATGTATAACTGATTCACTTTGTTATAAAGCAGAAACTAACACACCATTGTAAAGCAATTATACTCCAATAAAGATGTTTAAAAAATAAAAAAAATAAAGATGCTATGATGATCCATGTACAAAAAAAAAAAAAAAAGAAGGATAAAAGATGCTCTGGGTGGGGCTTCCCTGGTGGCGCAGTGGTTGGGAGTCCGCCTGCCGATGCAGGGGACGCGGGCTTGTGCCCCAGTCCGGGAGGATCCCACGTGCCACAGAGCGGCTGGGCCCGTGGGCCATGGCCACTGGGCCTGTGCGTCCGGAGCCTGTGCTCCACAGCGGGAGAGGCCGCAACGGTGAGAGGCCCGCATACAGCATAAATAAATAAATAAATAAATAAAAGATGCTCTGGGTGATAGCAAAACTGTGTTATTCAGATGCAAAATCCCAGCACCTTTTGTGTGAGAATCGTTTTATTACCTTTTCAAATTCAATTCTCTATCCATTAAATTGAGCCTTGAACGGACTTCAATTTTGCAATATTTTGTTACAGTGTTAACCTAAAAGTCAAAACTATATTTTGTTTTAAAGTATTCTATAATTCTAATTTCTCAGAAATTTACACTGCTTCCTTGCAGTCTGATAAAGTGAAACTTTTGTCTGTTTTCTACGATGATAGGAATGGTTTGGGCATCCCCCCCTACCTGTTCAGACATACACATAGCCTGCTTAACAGCAATTTTGCCCATATTGAAGAAATAAATATCTTTCTCCCTGGAGTCAGTGACTGACAGCTTCTCTGCCTCAAGGACATTGTCTATGTCTTTTTTAACTCAGTCAGCTCAGCACCACACCAGTGCCCTGCACAGACAGATGCCTCATAAATGCTTTTGAATCGACTAAGACAGGAAATGCAATGTCTTTCCTCCCCACTTCACCTGCTGCCTTAAGCAGGGAAAAATCAGTAGGAACATGTTGGGAGAGGGAAAGATTAAGGCAGAACTTAGATGCAGAGCCTGGCATTTTAAATAATAATGAAATTTTCTCAGAAGAATCTTACTAAAATCCACATGCATTCAGATAATCCCACTAGAAAATATTACAGGTGATAAATTAAGCACAAATGCATTTTCCTGATTCCCAGGCATAACACATCTGTCTCAGTGTGGTATTCAGAAATCAAAAAGAGGGTGGAGAGTTAATAACTGCATATTTTAAGGACTTAATGAAATATTTACAGACTATTTCAGGCTTGTATTAAAAGTTATTACCCTTTGGTTGGTAAGTGTGACTTCCAGGGGGACAATATCATTCTACTACATCCCCAAATTCTATAAAGTTATTAGTTATCTCCTACAGGAAACCAGCTTCCATTGACAAGATATAGGATGAATAGTCTAATCATTGAAACGATTCCATAAATTTCAACTTGAAAGCTCTGTTGGAGTCCATTACCTAAATCAGAGTTTTAAAGTTTGTTATTATAGGACTGTCAGAATTATAGCTAAGGATTGCTGAATTCCATGTGCACATCAAAACCAGCTTCACCCTCATCTTGCAGTATATGTGATTATGAATTGCAGAAGGAAACTGATGAAAAAGAAGTGCTGTACTTCTTGCCACACCAATGTTCTTCTCTTTTGTCTTCCTGTTACAAATGTCTGTAAAGCTAATAAAAATGCAAGTCTGGATTAAGGCCCTAACAAATGAATGTTGCTTTTCTAAAATGAAATAAATTATGTTTAATATGTTGTTTCCAAATATGTGAAAAGTTTTGAAACACGCAGTTAAATTTGAATAGATATATACATAGATAGATAGATAGGAAGATAAAGAATAGCCAAGTACCTGTTTGTATGCGTTGGAGTATAAATAAAGTAAATTGCTCCATCTGCTGGCTGTATTTGGAAACAACTCTAATTCTAAACTCCAAAGAAAGATGGTCATAATTGAGAACTACCTCCAAAGCTCAGAAAAAAAGTTACACCCAGCATACAGCAAAAAATGTCAGCCCACCCCCATTCAAAGCCCTCAGGGTCCACTAGAAAGCACTTGATATTGTAGCACTAATGGAGTTCAAATGCATCTAATCCTACCAAGTGTTTTTCTGCCCTGCTACTGACATATTAAGAGAAAACAGTACAACTCATATCAGAAAACAGTAAAACTCATACTCCGGACACCACAACAAATACTGAAATTTGACATTGTAAAATCCAAGGGTCATTCTCACAAACAGACTTGCTGGGCTCACAGCACTCTCGGCTCATGTTTTGGTAAGAGAAGTTCACAAGTCAGCAAGTTTATAAATCTTTTCAGCAACCTGATGCTGAATAACATGTAATAAGTTTGAATACACTTTAATAAAAAAAAGAGTCTCCAGATTTGGAATTGAAGGCCATGGTTGCTCTCTACCTATAATCTGGGCTTCATAGTTATTTCCTCCAAAGCTTTAATCAAGTACTCTTCAAAAAAAAAAAAATCCATAATTAACAGCTTTCACCAATATCACTCATTTTATCATTCAAAATGTGAAAGTTGTCCCATTTTTTCCTTGCTGATTAGTCCTCTTTCTGAAACTGGTACTATACGTTTCTCTCTCACTATTAAATTAGGTGAGGAGTTCTGCTATCTCAAGATGCTTGAAAACTACCCTGTATTGAGTCCCTCCCATCAGGAAACTTGCTCAAGCCTCTTACATAGCCTCATCCACCAGAGGGCAGACAGCAGAAGCAAGAAGAACTACAATCCTGCAGCCTGTGGAACAAAAACCACATTCACAGAAACATAGACAAGATAAAAAGGCAGAGGTTTATGTACCAGATGAAGGAACAAGGTAAAACCCCAGAAAAACAACTAAATGAAGTGGAGATAGGCAAGCTTCCAGAATAAGAACTCAGAATAATGATAGTACAGATGATCCAGGACCTCAGAAAAAGAATGGAGGCAAAGATCGAGAAAATGCAAGAAACGTTTAACAAAGAGCACGCAGCCCCGCCTCCCATGGGGACCCGGCCTGAGGAGCAGAGGTGGGAGCTTCAATAGTAGGGCAGCACGAACGCCATGTGGATGAAAAGCTCTTGGTGCTGCAGCCAGGAGACAGTGCTGTGCCCCTGAGGTGGGAGAGCCAACTTCAGGACACTGGTCCACAAGAGACCTCCAGGCTCCACATAATATCAAACAGCAAAAATCTCCCAGAGATCTCCATCTCAACACCAGCACCCAGCTTCACTCAACGACCAGCAAGCTACAGTGCTGGACAGCCTATGCCAAACAACTAGCAAGACAGAAACACAGCCCCATCCATTAGCAGAGAGGCTGCCTAAAATCATAATAAGTCCAAAGACACCCCAGAACACATCACCAGACATGGACCTGCCCACCAGAAAGACAAGATCCAGCCTCATACACCAGAACACAGGCACTAGTCCCCTCCAACAGGAAGCCAACACAACCCACTGAACCAACTTTAGCCACTGAAGACAGACACAAAAAAACAATGGGAACTACGAACCTGCAGCCTACACAAAGAAGACCCCAAACACAGTAATATAAGCAAAATGAGAAGACAGAAAAACACACAGCAGATGAAGCAGCAAGATAAAAACCCACGAGACCTAACAAATGCAGAGGAAATAGGCAGTCTACCTGAAAAAGAATTCAGAATAATGATAGTAAAGAGGATCCAAAATCTTGGAAACAGAATAGAGAAAATGCACGAAACATTTAACAAGGACCTAGAAGAACTAAAGATGAAGCAAGCAATGATGAACAACACAATAAATGAAATTAAAAATACTCTAGAAGGGATCAATAGCAGAATAACTGAGGGAGAAGAACGGATAAGTGACCTGGAAGATAAAATAGTGGAAATAACTACTGCAGAGCACAATAAAGAAAAAAGAATGAAAACAACTGAGGACAGTCTCAGAGACCTCTGGGACAACATTAAACACACCAACATTCGAATTATAGGGGTTCCAGAAGAAGAAGAGAAAAAGAAAGGGACTGAGAAAACATTTGAAGAGATTATAGTTGAAAACTTCCCTAATATGGGAAAGGAAATAGTTAATCAAGTCCAGGAAGAACAGAGAGTCCCATACAGGATAAATACAAGGAGAAACACGCCAAGACATATATTAATCAAACTGTCAAAAATTAAATACAAAGAAAACATATTAAAAGCAGCAAGGGAAAAACAACAAATAACACACAAGGGAATCCCCATAAGGTTAACAGCTGATCTTTCAGCAGAAACTCTGCAAGCCAGAAGGCACTGGAGGACATATTTAAAGTGACAAAGGAGAGAAAACTACAACCAAGATGACTCTACCCAGCAAGGATCTCATTCAGATTTGATGGAGAAATTAAAACCTTTACAGACAAGCAAAAGCTGAGAGAGTTCAGCACCACCAAAACAGCTTTACAACAAATGCTAAAGGATCTTCTCTAGGCAAGAAACACAAGAGAAGGAAAAGACCTACAATAAAAAACCCAAAACAATTAAGAAAATGGGAATAGGAACATACATATCAAGAATTACCTTAAATGTAAATGGATTATTTGCACCCAACAAAAGACACAGACTGGCTGAATGGATACAAAAACAAGACCCATATATATACTGTCTACAAGAGACCCACTTCAGACCTAGAGACAAATACAGACTGAAAGTAAGGGGATGGAAAAAGATATTCCATGAAAATGGAAACCAAAAGAAAGCTGAAGTAGCAATTCTCATATCAGACAAAATAGACTTTAAAATAAAGACTATTAGAAGAGACAAAGAAGGACACTACATAATGATCAAGGGATCGATCCAAGAAAAAGATATAACAATTGTAAATATTTTTGCACCCAACATTGTAGCACCTCAATACATAAGGCAAATACTAACAGCCATAAAAGGGGAAATTGACAGTAACATATTCATGGTAGGGTACTTTAACACCCCAGATTCATCAAGGGACAGATAATCCAAAATGAAAATAAATAAGGAAACACAAGCTATAAATGATACATTAAACAAGATGGACTTGATATTTATAGGACATTCCATCCAAAACCAACAGAATACACATTTTTCTCAAGTGCTCATGGAACATTCTCCAGGATAGATCATATCTTGGGTCACAAATCAAGCCTTGGTAAATTTAAGAAAATTGAAATTGTATCAAGTATCTTTTCCGACCACACGCTATGAGACTAGATATCAATTACAGGAAAAGATCTGTAAAAAATACAAACACATGGAAGCTAAACAATACACTACTTAATAACAAAGTGATCACTGAAGAAATCAAAGAGGAAATCAAAAAATACCTAAAAACAAATGACAGTGGAGACACGACAACACAAAACCTATGGGATGCAGCAAAAGCAGTTCTAAGAGGGAAGTTTATAGCAATACAATCCTACCTTAAGAAACAGGAAACATCTCGAATATAAAACCTAATCTTGCACCTAAAGCAATTAGAGAAAGAAGAACAAAAAACTCCCAAAGTTAGCAGAAGGAAAGAAATCATAAAGATCAGATCAGAAATAAATGAAAAAGAAACAAAGGAAACGATAGCAAAGATCAATGAAACTAAAAGCTGGTTCTTTGAGAAGATAAACAAAATTGATAAACCATTAGCCAGACCCATCAAGAAAAAGAGGGAGAGGACTCAAATCAATAAAATTAGAAATGAAAACGGAGAAGTTACAACAGACACTGCAGTAATACATATCATCCTAAGAGACTACTACAAGCAACTCTATGCCAATAAAACGGACAACCTGGAAAAAATGGACAAATTCTTAGAAAGGTATAACCTTCCAAGACTGAACCAGGAAGAAACAGAAAATATGAACAGACCAATCACAAGTAATGAAATTGAAACTGTGATTAAAAATCTTCCAACAAACAAAAGCCCAGGAACAGATGGCTTCACAGGCGAATTCTATCAAACATTTAGAGAAGAGCTAAGCCCCATCCTTCTCAAACTCTTCCAAAAAATTGCGGACAAAGGAACACCCCCAAACTCATTCTATGAGGCCACCATCACCCTGATACCAAAACCAGACAAAGATACTACAAAAAAAGAAAATTACAGACCAATATCACTGAAGAATATAGATGCAAAAATCCTCAACAAAATACTAGCAAACAGAATCCAACAACACATTAAAAGGATCATACACCATGATCAAGTGGGACTTCTCCCAGGGATGCAAGGATTCTTCAATATACATAAATCAACCAATGTGATAAACCATATTTACAAATTGAAGAATAAAAACCATACGATCATCTCAATAGATGCAGGAAAACCTTTTGACAAAATTCAACACCAATTATGATAAAAACGCTCCAGAAATTGAGCATAGAGGGAACCTAACTCCACATAATAAAGGCCATATATGACAAACCCACAGCAAATATCATTCTCAATGGTGAAAAATTGAAATCATTTCCTCTAAGATGAGGAACAAGACAAGGATGCCCACTCTCACCACTATTATTCAACATAGTTTTGCAAGCCCTAGCCAGGGCCATCAGAGAAGAAAAATAAATAAAAAGGAATGCAAATTGGAAAAGAAGAAGTAAAACTGTCACTCTTTGCAGATGACATGATACTATACATAGAGAATCCTAAAGATGCCACCAGAAAACTACTAGAGCTAATCAATTAATTTGGTAAAGTTGTAGGATACAAAATTAATGCACAGAAATCTCTTGCATTTCTATACACTAATGATGAAAAATCTGAAAGAGAAATTAAGGAAACACTCCATTTACCATTGCAACAAAAAGAATAAAATACCTAGAAATAAACCTATGTAGGGAGACAAAAGACCTGTATTCAGAAAAGTATAAGACACTGATGAAAGAAATTAAAGATGATACAAATAGATGGAGAGATATACCATGTTCTTGGATTGGAAGAATCAATATTGTGAAAATGACTATACTACCCAAAGCAATCTACAGACTCAATGCAATCCCTATCAAATTACCAATGGTATATTTTATGGAACTAGAACAAAAAATCTTAAAATTTGTATGGAGACACAAAAGACCCCGAATAGCCAAAGCAGTCCTGAGGGAAAAAAACAGAGCTGGAGGAATCAGACTCCCTGACTTCAGACTATGCTACAAAGCTACAGTAATGAAGACAGTATGGTACTGGCACAAAAACAGAAACATAGATCAATGGAACAAGATAGAAAGCCCAGAGATAAACTCAGGCAGCTATGGTCAACTAATCTATGACAAAGGAGGCAAGGATATGCAGTGGAGAAAAGACAGTCTCTTCAATAAGTGGAGCTGGGAAAACTGGACAGCTACATGTAAAAGAATGAAATTAGAACATGCACTAACACTATACACAAAAATAAACTCAAAATTTATTAGAGACCTTAATGGAAGACCAGACACTATAAAACTCTTAGAGGAAAACATAGAAAGAACACTCTTTGACATAAATCACAGCAAGATCTTTTTTGATCCACCTCCTAGAGTAAAAGAGATAAAAATAAACAAATGCGACCTAATGAAACTTAAAAGCTTTTGCACAGCAAAGGAAACCATAAACAAGATGAAAAGACAACCTTCAGAATATGAGAAAATATTTGCAAATGAATCAATGGACAAAGGATTCATCTCCCAAATATATAAACAGCTCATGCAGCTCAATATTAAAAAAAACAAAGAACCCAATCCAAAAATGGGCAGAAGACCTAAATAGACATTTCTCCAAAGACATACAGATGGCCAAGAGGCACATGAAAAGCTGCTCAACATCACTAATTATTAGAGAAATGCAAATCAAAACTACAATGAGGTATCACCTTACACCAGTTAGAATGGGCATCATCAGAAAATCTACAAACAACAAATGCTGGAGTGGGTGTGGAGGAAAGGGAACCCTCTTGCACTGTTGGTGGGAATGTAAATTGATACAGCCACTATGGAGAACAGTATGGAGGTTCCTTAAAAAACTAAAAATAGAATTGCCATATGATCCAGCAATCCCACTACTGGGCATATACCCAGAGAAGACCATAATTCAAAAAGATACATGCACCCCAATGTTCATTGCAGCACTATATACAATAGCCAGGTCATGGAAGCAACCTAAATGCCCATCAACAGATGAATGGATAAAGAAGATGTGGTACATATATACAATGGAATATTACTCAGACATAAAAAGGAACAAAACTGGGTCATTTGTAGAGACGTGGATGGATCTAGAGACTGTCATACATAGTGAAGTGAGTCAGAAAGAGAAAAACAAATATCGTATATTAACGCATATACGTGGAACCTAGAAAAATGGTACAGATTAAACGGTTTGCAAGGCAGAAATTGAGACACAGATGTAGAGAACAAACGTATGGACACCAAAGGGGGAAAGCGGCAGGGTGGCGGGAGGGTTATATGATGAATTGGGCAGTTAGGATTGACAAGTATACACTGATGTGTATAAAATTGATGACTAATACGGACCTGTCGTATAAATAAATAAATAAAATAAAATTCAGAAAAAAAAACTACCCTGTATTAATATTAAATCTTTTCTAATTTTCCTTTCTTGTTCAATAGCTGAAACATATTTGAAACATTTTATCTTTGTTTCCTCTCCTACATTAAATCACATCTTGAACAATTCAATTACAAGTTCACATGAATGATCTGAACTTCGGTTTTGTTGTTTATGATGCCACTGGAACTCATCAACTCTACTGCATTCAGTACAGGAGCACATTACTCTTGACCCAGTAATAGTGTCTTGTGAGGCTTTGGCTTAATGCAGGATTGTGGTTTATCTGTAAAATCTTTTTCTTTCCTAGCATATTTTTCATGTAGTGAACTTGAATCATTTTTCTATTCTATTATGAAGTACTAAAGTAACTTGTATCTTGTTGCAAAGAAGAAAATAACTTATCTTTTGAAGGAGTTCAAGTTTTGTATTGAATATGCTCTATTAGATGCAGTTTTCCAACTGGATGTGACAATGGAGGACAAATGTCTGGTCAATGATTCTTTTCAAGATGATTTCATCTTTCCCAAAAAGCAAGTTATAGTTAGTGATTACTTTGGGGGAAAAGTCATTTTTCGCTCAACATTTTCCTCAAGTCTGACATTTTCTTACTTTTTTGTGTTTATTATTTGAAATCTCTCCATTATTTCAACAGCTTTTTGAAATAGAATTCAGCCCAACAACTTAATAAATGTTACTAAATTTCTGCCTTCCACGAGCTTATAATCTAACAGAAAGAAAAATGCAAAACCAGCTCTTACAATGAGGTAAGAACAACAGTGGAGACATCCTGAGTGCAATGGCCACCGTTGCAGTCTTTACTGTGTGGGAAAGATATCAAAAAGCAGGAGACTAGAGCTGAGCTTGTTCTTGAAAGCTGGACAGGAATTCACCCCCTGATGAAGGAGAGATGAGGATGGGGTTTCAGACAAAGAAAAAGCATGTGAAAAACCCAAGATGTGAAAGAATATGAAAAGGTTCCTCTTTACAATTCCCAATTCCTGTGACATTTCAGATGAAAAGGTCTACATGGAAAACTGATTTTCTGGTAATGTTAAATATAAAACAAGCCTCCTTATAAACTAAGGAAAGTTTAAAGCTTAATATATTAAATACCTTTTAGTAAATATGTCTTCAAATACAAAATTTTTACAAGTAAAAAAAAATAAAATAAATATGTTATATATTCAACAGCATTATATAAAGGTTTGTAGTTTTCTGTACATGGTCAGTCTTGGGGGGAGGGGGGGTCCCTGAAAGAATCACTGGGTACTATGGAGTAAACTTTAGTGTAATTAAAAACAGCATCAAAAAAAGCAGTAGAGACAAATTCTTGTGGAGTTAGCTGGGGAAAAAAAAAAAACTGGCTTTGCTTTGTACCCAAAGTAATTTGTAGGTATGTTGGATAGCAGGGCAATAACCCTGTCAATGACTTTATTTCCTAAAAGAAAGTAGGTAATTAGATGTTCCTTTTGTTTTTATTAGGATAGACACAATTGGTAATTTCTGCGTTTATTTTCATAGGAAGTTTCACCTAATTCTCAGCTTGTGGCACCCGGTGCTGTTGCAATTGAGATTTAATGATGAGGAAATGAATAGAAACATATGCTAAACACTCCTGGAAATAAATGCATGCACTTCAGTGCCACTAAGTGATTGGGAGGTTTGACAACTTAGGGCATGAGGGCCCCCACATTTACACTGTGTAACATATAGTGGCAGCGTTCCATGATCATGAAATCTGCATCACATTTCCATCAATATTCCCTGTGAGTGTGGGAGTGGAGGGCAGAAAGTGATGTATTTCAAATATATATGTATTTTACTTTTTATTAGGAAATTTTCAAACATATATAGAAGAAAAGAGATTATAAGCAACATAGCCAAGTGTGTCTCATGTGTAACCCCTCGTGTTACCCCTATTCCAAATCATTTCTGAAGCAAACTCCATACATCAGATCATTTTCTGTGTAAACATTTTCGTATATATCTCTAAAATGTAACTGTTTTCAAAATAAAACATAAAATTATCAAAAGATTTTTTAAAGTATTAGAGGGGGCTTCCCTGGTGGCGCAGTGGTTGAGAGTCCGCCTGCCGATGCAGGGGATATGGGTTCGTGCCCCGGTCCGGGAAGATCCCACATGCCGCGGAGCGGCTGGGCCCGTGAGCCATGGCCGCTGGGCCTGCGCGTCCGGAGCCTGTGCTCCGCAGTGGGAGAGGCCACAACAGTGAGAGGCCTGCATAGTGCAAAAAAATTTTTAAAAATAAAGTATTAGAGGCTAATTTTTACATGACTTCTATATCTAATATATGTCATATAATCAATAAATAATTCTCAGACATAAAGAAACTCATTAGCTAAACAGACCTTCAAAGACAAATTATCTGTAGAGTATATATAGACAGAGTATGTATACAGGGAGAAGAAGAGCATAGTGTGTGTGTGTGTGTGTGTGTGTGTGTGTGTGTGTGTGTGTGTGTGTGTGTGTAGTCATTACCTATTTACTTAAAATATATCGTGAATGACAAATGGTAACATGTATTTTTTTCCCAATAGTAGCATAGATTGGCAGAGTTTTGTGGATTACTATGGAGCAGAAACTAGAACCCCACTCCCACAGAGTGCCAGTGAACTGCATTCACTCAAGTACTGTGGACAAAATTCATACCCGTCGCATGAATTTGATTAAAGCTGGAATGGCTGTAAATGGCAGAAGGAAACTCCCTCCTCCCTCTACTGTGCCCTGCAAGTTCATATAGCATACAAAAAAGAGTTGAGAAATACTGGCCTAAGATATGAATTCTCCTTCCCAAAAGAGTTGTAATGACATACAGATGATAAATTTATGCATCAGGTCATATGTATAATGAATTAAATTGTCCTTTGACAATTTTAACTCAATATTAAATTGACTATTTTGAAAAGTGTAGGATTCTCATGTTGTAAATTAATATTTTGGAGCATATGGAGCTGGCTGAGTGTTAAAATAATAGTCCTCTTAGCCTTGCTTTGTGGGTGCCAGTGAGCTATGATAGAAAGCTTATCAATCTGTGAATCACTTCGTATGTAAGTACAGCTTTGTACCCCCAGATCATTTAGTAGGTCTATAAATGAAACCACTGTAATTGTTCAATTGTCCTACAGATTAAGATCTTGGCAAATGGGAAAAGAAAATATGTGACACCATTAAAAATAGCCATTCATAAGAAGTAGTTTTTGAAACAACTGCTAGAGACAAGTAGAAGCCATAAATTGCAGAAGTGAGTTAAATGAATCTTGATGTGATGAGAGTCGGTGATTTGCCAAGAGGAGGCTACCAAGAAGAGAGGGAAGAGAGCTCTGTGTGCAATTCGTCTCCCAACCAGATGTCTTTGTCTCCTTGGAAAACAGGTACCAGCGTGTTTTTTTATCAAGATATTGTGTGGTTCTTTCTCTACTTTTATCTATTATGAGCTATAAAGATAAAAATGAAAATACCAGGGCTTCCCTGGTGGCACATTGGTTGAGAGTTCACCTGCCGATGCAGGGGACACGGGTTCGTGCCCCGGTCTGGGAAGATCCCACATGCCATGGAGCGGCTGGGCCCATGAGCCATGGCCGCTGAGCCTGCACGTCCGGAGCCTGTGCTCCACAACGGGAGAGGCCACAACAGTGAGAGGCCCACGTACCACAAAAAAAAAAAAAAACCAAAACTGAAATTTTGAAAAGCCAACCAAAAAGGCATTGCAGTTTTGTGGAATGAATGTTAGGTGAAGAACCAAGGTCTGAGCTCAGACCTGACACCGATTCTTCCCCTATTAGAGTAAATATTCTCTGGTGGAATACTTGCAGGCAGCTGTCAGTGACTATGTGGAAACCTCTCTCCTTGGCCTGCCCTCCTAACTCCACTGAGTCTCCTGCTGGGCCTTTCCACCTGCTTTTTCTATCAACAGGGCTACAGCAGATTAGCCAGTTTTATATGTATCTGAATCTCCTCCTTGCGAAGAACCCGGTGAGCCTATTAAGGGTGCCATCTGTTTGGGTCTTCATTTACTCATTCATCAACATTTACTCAGTTGAGCATCTACTATGTGTCAGGAACTCTGTTAGGTGCTGGGAATGCAGTAGTAAACAAAACAGACACAGTCTCTACTTTAATGTGGATTACAGTTTAACAAGGGATGCAGTTTAATTGTGATATCTCCTACAAAGGAAACTACAAAATATAACAGGGGAACCAATTATAATAAATGCTACAAAGGGAAACAATATAAAGAAAAATACAGACCAGTGCTTTTGAAACTAAAGTTGCAGCTCATTAGTGGAGCATGAAATCAATTTCGTGAGACAAGAACAGCATGTTTTTATTTAATAGGATGAATTGGTATAGAAAGAAACTGAAAAGGAAATACTAGAGTATATCACATATAATCAGAAGTACTGCTTCAAGAATCAACACATAGGTGAAGGCTGAGATGAAATGGGAAAAAAATGTATTTCTTCCCGTGGGTCATGGTGGAAAGGTTTTCAGGCCATTGATTTAGCCACACCATATAGACTGTAGCAGAATGCTTATTATTGCCTATTCCAACCATAACTACAGTGGAGGCAACCACACTCAAGTCTACATGACCATCCTCCACAATTCTTGAATGTGTCTGATGAGTCAGGAATGGGACCCTGAGCTAAGTCAAGCCAGTGTATTACTAATAATCAGATTTATCTGTAAGGATTTTGGAATTGAGTCACTGGAAGTCTGAGCCCATCAGATGTAGGTATTTGAGCTAACAGATCATGTAAAATTGATGTTGAGATGGCCATATGGGTCCCTATGCAAGATGAATAAGTACAGGAAGCCAACTCTGAGAGAAGAGAATAGAAAAACACCCACAGAGAAGGAAAGACATAGCAAGGAATCTCATCTCTTGACCTCAGGTTTAGAAGCTCAACTCTACTTATTTGTTCTTCTCAGATTCCACAAGCTCTTAGTATTTTTCAGTGAATAATTTTCACTTGAGCTATTTGAAGAGGTTAATTTGCTTACAAATAAGAGTCTTTCCTGGAAAGGATTATTTATGTTAACTTTCTTTTTTTTTTTTTTTTGCGATACGCGGGCCTCTCACTGTTGTGGCCTCTCCCGTTGCGGAGCACAGGCTCCGGACGCGCAGGCTCAGCGGCCATGGCTCACGGGCCCAGCCGCTCCGCGGCATGTGGGATCTTCCCGGACCAGGGCACGAACCCGTGTCCCCTGCATCGGCAGGCAGACTCTCAACCCCTGCTCAACCAGGGAAGCCCTATGTTAACTTTTGATTCTTATCAATGTCAGCGATAATAAAGTATTCACCAAAAAATGGGCAGAATGTCATTTATTGAAAAAGAAACCAGGGAAAGAAAACTATTCATTCAATCAAAGAGGCTTTGCAAAGAAGTCCTCAATCATTTTCTGTCTAATATCTAGATTGAGAATTTTCAGCCTTTTGGACTGTATCCTTCCATAATAAATGATTTTCTACATTGGTTTCAAAGTATTCTCAGCAGTACAGTGATCCATTTTTAGATACAGAACAGAGAAACTTGCTCCCTTCCAGGTCACTCCTATGTTAATGACACATCCATAATAATCTGAATGAACTAAACTGATATATTCAGTGTTCGCTTACAATAGAGTCTGTCTGTTGCCTTTATTGTGAATGGCACAATAGCTCAAAAACGAAGATGCCACTGATAGATGACACCCTTGTGTTCATTCTCTTTGAGCTTTGTTTCCTACTTGAACTTGATTACAACTGACAGCCATTGAGGAATATAAAAACATCCATTCTCCCTTTAGTCATTCAGGCACATAATGAGTTTCAACAAAACACAGAGGAATCCAAGAATCTGCATCACCCAGAGACCACCCTTGAAATGAAGCCTTACCTTTTATTAGAACAAAATGTTATCCACATTAAGAGGAAAGTTTTAAATGTGTTCACTGCAGATGAGGCTTTATTTAGACTTATCCTGTTTTTCCTGTGCTTATGAAATGTAAATTCAAAGACATCAAAACTGTTGAGTAAAGCACAGAAAATGTTTTCCCTTAAGGGTAGGGGATGGATGGAGTGGAGTGTAGATTAGTCCCACATTAGAAAAGACAAATTTTCCAAGCTGACTTCTGAAAATAGCTTCTTATCAACCTAAAAGAAATCAAGGAATATAAGGGCATAAAATAAAGAATAGAAAACTGTAAGAAAGAAGAAAAATCAGTCTAGACAAAGAGTTGTGTTCTGACCGACTACACAATTGCATTAGAGTCTGGCTGGATAGGCCTTGATGCTAATATAACCAAGGCTGGATGTCTCTCTCTCTCAGGTCAGTCAATTCCTTCCACATCCTCAGACTAGATCCCAACCACATCAACCATCTTACCAACACACGTAGGATGCTAAAAGAGAGTAAAGTCCAATGCTGTCATCAAGAAATAATTAAACTTAGTCCTCATCGAAATCTAAAAGCAGCATCTTAGTGTGTAAATAATAACTAATTATTGTTAGAGCAAAATAAAGTTTTATAACCTTATTCATCATTTACGAAGCATCAAGAAGCATCTGAGAAATATACAAAATTGTCTATTATTTTAACATTTGTTTTTCCTACTTAGTGAATTCTAAAGAAACAATGGAGAATGTGAGTGCCTAATTGCCCTGGTGTAGGACCAATAACTCCAACATGGTTCTACAGAGCTTCAGTTTAAAGTGAGAGGAGAGGTATTATTAGCCTGGAGCTTCCCGCAACCGATCACATTTTTCTCTTATTCCCAGGATTCATTCTAGACCTGGTCTGAATTCTATACTACACGCAAGAAGAATTAAAGGTGTCTGGATTCCTAGGTGATTAGAATGAACTCAGTATCCAGTATTAATCCTGTCTGACCCCAAGTAGGAATAAACTAAAGGTCATTTAACTAAGTTAGGGAGGGTCCACAAAACTCAGGCCAGAGCTTTCCTTTCCAGTCATAGATCTCTTATGTTAGGACTGCAAGTCAAATAAAAGCATGAGAAATATCCAATGTCAATCAGATACCATTTTAATATTTCTGAGCAGCTAAAAACAGGAAAAATGAAGATTCTAAGCTTTCATCAGATTTAAATCTCTTTAAATTTATTCAGAAAAGATATTTTATACCTTAGAATCTCATTAAGTTTGAAAGGGAGTTAGAAGGGAAAGATATGTACGTATCTTAGAAGATAAAGAAATGTAAAATCTATCATGTTATCACCCTGATTAAAGCTTGTAGACTTCTCTGAACATACTGAAGAATTAAGCAATCTGTAAAACTCAAATCCATGGTCATGAGCTATATGATCATCCTGCTTGAGTCACTGAGTTATTGATTTAGCAACTACAAATGGGGCTCAGTATGTCCCATCAAGTCTCCAACAGGAATCCGAACAGTGAGCAGACACAAATGTCTGGTCAAAGTAACCTGAGTTAACTGGGATGGTAACGCCTGACTTAAGGAGTTCACATTTTCAATCCCAAGAAGATTTAAAAGTAAGTATGGAAATGTTTAAGAGAATCAAAACCATGATATTAATTTTTTTGCGATAGAAAGAAGTCTGTCTATACTTGGTATTTTCTGTACTTGTAATGTTTAAAAGAATTAGGCCTATTAGAGTGACAGCCTTGTGATTTCAATTTAAAATGTGTAATTGAATGATTGATTTAGACTAATGATTTTAAGTTGATATAATACAAACTTTGTAAAAAGCATTGAGCATCTGTGTTTACCATATTTCAATGTTTAACTTTTTAGAGTTACAAAAAACTGTCAGTATTTGGGAAGATTTATTAGGTCAAAGGAGCAGCTAAAAAGAAAATAAAGTATATTAAATATATAGAGGCACTTTATGATATTTGAATGCGTTTAACTAAATTAGGCCAAATATTAACCAAAGCCTCTTTAAATGTGATTAACATCTTCTGAACTTATAAACCAAATGATAAGATGTACAAGCTAAACTTAAAAGCCTAACAAAGAACTAGGTATTATGAATTTTTAAGCCAAAAGTAAACTTCTGAATAATAGTCTCTACCCATTAAAATCAGACTGAATACCAAAAGTTTCACATAAAGCATTTTGGACTCAGGAACTCTAAAGTGTGGACATTGGGAAATTCCTCCTGGGGAATTATAATCTTTAGGATTAATTATAACCCTGATTGCTATTTTTGTCAGAGTCTAAGAATGAATCTTTCATAGCACAGAATGGGCAGGGTGATTGTACATGATGAGTATTTAATATCTCACATCTAAAACCAATGCTCTGGGACTTCCTTGGTGTTCCAGTGGTTAAGAATCCGCCTTCCATTCAAGGGGCATGGGTTCGAGCCCTGGTCGGGGAGCTAAGATCCCCCATGCCACGGGGCAACTAAGCCCACACGCTGCAACTAGAGAAAAGCCCATGTGCCACAAAGAAGAACCTGCATGCCCCAGTAAAAGATCCCAAGTGCCTCAATTAAGACCCAATGCAGCCAAATAAATAAATATTTAAAAAGTGAAAAGTAAAGAAAACAATAAAACCAATGCTCTGTGTTCATGGGATTTCAGTCTAATATTCACAAACCGTGGGAAATGGAGCAAAACTGAAATTGCACAGATCATAGTGACTTCTGAGAACTCTATGTAGCCCAGTAGAGCTGACCATAGAGTACAAAGAAGGACAACTTTAACCTCATAATATATTTAAACACAGAGATCAGAAATCCAGGAACATAGGATTATTTTAGAGCTATAAGCAACCTCAGAGAGATTATCTATTTCATTTTATCAGTAACAGAACTGCCTGTCTTTAGTCTAATAGCTAGTTAAATGAAGAGCCTGAATTAGAACCTAAGGCTCTGTAATATATTGCTAAATATTTTCATCTACTAGAACAACACAGGTTTCCAATAGAACACTTGGCAAATCTTAACAGAAATGCAAAAATGATTACAGTACCATAATTACCAAATAAAACAAGATAACAACAAATGGTGCTTGAAAATATGTTGACAATAACTGGTGGAGTCCTCAGAGGAGTTTGGAAAAGAGCCCTTCAGATCTGCTCAACAGTAGTAAGAGAATAACCGGAAATGCAAAGAATATTTTCAATCTGGAATAATCCACATACAGATACTAAGTATCTCCTCCCACATGAAAGGAAATAAGAAAGAAAGCAGGAAAAGTACTGACACCCCTTGCCTGGTCCAGGAAGTCTGGCAGGGTTGTGTTTCCAAACATTTGTCATTCCATTTCAATCTTCACAATTTTTGCCATATCCTCATAACTCTTGTGTCCTATTATTTACTTAATATTTTTCCATAAGTTGAATTTAGCTTTTTCCTATGTGATAACATACTTGGAATCACAAGTTTGAGTTATACTTTTACTAAAACACATTAAAATATATTTCTATTGATTTGTCTTATTTTTTCCGTGCCTCAGCTTAAATCACCACACACACCTCTAGTGATATGTATAAAAGTCCTATACATAGGAAAGCACCAGCAAGTAGAGAAATGCTGCCTTTGATCAGGAATTGCCAAATGCACAAAAGTCTTCTCCACTCCACAGCAAGAAAGACAAGTCTGCTTTTGGCCCTCCTCTAAAAGAACCATTTACACTAAAAGTGCAGTTCAGCAAACATGAGCACTTACTTCATGTCAAGTCCAATACTGTGCCCTGGTGGTACCAAAGATTCATCCTCACCCTCCAGGAACCTAGGGTGCAATGCCAAATGAACAGATTCTCTGGGGGGAAAAGTACCCACCATATCTTAATAAATATTCCTATTATGACCAAACCTCAGCATCTACTTCCTCTGGAGACCCATTAGAGTACCAAAGCCGATCCCTGACAAAGCAGACTGAGGAGCATGGAATTAAACTTTCCCAAAAAGGAGTCAGGCGGGAGCAATCCTGTATGATATATTGAGTTCTAAAACAGGTAATGAAACAATGTGTACAATGGGAACATAATTATACAAATATGTGTATATTTATGCATAAAATAAAGATTAGAAGGAAGTACATCAAAATATCAAAATATTAACAGTAATTATCTCTGCATGTTAGAATTACACGTGAGTTTTATTTTCTTATAATTTTCATGTTGTACACATTTTCTTCAGTGAGCTTCTTTTTGAATATCAGAAATAAATCTTTTTAATCTTTGTTTCCCATTTACTTGAGACTTTTTATTAGAGAGGTTTTGTTGTGTTTGTTTTTCCTTTTTTTATAAAGAAAAGAAAAAGGAACGAGGCTTTTAAAAAGTTTAACTACTTGTTCTCTGTAATGGCCTCACCATTTTCTGCTTCATATCTTTGCCATTCCCTCTGACCCAAAGGCATTTTCCTTCATCTCCATATGTGAAAATATCTACAGGGTCTTCCATGAAGCTCAAAGTTAGAAGCAATTTCTTCCTCTGAAATTTAGTAGCACCTTATCTTTAACTTATTTATGACAATCACTTTCTAACATTTTGAACATGAAAAACAGATGCACAAAATTTTAGAGTCCAAAGAGATCATAAAAAACACTTCATTCAACCTACTTTGCAAATGGGGAAACTGAGGCTCGATTAAATTATGTGATATACTCCAATTTGCACAGTGAGTAGATGTAGCATCAAGGCCAGATGCCAGGCTCCATCCAGGATCCTAGGTTCCTGTTCTTTCTATTTACAGAGTGGTGCCAATTTGGAACTAGTGGTTAAATATTTTTCCTAAGTTGAATGGCAAACTTTGTCAACTAAGAGTTTTAAGTTACTTTTCCCCCAATGAGTTAACCAAATGTTTAATAATTACGCCTGGTACAGCATGAGGTAGTCATGAATTGACTTAGTTTCTCCTTCTCTTTTTTCTTGCTCCAGTGTAGCCTCTGGAAAAAAAATAGTCCATAAAGCTAGAGACATTAATTTGGGTACCAAACAGATGAGCACTCCATCTTGAGCAAAAAGAGAGGGCATTTTAAAATCTGATATTTTCAGCATTGTCTTTTCCTAGAGTTTCCTAGTAAGAAACTTAAATCTCATCTCTACCCACCCTTTCCCAATTATTTCATTTAAATGTTAGTATAAAGGAAATATCGCACATTACTGGCAGCTGAACAATGCTGACTTCCAAATCTAGCAAGCAATTCACTGAAGTATTTTATAGAAAAAGGGTTTTACAGTACATTAGTGATCCACTAAGGGATTCTTCAATTTTCATTCATCCTACACTTCCCTACTTTATACTCTGACCCCTCTAAAATACCTTCCTACATAGAATCCAGATTTCTAACAAATATTCAAATGAACATTTCAAGTAAGCTAATGGCAGTTCAGCTTGTCAAACAATGATTTTATTTCTTTATAATGGTACAAAATTAAAGATTTTTTTACATTTCCTCTCAGATAGTATAGGAAATGGAAAAATAAAAATACACAACTCGAGTATTATTAATGTAATTGAGGGAAAAAACAGTAATCTTGAGGTTCACTGAAAACAACACATCTTTACCTTCAGTCAGATACTCATTGGGCTTAGAGAGACCCCTGTGTTTATCATTGTGAAGGAAAAGAAGAAAATTAAAGAATATGTTCAAAAGTCTGAGAATATATTATCAAATGTTTTCTTAAAGGCAACATTTTATAACATCGTTCCAACTATCTGGGAAAGGAAACCTCTTTATAACATGTAAGTCTTTCTCAGATGCCACTCAGGCTCCAGTCAATCATCTACTAATTCTCTTCGACTTCTTGTTCTTGGATAAAGGAACTTACTTCTGCACCAGCTCCCTGGGCTTTCTCCCCTTTCTAAAATATTGGTTCTTTCCCCTTTTGTTCAGAAGCCAAATGATTAGCTTCAGGCTCATGACTGATTTTCCATTGTTCCTTTCGCTTTAACGTCTCCTCATTGCGCCAACACTCTGGACCCCAGAGGGATTTTCACCGTTCTCCAATTCTTTTTCTCCCTCGGCAGCAATTTTTTTATTTGATTTTTCTTTTCCTTTGCTTTTATAAAAAGAAAAATTCTCACTTTAACACTTCCCTTTGAATTGTCCTTTAGCTACGAGAGGAGAAAAAGGTCTTAACTTCTTGGAACTCATGCAGTGTTGACAGGGAACACTTGTGTTCACTTCTCTGTGTTACAACCCAGAAAAATGGAAATGATACTCTTAAAAATGTTTTGCTTTTCAATCTATATTTGAATCTTTTCATCATTATGATAAACTTTAGTTGGATTCTATCATAGAAGTTATTTTTTCTGATCACCTACAATGTAAAAACAATCAACAATTACTAAAAACATTCTCTGGAAAAGAAGGCAAAATGATATTTTGATCTCAAAGAAATGGTGTGACATTCAGGTAGCAATGAACATTCAATGATAATGCAAACACAGCCATTGAAATCGTTCTGAAGGGGAAACTTGTTGTCATCAGTAGTAGTAGTAGCAACAATGAAATAACAATAGCTACCATTTGAAACCTTTCCATGATGCAGGGAGTACAGATCTGGAGAATGTATTTAATCTTCACAACACTCTGTGAAGCATAAAGTTTGTATCCTCCTTTTTTATACATTAGGACACGGGGTCAGATATGTTGCTTAAGTCCAATGTCACATAGCAGAGACAAAATGAAAACTCATGTATAACTGGAAGGCCTGGATGCAAGAATATTATATCACTTGAAAGATTTTTAAAATATTTATGCAAAGAAAATTATCGAGTGGACTCAACTTACAGTAGAAATCTGAAAGCTGACCACTAGTTTCCTGGAATTCTAGGAAAGCAGACCACAAGTTTTCTGGAATTCTAATTCTGATTTTCTTTACTCGTGTTGGCAGTAAGGTGTAATGGATATGAGAGAATCCTTTTGGAAGCAATCCCAATGACTAAAGGATAACTTTCATCTAGAAATGCAATGCAACTCTTATTTGACATCAGAGAACACAAAAAAGGGGGAGGGCATTCAAATTATTATAAATCAGTTTTGAATTATAAAATATGCAAATTCTTATTGATTTTACCATGAATTTTAATGTCTTTCTAGCATTTTTTCCACTTATGAAATAAGATCCTCCAACCTCAATAAAAGCTGCATCTCTCCAAATTGAAGAATTAAGTTCTTCATCTTAGAAATAAAGGAAAATTCTTTTTCTACAGTCTTCTCCTTTTCCTTAAGATTTCTAAAGATTTCTAAATCAAAACAGTGGTGAGATTCTCCCTCTCCCCCGCCCTCCCGCTCTCTCTCTCTTCTTATTTAATATATGGCTATAATAGCATTCAACCATTTGAAAATGGATCTGTGTCTTAAATCCCTTGATTTGGGGCTGATAAAAACAACTAACTGTTGAGGAATAGAGGACTTAGAAGAGACACAGGACCTCATTTACTTGCCAGAACACAATTTCTTATTACACGATTAAATGAGGAGCCTTTAAAGACTTAACTGACATCCTGGGTATCTCTGAGTTTAACAGGAAAACATTTTGACAAGGAAAGTTGTAAACACATGAGATACATATGGAGTATGTTTCCCTTGAAATTCTCAGTGTTTTAAAATTTAACAGATAGTGTACTTTGAGCTTTCATTTAATTCTCCATTCTTGTGAAATTCAATGATCCTGAACAAAGAAGATCTCTCCCTCACCTAGGATTATGAATCAGCCTGGAAACACTAGTCACATATCGTAGCAGATCAGTGACTTGGGCACATAAAAAGATCTGACGCACCAAATCCATACTGTATATTCAGATTTGTAATCCAAGCCCAAAAGACACGTCAAAAAGTAAAGGGGAACAGAAAAAGAAGCAAAAGAGGCAAATGAAACAAAAATGGCACAAGACCCTTGTAAGGATTTTATTGCACTAATTGTGAGTCAACAATTCTCAATCTTGCAAGATCCCTGCACATTAAAACAATATGAATCAAATCTGATTAGCCTAAGAAACATATAAGCTTTTTTCTTATGTTCAATGGGCACAAACATCTAATCAGCTTAAAGGGATACCTCTATACAAGGAAAAACATTTTGATCATATTCTATTTAACAGTGTCTTACAGCAACCAATCTCAGAAATTTTATTAACTTTTTAATATAAGTGAATCCTTAGGGGAGGGATTTTACAAACTAGTAACGTAAAAATAAGCCAGTAGCACAGGGAGCTATACACAAGAATATTTCTGGCAAGGGATGAGTGGGCATTGCAGTCCACTGTAATGGCATAACTATGCTGTGGGCATAGTTGCCTGGGGCCTAAAAATGCTATAGGACTTAGCACCAGGCAAATAAACTAATATTTTCAGAGAGTCTGCTATATGCCAGGTGCTATATCCAAATTAAATACCCGACCTCTCTGTATCCTAAAAGCTCTGTGATATGAGTATCATCATCATCTTTATCAATAAAGGGCCCGGGACTGTCGGTGGTCAGACCAGGTCACAGCTAACTCTCAAGACTGTTTTGAGGATTAAGAAACAATATATACAATGTTTCTATATAAACCACAATTAGAAATACAAATATAATAGTATACAATTGTATAGTTAGCTTCTGGCTCAATATGCCATACAAAGCACACATATTCTTCTTCTTCCCTCCCAAATTCTCTTTGAAATAAACAGTGAAGGTAGATTTTAAAATCCATGGCACTGTAAAGTCAAGAAAGGATATGATATGATATATCATATGTCATATGATATGATATTCTACAGATATGATATTCTGATATTTTCACAAATTTCTGCAAGGTGGAAAGAGAAAGGAATTATATTTATAAACCTAGCCTTGCAAAACCAAAGCAGTTCAGCTTACATACAGGAGAAGGCTGAATGGGGATGTTGTCTTTCTGCTGAAACTGATACACAATGCAGGAGCGCTATAGCATTCATCTCCAGCTGGAGCCCAAAGAAATTTTCACGAAAAGCAGTGTAAGATTTGTTTTGGGAAAGATTATTAGTGTGAGTGTTTGGGCTGGGGACACAGGCAGAGAGCACGCCTGCAAGAACTCCAAAATAACTCTATGGACCCGAAGAGTAAAACAGGAATGACGGTTCCTCCAAAGAGTAAAACTCACTAAAGATCACTGCTATGGGCAGAATTGTATCCTCCCCAAATTCGTATGTTGGAATCCTAACCCCAGTACCTCAGAATGCAACTGTATTTGGAGGTAGGGTTTTTTAAGATCTAATTAAGTTACAATGAGATCATTAGGGTGGGCCCTAATCCAACATGACTGGTGTCCTTACAAGCGGAGATTAGGACACATCCATAGAAGGCAAAACCACGTGAAGACAAAGGGGAAAGAATGCCATCCACAAGCCAAGGAGAGAAGCCACAGAAGAAATCAACGCTGCTGACACCTTGATCTCAGACTTCTAGCCTCCAGGAATGTGAGAAAATAGGTTTTTGTTGTTTAAGTCACCCAGTCTGTGGTACTTTGTTATGGTAGCTATAGCAAACTAATAAAATCACCCCCAGTGATTCAGAAATACCAGTAAAATCTCTCCTACTTTGAAAATTGTGAGGTTTCCAAGCTAGCCCACCAATTGTCATCAGTGGAGCCAAAAGTCTGTAGGCAATCATGCCATTCAAAGAAAGACTTTTGTAAAGAAGATTCCATACTAGGTATTTATATGAATCAATATACTCCCTGTTTCAAAAATATGATTGTTCAACCAAACCTCAACAGATATCTAATGAAAACTAACAGAGTGATGTGGAAAGACTTACCCTGTGTAGACAAAAATTAATACACGGCAGAGATGCAATCTTAAAAAAAAAAAAATCCAATTAGTATCCTCAGAGTGTTTCAAGCTATAATAGTAAGGAAGAGTCAGTCTCAGAATGGAGAGCTATCTCATTCAGAATACCTTTTCATACCCAGTACACCAGCATTGCCAGCCACCTGTTTCTTTAGACTCTAGATAGCAATGGACAACAATTAGTAAATGAAAGAGGAAAATATGATGACTGACAAAAATAACAAGGTGGACAGGTTTTCCTTTGCTACATCATCCCAGTGTTTCAAAATACCTGGTGAGAAGGATTTGATTAGTACCAGAACTATGGTATATTCTAATAACAGATAATGTTGTTTATCTATAGATGAGTCACAAACTTTAAATCTCACTATAAGTCTGATGGGCAGAGAAAAGGCATTTCTTCATTTCATCTGTAATGACTCTGGCCTAAGTTTTTATCTGTTGGTAAGCAAAAACTACGTACATGGATGATGATAGTGATAAACAGATAGATTTGCTAAATGTCCAATCTTGTGTAAAGCTTAGTCTCATTTAATATATTAAAAATTTAATACATTAAAACAATTTCTTAGCAGCCAATTCATATGACTGCACCAAACTGCTCTGACACAGCAACATGTGGCTGGTGATCTCAGACCCAGATCCCCCTTAATGGCTTTGTGTTTCTTCAGCTTTGGCTGGCTACAGGCCCAAGATCCACTGCCTCGTCTTCCATCAGGCTCCTAGCTCATGGGTCCACCCCATCATGGAGGGTCCTTTGGCAGGCTGACTAGAATTCCAGAGTCCACACTCCATGGGAAATCTAAACTTCAAATCCCTACTTTATCTTAATCTCATTTTATTATCAAGTTTACTTTCATGTGGCTGTGCCTCAAGAATTTTGTGGGGGAACCTAGAGATAGCCTTTTTAGAGAGCCCTAACGAAGAGAGGGGAAGGCAGTATATTTCTAAGAGCCCCCTCCTCCTTTGATGTTACCCCCGCATATCTAAGCCCCTCCCTCCCTAGGACATCCAAGTCCAGCCATCAACATCCTCCTCCCTGGAACTTCCTTTCTTACCAGTGTCTGAAAGGGCAGGCTCTGCCCACTTCCTCTTCCTACCTAAACTTCTTGTAATATGGTCTAGAGCAATCCACCAAGCCTAGACCTTTATAAGCTAACGAGAAAGATAATGGAATTTAGAGAATCCTTTCTGAAGATAATAATCCTGCAAAGTCTTACTTTTGAACATGAACAGTTAAATATTATCTTTGCTCTTCTTGCATCTGTTCCTTTTCTTCCCAAACCAAACCCAGGCCTGTGGATGCTCAAGGCCAACCAAGACCATGCACTCAAAAAAGAAAGAAAAACACACATTTTTTTTAATGAGCCCAGTTATTTACAAAATATTTAAAATAATTTTAGCCATATTTCATAGCAGAGATTCATTCATTGTGGGCCTCACATGCCAACTAGGGTTTCCATATACCTACAGATGTAGATAAATACCACTGGAACCCTTGTTCGTGGCCTGTGGGGTTTCCAATGCCCTCCCTAAGAGTTCTATGATGTCTACGAGGCTTAGTTTTCTTCGAGGTATCTCTGAATCATTTCCTGCTTCTGAATTCTCTTTTCTGCTTCTTCTCTTTTCTGCTTTCTGTGATTCCTTTAAGTCTTTTTCACCGGTATCAACCCAAATAAGGGTCATTGCCCATCTCTTTGATTTCCTGCTCCTGCTCTCAACACAACTCACATGAGTCAGCTGTCAGTGATTGACTTTCAACAGACATTTGGAAGTAACAGTGAGGGGGAGGGCACATTAACATTGTGGAAATTTTTAAACTAGGTATTAGCCATTAGTTTTCTTAAAAAAAAAAAAATTGACTTTTCACAACTCAGCTTCCAATTTTCCCACACTTTTGCTCAACCATTTCACTTTCTGTACAAGCTGCAGCACAACAACTTTAAAAATTTTATTACAGAAAGAATGCATCCCTGTCCAGCACTTATACCCAAATTCATCAACTGATGGATAAATAAAATGTGATATATCCACACAATAAAATATTATTTGGCAATAAAAAGGAATGAACTACTAATTCATGCTACAACATACATGATCCTTGAAAACATAAGTTAAAGAAGCCGGTACTGAGAAGACCACATATTGTATGAATACATTATATGGAACTTCCAGAATAAGCAATCTATAGAGACAAGAAGTAGATGAGTGGTTGTTTGGGGCTGGGGAATTGGGAGTAAATAGGAAATGGGTATGGGTAAATGGGTACAGAGTTTCTGTTATGAGGTAATGAAAATGTTCTAAAATTGATTGTGCCCAACTCTGTAAATATACTAAAAACCATTGAATTGTACAGTTTAAATGGATAAATTTACGGCATGTAAATTTTATCTGAGTAAAGCTGTTGTGAAACAAATAAACAAAAAAGTACTTGTACCCAGTATTCCCTATTGACAAGTATAGTCAATATTTTGTGGCCAGAGGGTGTGCAGCAAGTAAGCAACACCTCCTACAGAAGGGTGTCTGAACAGGATTTTTCTCCTCTCCAGGAGTGTGATATATTATAGTGGCTCCCACATTGATTGATAGTTGTGATTTAGTAACATCATTGACCTTCATTTGACATACTGATTATACCATTCAGGGCCACCTGTTCCCCACTTGTCTCCTGCTGTAACTCCTATTGTTCTATTCATCCTATTATTAAATAAATCTGTTTCATTTCAAAAAGCTGTGTTTTGGCTCATACTGATCAACAAGAAGCCCTTGGAAACTTGGCTCTTCACACATATTCCTGATATCATTTTAATGGACTTTGGCACACACAGACAAACTACATGTAGGTCATTTTCTAAAAGATTCTTTCTTCAAAATTGATGTAGAGACATTAAAATCTCAGAGAAGATATTTTGTAAAGAATAACTTTTCTCTTTAAGCTCTTCAAAACTGTAAGGTAATGAGTATAAAAAAATCTGGTAAAGCCAAAATTCTTAACCAGAGCCTTAATGTCAATTATTGAAGTAATACTTGAACTAATCCAATTTTTCTTAGTCATGAAAAGTATATAATAAATACATTTTCAAATTTATGTCCCTCAATGGAAGCTTATTTTGTGGCTAATATGGGCCCCCAAGGAAAAGGAGGAGGCCCAGGTCTTTGTCCCAGACTGGTTGCCAGAAAAGTAGAAATCTGAGTTCATGTGAAGGTGAGCTCGGGAAATAAAGGACAATTCTAGGTTGCAGAAAGGGAAAGAACTGCATCTGAAGCAAAGTGTCTACAAAGAACAGGCAAAGTGGATGATTGGGCCCCAGAGGCAGAGCCTGGAGAGATTCCCTAAGGTAATGAGATACAGAAGGTGAGATGCAGTGGGAAAGAGCTTTATAGTAGCTGCCAGAACCAGCCTATAAACAAGAAAAAGTATTGTGAAGGATACTGGCATTCTGGTTTTTTAAGCTTTATTTTCTTCTTGAGAACATAAAACGTAGTAGATTCTATGCCCATGCTTATTTCTCAAAATCTTAAATGAGAATTGGAAATGCAACTCCAAAATATTCAAACTTTCAAAAGTATTTGCTCTAAAAACTCATATTCATACCATATACAATAACTTTTACCAGTTTCTTCCTGTGACCTTCATATCAGCCGGAGTTAGGGGCAGAGAGGAGACTAAAGTATCCAACTCAGGCACAGTATACCACAAGTTCCCAAATAAACGTTTCATGAATTCACTATGATAAAACATAGATGGGACAAAGAAGAGTGCCAGGTTCAGCAGAGGTGAGTGTAGGTGCTCAATAAGTGTTTGGTGATTGAATAAAGATGACTAAGTATGTGCCCAAACTGAGTACTTACAACCACTCTCAAACTCCCGCAAAATAGAGATTTTAGAAGCGTTGGCAAAAGACTGCTGAATACTAAGTGTATAAAGACACTACTACAAAACCAGTCATATTAATCCCTTCAACCCTCTAGAACAAAGGCCCCAACTGAAAGTCAGACACACTATAATTATGTTCATCCTGGTTTTCAATCAACTTCAAAGCACTGTTATGGACCACTTTAACTATTTACTTCATACACTTACTTCCAGAGTGAATGGGCAACTAGTCATGATAATTCCATGAACACTTCACAATGTTCTATGAAAGTTAAAATTGGGGACTCTTTTTAAAGATGTCAAAGAACATCTGTGTCTTTCCCATTTTCTAGATACAAATATTCATTATGTCCATAATTATGCATGAAATTCCAGAATATTTAGAAAAGAGAGTTTCAGGTACATTAAAAGAAAAGATTTATTAAATGAATGTGAGATGAAAATTCCCTGAAGAAATAGGTAAAGGGTTAATCCTATTGACAGGGTTGACTACTTATGCACAATTAATTATTCTCACACAATATTCATTTGTGACATTGTTCCAAATTTTAAGGAAATATAAGGAATTTTTGATGGAGGTCGGCTTTTATTGTGAGATTGTAAATAAAATCTACTACTTTTCTAATAGGTAATTGCTAATAAGAGACATCTAAACCATCACATATTCTAATAAATAATCATGCACTTTATTAGTTCAGTGAATGGGGGCAAGATAGTGAAAAACAAGATGGAAAAGCTTTTAAGCACAGGAGAAAATAGAAATATGTAATTTTGAAGTGATTATTTCAAAATCGTCAGTACTTACAATAAGAGTAATCCTAACCACAAATACAGTGGGATAATTTTTTTAATCACAGAAAAATAAAGTTCAAAGATCATAATAGATAAGAAAAGATGACTAAAACTCTTGAAGACACCAATTTTTTTTTTTGACACCAATTTTTTTAACTAAAGGCAATACAATTTACCTACAAGAGCTATTTCAATACTTTCTGAACCTTAAAAAAGAAAAACTAATTTTATTAGCTGCTGCTGCCAAGGAATGCATCAAGTTAAAATAAAGATGTCATACAATGTGTCCTTCAACATGAAATCACCAAAGTGTTCTATGTTATTCACAACAAGCACCTTTATTATTCATAGAGAACTTCATCTCACTGCCTTTGAATTCAAGGGGGTTAACTTACTGAACAGTGTCCTCCATTTATTGAATACTTTCTCTAAAGCCCTGGACATTTCCAGCTGACAAATACAGACACAGTTTTCATTTTCAGAAACAACATTAGTTTGCTGCACCATTGGGTGAAATCCAAGCATTTAGTCAGGCTTGTTTCCCTTGCTGCCTGGCTTAGCACATGTAATGAGAATTATGTCTTTCACTTCTATGCCAACTTGAATACATTAGATGCAAGAATAACAGAGTCAGCACTATATCAAGATAGACATGACTGCAGAAAATAATCTAATATGCCTTTACCCAGGTGGCATTCAGCTTCTAAGCATTGTAACTAATACACCACAAAAAACTAATGACAGACTACAATTTTATATTAGTCTCATAAAATTTCATAATTTAAACCATTCAACCCATTTGTTCTTTTAAGCAGAATTATCTTGAGACTTACCAATAATCTACTCAAGTATTTTTTGCCATTTTGAAAATAAGTATACAAGGAACATGAAAACATGATCAGCTTTTTGTTGAGAGGTTAAAAAGGCTATGTATCACAACAAAGAGAGTATTATTTTCTAAAGAACAAAAATCATGAAAAGTAAATCTGAATAACTGTATTTTTTTTACTTAGTTTTATATGTAAATTTTGGAATTTTTTTTCTGGTAAAGTGCTAGGTGCTAGACTGTATGTACCATTTTGTGTGTATTTTCTAGTTGAAGACATACTCATAAATGAAATAGATACTTCATTATCCTCATTTTAAAGATAAACTGAGGCTTAGAGAAATTAAGTAGCTCATCTAGATGAGTTAAAATCTAAACTTAGGTTTGGTGATTCATTTAATCACTAGTCTGTATGACCTCCCTAGGAAGTTTTGTCCTTCACAGAAAATGACTACATGCTCTTATCATCTTTATCATTTTATTTCATTGTATTTGATTCTGGGTACTTATATTCTACTTAAATCCAAGCTCCTCATGGAAGTTAATACTGATAAACAGGAACTTGAACTACTTATTGCTCTCCTGAGGTAAAGCAACTCTTGTCGTTTTAACATCCATTCATTCAATGAATTGTTGCTGCCTACTGTGCTAGAGACTATTAGCTAGCTATCCCAATGCCCACTCTCAGGACCCTTCCCCTTTGCTTACCTCTGCTACAGCATTTGGATATTTTGAGTATTCACTTTTCAGACTCCCTTTCAGCTAAGAGTGGTTGTACGACACTGTTCTATTCGATGAGATATAAGCAAAAGTCACCTGGGGAACTTGTGGAAACATCTCTGCTGCCTGAAAAAAAGTGACAAATGTTGCTAGTGCCACCCTTTTCCTCTTCATTCAGCCTAGATTATAAGCATAATGCCTGGAACTGAGTTCACCATCTTATGTCCGAGTCAAAAAGAACAAGCACAAGAGAAGAACACACCAAAGCCAGCAGTGCAGATATAGAGAAAAAGTCTTGAGATGCCACTCAAAACTCTGTAACAGTCGACACTTAGGCTTCTTTTACCATATCGGTAAATATCCTTATAGTTAAGGCTCTCCTGGCTGCATTTTCTGAAACTCAGAACCAAAACACAATTCAACTCATATCTGTGCTGGCTAGGTTCCATGTGCTGTGAATACAGCACACGCTTGTGAAACTCACATTCTCGTGGAAAAGCATTTGATAAACAGGTAAAGAATTTCAAGTGCTGGGAAGAACAATAAAGCAGAGTAAGGGGATAGAGAATGACAAGACGCAAGGAGAGTTTCTCTAAGGAGGTGACACTTAACCTAGGTAAAATGTGGGACAAAATGATGTTTTGGAAAAAATCATTGCAAGCTGAGGAAATAGCATGTGCAAAGGCCAGGAGACAAGAAAATGCCTGACATAGTTGAAAATCCACAAGTGGCCAGTATGGCTGAGCCCAGTGAATTAGGAAGATCAGAACATTGCCTCAAAAGTAAGCAATTCTGTTAATATCCATGAACTTTCATTTTAAAGCCTTTTATTTATCTGGAAGCATTTAACTTCTTAAAAAGCCAGTCACTTGATTTTTGGCAATTAGCTGCCCTGCACTTAAAAGTTTTTGTAAAACATTATCCTATCTCAAATATCATTTATCCAAGGCAACCTTGGAATGATTTCAAACACACATACATTCATCTGTTTTTAAGGGCACTGGTGACGCCAAGGAATAGTGAAGTTTCTTCAAAATTTGACTGTACACATGTAAGGGATGAATAACAGCACTTGCTGGGATCATAAAATCAGGTCTCTGAACAGAGGTCTGACATATTTTTCACACTTCTTTCCCTAAAATGTCCCTAACACTAACCTACAGCACTTCTTTTTTAACTGAGCTAGCACCTAAGAATAGAAAAAATTAAACAGTTTCCTCCCAACATTTCAGAAATTTTGACTTCCACATTTAATGATGCACTATGGGATTTCTTCAAGTCACCATCTGTTAGCAGAGGTGCTTTAGAAGCAGCAGTGCAAAGATGTTGGATATTTCCCTCCACAAGGAGACAGCTGGTAGGCAAAACAGAAAAATGACAGATGCTAATCTAACTAATATATCTGGTTTTCCTGTTCCTTTGTAGAAGCGTTATGGCAATAAGCTAAGGATGATTGCTTTTCACCTTGCACCTTAAAGAGGAAAGGTGATGGTATGCAAAAAGTTAGAAGTGTTCTAAAAACAGCATTAGAGGGCTTCCCTGGTGGCGCAGTGGTTGAGAGTCCACCTGCCGATGCAGGGGACACGGGTCCGTGCCCCGGTCTGGGAAGATCCCACATGCTGCGGAGTGGCTGAGCCCGTGAGCCATGGCCGCTGAGCCTGCGCGTCCGGAGCCTGTGCTCCGCAACGGGAGAGGCCACAACAGTGAGAGGCCCGCGTACCAAAAAAAAAAAAAACAAAAAAAAACAGCATTAGAGGAAAACACTATACCATGTGGCAAGACTGGGTAGCATTTTAATGCATATTTCAAATTCTAATATTAATGTGTAATTGAATTCATGATAAAGTAAGTCTCTAGGACTCCATCATGAGTCTAAATGTTGAATCAGAAGATAAACACATCCATAGAAATAAAAATTATCAGATGTTTTCCTCTACATTGGATTGAAATATTCATGAAAATTCTACTCAACCATAAGAGAAAGTTTGTCTTTATAGAAGAATTCCAGCTAATAAATGTCAAAGAAATGATAACATTAGAATATCACAACTTTGCAACCCAAATAAAGTCATTGATTTAAGCAATATTCATCAATGAATGAAACCATTAAGTAACAAGTTAATGGTGAACTCGTCAGTGGGAGGCACCAGGCTGTCACTACCAGAAGCCACTAATCAAACTCAGTCTTACAATACGCATGGGGCAACGTGACGTCATGCCTCCAGATGTGATGTGATAAAAAGCACATAGGACCACCTGGAAGTAGTCTGGCCAAAAAAAGTTGAATGTGAATTTAATCAAACCCCTAGAACTGACTTTAATTTACAGGGAATATGTAGAGAGGAGGAAAAGATCTGGGCAATCACTAGGGCACTTATGAGTCAATGGCATGGGGGAAAATCTAATGAGATTGCTTTATATGAAAAGAGACCATCAAATTTAAAAAATGTGTAAAGATCTATTGATACTATGTATAAAATAGATAACTAATGAGAACCTACTGTACAGCATAGGGAACTCTAGTCAGTGCTCTGCGGTGACCTAAATTGGAAGGAAATCCGAAAAAGAGAGGATATATGTATACGTATAGCTGATTCACTTTGCTGTACAGTAGAAACTAACACAACATTGTAAAGCAACTATACTCCAATAAAAAAAATTTTAAATAAATAAATCAATTAAAAATGTGTAAAGATACTTTTAATCTAAAAAAGAAAAAATGGTACTGATGAACCTAGTTGCAGGGCAGGAATAAAGATGTAGACATAGAGGATGGACTTGAGGACACGGGGTGGGAGGGGAAAGCTGGGACGAAGTGAGAGTAGCATCGACATATATACACTACCAAATGTAAAATAGCTAGTGGGAAGCAGCAGCATAGCACAGGGAGATCAGCTCAGTGCTTTGTGTCCACCTAGAGGGGTGGGATAGGGAGGATGGGAAGGAGGCTCAAGAGGGAGGGGATATGGGGACATATGTATGCGTATGGCTGATTCATTTTGTTGTATAACAAAAACTAACACAGTATTGTGAAGCAATTGTACTCCACTAAAGATCTATTAAAAAAATAAAAGTTGGAGAAATGTAATTATGAACTGCATATTAGGTGATATCAAAGAATTATCTTTAATGTTCATTATGATAATGAAACTGTAAGAAAATAATTTTTTTATTTAAGAAATGAATACCAAAGTTTATAGGGGTGAATTGCTATTATGTGTGGAATTTACCTTAAACTTAATCAATAAAGAAATAAGGAGGGAAAGAGGAAGATGAAGTAAATATGGCAAAATTCTGATAATCTAAGTGATAGGTATAGGGATTTTATTGAACTATTATTCTATTTTTTCATATTTGAAAATTTTCATAATTTTTAGTATTCATTAATCAGCGCTTCATTAAGCAACTTATTTGAAAATGCCTTTTCTAGGACAAATAATATTAGCAAAGGCAATTAAAAAGAAAATCCATGACTATTGAAAGTACACTAACAGATACATGCTATCATATATCCATGGTGCACCACAGGTAAAAATAATTTTTATTTATAATAGTATATATTCATTAATTATTTATGAAATCTCTGTTAAATAGAAAAAATATAAGAAAATTATAGAAGAGGAGTGCAAAAACCGATCCTCAGTTCTTATCACTTTTTAAGAAAAAAGTTACATCAGAGCCTATACATACAAATACATTTACCAATCTAGGACTTCATACAGAGCCATGTAGCCAACTACATATAAACTTCCACAAATTTTAATATCTGTAAATTTTTGTACAGCCCTTAAGTCTTGCTTGCTTAAAAGGGATCACTGTAAATCACTGCAGTCCTTTTTGAGAATAATCTGACAGTCTATGGTTGTCTTATTCAGTTTGAGCTGCTATAGCAAACTACCATAAATTAGGTAGTTTAAACAAACATTTATTTCTCACAGTTCTGGAGACTGTGAAGTCCAAGATCAAGGTGCCAACAGAACTGGTGTCCAGTGAAGGCACTCACTCTTCCTGGTTTACAGAAGACGGTCTTTTCATACAGTACCCTCACGTGGTGGAGAGCTTAGTTTCCTTCAAAGAGTTATAATAAAGATCCATCAAAAGTACCCAATAAATATTAGCTATTATGATTATCATCACTTTTATATTATTAGAAGGAGTCAAAAAGAAATTCAAAAAATTGTATGTTTGAGGCAAAGGAATAATAGGTATCACTTCTGTAAATTTATTTTTCAAACCTTATTTAAAATTCAAACTAAAAAGCTAAAAGTGAATCACATCCTTCTCAAATTTAGGATGACTTTCTTCTGAATGAATAGATAAGTAAGGCACATTCGATTTACCTAGGCAGTTTATGTGTTTGAGCTTTCAGTCAGTCAAAACCTGATAATTGAATTTAACAATACAGTTAACATGATAAATTACAATTAAAGATTTTCTGTTACCCAATTTTTACATTTCTAACGGAAAGACTAAATCTATGACTTATTTATACATTGGTAAATTTATCATTTCTAATATTGCATTTAGAAATTGGCTTCACGTTCATAAAGGAAATTATCCTATACTCTCTCTTTCTAATTTCCTTTTTTTTTCAGCCTTTTTTAATCAAGGTGTATTCACATCATAAACTGACTTAAAGAGCCTTAAATTTAGAAAAGTTTAGAAAAGTTCCTATAAATTAGAGGTTATTTATTCTGTGAAGGATGGTTAAAATTCACCTGTAAAACAATCTGGACTTAGATGAATGTACATGTGCGTTGTGGGGAGGGTGTGTGTGTGTGTTGTAAATTTTTAACTACTGTTCAATTTCTTTTTTGACAGGTTATAGGTATGTTTACATTTTTTATATCTTTATAAGCCAATTTTCTACAAAGTTGTTCATTTTTTTACCTTTTCCAATTCATTAGCATATATTTGTACATGATTTTCCCTTAGGATTTTTTAAATCTCTGCTAGATCTGTAGTTATGTCCTGCTTTTGATGTTACTATTACTTATGTCTTCTCTCTCTTTTCTCAGTCTTGTTGGGCTGCAGCTTGTACAGCATATATATATATATATATATATATAACTAAATATATATATATACCTATATATTCTTTTTCAGATACTTATCCCCCATAGGTTATTACAAAATATTAAGTATAGTTCCCTGTGCTATACAGTAGATCCTTGTTGATTATCTATTTTATATATAGTAATGTGTATATGTTAGTCCCAAACTCCTAATTTATCTCTCCCCCCCCTTTCCTCTTTGGTAATCACAGTTTGTTTTCTTTGTCTGTGAGTCAATTTCTGTTTCGTAGGTAAGTTCATTTGTATACTTTTTTTTTTTTAGATTCCACATAAAAGCGATATCATATGATATTTGTCTTTGTCTGGCTTACTTCACTTAGTATGATAACTCTAAGTCTATCCATGTTGTTGCAAATGGCATTATTTCATTCTTTTTATGGCTGAGTAATATTCCATTGTATATATGTACCACATCTTCTTTATCCATTCCTCTGTCAAAGAATATTTACGTTGCTTCCATGTCTTGGCTATTGTAAATAGTGCTGCAGTGAACGTTGGGGTGCATATATCTTTTAGAATTATGTTATTATGGTTTCTCCAGATATATGCCCAGGAGTGGGGTTGCAGGATCATATGGTAGCTCTATTTTTAGCTTTTTAAGGAAACTCCATACTGTTTTCCATAGTGGCTGCACCAGTTTGCATTCCCACCAACAGTGTAGGAGGGTTCCCTTTTCTCCACACCCTCTCTGGCATTTACTATTTGTAGACTTTTTAATGACGGCCATTCTGACTGTGTGAGGTGATACCTCAGTGTAGTTTTGATTTGTATTTCTCTAATAATTAGCGATGTTGAGCATTTTTTCATGTGCTTTTTGGCCATCTGTATGTCTACTTTGGAGAAATGTCTATTTAGATCTTCTGCCCATTCTTTGTGTTGTTTTTTTGATATTGAGTTTTTGTTTTTTGGTTTTTTTTTATTTACAAGGATGTTCATTATCATATTATAGCACTGAAAAATTAGCAATGTACACACCCCACAATTGGGGGACTTTAAATAAATGACCCTTACATTTGATGAAATTCCACACATCTATTAAGAAATGATATTGCAGACAAATAGTTAAAGGCATAAAAAAAATGCTCACAAAATAATAAAGGGCAAGACAGAACTAAATTACAATGATAACAAATATATAAAAACGCAACATTATATATAGAGAGAGAGATAGAAAAAGACTTGATGAAAATACGATAAAATAGGAACATAGTGATCTTTGGGTTGTAGGATTTTGGTAATTTGGGTGTTTTGTTTTTCTATTCTTTCTCTAAGGACAAAATACCACATCTATTTAATTGCGGGGGGGGGGGCGGGGGGAATCTAAGTTTTTTTCCCTAGGGTTCTTTATTAGTCACACTGAAGAGGGGAGAAAAGTCCCCCAAAAAAGGCCACTTTGGGAGGGCACATGTCAGGATGTGAGAGCTTGTCCCGCTAGCCCAGATGTGCCAACTGGGAACAGGCTTCCAGGCTGGTCAACTGAGTGGATGTCCAAAGTAAAGCAGACACTGAACTAAGTGCATATGTCTTCTTACTTAATGTCCACAGCAGTGTTTCTGAGTTCACCTTAGACGTGCAGAGCCAAAATAACACGGCAGAGCCCCAGTGTCTGGGTAGGAAGAGTGGAGTGGGAACTGCTGCTGTTGTGGTCATTTCTCTTCTCTGATTTCAGGCCCATACAGGACACTCACTATGACAGGTACATCTAGTCTGTCACTCATTCATTCCTAGCCATGTTATTCATTCATTCCTGCACTTTGTTCCTGAAGCACATACAGCAGAGGAAGACAGAGTTATGAGTGGTATGGTCTCCTGAAAACCTCAGGAATCCACTTAGGTCACTGCTAAACCTGATCCACATAGGCTGTGGCCATCCTATTGTGGTTCACTGCTCCTCTAAACCCTTTGTAGCGCTCCAGCACATCCTCGTACGCCTGCACGAACTCCTTCTCCTTGCTGCGGTTGGCCGGCTGCTGACCCGGCACGTAGCCGGCCATGGCCGCCCGCGCCGCGGTCTCCCGGCGCCCCGGCGGGCGCCGCTTGCAGGCCCGCGCGCTGAGGCTACGGCCCCAGCCTCGGCCCTTTGTGCGGCCTGGGGACGGCGGCGGCGGCGCCCTGGCTCTCGGCTCCGCTCCGCGCCTGCCCTGCCGGCCTGCCGCTCGCTCTCTGATGCTCAGCCCGCTCGCGCTCCGCCGCCGGTCCCGCTGGCGTTTCCACCTCCCCACCCCTCGGCTCCGCTCCTCCCTCAGCCCACCCCGCCGCCGGCGGCGGCGGCGGCTTCTCCCGTCAGGAGCCTTTGATATTGAGTTTTATGAGCTGTTTGTATATTTTGGAAATTAAGCCCTTCTTGGTCGCATCATTTGCAAATCATTTCCCCCATTCTCTAGGTTGTCTTTTCATTTTGTTTGTGATTTCCTTTGCTGTGCAAAATCTTTTAAGTTTCGTTAGGTCCCATTTGTTTATTTTTGTTTTTATTTCCATTACTCTAGGAGGTGGGTCAAAAGATATTGCTGCGATTTATGTCAAAGAGAGTTCTGCCTGTGTTTTCCTCTAGGATTTTTATATCTGGTCTTACATTTAGGTCTTTAATCCATTTTGAGTTTATTTTTGTATATGGTGTTAGAATGTTCTAATTTCATTCTTTCACGTGTAGCCGTCCAGTTTCCCCAGCACCACTTATTGAAGAGACTGTCTTTTCTCCATTGTATATTCTTGCCTCCTTTGTCATAGATTAATTGACCATAGGTGTGTGGGTTTATTTCTGGGCTTTCTATCCTGTTCCCTTGATCTATATGTCTCTTTTTGTGCCAGGGATACATTTTTATGTTAATTTCTCAGTTTATAATTTTCTAAACCATCAGGATACTATAACTGAAATTCCAAATCCTTTTGAAGGATAGACCAAGGTTTAAATTTCTCATAGGAACTTTCTCTCAAACCCAGATAAAAAAGGAAATCTTCCTTTTTATCTCCTTCAGTCTCCACCCGGATGGGTGGATGTTTTTAGTCCTTTCCTGTGTAGTATACCTTTTCAATAGTCAGGGCATTATGCATGGGTCCTGCCTCCAATTCTGCACCTTCAGAGCCCAAGGCCTACCCCCACATCCTAGTATAGGTGTTCAGATGCAAGGCTCTAGTTGCTACCTGGCCTAAGACCTCTTCCAGGCTTTCATTATCCATGTCTCTATCTTTCTCTCTAACACTCATATTCCTGTTTGCTCTGGCACCTAAGGATTTCCCTTATACTCAAAGCTTTAAGTCCATCCATGCATATATTTTTTAATATTTTGCTATATTTTCTCAAGCATTTCTGGGTATTTGTAATAGGTATTTCCACCAACATTCTGGAAGCAGAAATAGCAATAAACATTTAATGAGTTGATAAGCATGTCTGGATGCCATAAAGTTGGCATGTCTTCATGTGAGAATAAAATCATCCTGCTTTTAATTCTGCATTGAATTAAATTATTTTCTAGTTATAAAGTCAAATTTATATTTTGTAAGGCTCATTCACAGTTGAAAGAATTTTATAGAATAATAAAGTATTTGATAGAATGAGATGAGTTTGATGTGAAAAATATACATATCCTAAAGTAGAAAATTTACAGCGTTAGTTGTTATAGACTAAAAATATAGGGACACAAGTGAACATAATACCAAACTGATGCCAAGTGAAGCCAAATGGAATCACAGGGTTACTATACAAATAAAGTTTCTCAGTGCACAGAAAAGAAATAGTAGGAGAAGGGAGTCATCAACTAGATATGACACCATAGCCATCATTACCAAAATTCTTCTTATAAAATATGATTCAATTTCAGGTAAACACTACCCTCTATCATATTAAATTGGTATTGCTAATTTGAATTTTATTTGCTTTTATGGTTTGATTGATATTTAATGTATAAATTTGTTATGATTTTATAGTTGTGTTACAGTTACAAGAATTAAGCGTCTGTCTACCATTATACATACACATATTTTTGTAACATTATAAAAATGTAAGTAAATACAAGGCTGGATTATTTTTTCTTTTAAAAGATTGAGAAATAGAAATGCAAGTGCAACACTCCTTAACACCATGCACAAAAATAAACTCAAAATGGATTAAAGACCTAAATGTAAGACCGGACACTATAAAAATCTTAGAGGAAAACATAGGAAGAACACGCTTTGACATAAATCACAGCAAGATCCTTTTTGACCCACCACCTAGAGTAATGGAAATAAAAACAAAAGTAAACAAATGGGACCTAATGAAACTTAAAAGCTTTTGCACAGCAAAGGAAACTATAAACAAGACAAAAAGATAACCCTCAGAATGGGAGAAAATATTTGCAAATGAATCAAGGGACAAAAGACTAATCTTCAATATATATATATATAAACAGCGCATGCAGCTCAATATTTAAAAAAACAAACAACCCAATCAAAAAATGGGCAGATGACCTAAATAGACATTTCTCCAAACAAGACATACAGATGGCCAAGAGGCACATGAAAAGCTGCTCAACATCACTAATTATTAGAGAAATGCAGATCAAAACTACAATGAGGTAACACCTCACAAGGGTTAGAATAGACATCATCAGAAAATCTACAAACAACAAATGCTGGAGAGGGTGTGGAGAAAAGGGAACCCTCTTGCACTGTTGGTGGGACTGTAAATTGATACAGCCACTATGGAGAAGAGTATGGAGGTTCCTCAAAAAACTAAAACTAGGGGCTTCCCTGGTGGCGCAGTGGTTGAGAGTCCGCCTGCCCATGCAGGGGACACGGGTCCGTGCCCTGGTCCGGGCAGATCCCACGTGCCGTGGAACGGCTAGGCCCGTGAGCCATGGCCACTGAGCCTGTGCGTCAGGAGCCTGTGCTCCGCAACGGGAGAGGTCACAACAGTGAGAGGCCCGCGTACTGCAAAAAAAAAAAAACCTAAAACTAGAATTACCATATGACCCAGCAATCCCACTACTGGGCATATACCCTGAGAAAACCATAATTCAAAAAGAGTCATGCACCCCGATGTTCATTGCAGCACTATTTACAATAGCCAGGACATGGAAGCAACCTAAATGCCCATCAACAGATGAATGGATAAAGAAGATGTGGTATATATCTACAATGGCATATTACTCAGCCATAAAAAGGAAGGGAAATTGGGTCATTTGTAGAGACGTGCATGGAACTAGACACTGTCATACAGAGTGAAGTAAGTCAGAAAGAGAAAAATAAATATCATATATTAATGCATATACGTGGAATCTAGAAAAATGGTACAGATGAACCAGTTTGCAAGGCAGAAATAGAGACACAGCTGTAGAGAATTAGCATATGGACACCAAGGGGGGGAAAGCAGGGGGTGTGGGGGTGGGATGAATTGGGAGATTGGGATTGACATATATACACTAATTTGTATAAAATAGGTAACTAATAAGAACCTGCTGTATACAATAAAATAAAATAAAATTCAAAAAATAGAAATGCAAGTGCAGAAAGTTATTCTACTCAGCTCTGTTTTCAGTTGCAAAATATTGGAAACAACCTATATGTGCATATATAGGAGAGAAATATAATGAAATATGGAACATTGACACAATGGAGTATTATGCAGCTATGAAAAATGGGGGAAAGTCTCTATGTGTTGATACAAATTATTTCCCAGATATGTTGTTAAGTGAAAAATGGCAAAGTACAAAAGACTAAATAGTATACTACTTTCTTGTAAGAAAGAAGAGGAAATAAAAACTTATACATGTATCTACCCATCTGTGCAAAATAAAACACAGGAAAGTTAAACCAGAATCTAATGAGACTGGTTACCCACAAGGAGTAAATGGAAATGGGGTAAAATGAATTAAAAAATAGAAACAGAGTAGAAGGTGTGGAGAGATGATACTTTTCTAAGTTTATCTTGTTTACAATTTGACTTTTAGAATCATTTCAAATGTTTTACATATTCCAATTAATAAATAATTAAAATCACAAGTATTAATAAATGATTAAAACTGCATGCAGACAGAAACAGATGATCTTAACTGTATTACCAATGAATAACATAACCATATGGAAGCAGAGGAAGGGAAAAAAACTATCAAGTAACTTTGGAAAACAGTATTTTGACTGTAAACTCTTAAAACAGTATTCAAATATCACTCTCTAATAAGTAGGTTTGTTTACACAGGTGTATGGATTAGCAATTCAGAAACTACTTTTAAGTATTTCAGGATTGAGCAAATTCATAAATATATTATGCATAATGAAGGCCATGTTCCTTCCTGTCAGAGAATAGAGCTGCAGATAAGGAAAGAGGGAAAGCTAGAATGAATCAAATAGTATTAGACTGGAATTGGAGCTATCAATATAAATTCATAGGTTTTTTTTAAGGTAGATAGGTAGATGATAGACAGATAGATAGATAGATAGAAAGATAGAGATAGAGATAGGCAGACAGATAAACAGACTTAAATGCGTATGTATACATTCATATATTTCCTCATTCTGTCCACTTAGAGGGTCTAAAAGCAATGATACCCCCATACCAATACACACACCTAGTACCTAGATCTTGGTTTTTAAGTACTATTCCTCAGCAAAAAGAACCTCAACTCTGGAGAAATGGCTGATTCCAGGACTGGGTTAGTGAAAGCACAAGATTGGCCTAGAGCATCTTGTAGTTCCAGAAAGCAAGGAACTATACACACACATGCAAACGCAGAGAGGATAACAACATATCAAGACGTAGGACCCAACTTCCTATGGGTAATGGGCAAATTTGAACAACATAAATAATGATAGTAATGGATTATAATCTATAGAATAAAATAAGAATCCATGAGTACAGACTGACATAAATAAATTAAGTAATGAATAAATAGAATACAAGAGAAAGCTCTTCTTTAAAGTAGAATTCCAGTTAATACAGGTACAAAGATGGAAATGGAAAATCACCATTTGTAAAATACCACAGTAAAATTTTTAAGTCAAGAATCATCAACTGATACTAAAATTGTGGGCAAAAGTGTGATGAGAAAGAGGATATTTACAGTCTCAAAATATCTCTTCAAAAATGGAAACAAAACAGTAACTTTATGGGAGAGAAACCTGGCAAACACCACCTTAATTAGGTGATAAAATTTGATCAGGCATAATGGGACAAATCTGTCATCATTTGCCTTTTGATGTGATGTACTAAGAATGCAAAAACATTTCTGTGATACTCTTGACAAAAACTCATCACTGAATATAAACATGAGGAAGCAACAGGACAACCCAAATTGAGCGACAGTCTCTAAAATAACTCACCAATACTTAAAAGGTGTCAAGATCATGATAGACAATATCAATACTATTATATAACTGATGAAATTTTTTAAAGGTCCTTAGATTAGATATTATTATTATATCAATGTTAATTTTCTGAGTTTTATAATTATACTGTGCTACATAAAATGCTAACATTCGGAATGCCTGAAAAGACATATGGGAATTCTGTGTGCTGTTTCTGGAACTTTTTAAAAGTATGAAATTATTTCAAAATGATTTCTTTTTAATTAAAAAGAAAAGAATATGGACATTCTTCAAACTTGAGAAACATGACCAATCAGGTACGATTGGCCAAAGTAGAAATAAAAATGTGCAATACCAAAACTAACGTGAGAAAGAAAAGACGTATTTTCATACTCTGTAATATGCAGCAAAATGCAGCAATTAAAAATACTGAAATAGGGCTTCCCTGGTGGCGCAGTGGTTGAGAGTCCGCCTGCCGATGCAGGGGACACGGGTGCGTGCCCCGGTCCGGGAAGATCCCACATGCCGCGGAGTGGCTAGGCCCGTGAGCCATGGCCGCTGAGCCTGCGCGTCCGGAGCCTGTGCTCCGCAACGGGAGAGGCCACAGCAGTGAGAGGCCCGCATACCGCAAAAAATAAAAATAAAAAAATACTGAAATACTTCTGTACCAATTGAATCACTGGCTTGAACCTCCAAGTGTCCCCCTTAAATTCTGCAACCACCCAGCCCTTCCCATGGGATCTCATGAACCTCCCCATGATGGGAGAATAACAGGTTAATGCTTTGGGCCATGTTTGTTCTGAATGGAGAGTGTCCATGCCATAGCAGTTGTTAAATATTTCGACTAGCATCACTAATAGATGTGCTTTGAGCTAGCTATTCAAACATTACCAATAATAGTAAAAACTAACAATGACTGAGTTTCTTCTATGTGTCAGGCTATACCATGGTGCTTTATGCTGATTATTTCATTTGATCTTTGCAACAAACATGTGAGTTTAATACTACATTTAACTAAAAATGAAAAAGTTTATACTGATATAATGCAATAACTGGCATCAAAAAAATCAATCACATAAAATATGGGTACGTTATGGTGATGGTTAATAAAGTGTGTAAGCCTGCAGAGCTAGCCATCCAAGAGTTCTATTAGCCTAACTGTGCACACTAAAGTCTTCTAGTCTCAGTATGCTTTGGCAACACCTTATAGGTAGTTATAAACTCAAGCTTAAATATGAACAGGGATAACTCTATCTGGAATTTCCAAGACAGTGGAAGGGATTCCAAGAATCTCCAAGTTAGTTCACGCCCGTTCTATCAGTCCATTCTGGGGAGAAAACTGAGGACTCAGAGACATCCACCCCAATTTGCCAGTCACATTTCCTACCTAGCTTTACATTCCTCCCACCCACAGAAGAAGAATGAGGGCCAGTCATCAAGTGGATTTTATTCAAACATGTATTACTGTGAAGTAGGCTATCGTGACCTTTTTACTTTATTGAGAGAGTTCAAGAAACTTGAGACTACCAAACTAAGTGCTATGCCTAATAGTACTATTTATTGGACATCAACTCACAAAGTACCTTGTGATATTGCTTCTATTAGTTCCCTGAATTATAATTTTGCCTCTTTAATTCATTTTTAAGATATTTATACATATTTTCCCCAACAAGACATTAATTACTCTGAGACAAGAACTATGTTGTTGTGTCCCAAATCTCTCACTGCCTTGCATAGAACAGGTATACAGAAAATAATTAAATTGATTGAAGTGTGAGTTTCTGAGAATAACATGTTGAATTCAGACAGAGGGAACAGAATGTGCAAAACTTCTTGGTAGAGAGCACATGGAGAGTTTAAGAACTGAGAAAATGGTGAAGAAATAAGAGGCTGGAAAATACATAGACTTGGAGGTTCTGGTAAAGATTTTGTTCACAACCCTATGACTAATAGAAAGCCATTAAGCATTACTCATAGCATTGTCAGAGTGGAATTTGGTTTTAGATTGTCCTTTGTTAGCCATCCATCTCCTTTTAACTTTCTCAGGTGGTTTTTAGAAAATGTACCGTCATTGACTTTGCCTGAATGAAAAAGAGCTGAGGATTTAGTTACCTTTTGTTATTTTAGATTTTTTGATTAACAAGACTGTAAGAACAAATGCCAACAGTATTTTAAAATAATCTCCTTATGCCTTTTATAACTCTTCAATCCAATCACACTCTATTAAAATCCTCATTTGCTAAAGAGGGTCCCAGGTCTCTACAGCTGACTTCTGAGAATCCCAAAATTGCACCTAAGAAGTGGAGCCTCTCATCAAATTGAGGTGGGTACATTTAAAGTCTCTTGGCTAACTCAGAGCTCTGACAAGTTCTTGGGAAGATTAGGGTCTGGTATGGGCGATATACTAAATATGTAAGTAACTTCAAAAACCAAGAAGATGACTTCAAAATAAAGATACAAACCTGGCATTATATAGATTTAAGGGGAACATGTCCAGTTGGCACCATTAGAAATAGTTTGCTAAAGAGGGAATAATTAAGAATGAATATGAGAGGTTAAAGATACAATACGTTTCGTGGTTACTTGCAAGAACTTTAGAGTCGCATTGTTTTTTATTTAAAACTTAGCTCTTCCAATTGTGTGAAATTTTTTACTGCCTAAATGACTAAATTTCTTCATTTCTAAAACAGGGAAGTTCATAGATTTGTTGTAAAGATTAAGTGAGAAATAATGATAAGATATTCAGTAGACTGATGAGCTTAGTAAATGCCAATTTCTAGTAGTAGTAGTAGTAGTAGTAGTATTCAACAGGTAAACAAGAGGGGTTCCATTAAATCACCTAGACCTTGTTTCAGTTTTTGCATTTCATAGGGTCTGTTTACTTCTCCCAGCGTCTTTACTGAAGTGTGGTGAAAAGGCCTTTGGAGGTAAGGACAAAAGACTCCAGTTAGAGTCCTAGTTATCTGGCTTTTGTCTGAACACCACCTTGGGCAAGCCACTTTTTTCCCTCTCCATCTGTTTTCCAGTTTCTAAAAGGAAAATAGTGCCTAATTCACAGGGCTGTGCTGAAGACTAAAAGAGATCACAGTGGCGAAATAGGGTGGATCAAACAAGTAGCTGTGGAAACTTTGGGCAACTCTCCAGGCAGTCTTAGATAAGTGCATAAAAAGTTAATTCTTTACTATGTGAAACTGAAATGACATTCTGTTTTGTCAAAAGCTAATTTCAAGATCTCTTTTCAATAATTAAGGAATGAAGGAAAAGTTAAGGTGTTGTCAAGGAGGAAAATATTTCCCTCTGTCCTTCTAGGTTCTTCTGGCTGGTCTAAGAATTAAATTGACATGAGATCGATTAACAGGAAGAAATCAAACAAAAGTTTAAAAACATGTATACATGGGAAAGACCCAGGAAAACTGAGTAACTCACCAAAATGCCTAAAACCCTCATCTTAAATACCATCTTCAGCTAAAGACAAAAGAGGATGTTGTGGGTAGTGGTTTGAGACTTCAAAAGGGAGATAGGCAATTCACATAGAGATGGAAAAGCACATGTTTGGTAAACAAATGTTTGCTGGGCATGCAGAGACTATGGGACACAGAGAGAAATTTTTAAAACTAGACTTTGCTAGGTTCCTCCCATCTACCATTCCTAGTTGATACTGTGCTTATCTATGGTGATAGCTCCCTTCCTGGAACAGGTCCTCTAACTACATTCTTTTAGGCCGTTAGGGGAAAGGTCAAAGGTTTTTCCTGAGTCTTTTGGGTCTTAAAAATAATCAGCCTAAATTAATCTTCATGCCAAAGAGACACATTTTGGGGTGGCATATTTTGCTCCCCTACAGTATAAAAAACATGGTATCAGATGTAACTGTGTTCAAATGCTGATTCCACCATTTACTAACTCTGTGACCTTGAGCAAATTAATTAACCACACTGAACTTCAGTTTTCTCCTGTGTAAAATGGAGACAATAATTACCTCAAATGGCTGTTGGAAAAATTAATTGAGGTTTACTCTCTAAAGGACAGTGACTAACACATAATCTGTCTTAACTCAAAGTCAAATCCCCTCTCCCATTTTTACTTTATCCTATAGATAGCAGGCAATAGACTCTGTTTTCTGTTGGTTTTTTTAATCCTTAAAGAAGATATTCATATTTTATAAAACTCTTAATGATGCAATTCAAACGATGCAATTCAAATGTCTTTAAGGAAACAGCAATGAAAATGAAATAATTCTATTTTTAAAATATCAGATTGCATCATGTCGAGTGTTCAATAAACAACTGAATTTTCTATTTGTTTGGGTAACAATCTATTTTATACTTTATTATAAATATTTAATTTATGATGTATAAGTTTGAGTAAATATTTTATCCAAATAAAATATTTTTCTTAGCATAGAATTGCACTGGAGTTAATTATAATGATTTATTGTGTTATTATTGAATGAGCTTGAATTTTTAAAAGCACTAATTCAGAAAAATTATACCCACAAATTTAAGAAATATTAGAGATTTTCCATAGGATTAATCAGACAGTTAATATTGTTTTCTGAATGTACCATATAATGAAAATAAATGAGTGAATGTACAAACTAGACAGCTAATTCAGCCAACATAAGCCCTTTAAAAGCTTAGTTTGAAAAAAATTTTCCCTACTAATGGATGTGTTTTGGTCTAAAGCTACCCAGATAAAAACCAAAATATTTTTCATTCTTGCTTTAGTTAGCTAACTCATGTAAGCACAGCCTAAATACTTAAAATCCAAGCTCTTATATTTTAAAATGCCCCTAAATAAAAGTTACTCTCAGAAGTAAATCAGATGAAACTACTTGAAGACACATTTTTGGTACCTAAACAATGATATTTATGGTAATGTGATACAGAATGTTCACAATTTAATTTTAATATTAATGTCTTTCACATTATTACATACATAAATTTAATAAAATGCCTATTAAAGTAGATAATATATAAGTTTGTACAAACTGATGTTAATATTTACTGAAAGCTTATTTTGTGCAATGCAACATGATACAATCATTGATTAAAATCATTTTTGATGAAATTAATGATGTCTCACATTTTAGACCTACAAATTGCTATTCAACAATCTATGACCAGGAAGTCATATATATCTCATTAGTCATTAACTTTAACTTTCCTCCTCCATCAAATAAATAACTGAGTGAGATAATTTGATTTTCTCTTTGTCTTCCTCTCCTTAAGAGTATTAGAGGTACAAATAAATGACCACAATAAAATGACCACTCGTCCTGACTAATAAAGGGTTCTTCCATTGTATACAAGAAGAGTTACTTATGGAGAAGCAGGCCACATTTCGTATCCACCCACAATAAAAGTTTATTGAGTTATTTAGCCCCCAAAATTTAGCTCAGGAAACCAGATTTACTGAGACATATTTACATACATCAGAAGAACTAAACAGGATTTTTTAAAGCAGTATGAAAAATATGGCCTACACATTTTAGAAAGGAAAAATGTATACATATATAATTATAGCTATATTTATATATAATTATATGTACATACATAGTTGTATAGCTTTATACTATCTAAATTGCCCTTGTTTTATTTTGAGAAATAAGATGTTAAGAAACAAGTGCATTGAGGAATAGCAAAGGATTTTTCAAAAGTATTTTGGTCTTTTTTTTAACATTTCTTGAGAAAAAAATAGCTTAAAGCAAAACTTTTTACTGACTTAATAACATAAAGCAAGGATTTGTGGTGAATAATTTTAAATGTGGGAAAAAAAGAGAAGACTCTCAACCATCTGTATTATTTCATAAATGTTAGTGAATTGCAGTGAGAATAATGTTAATTTAGCAAAGGCGGGTGAAGTTGCTAACTCTTGTCAGAGCCCATAAGAAGTGGGAGATAGAAAGCAGAGTGGAAAATCTGACAGCTTTATGGCAAAAGAATTCAACCTAGATAAATATTAGGCAGAAATGATGACAAAACTGTCCAGACTTCTCATTTATAGTGATGGCTTCTCAAACTGCAGGATCTTCTACAGGGCTTAGTAGTCATTACATGTCCCAATCAAAGTGCTGTTTTTCAAGTACACCTATCCCCTGCTTAATGATTTTCATTAGTGCTTGAAAACCCTGCGTTAAGTAAAGAGCTTTAAAAAAAAATTTTAAGTGTTTCCATTAAATTTAATGGGAAAATTGTGATGTGTTTCATCTCAACACAAGATACTCAATTTTCACAGCTAGAAAAATATATCAGTTGAATGAAAACGTGTTTATATTAGTAATAAACAGCAATTTGAAAGGAAACAAATACAGCTTGTATATAAAATGCAGTGCTATTGTACTTGTCCTTTTTTCTTATTTCTGAAACATTTTCTTCACCAATCTTTCAGATTTGGAGGCTCATGATTATTTTGCACTTCAACGGCAGTTAAAATTATATGCCAAAAGAACCACTTTTTGGGCAAAATATAGGCTAAGTATGGGAGGGCATGAAAGACTGAAGATTCACAGAAGATACTACATCTTCAAGTCTCTCCTTAGAGTATACACACCATGGGGTTCAGAACACGCTATCTTAAAATCAGGTGCCTTGGCAGTTTGTTTTAAACTGAAGGACTTTGACAAATGGCAGGCCCGGAAAGGACTCTTTGACCTTCTTTTCTCTCCTGAAGCAGGTCATGTAACCCTCATGTGAGAGGTGCCCTCCCTATACCCAGAGGAATGGATCAACCTTATCCCTAAAGATGGAAGGACCTGGAGAGGAATGTGAATGAACAGCCCTTGCTAATTTCCCCCAGTTTATAGCCTTAGCTCATACGCTTTGTCCTAACACATTTTTCCATAACTTTACACTCTTCATTTAACCTAGTATAAAAATACTCAGATTTAGCCATTTATTTGGGTCTTCACTCCTTTTGAGGCTTCCCTTGTCACATAAAGCTTATATGAAAGAAACTTGTATGCTTTTCCCTTCTTAATCTGTCTTTTGTCAGTCAGGGTCCCAGCCAGAGAGAACCTAGGAGGTTAGAGTGGACAGATATTTTTCCCTTCCCTACACACACAAAGCAAAATATTTTGGATTCATCCATAAATGGCAGGCAATTCAAATATGTTCCCTATGATAACCTCTGTCCAGAAATTATGTCAAGTCAATTGTTGAATGTGTCTTTGCCTGATACCATAATGTTGAAATGTCACTTTTTATAGTATATTTATTTAATGTATCTTTTGGTGAACAAGTTGTTTCAGGGGGTAAAAAGAAGAAGAATCATTGGTCAAAATGGTATCATTTTTCAAGAGTCATCATGATGGGTGAAAAGTTGTTGACTGAACATTCATTATGGTGGTAAATCTGAATAAAGTTATAAATAGAAAACAGATTAGTCATTTAACAAGAATTGTTTAAATACTTACTTAAAGCAGGTTGGACTGCTCATGTAATCTAACCCTTAGGATTATTTAACTACCTAGTTTATCTTTTCTTGAGATTTTGCTGGAGGAAATGCCATAGGCTTAACCTCTCTAACCTCACCTATGGCTTTTCTTTAAGAAAGTTTTGCAAAACAAAAGATATATTATTTTGCTACATTTAGCCTCATTTATTAGTAATTGCAGCTAGCACTATCAACCACACAATTCCTAGATCAATCTCATACACCAAACAACTATTACTGCTTCTAGATCTTTGTCAAAACAATTGTGCTGTTTCATCTAGATCTCTTTCACTGGGGAGGTCAGGAATGGCATGGGAGGAAATGGACACCTGCCTGGCCAGCCAGGATCAGCCAACTCAACCCTGGCATGACATATCTACAGTTGATTTCCCTTTCCTCTGAACACTGTAGTAATATCATCTCCTCTTTTTTTTTTTTTTTTTTTTTTTTTTTTTTTGCGGTACGCGGGCCTCTCACTGCTGTGGCCTCTCCCGTTGCGGAGCACAGGCTCCGGACGCGCAGGCCCAGCGGCCATGGCTCATGGGCCCAGCAGCTCCACGGCATGTGGGATCTTCCCGGACCGGGGCATGAACACGTGTCCCCTGCATTGGCAGGCGGACTCTCAACCACTGCGCCACCAGGGAAGCCCTCTCCTCTTTCTTTATATCTAAGCCAAACAACTCCTGCTCCTCAATGCTTTATACGGGTAGTTAATATTTTATCAGTTTCATTATCTGTCAAAAGTATGTGACAATTAAATATGGATTATTGCTCCATTAGCTCAGCCTATGTGACTGTTAATTTTATTTAGATGTCAAGAAGGTAATATAGCCACCTGAAGGCTAAGAAGCTGTACTGTTATGTCTACTTATAGTCCAAGTCCTTTAGGAACAACCTAAGGCAGTGCTATCCAATAGAACTTCCTGCAATGATGGATGTGTTCAACATCTGCACTGTCAAATAGGGTAGCCACTAGCCAATTTCTATTAATTTAAATTTAAGTAGCCACATGTACCCATTAGACAAAGGAGAGAAACAGTGAAAGGCTAGGAGGTCCTAGCAAAGGAGCCCATGTAGCATAGCAAAGAAATTTAATGCAGTGCAAACAGACATCTCAAAGTTATGGCTATCAGGCAAGAGGCCAGATCTGGCAAGCCCTCATCTCCTTATCCAGAAAGCAAGAGCCATAATTCTAATTGTTCATACAGCTAGAAATCATCTAAGACTTACTATTGTAGGGGGGAAAAATTTTTTTTTCCTCTACCCTCTTAGGTTTAGTACCTGAGGCCTGTGAATTAAAGTGACAAAAGACAGATTACCAGGAGAAAAAGAATACAAATTTTATTTGTTAATATTTTAATTTTTTATGTGCATGGAGGTCTTCATAAAAAAGAAATGAAAACCTACAGAAGCCATTAGATTCGGGGGTGGGGGAGGGGCAGGGTCCTTCCATACCAGTTTAACAAAAGGCAATAAATTTGTTAAGAATTGCTAAGACAAAGGAAAAGGGATTTGGGTTTCTAGCATGGTAAATTGTGCAAAGGTAAACATTTGGAAGAAAGTAGAGGACAACAGAGGTTATTTTAGTAAGGGTTGTGCATGCAGATCCACCTCAATGCTTTCTGACTCCAGTGATAATAGTTGTTTTTCTCCTCCCGGTACAGGAGACGGGAAAGGAAGATCTTCCAAAAGGGAAATTTTTGTCATGCTTTTAGACAGAAAGGGGAAGGGCAGAGACCTCTTTCTGTATGTACTGTTTCTTAATTGCCTTCAGCTCAAAATAATCCTTATATTTATTAAGTGGCATATTTTGGGGTAGCATATTCTGATCCCCTTCACTATCACTACTGGTTTTTGCATGAAGACAAGTTATTTGCTTCCATGATGATCTTTTCAATTTCTTCCTTGTTTAAAATAATTTGTTACAGGGCTTCCCTGGTGGCACAGTAGTTGAGAGTCCACCTGCCGATGCAGGGGACACGGGTTCATGCCCTGGTCCGGGAAGATCCCACATGCCGCGGAGCGGCTAGGCCCGTGAGTCATGGCTTGCGCGTCTGGAGCCTGTGCTCCGCAACGGGAGAGGCCACAACAGTGAGAGGCCCGCGTACCACAAAAATAATAATAATAATAATTTGTACAAAAATAAAATGGGCCAGAAATATAGAGTTCAGCCTTCTCAAAGACATAGTCCCACCTCCACCATTTTTGAGATTTTGCATTTCTTATCTCTAACTCATCTCAAATTTGGACTCTACAAATCTTCTTCAGGCTCATATTTCTGCCACCATCATTGAAAAACACTGAAATACATACGACTGTAATCATATTCCACAAATATTTATTGAGAATCCAGTGTGCACATAAGACTGTGCTGAATGCTGATAACACATTGGTGAACAAAGCAGACAGAGTCCCTGTCCTCAGCGAGCTCATAGTTTGGTGCATAAGAAATATATTTAAAAATTAAACAAATGAATAAATATAGAATCATGATCCAGAGTTAGAATCCTGAAGGATAAGAACCAACCGCAATTAGAGAATAGCAGTAGGCTGTACCTTAGCCAGGGGAGTCAAAGAATGCCTCTCTGGAGAGGTGAGACATGAAGCATGCAAATGAGCAAGGCTTTTGGAAAGGAAGTGACATGATCCAATTCACATTCTAAAATAGTAGTTCTGGCAGCTGAATAATAAAGAACAAAATAGAGAGAACAAGAGTAGATGCAGGGAGACCATTTGGGAGATCATAAAGTAATAAAGTGCCTTGGTAAGTGCCAATAAGTGACTACAAATAGTGGCTCCTATAACAGTATAAAAATAATGGCTGTTGTGTAAGAACGATTTTTTAAACTAGATTAACCCAGAACTAGATTAATAGGTTAAGAGGATAGGTACTAAAATTTCATCATAAATCCTCTCAAGTCCTCAGAATGATGCCTGAGATTGGCTAAACCAAGAGACCATAATATGATGGTTATTCAGGTATAAGTAGCAAGAACCCAAAAAAGGAGAAGAAAGAACAATCTGAAGAAATAATGAAATTATAGTACTTTGTGACAGAAGGACTACAGGGGATGAGTATAAATCATGAAATAGAATTCTCAGTAGGTGACATGACTCAAACCCAAGACCACACAGCTGCTAAGCACTATACATCCATTAGGAGCTCTACATTGTACTTTCCTCATCTAGAAGATGGGCATAATAGGGTTTCCAGGTCATGGTGCTGTTGTAAGGATTAAAAATAAATAAATATGAGCACTTGGAACGGTGTCTCAAAAATTGTAGCTGTTTCAGAAAACATACAAACTCTGTTTAAATAAATTTAAGTAAAATGTCAGATATCTCACACGTTTTGTTTTGATTTCAAATAATAGCAATTCCATATGGCAATCTAGGAAAATCGAAGTTAATATTTACAAGGCCTTTTCAATATAAATTTTGTTGACTTATATGATTTAGCTGCCCCATTTTATTAACTTTAATTTTTTGTTAGTTATTTTATATTCACTCAGGTACCTCCCTTAGAAATAAATCTTGTTTATTCACTTTCCGGCTCCCTATTGAGTTTAATAAGATATTTACTCTTAATAATGTAATAATTCTAGGTAAAACAGCATGAGTAGTTTGAAATTTATTTTCTAAATTAATAATATATTTAAATCTCTAGATAGAATTCTTTTGCGAGGCTAGGATCAACTAAGAAAATAATCACCTTCAAGATGATTAGTAAAGGTCTGGAGACATCAGACCAAAAAAAAGAGCCATTCTTGTACTTTAAAACATCTTTGGAAAAGGTCAAAAAAGGAAGTATGTTTATTTGAAGTATGATTCATACTGCTATTGCAGTGATGACAAACACAGCAGAAATTTTCATTATATTTGGGGCCATAAGTATTTATAATATATAATAAAATTTTCAGTCACAGTGTGATAGGAATCAACACTAACATTTTTATCCTTTTCCTTGTAAAATGATTAAATGATGAATATAGTTATCACAAAGGGATTGAAATTGCTTTAATTGTTACTAAATCCTAAACCTTGTTCTGAACTTGAATTTGCTCTTATGGAAATTTTAAAGCACTACCAGTTCGAACTCAGTCTCCTCTTTACATAAATGTCATTTATTTCTAGCAACTTTCTTCTAATAATTGTTTAAGTTATTTAAATGTATACAGACTTCTTACTGGGTGCTGAAACTGTGTACCATCACTAAGGGTAAAATTAAATGATTCATTTCCTTTATGATCAAAGCCACAAAACTTTTCTCCTTATTGTGCTGTGAATTCCAACAAATAACTCCACAGCTGTTTATTGAATTTTTTTTCATTCAGATATTCACATTCCAAGATATTGTATAGTAAGTGAACTGGGAACTTTTTTCAATATACCTCAAAATTTCATTTTAAATGCCCTACAGCAAAGACAATACTAGCTATTACCTAGCAGTGGAGTGAGCCAGTTTAGCCTTTCCAGAGTTTGACATTTAAAAGCAGTCCAGAATCATAGATTAAGAACATCTTAAATTAATGCTGTAGATTAACATTCAGCAAAGAACACATTTGGCATTAACTATTTTTGAATAAATCTCCTGCTCAAAAGAAAAAAAAAAATTCACCTTCTTTCCCAAACAAGGTATCCTCTTGTGAGTAATCTTGAAATATAATTTCCAAAGTCACAAAGCATCTTTGCTCTTTTTCTACAAATATAAAAACTCTTATACCTCTTTTTATATCATGGCACCAGCCCATTGAAAAAGAAAAAGAATCAGAATCTCTACAACAGTAAAACCTGGCAATTGCTAAATGGCAAATCTCACTCAAGAACAAAACATCAATATTAAACACTAAAAATCCTGGTAACTGTTTTAAAAAAAAAAATCTGTGAAAGCTTGATACTACTATATGATGGTGGTTCACTAAAGCAAACTTTCTAACCTTCTTTAAATGAAATTTAAATGAAATTTCTTGCCTCCTTTAAAATCTTACTCAAGATCAGTTTGCCTTTAGATGGAGAAATATTTTAACTCATCAATCACCAATAAAAACATGATCTTCATACATTTGGCAAATTGCATTTCTGGTTTCTGGTCCTGATGAAAATGACAGAAAGAGCAATCAATTGACATGACATTCCAAAGGATCTGTTATGAGATGAATTAGGACAATGTTATGTGCAATGTCAACTATTAAAAACTATAAGGGCACAGTACAATTTTGGTAGGTATCTTTCACTCTCTTCCTTTATCTTCTACATTCAGTCTGTCACCAAGTGCTGTCATTCTTCCATCATCATCTTCCTTCCTTCGTTTGTTCTTCCTCCTCCTTTCCCAGGTTCTCATCATCTTATGCCCAAATAATTATGATATTCTCCTAGCTCAGTAAATCTCAGCCATCAGTCTGAGGAGACATGCAGGCATGTGACAATGTTTTACCGGTACAAGAAGAAATGAGAAAATAAAGACAATGCAGTAAGTCTTTAATAACACCAAGATTATTCATTTTTAATGTTCTGTCCTTTATTCTGGAAGGACACACTTGTGCTCCCTATAATTTGAGGTTAAAATTCAATTCTTTTTTGAAATAGTGACTATAGAATATGGTGTTGCTTCTTTTAAATCCTTCCGTAGGTAAATAAATATTTGACAACTATATGCTAGTCCTCAAGATTTTTTTTAGGAACTTCAATGGTATATGAAATCAAAATTTTGTAAAACAGTAATTGCTGATCTCCTTGAGGCTGGTTACTTCCTTCCAAATTCCAAAACCCAAAATCAGGCTGAGGGAAGAGAGAGATTGACCGCAGGGGCAAACAGCTGGAGTTCGTTCTCTGTGGACTGATACTCCAAGACGAAAATAGCAGGACAATCAAGGGAGGAGGCTGGGCCCTGTCCAGATAGAAGATAAGAGACCACATATTTCTCATTCCTGAAGTCAGGGGACCTCCCCGACTACACATGTGCAGAAAAGCTCCTTGGAGCTCAAAAAGGGAGAGGGTGCCACCCCATAGTAAGTGATGCTAACTACCCATAGGCCTCTTTGGTAGAATCCATCTCGGCTAAGAGATGCACATGCACACATGGAAGGATCCTGAGATATACCAAATATGAACTCTGAACCAGGCAAATCAAAATGATTGGCCAAAGGAAACCGGGAAGAAACGCCCCATATAAGTGATTTAAACTGCCACGAGGTCTCTACTCTCTCTGAGTCCAGTGGTGTGTCTATCCACATGTACTGTACTCTTTTTTCTTCCCTATAAACACTTTACTTGTTTCACTACATTCCATCTTTGTGGGAATTCTTTTTCTGCAAATCCTAAGGGTCAGGGCCTTGTCAGTGACCAGTGGTCTAGTGGCTAGGATTTGGTGCTCTCACCACTGCGACCCGACCTCAATCTCTGGCCAGGAACCGAAACCCTGCTTCAAGCCGCTGCAGGCCGAGGCCACCGGAAATCAAGGCCAAACAGATGTAATATACAGCATGATAGCTATAATTAACAACAATATAGAATCTTTTTCTTTTTTTTTTGACAGATGCTAAGAGAATAGATCTTAAAAGTTCTCATCACAAGAAAAAAATTGTGTAACTATGTGAGGTGATGGATGTTAACTAAGCTTATTGTGGTAATCATTTTGTTTTATGTAACAATGCATTTATATATATCAACGTATCAATACATATATCGATATATCAATGATATATCATTATGTTGTACACCTTAAGCTTATATATTGGAGGGGGAGCTTCAAGATGGCGGAAGAGTAAGACGTGGAGATCACCTTCCTCTCCTCAAATACATCAGAAATACATCAAAATGTGGAACAGCTCCTATGGAACACCGACTGAACGCTGGCAGAAGACCTCAGACCTCCCAAAAGGCAAGAAACTCCCCATGTACCTGGGTAGGGTAAAAGCAAAAAGAAAAAACAGAGACAAACAATAGGGATGGGACCTGCACCAGTGGGAGGGAGCTGTGAAGGAGGAAAGGTTTCCACACACTAGAAGCCCCTTCGCAGGCGGAGCCCCACGGAGGAGAGCGCAGCAACAGGAGTGCAGAGGGCAAAGCGGAGAGATTCCTGCACAGAGGGTCGGAGCCGACCAGCACTCAGCAGCCTGAGAGGCTTGTCTGCTCACCCGCCGGGGCAGGCAGGGCTGGGAGCTGAGGCTCGGGCTACAGTCGGATCGCAGGGAGAGGACTGGGGTTTGCTGTGTGAACACAGTCTGGCTGGGAGGGAGTCTGGGAAAAAGTCTGGAACTGCTGAAGAGGCAAGAAACCATTGTTTCGGGGTGCGCGAGGAGAGGGGATTAAGAGCACCGCCTACATGAGTTCCAGAGACGGGCGTGAGCCGCAGCAATCAGCGCGGACCCCCAAGACGGGCATGGGACGCTAGGGCTGCTGCTGCAGCCACCAAGGAGCCTGTGTGTGAGCACAGGTCACTCTCCACACCTCCCCTCCCGGGACCCTGTGCAGCCCGCCACTGCCAGGGTCCCGTGATCCAGGGACAGCTTCCCTGGGAGAACGCACGGCACGCCTCAGGCTGGTGCAAAGTCATGCCAGCCTCTGCTGCCGCAGGCTCGCCCCGCATCCATACCCCTCCCTCCCCCCAGCCTAAGTGAGCCAGAGTCCCCGAATCAGCGGCTCCTTTAACCCCAACCTGTCTTAGCGAAGAACAGACGCCCTCCAGCGACCTACACGCAGAGACGGGACCAAATCCAAAGCTGAACCCCGGGAGCTGTGCGAACACAGAAGAGAAAGGGAAAGTTCTCCCAGCAGCCTCAGGAGCAGCGGATTAAATCTCCACAATCAACTTGATGTACCCTGCATCTGTGGAATGCCTGAACAGACAATGAATCATCCCAAATTGAGGAGGTGGAATTTGGGAGCAACGAAATATTTCTATTTTCCCTTTTTCTCTTTTTGTCAGTGTGTATGTGTATGCTTCTGTGTGTGATTTTGTCTGTACAGCTTTGCTTTTACCATTTGTCCTAGGGTTCTGTCTGTCCTTTTTTTTTTTTGTATACTTTTCAGCACTTGTTATCATTGGTGCAATTGTTTTTTGGTTTGGTTGCTCTCTTCTATCTTTCCTTTTTTCTTTTTTATTACTTTCTTAATCATTTTTAATAAGTATTTTTTATTTTAATAACTTTATTTTATCTTCTTCTTTCTTTCTTTTTCTCCCTTTTATTCTGAGCCGTGTGGAGGACAGGCTCTTGGTGCTTCAGCCAGGCATCAGGACTGTGCCTCTGAGGTGGGAGAGCCAACTTCAGGACATTGGTCCAAAGAGACCTCCTAGCTCCACGTAATATCAAACAGTGAAAATCACCCAGAGATCTCCATCTCAACATCAAGACCCAACTCCACTCAATGACCAGCAAGATATAGTGCTGGACACCCTATGCCAAACAACCAGCAAGACAGGAACACAAGCCCACCCATTAGCAGAGAGGCTGCCTAAAATCATAATAAGACCACAGACACCCCAAAACACACCACCAGATGTGGACCTGCCAGCCAGAAAGACAAGATCCAGCCTCATCCACCAGAACACAGGCACTAGTCCCCTCCACTAGAAAGCCTACACAACCCACTGAATGAACCTGAGCCACTGGGGGCAGACACCAAAAACAATGGGAACTACGAGCCTGCAGCCTGCGAAAAGGAGACACCAAACACAGTAAGTTAAGCAAAATGAGAAGACAGAAAAACACACTGCAGATGAAGGAGCAAGATAAAAACCCTCCAGACCTAACAAATGAAGAGGAAATAGGCAGTCTACCTGGAAAAGAATTCAGAATAATGATAGTAAAGATGATCCAAAATCTTGGAAAGAAAATGGAGAAAATACAAGAAACGTTTAACAAGGACCTAGAAGAACTAAAGAGCAAACAAACAGTGATGAACAATGCAATAAATGAAATTTAAAATTCTCTAGAAGGGATCAATAGCAGAATAACTGAGGCAGAAGAACGGATAAGTGACCTGGAAGATAAAATAGTGGAAATAACTACTGCAGAGCACAATAAAGAAAAAAGAATGAAAACAACTGAGGACAGTCTCAGAGACCTCTGGGACAACATTAAATGCACCAACATTCGAATTACAGGGATCCCAGAAGAAGAAGAGAAAAAAAAAGGGACTGAGAAAATATTTGAAGAGATTATAGTAGAAAACGTCCCTAATATGGGAAAGGAAATAGTTTATCAAGTCCAGGAAGCACAGAGAGTCCAATACAGGATAAATTCAAGGAGAAACATGCCAAGACACATATTATTCAAACTATCAAAAATGAAATACAAAGAAAAAATGTTAAAAGCAGCAAGGAAAAAAAAAACAAATAACACACAAGGGAATCCCCATACGGTTAACAGCTGATCTTTCAGCAGAAATTCTGCAAGCCAGAAAGGAGTGGCAGGACATATTTAAAGTGATGAAGAAGAAAAACCTACGACCAAGATGACTCTACCCAGCAAGCATCTCATTCAGATTCGATGTAGAAATTAAAACCTTTACACACAAGCAAAAGCTAAGAGAATTCAGCACCACGAAATCAGCTTCACAACAAATGCTAAAGGAACTTCTGTAGGCAGGAAACACAAGAAAAGGAAAAGACCTACAATAACAAACCCAAAACAATTAAGAAAATGGGAATAGGAACATACATATTGATAATTACCTTAAATGTAAATGGATTAAATGCTCCAACCAAAAGACATAGGCTATCTGAATGGATACAAAAATAAGACCCGTATATATGCTGTCTACAAGAGACCCACTTCAGACCTAGGGACATATACAGACTGAAAGTGAGAGGATGGAAAAACGTATTCCATGCAAATGGAAATCAAATGAAAGCTGGAGTATCAATTCTCATATCAGACAAAATAGACTTTGAAACAAAGACTATTACAAGAGACAAAGAAGGACACTATAATGATCAAGGGATCAATCCAAGGAAAAGATATAACAATTGTAAATATTTACGCACCCAACATAGGAGCACCTCAATACATAAGTCAAATACTAACAGCCATAAAAGGGGAAATCAACAGTAGCACTATCATATTAGGGGACTTTAACACCCCACTTTCACCAATGGACAGATCATCCAAAATGAAAATGAATAAGGAAACACAAGCTCTAAATGATACATTAAACAAGATGGACTTAATTGATATTTATAGGACATTCCATGCAAAAACAACAGAATACACTTTCTTCTCAAGTGCTCGTGGAACATTCTCCAGGATAGATCACATCTTGGGTCACAAATCAAGCCCTGGTCAATTTAAGAAAATTGAAATTGTATCAAGTATCTTTCCTGACCACAACGCTATAACACTAGATATCAATTACAGGAAAAACTCTGTAAAAAATACAAACACAAGGAGGCTAAACAATACACTACTTAATAACCAAGAGATCACTGAAGAAATCAAAGAGGAAATCAAAAAATACCTAGAAACAAATGACAATGAAAACACAACAACCCAAAACCTATGGAATGCAGCAAAAGAAGTTCTAAGAGGGAAGTTTATAGTAATACAGTCTGACCTTAAGAAACAAGAAACATCTCAAATAACCTAACCTTACACCTAAAACAATCAGAGAAATAAAAAAAAAAAACCAAAGTTAGGAGAAGGAAAGAAATCATAAAGATCAGATCACAAATAAATGAAAAAGAAATGAAGAAAATCATAGCAAGGATCAATAAAACTAAAAGCTGGTGCTTTGAAAAGGTTAACAAAATTGATAAACCATTAGCCAGACTCATCAAGAAAAAAAAGGGAGAAGCTTTAAATGAATAGAATTAGAAATGAAAAAGAAGTAACAACTGACAATGCAGAAATGCAAACGATCATGAGAGATTACTATAAGCAACAATATGCCAATAAAATGGACAATCTGGAAGAAACGGATAAATTCTTAGAAATGCACCACCTGGGCTTCCCTGGTGGCGCAGTGGTTGAGAGTCCGCCTGCCGATGCAGGGGACACAGGTTCGTGCCCCGGTCCAGGAAGATCCCACATGTCACGGAGCGGCTGGGCCCGTGAGCCATGTCCACTGAGCCTGCGCTTCCATAGCCTATGCTCCACAACGGGAGAGGCCGCACCAGTGAGAGGCCCACGTACCACAAAAAAAAAAAAAAGAAAAAAGAAAAAAAAGAAAGGCACTACCTTCCAACACTGAACCAGGAAGAAATAGAAAATATGAACAGACGAATCACAAGCACTGAAATTGAAACTGTGATTAAAAATCTTCCAACAAACAAAACCCCAGGACCAGATGGTTTCACAGGCGAACTCTATCAAATATTTAGAGAAGAGCTAACCCCCATCCTTCTCAAACTCTTCCAAAATATAGCAGAGGGAGGAACACTCACAAACTCATTCTACGAGGCCACCATCACCCTGATACCAAAACCAGACAAGGATGTCACAAACAAAGAAAACTCCAGGGCAATATCACTGATGAACATAGATGCAAAAATCCTCAACAAAATACTAGCAAACAGAATCCAACAGCACATAAAAAGGATCATACACCATGATCAAGTGGAGTTTATTCCAGGAATGCAAGGATTCTTCAAAATATGCAAATCAATCAATGTGATATACCATATTAACAAATTGAAGGAGAAAAACCATATGATCATCTCAATAGATGCAGAGAAAACTGTCGACAAAATTCAACACCCATTTATGATAAAAAACCCTCCAGAGAGTAGGCATAGAGGGAACTTACCTCAACATAATAAAGGCCATATTTGACAAACCCACAGCCAACATTGTCCTCAACGGTGAAAAACTGAAACCATTTCCACTCAGATGAGGAACAAGACAAGGTTGCCCACTCTCACCACTCTTATTCAACATAGTTTTGGAAGTTTTACCCAAAGCAATCAGAGAAGGAAAAGAAATAAAAGGAATCCAAATTGGAAAAGAAGAAGTAAAACTGTCACTGTTTGCACATGACATGATACTATACATAGAGAATCCTAAAGATGCTACCAGAAAACTACTAGAGTGAATCAATGAATTTGGTAAAGTAGCAGGATACAAAATTAATGCACAGAAATCTCTTGCATTCCTATACAGTAATGATGAAAAATCTGAAAGAGAAATTAAGGAAAAACTCCCATTTACCGCTCCAACAAAAAGAATAACATACCTAGGAATAAACTTACCTAGAGAGACAAAAGACCTGTATGCAGAAAATTATACGACCCTGATGAAAGAAATTAAAGATGATATAAACAGATGGAGAGAGATATCATGTTCTTGGATTGGAATAATCAACATAGTGAAAATGACTATCCTACCCAAAGCAATCTACAGATTCAATGCAATCCCTATCAAACTACCAATGGCATTTTTCACAGAACTAGAACAAAAAATTTTACAATTTGTATGGAAACACAAAAGACCCCAAATAGCCAAAGCAGTCTTGGGGAAAAAAAAACAGAGCTGGAGGAATCAGGCTCCCTGACTTTAGACTATACTACAAATCTACAGTAATCAGGACAGTATGGTACTGGCACAAACACAGAAATACAGATCAATGGAACAGTATAAAAAGCTCAGAGATAAACCCATGTACATATGGTCACCTTATCTTTGATAAAGAAGGCAAGAGTATACAATGGAGAAATACAACCTGTTCAATGAGTGGTGCTGGGAAAACTGGACAGCTATGTGTAAAAGAATGAAATTAGAACACTCCCTAACACCACACACAACAATAAACTCAAACGGGATTAAAGTCCTAAATGTAAGGCCAGACACTATCAAACTCTTAGAGGAAAACATAGGCAGAACACTGTATGACTTAAATCACAGCAACATCCTTTTTAACCCAACTGCTAGAGAAATGGAAATAAAAACAAAAATAAACATATGAGGCCAAATGAACTTAAAAGCTTTTGCACAGAAAAGGAAACCATAAACTAGATGAAAAGACAACCCTCGGAATGGGAGAAAATATTTGCAAAGAAAGCAAATGACAGAGGATTAATCTCCAAAATATACAAGCAGCTCATGCATCTCAATAACAAAAAAACAAACAAACAATTACAAAAATGGGCAGAAGACCTAAATAGACATTTCTCCAAAGAAGACATACAGATTGCCAACAAACACATGAAAGAATGCTCAACATCATTAATCATTAGAGAAATGCAAATCAAAATTACAATGAGATATCATCTCACACCATTCAGAATGGCCATCATCAAAAAATCTAGAAACAATAAATGCTGGAGAGGGTGTGGAAAAAAGGGAGCCCTCTTGCACTGTTGGTGGGAATGTAAATTGATACAGCCACTATGGAGAACTGTATGGAGGTTCCTTAAAATACTAAAAATAGAACTACCATACGACCCAGCAATCCCACTACTGGGCATATACTCTGAGAAAACCATAATTCAAAAAGAGTCATGTACCACAATGTTCATTGCAGCTCTATTTACAATAGCCAGGACATGGAAGCAACCTAAGTGTCCATCAGCAGATGAATGGATAAAGAAGATGTGGCACATATATACAATGGAATATTAATCAGCCATAAAAAGAAACAAAATTGAGGTATTTGTATTGAGGTGGATGGACCTAGAGTCTGTCATACAGAGTGAAGTGAGTCAGAAAGGAAAAACAAATACCGTATGCTAACACATATATATGGAATCTAAAAAAAACAAGAAACAAAATGTTTCTGAAGAACCTAGGTGCAGGACAGGAATAAAGACTCAGATGTAGAGAATGGACTTGAGGATACGGTGAGGGGGAAGGGTAAGCTGCGACAAAGTGAGAGAGTGGCATGGACATATATACACTATCAAATGTAAAACTGATAGCTAGTGGGAAGCAGCTGCATAGCACAGGGAGATCAGCTCAGTGCTTTTTGACCAGCTAGAGGGGTGGGATAGGAAGGGTGGGAGGGAGGGAGACGCAAGAGGGAAGAGATATGGGGATATATGTATATGTGTAACTGATTCACTTTGTTATAAAGCAGAAGCTAACACACCATTGTAAAGTAATTATACTCCAATAAAGATGTTAACAACAACAACAACTATATATATAGTTGGCCAAAAAGTTCCTTCGGGTTTCTGTACGCTCTTACACAAAAACCCGAATGAACCTTTTGGCCAACCCAATACATGAAACAAAAAAATGATATATCATGTTATTGTGCATCTTAAAAAGGAAAGAAACTACATTGTACAACCCAAGTTATATATATATATATATATTTTTTTTTTTTTTTTTTTTTTTTTTTTTGGCGGTACGCGGGCCTCTCACTGTTGAGGCCTCTCCCGTTGCGGAGCACAGGCTCCGGACGCACAGGCTTAGCGGCCATGGCTCACGGGCCCAGCCACTCGGCGGCATGTGGTATCTTCCCGGACCAGGCCACGAACCCGTGTCCCCTGCATCGGCAGGTGGACTCTCAACCACTGTGCCACCAGGGAAGCCCTAAGTAATATAATTTTAATTTGTCAATCATACCTTAATAAAGCTGGAAAAAAAGAGTGAGACACATCAGAAAAAAAAACAAACATATATTGCTGTATGTCAATTATATCTAAATAAAATGGGGAAAGAGAGAAACTTCAACAGCTCTTTGCTCCATTCAACATTCATTCCAACATGTATAGTATCCTCTACAATCTGGCCTTACTGCACCTGTCCACCTCCTCCAGTGAGGCAGTTGGCTTCATTGTTTTCCACATGTAATATCCTTTTAGCGCCAGGCTTTTGATCATGCTCTTAGCTCCTGGGAAAAAACCTCACCTTTCCCAATTTAAATATGCCTGAAACTAAAAACTTCTATTTCCTCCAACAAACGGTTTCTCATCTTGTTTGCTTGTTCTAGTTCCCTTCTAGAATCAAATTCCCTGAATTCCTTTTCTTGCTGAGTCAGCCAATTAATCTTTTTAATCTTATTGTCTTGAGTGTTTCCAGTAGTCTGCATATTCTCAAGGAGGCTGCCTTTGAGAAGGTTTTTATTAATATAAATTTGAACTGGGAAAAGCAAAGCCAGGTTTTTTAATCTGGTGTCCACATATCTATTACTTTAGTTTTAAAAATCATCTAAAAAGCCTAGATGTTAATCATATACAGATCAGCTTTACAGATAGAGTACTGTTTTATAGATTCTTAGACACGGATAAATGAGCCAGAGATGCTGACAAAATTTTGTCATGAATATTTTAGGACAGACTGAAACTTAACTCAACAGTCTGGTGGCTATATTTAAGTTAACAATCATATCCAGTTACTCTGCTCACCATTTCTACCCAAACTTCTTTAACCTCTTCTCACTGCTAAACAGTATCAAACATCCATTTCTTTGTTAAAGACAATGTAACCATCTGTTCAGAGAAGAGTGATGCGGCAGAATATCAAAGTGCACAACAGCTCTTTATTGCCTACCTAAACTCATTTAATATCTAAACTCATTCAACATATAAGATTTCAACAAGGCACCAAAATACTTAAAGTTAAGAGAAATGTATGGTCTTGTAATGTTTGAACAAAAATGCCCATTTAGGGCTTCCCTGATGGCGCAGTAGTTGAGAGTCCGCCTGCCGATGCAGGGGACACGGGTTCATGCCCCAGTCCGGGAAGATCCCACATGCCGCGCAGCGGCTGGGCCCGTGAGCCATGGCCGCTGAGCCTGCGCGTCCGAAGCCTGTGCTCCACAACGGGAGAGGCCATAACAGTGAGAGGCCAGCGTACCGCAAAAAAAAAAAAAGTCCATTTAAAAAATTAATTTCCTTTGAAGAGTCACCATATCTATGTTGTTACTTATGTACATGCATTGCATCTAAGTAGCTGGGGATAGTAAAACAGCTCTAAATTTGGAGTCAGAAAACCTAGGTTTGAGTAAACACACACTCATACCCTGTGGCAATGTGAATGTGGCAATTTATCCTCCTCTTTGAGTTTCCATCTGTAAAGAGGGGGAAAACGTTATTTTGTAATGTTACTGCATTACTATAGAGATGTCTCAAATTGAACAAGGCTTCTTTATATTGTGCTCAAGTACTGTGACGGTAAGCCAGAAGGGAAAAAAATGAAAGGTAAGCTACCTGCAATCAAAATCCCGACTAACATAAACAAGGACAGAAAACACATTGCATACTTCAAAACTTGAAACCAATGGTAATATTTCAAGTGACACAAAAATATTGTTATTGTACAAGTTTCTGTTTACTGCTAATAAAAATATGTTAGTTCTTATTCCATGCAGTTTGACTGACAGGTTCAATTTTCTCTCTGGCTAAGACAAAATGAACTACTCAGCTAATAATCGTGCACTGTGTCCTAATACAAAATTAAAGAGATTTATGCAGAAGGTTTAAAGACTAATTATATGTGTTTTTTATGAAAAATGTCCTTGGCACAAGCCATTTCACTAGATCGATGAGGTCAAAAGTCAATTTGCAATAGGCTGAAGAGGTGAAGAAGTGCCAATTAAAATTACATGCTTCTCTTTTAAGAAGTTCTACTAAGAAAAGATGGAGGAAGCTATTATAGAATCTAAAGGGCCCCAACAGAGACAGGCAGGAGGGAAAGAAGGAAGGAGTATGAAGATACGTAAGTTCAAAGTGATCAGGGAAAAGGGGAGGGAGAAATTGGTGGGCTCATAAGCCAATTGCTGATATTTGCAAAGTAAATGAGAGGCAAGAAAGGGCAACAGTAGGAGCCTCAATTTTCCTGCAGGCCAGACCTGAATATTTTTCTTTAATTGTTAACTATTTGAAAGGGACTGTGGTTTTTTCACATTGCATAACTTACAAATTGCAAAATTACAAATGACCTCCTAAATGCCAAATCAAATGAACATTTTTCAATCTCTATTTTGCAATGAAGCATTTGATATCTTTATCTTCTTGAAAACTTCTCTCATCATTCTTTCCTAATCTCCCTGAAAGTCTTCTTTTCTTTAAACCCCCTCTGAATCATTAGGACATACCAGGTTATAGTATGATAATGAACAAAACACTGGCACAACCCAACAAAATATATTCCTCACTCACACTACGGGTCCAGGACAGGTCTTAAGGGGCTTCAATATTGATAACCACTCAGGGAATCAAGGTGATGGAGGTTCCATCTCAACACATTTTATAATCACCAGGGAAACGAAAAGGGAACCAGCTGACTCCTGTATTGCCTCTTAAAGCTTCTCCCAAGAAGTGATACACATCATTTCTGGTCACATTCCATTGACCAGCGCAAGTTGTATGGCCATAACTTCACAGGGGCTAGAGAAATGCAATACTACCTTACGTCCAGAAGGAAAAGAAACAACCCCTTTAACTATATTCTCTCCCACTATAAATGTTTTACAAAATTAGACTCTTAATGTCCTTTTTCCACTATGTACATTCTTCCTGAGAGAACTTATTCACTTCCTATATGACAATGACACCAAATCTACATGTCTTGCCCAAACCTCCCTCATAAATTCCAGACCCATCTGTCTCTACCTGGATATCCCAAAAGCACCTTTAATTTAACATATCTAAATCCAAACTAATTACTATTACCACTGTACCCCATCTCTTATCATGAACTATTTGTTGTCTTTTCCTTCTTATTCAACTGTAATTTTCTTTAGACTACAGCTATAATTTATTTATGCTTGTATTCCCAGGACCAAGCAAAATGCCTGTCATTTAAAATAAACTCAAGAAAAAGATATTTGTTGAATGAATGAATGATGAAGGCCATGTTCATGAAGTTTGCATATATCCTTCAAAAGCTTCAAATGGGTCATACAAGCCTCCGGATTCAGTGCTTTAAATTAAGTGGGTTCTGGTATTGAAGGAAGTACTTAAAAAGTGAGACTCTAGAAAGGGGAAATCAGTCAACAAATATATATTGAGCACCTGTTATTGGCCAGGCACTATTTTAGGTACTTGGGGTATATCAATAAATGAACAAAATAGGCAAAGATTTCTGCTCTTTGGAGAGAGAAACAGTAAAACAATAAGCAGTACATACCATAAACATTAAAAAGTAAATTATACCATATGTTAAGGCAGGATCAATGGCATGCTGAGTCCCAGAGTAGGGATAGGGGTGCAATTTTAAATAAATAATGTGGCCAGAGTATACCTCATTGAAACAGTAACATTTGAGCAGATGTGAAGAAAATAAAGGAGTTAGCTGTGCAGATATCTAAGCTTTCCATTTGGCAGGAACCACAAGTACAAAGGCTCTAAGGTGGGAGTATCCCTAGGATGTTTGAGGAACATCAAACAGAACAGGGTGGCTAGAGCTGAATAAGTGAGGGGGAGGTGAGGTCAGTGAGGAAACAGAGTGGGAGAAGGGGTCATATCCTGTAGGATCTTGTGGGTCATTGTTTTAGTCTGGTCAGGCTGCTACAAAAATACCATGGACCGGATGCCTTAAACAGCAAACATTTATTTCTCACAGTCCTGGTGACTGAGAACTCCAAGATGAAGGTGCTGGCAGACTCAGTGTCTAGTGAAGCCTCACTTCCTGTGTCTCAGATGGTGTCTTCTCCTTGTATCCTCTCATGGCAGAGAGAAGTAAGCTCTTTCAGGACTCCTATAAGGGCACTAATCCTCTTCTTATAAAGACATCTAATCCTAATTACCTCCAAAGACCCCATCTCCCAATACCATGACATCAGGGAGTAGGGTTTCAATGCAAGACTTTTGGGGGACACCTTCAGTCCATAACAGCCATTAAAGACTTTGGATTTTACCTTAAGGAAACTGGGGAGCCATTGGACAGCTGTGAGAAGTGGAATGACATGATCTGATATATTTTTAAAGCATCCATATGGTTGCTGTTTTGAGAATAGATTAAAAGAAGGTATATTAGTTATCTATTTCTACATAAATTTCCAAAAGATATAGCAGCTTAAAACAATAAGCATTTATTGTTTCTCAGTTTCTGTGGGTCAGGAATTTGGAAGCAGCTAAGTTGGGTCATTCTGCCTCAGGGTCTCTCATCTCTCACTGTTGAGATGTCAGCTGGGGCTACAGTCATCACAAGGCTCTACTGGTGCCAGAGGATTCATTTCCAAGAGTCTGACCCACACAGCTGCTGGCAAGAGGTCTCAGTTCCCTGTTGGGTATTGGCAAGAAGCTTCAGTTCCTTGACATGGGGTTTCTCCAGAGGGTTGTTTGAGAGTCCTCAGAGCATGGCGGCTGGTTTCCCCCAGAGCAAGTGATCCAAGAGAAAGAGGCTGAAACTGCAATGTCCTCTATGACCCAGTTCTCAGAAGATGCACACCGTCACTTTTGCCTTATTCTGTTTATCAGAAACAAGTTTCTAAGTCCAGTCCACACTCAGGGAGAGAGGGTTACGCTCTATCTTTGAAGAGTCAGAGTTTGTGAATATATTTTAAACCACCACAGAAGGGCAAGGGTAGAAACAGGAGACTAGTTAGGAGACTAATGCAGTGAAAGATGAAAGTAGGGTAGAACAAGGTGGTAACAATGGAGATAATAGGAATTGGTTGGATTCTTGATAGATTTTGAAAATAGAGTTAGCAGGATTTCCTGAGGGATGAGAAGACGAGGAGTATAAGAGAATGAGGGAAGTCAAAAACTGACTTCAGGTTGCTTGGCCTGAGCAACCAGAAGGATAGAGTTATCATTCATTAGTTGAGATAGAACTGCAGAGGGAGCAACTTTTGGGGTTAGTATAAGCAGTTCAATTTCGGACATTTTAAGTATGACGTAGACACCTGAGGACAGATGTCAATTAAGCTGTTGAATATTTGAATATGAAGTTCAGGAGAAAAGCTGGAGAGGAGATATAAATTTGGAAGTTGGCAGCAAAAGTGGTGTTTAAAAGCATGAGAATAGATGAGCTCACCTAAGGAATGAGAGCAGACACAGAGGAGATGGCTGAGGACTGAGCACTGGGGCGCTGCAGGCTTAAGAAGACAGAGAGAAAAAGAGACCGAGAAGGATTAATCAATGTTAGAATGAAAACAAGAAAGTATGCTGTCTTAGGAGAAAATAAAAACGTGTATCAAGGGGAGGGGAGTGATTGATCCACTGTATTAGCTGCTGCTAAACCAAGTAAGATGAGGACTGAGAGTTGACCATGGAATTAGGAAGGGGCAGGATATTAGTAACCTCATCTGGTGTAGTTTCAGGGAAGTCGTGGGGACAAAAGCCTGAAAGGAGTGAGCTTAGAGATGATAGAAGGGATAGAAAGAGCCATCCTTAACATTTGAGGGACCCGGACACAAGTACAATTGGAAGCTAACATACATTCTCATCATTTTAACCAGTAATTAAATCCATTTGTATTTAATAAAGAATACGAAGTTTCAGGGATTTCATACAACCTATTCAAATTGTGGATTTGATGAGAATATTTTTCTTGCTCATTTGCCTTGCTTTGGCCAATAATTAAATTAGCATTAAATAAAAATGTATAATCCTACTCATGATTTTTATATGGGTCACACTCAAAAGAAACTTTTTGCTTTGTTTCTAGTTTTTAAAAATTTAAACAAACTGCCTCATTGTAAATTTTCTATTCCTTTTTTCCCCTATTTTCTTCCTTCCTGAACTTCACTTTCAAGTGAAGTGCTTAAAAAGTAAAACTCCACTTTTTTCTATTTTTATCACAATCTTGATGTACTCATGCCCAATGATTTAAAGTTTTAAAAAGTAAATGTAATTGTTTTCAAAGGATTCAAATGTGGATATATTTGTATAAAAATGTGAGTTAATGTTAAAAAATTAAATTATTCCTCATATATCTTCAGATAGTTTATTTTCATCTTGAAATATTCAAAACTATTTCTTAAAATTAAAAGGCATAATTATTAATGGAATTAATTTTTAAATAGAAATTAAAGTCAATAGATTTGTTTAACTTTTTAAAAAGTTAATTAATATTATTAAATACTTTAGAAAAATAAAACTATTCCCAATGCTAGCCTTCAATAGCCATCTAGTTGTCAATGTGGTATCATACTTAATGTATATCTAAACATAAAAGCATACGAATTTAAGAATAAAACAAATTGTTTACCATTGCAAAATATTCCTCAGTCACCATGTGCAACCGCTGAGAATACTTCACTAACTCATGAGTACTTCCAAACCCAAACATTGGAACACGAAGTGAAACAGGAAAAGGGCACTAGGCACTGCTTGGATCTTCTGCATTCATGCTGTCCACTAGGAAGGATTTGATAAGTCCATTTGTCTTTCTTCTCACTTAAGTGTTTCCTCTGTTAGCATTCTCCCCATGCCTTGAAGATGTGTCCTTTCCAATGTGAACAACACCACAACACACAACCTTCACAGCATTTTGTTTCAAGGACTTCGGGCAAGAGAAGTAGGGAAGTTTTCCCAGAGGCCTGAACAATGAGTCCTGAGAGTGAATGTTCTGTAATTGAATTTCACCATTGACATGTCTCTCCCCTCCCCCACTAAAAGAAAGTAATAAAAACGGTCAGAAACACCCCCACTTTGTTTCAACAGTAACCCTGTGCCCTATACAGGTCATTGGATGCAAATCAGACCCTCCATTATCTGCACACAATCACCAAAGAACAAATTAAGAACTTTGGGACACAGGACGTACATGCTGGACAGTTGAAGACTGTCACCTTCAGGCAGAGGACAAAGTGGTGTGAATAATATCTGAATATTATTGGGAGCATTGCAAGTGACAGAATAAAGGGCATACAAAGATAATCTGTCTCTCTTAGCTTCCTAAAATTTCCATCTCATTACTATTAAAAAAATCAAAGGAAGGTCTAGCTTAAGACAGAAAATCACATCTAGTTTTGGTAGACAACTATTTTCTACTTAAAAATCCTTTTACTTTTAAATTATTTCCTTTAGTTTTAATTTCTTTTAGTTCCTATAAATGGGTTAATTTATGTGATTACAGCATATCTTCCATTAGTTTTCACTCATGGAAGAAAGTTCTTTAGTTTTGCATACATTCTGATTTATGGGTATAATTATGCAGAATTTTTTAAACAGTAAAGATCTAAATTTTAGCTCTTTTGGAAAAAAATTTCTTCCAGGAAGGTGGTGTACATTTTTTCTTAATAGTCACAGTGTTCCATCCTTAACTCAATGAAAGCCTTAGTCCTCCATTGAGCACGTGATCAAACTGATCCCAGATGCAGTTTTTGTTTCATGAAATGCAACCTGAAAATGAACACGCTCTTTCATTTGGGAACAAAATTCAATTATAGAGAAACAGAAAAATGCAATCTGAGATCAATAGTCTATTATAGTGCCAGCATTAGGGATTTTCAGCTCAGAAATATGTGGCTATCTACTGTTTATTTGCTTGTTCATTCCTACATGTGAAGTAACATAATTTAGTTTAATTTTATTAAAATACAAGGGTTTATGTAGAATTGAGTGTTCAAAAGTGAAATAGAAAATTCAAAATCAACAAGCTAAAACCTGAGGCAAAAAATTTTTAAAATCTCAGTAAGATACATAGATTCTCCTTAAAAATACAATAGTCTCATTTTAATGAACATTATATTTTTTTAAGTTGATTGGCAAGGAAACAGAAATACAGTCTGTCTCTGAGCTGCAAGTTAATTTTAAAGATGCATATTTTAATTTCATAAATTTGTTTTTAATGTAGGAGTCTTGTATAGATCATACAATGCACTTCTGTGATTTCATGGATGAGCAAATAAAGTCCAGAGAGATTGAGCAACTTGTTAATTCAATCAGCTAGTTAGTTGGGATAAGAATGCTCTCCTATCTAGTTAAATGGGATAGAAAGCCTCCAGAGTTGAAATGTCTTTGACAGGGCTCAGGACATGCTACCCCCAAATATGGCACCTTGGCATACTGGATATTTTAAGCTGAAGGAATTTGAGAAAGAGCATGTTGAAATAATTATCTAGGCCCAAGATGGAGCAGCTCCTACCTGGGTTGCCATGTCAGCAAACCAAAACTTAGGTAACTTTCACGTCTCTGTAACTGTCCCACTTGACCAGAAATGCAGCCTGTGCCTATTTTCTTAGTTATCTGTGTATTCGTTTAAATATTTTACTACAAAAGCATTATATTCTTGTAAATAATTCAAACAAAAGAAAGGTCTAATGTTTTGTTATTTCACAAATACTCTCTACTATGCAGCTTCCTTTTTTCTTAAACTACATAATTTCTAGTTTTAGTCTTCACAGGAATTTCTCTCTCCATCTCAAATATTGACTTCGATCAGGTGCTAGTTTTCAGTCCAACAGATTCCTTCGGTGTTTGTAAAATAAACCTAATCCCTTGCTAGGACTCTGTTGTTCCAACTTTATGAACAGTAATACAGGAAGTGAAATCCAGATTTCTGGCATCATCAGTGTCTCCAGCTATTCAATTTCCTCATCTGCTCTTATAAAAAAAATAATAATAATCAACAGAAAAAAGAAGTAATGCCATCTGGATCCCTGACTCCTTCGAAGTTCTACCAAAACAAAATTCTCTAGAAATTTCTTTCAGATTTCTTCTGACTACATTATTCAATTCTGCAATAATAATCAATGGGACAGTTTCACAAAGGAAGGTAGGTGGGCCACCTACATCAGAATCACCATAGCAGCATGTTAAAACTGCAGGTTACCAAGCCAGCCCCCAAACCTCCTGGTTCAGAGGGACTTATGGTAGAGCCAGGAAATGTTGTGCATTTTTAATAAGCCTCTCCACCCCCCAGTCTACTCCTAGTGATTCTTACCCACACTAATTTTGGAGAACCGCTGTGGTTTGGTGAGTCTTAGTTGTAGTCCTCACTACCTCCTATGCCCTGGTCTAGATGGAGTATGATATCACTAATAAAATGGAGCATAGGCCTTCTATAGGACTCTCACTCCTAGAACAGGACAATAAACTTAAATTTGCAGTAAATATGAATTTAATTAACTCAGGTAGAATGAAGACAGCAGAGGCTTCTGCATGAGGTCTCTCACTTCTTGTTTTACATCTATGTAAATGAATGGTATTCTTTAGATCCTCTGGAAATTTCCCTCTACTAGCTGCCCATGAAACAGATTCTATATTTCTTCACACTGTCTCAGATAACAGAGTTCTTTCCAAGTGTACTTAGCCTTGCCCTTGTCTAGCTGTGAACTGAATGCTCTGTCTTTAGCAAATTACAGTCAATCTCTACTTCTTGACATAGTTACACAGCTATTAAAAATAAGGTAGAACACTATTAAAAATAAAATAAATAAGTTGCAGAGGATATGAGAAGGTCATAAAAGCTATGGTGAAAAACAAAGCCAGAAAATGGATAGGGAATGTCAGATTATGGGGGTTGGAGATTGCAATTTTAAATAGGGTAGTCAGAGAAAGTGCCACTGAGAATGGAACATTTGAGAAATAAAAACAAATAGGTTGAGAGTTTGAGTCATGCAGATATTAAGGTTAGAGCTTTCTAGACAGAGGGAACAGCAAATGCAAAAGCCCTATCAAAATGTGCCTGGTATGTTTGAAAAACAGGAAACCAGTGAGGTTGAACAGAGTAAACAAGGGGGAAAGTAATAGAAGATGAGGTAAAGAGGTGGGAGAGAGGGGGATGGAAGACTATGTATGTGCCTAGGGACCAGGGTAAGAATGTTAGCTTTTACTCTGAGGGACACAGGGAGCCACTGAAGGGTTTTGAGCAGAGGAGTAACATGACCTCACACTCAAAAGCATCATTCTGGTTATATTAAGAATAGACTCCAGGGAGACAAAGGTGGAAACAGTGGGAAATGGTGGTGGTGAAGATAGTGAGAAAGGTCTGGATTCTAGGAATTGTTGATGGGTTTGATATGAATCTTGAGAGAAAAGGAGGAGTCAAGGATGACTCCAAGGCTCTCTGGTCTGAATAACCATAGGATGGAGCTATCATCACCTGAGAAGGAGGAGCTTCATTTGGGCATGGTAAGTTTGAGATGTGTATTAGATATCCCAGTGGAGTTGGTGAATAGGCAATTTACTGTAGGCGTTAGGAGTTCATAAAACAGTTTCATGTTGGACAAAACATGTGGATGCCAGCAGAAGAATGATATTAGAAATCATGAGACTGGGTGTGATCACAAAGGGAATAAGTGGAGCTAGAAAAGAAAAGACATTCAAGCACTGAATTCTTAGGACCTACATCACTGAGAAGTTGTAAGATGAGGAGGTGCCAACAAAAGAGAATGAGAGGGGGGCAGCCGTTAACGTAAGAGAAAGAAGAAAAAAGAAAGATCACCTGTGCCAAATGCTGCTGACGCGTCAAATCAGATGAAGACGGAGGGTTAACCATCGCATTTTAGTAACATGGGCGTCATTGGTTACCTCCATAAAAGCAGTTTCAGTGGAATGTTTGAGGTGAAAACATATTGCAGCATGTTTAAAAATAACTGTAAGAGGGTTTCCCTGGTGGCGCAGTGGTTGAGAGTCCACCTGCCGATGAAGGGAACACGGGTTCGTGTCCCGGTCCGGGAAGATCTCACATGCCACGGAGAGGTTGGGCCCGTGAGCCATGGCCGCTGAGCCTGCGCGTCCGGAGCCTGTGCTCCTCAACGGGACAGGCCACAACAGTGAGAGGCCCACGTACCGCAAAAAAAATAAAATAAAATTTAAAAATTTAAAAATAACTGTAAGAGAGAAATTAGAGGTATTTGAGAAGTTTTGCTTAAAGAAAGAAAAGATATGGGACTGGAGGGGATGAAATTGCATTAAGAGGATATAATAGTGTTGTTGTTTTTGTTGTTTTGTTGGGGTTTTTTTCCAATGGGCATGGCTAAATACTTGTGTCCCCCTCTCTGCACCACCCACCAAATGCAAATATTGAAATCCTAACCCTCAGTGTAATGCTATTAGGAGGTGGGTCCTTTGGGAGGTAACTAGGTCATGAAGATAGAACCCTCATGATAGGATTAGTGCCCTTATAAGAAACACAGAGATCTTGCATTATCTTTCTCTCCCTCTTTCTCTCTGCTCTCCACCATGTGAGTTCTCAGCAAGAAGATGGCCATCTACAAACCAGGAAGTGGGCCCTCTCCAGACACTAGACCTTCCAGTAACTTGATCTTGAACTTCCCAGCCTCCAGAACTGTGAGAAATAAAACTTTGTTTTTTAAGTCACCCCATCTATGATAGTTTGTTACAGCACCTAAAACTGAGTGAGACAGGACAGATATAGCACCATGTTTGTTTTATGATGGAATAATCCATAGCAAGGAAAGAACTCATGACTCAAAAAAGACGTGAGAATTGTTGCAAGAAGGGACAGGATCTAGTGTCTTAGCAGAGGTGGTGCCCATGGATGAGACAGCAAACAATTCCTCTATAGTTATGAAGTGAAAATACACTATATGGTCACAGAAGTCTGTAGGTGAGTATTCGTAGTAATGGAAACTTGTGGATGTTCTTTTGGATTTCTTCCATTTTCTTAGTGAAAAAGGAAGCCAGGATATCAACTGAAAGTGAAGGGGATTGAGAGTGGGGAGAAGTACAGCAAATTCACTAGCAAATTCTCAAATTTACACGGCTCCTGAAATGAGCAAAGAAAAGTCTAATTTCTCTATTTTCTGTAACTCATTTAATACTCTTCTCAATATTCCATCCCATTTGGGGAGAAGTGAGATGACAGAGATTTATCTAAAAACTTCCAATTAACTGTTCCAGTTTAAATAGTCTCTATAATGTAAAAATATTCAATCAACTCACAGTTTAGCTCCTTATCAGAGCTGATCTTCTCACCCTCCTCTTCCCAAGCTGACATCTGAGTATAAGGGAAAGATTACAGAATTCAAGGGATTATCCCTTCCATGTAGCCTGCCATTCTTGTGCTGAGGGATGGCAGATGTGATCTGGGTGTACCAAATTGTATGACTGAAGAATACAAGTTCCCTTATCTTTACTCAAACATGGTCTAGTGAGACTCTCTAGTGAGACTCCCTCCACCCACCCTCAGCGATTCAGCCCCTTATCACACCTTCCCTGCTGTGCAGATGTCTTCATGGAGTCTGGAGGTGACTCTCACTGAGTGTCCAGCATCACCTACCAGTGCAGCAAACCACTTTGAGCAAGTTCCCAGCAAGATCCCTTCCAGATATAGTTGGATCATGGGAACCAGGAATGTTGCCCCAAACTCATCTTTCCATCCCCCTTCCTCAACCATGGCCAAACTACTGTCTCCCATGCTGACACAGAGCCACCCTGAGTGGCAGCCTCATGACAACATTCCAAAAGGAGAATGTACAAAAGCTACTCTTTTCTTTTTTTTTGCTTTCTTACAAATTTACCAGCCTGGTGAAGAGAAGTCAGACATAGGTCTTTCCCACATGGTGGCGAAAGAACCCACATGGTTCTTCTGGAACCAGAAGAAACAGGTCTTCCACTTTCCTCTGGCAGAGTCTTCCAGAGCATGACATTCTCCTTTCCTTTGGGGTACTAAGCCTAATGCTCAGTCTGGATGGAAGAATGGTTATCTTTGCTATATTATAGAAGAAGATATGGGATCTGAATCCTCTTTGCACGATTCTAAGCAACAGAAGCATTGGATCAACTTGGAACTAGGGATTACTAAAGATAAAAATATATTGGTTTAATAGCGCCACACCAACAACTACTTTCTACTTGCTCTGTGTAATTTGGAGCTGAGTTGAAAATACTTGACTTTCCACAGTAGTATGTCTTTTAAAAGGGTGACTTTTTCAAACCAGTGTTTCATTCTATGATTGTTTCAGTTGTTCATATTTTCTTGTCATCACTGTCTTTTTGTTTTAATTCTGTACTGAGGTGATTTCCTAAAGGGCAAAATTTTTAAAAATCAAATCAATAAATATACTTTATTGGTACCTAACTGTAAACCCAAAATATTGTACCAAGTGATTATGTTGAGATTATTTATGCATTCCCTTTTAAAGGTCACTCTTCTAAGTTGAAGGCTTTCTATCAAGCTGACATTGCCTGTGTTTTGCTCATTATTGTTTAACCTATGACAACCTATTTTCCTCTTGGGAGAAGAAAACCTCATTAATTCACATTAATATACACAGGTTTGACAGCCAATGTTGTTAGGCCTTCAATGCTTATTAATACTCATGTACCATGACCTTGCTGAGAATTTTTCTTCTTGTCAAATAACACACTGAAAACATTATATGAAAATATAGCTTCACCAAAGAGGCTTGCTTGAGAGTTAACATTGTACCAAATGGATCAAAAATATTTGCTCCACTGATTGTTCCTCTTCAATTCAAGGTTTAGTAGACTCATTAATCATACAGAGTGGTTGTATGAAGGAAGGAGTCAATTCATTTGTGCTAAATGTGTTTTTGCAATGTGGGAACATGGATCTTTTGAGCTAAACTACAAATATATTGGAGATTAGGTAGACTGGTAAGGTAGTAATATAAATTTTTTATAATGAACAAACAAGTTTTAAATTGTATAGCAGGAGAAACTTTATAATATTGGGTCTATACAACCCAAAACTTTATATTTTATTGTAGTTCTTAATGTTTTCTTATCAGTGGAATTTTTCTATTAATACTTGTGCTTTAAAATCAACCACAAAGAGGCTTCCAGGAAGATGGTGGAAGAGCAAGACGCAGAGATCACCTTCCTCCCCACAGATACACCAGAAATACATCTACACGTGGAACAACTCCTACAGAACACCTACTGAACACTGGCAGAAGACCTCAGACCTCCCAAAAGGCAAGAAACTCCCCACGTACCTGGGTAGGGCAAAAGAAAAAAGAAAAAACAGAGACAAAAGAATAGGGACGGGACCTGCACCAGTGGGAGGGAGCTGTGAAGGAGGAAATGTTTCCACACACTAGGAAGCCCCTTCGCGGGCGGAGACTGCGGGTGGCGGATGGGGAAAGCTTCGGAGCCGCGGAGGAGAGCACAGCAACAGGGGTGCGGAGGGCAAAGCAGAGAGATTCCCACACAGAGGAGCAGGGCCGACCAGCACTCACCAGTCCGAGAGGCTTGACTGCTCACCCGCTGGGGCGGGCGGGGCTGGAAGTTGAGGCTCGGGCTTCTGTCGGAACGCTGGGAGAGGACTGGGGTTGGCGGCGTGAACACAGCCTGCAGGGGGTTAGTGCGCCACGGCTAGCCGGGAGGGAGTCCGGGGAAAAGTCTGGACCAGCCGAAGAGGCAAGAGACTTTTTCTTCCCTCTTTGTTTCCTGGTGCGCGAGGAGAGGGGATTAAGAGCGCTGATTAAAGGAGCTCCAGAGACGGACGCGAGCCGCGGCTAACAGCGGGGACCCAAGAGACGGGCGTGAGACGCTAAAGCTGCTGCTGCCACCACCAAGAAGCCTCTGTGCGAGCACAGGCCACTCTCCACACCTCCCTTCCGTGGAGCCTGTGCAGCCCGCCACTGCCAGAGTCCCGGGATCCAGGGACAACTCCCCCGGGAGAACGCACAATGCGCCTCAGGCTGGTGCAACATAACGTCGGCCTCTGCCGCCGCAGGCCCGCCCCGCACTCCGTGCCCCTCCCTCCCGCCGGCCTGAGTGAGCCAGAACCCCCGAATCAGCGGCTCCTTTAACCCCGTCCTGTCTGAGCAAAGAACAGACGCCCTCCAGCGACCTACACGCAGAGGCGGGGCCAAATCCAAAGCTGAACCGCTGGAGCTGTGAGAACAAAGAACAGAAAGGGAAATTTCTCCCAGCAGCCTCAGAAGCAGCGGATTAAAGCTCCACAATCAACTTGATGTACCCTGCATCTGTGGAATACATGAATAGACAACGGATAATCCCAAATTGAGGAGGTGGACTTTGAGAGCAAGATTTATGATTTTTTTCCCCTTTTCCTCTTTTTGTGAGTGCGTATGTGTATGCTTCTGTGTGAGATTTTGTCTGTATAGCTTTGCTTCCACCAGTTGTCCTACGGTTCTATCCGTCCGGGTTTTTTTGTTGTTAATTTTTTTTTCTTAATAATTATTTTTTATTTTAATAATTTTATTTTACTTTATCTTCTTTCTTTCTTTCTTTCTTTCCTTCCTTCCCTCCTTTAGACAACAAATCATCCCAAATTGAAGAGGTGGACTTTGAGAGCAAGATTTATGATTTTTTCCCCTTTTCCTCTTTTTGTGAGTGTGTATGTTTATGCTTCTCTGTGAGATTTTGTCTGTATAGCTTTGCTTCCACCACTTGTCCTAGGGTTCTATCCGTCAGTTTTTTTGTTTGTTTGTTTCTGTTTTCTTTTCTTTTCTCTTAATAATTATTTTTTATTTTAATAACTTTATTATATTTTATCTTACTTTATTTTACTTTATCTTCTTTCTTTTTTGCTTCCTTCCCTCCTTCCTTCCTCCCTCCCTTTCTTTCTTTCTTTCTTTCTTTCCTTCTACTAATTCTTTCTTTCTACTTTTTCTCCCTTTTATTCTGAGCTGTGTGGATGAAAGGCTCTTGGTGCTGCAGCCAGGAGTCAGTGCTGTGCCTCTGAAGTGAGAGAGCCAACTTCAGGACACTGGTCCACAAGAGACCTCCCAGCTCCATGTAATATCAAACGGTGAAAATCTCCCAGAGATCTCCATCTCAACACCAGCACCCAGCTTCACTCAAGGACCAGCAAGCTACAGTGCTGTACATCCTATGCCAAAAAACTAGCAAGACAGGAACACAACCCCACCCATTAGCAGAGAGGCTGCCTAAAATCATAATAAGTCCACAGACACCCCAAAACACACCACCAGACATGGACCTGCCCACCAGAAAGACAAGATCCAGCCTCATCCACCAGAATACAGGCACTAGTCCCCTCCAACAGGAAGCATACACAACCCAATGAACCAACCTTAGCCACTGGGGACAGACACCAAAAACAACGGGAACTATGAACCTGCAGCCTGCAAAAGGAGACCCCAAACACAGTAAGATAAGCAAAATGAGAAGACAGGAAAACACACAGCAGATGAAGGAGCAAGATAAAAACCCACCAGACCTAACAAATGAAGAGGAAATAGGCAGTCTACCTGGAAAAGAATTCAGAATAATGATAGTAAAGATGATCCAAAATCTTGGAAATAGAATAGACAAAGTGCAAAAAAACATTTAACAAGGACCTAGAAAAACTAAAGATGAAACAAGCAGCGATGAACAACACAATAAATGAAATTAAAAATACTCTAGATGGGATCAATAGCAGAATAACTGAGGCAGAAAAACGGATAAGTGACCTGGAAGATAAAATAGTGGAAATAGCTACTGCAGAGCAGAATAAAGAAAAAACAATGAAAAGAACTGAGGACAGGCTCAGAGACCTCTGGGACAACATAAAACGCACCAACATTCGAATTATAGGGGTTCCAGAAGAAGAGAAAAAGAAAGGGACTGAGGAAATATTTGATGAGATTATAGTTGAAAACTTCCCGAATATGGGAAAGGAAATTGTTAATCAAGTCCAGGAAACACAGAGAGTCCCATACAGGATAAATCCAAGGAGAAATACACCAAGACACATATTAATCAAATTGTCAAAAATTAAATACAAAGAAAACATATTAAAAGCAGCAAGGGAAAAACAACAAATAACACACAAGGGAATCCCCATAAGGTTAACAGCTGATCTTTCAGCAGAAATTCTGCAAGCCAGAAGGGACTGGCAGGACATGTTTAAAGTGATGGAGGAGAAAAACCTGCAACCAAGATTAATCTAAGCAGCAAGGATCTCATTCAGATTTGATGGAGAAATTAAAACCTTTACAGACAAGCAAAAGCTGAGAGAGTTCAGCACCACCAAACCAGCTTTACAACAACTGCTGAAGGAACTTTTCTAGGCAAGAAACACAAGAGAAGGAAAAGACCTACAATAACAAACCCCAAACAATTAAGAAAATGGGAATAGGAACATACATATCGATAATTACCTTAAATGTAAATGGACTAAATGCTCCCACCAAAAGACACAGATTGGCTGAATGGATACAAAAACAAGACCCATATATTTGCTGTCTACAAGAGACCCACTTCAGACCTAGAGACACATACAGACTGAAAGTAAGGGGATGGAAAAAGATATTTCATGCAAATGGAAACCAAAAGAAAGCTGGAGTAGCAATTCTCATATCAGACAAAATAGACTTTAAAATAAAGACTATTGGAAGAGACAAAGAAGAACACTACATAATGATCAAGGGATCAATCCAAGAAGAAGATATAACAATTGTAAATATTTATGCACCCAACATAGGAGCACCTCAATAAATAAGGCAAATACTAATGGCCATAAAAGGGGAAATATAAAGTAACACATTCGTAGTAGGGGACTTTAACACCCCAGTTTCACCAATGGACAGATCATCCAAAATGAAAATAAATAAGGAAACACAAGCTTTAAATGATATATTAAACAAGATGGACTGAATTGATATTTATAGGACATTCCAGCCAAAAACAACAGAATACACATTTTTCTCAAGTGCTCATGGAACATTCTCCAGGATAGATCACATCCTGGGTCACAAATCAAGCCTTGGTAAATTTAATAAAATTGAAATTGTATCAAGTATCTTTTCCAACCACAACGCTATGAGACTAGATATCAATTACAGGAAAAGATCTGTAAAAAATACAAAAACATGGAGGCTAAACAATACACTACTTAATAACGAAGTGACCACTGAAGAAATCAAAGAGGAAGTCAAAAAATACCTGGAGAAATCAAAGAGGAAATCAAAAAATACCTAGAACCAAATGACAATGGAGACACACACATATCCCCCAAAATCTATGGGATGCAGCAAAAGCAGTTATAAGCGGGAAGTTTATAGCAATACAATCCTACCTTAAGAAACAGGAAACATCTCGAATAAACAACCTAACCTTGCACCTAAAGCAATCAGAGAAAGAAGAACAAAAAAACCCCCAAGTTAGCAGAAGGAAAGAAATCATAAAAATCAGATCAGAAATAAATGAAAAAGAAATGAAGGAAACGATAGCAAAGATCAATAAAACTAAAAGCTGGTTCTTTGTTTATCTTCTTTGAGAAGATAAACAAAATTGATAAACCATTAGCCAGACTCATCAAGAAAATAAGGGAGAAGATGGAAATCAATAGAATTAGAAATGAAAAAGGAGAAGTAACAACTGACACTGCAGAAATACAAAAGATCATGAGAGATTACTACAAGCAACTCTATGCCAATAAAATGGACAACCTGGAAGAAATGGACAAATTCTTAGAAATACAAAACCTGCCAAGACTGAATCAGGAAGAAATAGAATATATGAACAGATCAATCACAAGCACTGAAATTGAGACTGTGATTAAAAATCTTCCAACAAACAAAACCCCAGGACAAGATGTCTTCACAGGCAAATTCTATCAAACATTTAGAGAAGAGCTAACACCTATCCTTCTCAAACTCTTCCAAAATATAGCAGAGGGAGGAACACTCACAAACTCATTCTACGAGGCCACCATCACCCTGATACCAAAACCAGACAAGGATGTCACAAGGAAAGAAAACTACAGGTCAATATCACTGATGAACATAGATGCAAAAATCCTCAACAAAATACTAGCAAACAGAATCCAACAGCACATTAAACGGATCATACACCATGATCAAGCGGGGTTTATTCCAGGAATGCAAGGATTCTTCAATATACGGAAATCAATCAACGTGATACACCATATTAACAACTTGAAGGAGAAAAACCATATGATCATCTCAATAGATGCAGAGAAAGCTTTCAACAAAATTCAACACCCATTTATGATAAAAACCTGCAGAAAGTAGGCATAGAGGGAACTTACCTCAACATAATAAAGGCCATATATGACAAACCCACAGCCAACATCGTCCTCAATGGTGAAAAACTGAAAGCATTTCCACTAAGATCAGGAAAAAGACAAAGTTGCCCACTCTCACCACTCTTATTCAACATAGTTTTGGAAGTTTTAGCCACAGCAATCAGAGAAGAAAAGGAAATAAAAGGATTCCAAATCGGAAAAGGAGAAGTAAAACTGTCACTGTTTGCAGATGACATGATACTATACATAGAGAATCCTAAAGATGCTACCAGAAAACTACTAGAACTAATCAATGAATTTGGTAAAGTAGCAGGATACAAAATTAATGCACAGAAATCTCTGGCATTCCTATACACTAATGATGAAAAATCTGAAAGAGAAATTAAGGAAACACTCCCATTTACCAATGTAACAAAAAGAATAAAATATCTAGGAATAAACCTACCTAAGGAGACAAAAGACCTGTATGTAGAAAATTATAAGACACTGATGAAAGAAATTAAAGATGATACAAATAGATGGAGAGATATACCATGTTCTTGGATTGGAAGAATCAACATTGTGAAAATGACTCTACTACCCAAAGCAATCTACAGATTCAATGCAATCCCTATCAAACTACCAATGGCATTTTTCACAGAACTAGAACAAAAATTTTCACAAATTGTATGGAAACACAAAAGACCCCGGATAGCCAAAACAATCTTGAGAACGAAAAATGGAGCTGGAGGAATCAGGCTCCCTGACTTCAGACTGTACTACAAAGCTACAGTAATCAAGACAGTACGGTACTGGCACAGAAACATAAAGATAGATCAATGGAACAGGATAGAAAGCCCAGAGATAAACCCACGCACATATGGTCACCTTATCTTTGATAAAGGAGGCAGGAATGTACAGTGGAGAAAGCACAGCCTCTTCAATAAATGGTGCTGGGAAAACTGGACAGGTACATTAAAAGTATGAGATTAGATCACTCCCTAACACCATACACAAAAAAAAGCTCAAAATGGATTAAAGACCTAAATGTAAGGCCAGACACTATCAAACTCTTAGACGAAAACATAGGCAGGACACTCTATGACATAAATCACAGCAAGATCCTTTTTGACCCACCTCCTAGAAAAATGGAAATAAAAACAAAAGTAAACAAATGGGACCTAATGAAACTTCAAAGCTTTTGCACAGCAAAGGAAACCATAAATAAGACCAAAAGACAACCCCCAGAATGGGAGAAAATATTTGCAAATGAAGCAACTGACAAAGGATTCATCTCCAAAACATACAAGCAACTCATGCAGCTCAATAACAAAAAAACAAACAACCCAATCCAAAAATGGGCATAAGACCTAAATAGACATTTCTCCAAAGAAGATATACAGACTGCCAACAAACACATGAAAGAATGCTCAACATCATTAATCATTAGAGAAATGCAAATCAAAACTACAATGAGATATCATCTCACACCAGTCAGAATGGCCATCATCAAAAAATCTAGAAACCATAAATGCTGGAGAGGGTGTGGAGAAAAGGGAATCCTCTTGCACTGTTGGTGGGAATGTAAATTGATACAGCCACTGTGGAGAACAGTATGGAGGTTCCTTAAAAAACTACAAATAGAACTACCATATGACCCAGCAATCCCACTACTGGGCATATACCCTGAGAAAATCATAATTCAAAAAGAGTCATGTACCAAAATGTTCATTGCAGCTCTATTTAAAATAGCCCGGAGATGGAAACAACCTAAGTGTCCATCATTGGATGAATGGATAAAGAAGATGTGGCACATATATACAGTGGAATATTACTCAGCCATAAAAAGAAACGAAATTGAGGTATTTGTATTGAGGTGGATAGACCTAGAGTCTGTCATACAGAGTGAAGTCAGAAAGAGAAAGACAAATACCGTATGCTAACACATATATATGGAATTTAAGAAAAAAAAAGTCATGAAGAACCTAGGGGTAAGACAGGAATAAAGACACAGACCTACCAGAGAATGGACTTGAGGATATGCGGAGGGGGAAAGGTAAGCTGTGACAAAGTGAGAGAGAGGCATGGACATATATATACACTACCAAACGTAAGGTAGATAGCTAGTGGGAAGCAGCCGCTTAGCACAGGGAGATCAGTTCGGTGCTTTGTGACTGCCTGGATGGGTGGGATAGGGAGGGTGGGAGGGAGGGAGACGCAAGAGGGAAGAGATATGGGAACATATGTATATGTATAACTGATTCACTTTGTTATAAAGCAGAAACTAACACACCATTGTAAAGCAATTATACCCAATAAAGATGTTAAAAAAAAAAAAAACAACCACAAAGAGGAAATATTTGTAGCCCTAAGAATGGGTCATTTCTTCAAGGAGAAAAGGGAAAATGGAGAAAAGCAAAGACTCAAAGGAAAAGAAAAATTAGATAAGGAGACCTACCAGCAAATTAAAGACTGTAAATAAAACATATTGTTCAAATTGATTGGTTTTATATATAATCTCTCTAAAACCTAGAGAAGAATATTAAATAATTTCAGAGAAACAAGTTTGTGATGTGCTGAGATACTAGAAGGCAGATACTTTCCTGATGAGCTATAAATAACACCCATTCATTCATTCATTCATCCATTCAAAACCTACTCTATGCTATGTACTCTGTGAGGGAATGAGGATACAGAGTTAAATAAAACAGTTCCTGACCCAATGAAGCTAATTTGAATGCTGTTAATAAAGTCTATAAAGAAAACTATGTTACTTCGTAATAAAGTCTGTCTATAAAGAAAACTGTTACTTCGTTTGAATTATGCTTGAATGTTTCCTAATGGCTATTATAAGAAACAAGAGACAAGAGCAGCCTATATTTCTCATTCTGAGATATACCTGCTTTGGAAAAGAAAAGCATAAATACCATTATATTTGGCTTGCCTGTTCAGTTTGGAATTGGTGCTGAATCCCAACAAACCGGGAAAGTCCAATTAAAGTAAACTATACTCGGCGACTAAAGACAGTTGTGGGTATGGATGCAGCTGTTTGACTTTGAGGTTAAGGTGGAATCACTGAGTATATGACTTAAAGCAACACGAAATTATTATCTTACAGTTCCAGAGGTCAGAAGTCCAAAATGGGTCTTACTGGGCTAAAATCAAGGTGTCAGCAGGACTGCATTTATTCTGGAATTTCCAAGGGAGGATTAGCTTCCTTGCCTGTTCCAGCTGTTAGAGGGTACCTTGCATTACTTGGTTCATGGCCCCTTCTTCAAGTCTTCAAAGCCAGCAGAGCAACATCGTCAAATCTCCCTCTGACTCTGACCCTTTATATTCTGGCCTCCCCCTTTCACTTATTACCATCTTTGTGATCACATTGGGACCAATCAGATAATCCAGAATAATCGAAATCCCTACTTCTATCATATCTGCAAAGTCCCTTTTGCCAAGTAAGTAGCATATTCATAGGTTCTGGGGATTAGAACATGGACATTTTAGGGGGCCATTATTCTGCCTACCACACTGAGGTTTTATTTTATGATTAGTTTTCTATGAAACCTTTTCACAAACACTTCTAGGAGATGGGGTTTTATCAGAAGTTTTCAGAAACTGACTGCATTTGGAGGATGCAATATCTAAAGACCTAAAGATAGTCAATTCCTAGTATATGAAAAAGTCAAAAAGAGAAAATTAGCCCTGTTAAAACCATCAAGAGGAGCCTATTGTTTGTGGGAGTCATACACATACAAGCAATTGATATATTCATACTCTTCCTACCAACAATGTTTTCAACAAAGACAGGACTAATTTTTTAGTAGTTACTGAGTAGTTGGTGAGTATGTTAATTAGTTTGTTAGTTAGTAGTTAGTGGGGATGTTTTTGGTTGTCAAAATGATTGGAAGGGACACAAGTGGCATTTAATGGGTGGGGGTCAGACATGCCAGATACACCACAATATGAGGACCAGGACGACACAAATTAAGTAAGAAATGACAACCCACATGATTTGTGTAGGTAAAAACCTGTTTATAATTACTTAGACCTAGAAACTAATTCCATTTTACATGTAAATACGAAGTATTTTTTCTCTTTTTTTAATACAAAATATTTTTTGCATTCTTTTATGCAATGATCATATACATGGTACTACATAATCAAGCAAAACGTGTATTTTTTATTCAGAACTTAACCAAGAACTGCTCATCATTTTGGAAAATTATACTTTCATCAATCATGCTTCCTCAATGTATCAGTACAATACAACCTGCATTGTTAGCTATTGCATTCAGTGTGCTCCTCGGTATACATGCAAGCCCTTCATGACATCATCATGTCTTCCAGTGTAATTGTGCTTATGGATTTACATACTGGAATACATGTTTATTACATATTATTTTGTTTCTATTCCTTTTGCTATTACAATTAGGGCATTATATTTATTTTCCTAAATTTGTGTGTGTAAATTTTTTAATTATCTATGAATTCCATGTTAAATAAGGAAGGGAGGCATATTAAAACATTTGTTATAGAAAGGGAGCCATAGGACTGTGCTGCATTTTCAGGGCTACGACTAGCATTGATCTTCACTTTAGCATTGATTTTAGGTAGTCTTTGAAAATTACAGATGCTCCTTACTGCAATCACCGAATAATGATGAAGATTTTGCTTGCACTTTCATACTTCAACTAATTTAGTTGGCTGCTTAGAACTTTCTTATATACAGTGGCTAACAGTCTACAACATGTCCCTCTACTAGACCTCAGGGACTTTTTCTCCAACACTACTCAATCTACAGTTGTGGACTGGGGGGATATGAGATCATTAAATGAAAGTATTTCATTACACTAGTAATATAGGGTGATGAAATAGATCCCAATTTTTTTAAATAGAGAGGAGTTATGATACCAGTTATCTAGAAAACTACAAGAAGAATTTGGTTTGTATAAAGTGTGTTTTATTTCATTTATACAAACAGCATGCCCATAAAAAGGAGTTAGATGTAGAGTGTTAGGGAGTAGGTGTCTGTAGAAGAGATAATGATTTATTATCTTTTTTAAAAAAAAATGAATTAATATTTTGTATTCCTACCCCTAAATTTTGAGAAATAATTTTTTATCTCTTAGAGAATTCTTGGTGTACATGTCAAGTTTTTAGAGGGAAGAACAATTTCTTTAAAAGGAAATATACTAGATAACCGTAGGTAAGAGGAGATATTCTCATAATCTAAGTATAATGGAGCTTCCATGAAGCCATGCTTATCAACCAAAACACAAAAAAAAAGTATTGCACGAGCCTTGAAAAATAATATATTTACCAGAGTTTTCCTGAAAGGGGCAGTACAGGGTAAGTTTTACCTAGCACATCACACAGAATGTTGCCTAAAATTCTTCTTAACATTTCTCTCTCCTCCTAAAGTGCCACATACATGGCCATTATTAAACTTTCTTCACAGTGTCTGTATGTTTTCAAATTATGACCCTTCTTACCAGCCTCACAGGATAAGGGGTTCATTCCCCAGGATAACTCCTTTTTTTAAAAGACAAGTCCCCAAGAATTCTGCCGAACAAAATTCTTCTCAAATTTCCAAATTAATGTTTATTACTCATATATCCCAATTGGTTTATAAGGCTTCTGCTCTCCCTCTTAGGCTCTGTCTTAGGGACCATCTCAGATGTTCTGGGCCCTTCTGTACCTCATCAGATTATAATATTTCTTGCATCCTCCCAAATCTGGAGCCAGACCAGAAGTTCCTAAATCTGAGATACTCTGTGGTATCTGGGCCATTATAACTGTCACTAGAGTCTACCTCATATGTTTTCCTGTGCTTGTTTTCTCCATCTTCAAGTGCTTTCTGTCTATGAACTCCAAAATCCTTCCAAGATGGACTTTCACTTCTTCAGGAACTAACCACATTAAACAGATTAGGAAGCTAGCATTCCAACATTCTCCTTTCCTATGAACTTGTCACTTGCTTTTGATTTCTTAACTGTGAGACCATTTAAATATTCATTTTTAAATTCTCTAAAGTATTATTTACCATGAAACCATTTATACAGTCTATTGAAAGATAAAAATTAAAACCTTTTAGTGACTCAACTCTAATTAAATAAATACCCTTTTTTGCCTCTGTTTCTCAGCATATGAGATTAATTATAGTTTCTATCCAGCATTGCCCAAAGGAGACTTTGTATTTGGAAAACATGACTGAGTGTTGTAACTAGAAATATGTGCCCTATAGAGAAGAGTTCTATACAATCTACATTAAAGAGACTCCAGGATTCCCCAACCCTTTTGCTCCAATGAAATTTCATCCCAAAGAGTAGTCAGTGGATTGGAGTTAACTGCATATTAGATAGATAGATTAGATAGATATTAATATAATATAATTTATTATATCTATTGAGGACTTTTTGGTCCTGAAAATTCTGCTTTGCTTAGGTAGTTCAACCTCCAGATGGGTCAGCCATTTCTCAGAACTAATATAGTCTCCTCATTATTAATTTGTTGATATCAGCTTTCCTATAACATCTGATTTTGTAATCTACACAAAAAATTCTGAAACAGAAAAACAAGGAAAAAGGGAGGGAAGAGATGAAAGGAAGAAACAATTTCCTATTTATGTTCTTCAGTTGATGTTCCTTTTAAATAATTTTTATTCTATAATATTTTGTGTGTGTGTGTGTGTGTGTGTGTATACACACACACACACACACACACACACACACACACACACACACACACACACACATATATTCAAATGCTGTTTTGGAAAGGACCAAAGTACAAATGTAAACATATATACTTACATAACACAGTTATATTTTCTTCTGACCCTTCACATTCTAATCACTATAAAAATATTTTTCCCCACTCTGGAATAATCTCTTTTACACAGACTGTGTGTTTTAAAAAAAAAAAAAAAACACGTTAAAGCCGCATCTATTAAGCTTAATATAAATGTAAATAACTATTTTAGGAGCCTCAAATATCACTATTCTTAGCAGGATGCAAAGGGCCTTTTAGTTAAATGGTAATATAATTAGCTTTATGCCCAGCAAAAAACCAAAGCGAAAACTTTAAGGGTGTTTTTAAAGCTACAAGGGTTCGGTTTTTTTTGTGCAGTCACAAAATTGCTGACCTCAAACTTCTATGGTTCTAAAATCACTCAGGGAAGGCTGCTTTAGAACATTTAACAGAATGCATACTTGTTCTGTGAACTGATCTGTAAGTGCTATTACTGTTCTACTGCCTGCTCCCCACTCTCTACCAGCAAGTAAGTCTCAGTAGCATTTTGAGTGCTGTGACTAGAAATGGAATAAAGTATTTCAAGCACATTAAGATTTATCAAACTTACTAAAAAATAATTATTTCTTGAAGACTAACCTCTTTATGAAGTAATGTTTTAAGTGCATAAACTTTGTAATTTCCCACTAATAGGAAGTCTGCACTTTATAAAACTAAGAATAGCTTGCTTAACATTTACTTATATAATATAGTTGACCCTTGAACTACTCTAGGGTTAAGGGCACCAACCTGCCACGTAGTAGACCTGGGTATAACTTTTCAGTGGGCCCTCGGTATCCGCAGTTCCACATCCACGAATTTGACCAACCTCAGATGGTGTCCTGCTGTAGTATGTGTTGTATTTAATGGAAGAAAGTCCATGTATAAGTGGACCCGTGAAGTACAAGCCCTTCTTGTTCAAGGGTCAACTGTAGTTACTACTTGCCATGCACTATTCTAAGCACTTTATATACATTAATTCATTTTTTCAACAGCCCCATGTGGTAGACACTAGTACCATCCCCCAAGATCATATAGCTAGTGGGTGGAAGGATCTGTCTCCAGAGTGCACATTCTGAATCATTACACTAAACGGTCTTCCATTTGTCTGTTTGGGAAATAGGTATTATTTCTAAAAGCATAATTGAATAGGATATTTTTTTATGGATGCAGGTAATCAAAGGTGGAATGAGGGAGAGATGTGCCTTTGGGAGGAATCGTGAACTTCTGTCACCACAAAATTTGTCATACTTTGAATTTCATTACCTGAGTCCATAACTCTTTTTTTTAACGTCTATATATGTGTTTCCATGTAAACATGCTGAGTAAATAAGTTTAGGCTTAGACCATGTGTCAATTATCAGTTAGCACAATAATGCTGCACTTTAATAAACTATCCCCAAACATAGAATGTTAAATAACCATTTATTGTTTCTCCTCTTTGTCGGTAAGCTGGGCAATCCTGGTTTCAGCTAGCCTCACTCATACCTCTGTCATCAGCTGTGGGTCAGGCAGGCAGTTCTGCTGATCTGGGCCAGGCTTGGGTTGATTCAAAATACCTGGGATGACCCAACTTTGTTCTACCTACTCTCTCATCCTCCACTAGGCTAACCTAGGCTTGCTTTTACGGTGATGGCAGGGTTGTTGCAAGAGAAACAAGACTGCTAGAGTTCTTGATGCCTAGACTTGGAACTTTTACACCATCATTTCCATTGACTCCATTAACCAAAGCAACTGACTACACCATCCCAGACTCAAGGAGCAGAGAAATGGACCCCACTCTGCGATGCAAGAAACTGCAAAGTCACATTGTGGGGAGGTGGGGGGGATAAGGTGAATAACTGGGCTCTTTTGTTATCTATCTACCATTGCATATGCCATTTCTTTTGTATTATTCTGAAACATTCTAATATATGGTCTATTCCCAATTATTTCCAAGTGTATACAGAACATACAACAATATAGATCATCTTCAAGGCCATAAAACCAATAGTATCAAATTTTAAAAGATAGAAATCATAAAATTACATTTTCAAACCATAACAGAACTAACTAGAAATCAATAACAGAAAGGAGTCTGAAAAATCCTCAAATATGTGGAAAATAAGCAGTGCATTTATAAATAAATAAGTCAAAGAGGAAGTCTCAAGGGAAATTTTTAAATATTTTTAACTACATGAAAATTAAAATCCAACATTTTGAACTGTGTAGAATACAGCTAAAGCAATACTTAAAGAAAAATGTATGGCATTAAATGCCTATATTAGAAAAGAAGAAAGATCTAAAAACAATAACTTAAGCTCTACTTTAAGAAGCCAGGAAAAAAAACCTAAAGCAAATGGAATAAAAAACTAAATATTATGGCAGAAGTCAGTACAATTAAAAATACAACTGAGAAAAACCTATGAAATCAAAGGCAGCTCACACTAAATAAAGGTGAAATGAGAACTTCCTTGAAATATTATAGTGCATTGGTTCTCACACTTAGTCCCAGGACCCCTTTACACTCTTAGAAATTATTGAGAATACCCCTGTCCCCAAATTTAAAACACAAGTATACACAATCACACATTCCATTAGCCTTCATAGAGATATTACCGCCACACATCATGTAGCCTCTGAAAAACTCCACTGCGTACTCATGTAAGAATGGAAAAGGCAAATAATGTCTTATTATCACGAAAAAGTTTTGAGTTCACGGATACTAAGCAAGGCTCTCAGCAACCCCCAGGGGTCCCCAGACAACACTTTGGAGAATCTGAAGAGGAAGATCTCCAAAGGCTTAGGTAGATTGGAATGTTAAGAGTGAATTTATCCTATGAGACTTGCTCATCTACCCCCTAAATATATATCCCCTGGAAGGGTCCAGAGGACACTCCTTTCATTAAGACTGTGCAATCCTCAAAGCTCTGTGGTGGCTGTTCTTTGCAAGCCAGGAAAGACAGAGGAAACTGCTGCCACTGAACCACGCTCCTTGAACTCAATAGGGGTAGTGGCAGGGTGACAGGGACCGAGTTGCAACACTGAATTGCCAAAAACAGGTTGATGTGGTTGCCATAAAGGGTTGTAAAATCAAAGCATTAATCAGAATAATTTGGCATAAATATATATCTTTGGCATAGGTAATTGATCATGGTGTCCCTAGGACTGAGTTAGAAGGGCAACCTACTAAAGTCTTAATTTGTAGATGTAACTTAAATCTGACAATGTTACATTGGAGTTAGGGTTTCAGTAGGAATAGGAACTTGCTGCTATAAGAAATTGTATTATGCAAAAGATTCGGTGTGACCAGGCTTTATTGACCCTTAGAGAACCAAGTGCCTTAATGTTTGGTGCAATTTACAATGCATAAGCAAATCCTAGGTAAAGCAAGTTCACCTTTTTTAGTTTAGAAAGCTGTGGAGGGCTTCCCTGGTGGCATAGTGGTTAAGAATCTGCCTGTCAATGCAGGGGACACAGGTTCGAGCACTGGTCTGGGAAGACCCCACGTGCCGCGGAGCAACTAAGCTCATGCGCCACAACTACTGAGTCTGCGCTCTACAGCCTACGAGCCACAACTACCGAGCCCACATGCCACAACTACTGAAGCCCGTGCACCTAGAGCCCATGCTCCACTGCAATGAGAAGCCCGCACACCACAACGAAGAGTGGCCCCCGCTCACGGCAGCTAGAGAAAACCCGCGTGCAGCAACGAAGACCCAAAGCAGCCAAAAATAAAATAATTTTTTTTAAAAAAGAAAGCTGTGGAAGCAGCACATCTATTTTGCCCAGCACTTTACCACAAAAAAAAAAAAGGATTAAATTCGCTCCTCCCCAGAGAGATGGGAATGTCTCCCTAAGAATGCTTATGCATTATAATTCTATCACTTTAAAATATTTTTTTAAAGCTAGTGCTCTTCTCGTGCACAGAGTTGGTCAATTTATTTTGAAACACAAAAGCACAATAGAGGATTAGCTTCCATCAATGTGTATACTATATTGAATACAGATGATTTTGAGGAAACTTCTTTTGAAGAACATTCTACTAGTTTCTGCTAAGTCCAATTTTGGGCCTTCCTGCACGTTGGTCTAGAGGTTTTCCTTTGTCATATTCTCTTAGTACTACAACTTCTTAAAAAAAACAAACACACAAACTACAACTTCTTATCCATAGCTTATGGAGAAGCTCTGTGGTCCCAACCTGAAATGTGATGCCTCAAATGAAGTTAGGTTTTACTGAGCTATTATTCTATACAAATGTAGAAAACAAACAGTTATTTACTTAGGACTGACTCACAAAACTCATATGCTGCTTCTGCCTGAGACAGCCAAAATGGAATGCTGTGGAAAATGTACCCAAATTTTAAGAAACATTGAGACAGGAGCTTAAGGACAACCTTAATAGCTTTTTATTCTTCTCTTAATCTTTAGTAACTTTGGTTTTATCAAAAACTTAGTTTATGGGAAGAAAAAAAATGCAAAAAACAGGGAAAAAAAGGGAAGGAGAGGATTAAGATTGGCTTCAGAGACAATTCAAGCTTGGCTTTGCTATAGATAATAGGTATCATTTTTCCCTAGATGAATGAAGTAACTTTAAATTCATTTAATTGTTCCAGATCATGTTAATCTGGATTTCCTGGAAAAGAAATATATATTAATGATGAAATTCAGAAAATGTAAAAGGCTTTTCAAACCGTCAAAATAGTGTCTGAAATCAAGGGTATAAATTACTCAACTTTCAACTACCAAAGTCGAAAGGTGATTACCCTTAGAGAGAGATTAATTGTAAAAACCACTTGTGCTGTCAAGAGAACACAGAAATTTACATAATTAGTAAAAAGGACATAAGTTCTATCATGATACTCCTCTACTAAAAAGTATCCAATTGCTGTTTCACTCAGAGTATATTAGTTTTCTATTACTGCCAAATCAAATTATCACAAATTTAGTGGCTTAAAACAGCAGAAATTTATTACCTTACAGTTCCGATAGGTCAAAAGTCCAGTGAGCTCAGATGATTCTCAGAGTCTTACAAGGCCAAAAATCAAGGGATGTGCTCCTTTTGGAAGGTTCTAGTAGAGAATGTTTCCTTGCTCATTCAGGTTGTTGCCAGAAGTCAGTAGTTGTAGGACTGACGTCTCCATTCCTTTCTGGGTGTCAGCTGAGGGCTCCTCTCAGATTCCAGAGGCTCTGTCTCGGACTTAGGAGAAGGAGGGGATCCTCTGAGCTTAAAGGTTAATTGATTAGATTGGGACCACCTGAACCATCAGTGATACTCTTCCCATCTCAAGATCCACACCCTTTGGTTTGGTTGGTTGGTTTCTTTTCTTTTAAATTGAAGTATGATTGACATATAACATTATATTAGTTTCAGGTGTATGACATAATGTATTTATTGTGAAAGATTCACACTAATCAGCCTAGGTAACATCCATCACCACACACAGTTAAACAAAATTATTTTTCTTGTGGTAACTTTTAAGATCTACTCTTTCAGCAACTTTCAAATATGCAATACAGTATTATTAACTGTAGTCTCCATGTCATACATTACATCCCCATGACTTATTTATTTTATAACTGGAAGTTTGTACCTTTTGACCCTCTTCACTCATTTTGCCCTCCCACATCCAACCTCTGGTAACCACCAATCTGTTCTCTGAATCTATGAGCTTGGTTTTGGTTTTTTGTTGTTTTCTTTTGTTTGTTTGTTTTTACATTCCATATGTAAGTGAGATCATACAGTATTTGTCTTCCCCATCTGACTTATTTCACTTAGCATAATGCCCTCAAGTTCCATCCATGTTGCCACAAATGGCAAGATTTCATTCTTTTTATGGCTGAATAATATTCCATTATATATATATATATATATACATATATATATATATATCCCCCACAATTTCGTTACCCACTTATCAGTCAATGGACACTTAGGTTGCTTCCACATCATGGATATTGTAAATAATGCTGCAAGGTTGTTTCCACATTATGGATATTGTAAATAATGCTGCAATAAATATAGGAGTGCATATATCTCAACTTAGTGTTTTTGTTTTCTTCAGATAAATACCTGTAAGTGGAATTGCTGGATCATATGGTAGTTCTATTTTTAATTTTGGGGGGACCTTCATACTGTTTTCCATAGTGGCTGCACCCATTTCCATTCCCATTCCCACCAATGATGCACACGGATTTTTTCTCCACATCCTCGCCAACACTTGTAATTTACTGTCTTTTTGATAATAGCCATTGTAACAGGTGTGAGGTGATATCTCACTGTGGTTTTTTTTTTTTTTTTTGCGGTACGCGGGCCTCTCACTGTTGTGGCCTGTCCCGTTGCGGAGAACAGCCTCCGGACGCACAGGCTCAGCAGCCATGGCTCACGGGCCCAGCCACTCCGCGGCATGTGGGATCTTCCCGGACCGGGGCACGAACCCGTGTCCCCTGCAACAGCAGGTGGACTCTCAACCACTGCCCCACCAGGGAAGCCCCTCACTGTGGTTTTGATTTGCATTTCCCTGGTGATTAGTGATGTTGAGCAACTTTTCATGTTTACCTGTTGTCAAGGTCCATACCCTTATCATATCTGCATAGTTCCCCTTGCCATGTAATGTAACATAGTCACAGGCTCTAGGGATTAGGACACTGATGTCTTTGGGGTCCATTACTGTGTCTACTATAGAGAGGAAAAGGGAAAGTCCTAAAAGGTCTAGAAGATCCTGTGTGATCTGAGCCTCTACTACTTCTGATCTCTTTTCCTCCTACACTTCCCTTGCTCACGCAGCCCTGGCTTCCTCCATGCTGTTCCCTGAACACACCAGGCAAATTCCTGTCTTTGTCTTTGTTGTTTCCTCTGCCAAAGGCTCTTCCCCAGATTCCACTCTAAAATTTCATCCCCATCAAGTCTTTGCTCAGATCTCATCTTCTTAATGAGGCCTACCATCACTGCCTTGTTTGATACTCCAGTATTTGATTGTTTTTTCCCCATAGCACCTATTACCCTTTAACTTACACTACAACTTATTTACTATTTCTTGCTGTATCTTTCTGCTGGAATATTAGGTCCACAAGAGTGTCTTTATTCCTCTGATGTATCCCAAGGTGTAGTACACATTAGGAGCTCAATAAATATTACTTGAATTGGTTGTTGAACGAAGTTTTCCAAATATTGACTGATGGATGAGGTTACATGTATACGTTCTATGTTTTTTGTAGGTCATGTAAACTGCCATAGAGTGCCTGAAATACTGAATTATCTCCTTGATCCTTACTAATTTCTCCTTTCTAAATCAATGACATTACTCAGTGTTTCCATATTTTAATTCATCAAGATCAATATTCCTTTTATTCTGGCTCAAAAGAAAACTTTGAAAAAAAATGACTTATTTATACCTGTCCATTCCCTCTAAAAAATAGTTTTGATCCTTTGTGATAAAAGCAAAGATGTACAGTAAGACTAACACCAAACCTCAAAAAAAGGCAAGAAGAAACAAAGATGTAAAAAAGAAGTCTTTATTTCCAAAAGCTTAAATACAGCAATGGCATTTTAGCTCAGATTTTCCAGGTTCTGTTTTTAAAGTTTACTCTAAAACCTTTTCCTTTTGGACACTTCTGACAGTCACCACAAGATGGAGGTAGTTTAAGTCAAATATGTTTCTTAAGTATTAGGAACACAAACGATGTTTTCAACAATAAAAAATCTAACTACTTAAATTCCACTTTGAAATTACGCTTCAAAAACTACCTCTGCAAGACTTATAGCAACTTATAAGAAACAGCCAGGAAGAGACAGATGGCTTAAATTTATAAAATATCTCTACTGCTTAATCAAGAAATAACCTGATAATTTAAGATACAACCCACAGGTTCCAAAGACACCTGTTTCACTGACCCACCTCAGAAAAAAGTTCTAAGTCCCTTCCCAGTGTCAATCTCTCTACTTCAGCACACAATGCCCTAAGGTTTCTCACAGATTGCAGAGACTTGGAGCTAAAGCATGCGTATGTCCTGGGCCAGAGATGCCTTTTTGTCCCAAGAATTTCCCTATGCCTAAACCTAGATTAAGTGCTGGCACAAACAAAATAACTATTTATATGAGGAATTCATCAAACTTTAATGATGTTTAAATATTCACAATGAACAAACATGTGCAGTGATTTATGTTGAGATGATCCTTTGTATATTGTAAATTTTTAAGAAACTTTATATGACCAAAAATAACTCATTTGCTTTATGCTGTTTTTAATATTTTCTTTTCAAATATTCTATTACACAGTAGATATTTCTAGAGGTGCAATTAGAACCCAGGAGATTCATTTAAAGCACTTCTCACGGGCTTCCCTGGAGGCGCAGTGGTTGAGAGTCCACCTGCTGATGCAGGGGACACGGGTTTGTGCCCCGGTCCGGGAAGATCCCACATGCCGCGGAGCGGCTGGGCCCGTGAGCCATGACCGCTGAGCCTGCGCATCCGGAGCCTGTGCTCCGCAACGGGACAGGCCACAACAGTGAGAGGCCCACATACCGCAAAAAAAAAAAAAAAAAACTTCTCAACTCCAGTGTATCTTAATTAAATGATTTAAAAATCAAATAACCTAAGTTTTAAAGAAAATACACTATAATTCCACAACACTGCACTCTAAAGAATCTGGGTTTCTGTCCAGTTGCTATCAGTATATTTCTATGTGATTTTAGGCAAGACATGTGTTCTGTGTTCTTACCTTCTGTTCCAAATGCTCCATAACCTACCTCCCTAAAACTCAGTAGCTTGAAACAACCATCATTTATTTTTATATCTCACAATCCTGTGAATCAGGAATTCACACAAGTTTTGGCTGGGTAATTCTGTTCCACGTGTTATGAATGGACTCCCAGTGATATTGAGCTGGCAGCTGGGCTCTGTGGAAGGGTCTGTGACAGCCTCACTCACATACTTGGTGCCTTGGTCAACCAGAAGGCTTAGTTTAGCTAAGTCCTTTTCCCATTCCATGTAGTCTCAGGCCCTTTCCATATTTCTCCCACAGGGTGATGGGTCTGCTTACCTGGCAGATCAGGACTTCAAGAGACCAAGGTGGAAGTTGCTGGTCCTCTTACAGGCTAGTTCTGGAACTGGCATAGCATCACTTCCCCTGTACTATATTGGTTAAACACACACACACACACAAGGAGAAATAGATCCTGCATCTCAATGGGGAGGAATGTCAAAAGTTTGCACCCATCTTTAATCCATGGCATACTCATTTTTTTAATAAGGGTAATTAGCAAACATTAACTACATAATGTTTAATGGATGCTTAGTGCATGCCAGACACTATTCTTAGTGATTTATATGTATTCATTCCTTTAATCCTAACAATCCTATAAAGAATATACTATCATTATCACCATTTTATAGATGATCAGACTGAGGCACAAAAAGGTTAAGTAACTTGTCCAAGGTTATACAGTTATCAGACAGGACTTAAAAATAGTCTCAGTCCAAAATCTAGGCTTTTAATCTTTATAAAAAGAAAATTCTAAGATTCCAGTAACTTTAACCACTACCTTTTTTTTAATATATAATTTTTTTTTAATTTTATTTTTGGCTGTATTGGGTCTTCATTGCTGTGTGTGGGCTTTCTCTAGTTGCAGCGAGCGGGGGCTACTCTTCATTGCGGTGCACGGGCTTCTCATTGCGGTGGCTTCTCCTGTTGCAGAGCAGAGGCTCTAGCTGTGCAGGCTTCAGTAGTTGTGGCTCGTGGGCTCAGTAGTTGTGGCTCACGGGCTCTAGAGCGCAGGCTCAGTAGTTGTGGCACATGGGCTTAGATGCACCGTGGCATGTGGGATCTTCCCGGACCAGGGCTCAAACCCGCGTCCCCTGCATTGGCAGGCGGATTCTTAACCATTGAGCCATCAGGGAAGCCCCTAACCACTACCTTTTAATCGACCAGTTAGTAGTACAGTAATGTGAACTGCATAGGATAACGGAATGCTTACTGAAATTAATGTAAGCACACTGAGTCAAGAAAATGAGTATCAGATAGATATCCACTTTGGAAAGCTATTTAAAATTATGTCAGAGGGATTATTTTCACCTTGAGTCATTTCCTTTTAATGACCTAGTCAAAATTTTTTAAGTTAAAATAATTTTGATTCAACGTATTTACTAATGTGAGGTGAATTTCCAAAACTGGATCTGAGTCGCAATACCTACACTTTTGCTTCATTAACATCCAAAAGTCTTACAAGCTCATTAAGAACTTTAACTTCAATCAGCTTTCTACATCAAATAGAATTCTCAGCCCTTTTCAAGCCTGTCTGAACCTACAATGTCTGCACAACATATACTAGTGTATTTTACTTTTAGTCTATTCCTACTTATTATATATATAGGGATAAAAAAATGTATTGGAAAGTACTTGAGGTTTAAAAGAGTATTCATATTTAAGGCTAAGTTTGTAATTCACAGGAGTGTCTTCATGCCCTAAATCACAGAGCTATTGCCAACCAATTCACAGGAAGTTGGAGAAACAGAGACTCACCTTTCTCCCTACTATCATAACATGAGAGTATCCAGTGTTACAAACAGAAGGGAAGAAATACACAGAGCATTTGCCATTCAAGTTACACTGGAAATCTGAGATACAGATGAGCTGGAAAACACAAAGCTTACAATCAGAACACAATGTCATCTAGCTCAAGATTTGTTTATGGCCATAAACTTTCCTTTACTTGCATGTTAGCAGATGAATAAAGCTATGTATCAAAATTAAACTTTGTTTTAAAAATCAAAACGCAATGGAAGCTTTTTAGTTTTTTTTTTCTAGTATCTTTCTATTTTTCTATTATTTTTTCTTCATAGTGTGGGGAAAGATAGGGGCTGGAGAATCAAGAAAGGCAGTGAGACTAAGGTAACTGGGTAAACAAGAGTAAAAAATGGCAGGGGAATGCGGGGAACACTAAGTAAATTAATCATCTTGAGTCCCAGAAAAAAGATCAAAGCCCCATGCCTTATTTCTGCTCAATCTCTAGCAACTAGCATAATGAATAAGACAAAATAAACGTTTGACAAATGAATGATAATAACTTTAAAAGAGTTAGGATCAGGTAGCAAGAGGAAGGAAGGAAAGGAAAAGTACTCTTTAGATTTACAACACTTTATAAAACCTGATTAAGACATTTTGGAGAAAAGGCAAAACATTTCAGAAGGGAATGAGGGAATTTAACCACAAACCTTCAAGCTAGAAATTACTATCTTTTTAGCCAACAAGTTTCTTTGCAGACCTTCATCTCCTAAAAACATTTCTACATTTCTTCACTCTAATTGCCAAAAAATATAGTTGGTAACAAAACCATAGTTCTTCATCTACAAAAACATCCAACAACTCTGCACACATACACACAAAAGGAACCACTGTGAAGTTAGCAAGGCTTCCTAGAACCTTACCCTTTCTTAAATTTCAGGAAAACTCATTTCATATAAAAATGAGTAAGACCAAAGTAGTGAGGTCAAATCCCATACAAAGTTATTATGAGAAAAAAAGAGAAGAATGACATCCCTAGAGACAATGAAAGCACGCCAGAAAGACATAAGCCTAAAAAGATCAAACCCATAAACTTGTTTCAAACTGAGCTAAAAGACATCAATAAAATGATACAAGCATGAAATAACAACATAAATCAGAATTAGAAACCTAAAAATGATGTACAGAATTCAGAAAAGAATCAAAAACCAAAGGCAAAATCATTTCAAAATGAAAACTAAACCAGAAGGCACACAAGACTGAATAAATACAAGAAATAAAGACTTAAAGGAAAGACACTGAAAAGAAGGAAAACTCAAGAAGATACAGAAAGTATTTTAGTTTCTCCCACCTCCAACTGAGGGAGTAATTTTCAATGCCACAGCAAGTCTTCCTCATTTTTCAGAGTGCACTGAAGAAGAGGAATACAGTGGTATTTCCAAGGGCTGTTAAATTCAGGGTCTTAGTTGACATGATGAATCAAAACGTTCTCATGGTTCCTGTTAAAAGTGGGGTCATAAGGAAGCCAGGTGACAGAAACTTAGCCCATGTCTGTCTCACAGTAAGCCAGTCACAATATATAGTCAGAGAACTCTTGATCATTTGAACATTGTGCTGATCCACTACATTGATGGCATCATGTTCATTGAACCTGCAAGAAATAAGTGGGAAATACTCTGGACATTCTGGTAAGGTACATGTATGCCAGAGGGTAGAAGGTAAACCACAAAAATTCAGGTTTACCACACTGGTGAAGTTATGAGTCCAGTGGTCTGGGGCACGCTAAGACACCTCTTCCTAAAGGATAAATTGTTGCACCTTGCTCCTCCTACCGTTAAAAAAGAGACACAGCACTTGGTAAATCTCTTTTTGGTAAGCTTCTGGATTTTGGAGACAACCCAATATCAATGAGAAAGTGCTTCAAACCATTTCTCAGATTACTTAGAAGATTCTAGTGGAGCCCAGAGTGAGAGAGGGCACTGGGACAAGTGACTTAACACCTAATCATCAATTACATCAGAGCATATGAAATACATGACCAGAGCTGTCCCTCATAAGCTCGGTACTGTCAGATCCACAAAGCCCTGAGACCGGGCCAGCGTAACAGTAACCTATGGCACATTCAGATTGGGGCACAATGAGGTCCATAGGCTCCAAGTTTCATGACATGGTGACCCAGAAGCCCATGTCACTTACCTCCAAGACACTGAACACCTCTCCCTCAACTCACAATCTATGACTTGAGTTCACTACCATCAGCTGACAGGAGAAAAAAATCCAGGCTTGATTCAGACAGATCGGCTTGGTATGTTGCTGTAAGCCAAAACCTGACTGCTGCCATATTAGATTCAGAGTGGACTTGAATGACAGTGATGAGGGGAAAATCCACCCAATGGGCTGAGCTTCAAGCAATAAACCTGGTCAGCACTTTGGTCTAGTGATGTGATGTCAAAATTAATGCTCACCGCAGACTTTATGTCAACATCTTCCTAGTTATTTAGCTTGTCTGAGCACATTCTCTAGTCCACTTCTCAGGAAGCGCTCAAAGGAAACTTCCTGAATTCTTGCATACTGATACTGTCTGAGCAATGACTTTTACTTAAAAATCAGTTTCATCAAAAACATACATGTAGAGCTTCCCCGGTGGCGCAGTGGTTGAGAGTCCACATGCTGATGCAGGGGACACGGGTTCGTGCCCCGGTCCGGGAAGATCCCACATGCCGCGGAGCGGCTGGGCCCGTGAGCCATGGCCGCTGAGCCTGTGTGTCCGGAGCCTTGCTCCGCAACAGGAGAGGCCACAACAGTGAGAGGCCCACGTACCGCAAAAAAAAAGAAAAAAATACATGTAGATGCAGAGAACAGACTGGTGGTTACCACAGGGGAAAAGGGGGTGGGGGAAGGGGAAATGTGTAAATGGGGTCAATTGCATGGAAACTAGACTTTTGGTGGTGAGCATGCTGTAGTGTATACAGAAGTCAAGTTACAATGTTGTACACATAAAACAGATTATAAACCACTGCTACCTCAATTTTTTAAAAGATCAGTTTTCTTAGATATAAAATCTGCTCACATTTTTTTCCCGCAAATATCTTAAATGTATCATTTTCTCCTGGCACAGTACTGTATTTAAGTCTTGCTTTTCTAAGTCACTGTTTTTGTCTAGATAGCCAAACCCAGTTTATATCTGGGAAAATATTCTTAGTAGACAAGATGTTCTTCCAGTATATAGCTCCAAATATTCTTTTTCAGCAAAGTATTCTTCATACAGTTTTGTTCACTATATTTTTTTAATCTCTAAAATGTCACTTTTCTATAAATCCTTTCTATACCTTTTCTTTCTGATTTCTAAAGCCATCATCCTTTTTTGCACTGTATTTCGATAAGGCATCATCTGTTGTTCATCTACTTTTGTGTGTATTCTCGTTTAGTCTTCATTTCTAAATTTTTTTCCTTTATTTCTAGTATTTTCCCAAGTTCTTCAAATTCTGATTTTTAGTATCCTTTCATATTTTGCAGCATTTCCAAAACATCTTAGAACCTATTTTTAAATAATAGGTCATAATTTTGATCTATTTTATGTGCATGCCTTTCTGGTGTGCTTTCAATGTCTATGGGAAATTTTGTTCGTTATCCTCTTTATTTTTTTTTTAACAACTTTGCATGACTATACTTTTGTTTTTTTTAGTTAGTTAGTTTTGGCTGCATTTGGTCTTTGTTGCTGCACACGGGCTTTCTCTAGTTGTGGCGATCGGGGGCTACTCTTGGTTGCAGTGCACGGGCTTCTCATTGAGGTGGCTTCTCTTGTTGCGGAGCACAGGCTCTAGGCACGTGGGCTTCAGTAGTTGTGGCATGTGGTCTCAGTAGTTGTGGCTCACAGGCTCTAGAGCACAGGCTCAGTAGTTGTGGCACACAGGCTTAGCTGCTCTACGGCACGTGGGATCCTCCCAGACCAGGGCTCAAACCCGTGTCCCCTGCACTGGCAGGCAGATTCCTAACCACTGTGCCACTACAGGGAAGTCCCATGACTACAGTTTTACGTTACTTACTTATTTTTGTGTGAAATCAGCTTTTCTGAACTTTAAAATGAGGCTTGTTTCAAGGTAACTTTTCCAGTTTCACAGATTCTACTGTTTTTGTATAGTACTGGAAAATGTGGCAGTTTGTTTCCTCAGATTTTCCTGGCTTTTACTTTTGTTTTGTATTTTTGTTGGTTTTATTGTATTTTTTAAGTTGAGATACAACTGGCATATAACATTGTATAAGTCTGAGGTATACAAAGTGTTAGTTTGATATATTTATGTATTTCCTGGCTCTTTTTAAATAAAGGATGTGATGGATACAAAGACAGGTAAGATACAATACTGGGTAAAAATAACGAACCCAAACATAGCAAACAAATATTTTTAGCCAGAAAGCAAACTTCATGCTCCACAGAGGTTTACGGAAATAAAATGCCCTCTCAAAAATAAAACCCACAGCCCTTTTACAAAAATGTGTATAACTCAAATACAAATCCAACAGTTTAATAGGAAAACTATCCAGATCTACCTTGAATAATTGAGTTCTGTATGTAAAGAAACAGGATAAAAAATATACTCCTATTTTAAGGTGGAAAAGACTTTAAAAGTTTCAGATGAAAAATACCCTATAAATGTAATGATAAATGGATTTTCATCCATGCCAGTACATTCCTTAGTTTCACTTCATCTCAGAGAACTAAACAAGTCTTCAATGGTAGTTTGCTGTGATTTAAAAAGGATACCAAAATCTTCTATACAATGTGTTACTTTATTCTTTATAGATACGTATTAAAGATAAAGAAAGATGCAGATTACCTAGATACATGTATTATGGTGAGATATCATGTCAATTAAAACCTCCTTTTCATACAAGTGCCAGCTTGATGAGGTTCTCACTGGCCAAGGAAGATAATTTGAATAAAAGAGTGATGACTGCAAGTGACTGAAACAGTGAATTTAAAAAAGAAAAAAAAAAAAAGCCATTAAGTGCATAGTGATACCAAAGGAAAAAAAATTTTAACTCAGGGCAGCAGTGGAGGTCGCCAGGGCACCAAAAATAACTCTGAAAACTGATAAAGGAAACGAATTAAATATTTATCCTGGTATGAATGTATTCCATGATAACCAAATAGCCCTAATGGATGGATGCGACAAGTTTCTTCTATATGAAAGAATTCCAACTAATAAATGCAACAGGAATGATAAGTTTGGAAAGTCCTCATTTTGCAAATCTTAATGAAATAACTGATTCAGGCAAGTATCATTAATGCATGCTTTTAAATACATTATGTAAAAAGTTTATGGGGAACTTTCCAATGATGGTGTTTGGCTTTTGCCCACATGCCCAATGAACAACCTGAGGACCATTAAAAGTGGACAACCAGAACTAAATGCCTCATCGTTTGACATAAAGTACACCATACTACTATCAAGTATTCTTGCTCAAAAAAATGAGATTGCAGAATCTAATTAACCTTCTCTAGATATAACTTCTAGGATATGGGACAAATGACAGAACTAGTTAAACAAGAACGCTATTCTTGTTTAGATCAAGTTCAGTCTGTGGTGCACTCTGTAGGCAACTCACATGGTTCCTTCAACAAATCGTGGTGTACTGAACGGTGGGGAAAAGCAGGGGAACTCTAAACTTCAAGACACTCCAAAGACAAAACCAAATACACTGTGTAGACCTAGTCTCGACAGAGACTCACACAAACCAAACATAAAATTTAACAAATTTTGGAAACAATTGGGAAATTTCTGAAAGGACTGGATATTAGAAATTAAGAAAATAGTGATGGTTATATGGTTATTAAAGCTGGATTACAGGTGGATGGAGGTTCATGACATATTTTCTCTATTTCTGCAAAGACTTCAAACTTCTTGTACTAATTAATAAATCACCCTTTCAAAAACTGCTCAATACATATAATCGACAAGTTTATTATCAAGAAACTTCGGTAGGTTTTTTAAAAGGCTGTGTTGGTTTTACAAGACTGAAAGATGACAATTCATGACAGGACAAATATAAACAAGGATAATTAAAATATTAAATACCATCTAAATTAAAAGACCATAATTCAAATTAATTATAATCTTTGTGTCTTGTTAGAATCAGCTGTACAGTTACCCGTCATGAAATTCACCTCACCAACTCATGAAGACTACAAAGCCTCACTACAAACTCAATTACATAATTTACAATAATCAATGAGTGTTTTGCACTTAAGCATGCACTATCACAGAAAGCACAAAATCTTATATACAGGGATTTTTTGTTTCTTTAAAATGTATCTCAAGCATCGTTTAAAGTGCGAGCTACAAATATGCTGTATCCTTTAAGAAAAAGGCTTCTAAAGGAAGTATGAGACAGCTATTCGATACTGTCAAGAGTGGTTATATAACTAACCGAAGGAAACCCAGCAGTACCCTGCTAAGTCTGTTTTATTGTGGCAACCTTCTCCTTTGTAGTTCAGTTCTTAGCTCTTACTGTATTACCAGCCAAACATGTATTCCATTGCTTTGGATACAAGACTTTCATCTTTTTTTGGCGTTTGTCTGTCAGAAATAACCTATTAAAAAAAACACACACACAATTGTAAAGTTATGGTTTCTTTAGTATCATAGTCAATTCTTCAGTTAATGGCTAATTTAAAAGTGCCAAACACTAAAGTGGATTTGCAACAATAAATTGTATATTTAAAAATTAAAATATAGGCTTGCTTGGAACATCCTTATGCTTTTAAGAATAACAAAATTGTATTCCTTTGGCAAGGCAAATTACATCTGCTCCTTAAATTAGTAAACTGAACAAACAACACAAAAGCTAAAAGAGATAAGGACTTTAAAATACTAGTTTAAAAAAAACTAAAGGGAAAAATTAAACCAGTTCTAGAATGATCCCCAAATTTCAAGGGAAGTCAAACTGCCCTACTAAAGTGTTTTATTTGCTCTCTCAGGACCTGTGTCTGCAGCTAGGCAAGTTCAGAACTACTGGCTAATTAAGCAGGCAACAATAGCACGCTGAATGACAGTCATAATACTTCTAGCATTCTTCAATGAATATAATGAACTTTTCCTTTAAACTTTTTTGAAATAAGTTTTGAAATGGGGACTGGTCAATGTTTTCTTTTGATAACCAAAGCTACTTCCAATCTGAGGTTCTTCATTTGCAACACCATCAAATTTAGTTATCAATTTAACAGGGATTTAACATTCCCTCATGCCAGAGACGTCCACAAGAGAAACTTTTTACGTATGCAACATACCTTAGAAAAAACTAAACTAATTAACTCTCAAAATGTTTTTTAAAATGGCAAAGAATTTTTTTAAAAACTCAAGATAAATTTCCAACTGGCTAAAATTCTAATTTTTAAAATAGGAAATTTAAAAATGCAAAGTTTATAGGTTTCATCAAGCCAATCAACTTCAGTAGGAAATATTTAATGGCATACAAATCAATCCAATGAAAAAGTTAAACATGCTAAGCACTGCAGCCCTTAAAGTATATTCTTTTATCCAATCTTTAAAATACCTGATAGTCACTAGTAGAAGCTTTGTATGCTGTAGCAAGAGGTCTCATGGTAGAAATCCTAGAAGTACTTCCAGGTTGGGTTGGTGTACCTAAGGTTTTGATTGGTGGTGTAAAGGCAACAGATGGAGATGATAAAGCACACCTGTTACTGTTTTCCATAACGCTCTAGAAAAATAAAAACAAAGAACTTCTCTGTTTATTAACATAATACATATCATCCACTATTATGTCCTACTTACAAAGAAAACTTCATTAAAAGTAGCGTACTTTATTTAATCTAATTAAACTTTCAAATAACTTTAGGGTTGAGAAAACAATATGTGCTTCTCAGCTAGCATATGAGATCTAATGCTCAACCAGAAATCTCACTTGAATGACCTCAAATATCCTCAAGAAAACTATAGACTCTCAAGAGTAAGAATCTCCTAACAAACACTACGGAAAATCAGTAAGAAAAAAAAAAGAATTCTTAGGGAAACTGAGGGGTGTGGGGCATCAAAGTCCAGTGCTTTTTAGTATCCAGTAACCCCAAATTTTCCTCTAGCCTCTGCAAACACCTGCTACAGCACAACGTAATAATTACACAACTACTCAGTGATCCTAGATTATGATAACAGGAGCCATGTCTGCTTCGTGCACTAGTGTGTATACATGAGTCCCAAGCACAGTGCCTGGTAGGCAGCAGAAGTTCACATATATTTACTTAAAGAATGATCATGATTTTACAAGCCACGAAGTTTAAATTGTGCCCAGGATTATTTTATCAGTATACAAATATATAATAATATTTAAATATTTTAAAGTAGAAATGACTAATAAAAAGCTTCAGCTTTTAGAAGTTAACCCTCAGTTACCATTCTTATGAAATATTTCATTCTGAAATAGCACCACTCCTTTGAGGTAAAGAATTTGAAGTTGCTTTGCACAAAAAAGGGAATGGGTTAAAAGTTAAAAGACCTAGAATGCAGGCTTCACCTTAACAACTCTGGGTAAGTTACCTAAGTCTCCTTGGCCTCTTTATTTGTAGAGTGAAGGGGTTGGCATGTATTACCTCTAAAGTCTTGTGACTAAATATCTTTGACTTACCATAAAAGAGTGCTGTAACATCATCCATCACATTTTATAAAATAAGAGGCACAGTGAAGCAAAGTGACATAACCACCAATGTTAGTACTTAGACTTGTGCACTACATATAAATTAAACTGCTTTCCTTACACCAGCAATAACTTACTTTATCTATACATGGTTTTACACCAATCATGATGGACTCTCCAAAAATTCTCCCATCTTTGCTTAAAGCTTTCCTGGCCTGCAGTTTAGATTGATAACGAATATGCATCCAATTTCCTGTGTTAGACATCTGCAAAAAATGAAGTTTTCTCTTAAATTAAAATACAAAGTGTACAAAATTTAAACTTAATGAGTTCTATTAGAAAACAGAAACATGAAATAAATCTGCTTCCACTTTTTATTTGATGCCCTGTAAAAAGCTGTATACTAGGATTCAACAAAAATCCTATTAAACTATTTCAATACATTTCAATAGTTCTCAAATCTCTTATATAAAGAATATGTGACAAATATTCTCTGAAAGCAAAGTAATTCTCAAAAGATAATGTTTCTTATAAAAAGGTCTTATCAACACTTGCTATGAAATTTTTTAAAAACTGTATTCATCAATCTGATTTTGCATAGGAGTTAAGTCAATTTCTAGTAATAGAAAAAAGATTTGTTATTTATAACTGGCAAGCTAAAAAAGCTCTAAGAACTCTAAGTTAGAAACATCTCCCTTTTCCTTTATCCCCAATAAAACAAGCTCAAATTGGAAAACTTGGCATGATCTTTTTTAAGAGACTGTGAACTATTTTTAAGAGACTGTGAACTATTTTTAAAAGTTTCAGGGGGAAACCTGAAACTCTCACTCTCTTCTCTCTTTATCCCTTTTTATCAAATACTATGCAACTACCAGCCTTCCAAACTCCAACAGATAGTTACATCCTATGAAAACTTTAAAAAAAAGAAAAATTTTTAAGTTTGGAAAAAAACAGACAACATTCAGCAGCAAAGTTTTCCCTCAATTCACAGGTTATCTTTCCTCAGCTTAAATCTTGAAATGAAAAGAATTAAGACTTACCACATGTTTTAAGATATTTCCATACTGTGCAAATTGTAATAATATATAGGAAGCAGATGCTTGAGGAAACCTGGGGTTAGGGGGGATAAAAAGTTGTCTGAACAGTCAACTTCGATAATACAAATGCAAATTACCTTACAAGTGTTTCACAATAAACTCCCCCTAACTGTCTAGTACATTAATAAGAGACCCTGAACATCCTATTTTCCCCTATATTAGCTAAATCTATTCATTTGCCCATCACCCAAAAGCAAATTATGTTAAAATTAATTTTGACTCAGCCACTTTTCTCCAGCCCCAAATTCCACCTTCTACTCTCACTGTCATTATCATAATCCTTAGAAAAGTACTATGAAGTTACAGTTCTGTAAATAACTTATTTTACATGGGTGTGTGTGTGTGTGTGTGTGTGTGTGTGCGCGCACATCCATGAGAGAGAGAGAGAGAGAGAGAGAGAGAAAGGAAAATGTTGCAATATACTACTATGGTTATTAAAGTGGAAAGAACTTTAAATTATATAGAATCATATCAATATATATTGAGCACTACCTGAAAATTCAGAAATGTATTCCTGAAACAAAAATACAGTCAGAACCAATATCAATGGTAAACAATCAATTAAAAGGACTGTTACCAAAATTTTAATAGCCATATCTCTGTATGGGAAAATTTTAAGTGAGTTTTACTTTCTTCTTTATAAAGTTCTGTATGCTTTGAATATTACAATGAGATATAACTTTTATAGTCCAAATAATAAAGCTATTTTCAGCTTGAAAATCTGGAGTTTCCTTAACCAGTAACTTCAGTTATCTGGAGCTTGGATTAGAACCCTAAAGGAAAAAATATAAGTCACAAAAATAAATGAGAAACTCCACACGTTAAAATCTGTGTGACTAAAATACTCACTGCATTCAGGACTGGAAATTTATTTTATGTTACGTAAATTTGGATATAAGATTTCTAATCCCAAAGAAAACAACAAATGAGTCAGGATGCCTACAAGCAGAACTAAAAAAAAATTAAAACGAAAGGGAGAAATAATGGTTGCAAGTGATGCAGGCACTTGAGAAATAAAACATAATTCCAAGAGTCTAGGACCACTCTGAGTAGAAGCAGTCCAATATCCTGTCACAGAATCACCCTACAACAATAAATGATATTTCATGATGACCCTGAGTCAGCAGGAAAAAGTTAAATTATCAAAGGAAGAAGATATATAATGTATTTTAGATGTACTTCCCTATAAATAATCAAAATAAAATATTTTATCCCTTAGAAGAAAATGTTTCTGTGCTTGCAATTAAACTTATATGCAGGGTTACTGAAACATAAAACCAACAGAAAATAAATAGCTGGGAAGTGTACATCTTAAAAATGAAGGGCTAACAGAAGTACTTCAAGTAATTTATCTGATTACTGAGGAATCTTAAAAATGACACCATTACTACTGAACCTGAAAAACACTTGAGAGTGGACAGACACATTCAAAAACATACAGCCACTTACTTCACAAGAGAATACAAAAATTTAAACACATAAAAGGGAAGAAAAAAAAAGCAGCAGCAGCAGTCAGCCCAACTGCTATGGACATATGGCTGAGCGTGCCCTTTCTGGAGAACAAGGGAAAGCAATGACCCTACTTATTACCTAAACAGAATCAGTAACAAAGAATCCCTCTGAAAGGTTACACAAAAAACAGGTGGCAATTACTGCCTTACAAGGGAGAAAAACTATCTGGGGGAAAAAGTGGGAAGGAAAACTTTTCACCACATTCTTACACATTCTTCTGAATTTTAAATAAATTGAATATATAAAGTCCACTAATATTTATTTACTGGGCATTGTTCTTCCTTCAAGGAGCTCACATGTTTTTATATTTTTTTAAACCCCAAAACTAAATATAGTAAGGTCCAGTAACAGTATGACATCACACTTTCAGAAACCAACCTTATATAGTACAGTATAAACAATCACAGCCTGAAAATAAAAGACCTGGGTTTTCGATGAAGCTTTACTAATAACTAGATGTAAGCCTCTGAGTAAATCACTTAATCTGTCTATATCTCAGGTTTTTCATATGTAAATGATGCAATATGATCTCTAAGACGCTTTAAAGTACTTTATTAGATCTAAAACTCCATTCAACTAGGACTGTCATGCACAATTTCTATTAATATTCAATATTCTGTAGCTAGAAAGTATCAACCCTGTGACATAGTATGCATATATATACAAATGAAATTCAATCTGTTAGTTCAAAACTGGTTAAGTCCAATATAAGCATAGACACAGTCACAACAAAGAGAGAAAGGAGCTTCCTAAGTCTAAAGGGACAACCAACCCTCTTCCAATATCCAGCAAATGTGCTCAAGAGAAGATAATCTGAGAAGAGGCACACAGATAAATGATGGAAAAACTATTAAAAATCAAACATTACTTAAACATTACTTAAAACATTACTTAAAATACAAAAATCAAACATTACTTAAATACATGCTGAAATGTCAAGGTGGTATGTACTGATGTCTGCAACTTACTCTGAAATATACCAACAACAAAAAAGATGAATAGTAGATAAAACAAATGTAGCTGTTACCAACTGCAGAATCTAGGTGGTTGGTACATATGGGTGTTTGCTGTGCCACTGTTTTAGTTTTTTTATGTTTGATAATACTCATTAGAAAATGTGAGGGCTTTTTTTTTTAAGTAAATAATCTAGAAACCTTACCCGAACACAGTCACCCAAGTGTCATCAAAGTGATCTTCAGATGTCAAAGAATCTCCTTGAGTATAAAAAGGATCCAACTGGGCAGGAGATAATGTTGTCTTTCGTGGTTGACCAATGTTTGCTGGACTAAACACACTCTGCCCTATATTAGTATATTTAGTAAGTTAGTTACCAATATAAACATCTTGATTTAAAATATCAAAGCTTTAGTTTTAAATGGGAAAGTATATTAAAAGTTGGCAATTCCATAAATAATTCAAAATACACACTATAATCAAATGATAATTATATACTACCACACAATTTGAGAGGAAGTCATTAAAATTTGAGCATAATTTATCATTTTGCAAATGTTTTATTATTTATTATAAATTTGCTAAATGTTTTATTAATTTCCAGTTAAGCTTACAGCAGAAGGATCTCCAGTCAACCTCAAGGACTTCATATTCCAAACCTACCACTTTCATTATGACACCTCTGCCTTAAAAAGATTCAGTAACTCCTCATTACACACAAAACAAAATCCAAATGTCTTGGTTGTTCTCCACAATATAGTTCCAACCTTATTTTTTCAATATACCCCTAAACAGTATCTATCCTAGTTCCTAAGATGTGAACGCAGTTTTCTTTTATTGAGGTCATTTCTATCTGAAATGTCTGATTCTGTTCTTTCTTTTCTTATTCTTCAACAATAATTACCAATTAATGAGTACTTCACGTCCAACATGTCAAGCTAAACACTTTATGTGTTCATTTTATCTCAGAGGCTCTGTCCTACTGAGACCACACATTTCTGAGAAGCAGAGACTATTTCATCTTTGGAGTAGTAATAATGATTCACATACAAGAAATATTTTTTCAGCACTTAAATGTACACCAAGCATTATTCTAGGTATTAAAAATACAGTAATGAACAAGTTAGACCAAAGGGGGGGAAAATCTCTAATAGAGCTTAAATTCTAGTGGAAGAAAGACAAGTAAATACCTAGTATGTTAGAAAACAGAAAATCTTACAGGAAAAAAATAATAACAAAGAGAAAGGTGAAAAGGAACATGTATATACATAAGGGTTAATATCCAAAATATATAAGAAACTCATACAATTCAATAGCAAAAAACAAACAAAAAATCAATCCAATTAAAAATTGGGCAGAGGAACTAAACACACATTTTCCAAAGACATACAAATGGCCAACAGGTACCAAAAAAAGGTGCTCAATATCACTAATCATCAGGAAAATGCAAATCAAAACCAAAATGAGATATAACCTCATCAACATCTATCATCAAAAAAAAAAGAAAGAGATAAGTGTTGGTGATGATTTGGAGGAAAAGGAATCCTTGTGCACTGTTGGCGGGACAATAAAGTTGTTGCACACACTATGGAAAATAGTATAGAGGTTCCTCAAAAACATTAAAAACAGAGCTACCGTATGATCCAGCAATCCCACTTCTGAGCATATATCCAAAGAAAATGAAAACAGGATCTCAGACATCTGCACTCCCATATTCAATATAGCACTATTCACAAGAGCCAAGATATGGATACAATCTAAAGGTCCATTAATAGATGAATGGATAAGAAGATGTGGCACGTATATACAATGGAATGTTATTCAGCCATGAAAAAGAAGGAAGTCCTGCCATTTCCTACAGTATGGATGGATGTTGAGGGCATGATGTTCATGATGGTAAGTGAAAGAAGTCAGACAGAGAAAGACAAATACTCTATCACCTCACTTACATGTGGAATGTAAAAATGGCAGAACTCACAGAAGGAATAGACTTGTGGCTACCAGAGGCCGGAGGCTGGGGGATATGGGCAGTTGTTGGTCAAAGGGTACAAATGTCCAGTCATAAGATGAATAAGTTCTGGGGATCTAAAGTACAGCATGGTGATTACCTCTAATAATACTGTATTATATACTTAAAAGCTGCTAAGAGAGTAGATCTAAAGGTTCTCACCACAAAAAAAGAAATGGTAATTAAATGACATGATGAAAAATGTCAGCTAAGACACTGGTCATTTTGTAATATCAAAATGACCACAGTGTGTATCAAATCAACACACTGTATACTTTAAACTTACACAATGTCACAATGTCAATTATATCTCATTAACTCTACTAAATGTTAGTTTCCCTTTACTATATCCATAAATTAACCTGTGACAGAAGACTTAACATGTTACTCCAAGAATCAAATGAAACTGTAGGTAGACAAGAACTCACAAAAGTTAACTGTTTTAACAATATATAACTTTAATACTATAAATGATGCACTTGGTACAATTATTCTTTTGCATCAACAGGCACAAATATATTCAGTCAAACCTAAAATAAAAGACTTCCAGGAATGATGTCCATTCTCTTGCCTCCGAACAGTAGTAAACCGAAACTATACCCTCAACAGAATTAAAAGCCAAAGGCATCAATCAAGTAAAAACTACAATGCAACAATGTGATTCTAAATAAAGAGGAAAAATATGGTCATCTAAGGATTTCAAAATTCTTAATTCTTTATGCCATACAACTTGAATCCCTTTACTTCATCTGGAGTCAAATTCAGAGACCAGAATTAATCTAATTTAACCCATTAATGTAGTCTTTCCTTAAGGGAAAATAAAAATACATTTCAGATCACCTCAGATCTGACTAGGCTTATTAAAGAATCTATTTAATTCAGAACACTATCCTAGACCCTACTAGAAAATAAAGATGCTCAAAACTGACTGCTTATATTCAGCTGTTGAGTAACCAGGCAAAAAAGAATTTAGCAATGAGAAACAAATATTCAAATATTTTTACAATAGTAATCAAGCAAAAGAAAGTATGTAACAGTTATTAACTCTAGAGAAAACAAAAAGATGTACAAGAAGGACATGGAATCCTAGTACATTACATGGCTCAGTCTTACAGATTTATCTAATTTTAAAATTGAGTTCATGCTTAAAAGAGACAACACGAAGTAAATAACTGAAAAGAATGTCAAACTGCATACATGCTATAATACATCTAGCAATTTTTCTTTTTCCTAGCAATTCTTCTTTTCCTCATCACCACGGATGCATTTAATAGGTACAAAACATTTCTAAAATGAGGCTGATTTAAAATGAACCACCCCACTTTGACAAGTGTCTGCTAATCAACCAACTTATCAACTACCCCTTTAGGAAATAAAGAGAAGCACGCGAAAGATAAGCTTAAATAAGTTTAGTTCTTACTACAGACATGCCTTTAACACAAAAAAGATGGTAAAAGGCATTCTAGTATAAAACCTAAAGCCAATTCAAAATTTTTATGTCCTGCATTACCATTAAGAAGGTACAATTTAGGTCTGCTACATTATGTAATAACCTTCAAGCAAGAAATTAAATGGAAATCTCAAAATGAGACTACCATTATGACTTTTAAAAATAAAACAAATCAAAATTATGTCTCAAACGAATAAGCAATCTAATTTTTGCCCTGTCAACTACTCTGAAAAACATAATTACTTATACATAATCTAAAACTATTTACATAACTTTAGCATAATTGCCCCCCACCTTGTTAACGTTTCATTGCTCCACTGATTTTACTTCCTTTCAATCAGACTTCTGGTACTCACATGCAATGCTTTATAAGATGAAAATAAAGTGTGCCTAGCAAACCACATCAAATTTAACTGTAATGTGTCTCCCTTTGTAAATCACTACTCTGTCTTAAGATCAGACTGAAGTGGAGGGCAAAATAACTTATTACCCTTTATGAAAATGTCTTCAATTGAAGACCACATTCAATTATTTCAAAATAGACAACTAACCTACATGAAAATAAAAGAGATTAAAAGAGTAGGAATTTTAAACAGACACATGGCATATGAAACTTGGGAGAAAAAGAGGTTCCTGGCAGTGTTGTTACCTTCTAACCATGAAACAACGTAGCACAATGTATAATAAAGAATTTGGCCTCAGCCCAGAGAGATGTCTGGCCTTTGTCAGGTTCCTGGGAGACAACCTCTAAACCCTAGGAATTTCCCCAGCGACAGGAGTGTTTTTGTTACTCGTGGCAGGCCCCTCAACCTCAAGAGCACCTGATAGTTTATGATAACAAGGTGACTCCTGGTGAGGGTAGGTCACGCCATAAAGACCAACCATGAAGACCATCCATGTTATAAAAAAGGTCACCTCTGGGCAGAAGGGATGGAGACTGAGTTTAGCCACTTGATCAGTGATTCAATCAGTCATTTGTATGTAATGAAACACCAATGAAAACTCAGGACATGGAGGCTCCAGTAAGCTCCCTACTAGCCAATACTCTGTGTAGTGCCATATATCAATGCCAGGAGGGTAACATGTCACGGAAGTTCTTGTTTTCAGCCTCTGCATCTCTTTCTTTAGGTGGTTCTAATTTGTCTGCTTTCTCTATAATAAAACTGTAACCGTAAGTATAGCACTTTCAGTGGGTCCTGAGTCTTTCCAGTGAATTATCCAACCTTAGAGTGGGCTTGGGAAAGCTTGAATTTGCAGCCAGCAGGTCTGAAGTGAGGGTGGTCCTGGGGACCCCCAAACTTGCAGCTGGCACCTGAAGAGAGAGCAATCTTGTAGGTACTGTTTCCTTAGACTCTTCAGTTTGACAAAGTCTTTGTACCCAGAATAATATTGAACAATGAATACAAGAATAACCAAAACAATATGGCGAACTGAACACTTGTATTCATCTCTAATCCCTGTCAGACACCTAATGACAGTCAATCTAGAAAGTCCCAGGTTTTGGAGAACACAGAAACTGTGAAAGGTGTGAAAGAGGCTCCTCGTTGAAATTAAGGAAAACTAGTTTAAGAGTGTATAATACGGGATGAAATGGCAAGCCCTTCCTCATCTTACCCAGCCACCCCACCACCAAGAGACCAAGGTTTTAGTCCCTGAGGAAAAGGAATCTCAGTGGCTCAGGACTCAGTGGGTCCAGTCACAGTGGAGAAAAACTATGTAAAAGAATAAGTAAAAATCTGCATATTGAAAAGAAGACTTCTAGGGTATGGAAAAAAGGGAACCCTCCTACACTGTTGGCGGGAATGTAAACTGGTACAGCCACTATGGAGAAAAGTATGAAGGTTCCTTAAAAAACTAAAATTAGAGTTACCATATGACCCAGCAATTCCACCCTTAGGCATATATCCAGAGAAAAACAGAATTCAAAAGGATGCATGCACCCCAATGTTCCTTGCACCACTATTTACAATAGCCAAGACATGGAAGCAACCTAAATGCCCATTGACAGAGGAATGGATAAAAAAGATGTGGTACATATATACAATGGAATATTACGCAGCCATGAAAAGGAATGAAATAGTGCCATTTACAGAGACATGGATGGACCCAGAGATTGTCATACAGAGTGAAGTCAGAAAGAGAAAAACAAATATTGTATAATATCACTTACATTTACATTTATATTTACAATCTAGAAAAGTGGTATAGATGAACTTATTTGCAAAGCAGAAATAGAGTCACAGATATAGAGAACAAACTTATGGTTACCAAGGGGAGAATGGTATGAATTGGAAGATTGGGATTGACATATACACACTACTATGTATAAAATAGATAACTAATGAGAACCTACTGTATAGCACAGGGAACTCTACTCAATGCTCTGTGGTGACCTAAATGGGAATGAAATCTAAAAAAGAGTGGATATATGTATATGTATAAGTGATTCACTTTGCTGCACAGCAGAAACTAACACAATATTGTAAAGCAACTATACTTCAATAAAGATCAAAAATTTTTTAAATTAAAAAAAAAAAGAAAAGAAGACTTCTCCCTTTCCATATTCAGAACACCAGCTTAGACATTAAGACTGAATATTACAGAATTCTTCTTTGGGAAACTTAAGAGAAAGATCTATATATGCTAAAATCAGAGATTTTTCCAAACAAAAATCTACCTAACTGTCCAATCCTCCTACAGTGAAGCCCAAAAAGAGACAAAACAGCCTCTCTCCACCAATGTCCCCCTTCCTACCATTGTTAATACACACACACACGGATTCCAAGTAGCTTTTTAGTGCCTCATTTCACCAAGAAAGGCAGAAGAGGTGAAAAAAACAAAAAGAGAGGAAAAAAAAAAGAACTAGAAGGAAACAGACAATATGAGCAGGAATAAAGGACCAACATGTACCTCACTGATAAGTTATTTTACCCATGAAACAAGAAAAGGATACTACATTTTAAGTACATTAAGAGAGCAACAAAAAAAAAAGGTTACTGGAAATTAAAATAAAATAAAAAATTATTAGATGTGTTGGAAATTGAGATTGTGGACATCTTTCAGAAAGTAGAATACAAATATAAAACACACTCTCGCAGAGAAAAAGTAGAAATTTAGAAATCTCTGCAGTGCTCACAAACAGAAGAAATTCCAGAAAAAGGGAACAGACAAAACAGAGGGAAAGCTATTATCAAATACAGGGAAGTTTCCCAGAACTCAGGGTAAGTGTCTTGATTTAAAGGATCCACCAATTCCCCAGAAAAATAAATGGAAGCCCCAGACCAAGGCACATTTGTGAAACTGAAAACACTAACCCTACAGAGATCTTAAATTTTTTGAAACCAATCCCCATACAACAACTCAGGAATCATCACTACAAATGACTTCTGCAGAACACTAGAAGCTAGAAGGCAAAGAAATAATGCCTCCAAAATTCCAACCTAGAATTCTATACTTGGTTAAACTACCAATCCATTTTAAAGGAGATAAAAAGCATTTCAAACTTAAGGTCTTAAATTTAATTTCCCATGCAAGCTTTCTTAGAAAGCTACTCATATATTTCTTCACCAAAATTAGGAAATAAACTAAGAAGAAAACATGTTAACTAGGAAAAATAGCTTAACTCTAGAAACTTGCTAAGGCAAGTCCTAAGATGATAGCTGTACATCATGCTGATATAGGAAACAGCCAAAAAAGAAGCTGAGAATGAGAAGTTCTCAGTTTAAAACAAAACAAAGATGTGTTTGAAACTATGAGCATTTTTAAAAAGATATATATGTATCATAGCCGCAGAATATTTGCTTAAAATATGAGCAAATGGCACACAGAAAAATTAGACAAATGGAAAAAAGAAACAATTATTAACTAACAAAAAATTAACATTTTACAGGAAGAATAAATTATAGTAATACTACTTGGTGCAAAACTAAACAGTGCTTACATAATCATAATAATACACTGACAAAGGAATAAAGTTTGATATATTTTAATTATATTCAGATAAGGTAATTAAAGATAATTATATCTTATCTCCCCTACATTAAGATAAATATAGCAATACTAAAAATGAAAATAAAGGGCTTCCCTGGTGGCACAGTGGTTGAGAGTCCACCTGCCGATGCAGGGGACACAGGTTCGTGCCCTGGTCCAGGAAGGCATGCCGCGGAGCGGCTGGGCCCGTGAGCCATGGCTGCTGAGCCTGTGCGTCCGGAGCCTGTGCTCCGCAACGGAAGAGGCCACAACAATGAGAGGCCCACGTACTGCAAGAAAAAAAAAAAAGAAAAGAAAAAATTAGCAATAGGACTTCCCTGGTGGCTCAGTGGTTAAGAATCCGCCTGCCAATGCAAGGGACACAGGTTTGAGCCCTGGTCTGGGAAGATCCCACATGCCACAGAGCCACTAAGCCCATGTGCCACAACTACTGAGCCTGCACTCTAGAGCCTGTGAGCCACAACTACTGAGCCCACATGCCACAACTACTGTAGTTCACGTGCCTAGAGCCCGTGCTCTGCAACAAGAGAAGCCACCGCAATGAGAAGACTTCGCACCACAATGAAGAGTTGCCCCCGATCACCACAACTAGAGAAAGCCCACGTGCAGCAACAAAGACCCAACGCAGCCAAAAATAAATAATTTTTTTAAAAAAACACCAAAAAAAAAAGAATTAGCAATATAATCATATACAGCTAAGTAATGGCCCTCCAAGATGACTACATCCTAATCCCTGGAACCTATGAATGTTACCTTATATAGCAAAAGAGATTTTGCATTTATGATTAAGGATCTTGAGATGGGAAGATTAACCAGGATTATTCAGGTGGACCCCCAAGATATCCACTACTGTCCTTACAAGAGAGGTGATATGATGATGGGAAAGAGACTAGAGTGATACAATATACTTTGAAGATGAAAGAAGGGGCCACAAACCAAAGAATATAGGTAGCCACTAGGAACTGGAAAAAAACAAAACAAAAATCAGCAGGGAAATGGATTCTCTCTAGGGCCTCCAGAAAACCAGTCTTACCAACACCTGACTTTAGCCCAGTGAAATTGATTTTGGACTTCTGACTTCTAGAACTATAAGAGAATAAATCCGAGTTGTTTTAAGCCACTAAATTCATGGTAATTATGTCACAGTGCTAACAGAAAGCTAATACAGCATCTCATTTAGTTAAGTGGAGGTAAATTCCAAAAGGAAGAGCTCTAAGATCTGGACTGGCTAGTTGTGAGGAATAAAGCTAAAGACTGCTGCATTTCATTATAAGTATTTAAGTACTATTTGACTTTTTTAAACAATCTGCATTTATTCTTTTGACTAAAATATAAAATACTATCCCACCAAAATTAGAGACCAATAAATGGCACTATGGCTAGTCTGGCATGAAACTAAATAAATTTTGGTGACTAATTTTAAAAACTTTATCTGGTAGGCAGAAAATGGTCCCCCAAAGATGTCCATGTCCTAATACCCAGAAGCTGTGAATATGTTATATTACATGGTAAAGAAGAATTAAGGATGCTATGGAATTAAGATTGCTAATCATCTCATCTTAAACAAGAAGATTATGCTGGATTAACAGAGTGAACCCAACACAATCACAAGGATCCATAAATGGGGAGGGAAAAGAATGATGTGAAATAAAGACTCAACTAGCCATCGCAGGCATTGAAGATGGTAGGGAGCCAGGAGCCAAGAAATATGGGCAGCTTCTAGAAGCTGGAAAACAGGAAAAAACTCCAAGATTCTCCCCTAGAGCCTCCAGAAAAGAATGAAGCGCTACTAATACCTTGATTTTAGCCCACTGAAACCCATTCCAGACTTCTGACTTCCAGAATTTTAAGATAATAAATTTGACTTGTTTTAAGCCACTATAATCTGTGATAATTTGTTTCAGCAGCAATAAGAAACCAATATGATCTAGATTAAGGCTAGTGGTGACTCAATATTATCAAAGAAAAACTACGCAATGCCAAGATGGACACAAATATTCCAATCATCATTTGGTTTTGGGATGTCATTGCCTCAAAACACAATATACATACATGAGTTTCCTCTGTTGTGACAAACTACCACAAACTGAGTGGCTTAAAACAATAGAAATTTATTCTCCCACAGTTCTGGAGGCCAGAAGTACAAGAATAAGTTTTCAGCAGAGTCAAACGCCTGTTGAAGGCACTAAGAAATAATTCACTACTGGCCCCTGTAGCTTCTGGTGACACTGGTAAGTTTTAGTGTTCCTTGGCTTATGGCTACACCACCAAAGTTTGCCTCACTTCATGTGACCTTCTCCTCTGTGTCTTTCCTGTTCATGTCAAATTTCCCTGTGCCTCTAAGAACACTTGTGATTGGATTTAGGGCCCATCCAGGTAATTACCAGGATTATCTTCCCCTCTTTTCCTCTCTCCTTAACTCACTAAACTGTCCTTGAGAGCTACCCCTCTCAAGATCCTTAACTTAATCATGTTTTGGCCGCATAAGCAATATTCAAGGTTCCAGGAGTTAGAATGTGAACATATCATTTTGGGGCCACCATTCAACTCACAACTTATATCCATCAATCTGTTCAGTCAACCAACATTTACTGAGGTCCCTTTATATCCAGCTCTGTCACAGGTAAACAATGAAGATATACAGAAGGAATCTCTGCCCTTTAGCTCATACCCAGTAATGGAGAAAGATAAGAACCTAGCAGAGAGAGCTTTATAGGAGCACATACAAGGAACAGCTAACCGAGATCAGAAAAAGAAGTGTCAGGGAAAGTTTCCTCACAGATAAATTAGTCCTTTATCCGCCTTCTGGGAACGCTAACAGAATTCTGAGTTCCTGGCATCAACAAAAGCAGCCAAAAACTGCTATAATCTAAATATCACACTTACCCCATTAATAATATGCTAACACAAATAAGGATTCTAGTTCAGTACATATAAGTGGTATACCACCTGAGAAGAGAGCTGATAGATAAATGAAAGAACTTCTCAAGAAAAAAAAAATTTTAATTAAAAATAAGATGGACCTTCAAGATGGCAGAGGAGTAAGACATGGAGATCACCTTCCACCCCACAAATACATCAGAAATACACCTACATGTGGAACAACTCCTACAGAACACCTACTGAATGCTGGCAGAAGACCTTAGACCTCCCAAAAGGCAAGAAACTCCCCACGTAGCTGGGTAGGGCAAAAGAAAAAAGAAAAAACAGAGACAAAAGAATAGGGATGGGGGCTTCCCTGGTGGCGCAGTGGTTGAGAGTTTGCCTGCCGATGCAGGGGACACGGGTTCGTGCCCCGGTCTGGGAAGATCCCACGTGCCGCGGAGCGGCTGGGCCAGTGAGCCGTGGCCGCTGAGCCTGCGCGTCCGGAGCCTGTGCTCCGCAATGGGAGAGGCCACAACAGTGAGAGGCCCACATACCGCAAAAAAAAAAAAAAAAAAAAAAAAAAGAATAGGGATGGAACCTGCAGCTTGGGGAGGGGGCTGTAAAGGAGGAAAAGTTTCCACACACTAGGAAGCTCCTTCACTGGTGGAGACTGCGGGGGAGGGGAGCTTCAGAGCCACGGAGGAGAACGCAGCAACAGGGGTGCAGAGGGCAAAGTGGAGAGGTTCTCACACAGAAGATCGGTGCGGACCAGGCTGAGAGGCTTGTCTGCTCACCAGCCAGGGTGGGTGGGGGCTAGGAACTGAGCCTCGGGCTTGGGAGGTCAGATCCCAGGGAGAGGACTGCAGTTGACTGCATGAACACAGCCTGAAGGGGGCCAGTGAGCCACAGCTAGCCAGGAAGGAGTGGGGGCGGGGGGGAAGTCTGGAATTGCCTAAGAGGCAAAAGACCATTGTTATGGAGTGTGCAAGGAGACGGGATTCAGAGCACCGCCTAAACGAGCTCCAGAAACTGCATGAGCCGCAGCTATCAGAGCAGACACCAGAGACGGGCATGAAATGCTAACGCTGCTGCTGCCGCCACCAAGAAGCCTGTGTGCAAGCGCAGGTCACTACCCACACCCGCTCCGGAGCCTGTGCAGCCCACCACTACCAGGGTCCCATGATCCAGGGACAACTTCCCTGGGAGAACACACAGCGCGCCTCAGGCTGCGGCAATGTCACGGCCTCTGTCACTAACTACCTTACCCATACACCCCCCCCCACCCCGGCCTGAATGAGCAAGAGCCCCCTAATCAGCCCCTGCTTTAACCCTGTCCTGTCTGAGCAGGAACAGAAGCCTGAAGGCAACCTACACGCAGCACTGGGGCGAAAATCAAAGCTGAAGCCCAGGAGCTGTGCATACAAGAAGAGAAAGGGAAATTTCTCCCAGCAGCCTCAGGAGCAGCAGATTAAATCCCCACAATCAACTTGAGGTACCCTGCGTCTGGGGAATACCTGAAGAGGCAACGAATCAACCCAAAATTGAGGTGGTGGACTTTGGGAGCAGCTGTACCCTTGGGGTTTGCTGCCTGCGACTGACTTGTTCCTAATTTTTATGTTTATTTAGTATAGTTTTTACTTCTTGTTACCATTCGTAGATTTGTTTATTGCTTTGGTTGCTCTCTTCTTTTTTTAATTACTTTTTTATTTTAATACTTTTTAAAAATGTTTTTACTTTAATTACTTTATTTTATTTATTTATGCATTTATTTTCTTTCTCTTTTTCTCCCTTTTCTTCTGAGCCATGCGGCTGACAGGGCCTTGGTGCTCCAGCCTGGTGTCAGGCCTGAGCCTCTGAGGTAGGAGAGCCAAGTTCAGGATACTGGACCACCAGAGACCTCTGGGCCCCAGTAATATCAATCAGTAAGAGCTCTCCCAGAGATCTCCGTCTCAACACTAAGACCCAGCTCCACCCAATGGCCAGCAAGCTCCAGTGCTGGAGACCACATGCCAAACAACTAGCAAGACAGGAACACAACCCCCCACCCATTAGCAGAGAGGCTGCCTAAAATCATAATAAGGTCACAGACATCCCAAAACACACCACCGGACGCAGTCCTGCCCACCAGAAAGACAATATACAGCCCCACCCACCAGAACACAAGCACCAGTCCCCTCCACCAGGAAGTCTACACAAGCCACTGAACCAATCTTACCCACTGGGGGCAGACACCTGAAACGACAAGAACTATGAACGTACAGCCTGCAAAATGGAGACCACAAGCACAGTAAGTTAAGCAAAATGGGAAGACAGAGAAATGTTCAGCAGATGAAGGAGCAAGGTAAAAACCCACCAGACCAAACAAATAAACAGGCAATTGTCAGTCTACCTAGAAAAGAATTCAGAGTAATGATAGAAAAGATGATCCAAAATCTTGGAAACAGAATGGAGAAATTACAAGAAACGTTTTAACAAGGACCTAGAAGAAATAAAGAGCAAACGAACAATGATGAACAACACAATAAATGAAATTTAAAATTCTCTAGAAGGAATCAATAGCAGAATAACTGAGGCGGAAGAACAGATAAGTGACCTGGAAGATAAAATAGTGGAAATAACTACAGCAGAGCAGAATAAAGAAAAAAGAATGAAAAGAACTAAGGACAGTCTCAGAGACCTCTGGGACAACATTAAACGCACCAACATTTGAATTATATGGGTCCCAGAAGAAGAAGAGAAAAAGAAAGGGACTGAGAAAATATTTGAAGAGATTATATTTGAAAACTTCCCTAACGTGGGAAAGGAAATAGTCAATCAACTCCAGGAAGTGCAGAGTTCCATACAGGATAAATCCAAGGAGAAACCTGCCAAGACACATATTATTCAAACTATCAAAAATGAAATACAAAGAAAAAATACTAAAAGCAGCAAGGGAAAAGCAACAAATAACATACAAGGGAATCCCCATAAGGTTAACAGCTGCTCTTTCAGCAGAAACTCTGCAAGCCATAAGGGAGTGGCAGGACACATTTAAAGTGATGAAAGGGAAAAAACTACAACCAAGATTACTCTACCCAGCAAGGATCTCTTTCAGATTAGATGGAGAAATTAAAACATTTACAGACAAGCAAAAGCTAAGAGAATTCAGCACCACCACACCAGCTTTACAAAAAATGTTAAAGAAACTTCTCTAGACAGGAAACACAAGAGAAGGAAAAGACCTACAATAACAAACCCAAAACAATTTAAAAAATGGGAATAGGAACATACATATCGATAATTACCTTAAATGTAAATGGATTAAATGCTCCAACCAAAAGACATAGACTGGCTGAATGGATACAAAAACAAGACCCATATATACGCTGTCTACAGGAGACCCACTTCAGACCTAGGGGCACAGAAAGACTAAAAGTGAAGGAATGGAAAAAATTATTCCATGCAAATGGAGATCAAAACGAAGCTGGAGTAGCAATTCTCATATTAGACAAAATAGACTTTACAATAAAGACCACTACAAGAGACAAAGAAGGGCACTACATAATGACCAAAGGATCAATCCAAGAAGAAGATATTGTAATTGTAAATATTTATGCACCCAACATAGGAGCACCACAATACATAAGGCAAATGCTAACAGCCATAAAAGGGGAAATCAACAGTAACACTATCATAGTAGGGGACTTTAAACACCCCACTTTCACCAATGGACAGATCATCCAAAATGAAAATAAATAAGGAAACACAAGCTTTAAATAACACATTAAACAAGATGGACTTAATTGATATTTATAGGACATTCCATCCAAAAACAATAGAATACACTTTCTTCTCAAGTGCTCATGGAACATTCTCCAGGATAGATCATATCTTGGGTCACAAATCAAGCCTAGGTAAATTCAAGAAAATTGAAATCGTATCAAGTATCTTTTCCGACCACAATGCTATGAGACTAGATATCAATTACAGGAAACAAATTGTAAAAGATACAAACTCATGAAGACTAAACAATACACTACTAAATAACCAAGAGATCACTGAAGAAATCGAAGAGGAAATCAAAAAATACCTAGAAACAAATGACAATGAAAACACGATGACCCAAAACCTATGGGATGCAGCAAAAGCAGTTCTACAAGGGAAGTTTACAGCAATACAATCCTACCTCAAGAAACAAACATCTCAAATAAACAACCTAACCTTACACTTACAGCAATTAGAGAAAGAAGAACAAAAAAACCCCAAAGTCAGCAGGAGGAAAGAAATCATAAAGATCAGATCAGAAATAAATGAAAAAGAAATGAAGGAAACCACAGCAAAGATCAATAAAACTAAAAGCTGGTTCTTTGAGAAGATACACTAAATTGCTAAACCATCAGCCAGACTCATCAAGAAAAAAAAAAAAAGACTCAAATAGATTCAACAGAATTAGAAATGAAAAAGTAAAAGTAACAACTGAAACTGCAGAAATACAAAGGATCTTGAGAGATTACAAGCAACTATATGCCAATAAAATGGACAACCTGGAAGAAATGGACAAATTCTTAGAAAAGCACAACCTTCCGAGACTGAACCTGGAAGAAATAGAAAATATAAACAGACCAATCACAAGCACTGAAATAGAAAGTGATTAAAAATCTTCCAACAAACAAAAGCCCAGGACCAGATGGCTTCACAGGCAAATTCTATCACACATTTAGAGAAGAGCTAACACTTATCCTTCTGAAATTCTTAAAAAATATAGCAGAAGGAGGAACACTACCAAACGCATTCTATGAGGCCACCATCACCCTGATACCAAAACCACCACAGGGTAATATCACTGATGAACATAGATGCAAAAATCCTCAACAAAATACTAGCAAACAGAATCCAACAGCACTTTAAAAAGATCATACACCTTGATCAAGTAGAGTTTATCCTAGGAATGCAAGCATTCTTCAATATATATAAATCCATCAATGTGATATACCATATTAACAAACTGAAAGATAAAAACCATATGATAATCTCAATAGATGCAGAAAAAGCTTCTGACAAAATTCAACACCCATTTATGATAAAAAACTCTCCAGAAACTAGGCACATAGAGTACTTACCTCAACATAATAAAGGCCATATATGACAGACCCACAGCCAGCATGGTTCTCAATGGTGAAAAACTGAAACCATTTCCTCTAAAATCAGGAACAAGACAAGGATGTCCACTCTCACCCCTATTATTCAACATAGTTTTGGAAGTTTTAGCCACAGCAATCAGCAATCATAAAAGGAGTCCAAATCAGAAAAGAAGTAAAGCTGTCACTGTTTGCACATGACATGATACTATACATAGAGAATCCTAAAGATGCTACTAGAAAACTACTAGAGCTAATCCATGAATTTGGTAAAGTTGCAGGATACAAAATCAATGCACAGAAATCTCTTACATTCCTATACACTAATGATGAAAAATCTGAAAGAGAAATTAAGGAAACACTCCCATTTACCATTGCAAGAAAAAGAGTAAAATACCTAGGACTAACCCTACCTAAGGAGACAAAAGACCTGTATGCAGAAATCTGTTAAGACACTGATGAAAGAAATTAAAGATGATACAAACAGATGGAGATATATACCATGTTCTTGGATTAGAAGAATCAACATTGTGAAAATGACTATACTACCCAAAGCAATCTACAGATTCAAGGCAATCCCTATCAAATTACCAATGGCATTTTTTACAGAACTGGAACAAAAAATTTGTATGGAAACACAAAAGACCCCGAATAGCCAAAGCAATCTTGCGAAAGAAAAACGGAGCTGGAGGAATCAGGTTCCCTGACTTCAGACTATACTACAAAGCTACAGTAATCAAGCTGTATGGTACTAGCACAAAAACAGATATACAGATCAATGGAACAGGACAGAAAGCCCAGAGATAAACCCACACACACATGGTCACCTTATCTTTGATAAAGGAGGCAAGAATATACAATGGAGAAAAGACAGCCTCTTCAATAAGTGGTGCTGGGAAAACTGAACAGCTACATGTAAAAGAAAGAAATTGGAACACTCTCTAACACCATACACAAAAATAAACTCAAAATGGATTAAAGACCTAAATGTAAGGCCAGACACATAAAACTCTTAGAGGAAAACATAGGAAGAACACTCTTTGACATAAATCACAGCAAGATACTTTTTGACCCAGCTCCTAGAGAAATGGAAATAAAAACAAAAATAAACAAATGGGACTTAATGAAACTTAAAAGCTTTTGCAGAGCAAAGGAAACCAAAAACAAGACAAAAAGACAACCCTCAGAATGGGAGAAAATATCAGCAAATGAAGCAACTGACAAAGGATTAACCTCCAAAATATACAAGCAGCTCATGAAGCTCAATATCAAAAAAACAAACAACCCAGTCCAAAGATGGGCAGAAAATCTAAATAGACTTTTCTCCAAAGTAAATATACAGATTGTCAACAAACACATGAAAGGATGCTCAACATCACAAATCATTAGAGAAATACATATCAAAACTACAATGAGAAAAAAAAAAAACAACCTGTAAATACGGGCTTCCCTGGTGGCGCAGTGGTTGAGAGCCCGCCTGCCGATGCAGGGGACACGGGTTCGTGCCCTGGTCCGGGAAGATGCCACATGCCGCGGAGCAGCTAGGCCCGTGAGCCATGGCCGCTGAGCCTGCGCGTCTGGAGCCTGTGCTCCGCAACGGGAGAGGCCACAACAGTGAGAGACCCGCGTACCGCAAAAAAAAAAAAACAAAAACCTACAATGAGGTATCACCTCACACTGGTCAGAACGGCCATCATCAAAAAATCTGCAAACAATAAATGCCGGAGAGAGTGTGGAGAAAAGGGTACCCTCTTGCACTGTTGGTGGGAATGTAAATTGATACAGCCACTATGGAGAACAGTATGGAGGTTCCTTAAAAAACTAAAAATAGAACTACCATATGCCCCAGCAATCCCACTACTGGGCATATACCTTGAGAAAACCATAATTCAAAGAGACATGTACCACAATGTTCATTGAAGCACTATTTACAATAGCCAGGACATGGAAGCAACCTAAGTGTCCATCAACAGATGAGTGGATAAAGAAGATATGGCACATATATACGATGGAATATTGCTCAGCCATAAAAAGAAACGAAATTGAGTTATTTGTAGTGAGGTGGATGGACCTAGACTCTGTCATACAGAGTGAAGTAAGTCAGGAAGAGAAAAACAAATACCGTATGCTAACACATATATATGGAATCTAAAAAAAAAAAAGTTTTGATGAACCTAGGGGCAGGACTGGAATAGAGATGCAGACATAGAGAATGGATTTGAGGACACGGGGGTGGGGGAGGGTAAGCTGGGATGAAGTGAGAGAGTGGCATGGACATATATACACTACCAAATGTAAAATAGATAGCTAGTGGGAAGCAGCTGCATCGCACGGGGAGATCAGCTCGGTGGTTTGTGACCACCTAGAGGGGTAGGATAGGGAGGATGCAAGGGAGACACAAGAGGAAGGGATATATGTATACGTATAGCTGATTCACTTTGTTATACAGCAGAAACTAACACAACATTGTAAAGCAATTACACTCCAGTAAAGATGTTAAAAAAAAAAAACTAAAGAAAAAATAAAAATAAATTTTTTAAAATAAAAATAGGATGAAAAGTAGCATAATATTTAAATAGTAGCAGAAGAAAATTGAGGGGTGAGGATGGGGAAAGAGAGAGCAAACATTCAGTACTGTTTATCAGAGGCGATCATGGTTGAAAAAAGTTTTTGAAATTCTTTAATCTAGATTTCCCACTTTGTTATATGACCAAGGTTTTTCTACACCAGAAATAAGATTCTAAAAGAGATTTTTAACCTCACTTTCAGAATTATAAACTAACCAAAGTCACCTTTGGATACAAAGACCTAAGCATAAAATAGCAATTCATGCCATTAAATCCTGTGATGTCTCTTTATAAAAGGTGCCAATCTCAGAAAGTTAAAATTTACAAATCATACAAGAAATTTTCATTTATTTAACACTAAATATAAGAGTTTGAAATAGCTCTAGGGCTTCCCTGATGGTGCAGTGGTTGAGAATCTGCCTGACAATGCAGGGGCCACGGGTTTGAGCCCTGGTCTGGGAAGATCCCACATGCCGCGGAGCAACTAGGCCCATGAGCCACAAATACCGAGCCTGCGCGTCTGGAGCTTGTGCTCCGCAACGAGAGAGGCTGCGACAGTGAGTGGCCCCGCTCGCCACAACTAGAGAAAGCCCTCGCACAGAAACGAAGACCCAGCACAGTCAAAAATAAATAAATTAACTAATTAAATTAAATTAAAATTTAAAAAAAATAGCTCTAAGTGAAAAGTCTTCATTTTCTACCTCAATTTTCTCAACTCCCTTTTTCCATGTCTTCTTTAGGTATTGACCATGCATGACAGTACTCATGTCTATCACATCTTTTCAAAAGTATTCTTAAAAAAAAGAAAGTATTCTTTTTCACTTATGCCCCATTAAGACTTTACATAAATTCCTTAAACTCAAATAAGAAGTAGCAGTGGCTCCCAGTGGCCAATTTATGACAGTTATCTTTTCCTATCATAGTTCTTATATTTTCACATATGATTTCTAAAATTACAAAAACCTCATAGAAGTTACAGAATTAGAAAAAATAAATTAACAAAAGGAGGTTTAATCAACTTTAATCCTGTACTCTTCCACTTGACATCAATCAGAATATTACAATGCATGCTTTTCAGGCGACTAAGAGATCCTTTAAAGTATAAAATACATTACTTAACATTATGTGCTTTTGCATCTTCAATGTCTCTGGGATCACTGACTGACTCAACCGAATAGTCAATATTATAACAAATAGTCACGTAGCAAGGCATTATCACGTAACAAAGCACTGTCATCTGCCTATTTGATCAAATTAGGATTGTTAAAACCTAATTCCCCTAGAACATTTCGCCTTAAGTATGTAACTGAGACAGAGGTGACATCCTAGATTTTTCACCATTATATATATGTGGCAGACAGAAATCTAAAGACATTACCCAAATCTTCTGTCCTCTGGTTTGATTGACTGGTAATTCAATCAAACTCTAATCCAGGTATTGCTGTGAAGGGACTTTACAGACAGAATTAGGTTATTTATCAGCTGATCTTAAAAAATTACCCTGGATTATTCCAGTGAGTCCAAAGTAATCAGATGAGCTCTTAACAGCAGATGGCAGAAAAGTCAAATCAGAGATACAACAGAAGAGAGAGATCAGAGAGATTCCAATCATAGAAAAGGACTTGATCTGCCATTGCTGTCTTCATAAGGCAAGGAATGAGGGCAGCCTCTAGAAGCTGAAAACAACCTACAGGTGACAGCCAGCAAAGAAACAGAGACCTCATTCCTACAACGACATGGAACTGAATTTGGCCAACGACCTGGATGCAGATTCATTCACAGAGCTTCCAGAAAAGAACAAAGCCCTGCTAACACCTGACCTCTAAAGCAAAGAACCAAGCTGTGCCCAGACATCTGACCTTTAGAAACTATGATGTAATAAATGTGTGTTGTTTTAAGCCACTAAGTTTTTGGTAATTTGTTATGGCAACAATTTAAAACTAATACAGATTTTGGTACCAAAAGGGATGCTGCTGTAACAAATACGTAAAAGCGTGGAAATGACTTTCGAATAGGGCAATGGGTGGAGGCTGGAAGAAACTTGAGGAACATAATAGAAATAGCCTTGAACAAACCAGTAGTAGAAATCTAGACTTTAAGAACACTGCCATGATGACGCAGACTGCTTGAAGAAATCAAGATTTGGAGGATAAAAAGATCTAACTTGTCATTGGATATTACTTTTGCTACTATCTTGCCTTTAAACAGGAGTGTTTAGCACATTTCGTTTTATATAATTGTCCATTTGGTTCATTTAAACCTACTGTCTTGCTCTTGTTTCTTTTGTTCCGTCTGTTTTTGCTGTTGTTCCTCCTTTCCTTCTTTCCTGCCTTCCTTTATGTCTAAGCCACCACCATCTTTCACCTGGACTAATGCAGTAGCCAACTGTATGGTCTCCTTGCTTCCACCCTGTTCCTTATTTCAAAGTCTATTCACATCACAGGACCAATCTCATCCTATTTTTTTCCACCTTTTCTGGGTAAAGACCAACTGTTACGATGACCTACAAAGCCTTGTTGCATCAGCCCACATTACCTCTCTGACCTCATCTCCTATTACTCGCCCCCTCACTCACTCCATTTCACAGTATATACTTTATACTTGTTTGAACACCCCAGACACAATCCCACCTCAGTGCCTTTGTACTTGCTATTTCCTCTGTTTAGAAAACTTGCCCTAAATGTTTTTAAGCAAATGTTACTTTTCCTATAACTATCTGTAGTAAGCAGAATAATGCTTCCCCTCACCCCCAGATGTCCATGTCCTTATCCCTGGAACCTGGGAGTGTTACATTACATGGCAAGGAGAATTAACGTTGCAGATGTTAAGACGGCTAATCAGCTGACCTTAAAATAGGGAGATTATCCTGGATTATCCAGAAAGGCTCCAAGTATTCACAAGAGTCCTTAAAAGAGAGAGAGGGAGACTTGACTGCAGAAGAATGGTCAGAGATACAATGTTGCTGGCTTTAAAGATGGAGGAAGGGGACCACAAACAAATGTGGGCAGCCTCTAGAAGATGGAAAAGGCAGAAAACAGATTCTTCCCTAGAGCCTCCATAAATTAAGACAGCCTACCAATGCCCTGATTTTAGCCCATTGAGACCATTTCAGATTTCTCACCTCCAGAACTGTAAAACAGTACACTGAACTGTTTAAACCACTTTTAAGTTTGTGGTAATATGTTATGGCAGCAAAAGAAAACTAATACACTACCTTAGTTAATATAAGCCCTCATTCCTTACTTCCCTTTGCTGCTTAATTTTCCTCCATAAAATATATTACCTTCTAACAAACTATTTTACTTATAAATGTGAATTCTATAAATAAATGTAAGCTCCATAAAGGCAAAGATTATCTATTTTGTTCAGTTTCCCAAGGCCTGATACTTGGTTATGTGCTCAAATATTTACTGAACGAACATTTGATAGATTATAAATATATAAATATGTTAGAAGAGCTGTGCTTATGATGATGCTAACCGTGATTAAAAAAACCATTAATCTTAAAGAAAAATGAGATATAATCAGTGGCTGTTTGTAGTCAATGACATTTAGATTTATAGCTATGCACTAATATCTCTCAAAACATCTTTATTATTCAGTCTCTGTATTCTTCTTCTTCTCAATTGCAACTACTTTTTTTAAAATTAGTTTTTAACAATTCAGGAGACACTATTAAATACATATCTTTAAATTTTTTAATATTTTTCAGTAAAATATCTCATCTTATCTATAAGTTCAGAAAATAATAATATACAAATAAATATTTCCTTGCTGAAGGAAGTTATTGACATTTGAGAAAGTCTCCAAGTTTGAAATATAAAAGACAAAATTTTGGCAATGACCAACAAAGGTCTTATATTATCTTCATTCAAAGAGTAAAGAATAGTCATTGGTGTTAAGAGGCATTGCTTACCTGTTCCAGGAGTAGTTGTCATAACTCCGACAAGAGGACTCTGCATTACTGAAATGTTTGCCTATGTGAAAACAGAAGTGTTAAAGTAAAAATGCAAAGTTCTAACCATAACACAAACACAATAAGTGTTGAAAAACTACATTCAACAGACAACTGAATGTCTACCAGGTATTGGAAATGCCTATTAGCTCACAATTGAAGAGTACTCTCTAAGTTTTTTTATTTTTTTTAAGCTGAACAGTATTAATCTAAAATGCCAGACTTGTTAGCATATTATATGTTTAATATAAGAAAAATTGCATTAGATAAAAAGACATTATTTTTAGTAGACAGTAACACTGCTATTTGTTTTTAGTTCCTAAGATACAATATTTGAAATAACAGAGATAATGGTGATTCCTCAAATCATCAAGTTCACATTGAAAAATAGAAAGATGGCAAAACTATATTTCTAAATTGACATTTACAAACCATGAAATACTATAGATTCAAATCAGTCTATACAGTAAAAGACAGCATATCTCTGCCTTTACTAGTAGAAAGTAACAAAGACTAACTCCTTTAAATGTGAGAAAATTAGAGATTAAAGTAGTTAAAAGTCCTTCTATAAACAAAAACAGAAATATCTAATTCAGAATGAGAAACAGACTCTTTCTCTAGAAGTAAACATATAGAGAGAAAATTTTTTAACAGATTCTGACTAAACTAAGAAAATCTAAAATCTGGCTATTATCCAGCAACCAGACCAAATGCTGAGAGATTGTTAGGAGGGATACAAAATGCACTGTTCAATTCTTAATGATAACTTCTTTCCTGATTAGAGAGAGGTTGACCAAAGTGTCAGGTGGCAAAACTAATTTGGACTTTAATAATATTCTTACCAACTTTCAAATCAAAAACTTTCTCTACAAATTATGATCCACAAGATTTTTAAACATTTTGAACATAGCAGTAACTATAAACTACCTTTCTTTTCATGTATTATGAGAGAAGTAATAAAAACTGGCATAAACTTATAAGCCAGAGATCCTCATATCAAACTAAACATCAGATTTATCTATCAACCTTTAGAAAAATACTCCAGACCAGAATATTCTGGACATAGTTAAGTTTTGTTGTTTTTTTTTTTGGCAGTACGCGGGCCTCTCACTGCTGTGGCCTCTCCCGTTGCGGGGCACAGGCTCCGGACGCACAGGTCCAGCGGCCATGGCTCACGGGCCCAGCCGCTCCGCGGCACGTGGGATCCTCCCGGACTGGGGCACGAACCCGCGTCCCCCGCATTAGCAGGCAGACTCCCAACCACTGCGCCACCAGGGAAGCCCCATGGACATAGTTAAGTTTATAACACCACTGTCCACATATAACACAAGCCACACAAGCAGTTGTTAATTTTATAGTATGCATGTATACCTCAATTCAGTATAGGACTAGCCACATTTCAAGTGTCAACAGCCACACTTGGTGGCTAGTAGCTACTACACTCGACAGGAGGGCACGTGTAGAAGTGATGGAAAAAGAAAGTAATCTGTTTAACTCAATGAATTAATTTTGCCTTGCTTGACAAACAGGCCTAGTATGCCATGCATATCAAGCCTATAATCAAAATTTACTGAAAGATTTTTCTACTTTTCTTAAACTTGCCAAAAAATATGCTATATTTGATTTAGGGAAAGGCCATAAAATATTTCTCCAAATCAAACAGCAGAAATGTCGTTATACAAAGAACTTACCAGTTTAGCTGATACACTTTGTTTACATATCCTTCTAGGCATAATAGTAATAGGAGAGAAAACTTTTGACTATAAAAGCTACTAAACTTCCTACTTAAAAGAAAAATCCACACTACCTTTCAACTGACAATCAAGAGAAATCACAGTAGTGTGTATTAGCAGAACATTGCTCTTGTAAACACTGGCTCTAGATTCAAGATTGCTAGGTTTAAAATCTGGCTCTGCTAGACTAGCTGCCTTACCCTTGACAAATTACTTAGGCTTTCCGTGTCCTAGTTTCCTCAATGATAAAATAAAGCTCGTAAGAGCTACCTCACAGATTCACTGTGAGGATTAAATGAGACAATACGTGAGAAGTTATAAGATCAGGCCATGTGCACTGTAGGTACTTCATAAGTATTACATACTTTTTTGTGCTATCAGTACCATTAAAACAGAGAATCTCTACCTTGTATAATCTGACTGAAAATAACACCATCAGAACACCTACATCTACACCAACCAAAACTTAACATGACCATCAGAACACCTACATCTACACCAACCAAAATTTAACATCACCATCAGAACACCAACACCAGGAACACACTAAACCATCAGCTCATAAACATGCAGAAGGAAGCGTTTTCAGTAAAATAAGTAAACAGTGAACACAGCTCTAAAAGGATATTGGTCTTATATTAATAAAACCATCCCTAAAATAAAGACCTCAAATCATTACAAGGTGCCTTAGATCTGGATAAACCCTGAATCTTCACTTGTTCTTTCACAAAATTATGTATAAATATTGAACTTTTTAAACAATGAACAATTTAAATGATAATCATTTCTACACGTTTATTAAGGAGGTTGGGGGCATGGACAGGTGAATAGGCACACCTTTAAAAACCACAGAATTATCTATACGAGAAAATTATCTAAGATCTATCACATTTTTAAGTACATTTCATGATAAACACAATTTAATTAGACTCTAGGATAACTATCCCTAATGCTTATTCTGTGCAATAGAATTACACTAAAACAGACCTCAGGCAAACACTTCAAATTACTGACCCTCCCTGTAAAACCACATAAAAACATGAAATAAGGACATGTATGGTCCTGAATGAGGATATGTGTGTCACCTGTCTTCTTGAAGTTAAAGGTGTTGATCCAAGTCCTGGGCTGGAAATGTCATCATATATACTTCTAACTGGTGGAGCTCCACTTTTATCTTTATGAGCTGGTACAACTGGCTGTGGTGGTGACCCACCTAACAATGCACAAAAAATATAGACAGGTGAGAAAATAAAGAAATCCTCCATCTTTCTGGTAAGATCTTTTAAATTAATATTTTTAAAATAATGACTTAAATTCCTGTCTCCCAGCAATTCTCAGATCTTAATACACAGAAGAATCACCTGGGCATCTTGTTAAAATTCAGGTTATGTCTCAGATCATGTGAGATGGAGCCTGAGACTATGAATTTCTAACAAGCTCCCAGTGATGCCAATGTTGGTGATCCATAGACTGCACTTTGAATAAAAGGTTCCAGAATAAGTACATAGAAATTTTAGTTTTTAGTAAACACATGCAACTTTTGTTTTCTCTAGATGCTTTTCTTTTGTTTTCTCTAGATGTTAAGATGCTTAACATTTCAATACAAAATTTGATCCTATTTCTCACTTGAAAGTAGGTATTAAACAGCTCCAGTTTGTATACACTTGAATATAATCTCATAATGTGGAATTTGACTGTCAAATTCCTATTCGTGTTTCTCACAGTACAAATATATTTAAGTACATAATAAACATACAGGAAAAGGACCAACTTTGGGGGATACAAAGGGATCTTCGTTAAGTCAGAGAATCAACAATGCCAAGTAGCAAAGCCGTCCAGGCCCTCTGTAAGACTAATGTCTGAGCCTAGACAGTACGGCATAAGGTATTTAGATTAGAGCACAGGCTATAGAACAAGACTGACCTGGGCTTTAACCTCCTGCTGTCACTAACCAGTGAGCTTCAGCAAGTTCTATACTGCATTTAGCCTCAGCTTCCTCTTTTGGAGGATACTACTAACTACCCTTTAAGACTGATAAAAGAATGAAAATAACATAAAAAATGCTTAGCATACTGCCTGGCTCATAAACACTCAATATATGGTAGCTACGGTAATAAAATAATACACTTGAAATATGTAAAAAACAAAAATCTGTCCAGAATAACGTTCTTAAGTGTATCACTTCAAATATAACTTATAATTCTCCCTGATCAATCCTAAAAAAAAAAAAAAATGATAATAAACCACTTTAACTGAAATAATACCTTAAGGACAATTAAAGTAAGAAGAATTTTCATTTAAATATCTATTAAAAGGATATTAGCTCACATTTGGAATTCAATCATTTTTGTAGCTCTCACTACTCACAGTCAAAACTTCCAAGTTATCTTTTCCAATATTTGTTTGCTAAAAGAGTCCTGTAAAAGATATGTTTCATTTACATAACATTTTGTGCTGGCAACTGCAAATCACAGTTTGTGGAGTAAGTCCTTTCACTAAACACACTATAAGTGAGACTCTTAATTCACTATGACTAGAAGTAGAATTCATATTTACAGATTTTCAAATTACACTTCTTTTGACTATTTGCTATTATTACATTTAAGATGTATTATTTAAATTGAATTCAGCTGAAGTTAAACGACCATATTCCCCTCCCCCCACCCACACACACTAACATCTCCGAAACAGGGATAATTTACAAAAACTGGCAAATGTTGTTCTATCATATTTAGTGTTTTTCTTTCTTAGTGGTACTTAAAATAATGGTGAGTTTGGGTTTCCCTGGTGGCGCAGTGGTTGACAGTCCGCCTGCCGATGCAGGGGACACGGGTTCGTGCCCCGGTCCGGGAAGATCCCACATGCCGCGGAGCGGCTGGGCCCATGAGCCATGGCCGTTGAGCCTGCGTGTCGGAGCCTGTGCTCCACAACGGGAGAGGCCACAGCAGTGAGAGGCCCACGTACAGCAAAAAAAAATAAAATTAAATAAAATTTTTTAAAAATGGTGAGTTTTACAATCAATGGCATCTTAGATTGAATAAAATGTAGTATGCATATTTTTAGTGAGTGGTTCTTGGAATTATAGTAACTTATATTGCTTACACCTCTATTACAATAATCTTAAAATAAAAAATAGAGACACTGCTTAATTTTTTTAAATAAATGTGGTTTGAGGGTGTACATGTATTGATAGTACTATAAAACTATTTTAAGCAATTCACCTACCTGCAAGTAAAGGTGATCTCATTTCCATTACTCCTACTGAAGGGCCACTAATTGATCGAGGTTGTGGAGTCACTGGAGCTGGCAAATCCCCCATTAAAAATCCAGGTAGGAACTGGGCATTAACCCCTGGCTTTGGAGACGTGGGTGAACCCAGCATCATTGGTTCAGATCCTAAATGAATCAGAAAATAAAATAACACAAAGAAAGGACTTTAATGTAACAATATCTAACAAAAAGATGCAAGAATCCAGCATAAACAATTTTTTTAACATCTTTATCGGGGTATAATTGCTTTACAATGGTGTGTTAGTTTCTGCTTTATAACAAAGTGAATCAGTTATACATATACATATGTTCAGCATAAACAATTTTGAGAATTTAATCAAAACTGTTAAGTATTACAGAACCATAGTTCATTTTATTATTTTAAAAACCAATAAAAATTATTTCTAGAAAAATGTGAAACATTTTGTATTAAACAAATAATATTTGACAGCTGTTTTTGTTTACTTCATAGATTTAAGAATCAACACTTACTTTTAAATTTTAAAATTTTAGCTTATTATCTAAAAAAAAATCCCTAATACATACAGAATAACTTCTTTCCATTTCTGGATCAGCTTCTACTATGTAACAACAGAAAACAAGAACAAGGTGCACTAGTTACACAAAGTCTAAGCAAATCAAACACAATAGGTTTAGCATGCTGTATGTCCCGTTTTTCTTTCCCCATATACAACTGTCAGTCATTTTTGTAATAAAAGTGTAATCATGCACACATTAAAGCACATATGAAATAATGTGATGATAAGCACACCAATTAAGAATTATATTGAAAAGATTTGGAAAGGTTATGTTTTGGGTCATTTTTAAAACCATTCATTTTAAAGTTAAGAATAACCAATAAAAGTCTCCCCAACATAAAACCAACTTAAGAACTGATACTTCACAATCATCAATTCAAAATTATTTTTCACAATTTATAGGGTAGGTATTATTATTATTCCAACTATGAAAAAATAAGGAAGCTATAACTTCCTCTAATTTCAGAACAAAATAGCCCAGTAAGGAAAACATGGGCTCTGGAGTCAAGAGACCTCGGTTCCAGTCTCAGCAAAATGGACATAACTGTAGTACCCACCCACAGAGCTTTGATTAGACTTACAGCAAGTAAAGCACTTATCTCAAGTGCCTAACATACAGTAAGTATTCACCAAATATTAGTTATTATTATTCTAATAGTATCTTACAATAGCCAAAACTGAGGAACTGATGTGTATATGCAGAATTTGCAATTTCTGCTTATGAAAATTTAATTTTTCAACTATCTGACAAGCCTGAATGTGATTCATGGTACTCAGAAAGGTCAAACATTTGGTATGTTATTTATATTACCTTTATTAACTATTCCTTAACTTCTAAACAGCCTCAAAAATGTGTTTCTTGCTATCCAAATGCTGTCAATTATTTATTCTTCGTCTTATTTCTAATCATAGTAGACCTAGATATTAACAATGCAAACACATAAAAAAGGAAAAGGGAAAAGAAATTCAGGAAAAGAATAAAGCAAATACTGAAATAAGGTGTGAAGAGCTATACTACATTGTAATTACTTCAAAGTGCTAGTTACAATGTTACCACAGTACTATTACATATTTCCAAAGAACATACCACTAAAATCAAACCAAAAGACTAAACAAAAGCATATTATGAACATATATTTATAAACCCATAGTAATAAATGTATTACAAAGCTTTAGGTACCACCAACTACGTTCACTCTCCCAGCCCCAAAAGAAAAAAAATACATATATGTTAAGTATAGAAATAATGAAGTCAAGAAAATTTCTGACACATCCTAATGTATATTGTGATACAGTAGAAAGCAGCAGAAAGCAGCCCTCCCTTTGAGGAGGGCACAAAGGGCTCTTAACTGAACTGTCACTTACCACCCAACCCTTTCACTTAGAGAGCTATACAAATGGATCTGGAAAGTCTTAAATTCCATTTCAGTCTTGTACTCCTAACATGTTAAGTACAGTGTCTTAGCTAGCATTGTTTGTTGAAGTAACCATTAGTTTTACTGTACCATTAGGTGCTGGGAAAACGTTTATTCCTCGTCTGGAATATCTGCAATATGTGGACTTGAACAATTAATACAACTAATGTCAGATTTCTGACCAGAGGTTTATTCATATTTGTAACCCAAAAAAACATACACTCCAAAATGTTTTTGTTGAGTAGAAAACTTTGGAACTGGAAATGAAAAGCTTTTTGACCTCTAAAATAATACAAGACATAATACCTAGACCAACTTTAAATGTAGCTGAGTATCTCTGTTGATATTATGCATTTAGTTTTTTATAACTAATGCTAAAACACGTTACTCTATTCTCAAAAGAAACTTATTTTGCACAAAACATGGCAAGCATTATATATCCTTCAACTCTAATAAAACTCATTCTACAGATACATATCCTGCTTGCTTGCTCTCCTTTCAAACTCATAAAGTTGTAACCGAACTTTCAAATACATCTCTATGACAATAAACGATTTATTTTCTAAGATATTCAACGGTTCTCACAAAACTCAGCAGACACACACACACAAAATCGACATCCTGCTAACTTGGCAAGATTTTCTGAAGTCAACACATCTCAACAATGCCCGCCCCCATTAAATAATGGTAATGAATTTTTTTTAAAAAATCATGACGTGACCGATTAGAGGAAAAGACCACCTACAATACTTAGTCATTTTCCCAAGATAAAGCCGGGGGAAATCGAGCGAACTCCTGGCCTCCTATTAAGGCTAATATCTCAATGGCTGCATCACCTGGTTAATTAAATGTCGCACGATTCAAGCATCCATTAAAAACTGATTTCTTCTGCAAATCCCGGGAGAAGGAAGGAATCAAACTGGAACTAGAAGCCTAGGTGACCAAACAGCGGTGAAAGGTAACCACACTCCAGGGCACTGCCCACCCAGGTGTTCACAGGTGAGTTCCTTCCCACCAACTCTTCCCCGGATCCCGGAACCTAGCATCGCGTCTACGCGATGGCGGAGTCCCAGGTATGGATAGGTCTGGCTCCGGCGTAAGGGGGCACAAAACAGCTGAGTCACCACAAGACCGCCGTTTCTTCGCCCTCCTCGGGGCCCGCATTTTCCCGGAGCCGCTTTGGTAGCGGCTGGGTGTAGACTCCTCGAGTAGGGGGCGGACTAAGAAGTTGGGTGCGAGCCAGAGGCTGCCCCTCTGAGGCTGAAATTAGAGACGAGAGCCCTATGACTACTGCCTTTCAGGCTTGCCCGCTTCCAAGATTACGGTGTGCATCGCAATGCTACGGAGGAAAAGCAGTTTTTTACTCACCTAACGTGGGCACCTGGGGTTCCACAGCAAACGCTGCCATCGCAGCAGCGGCGACACTTGGCCCCGCACCTCCCCGATTTTCAAAAATGGCGGAAATTCTCCCCACGGATAGGGGCGCGCTGCCTTATGGGGTTGCGTAACTTCCGGACATGCGCTATACCTAAGTTGTGACGCCGGAGCCGTCATTTTGGAATGGGAAAACAGTTTTTTCGGAGATGCAACATCTCCGAGAGGGTTTTTACTGGTAGGGTGATGAAACAGTGTAGAAACTGCGGTTCTGGGAATTCTTCTACTCACCTTGTGAGCCTCCTGATTTTTTGGTGCTTGAGTTTTATAGAAGCACAAGTTATTTTACTCACGATTTCATAATTAGCGTGAGTTTACCCGGTGCTCTGTCATCCGTCAGCTTTTCCAAGTACCACCTGGAAAAGTTGGCCTGAAGAAACAGATTGTGCCGCTTTCCAATGTAGATTTCCGGCCTTAGTTGCATGAACCTCAATTCTCAAAACATATTTTCTACCATCTCTATGCCATTTTTAAAAATTTTGTGTTATATAGGCACAATTTTACATTAAAGCGTTAACTCATACTTGCTGTTTTATTATATATTAATACATGCAAAAGGTATTAAATAATGAAGGCTAATAATAAACACCCGTGAAGTCACCACAGTGCAGAATCCTCTGTGTTCCTCCCTATGCCATCCCTGCTGTCCTCTTCCCCATACTTTGCTGCTTTTCTTTAGAGCGTATTCAAATATCACACACATATTCTATATATGTGTGTGTGAAAATATGTTATTTCACTATTTGCAGCAACATGGAGGGACCTGAAGATTATCATACTAAGCGAAGTAAATCAGACAAAGACAAGTATCATATGATATCGCTTATATGCGGAATCAAAAAAAATGATTAAAATGAACTTATTTAAAAGACAAACAGGCTTAGAGAACAAATTTATGGTAACCGGGGGGAAAGGGTGGTGGGGGGAGGGATAGACTGGGAATTTGGGATTGACATGTACACACTGCTATATTTAAAATAGGGAATTCCCGAGCGGTCCAGTGGTTAGGACTCTGTATTTTCACCACAGAGGGCACAGGTTCAATCCCTGGTCGGGCAATTAAGATCCCACACGCTGTGTGGGGCGGCCAAAAATAAAATAAAATAAAACAAAACAAAATAGATAACCAACAAGGACCTACTGTATAGCACAGGGAACTCTGCTCAGTACTCTGTAATAACCTAAATGGGAAAAGAATTTATACATGTATATGTATAACTGAATCACTTTGCTGTACACCTGAAACTAACACAACATTGTTAATAAACTATACTCCAATATAGAATAAAAATTAAAAAACGAACAAGAATAAATGAAAGGAAAAAATATGTTGTTTTGTTTTGCTCACTAATTTTATAAAAGTGATGTGCTACATGTATATATTCTGAGACACTCTCTGATCCATACCAGACTCATTATCCTCAAAATACCCACTCATCCTCCCTATTCCCTCCGGGATTTCCTGAAATCCCAAATCCAGCCAAGAATTGTGTAATTTCTGTGAGGCAATAATAATTCCAGCATTAAATGACAAGTTCCCAGAAATCAAAATGTAAAACCACTTACAGATAAATTGACTTTTTTTAACAGGTGTATGGGTTGAACTGTGTTCCCCCAAATATATGTTAAAGTCCTAACCTCCAATACATATGAATATGACCTTATTTGGAAATAGGGTCTTTGCAGATGTAATCAAGTTCAGATGAAGTCATACTGAATTACTACAAAATTGGTAGCTTAAACCAACACAAATTTATCTTTTATAGCTCTGGTGGCCAGAAACCTGAAATGAGTATTATAGGACTAAAATCAAGGTTTCAGCAACGCTGGTTTCTTCGGGAGGCTCCGGGGAGAATCTGTTTCCTTGCCTTTTCTAACTTCCGAAGGCTAACTATATTACTTGGCTTTTGGCCCTTTCCTCCTGCTTCAAAGCTAGTGGCATAGTATCTTCTATCTCTCTGACACTGCTTCTCTCTGCTTCTGTCATTACATGGCCTTTTTCTTCTATAGTAAAATCTCCCTCTGCCTCCCTCTTATAAGGACATTTGTAATTACATTTAGGGCCTACACAAATAATCCAGGATAATCTCCCCATTGCAATATCCAGTTGCAGTGATTAAGTTAATAATCATATCTGCAAAGTAACATTCATAGATTCCTGGGATTAGAGTGTGGATATCTTTGGAGGCTCCATTCAGCCCACCACACCCAGCAACCCGCTTTCTAGAAATAATGTACCAAAAAATGTTCATCAATGAAGGGATTTTGATATAAATTATGGTCTGGCCAAACAAAAGAATATTATGCACCTGTTAAAAAGAATAAAATGGATTTGATATGTGACTGTGTGTATTGACCTAGAAAAATCTCCATGATTGATATGAAAGAAGCAATTTGAAAACATTATACAGCATCATTTTATTTTAATTTAACAAAAAGTGTGCTTTTGGGAACAGATGCAAAGAGAAAGGCAGATGCTTGTTTAAATAAAGGAAAAACCTAGAATATATTTCTGCCAAACCATTAACAGGGAAGGTAAAATGGGAGAGGGGTTTGTAAATTAGAGGACTTAAGAAGGGCCTTCAATTTACCTTATATAATTTTTAGTGGTTGATTATAGGCGTTACTTACTATTTTTAGTATTCTTCAAATTAAAACTTTTTTTTTCCTTTAAGAAAGTCATTTTCCTTTCTTCACTTGCCTTTCAAACTTCTACTCTTTCAATTGTCTCTTTCTTTACCGAGTTATAAAGATGCCCAGTTTTCCCTATCAAAAAACCTTCCCTAGACACTGCTCTTTTTTCTAGTGACCATACACTAATTCCTCTCACATTTTCTCTTTTTCTCAGTATCTCAAAATAAGAGACTACAGACTTTAGTAGATGATCTATTTCCCTAACTTCACCATCTTATTGTTTAATTCATTACACACTGGCTCCTGTGTGAATCCTCTTCTGAAACTACTGACCCCAACTATTTTTGTCCTAATGGCTAGATTAAGCCTGTCTCCTTGACATCTGCAGTATTCAACAGCTTTGACAATCTTTTCCTCTATACAGCGTTATCCTTGTTTTTGGTGGTACTACACTTCCTGTTTCACCTCATAACTTTCTATTCTTTTTCTGGCTTTTCTATACCTGATCCTACTTCATTCTAACCTGGACACTTAATTATTAGTAGTCAAGCCTTTGTCCTCTCTCTCTTCTTCAATTCTTTATAGTCTCTCCTGGAGTCCTCATCAATTGTCACATCTATGAAAAAAGTCCCAAATATTATATGCCCCAGCTCTCTCTAAGCCAAATGATACTTTTCCAGATGCTTGATGAACAATCTACCAGCACATCAAACCTCAAAAACAAACTCATCTTATCCCTAAAATCATCCCCATTCCAGTTGTCCCTTTTTCTATTAGTCTCAGAAATCCAAAATTAAAAGCACAGTATGTTAGAGCAGAATCTAAAGTAAGATGGACCTGAATTCGAAGCCTAACTTTCCCACTTAAATCCTGTATTACTTCAATTTGTATTACATCTTTATAGATTTTATTTTGTGTAAAATAGAAACAATACCTACTTTGAAAGGTGGTTATGCTTAGTACAGTGCCTGGTCCACTTTGCTTTTCCTGGCTTCCACCTTCCCTTCCATCAAACATTCAAATACCAAATCCTATTCTTTCTCTCTCCTCAATGCCTAGACAATTGCAGTCAACTCTTAACATCTCCCTGCCTTCAGTCTCTCCCACCAAATCTAACACACCACTAGCCAATGCTCCCCTCCTTGTACACGTTAGTCAGCTGTCCAAAACCCTCACTGACTTCCTCTTCTCTACAGCAGCCCAACGCCACAAACTTCACGTGTGCAGCACATACCAACCAATAGTGTCCTCCATTACACCATATACATTCTCACCCAGGCAGCAATGGAAGAGGAAAATCAGAATCTCTTGGGGGTGGGGATGGGATGACTTCCCCAGTGGTCCAGTGATAAAGAATCCGCCTTCCAACGCAGGGGATGCAGGTTCGATCCCTGGTCGGGGAACTAAGATCCCACATGCTGCGCATGGGGCAACTGAGCTGGCGCCACAACTACTGAGCTCGTGTGCCTCAACGAGAGAGCCTGAGTGCCACAAACTACAGAGCCCAGGTGCCCTGGAGCCCGCGCGCCACAAATAGAGAAAGAAAAACCCACACACCACAACCAGATAGAAGCCCGGGCGGTGCAACCAAGAGCCCACATGCTGCAATGAAAGATCCTCCATGCCTCAATGAAGATCCCACGTGCCACAACTAAGACCGGCTGCAGCCCAAAAATTTTTTTTTTTAAAAATAAAGAATCTCTTGGGGTGGAAAGTGCTATAGACTGAGTATTTGTGTCCCCCAAAGTTCATAGGTTGGAAATCCTAACTCCCAGTATGATGTTATTTGGGGGTGGGGACCTTTGGGAAGTGGTTAGGTCATGACGGTAGAGTCCACATGAATGATATTAGTGCCCTTATAAAAAAGTTCCCATGGGCTTCCCTGGTGGCACAGTGGTTAAGAATCCGCCTGCCAATGGAGGGAACACGGGTTCAAGCCCGGATCCAGAAAGATCCCACATGCCGCGGAACAACTAACCCCGTTCACCACAACTACTGAGCTTGCACTCTAGGCCCCGTGAACCACACTACTGAGCCCGCATGCCACAACTACTGAAGCCCACGCGGCTAGAGCCCATGCTCCACAACAAGAGAAGCCACCGCAATGAGAAGCCCGTGCACCACAATGAAGAGTGGCCCCCGCTCGCCACAACTAGAGAAAGCCTGCGTGCAGCAACGAAGACCCAACGCAGCCATAAATAAATAAATTTATTAAAAAAAAAAAAAGAGTTCCCAGAAGCTCCCCATCCCCTTTGGCCATGTGAGGATATAGCAACAAGATGCTGTCTGTAAGCCGGGAAGCAGGCTCTCACCAGACACCAAATCTGCTGGTGCCTTGATCTTGAACTCCCCAGCTTCCAGAACTGTGAAGAAATAAATTTCTGTTGTTTATAAGTCCCCCAGTCTATGGTATTTCTGTTATAACAGCCCGAACAAACTGAAAGAGGAGGGTAGGAGCATCTTTTTTAGTGATTTCAATAGGTATCCTAAAAGGAATATACACTGTCACCCTGCCTTCACTAAGGGAGGTTGAGAACCATGGCTTTGAAAATAGTCTCTTCACCCTCTCACCCTAACCTTCTGCTCCAATCAATTCTCCCGTCATTCCCCCCTGCAAGCCTTCAGCCTCTTGTGAAAGATCTTCACACTGTATTCCTTGCTCACAGCAATCTCCCTGCCTAGCATCCCTTTACTTTCCACCGCAATTTGCAAATCCCTGTCCTTCTCACAAGTAGCAGCTCTCTTCCACCATGAAACTTGCCCCAGCCCTGCCAGCCCTCAATCATCATTTCATTTCAAAATGTACAACACATTTCTGCAACTCATTTGTTCCAAGATATTTGTTTTGTAAGTTTTCTTTTCAGCCCCGTTAGATGAATTTTCTTGGGGACAGGATCATAACTTTTTCTATTCTGTATTTCTATCACTTTACAATAAACCTATGTTGAAAAAGTAAATAAATGAACAAATTAATGATAAACTCTAAATTAATAATAATAAACATTGAATAAAATGTAATTATATGATATAACATATTTGATGCAATGTTGCATGTTTTCAGATGTTTAAAATAATAATTTTGCACATTAATTCTATTAGAAGGGCTTATATATATTATAAAATGAGGACCTATTTGTAGCTCTGTTTATCCTTTTTCTGGTAAAATGAGATTTTTATAACTTGGATTATCTTGACTGAGTAACATTGCATGGTACCATTTTACCTTTTTGTGTTTCTTGTTAAACTACACTCTATAGAAATATTGCACGTTCATCATACTCTTCTGTACATGAATATTATTATCTTAACCGCAATACTTGTTTTCCTACTTTCTTTTCTGAACATAGTAAATAAAATGTCACATAAAGTGGAACACCTGTTCCCTATTTCTATTCTGGATTTGTGGTTCCCTGAATGCTGCCTTCCAGTGACATATGATTCCATCAAAGTGCTATTTTTGTAGACCACTGATTTTCAAGCTTAGATGGAGAATGCTTTCACTTAACAAGGTATTGCGCAGATAATACATACAACAGAGCCACTCTGGTTGGGGAAAAATAAAAAACAGGAAAAATGCAAGCACCCCTAACTCAGTATTCTTACCCCCAAACTGTCAACTGTCGCCTCCAAGTAACCCCCTGAAACACTTGGGTAAAGTACCTAGGGCTATAGAGAGTCTAACCTGAAAATTAGCTCTGGGCTATATATATTTCAACTTTCTTCTAAACACAAAACAAATTTTTAAAAAGTGAGAAATATGTGAAATCTCAAAATTTATTTATTTTCAATATATTTGATATGTTTTCAGTCAAACCGCTGTGTATCTAGCATACATACTGAATACTCATCAACCTATTTATAAATGTCTATTAATATGCAGTATTTGTATATAAACCTAAATTCTTAAATCCCACTCCTAGACTATTTTAAAAATAAAAACAAAGAATTTTTTTAATTGAAGTGAAGAAAAACGGTATCCACCTTTGGTAAGAATTTAGAGAAAGAATAGAGTTTGTCACCTTTGTAAAGAGAGCGAGGAGAGGCGACATCTTCTCACTCTTTTTCTGATCATTTCAGCCTTTGGCAGCTGGTGTAGCATGGGCTGTCCATCACGTAGACTGTGATGTCACATAAAGCACACAGAGGAATCATGATTTCCTAGGGCCCACAGACAAGTGATCTCCAAAAGAGCTTCGTGGTGTTTAAGATGTGGGGATTGTACCCAGAAAAATACAAATCCATTATTTATATTAGCATTATCTCACTGCTCTAAGTAATGATGACCAAAGCTGTGTCTTTATAAGTTAAAATAAATAATACATTTGGGAACTTATGAGTTTTTTCTTATCATTTCATTACAATAAACAGCTGGCAGAAAGGGTGTATGAAACATCAAAAGATACATCAGTTTAGCTGACTCACTTGTTGTCTATTAATCAATTAAATGAATGGTTTTTATCACCAGTTGGAAGTAAAAAGGTAACATCAAAACTTGCATAACTTTGGGAGGGAGGGATGAATAGGCAGAACATAGTGGATTTTTAGGGAAGTGAGACTATTCTGTATGATACTATAATGGTGGATACATGTCATTATAAATTTGTTCAAACCCATAGAATGTAGAACACCGAGAGTGAATACAAATTAATGTAAACTACGGATCTGGGGTGATAATGATATTTCAGTGTAGTTTCACCACTTGTAACAAGTGCACCATTGTTGATAAAGGAAGGAGATGTTGATAAAGGAGGAGGCTAACCATGTGTGGGAGCAGAGGTTTATGGGAAATCTCTGTACCTATTGTTCAATTTTGCTATTAATGTAAAACTGCTCTAAAAAACATAACTTTCAGGTGTTATATATTATATTTTATAAGTATAAATATGTTATAAATAAAATTTTATTTTCTGCTTTTATATTTGAACTATCAGATAGGCTTAACTGGTTATTTGAAAGCCCCATGGAAGTTTCAGCAGAAAAAATGGGCAACACTGAAAAAAAATAGGATTGACTTTAGAAAAATCTTTGTCTCGGATTTTCCTTGAAATAATCTACTGAGATAAGGGAGAGCAGAAGCAGGGGAGGAGCATGATAGTTGAGGGTGTCCTTTAAACAAGAAAAGCCATGAATTGATAATTGTTGATGGCTAATTGATTATGGTATTCTTTATAATTTTGTGTATTTTGACATTTTCCATAATTAAATTCTTTTTTTCAATCAATAAGCCTAAATTCTAGGGTATTCAAAGGTCATACATTCTGTCCCAGCTTATTGGAAAAAATAAGAGTGAAAAATCAATGAAAAAATTAATCTTTCCTTACTTGATAATGTCTTCATTTAGAGAAGTAGCATTTTGCTGACGACAGGTGCAAATCTTGACTTTAAATACTTAATAGTTATATGACATTAACATCTCTAGGACTCAGTTTTTTAATCTGAATAGTGGAAATAATAGTAGCTACAATGCATTGACTTATTCACCCAGTGATATATATTATATATAAAATATATTCAATAACTGAAATTTATCCTAATGCTCCTATATGTCATTCAGCTTACTACATAGCTTTTAACAAATTAACTTGTCTTCTTCCCCAATTAATTCACCAGACAGCTCTTGCCAAGTCACCAAAGACCTCCATAAGGCTAAATCCAAGATTTTCAGCATTAGTTCACAGTAGCATTAGTTAACAGTAAACACTCTTTGAAATTCTCCCTAATTTCTTTGACTCTCTTGGTTTCCCTCCTACCTCTCTGACCATGTGGCTAAGTCTCTTTTCTTGGCTTATCCTCCCCCACCTAGCCTAGAAATGTTGTTCCCAAGGCTCAGTCGTATGATCTGGTCTTACTCTAAACTCTTTCTCTATATGATGGCATTCACATCCATTGCCCTATTGACTCTCAATTCATACCACCAACCCAAATCATTCTCTGACGTTCAAATTTATATATCCAATTGTCTATGGGACATCTCCACTTGGATATCTCAAAGTCACTTCAAAATCAAATATAAAAAGCCAAACTTGTGGTTTTAATGTAAAACCTGAATATTTATCTCAGAGAATGGCACCACCAGCTATCTAGCTTTTAAAGAATGAAATCTTGAAATGATCTTTAAAACCGCCTTACAACAGCAATCCAATCCTATGAATTCTACCTCCTAAATACCTTTCAAGTGCATCCAGTTCTTTCCACTTTTACTGCTTTAACCAAATCCCAGCTTTACCATCTGATACCTGGAATTAGCTTCCTGGTTAGTCTTACTCCCCCTCCCTAATCCACGCCCCAAAGCACAGCTAGAGTTATCCTTTAAAAATAACATTCTGAGCAAACTGCTCTCCTGCTTAAAGTCTTTCCATTTCTTCCACTGCTCTAAAAGACCAAAATCCTGAAACTGCCCACAAGCCTTTGCTTGATCTGGACTAACCACTCAGTCTCATCTGACACCATCTCACATCCTCTTGTTCACCGCTCCAGCCTCTCAGCCTTCTTCTCATTACTCCAATGTGTCATGCTCTTTCCCACCCCTGCGTCTTTACATGTGTTCTTCCCTCAGTTCTGGAAGATCTTCAACAACCCACTCCCCCATGCTTAGTTAACTCCTACTTATCTTTCAGCACTGATCTCAAACGTCACTCAAAAGTCAGGAAAGTTTTCCCTTATAACTAGACAAGGTTATGATTTGAATTATATACTTCTGTAATTTTAAAATTATTATCTATCCCCCCCTGCTTGTAAGCTTCATGAAGTCAGGTACTTGGAGGTTTTTGTTAAGGTTTTTATTAAATAAAACTTTGTTATCTTGAGATGTTTGTAGATTCACAAGAAGTAAAAAATAATGCAGAGAGATGCTATATACCCCTTACCTGGCTTTCCCCAAATGGTACCATCTTGCCAAACTATATAGTACAATGTCACAACCAGGATACTGAATATTGATACATCAAGATATGGGATAGTTCTATTTTCACAATGATCTCTCCTGTTGCCTTTTTATAACCACGCCCACTTCCCCTCTGTCGCAACCACCTTCTTAACCCCTGACAACCACTAATCTGTTCTCCATTTCTATAATTTTGTAGATACATATGTAATACAACATATCAGAATGCTGTATTAATGGAATAACACAATGTTAATATTTGGAGATTGGTTTTTTCACTCAGCATAATTTTCTGGAGTTCATCCAGGCTTTTGCAGGTATCAATAGTTCGTTCCTTTTTATTGCTGAGTAATAAATATTCCATGGTATGGATGCACCACAGTTTCGTTAAACATACCTCCATGGAAGAACATCTGGGTTGTTTCCAGTTTGGGATACTACAAATAAAACTTCTATTAATATCGATTCACAGGTTTTTGTATTAATATACATCATCTGTTTCCTGGGGAAAATGCCCAGGATTGCAGTTACTTGGTCATATGGTTGTTGAATGGTTACTTTTTAAAGAAACTGCCAAGCTGTTCTCCAGAGTGGCTGTACCATTTTAAAATCCTACCAGCAACATATAAGTGATTCAGTTTCTCCACATCCCTACCAACATTTGGTGTGGTCACAATTTTTCATTTTAACCATTCCAAGGACTTCCCTGGTGGTGCAGTGGTTAAGAATACGCCTATCAATGGGACACGGGTTTGATCTCTGGTCTGGGAAGATCCCACATGCCACAGAGTATGTGCGCCACAACTACTGAGCCTGTGCTCTAGAGCCCGCGCACCACAACTACTGAAGGCCACGCGTCCTAGAGCCCGTGTGCTGCGAATACTGAGCCCACGTGCTGCAACTATGGAAGCCCCGCACTTAGAGCCCATGCTCCACAAGACAAGCCCCCAATTGCCACAACTAGAGAAAGGTCACACGCAGCAATGAACACCCAACACAGCCAAAAAATAATAAAATATAAAATAAAATAAGGTATGGAAACAATTTTCTAAAAACAAGCAAAAAGCCCCATTCCGATAGGTATGTAGTGATATCTGGTTGTGATTTTAACTTGCACTTCTCTGATGGCTAATGATATTGAACATCTTATCCTGTGCTTATTTGCCGTATGTGTATCCTTTTCTGTAAAATATCTCTTCATGTCTTTTGTCCATTTTCTAATTAAATGGATTTTTAACTGTTGAGTTTTGAGAGGTTTTTAATATGTTCTATATACTAGTCTTTTCTTTTGGATATGTGGTTTGCAAATATTTTCTTCCACTCTGTAGCTCATCTTTTCATCCTCTCAACAAGGGCTTTCATAGAGCAGGATTTTTAATTTTGATTAAGTCCAATTTATAAATTTTTCCTTTTATGGATCACGAGTTTGGTGTCAAGTCTAAGAACTTTTTGCCTAGACCTGGAGCGCAAATATGTCCTCCTATTTTTTCTAGACGTTTTATACTTTTACATTTAAATGTATACTCCATTTTGAGTTAATTTTTGTTGAAGGTATGAGATTACATCAAGGTTCTTTTTCTTTTTTTCTTTCCCTACAGAAATACAGATGTCCAATTGCTCCAGCAGCATTTGTTGAAAGGCTATCTTTCCTCCATTGAATTGCTTTTGAACTTGTGTTAAAAATTAGAGTGTTTGCATGAGTATAGTACTGGGTTCTCTATTCTGTTCCATTGATCAATGTGTCTATCTCTCTGCCAATATTACACAGTCTTGATCACTGTAGCTGTATAATGTCTTTTAGCTATGCCATAAATACTACTATAGCTAGTACTTTATATAAAGTATACTTTATTCTTCTTTTTCAAAATTGTTGTAGCTATTCTTGTTCTTTGCCTTTCAATATACATTTTAGAATAATCTTATCTATATCTATAAAAATTCTTGCTGGAATTTTGATAGGAATTGCATTAAACTTGTATATTAACTTGGGGACAATTGACATCTTTACTATGGTGAGTTTTCAATTCACAAAGAGAGTATATTTCTCCATTTATTTAGATCTTTGATTTCTTTCATCAGCATTCTATAGTTTTGGGCATATAAGTCCTATACATGTTTTGTTACATTTACAACTAAGTATTTCTCCTCTATCACCCTCCCTCTCTCTCTCTCTCCCCACACTGGAGTGATTGTAACTAATACTGTATTTTTAATTTTGATGACCAAGTGTTCATTGCTAGTATGTAGAAAAATAATTGACTTTACTATATGTATCTGGTATCCTGCAACCTTCCTGAACTCACTTATTAATTATAGATTTTTGTAGATTCCTAGGAACTTTCTATGTAGACAATAGTGCTGTCTGCAAAAGGAACACTTTTATTTCTTCCTCTCTGATCTGTATACCTTTAATTTCCTCTTTTTGATTTATTGCTCTGGCTAGAAATTGCAGCAATATGTTGAAGAAATAGTGAGAATGCACATCCTTGCCTTGCTACCAATCTTAGCGGGAAGGCATTTAGTCCTTCACCATTAAGTATAATGTTAGCCATAGGTTTTTCTTTTTATGGCTGCTCTTTATCAAGTTGGGAACATTTTCTCTTTTTCTTATTTTTCTGGGAGTATGGTAAATGGGTGTTAAATTTTGCATAATTTACCATTTCAAATGAACTATAGAAACCTTTATGCCTTGGCTCAACATTTGAAAATCAATCAGTAAAGTCCACCATTTTATCAGGCAAAAGTAGCTATTACCCTCACCCATTTATAATATAATTGTTTCTCTACATATATTTAGAAGCATATCAGATTTTGATATAATTTTGTCTTCGACCATGAAATATAATGTAGAAACTCAAGAGGAGAAGGAAAGTTTATTGTATTCACTCATATTTTTATCATATTCTTTTTTCCTGAGATTTCTTCTTTTATCATTTTGTTTCTGTTCAGAGAAATGATTTTAAGTCAATCTTTTAGGGTAGTTCAATTGGCCAAAAATTCTTAGTTTTCCTTCATCTGAGAATGTCTTGATTTTCTCCTAATTCCTAGAGGATGTTTTTGGTGGGTATGGGATTTGAGTTTGACAGTTTTTCTCTTTCAGCTTTTGAAAAATATGATGCCATGTCCTTCTGGCCTCCATGACTTATGAAGAGAAATCTCTTGTCATTCAAATTGCTTTTCTTTTATAGCGAAGGTGTTTTCTCTGTCTCCTTTCAAGGATTTTTCTTTGCCTTTAGTTGTCAGAAGATTAATTATGATGTGTCCTGGTGTGTATTTCTTTCAGTTTATCCTACTTGAGATTCATTCAAATAGTATGTATGTAGTACTAAGCATAACCCAATGGTCCTAAGAAGCCCAATATTTATTAAGAGTTTTGTTAAGAGCATTAGTTCTAAGTCTACTTTGGGTTGCATTGTATGAGGTTCTATAAATTACAAGAGAAAATAAAATTCTAACACTAATAACAAAAAACTTTTTTGTTGTTTGGAATATCTGCATGTTCATTAACTATGAATTATATTATACAACTTAACACTTTATCATTTAAAGTAAAGATAATTCAAGGGACTATCCTATAGACTGGGGGAGGATTAGAATACTCCATGCTATAGACTGAGGGAAGACTGATACACCCTGTGCTATGGGCTAGGAGAGACCTCGTACACTCTGTGCTACAGAATCAGGAGAGGCTGGTACGTTCTGTGTTACAGGGGAAGACTAACACATCCTGTGCTATCAACATATATTTTACAAAAGCAGAGAAGTTTCCGAAGTATGTACAGAATGACTAAAACGTTTTTCCTGACCAATTTAGAATAACAAAATAATATTATTAGTATAGCACTATACAGTTTTAGAAAACACATTTTCATACAGCTCAGTTGTAGAGCCATTGATTAGGAGAGATGATATCAAGTTAACAGATAATATGGGCTTCCCTAGTAGCGCAGTGGTTGAGAGTCCGCCTGCCGATGCAGGGTACACGGGTTCGTGCCCCGGTCCGGGAAGATCCCACATGCCGTGGAGCGGCTGGGCCCGTGAGCCATGGCCGCTGAGCCTGCGCGTCCGGAGCCTGTGCTCCGCAACGGGAGAGGCCACAACAGTGAGAGGCCTGCGTACCGCAAAAAAAAAAAAAAGAAAAAGAAAAAGTTAACAGATAATAAAAGACAATGACTTTAATTGCTCCAGGTTCCTCTGACCAAAGTATTGCAATGGGAAGACCAATCGTTGACCGGTCTGAGTGGAGTTGAGCCTCAACTTGACCATGAATTTGCAATGTCAAGGAGCCATACACTTGTGGCATTTGGCCAGCTTGTTGTATTATTTGTAAACAAGGTCCACAGCTGTCCATCCTTGCTGAATGGAAAGAGATCACAGAATTGAATTCTAGTGATTTCCCAATTTCTTAACCCTACTGAAAAGGAAATTTACTTCTTAAGTAAAGTTTCAATGAATGCTTCTTTTGTCTGGAATTAATGAGAATTGTAGAATATATTAGTACTTACTGAAAAAAAAAGAGTCTTCTTGAAATACAAATAAGTGCTTAACCTATTCCAAGGATATGGACTATATAGTGAGATAATTTTATTTCTAAGCTACTCATCATTTGGAAATGTACATCAATTTTTTATTTAAATCAAGTGCCCACTACTAAGCTAGGTGCTATCACTGTAACTTCTTCAATATTTGCAACTTAATCCTATTGTAATAATAATTGCAACAACTTTCAAAGAAACAAAAAAATTTATAAACATTCAATTGCTAATTCTTTCAACTTTCTTGTGAGGACAGTTAACAGTTTACCCATACAGATACGGTCATCCAAGGACCCTATATCTTGACAGAACAGAAAAGAGTGTCAATTATTTCCTTAAATATCAGCTTGATTAATATTTTTAAAGTATAAAGGTCTTTTGGGACTTCCCTGGTGGTCCAGCGGTTAAGACTCTGTGCTTCCAATGCAGGGGGCACAGGTTCTATCCCTGGTTGGGGAACTAAGATCCCACATGCCGCGTGGTGCGGCCAAAAAGAAAAAAAAGAAGAAAGGTCTTTTGAAAATCACTTATAAAAGGAATGTGTGTGTGTGTGTGTGTGTGTGTGTGTGTGTGTGTGTGTGTAGCTTGATGAAAACCAAAAAAAATAGGCTGCACGTTGGGGAAGGAAGTTTTTAAAATATGATTTTAGGACTCTGTCTTATAACAAAAGGAATACACAATTGGTATCTGTAGACAACATTTTTTCTAGTGATTTCTAGGAAACTGTTTTCTTCAAACTTTGGGATTTATTGTTAATGTTATCATTGTAGGTAGATGCTAGTGAGGAGGAGTTTTTGTACTTCTTCTTACGGCTGCTATTTACTTCAGTAGGACCAGGAGCAGTCGTGTTGGGAGATCCTTAGAAAACTCTGCCCTTGGTCATTTGCCCATCTCTCCTAAGAAAGACCTCTGTGGTTCAGACATTTTAAAACGGGGGAAAATCTAACCAGCAGAAGACTGAGAGAGCAATGCAGATATGTCTGGTTATTACACGGTGGTGTTACTTTGAATGCAAGATCCATGGGGGCAGGGATTTTTGACTGTTTTGCTTATCATCATATCCCCAGCACCTAGCACAGTGTCTGACATGTAGTAGATGATTAATAAATAGTTGTTGCTTATTTGTGACCACCTAGAGGTGTGGGATAGGGAGGGTGGGAGGGAGAAGCAAGAGGGAGGAGATATGGGGATGTATGTATATGTATAGCTGATTCACTTTGTTATACAGCAGAAACTAACACACCATTGTAAAGCAGTTATACTCCAATAAAGATGCTAAAAAAAAAATAGTTGTTGCATAAAAAAGTAGAGTCTTCAGGGGAGCCCCTGAGTGTGAAAAAAAGTTCTTTTTATGCGTTGAAGAAATACTGAGAAAAACTGCTAATGATATTCCCAAAGCAAGATCAGTCATATTTAAGACATGCTGTTAGAGTGTCATAAAACTGAAGATAGGCAATTATTATACCAGATTTTTTAAAGGGGAAAGGGAGAATGCTATAAATTATACACAGCAAGCTGTATGCCAATCCTGGGGAAGATATAGGGAACTTTTTGTTTGTGAGCACTTATAAAAGCTTGCATTTGCTTTTATAAGAGGTAAATATAAACAAATCTCTAGCGGTGAGACATTAGCTGTCTTCATTTACCCCCCAGAGTTCATGAAGTTGCATTAGCACTAATTGCAACTATTATTAAGTAGATTCACAAATTTAGTAGAATAACTGAACTGTGGAAAGAGGGGAGTGGGAACTCCTCGCAAGCAAAGAAAGCAATTTCCTCTCCTGCTGGTATGATATACAAATGGGAAGAGTGGGTGAAAACATAAGAACAAGAGCAAATTGCACTATTCGTGTGCTTTTTTTTCAACTTTGAAGAATTCATCACTCTGTAGACAAGAAGCATTAACAAAATCAGGTCATTGTGTTTATACTTTACGTTGAACACTGTTTATATTGATAGAATTAGACTCTCAAAAAATTACCGACAACATTAGTTGCCATTTCAGCTTTTATTACATAATCTGCATGGTTGTAACATAGCTTGACCTGCTATCAGAAACACTCCACAAGGACAATTATTAAAAAATGTGACTGTAAATCATAGGCTAGACAGTCTGGGTCCCTCAGGAGAGATAAACTACACAATAACTTGGGCCAGAAAAGTTTGATATAAAAGTTTATTAACCATAATAGGATTGGAGTAATGAGGGATTGGTAAGAAAGGAAGAAGTAAACAACATAGGAATAGCAGATATAAAGAGCAACTACCACCCCTGGGGATGAGTGTTCAAGGAAGAAGACTCCCAGGGTTGAAATATAGATCTTGTTGCAGAGTGAAGCTATGGCTCACTGAATGGCAGAGATATGGAAGAACTTGCTGGAAATCCACCCTCTAGGATGCCAGGCAAAACAAAACTGTTGACAAAACTGACGCGCTGAGCCTGCGTGTCCGGAGCCTGTGCTCCGCAACGGGAGAAGCCACAACAGTGAGAGGCCCGTGTACTGCAAAAAAAAAAAAAAATTTTATACATATATATATATATATATGTATAAAATTTGGGGGATAATTAGGGATATGCAGTAAATAAAACAGGAAAGGTAGATATAAGTGTTAGGGATGGGAGCAATTTGAAATAAGGTGGTCAGGGAAGGCTTTACTAAGATAGTAAATCTCAGTTTAGTCTGAGAGTAATTCAGTATCTCTTGACTTAAACTACTAGAATATTCTATTGAATTTTCACTGCCAATTTATCCACAGTAATTCCAATTACAAGATCTGACTTTAGCTTTTCACTTCTTGAGGTGGCTGGAGGATCAAATTTCCACAGACCTTAAACTAATTTATATTCCAAAGTGTATAATTTTGTGTTTTGCCAACAGATTTGTTTAATCCAGGATTTGACAACAAATAATTGTTGTCTTTTAAAACAAATAACCTCAAAGAATTAAAGATATTAATTGGAGAAATAGTAAATTTATTATTTTTATTAAAGTATATCAATACCTAGAAATAAGGGGCACATTATAAATATGGATACAAAACAGTAAGTCAAAGTTTCACTTGAAGTAGAAAAGCTTAACTATAAGCTTTTTTAAAAGTATATCAAAGGCAATGAACCATAAATGTGTTAATCATAAAATGTCACTGTATGTATCACAAGAATATAAAACTTTAAAATCTTCTGCTTTAAATTCTTCTGCTTTAAATTCTTAAATAAGTACAGGGTGACTAAATATGTTCAGGATGATTTGGGCAGAAAAAGCAACTAGCTAAACTCACAAAATCAATTAATTAACTGTGCTACATTTCTGTTTGTTTTTTTTTTTAATGTATTGTGGTCTTGCTTATAAAGGTGTTAATTCATTGAGTTAATTCACTGGGTAAGGTTTTAAGACAATACTCTGATTTATACTTGTTACATTCCAGAATCTTTGGAGAAATTACCTTTGAAGGGGACTTTCTAAAATAGGAAAATCTATTTTAATATAGAGGCCAAAAATCCTTGAAATACTTTTTCCACTCCCTTGAAACAGATGAATATTTGAGATCTGTTTATAATATGTGAGACAGAGAATCATAATGATAAAGTTCCTTTTTATAAATAACTAGGTATGACACAGTGACATATCCATGAGAAGCCCAATAAACATGCTCCACGTATGACCCATCATTGCCTTACATAGTACCCCTAATTTAAAAGACAATTACCTTTACTGATTTATTTTACATACAGCAAACTATTATCAGTTAAGAGAAAACAAAATTGATGCTCAAAGCACTTCTGTAGATGATACAGAAGATACGTGTTTGTACTGTAACCAGATCACTACAGGAAAAAACTACGCAAACTACAGACAAAAATAATAAACTATCCATAAGGAATAAGTTCAATTTAAGGCTTCATATTCACAACATTTAATGGCTGAAAACTAAACAGCAATAACAAAGGAAAATGTATTTAAATAAATGCTTTCATGTGAATGGAAAAGGTTCACCCAGCAAACCCTCAGCAATATTGACCATAAAGACAGTATTATACACCAGTCTCATATTTAAGAGGATTCTGTCTGCCTTGTTAGGCTTCAAACAGCTCACAGAAGGTTGATTACATTTATGCTGCCTCTTAATAGAAGCAAAGTTCATAGCTTTGCATATGATGGCATCTTGTCAGGCTATAAGCAATCTTGAAACATAATTTGCATTTATCATCTCTACTTTTTGCTCCTGGCAGCATAAGAAAGCCTGCTTTCTCAAATGCACAGATGTGCTCAGTGTGCACTTTCCAAATTATGTATAGGAAAATGCTTGCTCTCTATAATGTGTAATTAAGAAGAGCTCAGGACTTTCTTAATAAAATCTAGAGGGCAATGATATTTTCTAAGTCTTGAAAGTCTACTTGAAAGCTATTAAATAAATTCTATCTTAATTATTATAATTAATTTTAAGTACATTTTGAATAATTAAAAGAATATCTTTAAGCAAATTCATAATGTACAGAGTTCAGCCTTGCTAATATGGAGACTTAATAAAAAAAAAACTAATCAAAGCCTCTGGCCAGAAATAAAATTGTAAATGATTTTGGGCTTTTTAAAAATGTATGCAAAATTTCTTACACAACCATAACTGTTCTTTCCTTAAAAATATGTTCCCTAGTAGAATACTGAACTAGAAAACAGATCATTAATCAAACCACATTTTAAAAATGATTTTTTAGTATAAAACACTTTCCCACAGATCCAAGGAGATCAGATAATTATGACGTCAGACGCAAAAACAGAATGCTAGGGACCCAGAATAAAAAGCATACAATGTAAGAGACTAATCACCTAATAAAAGAACCATAAGCTCACAATAAAGTAAGAGAGAATAGCTATACAAAAAACTTTAAAAATAAACACCGGGAATACAGTTAAATTAAAGAATCAAAATGAAAAGTGGGTACATTTTCATAAAAGGACATAAAAATCTTGTGAATATTTTAACTGCTACATAAATTTGTGTAAACCTTCAGATTTTGGTTGCCTCTTTTGGGAGGTTTAAGGTATTGTTTTTTAATCTTAAATTCTTCACAAAGAAATTTACCTCCCTCTGAAATAGTAAGTCAAGTAGCACTTCAAGTTTTTTCCTTCATGGAAACAGTTGCTGGAATAGAAAACTACCAAAAGTTTTAATCAACTAATTTAATCTTTCATGCTTTGATATAGATTTTAAATTTAAACCTTTTCTTTCTACAGAAATCAATTATTGGTAATACATTGTTATTTTCCCTTAGCAAATCAAAGAAGCATTTAATCACATATTATAATACTAAAGAAAACATGATATAATTTAAAAAATTTATTTATACCTTAACTTAGGACAACCAATTGACCTCTATTTCCACTTGAAAAAAGCATGAGAGAAGGAAGTTTCTACTAGTTTACTCTCAAAAAGGGGAAAGGTGGCTCTAGAGACCAACTCAGAAATTACAGTTGTCCATCATCAGCTAGAATGTAACTCAGGAACTGTTGTTTCTTCTAATTCCTGTATTTTGTCACACTTATTGCTTTCTTTGCCCTCTTGATATGTACGAAGCTGCTCCACAAAACCAGCATTTGGACATATGGAAGGTCTTGCATTTTTCACCAAAGAAAAAGCACTGGTAAATGAGATTTCTTCAGAATTCATTAGGAAGCCTATTATAATTGCAGCAGCCCTGGAAACTCCTGCATTACAGTGAACAAGAACCACTCCATCCTATAATAAAACCAAACAAAAATCTTCATTATTCATTTAAGAGAGACTATAATATAATCTTATACTACTTAAAATTATAAAATAAAAATATTCACTTTATTGATTTATTTGATTCAATCTATTCAATCATCAAAATACAATTCATTGTAGGGAATGAATGGGGATAATCAATCAATTAACCAACACCTTCTCTTCCCACCTCCCAGAATTGAAATGCTTTGATGATATATTTGGAATTCTGAAACTATCTTTTATTAAACTGAAGTAATCTAGTAAAGTACACATGAAAGCCTAGTAACTTAGTAGCCACAAGTCTATAAATAAGAGAAATATCACAGGAAATGTATGTGGAAATATAAATAAAACCATAATCATAAACTAAACAGAAAGCTCGAGACATTCTAGGTACACATAGAGCTCCCATGAAGAAACTAGTATCATTCCTTAGAAATCTATGGTAAAATGATCAGTAAAGAAAAAATTTTCTTCCCTTGGATATATTTTATTCTGGAGGGAAGTGACTTAAAAAATAGTTAAACTTATGAGGTAGTAAAATGATGACACAAATAGCTCACGACAATGTGAAGTGGAAAAGGTAATTAGACACCAGCAGGAGGTCAATAAATGAAAAACGTTTCAGGTAACTTGCAAATGATACTTCACAAGTGAAAAGGGACACAGTGCAAGGCCAATGCTGATGGGGGTAATATTGCATTAATAATGAATGTGATAGATCTGATGGATCAGCATTGATACAGGTTAGCTTATCTCAGGCCTTTAAAAAGTTAATGATCTAAATGAAATGTAGAGAACAGTGAGCACACCCAACAGAACCAGACATTTTAATTACTTCATTTCTTGATTCTTCTTTTCTTACAACACAAGAAAGATGGGAACAGGGAAAAGGGGAAAAAATCTTACAACTGAAAATTCTCTGCCCAAAGTACACATTAACAATGCTATGTTTATGGCTTATTGGATTATTTTACTTTTACAAGGCAGTTTTCTTAGATGCATAAATCTATTGTAAAATTCCTTTCCTAGGTCTACTGTAACAAATTTGCAAGTGTAACTCATTTCAAGAAACACAGGTGATTCACAAGAAAATTAGTTAATATTTTAAATCCTCATATCAAAAAGACAATTTCAATTGTTTATATATATTTTTTTTTCCTTTTTTTAAAAATTTCTTATTGGAGTATAATTGCTTTACAATGTTGTGTTAGTTTCTACTGCACAGCAAAGTGAATCAGCTATATGTATACACATATCCCCTCTTTTTTGGATTTCCTTCCCACTTAGGTTACCACAGAGCACTGAGTAGAGTTGCCTGTGCTATACAGTAGGTTCTCATTAGTTATCTATTTTACACATAGTATCAACAGTGTATATATTTCAATACCAATCTCCCAATTCATCCCACCCCTGCTCCCCTCCTTGGTATCCATACATTTGTTCTCTACGTCTGTCTCTATTTCTGCTTTGTAAATAAGATTGTCTATTTATATTTATGTATTTCAGAGTCATTTCCAGATATTAACTTTCTGTACAAGAAAAGCAAAATGCAAATATTCACTCTATATATACAGAATTTTTCTCACTTTGTATAATGGCTTTTTTATGAGACTTAAGACATTTTAAAATCATATTACAGTAACCAATGAAAAGTATTAATGAACTTCTTTTAACTCAAAACAAATTAGCTATTCCAAAGAAACTTGGAATCATAAGCTTAATAAGAGGTGCCTCATGTCATTTTTAATGTTTCCTGACTGTATACTAGTTATCTCTGTTATGATCCATACATACGCTTTCGAAAATGAAACTAGCTTTATTTTCAATCTTATACATGGTGCAATCAGTTTTAGCTAATGTTCAAAAATGTTAGTATTTTCTTCCCTCTTACATTCCTTATATAAACAGCTACTTTTCTGTTAGTTTCTACAACCTTTGAATTTACCTATTTACCTTTTATTATTCCTTGGGTATCATACTGCCCTTGAAAGTATTTCCAAACAAACTACTAGCTTCATATCCCCTTTCCAGAACTCAAAGTAGTGACAATTAAATCATTCATAAAGAAATCTTTTCTTTTGCACTTGCTGTTGTCCTCTGCTTGAAAGGCCTTTGCTGCTCTCTTGGTCCAGCTAACTTTGGCTTCTGTTCTAAGAAGGCTGTCTCTCTCTGCGTGAGAGGCGGGCGGGAGGAATATCCAAGCCATCTTTGTATGCCTAATACTTAGTACAATTTTGGGCACAGAGTAGGTATTCCATAAATGTTTGCTAAGCAAGCAAATTAATTTTGTTCTGCATTTCTGAGAAAACATTCTCTTAAAAGAATCAAATCACCATTCTGCTATGGGCAGATAGATAGGAATTATGTTATAGTATTTCCATTTTACGCAGTTTGCTTTGTTCTCGTGTTGTTATGAACAGCCTTTCAATTAGACTGCCAGCTCCTTAAGGGCAGCAATATACATCTCTTGTATCTTCTCCGAGTAAGTAATTCATATTTTTTGACAGATGAACTTAGTCAAGTTCAGGTCTTTTGATATATAGAAAAATATATTAAAATACTAACAGTGGTTATATCTATATGGTGGAAGTGGGTGACCTTAATTTTTACCTATCTATATTTTCCAATTTTTCTACAATGTTATAAATTACATGTTTTTAAAATCACATCTTATAAATAATAAAGTAAACATGGAATGTCAAATACACATTTTCATACTAACAAACAAAACCTTTTGCAAAAAAAAAGGGGGTCAAGTAAATATTCCTAAAAGAACTCTTGAGACTATGGAGGTTACTTTACTACTTCCCTCTCATGTGTATTTCTGTCCCTTTGGGCATAAACCTGACAAATAATGCATTAGGCAGAGATAGATGAAGGACAGAGAAACCAAACAAAACAGGGTTTTATCAGTACAGAGAGAAATGAGGAAAGACATGGGAAAATGGAAGACATTCCATCTGGCAGCTGTATGTAAAAAGACGAAAACAAACTAGGACCTAGAAAGGTAGTTTTGAAATATGCAATTCACTGAGTAATCACATTTAATAATACGTGCACATACAATAGGCAAAATCATGAAGAGATTTCTTCTAGAAAAAAATGAAGAAAATTCAAGACTTCTATTGCTAAAACTAAATATGTATTAATCTAAACAATAAAGAGTTTTCAGGGTAAGGAAATATTGGCTGAGGCTAAGATTTCAGTGAAAAACATAAGGCTTGAGAAATTAGAACATATTACAGAATTCAAATACATCTTGTAGCAGAAACATTTTATGCATCTCTTCGGATTCCTTTGATGCCATCATCTCACCCTCAGCTTGCTCCACCTCAACTACAACCTCTGTGGCTGACTGCCTATTGTGCCTTTAAGCCTATTAAGTTTTGCTTGCCTAAGAACACCTGGCTCTTCCCCGATGACAGTCTCTGCATAGGTACACCCTGAGTTCTGGATTTTCTTGCTTCTTCTGAACTTGGATGGCAAGTCACACCACAGGGCATTGGGTTTGGCTTCAAGGTGGCTGCTGAAGGGGTGGGGTGCTACAACCTGGAATTGTGAGGTTAGTAACCTCTCCATGGGTAAACTTTGACCAATGGGAAATAGAAGCTGACAGATGGCCAGGCAGATAAATTCTCTCTCTTCCCTCCCTCCCAAAATCTACTGAGGTGCAGTTTCTTTGGACTCCCTGCCTGGGGATTTCTTGGGTACCACCCTACCAAGTACCCAGCTATTTCGCTGTCAGCTCATTGTGAAGTTGTGTTCAGCAAGGTAAACACATCATCTTACATTGCTTCTCATCCTTACCTGAGTCACTTCCTTTTCTTCTCACTCTCACTGCCTAGGGATTGCACCTTGCAAGTGAAGCATCAGTTCTTAATCCTTGGCTCAGGTTCTGTTTTTTGGGAAACCCAAACTAAGGACCATTTTTCTTAACTATTACCCATTTCACTTTTTACTTGCAACATGTGCATATCTTCTAATATGAATATGAATGATGTCTACATTTTTCCTTTACCGTCTAACGTACATTCTACATCTCCTTAGGAAAGCAGCTAATACAGAAACATTGTCACTTTTATTTCTAACACTGTTAGCTGGCACACTGGAATGTGACAATCTAGAGTCTGTAAAATTTTTCACAAGAGAACAGACTGGCCGATACTAGGCTCTGAATTAGAAAATCTCCTCCTTTTCTTTCATCCAAATATCTGCTATTAAATAAGGTAGAAAAGTGTTACATTTTTCCAGTAATCTAGGGAAGGGTATCGAGAAGAGTGCCGGGCACCTAAGGCACTCAATAAATATTACTAAATGAAAGGAAGGAAGAGAGAGAGGGAAAGAGATAAGGTAGAAGGGAGATCATCAGAATTTAATTAAGTTGGATTCTATTAACTGTCATTAATTGTCAGGTGCTCCAGGACAGTTAACTTTTCTCTGTAGTGCTTCTACATTCCCATCTATTTATCTAACATAAATTTTGTAAGAATTATATACTGACTAAAAATGATGTCATTTCGAGGTATAATTATTGGTAACAGCCAGCCTAGAAGCCCTGCCTTGGATCAGTACCAAGATTGAAGTATTGTATTTTTTGTTGGTCTTCTAAAGTCAGAGAACCAATGGACAGCTTCTGATCAGCATTCTTATACAATCTCAGGAATATTAATCTTCATAAATACACTAACAGGACTAGAGCAGCCTCTATCCCACAGTCCACCTGATTACCTTGCAAAGTGGTCAGAGGGCAGGTGGTTAGAAACTATCAAAGGAAACCTGCATATTGGGTTGGCCAAAAAGTTCGTTCGGGTTTTTCCATAACATCTTACAAAAAACCAGAAAGAACTTTTGGGCCAACGCAATACCTATGTACACAGGAAAATTCAGTAAGCAGAAAATTTTAAATCCGAATATTTCTCAGGAAGGCATAGGAATATGAGAAATTAAAGTTAAAAGTAAATACTTCACTGAAAAAAGAGCAACTGGAAAACTAAATAGTTGTAGGAATTAATGAAATATTGTTGAAGGGGAAATTTCATAATTGTTCTCTACATATTCATTACAGAAAGAATAAATATTGGATGATGGACCCATATTTTAAAATATCTGCTTCTTAAGAACTGTGGATCAAAACAAAACTTACTGACTTCCCTGGTGGCGCAGTGGTTAAGAACCCGCCTGCCAATGCAGGGAACACGGGTTCGAGCCCTGGTCCGGGAAGATCCCACATGTGGCGGAGCAACTAAGCCCATGCACCACAACTACTGAGCCTGCACTATGGAGCCCGCGAGCCACAACTACTGAGCCCGTGAGCCACAACTACTAAGCCCGTGTGCCATAAATGCTGAAGCCCGTGCACCTAGAGCCCGTGCTCCACAGCAAGAGAAGCCACTGCAATGAGAAGCCCGTGCACCACAATGAAGAGTAGCCCTCACTCGCCGCAAATAGAGAAAGCCTGTGCACAGCAACAAAGACCCAATGCAACTAAAAATGAATAATAAATTAATTAATTAAAAAAAAACTTACCTTCATTTTTGCTTGTTCAATAAATTCAAAACATTCTGGAAAATAAGACAGGATATTGGTCTCAGGTAGATCCAAAATAGAAATACTCTTATATACAAAGTCACTGAGGAAAGCATTTTCAACTCCATATGCAACATTGAGAATATGAGTCACCTTAAAGAGAAAAAAAAGGATGATTTTTAAAAATTCTCATGAATTAGGTTAATTAAACAGAGACTGAGATGTTGAGAGCTGCAACAAGAATAAACAATTTAAGCATGACTCAATAACACTTCCTTCAGGAAGCCTTTTCTGACTGCCTCATCCCTTACCAGAAGTGCTATTTCTATATACCCCCAAAGCACCCTCTACTTGCCTCATTATAGCCCTTACCACTGAGAGTCTGTTTATTTCCCTCACTGTACTAGAAACTCCATGAGGGCAGGGACCAGGTTTAGCTTACTCACTATTGTAAGTAAGCATTGTGAGTGAACAGTGACCTTAGCACAGAAAGTACTTAAAATATTTATTGAATAAATCAATTAATGTCCATATAAAAACTGACGTAAGGGAAGTGCATCAGTAGCACACAACTTCCCTTTCAATAATTATTTCCCTATTTTCCTCTTGTATTCTTTGCAAGTACAGTGGTTCTCAAGTGTGGCTGCACATTAGAACCATCAGTAAGCGTTTTAAAAATATCAATGCCACAGGGTCTCAAACCTGGAAATTCTGATGAATTAGTCTGGTTGAAAGGTGGGATGGTCATGAAAGATTTTCTTTTAAATGGCACGCATAAGCAACCTCCTCATCCATCTATACATTCAGGCTCCTTTCCTGGAGTCCACCAAGCAAATGGGAGGAGCCATGTGGAAAGTCTATTAAGAGAATCCAAAGGCTAAACAGACCAGAAATATGAGTCCCTGTTTCTTATCAGGACATGCTTCTCACTGAACTTATTGTCTCTCTTAGTTTGGATCTTAGGGTTTGCCTGACCTTGGTATTTTCTTGTATCTCATCATATTTTAGAGTACTTGTCCAGCCTGCCTCTCTTGCCCCCACCACCCTCCCAGCTATGACTCTGGCTGTGTCCCACTCCCTCCCTCAGCACAGCTAATTGGTTTCGGGTGGACGCCTGACTTAAGCTAGACTGAGCAGATTATCTCAAGGAATTTAAAAAATAGGTGTGTGAGACAGCTAGAATGATCCACAAACTTGGGAGATTTAAGAACAGCCGTTTTCTATTAAGTGCTCAGGGAAGCTGAAAGATCTCTGCTCCCAAATGAGAAGAACACCACAGATGTGCAGATAGGGGCCATGTGCCAGGGGGAGAGAGAGGCTGTCCTGGATGGCCTCCTATTCTCTGGCATGGCCACTCTCTTCCCTCAGGTTCCAGAGAGCCCCCTAAATCATCATACACATTCTCTTTCCTCGCTCAGGTTTCTGTGGTCCACAATCGAAAGAGTATTAAGACACTCAGGGAACTAGGCCTCGTGAAGAGAAGGCCACAGGCTATTTACTAACTTAACTGCCTTGTGGAAAGAAGAAAACAGAAAAAAAACTCAGATCTTCTCAAGAGAGACTCTTACATAGAGAGGAGATGGAAGAACCTAGAAAGAAGGGAAGAACAGTTTTAGAAGATACAGTCTGAAATGTCCTTCTGCTTTCCCCAGTGAAGTCCCACCTGACTGTGCCAAGCTACTCTCTCACTCCAAGTGGACTTCTGGCCAGGACTACATGATTCTGCCCTGAATTAATAGATGTGCCAATGTTTTATAATATTGATGTGTTTGCCTTACCTTTAGAACTATATTCTGCATTCCCAAAAGACCAAAAATGAGGTCTGACCACTTACAGGATATATCTGTATCTATCTAGCTTCCCTATACATCACAGGATTACAGAAACGACCTAATGAGAATCTTGGGGAAACTTGTTGAAAGGTAAAAGTGCTTTACAAATATTGTGGATCATTAAACTACCCAATGTCTAGGTAGTTTAGCTGCTTGGAAATGCAACTTACATATATATTGATTGAATGATCATGCTTGAAAGGAACTGTACTGAGTCTCAGGTCATGGTGGTGATGGTGATGGGGACGTAGCCTAAAACCCTTCAAGTAATCAAGCATATTTCCAAAATGCAGTTACGGAGGTCCTAACAATGGTTGACCTTGTGATGCCCTTTATAATAGGGATAATAAGAATAGCCCCTTTACTGTGTACGTAGTATGTGCTAGGCATACAGGTTAACTCACTTAATCCTCACATTTAGGCATTATCAAAAAATTATCTTTTGAACTAGTTCAAAAATCACATTATTAAAAAAAAAAGAAACATTAAGAAGTCTTGCTCTCACCCTCTTTCCACTCCATCATCTCCCACCCATATGGTAACCATCTTTGTTGGTTTCTTGTATATTCTTTTAGAGTATCTTTATGCAAATAGTTCATGTACTCCCTTTCTTACACAAAGGCAACACCTTGGGTTTTTCCCCCTATTTAAAAATGTCCTGGACCTGCCAATGCAGGGGATATGGGTTCAAGCCTTGGTCCGGGAAGATCCCACATGCCTAGAGCAATAAGGCCGTGCACCACAACTACTGAGCCTGCGTTCTAGAGCCTGAGAGCCACAACTACTGAGCCCACACGTCACAACTACTGAAGCCTGCGCACCTAGAGCCCGTGCTCCGCAACAAGAGAAGCCACCGCAATGAGAAGCCCGTGCACCGCAACGAAGAGTAGCCCCCACTCGCCACAACTAGAGAAAGCCCGCATGCAACAATGAAGGTCCAACACAGCCATACGTAAATTAATTAATTTTTTAAAATGTCCTGGAGATCTTTTCATATCAGTATCTAGAGACCATTTTTTTTGTGTTCTTTTAAAAAGCTATATAGCGAGACACAAGAGGGAAGAGATACAGGAACATATGTATATGTATAACTGATTCACTTTGTTATAAAGCAGAAACTAACACACCATTGTAAAGCAATTATACTTCAATAAAGATGTAAAAAAAAAAAAGCTATATAGTATTCCATCATGTGGGTGGACTATTGGTCATTTAACCAATTCCCTACTTATGGAAATAGGGGTTGTTTTCAATAAATTTGCTATTATAAACAGTGCTGCAGTAAACAACTTGGAATATTTTATGTTACACTTAGTTTTCTATCCTCCTTCATGCTTTATTGGGCATACACCAGGCACTCAATGAGTACCTTACTAATAAAACAACTCTTATTACCATATCTAAACATTACAATGAAATTCCTATAGAAATTTCTGAAATGATCTGCCACAAGAGAATTTCTATTAGTTATTGCACTCTACTTAAACCCCAAGAAATCCCTTTGAAATGTGTCATGCATTTAAATCAATAATTTTGTTTTACAGCATCCTTAAGATTTTGTAGAAACCCTCTATTCAGCTGCTCAGCTTACTTTTGCTTCTTCCAGGCATCTAACAGGATCTTTTATACAGAGACAGAATGATCTTTTAAACAGCAGCTGGGTTCACATCACCAGGATGAAAGTGAATTGGAACTAGTGTATCATAACAGGGGCTAGATAATAAAACACTTGCCAATGAAAAGATTTATCAGTTTTTCTAATTTCCATTTTTACCCTGAGAAATATTAATTTATTCATGTAAGCAAGACTCTAAAACATGTTCTACTTATGTTGAAATATTGATCTAAGAGGGTTCCTATCAGGATATACAGTCATTCTCATATCCTTATGCAATTTCAGGCCATTGTCTCTTATTGTCAGGCAGTTATTATTATAATAAAACAAGGGGAGTCCAATTTAAACACAAATAAGTACATTGACTAGTAAACATATCAAATTAGTGAATTCGTTAGTATTTATTTCCTTGAAGAAATTAATTGCAAGTGTTTATCACATAAAATTTTCAGCCTCAATTTAATCAAATTTTTTTCTCAGAGCTGTGGGATGAAAGATGAGTAGGACAGGGTCTCTAATCCTCTAGAAGTCTGCTGAATAATAGAGGGGAAAACATGTTCACCGACAGTAATAATAAAAAGTAGAGGTGCTAAGAGCTACAGGAGAAGAACAAAGTGTTATGAGACCAGAAGGGAGGAACACATACTGAACTTGTTCCTTCCAAGAGCCTCCACGTTTGCTGTTCTGTCAGCCTTAAGGGCTCTTTCCCTGATTTAAGCACAGCTGACTCTGTCCTAAGGTCTCAGTTGAAATATAATACCCTCAGAGGCCTATTCCCCTGCCACTCCTCTCACTGCCTTGTTTCAATTCTTTCAGAGAATGTATTCTCAACTGAAAATATATTTTAAAATCAAGGACCTTACTGCTTGTTCATTTCTATGTCTCCTGCAACTAGAAAAGGGCCTAGCACCCCACTTACATCGTGGGTGAGAGGCAGGGTTGCATTCTTTTGGCTACTCCCTGCCTCTTTCAAATCACTTCTTTTCCACCCTCCAGTAAAAATCCTTGCTCTTTTGAGATTCATACAAGCTGATTATTCCATCTTATACCCTGCATTCCTTGGGCACCTGACCCTCAGTTTTCTGGGTCCTACCCCACGTCCTACCATTATCCTGGGTGACATCAATTTCCACTTGGGTTTAACAGGTCCCTGACGACCTCATCGCCAATGACCTTCATCACCACTCTCCTTCACCACCTCTGCAAGACCAATGCCCAGGACTGATCCAGCTCTGATACCATTAACTCAGGTATCCCACTCTTATTTTTCCATCTTCCACTCAGTTATTCCCTCTACACCTCACAAAAACCATCAACTCCTTGATCTTTCTATTTTATCTATCAGCCCCCTCTTGCCTTCACTTCCTTTGCTTTTCAGCTTATAGTCCATGGTCTACCTCCCCTGCACCTGACTGGTAAAAGTCCCCGTGCTAAGCACGGCTGGAAAAAATTCACACAATACTGCAGTTCATGCCACCATTAGCTCATGACAGCCAACCTCTCTTGAACCTTAGTGATGCTTAGCAACTATATTTCCCTAGTAGGCTCTCTCCCTCATTCCCCATATCAGCTCTTTCAAACATTCCCTACTCTCCTAATAACTTTCAACCCTACCACCTCTTCCCAACTCCCAGTAGATCACCTCACTTACCATTTTACAGTAAAAAGACAAGTCATCACATAGGAACCCTTTCCATCAAATCTTACCATCAAATTTAACAACTTCGCCTACACCTGCATTCACCCTTTCCTTCTACCTTCTTAATACAGAGCATGATGTGCTCCCACATCCTTTATGAGGCTCATTCTGGCACCTGTGTTTGGGGTCACACTGCCTTCTACTTTCTTGGCCCTCTAGCCACAATTCTTGCTTTCCTGTATTTTCAATTCCTTTCTCTACCATCAGCTTTATACACTCTCAAAACTCTCCCATCTCCCTCATTTGATCTCATCACCTATGGGTCTTCCTGCTCTCTTCTGCCCTTTTTTGGTGTGATCATTTCCTCCACCTCTCAATCTTTTGAAATCTGGCTTGGGCCTCCAATTCAAATGAAACTGTTCCCACTAAAGTCACTAACAACTTTTTGTTCTAAAGTCCAACTGTTGTAATTCAGTCCCAACAATACTTAAACTTTGGGCAGCATCTGACACCGCTGACTCTATCCTCCACAGAACTCTGCTTTGGCTTCCATGACACCACAATTTTTTTACTTTCCTACAAACTCTTACAGTACCTCCTTTCCCACTGCAGATTCTTCTTCCTTTGACTATTCCCTATAGGTTGGTATTACTCAGGGTTCTGGTGTAGGCCTTCTTCTCTGCTCACCTTGCCCCAGGTGATTTCATTTACTCCAACAATTTAAATCACTACTTATAAGCTGAAGATTCCTGAATCTCTATTTTTACCTCTCTCCTGAATTCAGACCCCATATACCCACACTGTCTATTGAATAACATTACTGAGATTATCCACGGCACCTGAAATTTAAATTATTCAAAATTGAGCTCGTTATTTTTCCTGCAAAACCTGCTCCTCCCTACTTTGTTCCCTATCTCATGGGACGACACCAACCCTACTTAGTAACCCAAGAAAGCTGAATATCACCTCTGACTCCTCCTTCTTTCTCAACTTCACCCCCCCTTCTACTCTGTCCTGCAAGTAGTCAATCATTAACTTTTGAGAATTCTACCCTCTTAAAAACCCCTCAAATCCATCCACTTCTCTCTACCCCCACTGAATCCTAATCTAAGCTACCATCATCTTTTTTCAGATTGCTGCAACAGCCTCAAAACTAGTCTTCCCATCTCTAGCTTGAGCAATCCTCCAACCTATTTTCCACACTGCCTCTAACCATCCATCTTTCTAAAATGCAAATTTGATCCTGTTACTTCCCTCCATAAAGCCTTTCAAAGGCTTTCCACTGTCTTTTGTATCAATTCCAAACAGTTTACTCTGGCTTACATGGACTTTTGTGATCTGACTCACGCTTACTTCTCTGGCCTTGTCTCTTGGTACCCTTCTTTCTCACACTCTCTATTCTAGGGTTACTAAACTTCTTTTCTGTTCCTGAAAGCATCAGCCTTTCTCTTGTCTCTGGGCCTTCACAGAGCCATTTCTTCTATCTGAACACTTTTCTGTCTGCTCCCTCCTCACCCCCTTCAGAGCAAAACTTCAATATTATTTCCTCCAGGAAGACTTCCCTGACCTTACTATCCCCAACCCAACCCAAACAAACATGGGTTAAGGGCATCATCTCCTATGCTCTCCCATAGCACCTGCACATCCCCATCAACACATACAATACACTGTACTGTAGCTGCTTATTTGTCTTTCTTCCCTCTCTGCCCCTCAAATCATAAACTTCATGTGAACAAGAACCTTTTGCATTCCTCAAACCACAGCAATTCCATGACCCTGAAATCGTGCTTAACAAAATAGTTGATGGATAATTTTTTTTTCAGTAAATATTGAAATAAGTAATAAATCACATCAGTTGTGTGGGGGAAGGTGGGAAGAGATAGCATTGGGGAAGAAGTGGTATGTGAGTTGGGACTCAAGGCATGGGTAAATCTTGGACAAGAAGAGAAGAGGGGAAGGTCTATTCCACACAGAGGAACTACATAAGCAGAAGCAGGAAGAAGTGCCTCCAAAGTCAGTTTCATGAGGAAAAGTAAAGGGAGATTGAGAGAAAATAAAACTGGAAAGATGGATTACAAATTCACATATTTGAATTAAGTGCAATAATTTTTGTAACTTTATTAAAATGATAGCCAAATCTCACCAATCCAACTCTGAAATGGACCTATGCAGTTTTTCCTAAATAAATGTAACAATGAAAATACTTCCTATACACAGTGCCAGACCTGAAGCATTTCTTTTTACCTTGTGCTTTTTCAGTGTATCCAGATCATGAGCAGCATCTTGTGACCCTATAAGAAATAAATAACATCACCTTGAATATAAAAATAATCATCCTGACTTTTAATCTAATTTTGCAACAACTCTGTTAGCTATTCATTTATTTTAAGAAATGCAACTTGGGAGGACCTCAGTCCAACTTTCTGAAAGATAATTCAGGAATATTCATCAAAAAATATTCATCTTATATATACTCTTAGACTCTGAAATCTGACTTGTAGGAATTCTTCCTAAAAGTCCTGGATATTGCAAAGATTAGCTATCAGGATGTTCTTCACAGTGTTGTCTGTAATACAAAATAAACTCTATAAAAACAAAACAAACAAAAAAACCAACCAAACCCAATGATGGGGGTTGGGTTATATTAAAGATAGTACAATTATGTAGTGAAAATATATACAGCCCTTTGAAATGAGAAATGTAGAAGAATATTTATGGCATGGAAATATATTCTCAATATATTATGTGATAAAAGCAGGTTACAAAACATCAACCATTTTTGTAAAAACAAAAACTATGTATATGCTTAAAAATGGACAGGAAGTATACAGAATAAAATGTTAACAGTAGGATTATAGGTGATTTTTTTCTTTACGCTCATGTGTACTTTTTACAATAAATATCTATTTCTTTTGTAACTTAAAAAAGGATATTTTAAAAAAGACACCCACAAAATGATTTAGTGCCAGCTGGTCTGGGAACACCCAGTAGCTTAGAGCAAACACTGCTGGTCTATTGAATTCCACCCACGTTCTGTGTACCACTAGGGCTGTATCCTTTTCCAGTTTCTTCCTGTCAAAGTTGGCTTTCTAGAGCTCTCACACTTGGAAAATGACTCTAGGTAATACGCAAGGTTATTATACATGAGAACAACTAGTTAAAATAAAGTGAGTGACACAACTGAAAAAATAGGGCATTTATTATATTAAGATTTCAAGTATTTTACTTTCCTGAATTAGGTTCCATTTCTATAAACAACACTTTTCTCACCTTATCCACCTGGGAAATCTGCCAGCTTCTATTATGTGACTTTAGGTAGGTGGAGGGCCAGCAAGTATGCTGGTTGGCCAATATTCTCTTGGTAATACGAAGCTCACAGGCTCCTTACTGAGTCTACATTCAACTTTACTTAAAAGTTAGCCTATCAAAATATTAACATTTGTTAAAGCTGGATGGTGGATATGTAATTGTCTGTTATAGCGTAGTCTGTAATTTTTTACACATATGAAATACTTCATAATTTAAAAATAATTTCTCAGTTTTCTGTAGGAAGTCCTATTCATCTCCAGGGGGAGAAATGGGTTCAAATAAGTTAACTGAAATTTGGTGGTTTAATATGCATGTTATCTTTTAAATAATAATTCTACATGGCCTATTTCTTAAAATAGCAAAAAAAAAAAAGAAACATGCATGAATGAAATTCTTTCTTTTCTTACCCCAAACTGTCATTATTATATTTATCAAACCTGTATATTTTCATTATTTCCATTAAATACACACACACACCAAACAGAACAGGTCAGTTATATTCCAGAGTTGGCTGCTATATTTTGAAAATGACTTCCAGAATATGAATATATTGGTACAAATTTAGTGTTCTTGAGACCAAAAATCAACTTGTATCACTGCCTTTTCAAACAATAGGAAAATTACATGAGTTTTAATAGTGTGGGGGAATAATTTTAGTCAGCACAAATGGACTTCAGGTAATTGGCTTGTATGTTTCATCTAATACTTGGTAGTATTCAGTTCACGTTAATTCTCTCTAAATTCTAGACATAAACATCAGCTTTTCTCCAATTTTAAATGATTGCTTTGTGTTGCAGTCTTGCGTTAAAATTTTGTTGGAAAAACACTTATCGTTAAAAGAAATAAACACTATAAATCATTATAACAATGTGTTATTTAAATCTTTGTTTTGAAAAAGCAGAATGTTATCCTTTTATAAACTATCTTAATTGAGATTTTAAAACAAATATCAATTTTAATAATTTTATGATTTTAACAGTGGCAACATGGATCTATAATTGTGTTAAACTTAATAGAACTGAATAGCAAATCAATTTTAACAGTATGGCAATTTTTTAAATAACAGAAAAAGAAGTTGATAAATAGGACTACAACTAAAGAAAGAAGTCTAATAATAATAATAATAATTTACAGTTATATTTTACAATGACACAAACCACTAATATTCAAGACCTTGGCCAAGAATTATTAAGGAAATATTACAGATGAAGTAACTGATTTAGAAAGTATATTACGTGCTACTGGAGTTGGGTCTTCTAACAAGTTCAATGTGTTGCAATCATAATATATGTATCATAAAAAATAGGCTACGTAAGATCTCCAGAATCCTGTTTCTATTTTTAAGAGATCTTTTTTAATGAAAATACTAAATACTGCATAAATTCTGATGCAGCATGTCTTGATTTACAAATCTCTATTTTCATCAGCAAAAAATTAAACAAAAAAATTATTACTGAAATAAACCAAAAAGATATTATTACATTACTGAAAAGGGAAATAAATAATATTCCAAAGAGAAATGTTTTGAGAAAATTTGTAGGAGTAAACATTCATAAATGGATAGAAATAGGAGCATAAATTCCTATAAGGATAAGGTAAAATAATATTTGTGAAAGAATTTTACAAAATTAAGAGCTATACAAATTTAATGTATTATTTGCCTCCTAAAAATACTGGGCTTCCAGGATATCAGAAATCCTCTACAACCTTATAAAGGATCCCAAGATTTTCACCTAGAATTGAAGCAAAGATCTCAAAATGTTACCAGTTGGGATATCTTAACAGGATGGACATAACAAGAAATAACTGTACCCTTTTAACTACCCAAGAGAAATGGAATTTTTCACTTTTACAAATCAAGTTGGATATAAGAAAAGTCCTAGTGATTTTTGTTGTAAAAATATAATTTGCAAAACCTAGGACAAAAATATTCACTGACTAAGATCTTTTATCAACTTGTTAGGTAGTTCAAGGGCCTATGTAAGATTTTTGAAATGCAGAAGCTTGGGTGAATTTATGAGCTAACTGAAAAAGACATTATATTTTGACAGCTTTCTATTTTCTTTATTTCCCACCCAAAACAAAATTTAATTTCATGTAGTGCTAGGTGGGAGCTGTGTTGCTTTGAATAGATGAAGGAAGCTCTTTGAAGCAACCTAGAAACAACCCCTGCATCATTCACGTGGAAGAACTTTAGATGTAACCATCCATAGGTCCCTCAGAATAAGTCGCTTGTAACTGGGCAGAAGAAGGTCTATCTACCTCTCAGAAGAAAGGAGGTTGTACCTGATGAAATTATCCCATTTCCTGGTCCAAAGAGGCGACCATATAAGGACTAGTCTCAGAAGTCCCTCCCAGCACTCGCTCAAGATCCTGGAAGGGTTCCAATGCCAATCTGAGAACACTACCTTGATCAGCTCACTTTGCATAAGTCTAGATAAAAAAATAAGTGAAGTTCATGAAAACTCTGAAAGGGTGAATGATATTTTTTAATTCTACGATAATTATTTTAAACCATTATTACTACAATGGAAGCCAAATAACCAAAACATGTGCCTTATTTCCTCTCCTAGAAATGTTGTGCAAATCCTGGGTGCACCTTCCAGACTAGCTAAATGACCCACTTCATTTATTCACAGGGCTGCAGAAACTAATTGGATATATTTATTTGGTGAAAAGACAGGTCACGTAACAATTCATATAATACATAATACAATAACAACTCATATGTATACTGCAATTGATATGTTTCAAAAACCTTTTCCAACTTGAGGACAACCCTATAAGATAAGCACATACTGTTACTTCAGCTTTACAGATGGCTTTTCTGGAGGGCCAAATAGAATAAATGACTTTCACTAGCTCATCTAGCTTTACGTAGAGCATGGCTAAAAGCCTGGACTCCCTGAGTCAGTCTATGTAACAATGGAGAGCCGGAGTGTATCAGACTTGAGCTTGTGCAAGTTACTTAACCAATCTTAAATTCAGTTCCCATCTGTAAAATGGAGCTGATGATCCCTGCTTCACAGAGTTTTTAAAAGGAGTGAGATGCTATGTGCACTCCACATAATACCTGGCCATTTCTGACACCCAATTCAGTGCTCTTTTTACTCCGGAGAGGCTTGGCTGTATAAATACTAACAAATCACTGATTTTTCCAAGTCTTAATTTCTCTATTCACAAACCAAAAATAATTCAAACCTACTTAAAACACTGTTGACTATTTTTTAAGAATATCGTATCATATTCTTGCCAAGCTAACAAGCTTGTACTTTTATAACTGTGCTTCATTTGTTATTTGTGGATTATGCTTTGTATAGGGAATCTGTATTTTCCGTAATACAGGAAATCATAAACCATCAGATTCATAGCTATAAAATATCAGTCCACCTTCTCCTTAACACTACAAAAACAGACACCATGAACAGATGTGGCCACAGGAGGCATGCACTCCATATGGTTTGCAACCCCAGAGCAGGCAAAAAAGCATTTGCCTTTTGAAATATTAACTTTTCTATAACTTCAACCCCTGTCACTTGTAGTTTTGCCTAATAAAAGCATTCTTTTTACTTTGATAATCTTTAAGGCTATATCCTTGTATTATCCAAGAAAATACAACATCAATGTGTTATCCTCCAGAGAAGTTAGAAAAACAGGAAGAAAGCTTTTAGAAAATTCAAATACCAGGTGCTATGTGTTACTAGAATCTATGCCTCTTATGTATATAGTGGAGCAGAAACATCCCTGACTAGCTAGTGTAGCTAGCTAGTGTAAGTTCCATATCCGAAAAAGGAAACATTTCAATTTTCCAGCAGTTTAGCTGATAGTACAGACTATTATTATTAGGGAGGAAAACGTTAATTAATATAGTTAAATGAACTCAATAACTTAGTGGCAAACCAATATACTCACCCAGGAGCAACCATGGCTTAATAACACCAACTTGCAGGTCCAGGCTAAGGTCCTGCACATAACCACAACCTTCCCCACTGCTCGGCTCTACTTCTTCCACAACATGAATTCTGGCATCTTTCCATGTTTCTATAATTTTCTTTCCAGTTAGCGTTGTCACCCTGGTGCATTGCTTCCTGAGATTATTCCGGGAGAATGCCTTAATTTCCTGGTTAAGGGAGTGCATTACATGAGCAGTGGCTAAGAACAAACACAAGCAAATCCAGCCAGCACAGTGAACGACCGAACTGCTAGTCTGTTAATGTTCAAGTAACAAATGCAGCCTCAGTAGTTCACTGTCCTGCAGGTAACTGTATCAGCCACACGCTGGGAGTCACAAGGGTCCAGCTCCGTTTTTCCCAGCGCTGCAATGTAAGGGGAAATCTGATTGGCCACTGAGAAACGGGCGCCGATTGGATGCTGTTTCTCCTTCCGGTTGGTCGAAAATTAATTACCCTTCAAAGAGTTTTCTTACTGTTGCTATTTAAAGCTAGCTTTATTATTCACACCCAATGATAAAATATAAGACTTAATGGGAGAGAAGGCTGACATTTCCTCTCTCCTTAAAAGCAGTGGTTTTCTGGATATGCTCGATCGGTGTTGCTTGTGGTGACCTCGGTATCCCTCCTGCTCTAGTACAGCTGCGGAGTCACAGTGCAAACCTTCCTACTGTGCAGAACCGTGCCTATCCGCCTGCTTTTCGGCTAATCCGGGGGTCTACAGCAGACGTTGAAAGTTATTCCTCGCTTCCTATGTGTTTCACACTCTTTCTTTCTGATATTATTGCCAAGAGGAACATTTACTAGATTAAAAACATAAACAAAAAACTGTTGTGCAGACTTGCAAGGTTACAATTTAAATGAAACCTGCAAAAGTAATTTTCTAATTATGTTCCTATATTGCAGGTTAATAAGAGCTTAGTACATTTTTTCCCCTAACTTCTCGCCTACATTTTCATTATCAGTAAAACTGCAGAAGAAGTCTTCATGCAATAAATATACACTCTGTTTATGAGAGGCATTGGCCGCAAGTCTTTTCATACATAATTTCAGAAATTGGGGATGCAAACATCCAAGTTTACAAAATTGATCAATTATAGAACGATTTTGATTAGAAAAGGATGATATGTTTTACCAAAGAAGTCACAAGATTCCTTTAAATAGAAAATTTTCTTACCCCACTTAAAATGCAATTTTATATGGGCTTAGACACAATGTATAAACACATGTATAAAGTGAAGCTGCACTTAGAGAACACTTATTCACAACAATTTATTAAAATTTTTGTTGTTGTTGAAACTGACTTAAAATAAACCAAATTTCTCCATATTGAAAAGAGTGATAAATCAGCCCAGACTAGCTACAGGGCATTCTAAAATGAAGAACTGAAGAACTTTTTTGCATCATTTAAACCATCACGTGTTCATCAAAAACAACTCTAACTCTCATATATCATTCCGTGTATTTATCACAAAATGATAAATTCTGATCATAAAATGATCAAAAAATTTACCAGCTATTGAACACATACTACATGCTAGGTCCTGTGCTTATAAGCAGTTTTTAGATTCTTAGTGTTATATGTCAGGTGCTTAATGATGTTTTACACACATTATCCCATTTGCTCTCATCACAAATTTATTATGTATATAGTATTAAATCATCTACATTTTACAGCTGAGGGAACTCAAATGCAGAGAGTGCAAATAACATATCCTACATTTCACAGATCATAAGTTTAGACCCACAGGTAAAATTTAGGTTTGTTTCCATCCAATGCCTTAGCTCTTGTTTACTATGGAATACTCCCTGCCCCCAAAATAGTTGTAGTTAACAAATATTTATTGAGCATCTACCATGTGCCAGGCACTGTTACAGTCCCTGGTGATACAACAATGAATAAAAACAAAGTCCCTTCTTTTCTGGAACTTATATCCAAATGGAGGGAGGACATGGACAGTCAATAAATAAATCAAATATAGCTATGTTAGGTCATGAAATAAGAGCTAAAAAGAAAAACTAAGTGAAATAAGGTAACAGAGTGAAAGGGCAGTGTGCTATTCACTATAGGTTGGTGAGAGAAGGCTCCTCTGATAAAGTGAAATTTGAACAGAGACTTGAATGAAGTGCAGGAGCCAGCTCTGTAGATACCTGGGACAAGAGCTTTGCAAGTGGAAGGAACCACAAGTGCTAAGACAGGAGTATACTGGTGAGAGGTAAGAGTTGGGGAGGTTTAAGAAACTGCCAGGTGGCAAATGTGGCTTCAGAGGGTGATTGAAGGGAAGAGTAGTGGGAGAGGAGGAGGTCAGAGAGAAATGGTAAAGACTTTAGATTTTATTCTGAGTGAGATGGGAAGCCACCAGAGAGAAGAGAAGAATGGTGGATCCTGTGTTGTGCTACCCATTTCCCCGTTCAATGAATACCTGCTGTCTGGGAGTGCTGCTGGCTGACTGGTCATGATCCCTTCAGGGACTGCCTCAGCTACAGAGGGCTGCCTTGCCTGAGGTAGTACCCTTCATGGAACAGACCATAATCAAGACTGATTGATGAGGGAATATAAAGGCCTGGCTATCTTAGCCCAACTTGAGACAACTTTAAAGGGCCCTTCCAGCTTCAAAGGCCAACATGTGGTTGGCCAAGACTGTCATTGGACCTGCATAACCTCTTGACTTCTGTCCACTCCTGACCCTTCCATTCCCTTCTACAAATGTTGATCCCAAAAGCACTCCTTAAAAAAGTCTTGCATGCTAAACACTACCTCAGTCACTTCCAGAGATACCCAGTCTGTGATAAGTGACATGGTACTATGCTTATGCTGCAAAAGGATCTTCCTGGCTGCTGCGAGGAGAGGGGGCAAAATGGAAGCAGGGAGATTTGTTAGGAGGCTATTACATTGGCCCAGATGGAAGACAACAGTTACTTGGGCTAGAATGGCTGTAGAGGGGGAGGGAAGACATAGTCATGTGCTAGATATATATGAGAGCCAAGCCAAGAGGATTTATTCGTAGACAGACGTGGGAAAAATCAGGATAATTCCAAAGCTTTTTGGCCTGAGCAACTGAAAAGTAGATTTTCCATTTACCAAGAAAGGGATGGTGTGGAGATGAAAAGTTCAGTTTGGGACATGTTAAGTTTAATATGCCTATTAGTCTACCAAGTGGAAATGTCAAGTGGGAAGCTGTACTTATGAATCTGGACTTCATAGAAGAGATCTCTGCTGGAGATGTAAGTTCTGGAGTAATCAGCTTAAAGATGCCAATTAAAGCCATGACGCTGAATGAGATGATCTAGTAGTGAATGTTGATAGAGAAGCCTGATATGTGCCCTCATTTAGGGGTCAGGAAGGTGAGAAGGATCCAGAAAAGGAGACAAAGAAGGAGAGATCTGGGAAGTAGGAGGAAAAGAAATAGAGGTTTGAGGGTATAAATAAAGTGTTTCAAGAAGGACAGTGTGATCAGCTGTGTCATATGCTGCTGATAGTGATGGGTGAGATGGAGACTGAGCTCTTACACTAGATTAAAGGCCTCTTCAGCAAGACCAGATGCTATGTCCCAGCACTAAACAAACATTATTTGATTCAATCTTCATGACAACCCAGTGAGGGAAGTAATATCTACCCCATTTTTACAGAGCAGGACATTTAATGTGCAAGTTAGTCTCATTTTTGGACACAGAGTTTGTATTTGTTTGTTAGGTTCTAGTAGCAAAGATGGTTGAACACAGTTCCATCTTACTCAAAAAGCCATGTTCTTTGCACCACATCATTCTGTAATGGATGAGTAGAATTGTTGATTACAGATTGATAGCTGCAGTCCCTGCTTATAATACTGTAATACTAACATGCCTGCAATAGCATTGTATACAAACATGCTGATTCTTAGACTCTATCCCACTTAACTGTTCATTTTACAAAAGAGGAGCCAAGGTCCAGAGAAGTAAACTGATTTGCCCAATGTCACATCACTCATTGTCCCTGGTCTCTTAACTTAGTATCTAATGCTTGTTCTACTGCATTATATGGTTATCTAAAAAGTCCTTTAAGGGAAAAATTCCTTTTCATTAAGCTAGCCTGAGTGCAGAAGAGTTGGAGTTCTGGCAGGAGAAAAAGAAGAAATAAACTGTTAGGAGACCCAGGCCAGAGGAAGAAGGTAGGAACCCACCCATGGGAGAGGCATTGCTTATCCTGGGACAGGTTTGGTAAAAGATTGTCCTGGAAGAGGGAGCACATCCTTACAAGGACTAAGGGGTCTGGGGAAAAGGGGAACATGTGAATTGAATATATCCTGGAATTTGTTCCCATGCCCACCATATAATTTCTCTCTCCTAACAGATTTAAAGTGTCTATGCCAAATGCTATGCATTTTCCTAGTATTATCTCTAAGCATCACAAGAATCTCACTTTTGGATAAAGTACAGTTGACAGTTGAACAATACAGGTTTGAACTACAAGGGCCCCCTTATACACAGATTTTTGTCAATGAATACTGTACTATAGTACTACACAATTCAAAGTTGGTTGAATCCCCGGATATGGAACTATGGATACGGAGGGCCAACTGTAAAGTTACACTCAGATTATTGACTACTTGGTGGCTCAGTGCCCCTAACCTTGCATTGTTTAAGGGTCAACTGTAATTGAAATGCAAAGAGCTAGTAAGCAGTGACTCTTGTACTCAATCTCAGATCTGTTGGATCCCAAGGCCCACGTTCATCCCACTACATTTACACATTCTGACATATCACATAATAAAATCACCATGGAAATATTTAATCTTTATCATCTCAGATATGATTTATATGGGTAAAAAAATAGTTATAAATAATCAAAAATCTATTTTGCATTTACAATTTTTGGCTGAGTTAATAGTCTCAATTCTGCATTTCACTGAGAACACAGACACAGCCTGAAATGAATACAGAAATATACCAAATTCCTTGCATGGTTATAACACTGCTCCCTTTGCAATCTTTTTAAAGACATTTTTTAAAAAAATTAGTTCAGTTAAAACAAGTTTGAATGCAAATTTTCTTTATGAATACAATGCCTCATATGAATTTGTTACTGGAGCATTTTGATTACAAAACATAGTTTGCTTATATATGCATGGTTATAGTAATAATACAAAAGAAGCAACAAAACAGAAGCAGGAACTTTCTGTATTTCCTTCCAAATATTAATTATTTATATGTCTGTGGTGATATTTAAGGATCTCATATAGCCCAAAACAAGTGAGGTCTTTTCCAAAGTCTGGAGCAAAAGAGCGTAAGATATAATTCAGAAATTCAAAGTTCAATCTTTTGTGATATACATTTTTTAAAAGGTAGGTGCCACACACTTGTCTAATTCCTTTTTACATTTTCTACCTCCACTCCAAAAAAAAAAAACTATTTTTGCTTTCATTTTTGAAATTAGTAACATGCTGGATATGCAGGTTATCTTTATTGCAGCCACGTCTGTGGTTCAAAACCATATAACCAGGAGCTAAATTAACCAACAACCATTTATGGAGTATCTGCAATGAGCTTAATACTTCACCAACAGCTGTGAAGTTACCAAAAAATGGTATTTCATTAAATTTAAGATACCATTGATTATAAGACACACCATTATTTTATGTAACACCAGGAAAGAGGAAGTACTGCCAATTACATTGTTACAATGTTTGACATCATTGATGTTAATTAAGATGCATCTTGACTTCAGGGAAGTTAATAGTGTGAAAAAATGTGCATTTTGGAATAGATAAAATTCAATAACAATTAAAAATAGATCCTGATTTCTAAGAGCTTATAGTTCCATTTGGGAGGGGAAAAACATCAACAGAGAAAAAAATAAATCACAGAATAAGAAAACCAGTATTAGCAAAAACATAGAAGTGAAAATAATACATGTCTGGGGGGAAACTTTCTGGCTGTTTAAGAAAAGTGCTTCTTGGGAATACAATTTACACGGTATGCTAGGTCTAGATTATGTAAGCCTCAAAAACCGGGTGGAGATGTTTGGGCTTGTAATGTTTATGAACAGTAAGAGTGATGCAGTAAGAAATATTACTACTGTACAAGCTGAAGAAAATAGGGGACCAATTAGGAAGCAAAGATAATAACCAAGGTATAAGGGACATGGCAACTTGGATTATGTTGAAGCCCGTAAGAAAAACTGATCGCTCAAAAGGTACTTTTTAAAAATAAATGAAAGTTAATGAAAGAATGAATATAGGAATTGAAGAAAGAGGTTCATCAAAAATAACTTCACAGTTTCTAGCTAGTCTTCTAGCTAGTCACAGTTTCTAGTTAGTCTCATAACCTCTCTAGAGGGTTATGAGTTGTATTTTTACAGTGTTGAGGAACACAATCTATTTACTTAGTGCCTGCCACAATGTAAGAATTTAATAAATATTTCACAGAGGGATGAGTGAGTGAGTGAGTGAAGCCAGAATATCTGAGTTGAGTTGAGATCATTCATGTAGAGGTGATGGCTTAAAAAGAAGAAATGAATTTCTCAAAGGAGTCAGTTTAGGAGAAAGCCCAGCCAAGAACAACATCATGGGGGACAAATCTTAGGGACCAAAAAAGCAAATGAAACATGAAAAAAAAAACACATAAGGAGAAGCTATAGGAGCCCGTAGAAAATGTGGGCCATATAATCAAAGGCTAAATAGAGTTTTAAAACAAAAAGTTGTATAAAAATTACAGAGAAGTCAGGACACAGAGAACCAAGAAGAGATAACTTGACACAATAAAATGAAATCAACTGATGATTTTACATAGAAGAGCCTCAATAAAGTGGTAGGGACAGCTGTCCAATTAGAGAGATTAAAGGGATTTAATAGATTGGAAGTGGGGGCAGACAGAGGTCATATTCAGAAAGTGCTAGATTGTCAATGACAGAAAATTCCATTCCAAGGTGTAAACTCAAGGAATGTTGACCTCCTCACTTTCTGTCAGGAAGTTATTCTTCTTTAAACATCTTTAACTACATTAATTATAAAAAAGGGAAAAAATAAAATATATGTGGTATTTTATTTAAAATGATAAAAAACTGAGAAGAACATGACCAAATTATTTTAAATCAGGAATAATATGGATCATGTCAACTAAGTTAATAAAATCCTAGAACATTTAAAATAATAAAGGGACTTCCCTGGTGGTCCAGTGGGTGAGACTCTGCGCTTCCAATGTAGGGGGCCCGGGTTCCATCTCTGGTTGGGGAGCTAGATTCCGCCTGCATGACACAACTAAGAGCCCGTGTGCTGCAACTAAGACCCAGAGCACCCTAAAGAAATAAATAATAAAATAAATAAATAAATATTTACAAAAATAAAAATACTAAAGAGTGTATCTTGAAATTTAAAAGAAGTAACTTTGAGAACTCCCTGGTGGTCCAGTGGTTAGGACTTGGAGCTTTCACTGCCAGGGCTGGGTTTGATCCCTGGTAGGGGAACTAAGATCCCACAAGCCACATACCATGGCCAAAAAAGTAAATAAATAAAATAAAATGAAATAAGTAATTTTATGTCAACCAAAAAAACATGATCAGTGGTAAAGCTAACTGAATATGTTGTCTAAAGCACTGGAATAAGCCAACAACGGAAAAATGGTCAAGAAGTTTATAAAACATTTGGATCTTACGTTACATGATCCAGTTTATTAAGGAAACCATCTATTTTCCTGGATTTTTAGATGGATGAATTAGAAAGCCATAGTACTTCCCCTCAAAATGTATCTTAGTGTCAACATTTAGCTGGATGACAAATTGGTCCAAAGCAAAATGACATGTCATATTTTTATCTTCAATCCTCTCTCAATCGAGTCAGGAGTTCCACATAACATTTTTTCCCCTAGAAATGCTCCTAAAGAATATGTCTCTGGGGACTTCCCCGGTGGCGCAGTGGTTAAGAATCCGCCTGCCAATGCAGGGGACACAGGTTCAAGCCCTGGTCCAGAATGATCCCACATTCTGCAGAGCAACTAAGCCCACGTGCTACAACTACTGAGCCCAGGTGCCACAACTACTGAAGCCCATGCGCGTAGAGTCCATGCTCCACAAGAAGAGAAGCTGCCGCAGTGAGAAGCCTGAGCACCGCAACCAAGAGTAGCCCCTGCTCACCGTTAATCAATTAGCCCGCGCGCAGCAACGAAGACTCAATACAGCCAAAAGTCAATCAATAAATTTATATTAAAAAAAAGAATAAATATTTCTCTGGGAATATCCCTATAGATATTCTATGATGATGAATAGAAACTAGAATCACTACACCTATACATATAGGAGAAAGCGCTCATTCTTTGTAAACAATGTGTATTCAAAACTATATTAATTACTTTAGGATAAGACTACATAGAGTGAAAGGATTTTTTTCTCATCTTGGAGAAGTATCTCATTCTATGATAGTTAAGTCCTGTTACTTTTTGGTTTAAAAGGTCAAGATGTAAAAACTTTAGATTTTTAAAGATTTGGATTTAAAATAATACATTATAAATAAGTATTTAACATGAACACTAAAGCATATTCAATTGATGAATTTGAGGGGAAAATACAAATTTCACAAATCTTTCAGTACTGAAATTCAAGAAAGCAGTGTGAGAAGAGCACTAAAGTGAAAGTCAGGGAATAAAGATTATATTACCAACTTTTTTGCTGATATCGGTTTTTGATTTTGTTGCTTTTCAGCTGAGGAATTTATCCCAGCTGTAAAACTACATGATGCTTCAGTTGGAAAATGGCAGCATTTTTTAAAAAAACATTAAGAAGCTTTACATGACTATTTTTATGAAAAGACTGTGAAGGATGATGTGCTGTTTTATAGTTGTATTTTTTCGGTACTTTTTAGCAATTATAGAGTATTTGTTTACAAATCAAATATGTTAAAATAGCTGTCTTGGGGGAAAAAAGCAAAAACATATACTGATTTTGTTTATTTGATGTACATTTCTTACGTTTCTATAAAACAAGTCAAGGTGCATGGCTTCCTTTAAATATACTTCTAAATACATATGCACTAATTAGCCTTGAAAAAAATTAACTCTGTTATAAGAAAAGAAACACAAATGATGCTGTGTAACTTCAAAGCTAAATGTGGCTAAATCATCAATGTATTAAATTCCTTGAATGGTTGAGGAAACAAGATTATTATTGTTATTATTCTAGCTCTAGTCATTATTACACTACTGAATTTAGTGCTTCATGTTGCACCCTATACACAATGAAACCTTTGAAATTTCCAAGAAAAGTAGAAAAAAATCCAAATTATGGAGGAAAAAAGGTTTTTTATTGGCTACTGTAATTATTCAAAATAATCTCTATCAAGATGTTTTGGATTAGATTTAAAATGATGGGGGAAGGTAGGTAACCAACAGAACTGGCCTAATGGTTACAGGTATTGAAGCTGGGTGATGGGTACATGGGGGAGGGGGTGTTTGAAAATGTCCACTAAAAAAATAAACAAAAAAGTAAAATAAAAGAAACAACTTTTAATCAAAAGTGCCTTTGTAATCCCCTGAAAATGGTCAGTCTCTCAGGAATTTAAGCATCTTAAAAAATATATTTATTGGGCTTCCCTGGTGGCACAGTGGTTGAGAATCTGCCTGCCAATTCAGGGGACACGGGTTCAAGCCCTGGTCCAGGAAGATCCCACATGCGACGGAGCAACTAAGTCCATGTGCCACAACTGCTGAGCCTGTGCTCTAGAGCCCGCGAGCTACAACTACTGAGCCTGCGTGTCACAACTACTGAAGCCCACGTGCCTAGAGCCTGTGCTCTGCAACAGGAGAAGCCACCACAATGAGAAGCCCGCACACCACAACAAAGAGTAGCCCCTGCTCACCACAACTAGAGAAAGCCTGCGTGCAGCAACGAAAAACCAACGCAGCCAAAAATAAATAAATAAATAATTTAAATAAATAAATAAATAAATATATATATATATAGATATATAGAAGGAAAAGAAAAGGCAAAAAAAGGAAAGGAAACAAAAGAAAAAAAAAAGAAATGACATAGCCAACAAGATGGAGACAGAAAATCACTAGGCAAATAATTTTGCCTAGTATTATTGAAAGCTTTGGGAAAGTAACTCAGGAAACTTTCTGTAATATACTCTGGGTTTTTTTTAATGTTCTTATTTTTATATTTCCACTTGAAAGAGCAGTGACATCTAAGAAGTATATTCACACTGTTTATTTTACAAGTTATATATTTATTAGTTTTTAAGCTTGGTTTAGACTACAATGTTCTTAAAAAGTAATTTTTATATCATTATACAATATTACTTTTTAAAATGTCTAGAATTTACAGGTTCTTCCATCACTAGAGATCAGCACTGCATGGAATTTTATTATTATTATATTACAAAAAGAGAGGACCAATGTAACTTCAGTGTGCATGTGTGCCTGGGCTCATGTGCGTCTATGTGTATATATGACTATTTATGTCTTAGTAGCATAGAAGACTCTAACTGGAAAGCTATAGAGTCATACAACATGTGCTCATCTCCATGGTAACCATTTCTAAGACAAATGCACTTCTGAACAATGGTCTCGAAATAGTCTATTACCCATTTTTGTAGATTTCCATCGTAGCAGCAAAAAATAATTTTGGAAAACTTTGTTCCATTTCTAACCAACAAAAAGAGAGACAACAAACATATACCCAAAACTGCAGAGAAAATATGTTTAAATGTAATGACAATTTCTGCCGGGAAGTTATTCTTTCTGCCAGGAAGTTACTCAAGATTTCATTTGGTCTGATTTTCATTTTATGGAATATCTATACTTACTGCTTCTCTTGCAACTTTTTGGCTCCCTACATTTGAGCCATTTATCCTTTCTGAAATTTCTGTGCTATAAAATGAAAAGGAAGAACTGATCTCCCAGGTCTATTTAGCTCTCAAATTTTATGATTTTCTGATATCTCTACTCAATTTGAACCATTATGAGAACATGAGCTCAGGAAATAAAAATAATTGAAACCTAAGTCAGGCGATCTTTTCCCCTTACTAGGTTAGATAAAGGAGAGTTTTTAAACTACCATAATGACTGGATTGCCATTCCTACAAATCCTAAATATTTCAGTCTTGCTTTTCCTATGAAAATTGGCTACATTTTCTTTGCATTAGAATATCTTAACTTTCTAAAATGAGGACACATTGAAAGGGGTTCTTACATGGGGGAAAACAACTTCTGTAGCTTTAAATATACTCATTTTGCACTCACACCTCCACATCTCCTCTGATGGAGTTTCAGAGTCAAAGCCCTCCAAGGAATTGGAAGAGTCATGATGATCCTCAGATGGGCTGGGCCAGAGCCTGTGCCAATGGAGAGAACGGTAGAAAGCAGGAGTTGGTTCTACCCAACGCTTTTCAGTTCCAGGGAAATGGAAAGCTGACTCCCTGGGTTTTGGTATCTCTACTACTTCCCCTCCCATCACAACCTCCAGTGACATTAAATTCTCTATGCTCCAAGATTTAGAGGAAGAGGGAGGAGGCAGGTGTCCTAAACGGTTATTCAAGCAGCTTTAGGCAGAATTATGGCATCATACATTTCCTTTGAGAGCAGGCCTTACTTTAAACCCAACTCTACAGGTAAATTCCTTTTAAATTGCTTCCTGCCTTTGGAGTTCCACATCTACTCCTACAGCATTCTTGAATGCTGACTCTTTAGCAAAGGGAAACGTCCTCTTCTTCTTATCAGGGAAGACAGACTCCTTACTCCACAACGTGGTCAGACCACTATGAGTATCACTGTCATTTTTCCCCTTAGTAAATATACTAAGTTCTCTTCTGTCTTACCTTCAGTATGAAGCTGCCTCCTGACCTAATCCATGCTTCACAAAGGAAAAAGAGGGACTGGAGAATTTGCATTTACCTTTTGACATAAGTACATTTTAAAAGCAGCTCTTTGTGGTCAGTGCAGCTACATTTTTGGGCTAAACTAAAGGATGATGGGGATTTTAAAAGGATAGAGCAACACCATGGAATGCCTATGAAAGGGAGAGTTTTGACAATTGCCTTTTCAGTCTATGAAAGGGATGGTTTTGGCATTGGTTAACCATAGAAGATACAGAGAATCCAGAGTGCAAACTTCCTTTTGGTCCCCAGAGGTTAGTGGATTTTAGGCTTCAAAATTCCAACTCTATCAGCCATTGTCCAAAGTCCAAGTGGCTCTTAAAGCTGCTGTGCCTGCCTTGTCCTGACCCCTTGTTAGACTACCAAGGTTTCAGGTTCCCTTATTTGAAGGCCTATTTGTCTGAATCACTTAATCTTGGATTACGACCTTTAAAGGGGACTGAAAGATAGTTTAGTATTTCACTCACTTTCTCCCTTCTGCTGTAGAATCTGAGCTGAGGAAAAGTATCACTATAATACCTTGAGTACCAAGAGCTTATTGTGTTACTCATATCACATCAAGTTGGTGATGTACTTGGTTTCAGTATAGGACCTACTCTACCTACAAAGACATAACTTTTAGTTCTCAAAAGCTAATAGAAGACCAAGAACTTTTATCAAAAGCCCCAGCTAGCAGGAGATATACAACAGGTTTTGGTTAAGACATGGATATCCATGTTTTCTTTCACTGACATGGAATTGCTTAGAATTTTCTTGGTGTGGATGTTCTATAACTCCTGTAACTATTCCTTACCATGAGAATTTAGGTTGTGTCTCATCTAAGTTATTATAAAAATATCCTTGTGCAGAATTTTTTTTTATTTAGGATTTTTTTTCCTTAGGGAATATTTCAGGAGCTGAATATATTAGTATGTATTCATATTTAGAAGGCATGGATATTTTGAATGTTCTTTATACATATGCCCAAATTAATCTTCAAAGGGGTTACAGCGCTGTATGAAAGTGCTCTTTTCACTACAAAAGCAGTTTCGTTTTAAACTTAGTTTTTCTTCTTTTCCAAAGCATGGAGTCTTGCTGCTCTAAATTTTAGAGACTTCTTTTTTCCCACATTGTAAATTCATGAAGAAAATACAGTTTGGACTTTTGTATGTTATAGAGAGAAAAAGGCACTTGATATCACAAACAATACAGAATTATAAAGACTAATATTTCTCTATTTTATTACAGCTTTTTTTTCTTACAATGGATCTTAGGCTTAGTTTAAAATTTAATAAACAAAAATTAAATGAAGAGTATATTAATCAAGCTTATCAATATAATAAGTTAAATATCCCAAAGCTATAGCCAATACTGCCAGCAAAAATGCTCTTCTATGATTCTTTGAAAATAAAAAAAGAATAAACTATTCTTAGACAGAATCAATCAAAATGATTTTGTAATTTTTCTTGTCAATTAGTGCAAATATCTAGTAAATGTTTAATACTAGCTGGAAAAGGTTTTAATAAATAAAACACTATGATTCTGAAGATTATCTAATCTTTTAAAAATTGTTTCTGTTTACACCTACATACCAGTCAGAGAGCTTTTTACGTAATCAAATTCCCATAATCAAACTTGCCTGAGAACAAAATATATGAAACAAGCACTGGGTGAGTATTACTGTAGACAGGACAGGTAGCACAATGCCTGGTGGCTTCATGCCTGCCAGTCTTCAAAGAATTGTGAATCACCTAGAAGAAAAAAATGTGATTGTTCAGTAGGTGGTTTATCTTTCTCTCTTTCAATCCAGTGACTCAGCACAATGAATGCACTGACTGCATTCTTCATTTGCTTCTCGAAGAAATCAAGATTTAGGAAGCCCAGCTCACACAGTGGTGTATCACATGCTATTAGCTTAGCTTCAGTTTGATAGACAGATATGTATTTAACTGATCTTAATAAGTTTGACCACTTGGTTTGGCTATTGCTAAGCATGTCACTTTGATATTTATTCTTACAGTCTCCTCTTTTAAAAATGTTTCTAAAAATTACCATCAAGCACCATGAAAATAAAATTAACTTCTGTTAAGAATTCTGTTAATAAGTCCAGTTCCTTTCTGAAGGAACAATAGTTGTCTTTATAAAATAATTCAAAATGATCTCTTCCAAGAGTTTCTAATTATTTATCATTTATATTATTTATATTCTAATTATATATTATTTATTGCATAAATAAAAGAATTCTAGTTTTGATTACAGACATATTAAAACCCTTTACAGTCAAGTTTGGGTAAGTGTCAAAGCTGAGTAATGAGTACATGAGAGGTCATTATACTCTTTATTCTTTTTATGTTTGAAACAATTTGTAACAAAAGGTTAAAATAAAAAAATCTTCCCACTAAAGGTAGGAACACCTCTTGAAATAAAAGAAACATAAAAGAAAAAGAAATCTTTCACATAAATTAATCTGTCTCCCATGGAGGGAAGAAAAAAAAAAACCCTTAATCTTAATTTTTTGTTTTTGTTTTTTTTTTGCGGTATGCGTGCCTCTCACTGTTGTGGGCCTCTCCCGCTGCGGAGCACAGCCACCATGGCTCACAGGCCTAGCCGCTCCGCGGCATGTGGGATCTTCCCGGACAGGGGCATGAACCCGCGTCGCCTGCATCGGCAGGCGGACTCTCAACCACTGCACCACCATGGAAGCCCAATCTTAGTTTTTTGATTATCATTTTCACATGATCTCATTCCACAAAGAATTTAAGCCACCTCACCTAACTCTGATAATTGTAGTCAAGTCCACTGTTTTGTGTCAAACAGTTATTTAATGTTAAATGATGGTGGTGGTATTTACTATATATTTACTTTTTGCCTACCTGAAAAAGCAATAGCAGTATGAAACTTAGGGCATATCGTACAGTGTAAAGGGAGAAGTTGCCACCAGGCATCGAGGTCAAGAGAGGGGACATTTCACTAACAAGAGTACCTTGTCAACATTCAAAGACATATAAATGTCTAGGTATTTGAAAACCTAACCAATACTGGATTTTCTTAGAATTTATTGCTTTTTGCATTTTTGTGATCCTTTCATATATCCTATGTCCCTTTCTTCTTCATGTTAAGTTTTACTTGTTATAAGTCCAGTATGAATAGAGTGTACCAGCAACAGATTTCCAAATGTGCTGCTTTATACAAAGCAGCTTTGAAAGCTGAAAAGCTGGCTGGCTCTGCTTTAGCACCAGACTTCTGAGACTAAATTTACAATTTTTCTGCAGTCATCCTGAGGCAGACTAACTATGGCTTATGTAATGTGCAGAAGCCGTAGAATCCCTTTAAGTACTGTATGTTTCATTAAGGAGGCAGCCAACCCTGAATTATACATAGCAGAAAGAGAAAGGCTACGTAGGCAAATGATAACTTCCAAGTAATTCAAAAATTTAGTGCTAAATAGCAGTTTCCTTTGCACTAAACTGTTTAGTCAAGGTATTCAATTGAAAATAAAACAACTTGGGTTGCGTGCTTTCGGTTCTCCTTCCTACCTTCTGTTGGAGGTGACAAAGGTCTGGCAGCCAGACGGAGGCAGATAAAGAGGGAACTTGAGTAATCTAACTATGGTGGGATATTTTGTCCTGATAGCATGTAGATTACAAAGTCTACCCTATCACTTCTGTGGAAAGATTTCCATAGAGTCGGTTTTAATGCATTGAACTGATCAGGAAAGAGATACTTTTTGCATCTTTGGATGATGGTCTAAAAATTTGTTTTTCAACATTTATGTCAGGTTAAACCTGGACATTTAACACATGATTACTTTGGGTATACAATTGCCCTTACTGTACCTTTTTGGATGGACGCATTACAATCCAGAATGGTTCTGAATCTTGTGTCCATGGGTCTTTATATTGGCTTTAGTGAGACAATGAACTCTTTAAAATTGCACTAAAATTTTGTATATTTTTATGGATAGGATGCCTAGTTTTACTAGACTTATATAAGGTCCATGAGCCAAAGCTAATTAGGAACCTTAGTTAGAACCAAGAATTAATTTGGCCTATAAAGACCAACATGTAAGGAAAAAATGATTGCAGCTTTGCTTTTGTTTCTGCTTCAACTCCTTGGGGGAAATGAGTAAAGATGAGTTGTTCGCTTCATTCCTTTCTTCTGATTCAATTCATGAGCTTTAAGTCTATCACACCCTCTCTTAAAACAAGAGCGTGAGCTAGGCTAACTTTGTTATTTCCAGAACTGATTGACTACCAACCTTCCCTTCCGGTGTTTGGAAGTACTGTAGTTTGTAAACTAGTGGTTGCATTTTTAACTAATCTATTACATAATAGAATGACTACCATTTTTAAATCTAATATATTAGATAACATAAATATTTTTTATTTAAATCGACTTACAAATATCAAACCATTCTATAATTAAAAGCTGACACAAGAAATTATTTATACGTATATGCTAAAGTTTGTGGGTTGTTTTTTTTTTTCCGGTATGCGGTCCTCTCACTGTTGTAGCCTCTCCCGTTGCAGAGCACAGGCTCCGGACACGCAGGCTCAGCAGCCATGGCTCACGGGCCCAGCCGTTCCGCGGCATGTAGGATCTTCCCGGACCGGGGCACGAACCCGTGTCCCCTGCATCGGCAGGTGGACTCTCAACCACTGCACCACCAGGGAAGCCTTAAAATTTGTTTTAACATGCTCCTAATATTGTAAATGTGGAATCTATGATATGAAATAATTTAAAAATTTGATACTAGCTGGGAAACATGGCTTTCCTCTCTTCACAAACTGAAAGTTAACTGTTCATCCTATCATTTCAAATACAGCACAAATAAAGACCATTGGGAATGAGAGAAATACACAAAGTAATTGTGGAAAGTTTGAATAAATTCTGATTCTAAAGTTTTGTTGGGAAAAGAGTAACCAGTTGAACTAATTAGAAATAATGGAAGAAATGGTAAAAATGTAACATGCAAATAATCTGGGTGGGACAGTGAATGTTCATAGTTTTAAAGCAGAGAAACAGTAGCAGTTTTGTATGATGGTGGTTAAGTAACACTGGATTTGAATTTAAGTGGGAATAGAAAGTTGAATTTATGTATCAGTGAACACTTGACTTATTGTAAACATTTAGACTTCAGTGATTTTTTTTTTTTTTTTTTTTTTTTTTTTGCGGTACACGGGCCTCTCACTGTTGTGGCCTCTCCCGTTGTGGAGCACAGGCTCCGGACGCGCAGGCTCAGCGGCCATGGCTCACGGGCCCAGCCGCTCCGCAGCACGTGGGATCTTCCCGGACCGGGGCACGAACTCGTGTCCCCTGCATCGGCAGGCGGACTCTCACCCACTGCGCCACCAGGGAAGCCCCTTCAGTGATGTTTTAATGGAGGGAAATCATCTTATAATGCGTTTATAATATTTTAGCATAATGTATATTTTATAATAAATTATTTAGTGTCCCTAACATTTGCACATAATCAGCACTTAGAAGCTTAATGATTATGCTGTGTGTCTAACATGAAATAGAGAAAATGTCATTTTCAAAAATTATTACTTTGAAATAGAATCTGTCAAGCAAAGCAATGTTAATATAATTAGGTAGGTTTTAAAATTTTTTTGGTTAAGTGCTAAAATACAGAGTTAGCTATATTGTTCCCTAACCACTACTCTCAACTCCTTTGCCACTCTCTCTCTCCATGGCACTCAACTAAAAAAAGAAAAATCTACAACCCTCCATCTCTTTTGTGCCATGTACCAATGTAGAAAATCACACAACTGGGCAGACTGAGGCAGTAATAATAATCACCATAATAGTAGTAACAACAAATATTTATACTCACTGAATTACACAAGGTACAGTCCTAAAAATTATCCCATACATTCCTCAAACAATCCAGTGAGGTAAGTACAATCATTTCCATTTAAGGTGAAAATTTGAGGTTTAGAGTGCTTTGGTCACATATCCAAGGTCGACTGTAAGTGGCAAAACCAGGATTCAGACCCTGTCAGTCTGACCCCAGAGCCTAGGCTTTTCTCTGTTAGACATTTAAATATATGACATCAAACTCAAATGAACATTCAACAATTTCTGACACATGACCTCCTGTTTAGGCTGATGAACTATTTCTAATTTATTGAGAAAATACAAGATATGAGAAAACTTTCTGATCTTCCACAAACCAATTCTATTGACCTACATCAGTGTACACATCAAGTGGTTAATAGCCTGAGCTCCTCCCCTTACCAGTTGTGACCTTAGGTACAACTTCCTCATCTTTTTAATAGGAATGATATAGTGTTCCTATTTCAGAGTTTGTTATGAAGATAAAAACACATTAATACATGTAAGACACTTGGAACAGAGCATGACACATTGCAAGTACTCAACAAATGTTAGCTACTATCATTATCCTGTCTTTTCCTGAAACACCTGGTCAACATTAGTTTGGCTGTTTATCATCAGCTTCCCCTTCATCTCTTTCCTTCCTGTTCTGTCAAGGCTTCTGTACCTTTGATTATGCTTTCTCTCTGTACTGAGTTATAATTCTCTCCCTCTCTACAGGATAATCTGACAACTACTACTGAAAATAGATGAAGAACCCTCCCTTGACCCCTCCAGCTATTGCCCTAGTCTCTGGTTCCCTTCACACTCCTGTTCAGTCTTATTTGCTGACTACTCTTCTTGTATCTGATTCCTAAAATTCAGAGTTCTTCAGGGCTTTGGACTAGGCCCTAGTTTCCTTTTTAAAATACTCTCTCCTGTGGGCTTCCCTGGTGGCTCAGTGGTTGAGAGTCCGCTTGCCAATGCAGGGGACATGGGTTCGTGCCCCAGTCTGGGAAGATCCCACATGCCAAGAGCGGCTGGGCCCGTGAGCCATGGTTGCTGAGCCTGCGCGTCCGGAGCCTGTGCTCTGCAATGGGAGAGGCCACAACAGTAAGAGGCCTGCGTACCACAAAAAAAAAAAAAAAATACTCTCTCCAAAACTGATCTCATCTATTGCCATGATTCCAAATACCACCCACATTCTGATGATCCTAAATTTACATCTCTAGTCTAGAGCTCTCCTTGGAGGTCCAGTTCAGTATGTTCAATATCCTTCCCAATTTTTGAAAAACTGTTCATCTTTAAGGTAGACTAAATGTACAATATAAATGGATTTTATGTTCAGCTGGAAGTTGGTTATCATCGTAGGCTTAGCCTGTATTCTAACTCAAGTTTTGTTCTACCATTGTTTTTGCCAATTTTACATGTAGCATTCTAATATTTTAAAAATACTTAAGACCAAACTCCAAAGATCAACCAATAAGTGTATGTATACACTGATACGTCATCTACTATTTAGGTATAAGTCTAAGCACAATAAATTTCTTTAAAAAGACCCCAAAACTCACAAGTCCTTTGTACTGAGAAAAGAACCAAGAAAGTTTAAAACCAATCATAAACTGAAATTGTTCATTACATTAGAGTTTTTCCACAGAAAAAACTGAAGTTCTTTGAGTGAATTTAAAAGGAAAGATAAATCTATCTTCAGTTTGCAGAACAGAAGCAAATAAACATGTGTGAAGTGCATTATCAAGATCTGGCAGGCTGTAAGATGAATTTCATTGGATGTGAATGGTCAAGATCAAGGCTGTAATGAATTTTTCATTGTTTTCTTTTTGAACTTTTTGGATCAGTTCTATTTCTGGCATGTCTTCTGCTGACTACTGGAGACATCTTATGTTTCATTTAGACCTGTCTTGGTTACTCCTTTGCAATACCAAGTTGCAATCTCTGGCTAAGCCTTAACTCCTTATTCATTTACTACAGATACTGGGATACTGTTGCTCCATCTTTTCCCTATTCATTTTCTTAATCATTTTTAGTTGAGTAAATTTTCATACCCTGTGGTCTTTGGATATGTAGGAGAACAGAAGTTTAAGTATGGATTTAGCATATATCTTACTGTCTATCCTTTTTATGACCACAATTAAACCACAGTGAAATCTCCTATTGTCCTTTTCCACAGTTCTTCACCCAAAGTCGGTTCCTCTGTCTTTGGTATGGTCCAAATATATGCAGTCTTTATTTATTTATTTATTCATTTATTTTTGGCTTCATTGGGTCTTCATTTTTGTGCGTGGGCTTTCTCTAGTTGCCGCGAGTGGGGGCTACTCTCCGTTGCGTTGTGTGGGCTTCTCACTGCAGTGGCTTCTCTTGTTGCTGAGCACGGGCTCTAGTTGCGCAGGCTTCAGTAGTTGTGGCACATGGACTCAGTAGCTGTGGCTCACGGGCTCTAGAGTGCAGAATCAGTAGTTGTGGCGCATGGGCTTAGTTGCTCTGTGGCATGTGGGATCTTCCCAGACCAGGGATCAAACCCGTGTCCCCTGCATTGGCAGGTGGATTCTTAACCACTGCACCACCAGGGAAGTCCATGCAGTCTTTAAAACAATTTAAAAAGTAAAAATTCCTTGCAACACTCCATTAATTTCTTGTTTACATATGCCTGATCGTTTTCCCCACAGCCTGACTCATTTTTTGCTTTCTGCACTCAATTTTGTCAGAAGGTAGCAGTTTCACAATAGGAAGGGATGGAAGACAGACAAAACCAATGTATGTCTACTATGATATTTCTAGGCTATTTCTCAGAGAAATTTCGTCATACTTTTCTAGTCATACATAGCTACCTGGTTTGAAGTCTGATGTGAGGAAAAATGTTGCATTTGTCTTTAAAAATTAGTGGAGAGAAAGAAGAAAAAAAATAAGTGGAACATTAACTTTGTCAGGAGATATCCTAATCAAAGGGCTTTACCCTAAGAACCCAGGAAGAAGCTCTTCCTCAATTTTTCTTTCTTTTTGTCTTCAATAGGGAAGGAACAGAAGGCTGGGTGATTTAAAAAGGCAAACTGAAATATACTTCATGATTAGCAAAAAGTGTTACAGAAATAATTCCCATTCTAGTTTCTGGAGGAGGCAAAGCTAAAGAAAACCACCTAAAAGACTGGTATACCAATCTGGGAAAAATATGGCAGAGTCTAGCTGTTAACTGAAGAAACTTTAATGAAGGGACTGTTTATGAAGGTCTGGGCAGAGTTAAGGAACTCTAGCAGAAACTACAGAATCATGTTCACTGATGCATGCCAAATGTATGCCATCCAACTTGTTGTCAGTTACATCACAGTGGTTAAGAATATGCATGAACTCTGGAGTTAGACTGATAAAGAATCTAGTACCAGATTTATCACTTCAGTAGTTAAAAACAAAAAAACTATCTGTATTTCAGTTTCCTCACCTATAAAACAAAAAAACTATCTGTATTTCAGTTTCCTCACCTATAAAATGAGGATAATAATAGCTCAAAGTATTGTTGAGAGAGGTGATGAGAAAATGTAATTCAAATAGTAGCACCTGACACAGTACAAAAACACTTAGTCAATATTAAATCTGATTATTAGTCCTTGTTTTATTCCTAGTAATGATACTATAATGTTGACCTCAAAAACTGTTATCATTTAGTATAAGGTTGGGCTGTGAGTAATTTTTTAAAGAAGTCCCAGATAAAAGAAGCTTAAATAAAACTTTCTCTTTCAGACAAAATCCAGATGTAGAAAGGGCAGGTTTAGTATGGTAGTTCTGCTCTAAGAAGCCCACTTGTACCTTCTATTTCTATGTTCTGCCATCCTTAGTGAGTGGCCATTGTCTTCATGGCCTAAGATAGTGGTCATTGCATCCTTGTTTCATGTGGAAGAACGAGGTAAGAAGGGAAGACTGGCAAAAAGAGATCACAGCAGTCTCTTAAGGAAGGTTCCTGAAAGCTTACATCCTAATGGCCAGAACATTAGTCATATGGCCATACTAGGCTGCAAGGGAGACTGGGAGATGTAGTCTTTATTTTAAGGAAGAAAGAGAAATATACTGAAGGATAATTAGGAATCCTTGTCACAGTCAGCAACTATTTCAAATTTTCTTTATTAACCTCAAATTCCCAAGAGTTACCTTTAGTTCTCCCATTTTTTTTGGATATTTCTTCTTCTCCATTGAATTTTTTTCTCCCGCTTTAGCAATCATAGGCCTACATATTTTCTGTTCTACCTCCAGCTTTATTTCCCATTGTTTCTTTCATGTACGTAATGAGCATTCCTATTATTTTCCTGCACTTTTTAAAAATCATTTTGCATTTATTAAAGTTGCACCTTCTGCTTAGAGTGTCCTTTTCTCTAAGTTTTTTTTTTTTTTCCGGTCCGCGGGCCTTTCTACTGCTGTGGCCTCTCCCGTTGCGGAGCAACAGGCTCCAGACGCGCAGGCTCAGCAGCCATGGCGCATGGGCCTAGCCGCTCCGCGGCATGTGGGATCTTCCCGGACTGGGGCACGAACCCGTGTCCCTTGCATCGGCAGGCGGACTCTCGACCACCACGCCACCAGGGAAACCCTTTTTCTATACGTTTTTATGTCCAAGACTGACTTCTCGTTCAAAGCCCAAATGTAAGTTTTAGAATAACTCTTAGGAACTTCAGGAACTTCAGGTTGGAACTCTTCTCCCTAGGTTTCTCTTGTAGCCCTGTATCTCAGGCCTTATGTATATTTCTATTCTCACCGAGAATGTGAGCTCAAGGAGATTAAAATCTATATCTTATACAGCTTTATATCTCCTCCTAGAACAACAGCACTTTGCACAATTTAAGTATTTATTGTTCAATCAAACACATAAGTTTGATTATTATATAGAATAGAAAAATATTCTTTAAATCCATCCAGGATTGTTACTATGAATGATTGAACGTTTTCCAATTAGGATTTTCAAATGTTTACTTTCCTTAGAGTGGGTACCATTATACTTCTCTCAATAAAAAAATAAAATTTCAAACATAGATATAGAACTTTTAGTCAGATTTATTAAGATATACTTTATGTACAGTAAAATTCACATTTTTTAAGGTATACTGGTCTATGCTAGCTAACTTTCTATGATTACTACAAATATGAAGCTGTCTTCTACTTTCTAAATCTCTCTGAATGCTTATGTTCTGAGCCAAACAGTGGAAATCTCTTAACTGAAGAGAAACTATTTGAAAATCTTTAGTACGAAGGGAACTGTGAAGAGCGTGCTTGATATGATGAGGGAAATAAAATCTTCAATCATGCTTTTTATTTTTTTTTTTTTTGCGGTACGCGGGCCTCTCACTGTTGTGCCTCTCCCGTTGCGGAGCACAGGCTCCGGACGCACAGGCTCAGCGGCCATGGCTCACGGGCCCAGCCGCTCCGCGGCACGTGGGATCTTCCCGGACCCAGGCACGAACCCGTGTCCCCTGCATCAGCAGGCAGACTCTCACCCACTGCACCACCAGGGAAGCCCAATCATGCTTTTTAAAACTTACTTTCCTAATGTCTTTTTTTAACTTTCCTAATCACTCTTAAAATGTTATGCTTTTCCAGAAAACTATAGCAGGAAAAAAATCTACAAGAGGGGCAATTCTTTTAATAACTTTATAGACTGATTCACATGGTATGAAAACTGAGAGGAAATATAAAATGACACATACTAATTACACTTGCCATAAAATCATACATGCATGGCAAAATATATGATTATTACCTTAGCACTGACAGTATAGTTTATACTACACATACAGTCAAACTTCCAAAGGGTTGGCTCTTAATAACAAAATGCTTTTTGATGGAAAATGTAGAGAAATGCAAGAATTGTGAATACTTCATCTAGACCTAATATCTTTTACTCGAATAGACATGTTCCATTCAATCTAGGGCCAATATGTCTAAAAGTTGTTTATAATAAAAATTCAATAATGAGACTAGAATCCACAGAGTTCTCCCTCTATTGGGTACTCTGAGTTATAAGCAGCTACAAATGTTCAAGTTCATATGGAAACATGACAGTGGCTTTTCTTGAGTGATAGTTGTGTTCAAATTTTAATATGGCACCATTTTCTTGTTCTCTCTATACAGGAGTTTTGAAAAAGTAGAAAATGATATAACCTTTCTTTGGTGTGATTCTGTAATTCTGCCTCTGGTTAAATTTGTCTGTGGTCCCTGAAAAGAGCACATCTTTACTCTCCAAGCCCCTCCCTGGACCTCTCCTTCCCAGGTCTGCTCTCACTATCTCAGGCTCCAGACTCTTACCTCCTCTAAATTAATATTTAAACTATCAGGTTGGAATGTAACCAGATAAATTAAATCCCCCCAACGTGCTAATGACTAATAATAGCTCAATAGGTGATCTCTCTGAGGTGTTTGCATTAAAAACCTTCATTCAAGTTAAGTTCTGTGTATAGGATTCCAAGCACAAAGGCAGGTAGGACTTTTTGGTGGACTTAGGACTCTATTTAAAGCTTCTTAAATCAAATTCAGTCCGTCTACTGCCTTTCTCTCCTTGGCATATTAAAACGAAGATTTCTGTAGGAACTGTACGTATACTAGCTTAAAAAATGTTTCAAAAGATATTCGTCAAAATTTCCTTTCCCTAAAGTGTTTTGATGAATGAAATGATATTTACTCTTACAATGTCGTTTACTGAAGGTGGCAGAATATTTTGTCATTCACTTAAAATTAATGAATATAATATAAAAGATTAATATATCAGAGGAAATTAGGGCGAAAAAAACCATCAGAACAGCTTGACTCCTCTTTGCTGGAATTCCTCACCCCAGTCAATGACATAAATCCTTAATTTTGCTCACTTTTGGAACCACATCTAATATATTTGACCAGAGGGAGTAGCCTTCGGCTGTGACTGGGAGGAAATTGATCAGGAAAAAAGAAAAGAGAGATGGAAAAGTAGAATGCTCTCAAGAAGGGGTGGGATTTGGGGTGGAGGCCAGAAAAAAAAATGGGACCGTTCCTTCATTCATTGAACAAACATTTCTTTCTGCCTCCCACATGCCTCTTCTATTGGCGTCTTCTCCGGAAGGGTGATCCTCGTCGATAAATTCCAGATTCTGATTATCTCAGGAACTTGAGCTGCCCTCACTTCCGACCTCCTCTCTCACGAACTGCCTTGAGGCAGGAGAGTCAGGATGGGATGGGGAGGGAAAGAGAGGCGAGGCCCGCCTCGCAGAGCACATCTGCTGTGTTCAGCCGGGAACGTCTGTCAAGCAGTGGGAGGGAGAAGCGCATGGAGCCACCAGCCCACTCTCGGGAGAAACTCGCCAGAAAAACACCCGCCCTGCCCCCGCCCCACTCCTCCCCGCGGGCTTCTGGTGGTTTCTTTAGGGAGGTGGTGTGGAAAGGCAACTTTTGGGAACTTGAAGGAGAAGGGTGTGTGGCGAACAGAGAAACGTGACTTCATCAGGTTCCGACTTAGACTCCCCTGCCGGGCTCAGGGGCAGTGGGCGGGCCAGGCCGGGTCGAGACGGGTGTGGGGCCGAGGCCGCGTCCCGAGCGGCGGTAGCAGCGGAGCCGGGCGGGGAGGGCGAGGGCCCCCAGGCGCAGTTCTCTGTCCGGCCTCGCGGGGGCGCCGGCGCGGCCGATCAGGTGACCGAGCACTCGTCCCGGGCTGCGGGAAGCGGCCTCGTTCTCAGCCGCCGGAGACGACGCCGCCGCCGCCACACCTAGTGGAGGAGCCCGGGAAGGCGGCGCGGTGGGGGCTGGGGCGGAGAGCGCCGGGGGTGGGGACGGAAGGGCGGCGGGCGGAAGGCAGGAGGTTGCCGGGGCGCGGGCTGCTGAGGGGAAAGGGACCCCGAGGCGTCCGCCGCGGCTCGCTCTGTCACCGGCGCGGGTTAAAGGCGCGGGGGCCATGGGCGCGCTCCCCTGAGGCGGAGGTCGCGGGCGGGAGGGGAGGAGGCCCGACAGAGGTAGCTGCGGAGGCCGCGGTCCGGTGACTGGGCGCGAGGCGGCCGGCGGCGGCGGCACCACCACCACCACCACCACCATGTCGCGCTCCGTGCTGCAGCCCAGTCAGCAGAAGCTGGCGGAGAAGCTCACCATCCTCAACGACCGGGGCGTCGGCATGCTCACCCGCCTCTACAACATCAAGAAGGTGCGCACGGGCCGGCGAGGCCGCGGCGGGGGCGGCGGGGGCGGCGGGGGCGGCGGGTGGGCTGAGGAGGGATGGAGAGCGGGGGAGGCCCGGGCGGTGGGGGCGGCGGGCGGCTCCCGGGACAGAAATCACCGCCTCGCGGCTGCAGGCCCGGCCGGGGTCGCCGGGATGCGCCGCGGCCTATTGCGGAGTCCCAGCGCCTCTCCTGCTGGCTCGCGGGCCGGCTAGGGGCGGAGAGGAGCCATTTCCCCGCTCCCAGCGGCCAGATCCGGCCGGCCCGGCGCGGGGTGAGGGGCGCCGCCGCCGCTCTCGCCCCCTCCTCGGCGCCCCGGCTCCCGGAACGGGCTCTACGGGAAAGAGAGGAGGGTGGGTGGGCGAGAGTCTAAGAGGGGGATAGGAAAACTTGGGTGTTCAATAACTGAGGTCGGATGGTAGGAACCTGGCGGAGATGGAAGCAGTTTTCTGTTTTGGGTTTGTTAAGTGTGGGAATGTGGGAAGGGAATGGCTAATCAGGATGAACCCCGCATCCCCTCCACTTTTGCCATTTTATTTTAGATTGCCAAATAAAAGCCATTAGAGAGCGTGTTGACGATTTGGAATTATTTCATTTTGAAGGTGGAGAGGAGGGGGAAGTGAGGGTGGAACCAGTTTTCTCCTGAAATACTTCTGGGTTGTGAGTCACTAGAACAGGAATAACAACCTTCTCTCCCTTCCCTCTTTACTCCTCCTCATCTTAGTTTTTCCAACCATGTCTGATAATACCAAAACATCATTTCTTAAAGTTCGGCGTCTATACAAAATAAAAACTGTGAATATGTTGCTATTACTGCTGATTTTATAGCGTATTCTGATAATTTGAGTAGATCTAGCTAATAGGCCCATTGAAAGTCTTTACGTGGCTTCAGCAGATTAAGGAATGAGGGGCTGAGTTGGAGTTAAGAAAAATAGATGTAAAGATAGAACAAATATTAATTTATCTTAGGAAAGAAAGACCAAAATCCTCTTTCTTTTAAGACAAAGTTAAAGTTTTAAATAATTTGATAAAGAGAAAGTTAAGATTTTTTGTGGCAATCTAGATCCTGACAGTTTCTAATGTGTATTTGATGTTATATCTTCGTAATTATTTTTGTTGGCTTTTTATTGCATCCTGAAGGTTTCTTTTTAGTTTAATCGTAGCAGTAGAGTTGTAGCCCTTGTGAATTAGGACTCCTGAAGAAAGAATATTTTAAAAAAATTCATACATGGGGTTGTGTAAAACTGACTTATTTGAACAATTTGATGTAGACACTGAATTCTAAAGGAGGAAAAACTGTCCTGGCTTAATAGTGGTAAATTTTGTGTAAAGATAGCTATGTTCCAGTCGCTTACCTGGACGTGAGGATTGGTTGACTTTAAACGCAGTGCAATCGGGATAGTAGCCTGTTCACTTTGTTACATTTTATGTGGCAGGAGCTCAGGGTCATTATAAAGAAGCCCTCTGCACTTACCAATGAGCCTTGGTTGTAAATTTATGTAAATTAGGAATAATTTAATTTTAGATAGTATTACTTACAGGTTGTATTGACCAGAACTTTTTTGTGAAATTATGCTCCTTAACAAACTTGGAAATTGGTTCCTATATGCCCTTTGTGCAAAAAACGAGCAAGTCAAACATTACTAAAAGTTTCTAGACATGTGGTATTGTGGTTAAAGGAAATGGTTATGATGGTTTCCAGAAGAGGAAGTGAGAGTAACATCAAAAGTGATTTGGGTATTTGGGCAAAATACCTTTTTTTAAAGCATTCATTGAACGTTTTTATGGCATAAATACAATCAAACTTTACATATTTCATCTTCATAAATGAAATAAGGTTGGACTAAATTCTAAGCATTTGAATGCTTATAATTCCAGTTCACTGCCTTTTCTCAAAAGCATATTTTTTTTCACTTCCTGTTTTGAGAAACTCCAGGCTCTTGTATTATTAAACTAGTAAAATTTAAAATGAGTTGAATGTGATCATTATATCCAAGTGGCTAATATTTTGAATTATTGAAATGTTATATTTCAGCACTTAACGCATTTATAATTTCTTGAGAAATATTTTTCTACCTTGCTTGATTGTGAGTTCTCTCTGGGTGGGGACAGTGTTACTTATTTTTGAATTACTGGTACTTAGGGTCCTACCTGGTCCATGAGGCCTTCAGTTAGGACTTGTTGAAAAGGATGAATACATTATGTATAGTATATTTTATATATATGCAACATATATATGAATATGTGTATAATCTTGTTCTAGTTTTAATAGTAATAGCTTTTGCTCTGCTCTCCTTGTGTGATTTTGCATACACATACATCAGATGGATTTTGAATCTTTTGCCCTGTATAGAGTTGTCTGTAAAGGCTGGCATAGCTTCCTGGCTGGCTAGGATTGAAACATTTGTTCAAAAATCTTGCCAAAAAAGTGAGTGAGATCTGTTTACCATGTGTTTATAAGGTTCCTGCTGTTTACATTTTTATGACAGTATAAACCACATAATCTTTTCAATCTCTATCTCTTATACCTCAAAAAAAACTTCTACCACATAATACGTGCCTGCCAGTCAATTATCACATTTTTATTAATGCATGTGTGCAGTAGATTGTCTATCAGATCTGATTGCTCTGTTTCAATTGAAAGTCTGCAATGGCAATATTTTAGTGAGCATACACAGTGAAAAATACTTCAGTGACCTAAGTAAAATAACTTTTTAAGTTACTGTAATCAAGAGTAATAGGCTTTAATGCTTATTAGGGGAATGTAACATGGTTTCTGGAAAATGTTTTGCTTTTTTAAATAAAATTTCATCAATTGAAAATTTTTTGAGATCCTTATATGTACAGGTTATGAAAATTTTAAGGAATTTGTAGTCTAATCAGGGATGTAAGAACACATAAAGGAGGATTTTAGGAAAAAAAGGTGAAGGTGGTAGATAGTTTCACATTTAAATTTATTTGCATAATTCCTTAATTTTTTTAAAATTAAAAATATGTCTTCCCTTTTCTGGACCTAATAATGCTACTCACTTATATAGTGATTTTTAACATTTTCAGGCTACTTTTATATCTGCTACTATGGCATGGCAGGCAGTGTGGTGGTGGAAATAAAGTGTACTGGGCCAGAAGTTAGGAGACCTGCCTTCCAATGTTTCAGTCTGTCTCTGAGAGATTTGTAATACTGGGTAGGTGTCTTGACTTCCCTGAGCTTCATTTTTCCTCATCTGTAAAATGGGGGGAAATTAACTGTGAAAGGAACACTAAAGTCCGTTCCAGCTCTGATTATGTTATCTTTCAAGTAGACATTAAGGCCTATTTTAAACAGGAACTGAACTCAGTTTAGTTTTCCTTAATATAGGGATGGTAATGTGTGCTCTGCCTACTTTACAGAATTGTTTTTGTGAAGATAAAAGATAATAACAATGTGAAAACAGTTTAAAACTTCTCTGAATCTAAGATAGTATTTGTTTAGGAGTTTCAGTAACTTTTTGGGGCAACATTTGTTTCTCTGAAATAATTTACTACTGCTTAGCAAACACATATGCCGAAATTCCAACAGAAGACATTTTAGCTAACCTTAAAAATGTTTTTTTCTTGTTTACTCTTTCTTGTTTTTTCTATTTTTTCCTACACCATCACCAACATGAACTTGATAACAACGGATAACAAAAGGTATCAGTTAATACTTTCATATTTTTCATCTTGTTAAATTATTGCTTCAATTTTAAAGGATAGAAAAGGAGAAAAGACCTACCCAACTATTGCAAACTTCTTTTTAATGGTGTATTTTTGCAGGTTTCAATGTACTTTTACTTCTTTATTTGAGGAGTACTTTTTTCCCACAGTCTTCTCCCCGTGATTTTGGATGAATTTATTTCATGAGGAAAGAAATTAATAGAATAGCAGTGTAAAATTGCAAGTCTTTAGCTGGTATCTGCTTATCTAATGGAGGAAAAAAAATGTATGTGAAGGATGCAGTCGAGGTAAAGCGAGGGGAATCAGATTTAGTCTTCCCTTTCAGTGTTACGTTTCTCTTCATATAGGGCCTTATTTTCTGTGTTGGTTGATCAGGAGCAGAAACATGTTCCAAAGATTGGGATTCTGGCAAGCTGTAGACTAATAAACATTGTTAGTATGCATAAGATTTTTTTCCCCAGGGAGATTTCATTATCAAGATCCTTAAATGTGTTAAGAAGAAAACAGTCTCTTCATAAATCTGTATTTAAATAATATATATATTTACATAAACAAATCCTACTACATCTGTAACTTTCAAGGAAGCTGCTTGTAAAAAATGAAGATTTGATAATTCTTTTTCTTGTTATGCTGGATGGTAGGCTGAGGAGATTAAGGTCACTGAAAAATTGCATAGGAAAAAAAATTATTTTTTTAAGTGGCAGGGGTAGATTATCCATCTTGTGTTTCCTTTGTGGAATTGTTAGATAACTTAAATATTAATTTTTTTAATGATTATAAAAGGAATACAGGTTTATTGTCAAAAACTCAAACATGACTTCAAAAATTCTCTGCCTGCTCATCTCCCACTTTTAAAAATAAGCTGTATATAGTTAAACAATTTTCTGTACAAATGCTGACATATGTGCATGCATATTTTGTATTATGATTCAATTAGGTTCTTTCCAAAAATAAAATTGAGGAAGCAGCATGGTACAGTTTGTGTATCAATGAAATTAGGGTTCTTAATCTATTGCTAGTATACTTATATTTTAAGAAAATTACAGGGATGGACATATTTATCTAGCTACATCCAATGTGTTAAAAATGAGTGGAGCCAGATGAGAAAGTGTGTCAGTGTTGAAAATTCTTGTCCTTAACTGGCTAGGATGATTAAAAATTTAATTTGTATTCTTTGATAATTTACTAGCAGTATTACTGTTAAGTAAAATTCTAACAATAATTTCAGATCACGTTCAGTAGATGTACATTTTATGTGTTAGAACTAAATAGTTTTATCTCTTTATTGTTCAACAAAAATAAGGTGTAATAAAAGTAATGCTAGCTGCTATTTATTGAGACTCTATTATATGCTAAATTAAAAAAAAATTTTTCTTCATAGATCTGTGATGTAGGTACCTATTCTATAGATAAAGCAATTGAATTTGGAGAATTAAATTTGCCCAATTCTTACTTTAAAAAATAAGAATTGGATTGGCACCTTTCTTTCTTAACCCCTAAGTCTGAGCTCTTAATTTATTTTTGCCATTAGATTTATAGTCATTAGTGAAATTTTCGTGGTAGACATAATTAGATTTTGAACACACAATAACCTTAAAGAAATATGCAGTTATATTACAGAAATAATTTTCCTCTTAGACTACTTTTGTATGAACTTTGTACGGATTTGTTATGAAAAGATCATTGAGATCATAATTATCAGTATACCAGTGATTATTAAAGACTTCTGTTTAGCTTCGTAATGTATTAAAATGAGAAATAGTTTAGAATTAGGAAATTTAAAATTCAGTTTATTAGCATTTTTGAGAACATGTATTTTGTATTTACATTTCATATTATATGCATTTTTCCTTTGTGATTATTTCTAATATTTAGTTCATGACATATTAAAATATACAAACTGAAAGGACTGACCATACAAGTAATACTAAGAAAACTAACAGGAAATTTTGCTTTAAACTGGGGGTAGAATATATATAAAGCAGGAAGGAAGGTGTAAGCTCAAAGAAACAGTGAAATAGCATTTATCTTCCTTAATTTTAAGGACGCATACAATCATTTCCTCATTGCAGATATTCTATCTTTAATTTTGAGATTTTAAATATACTTTTTCATTTTATATTTTGATTTCTGAAGTCAAATGGTAACAGTTTTTTCATTGAAAAACCCTGCATGAATTATAAGAAATGCAATTAAGAAAGTGTAACCAGTAAGTGTGTTTCTTTCTGTCTTGGAGTTTACAAAAATAGCAGTATTCTTTTCTATTCCCAAGGCATGTTTTTCTGTTGACTGTTTTTAATATTGTCTTTATTAGTAAATGTAAAATCTTAACTTTGATCCTATTAAAAATTTGCAGTACTGTAATTATTAGATTTTGATTTACTTAATCTGACAGTGATGAGAGAATCTCCTACTTAATCATTTCGTCACATACTATTGTACTGACCTGTTTTACTTAAATAAGTTAATAAGCTCTTGAATTGTTAGTTTGTCTATGTTGTTCAATTCCACTTGCAGTGACATAAACATCTTCTTGAGAATTGAATGGTAATTAGTAACTTTTATTTGAATCTTTAACATTTTTAATAATGAATTTTGAAATATATAATGGGTTAAAGGTTTCAAAGGAATCTCTTTTAAGTAAAAGAGCCTGTACTGGAAAAACTTTCTTACTGCACAGTTGATTATTTTAGATATTTGACAGTAATAAACCTGTGTCTTTAAAACTATTTTATAAGTCACATGAACTATTCTTTTAGTCAGTACCAAAAACTGGGAGTTTCCTTTTCATTCATTCATTTCCTCTTCATTTATTGAATGTCTTCCTGGACACTAGGGAAACAGATAAATTAAGATACAGTTTCCAATGCCAAGAAATTCATATTGTAGTGGGTGAGAGAGATGTATAGATAACTAACTAAAAAGCAGTGTTTAAGTGTGGTTGTGGGTGTCTTGAAAAGTGAGTTAAAGATTCCTGTCTGGGAGAGATGGGAACAAGAGTTAGTGACTTTTGTGCTTGGTTTTGAAGTATGAATAGAAACTTTAGCTGGGCAGTGACAGGGAGTAGCCAGCCAGTCATTATTCAAGATTTCAGACATTTTTTCAGTGGAGTATATAAAGATACAAAATATAAAGTTATAAAATCCCCTAGTAATATCTAATGTCCTTCTTGCTGGTATATAGCCTCTAAACTTCTCTGTTATTTTCCCATACTTGTAGCATATTCTGTGGGTTGAGAGGGCTAGATTCTAGGTAAAGCTCTGATCCTTTTTTTTTTTTTTTAACTTTGGACAAGTTGTTTAGTCTTTCTGAATTAGGGTTTCTTTATTTAGAAATTGAGGGGACCAGTGGTTCTTAGTCAGGGATACACAATATAATCATTTTAGAAGGTTTTTAAAAATACATATATCTGGGTCATGACCCAGACCTACTGAATAAGAAAAAGCCCCTGAAGTGGTTTTGATGTTAAGAACCACTAAAATAAGTAAAGTGTAACTTCTTAATACTTCTGATTTCTTTTTCTGATAATCGTTCGCTATAATGATTTAATTTTGTTTTTTGGGGATAACTAAATTTCTGTAATGCTAAGCAGCACGTAGACCCTATACTAGCAAAACCATCTATAGGGTACTTATTTGCTCTCAGCTTCTCTTATGCTTCAAGTTATATTTTTTGGTTTTCTAAGCCGTATTAGTCTTATTGATTCTAATTCTTGCAATCTTAGATATTCCAGTTTTCCCACATTTGTGGAATACTCTTTAATTAGCCTTATAAGGTTGAGAATTAAATGAGTTAATTCACATAAAGTGCTAGTGTAGTGCCTGGCACAAGAGTAAGAAGTGAATAAATGTTAGCTATTAGTTCTACTTCTGGGGCTTGAAACATAGTGGACATTTACTAAGTGTTCATTTTTTTTCTATTAACGCAGCTCAAGACCACCTTTAGGAAACATTTCTTAATTATTCCTTTTTACTGTCTGATATTATAGTTTGATATCTACTTACTGCTAATACAAAATAACTATTTGTACTTCAGAAGTATGTTTCTCAGCAGTCCTTTAAAGAGCAACTTCTTTAGAGTAGTAAAAATGTGGCCAGATATAACACTTTTAAAAAACTATAACAGAATGCCTTTGTTTATAAACTGAAATGTTTCTGTATATGAGAAGCTGAAAAATGTTTGAGAACAAGGACATAGACATCTTCTTGAGAATTGAATGGTAATTAGTAACTTTTATTTGAGTCATTAAAATGTTTAACAGTGAATTTTGAAATATATAATGCATTGAAATATTTCTTAAGTTTATGGTTTTCCCAGAACCTGTGCTTAGGAAACAGTAATCATAATTTATATACCTTTAAATCTGCTACTGTTGACTCTAATTAAGAGGTAATGTATAAAATTACATTAATCCTAAAGCATTTCTAATAATTTCAGTATACTTTCCTATCAAGCTTCTTAATCCAAACTGTAGAAGTGGGTTACTTCTTTTTCCTTCCTTTTTTTTTTTTCACCTACCCCAGCTCAAGGGGGAAATTGAAAGCAGATTGGTTGGGCAAAATATAGGTGATACAAATGAGGGGAAAAAATGGAAAATTAATCAGTAATAATAGAATTTGAAGCTTGTTTTGGTCTTGATAGATTTTCCAATACTTACTGGAAAATTTCACACCGTATTTCATTATTTTTAAAATTAGAAAATAAAAGAATTATACACAAGTTCCTTTTATGGTCCATGATCTTATTGGGTCCATTTTTCCTCTAGGCATTAATTTCAATTTGCTGAAGACTCAAGGGAGAATCTTTGTCCCTTTATGCCTTCAATTTTGCAAAGCCTGCTTTAAAACAGGTTTATTATTTCTTGTTTATTGAGTAAAAGTTAAATTCCTCTTTCTAGCATAAATTGGTTACATTTTGTATTTTTCTCCTCTTTCCTGATATGATTCAGATGAGGTTAATTTCTTTCCTGTGCTCTCAAAAATAGCATTCTCACTCTGATCCCTGGGATTTTGTTCATGGTCTTTTCAATTAAGTTATTATATTAAAAGAAATCGTTTTGTTCTGTAGTATTTTGGCAAAGGAATGTGTTTTACTGCTGAGTTAGACTAGAAATTAAAAAATAAAACTTATTGAAATCATAGGAATTTTCCTTTAATAGTGATTACTCCAATAAAAGTTTTGAGCAGCTGAGGTATTGAAAGAAGGGAACTTTTTTTTTTTTTTTTTTTTTTTTTTTGCTGTACGCGGGCCTCTCACTGCTGTTGCCTCTCCCGTTGCGGAGTACAGGCTCCGGACGCGCAGGCTCAGCGGCCATGGCTCACGGGCCTAGCTGCTCCGCGGCATGTGGCATCTTCCCGGAGCGGGGCACGAACCCGTGTCCCCTGCATCGGCAGGCGGACTCTCAACCACTGCGCCACCAGGGAAGCCCTGGAACTATTTTTGTATACATTTTTGGGAGCATATATTTTTATTTTTTAAATTTATGTATTTTTAATTAATTTTTTGGAGTATAGCTGATTTACAATATTGTGTTAGTTTCTGCTGTAGAGCAAAGTGAATCAGTTTTACATACACATATATCCACTCTTTTTTAGATTCTTTTCCCGTATAGGTTATTACAGAGTATTGAGTAAAGTTCCCTGTGCTATACAGTAGGTTCTTTTTAGTTATTTATTTTTTATATAGTAGTGTGTATATGTCAATCCCAGTCTCCCAATTTATCCCTCCCTCCTTTCCCCCTTGGTAACCATAACTTTGTTTTCTACATCTGTGACTTTCTGTTTTGTAAATAGGTTCATTTGTACCATTTTTTTAGATTCCACATATAAGCGATACATCTTTGATATCATATGATATGATATCATATCTTTGTCTTACTTCACTCAGTATGACAGTCTCTGGGTCCATCCATGTCACTGCAAATGGCATTATTTTGTTCATTTTATGACTGAGTAATATTCCATCGTATATATGTACCACTTCTTTAACCATTCCTCTGTTGATGGACACTTAGGTTGCTTCTATGTTCTGGCTATGGTGAGTAGTGCTGCAGTGAACATTGCAGTGCATGTATCTTTTTGAATTATGGTTTTCTCCGGATATATGTGCAGGAGTGGGATTGCTAGATCGTATGGTAGCTCTGTTTTTAGTTTTTCAAGGAACCTCCATACTGTTCTCCATAGTGTATGTACCAATTGACATTCCCACCAACAGTGTAGGAGGGTTCCCTTTTCTCCACACCCTCTCTAGCATTTATTGTTTGTAGATTTTTTGATGATGGCCATTCTGACTGGTGTGAGGTGATACCTCATTGTAGTTTTGATTTGCATTTCTCAATTAGTGATGTACAGCATCTTTTCCTGTGCTTTTTGGCCATCTGTATGTCTTCTTTGGAGAAATGTCTGTTTCGATCTTCTGCCCATTTTTTGATTGGGTTTTGTGTTTTTGATATTGAGCTGGGAGCATATGTTTTTATTTTTATTTATTTTTTAAAAAAATTATTTATATATCTATTTATATCTTTGGCCGTGTTGGGTCTTTGTTACTGCACGTGGGCTTTCTCTTGTTGCGACAAGCAGAGATTACTCTTCATTGCTCTGCGCAGGCTTCTCATTGCAGTGACTTCTCTTGTTGCGGAGCATGGGCTCTAGGCACGCAGGCTTCAGTAGTTGCAGCACGCGGGCTCAGCAGTCGCAGCATGTGGGCTTCAGTAGTTGCAGCGTGCAGGCTCAGTAGTTGTGGTGCACGGGCTTAGTTGCTCCGCAGCATGTGGGATCTTCCTGGACCAGGACTCAAACCTGTGTCCCCTGCATTGGCAGGCAGATCCGTAACCACTGTGCCACGAGGGAAGTCCATGGGAGCATATGTTTTTATTTATTTATTTATATTATTATTATTTAAATTTATTTTATTTTTTGGCCGTGTTGGGTCTTCGTTGCTGTGCATGGGCTTTCTCTAGTTGCGGCGAGCAGGGACTGCTCTTCGTTGCGGTGCGTGGGCTTCTCGTTGTGGTGGCTTCCCTTGTTGCGGAGCACGGGCTCTAGGTGCGCGGCTTCAGTAGTTGTGGCGCGTGGGCTCAGTAGTTGTGGCGCACGGGCTTAGTTGCTCTGCGGCATGTGGGATCTTCCTGGACCAGGGCTTGAACCCGTGTCCCCTGCATTGGCAGGTGGATTCTTAACCACTGTGCCACCAGGGAAGTTGGAGCATATGTTTTTAAATAAGTGTTTTTAGTGTTTTGGAATCTTTGGGTACTCAGAGTAACTGTAAAACCTTGAGCAAGTCACTGAATTTCAGATGCTCCTTTCCTCTCTGTTGAGTGATGGTTTAGATAATTTCTAAACCAAGGTGTTTTGCACGCAACAGCTACCCAGTAAATGTTCCTTTTACTCTCTACTCTTGTGTCTTTGTTTTCCTTTTTAATGATTGTTGCTTAATCTCTTATGAATAGAGAGAGGACTATATCTATATATTTTTTTAACATTGTGGTAAGGCAGTTTTTGAAAAACTACGTAACATTAACCATATGAAGTTAAGCTGTGGTACGTAATCTATATTGAGACAATCTGAGGAAAGGCCTTGGGAAGGAATTTTGGTGGTAGCTTGGCAGAAAGATTTGTTTTAAAGTCATATTTAAAATTACATAAAGTCTGATCTTGAGGTTTCTAATCAAAGATGTTTATTTTGTGCCCCTAATAGAATATTATGTGGTTCTTTGAGACATCTTTGTTCTTTATTTTGGGTAATAGTGTTATATTTGTGTTTTGTGAAAAAACGAATTAGGAAATACTGAATTGACAATACTGACATTGAATTGGTTACATGGAAAATCTTATTTTGATAATTGGGAACTCACTATAGATATCCAGGTGTTTTGAAAAGTTTTACTTAAAAAAATAGAATTGTTTAAAAGTTATAAGTACTTGTGGGCCAGGCACCTGAAATAAGTACTTTATGTGCATTTTGTCTTTAAAAAATCTGAACAGTCTACCCTATGAAGTAGGTAATAATAGTATCCTCAGTTTATGGGTTAGAGTACTGAGGCTTAGGTTAAGCAACTTGCCTAAGGTCATATGGGTTGTGATCCACTTAGAGACAAGAGTTGTTAATTATTATGTTTAACAGTATTTCCTTTAACACTTGTGTAATTTTATCTGCCACATTAGTCTTAACTTTGTTGAATTTAAAGATAATTAGAATATTCATGGGAAATAAAGTTCCAATTCTGAAAACTGGAAATTTAAGTATATAAATATTTAAATTTGCTTTAGATCTTCTGGGATTTTAAATTATAGTATTTTATGCATTATGAAATCATGCTGAGTCAAGATAAAGTAAAACATAAGGTTTTAGTGTGGTGCTTTTTTAAAAAATTCTGTAGTTCAGATATAGTTTCCTTTTCGTCTGGTGAAATAGCCCTTTTAGCCAGTTATGCAAAAAACTTTTTATTGTAAGGCTATTAAGATTCAGGGGTTTAGACACAGTTTTGCCCTCTACTCACCTTTTCTTTTTTTGGGGGTGGGGGGCAGGGGCGGCGGTTTGCAGGTTAGAAGTACTCAAGAGTTTTATTTAATTGAATTGGTAATTTATTAAACCTTTTGATTCAATCTTTTTGGTAGCGTTTCTGGAATGTATTAGTCTAAAATGAATTGATAACTATAGTAGTCTATATCATTTTCTTAAATCTGCTATTTCAAAGGGCGTTACTTTTAAGAATGAAAGATTAATTTTGTGTAATATTGTTATTGCAGTAAGATAGGGTTTTAGGTGTATCAAGTGCAGGCTGTGTTCTTAAAATATAAGTTGTTATCTTATGATTCCTTTGTCCTCAATGTCATCAAAATGAAATTTTTGAGTTAGAGTGGGAAAGAAGATTAATCTTTATAAAACAAGACATCTGGTTAGTTGGAATTTTGCTGTACTCTTTCAGTATAGTAGGACATTCTTCTTAACTAAATTATTCAGTATGGCTCTTTGCCAAGATGTACTTACCTAGATGACCTTGGGCAAGTTACTTAACCTAAGCCTCAGTATTCTAACCCATAAACTGAGGATACTGTTATTACCTAGGTACTTTTAGTAGGGTTTTATTTTTTTCTTGCACTTTTTTTGGCCGGAGTATTTGCAAGTGTCTGTATGGGTGTTAAGTAAATAAATCAAGTAGGTTGATTTCAGAAAAAAATAAAATGTGCCTAGTACTTCCGTATAGTGTCTATTAATCTTATATTTTTTATTGGCCTTTTTTGAGTGCTTGTGGTATACCAGATACCTTTAAGAATTCTGCTCATGTACACACATACAGACACTCATGTAATGGGCTTAAAACCTTTTTGTGTACATTGTAATTATTATCACGTAATTAACAGATGAAGAACCTGAGGCACAGAAAATCACTTGGTTATATTACAGTTAGGAGCCAGGATTTGAACATGGACAGCCTATATCCATGTTTTTAACTACTAGGCTAATCTTTTTCTATAAGTAAAACAAATTTAGTATGTTTAGACTTGGAGTAAATAAAGAAATAAGTGATTGGGGGAAGGAGTTGTAGTCATTATTACTAGTTCTGTATACTCTGATAAAGACTATTCTGTGGTTACTATTCATATGAGACTTTTACTTAGGTAATTATAATTATAGCTATTATTAACAACAGTTAACATTTTTAGAGCACTATGTGCCAGTCCTTTTGCTAAATACTGTGCATAGCTTATCTGTCTTTTAATCCTCATAATTAACTCCATGAGGTAAGTACTGATGTCCCCATTTACACGTGAAGAAACTGAGATTAGGAGATGTTATGTAATATAGTCAAGGTTCGATGGATAGTAAGTGATGAAAATTGAAATTCAGCCAGTCTTATTCCAGAGTCTGTATTCTTAATCTTTATGGCATACTGCCTCCCAGTGTAGTTTGTTTAGTTATGGCTCACTGAGTAGTGTGGAAAAAGATAAATTAATTCCAAGGAAAGACTAGATAACCATTTATTTTTCCATGAAATTCCATTCTTTATGTTTTCAGTGTAATAAGGAAGAGCCATTCATATATAGATATATGTTTAATTACTTGATTAAATTCTTACATAATTTGTGATCATTGGAAATGGGTGTGATAGTCTATCATATTTTCATTTGTTGATTGCACTAATATTGTTAGGATGGATAACTGAATTTTTAAGTAATTAGAGTATGAAAGATAATACATATCATTTAAAAAGAATTTGGAATCACTTTGGGATTCTTCACGGCCTCAGGCATGTTTATGAAACTTGCTTTTCATTTTATCATTGATATAAGGAAATGCTAATATGTAACTATTTCTATTGGGACAAATTCTTAGTTATGTGGTTCTTAGTTATTCTTTATAGTATAATATTTTGGGGGGAAGTAGATTAATTGGAAGATTAATTTATGAGAAATAATATTTTAAGCAAATGATAGTCTGAGGAAAAGTCAGATATATTTTAATATTTATGATGTTGAAATGGAATTTACAAAATAGCCTCTTATTGGTGTGGTTAAGGATTACAAAGTTCTAAATTTCTTATCTAATTATGTTTGAGAATTAAGATAATTCTTATTGCATTCCTATTTCCATTTGGAAAATATAGGAATGTTTGCATTGATTTTTATACTTTGGCTTGGAAAGGAGTTAGTTGATATTTGAAAAATAGTTTTAATTTGAGCTGAAGTGCAAAAGTCATCCAATAACGATTTATTTTTATTCTTGGCTACCGTTTCTTTTTAAGGTATGTAAAATTTCACTGATGGTTTTGTTCCTGTTTTTATAGTTGCATGTAGTCTTTATTTTTCCTTCTAGTATTATTTTAAATTGATTTAGAAAGAGCACCAAGAAAGTGACATGGTTGTACACCTACACAGTAGTATTTAAATATATATAAATAATATAAACTCTATAAATCTATTGTATACTAAAACTTGCTACTTAAAATACCTTTAAAATTATAGCACCATACAGTTCTCATCTTGTTTTGTTATTCATAGTCTGCAGTGCATAAGTTCTCTACTGAAACGTGTGTCATAGTTTGACAATCATTGTTTACAAGTAATTTTCTCTCTTTTTATTACAATGCTTCCCCAGCAAGGACAAGTTTGGAAGGTTTGCAAAGCTTTTCACCTTCCCTCTGCCCGCTTGCCCGCTTTCAGATCAGTTTCATGTTTCATAACTTCTCTTTCTGCAATCCACAACATAGCCATAGTGAATGATGAAAAAACATTAAATTGCAAAACTGTATTTCTTCACACATAATAGTTAACTTTTCAAAGGACACATCCTCTTTAAAATGCAATAAAAAGAAGTTAAGTAAGAATGTTATAATTTTAGTAATTCCCTAAGAAATAGCATCTCACTAGAAAGCAGTTAATTAAATGTCACAGAATGAAACTGAACAGTATTGAAGATTATTCTGTATTGCTCATAGTTCAGATAAAAAGTTCTTTCTAATAATAATACCTTACATTTGTACAATGATTTACAGTTTACTAGAGAGAATGCTGTACTGCTGATGTGGTCAAAATGTAAACATTTCCATTTGTTCTGTGTTTAAGAGATATAGAATAGGTATAGATTTCATTGTTTGAAGTGCTGCTGGTATGATGGAAACCAATGTTGTAACTCAGATGTTCAGAGGAACAGGCAACACAGCTTTAGTGCTGTAAAGACAATTTTAGCAGCTTCCAGTTCTTTTGAACTAGGGCTCTTGTATTAAAATGTTTAAAGTGAATGAGGAAAACATTTTGGAAGAGACATTTAAACATAAGCTTTTATTATATAACACGTAGAAAGAAACATTTCCAGTACTCTACTGAATATTTAATTTTGTAATATTTTAATAGCTTCAAATGAATACAATCCTACCTCAAACCAAGAATTTCTTTTTCTTTTTCTTTTTTTTTAGGTTTGAGCTTTTTCCTTCACTGCTGTTCTGCGCTAACTGCTTTGAAACTTTCCATGCATTTTTTTCAGTAGAAGAACATCTCTGTACTGTCTCCCATTGCATATTTCAGCTGTGACAATCCCTGCACTTTGCCTATTCATTTTGTCACCTGCTCACCAAAAACAAATATCTCCTTAATTTCTGATTACAGATTTGCTATTATTCCTTGGTTTTAGAAGAAGGATGCATTTCACTTTTATTACTGTTGTTTTATAGGCTTGTGGAGACCCCAAGGCAAAACCATCCTACCTTATTGACAAAAACCTAGAATCTGCTGTGAAATTCATAGTCAGAAAATTCCCTGCTGTAGAAACCCGCAACAACAATGTAAGTCATTTAAATTTTTATATTACTTGATTTTAGCCATCTGTATTGGAAGTAGTGGTCAGTATAATGCTTGAAGTAGCTGTTATTTATCTACTTTATATTTAGACATACAAATTGCATACATTGATTAAGGGCTTTTAGAGATAATATTCTTATCTCTAAACTGGAAAAAAAATGAGCTACATTGCCATTTTATTATAGAAAACATAAGATCTTAATTTCTTATATACACTTATTACCTTTCAAATTGCAACAAAGAGTAAGGTAATAGATACATGTGTATTTCAAATATTTGCATGACTAGTTGGGGAGTGTTTTCTTATAGTCATAGACTTAACTGTCTTGAAGTTAGAAAATGTCTTCATAGGGCTTGTATTGTTTTTAGTAATTAGCTGTGTTTAGCTTTAAAATGTATTTGTTTCTCTAGTTTTTTTTATAATTGAGAAAAACATTTTTGAAAAATAATATAACAAGCTGATGGTGTTAGGATCTTTATTATCCCATATTACTTTTCTCTGATGGGAAAATTTTTCATAGTACTCTATTGAAATATTTAGTCTTCCCAATATGTTCACATATCTTTTGGTAATTACTTATAATAACTGCTATGAATAACTAATTTTAGGAAATTGGAGTTATTTTTCACCTTGCTGTGGCCTTTTCATTTAAATTTTGTTGACTTGGAGTCTTTCTGCATGTCTTCTCTTTTTCCTTTATTTTTTTCTTTGATAGTCTTACGTTATAATTCTTGCTATCTCTTTTTCTTAATGTACAAACTTAGTCTAGAAATTTCCTCTTACATGTGATTTCCCTACTTCTAAGAAACTCTGCTTAAGAAATATTTTGTCATCTTTTGGTTTCCTCAAATCATGTATGTTCATTGAAGATTTGTATTAGCCTGTTGATTCATCTTTCACTTAAAAATATTTTAATATAGAGGAAAAATACCAGTCACAATTAACAAAATACATCTGATAAAGTGCTTTTTAAAGAATTAATTTTAAAAAGTTTTTATGTTTTTTGTGAGTATGGGTTAATAGAAGTCTTTCTTTGTTTCACAGAAGATTGTGTTTTATCATTGGTATATTAAGGTATCACAATTAGTTCCTGATTACAAGTGAGTGATTCAAAGCACATATCCTTAAGAACACTGTTATTTGTGTGGAGAACTCTTTTTTAGTTATTGACATTAATTAGCTAACTCATCTGAGAGATTATGTACTCACTCTAAATTAAAGAGATTTTATAATAAAATCTGTCTTATGTTTAATTTCATATACACTTCTCTTTTTCATGGCTCAAAATCTCTGTGATATGAGCTCTTCAGAGAATCTTTTCAGTTTAATTTATATACATATAGATGTAAATTTCTGTGTGAGAATGAGCATTTTCTTAGAAAATTAGCAAGATCTGATTAAATATATATTCACTGTTTCATAACAGTAAAATTTTTTGTTAAAGAATAAATAGAGAATCTTTGTTCTTGATTTGCTGGGCAAGCTGTTTACAATAATGCTGTTGGGGGGTTTTTTTTGCTTGTTTGTTTTTTAATACTTACCTTTTTAACTTTTGCAGTACAAAATTGATTTTTTAAATAACAGCTTTATTGCAATATGATTTACATAGCATGCAGTTCACCCATTTAAAGTATACAATTCAGTGGGTTTTAGTATCTCCACACAGTTGTGCATCCAATGCCACAATCAATTTTAGAACATTTTCATCATCCCCCTAAGAAAGTCCAGACCCAGTAGCAGTCACTCCTGCCAACATCCACCCTCCCCTGCCCCCAACCCTAGGCAAACATGAATCTGCTTTCTGTATGCCTGCCTATCCTGGAGATTTTATATAGAGTCAAATAACATGTCTTTTTTGACTGGCTTCTTTCACTTAGTGTAATGTTTTCAGTCTATTCAAGTTGTAGCATGTATCAGTACTTCATTTCTTTTTATTGCCAAAAAATATTCCATTGTGTGGGTATATCACATTTTATTTATCCATTCATCAGTTGATGAATGCTTGAGTTGTTTCTGCTTGACTATTATGAATAATGCTGCTACGAATATTTGTGTAAAAGTTATGTGGACATATGTTTTTTATTTCTCTTGGATATATACCTAGGAGTGGAATTGCTGGGTCATGTGATAATTCTATGTTTAACCTATAAAATCAATTATACAACGTTGTTGAATGTTATGACTACTTGTAGAATGTACTCTGGTTGTTTTGTTTGCAAAGTCTGAGTTCTGTCATATGGTCTTTACAACTATTCTATGTAATGCTATTCTTTTTTTTTTTTTAACCTCCTGAAGCACTGCGTAGTTTTTGAGTATTTGTGAAGTTTTGTGATCTTATTTTGATTTGGGCCTGCTAAAATCCTTTGAGAAGTTCCTAGCCAGTTTAGGTTAGGAAATGAGAAGTGAGGAGTTTAGTTTTATTGTTATATTTAATTCTAGAGAAATAGTTAATAGAAGCTTAAGGACAGGGAATGACAGTAGCATCTCGTATTGATAGGAGCTTGCAGATTTCTGGCTACTAAAGCACACTGAAGAAATAGTATTGATATCACAGTTGGTTTTTTTCTTTCTTATTCCTTACTCTTTTCTTATTCTTTGGGCCATTGTATAAATATGTGCTTCAGAACATGCTTACTTTATCTCAGGGATCAAGAAGATTACTGGTTAGCACTTTTTTGTTTTGATTTATGTTATACAAGCACCACTTGTCCCCAATTTCAGAAAAGGCAGTCACGAAAATTAAGATTTTTTCAGTGAAAAATTCAGCAAAATTTTTGCTTTCAAGTTTCTAAAATAGATCCTTACAAAAAAGCCAGTCTTGGGCTTCCCTGGTGGTGCAGTGGTTGAAAGTCCGCCTGCCGATGCAGGGGACACGGGTTCGTGCCCCAGTCTGGGAAGATCCTACATGCTGCAGAGTGGCTGGGCCCGTGAGCCATGTTCGCTGAGCCTGTGCTCCGCAGCGGGAGAGGCCACAACAGTGAGAGGCCCGCGTGCCGCAAAAAAAAAAAAAAAAATGTTGATTTTTGATTGTTTCTTTAGTAACTGCTCCTGCTTCCAGCTCCTATACTTCGAAATCCAGTAGAAGCTGGGAGCACATAGATATCTAGTATACAATGAAGGAAGGCAGTGCCGACTAATAGCAGAATTGGTTCCTAACATGGCTTCAATAAGTGATGATGTTGCACTCTGTCGAGTCACTTTTACTGTCTTGCTTAGGCCTCTTTGTGACCAGTTATAAACTTACAAACTTTCCCCCCCAATTCTGGACTTAGGGAGAGTCTGTACCAAGGAATGTGATTCTGCTTTTTTCCTGGGTCATGGTGTTGAACTAAATGCCCTATACGCTTCAAAGCAGCTTGATTAAGTAAAATTCATATGAATAAAAGCCATCCAGTTTTATAATTATAACAGACACTTAATTGAGTGTCTAATATGTGCCAGGCTATATATTTTAATGGACTTTATAGACTTTCTTATTTAGTTTAGATTAAGGAAAGCGGTTCTGAGTTGAGAGATTATCTAATTTGCCTATAACATGATATCTTCCATTATTTTGAAAGTGTAACTGTCAAATGGATTTATGATTTGTTTCTCATAGGTTTCTTATGAGCATATAGAGGGAAATCTGTTATTTCCCTGGATGGAGAAAATAGTAGAAACTCCTTATTTTATCAACAGGTAAAAATTGTTTTGCCCAAGAAATCCTAAAAGCTAATATTCAGGTGTATGTTAAAACTTTTCTTAAGAAATTTTTTTTTCTAAAAGTTAGAAAACTTAATTTCCCTTCCCCTTTCTTCCTACACAGTAAAAGTATCTGGCACGAAAGTGTCATTATGGGATTTTCCTCTTTATTGTCCATTTTAGTACAAAATTTTGGACTTGATTCCCAAATTAAGGGGGAAATGATATAAATTACTGTCCTGTATATGTTAAATTAGATCTTAATGCCCTAAGAATGAAGACATTGTGAGTAGAGTGGCACAATAATAATATAGGGATTCTGGACTTAGATACAGGCCATTATTGAAATAATTTGAAATTAAGCTTTCAGACTTAGAGGAATATTTTGTGTTATAGATATTGTTTATTTCCTCTTTCAAGGAGCACAGTATTACAAATACTATGCAATTATATTTTTTATTTAAGTAGCTTACAACTGTCACTCAAGGCAAGACAAAATAAAGCAACTCTAAAGGTGTCGTCATTGCAGTAAGGTTTGTTCAGAGATACAGCATTAGAGTCTGTTTTTAGACACCATTTTATCCCTAGTGCTTGGCAGATAAGAGGCACTAAATAATGATGAGTGAATGAACCTAACTGATATGATTTAATTTAGCTAACTTTCATTTATTCAAACATTGTCTTAGAACTATGTCAGGATTCAGACTTACCAACACTTTTTTTAAAAACTTCATTATGTTATTAGCTATAAAAATAACTGTATTTTTTATTTTTAGTGGAGTCCCAGCTTCCTGAAAACATAAATGTGTTCTGGGGGTGGGGTGATGGTATTGGGGATGGGGATGGGGAGGCTCTTGACACATGCACTGTGGTTTAGTCAGGAGTCAGAAAGAAAGGGTAAGAAAACTTACTCGTTCCTAGTCTCTAAATGGGCATTACTTGTCTTATCATGGCTTCCATTATGATGGTAGTATACTGGTTAAGAGGATGGACAACAAACCAGAATTTGAATTTTGGTCTTTCCACTTGGCTGAATAATATTGGACAGATCATTCAACATCTTAAGGTCTCTTTGTGCTTATCTCTAAAGTGGTGATAGGAACTTTCCTGGTGGACAGTGGTTAAGAATCCGCCTGCCAATGCAGGGGACACGGGTTCGAGTCCTGGTACAAGAAGATCCCATATGCTGCAGAGCAACTAAGCCCATGCGCCAGAATGACTGACCTTGCGCTCTAGAGCCTGTGAGCCACAACTGCTGAGCCCGCATATCACAACTACTGAAGCCCGTGCACCTAGAGCCTGTGCTCTGCAACAAGAGAAGCCACCGCAATGAGAAGCCTGCGCACCGCAACGAAGAGTAGCCCCTGCTTGCCGCAACTAGAGAAAGCCCGCGCGCAGCAACGAAGACCCAGCACTGCCAGAAATTAAATAAATTGATTAATTAATCTAATTAAAAATAGATTAAAAATAAATAAATGGTGATAATTCCAATCTTAAGAAGCAGTTTAGTATCTCCTAAAGCACTTAGCAGATTTGTGTAACAAATTACTTTTGAAAAATGGAAGCTGTTATTTATATTACTTCTCTGACTTTTTGGTCTACTTTACTGGCTTTTCTTCTAGCAGCTCTTTCAACGTGGGTATTTCTAAATGACCTTTTTTTTCACACCCTGCAGTATATATGTTTGAAAACATTTTACTTCCATGGCTTCAACTAAGTAATATACTATCAACTAAGTAATATACTAGATAGTATACTATCTAGTAATATACTATCTGTAGTTACCCTTTGGACAGCTCCACAAGCTAAATATCAAACATTGTATCCAGTGTTGAATACATGATTATCCTCCATTTTGTTTCTCTTCTGTGTTCTCTGTTTTGAGCCATCACCATTCACTTGGTTACCTAAACTGGAACCTTTGGAAACCCCTTTAACTTTTTTTATATAAATTTATTTTATTTTATTTATGTATTTTTGACTGCATTGGGTCTTCGTTGCTGCGCCTGGGCTTTCTCTAGTTGCGGCAAGTGGGGGTTACTCTTCGTTGCAGTGCGTGGGCTTCTCATTGCAGTGGCTTCTCTTGTTGCAGAGCAGGGGCTCTAGGCACGCGGCCTCAGTAGTTGTGGCATGTGGGCTTAGTTGCTCCTCAGCATGTGGGATCTTCCCGGACCAGGGCTTGAACCTGTGTCTCCTGCATTGGCAGGTGGATTCTTAACCACTGCACCACCAGTGAAGCCCTGTAACAGAGTTTTGTGGGGTTTTTTTGCGGTACGCGGGCCTCTCACTGTTGTGGCCTCTCCCGTTGCGGAGCACAGGCTCCGGACGCGCAGGCTCAGCGGCCATGGCTCACGGGCCCAACCGCTCCGCGGCATGTGGGATCTTCCCGGATCGGGGCACGAACCCGTGTCCCCTGCATTGGCAGGCGGACTCTCAACCACTGCGCCACCAGGGAAGCCCTGTAACAGTTTTGATGATGTACTTTTGTGAAGAAGTATGTGTGTGTATCCTAATGGCAACTTAAAGAAATATTGGTTTTGACCAATTAAACTTTACCAAAATTCAAAGAATTTTAATACAGTGAGAACTAACTTGTGTCAATATTCTTTTAAAAATGTATCTTCAACATTTAGTTAATATCTCTTCTACATGTAATAGTCTTTAATTCTGCCTTGAATAAAGAAAGTAAATATAAGAATGAACCCCTCACTAGAAGAAACAACTAAGCCTTTAATATATTTGAAAAGTATTTGAAATAGGTCAAGTGATGGCAGGGAATTGCATCAGCCCTAATGACCTACCTAAACGTTTAAATCTTTTTATTTTTAATTTTTACCATGCTAACATGAATACATGATAATGAATTGAATAGTCTAGAAGAATTAAGGATGAAAAGTGAGTGTATGTAATCCTACCCCACTCTCTCCCACCCTGGTCATATTTCTCAGGGGGAACTTCTGCTTTTAGTGTATCTGGAGGTTACCTCCAGAACTATAAGGAATATGCTGATTCTTTTATATATTCATTTGCCAACTTTAGACAGGATCTATTAATTCTTTGCTACAAAATATGAAGATTTAGCTCATTAGGTTTCCTCCCCTCATTTACCTTCTCCCCTCTTCCTGATGTTTGATAGTTTTTTTGCTAACATTTTTGGATCATTGGTTACTTCTTTTTAAACTTTAAATAGTATATAGTTCTTTATATTTGTACCCTTACCCTTGGTCATTTATACTTTCATGTTGTCAAAATTGTTAATGCTTTCCTTTGGTTCTGTAATCATGAAGTGTTCTGAGATTGAATTATATGCTGATTCTAAAAATTAAAATTAATAAAGACCTGAGTGTTAGGTTTGCATTGCTGCACTCCATTATCACACTTTGCACTTATTCTTATAAGTCCAAATATATAATATGTTTACATTATATGTTTTTTTATATACGTAATATCATATATTTATTATCAAAGTGAAATGGATTCTCTCTTCCAGAATATTTCACAGTTAAATTTGTTACATAGATACATTGACTTTCTTGAATTACTTAAGTGCCTTTATAGAATTTTAAAATTTATCCAGTCTAATAATCATACCACCTTTCTGTAAGCTTTTTTTTTTTCTGGAGCCCACTTTCCTATAATCCTCTGTCTTCTAACTTCCCTCTGGATAATTTGCATAAGCCTGCTGCATAGCTCTCATCCTGGGACATATTTCTCTATATTGTCCTGAGTGTAATGGTTTTCACCTGAACTTTCACACTGAGTTTCATAGAGTTTGGAAATCCCCTGAAATTGTGTACAGAGTTCTTGTGTGAATGTATTTTTCAGCTTTTGTCATGTTCCCAAGGGTGGTTCTTATGATCCCAAAACACATCTGTTTTAAAATCACCTTATGTTGTGAATCTTGCCCACTCTATATTCTAATCATACTAAACTGCAGTAATACCTTCTTTAGCTCAAGGATGCTGTCAGTTTTTCTGCAAATGAAATGGCCAATGAGCATTATACTGGGGTTTCATAGCATAGTCCCCAAGGAGATGCATTCCTGCCATTTGCAATCATTTATCCATTTTCTTCAAATTTCCTGAAGTTATATCTTGCCAGTTTTTCAGCTATCTTCCAAACGTTGTTAGCCAATCCCTTTGGCTGCAATGGTGATAATGATTTCCTTCATAATAGCAAAGGATGTTACCAGTACCTAATCACCTGTTGATCTTTAGCTTTTATTTTCTTGGTCATTTGTTTGAAGGGGTCTTTAGCCACTTTTAACCTGCTATCCTTTGAGTACCTTTGACATGGTATCTTATTGTTTTTCATGGCCAGTCCGGTTTTACCTGTTGTCAAATCAAAAGTTATTTGCCAAGATCCAAAATTGAAGACAGCAAAAGAAACTATAAGGGAATGAATAACAGATGTTGTAAAATACTTACTTTCTTTTGTTCTTCCTAGCACTCACTCATCTTGGCTAAAAATGTTTTAAATATGTACAGTAATGGTCTTTGGCCAAGAACATATAGGATAGTATACTGTGTTAGTCCTCATTGTCTGGTGTAGGATAGAATGTAGAAAATGGGGAAGTAGATTTAATTGCTTTATTTTTTAAAGAAATATTTTATTTTGGGAGAGTATACACTTTCATGGCACAAATGGCCATTCCTTCTCTTGCCTCTGGGTCTTTTGTTTATGCTGTTTTTCCTATCTAGAACAATCTTTCTCTCCCATATTCTTTCACTAGGATAATTTCTACTTGTCTTTCAGGTCTATCCTTAGATGTCACCATTCCAGAGAAGCTTTTTCTAACTCTTTCAAATTAGGTTAAGTGCTGCTTGTGTATGTTCTCATAGTCCTCTCTATTATTCATTTATTTATTTAAAACATTTACTGGGTGCCTTCTATTAGCTAAGTCCTGTTCTGGGAGAGGGAATCCAGCAGTAAATAAACAAGTCACTGGGCTTTGTAGAGCTTACATTCTGCTGGGCAGAGATAGACCAAAAAAAAAAACCCAAACAAACAAACGGAAAAACACATAGTGCCACATAGAGTTGAGTTCTAAAAAGAACAAAGTGATAGTGGGAAGATGCCAATTTACTTGACCTGGGGAAAGCCTTACTGAGGAGGAGGCAATATAGCAAAAGATTTAAAGATAGGAGGAAGTGAGGTGAGCTGGGGGAGGAGCCTTCTGTGCTGAGGGAGCAGCAGTGGCAAAGGCTCAGGGCGGGAGTGTGCCTGTCTTGTTCATGGAACAGGAAGTAGGCCATTATGAATAGACCAGAGTGATTGGGGAAAGGGGCTGGGAGATAGTGGTAGGAGATGAGGACAGTGATTGAAGGGGTCAGCAGATGAGATATGGCTTTCTAGGACATAGTAAGGACTTTGGCTAATTACTCTTGAGTAGAGATGTTATTGGATAAGAGTGGTAGAGGAATGAAATGATATACCTATGATCACTGTGGTTGCTGGGTTGAGAAATAGTCTGCAGGGGAACAGAAGTAAAAACAAACTGGTTAGGAAATTTGCAGTCATTGAGAGGAGAGCTGATAGTCGCTTGGTCTAGGGTGGTACAGGTGAGAAATGTTCAGATTTTGGATGTTTTGAAGACAGAGCCTATGGTATTTGCCAATGTATTGGGTATGGGGTATATGAGACAGTGAGAAATGTAAGACCCCAAGGTTTTTGGATTGAGGAAATATCAAGATTTACTGGAGTGAAGAAGCAAGAGGAACTGGTTTGGGGTGGGAGTATAGAAGGGATAGTACTCAGTAGCTTGATATTAGCTATGTTAAGTTTGAGAGACCTGCTAGAAGTCTGAGTGGAGATGCTGAGTAGCCAATTGTATATATAAGCCTAGGGCTCAGGCTAGCATTAAGCTGAGAATCAAGTTGAAGAGGAATTATTGAGAGAGAGGAGAAGGAGTGGGATAATCACTGAGGAGAGTGTGAGAGTGAATTGATGGTGAAAATGGCATAATGTTGCTACTCAGTTATATTTAATGATTGTGAATTCAGGTTGAGATGGAGTCAGCATAGACATAGGCTTTCTCCTGCTGTGGGTTTTATCAGGTAATTATGATAGGGGGACAAGGGAGTAATATAATGAAGGACCATTATATTACAAGGGAGTAATATAATGATGGGCCAAAAGAGGAGACCGAACATGAGAGGTTGTATTTCAATAAAAAGATAGTAGGGTGAATGAATAGGAGCTCCCTCCAAGCTCAAAGAATTGATGAAGGTAGGTTATTAAGAGGGTATTAGAGATATCAAGTGGGAAGTATTCTTCCACTGATGCCACTGTACCTTATCTCCAAATCTCCCAAGAACAACAGATGTCCAAAAAGGCCAGAAAGAAGTCAAGACAGCCTAAGAATAAACTTTATTCCTCTTTACAGGCCTACTGATTGAGGTAATTTAATATGAGCCACCACTCTCTGTTAGTATGTAATCAATTAACAAAAATAATCCCTGAGTGCTCTCTGAGTTTTAGGCCCTCCTTTAATTTTCCCCGTCTTGTTTCTCATCTTCACCACCCTTAGAAGCTCTGACCTTTCTTGTTATGGTCTTTCTCATACTATTTTGTGTGTGGGTTTTTTGTTGTTGTTGTTGTTGTTGTTTTTATAAACCTCTTTCATGTTATTACAAATTGGTGAGGGTCTTTGTCTTGAAGGGAAGGTGGGAATTAATCATTGTAGTTTTTCACCATCTTTGAACCTTATACTTAGAAGTTAGTGTGGTGTAACCAGATTCTAAAACTGGATAGTTATCTAAAAAAAGTGAGAATTACCTGTATATCTAGATATACAGTCCTCACTAGATTGTATGCTCATTTAGGGGCAGGGTCATCATTTTATTCATAGTTTTATCCCCAGCTCTTCCAACAGTGTCTGACAATATAATATCATGTTGGGGTATTTGTTGACTAAATGAATAATATAATTGTTAACTAAATAATTGTTAACTAAATGAATAATAATATTATTACAGTAACTTGTCTCTTTTTAGAGGTTACTTTTCATATCACAAGCCTCTCTGAATCACATCTGGGAACTAGGAAGCAATACCACTTGTAGGAATCTGCTCAAGAAAAATGGAAGTACATTACATGTCCACATATAGATATGTTTATAGCAGCATTCATTGTTCATAAGAGCTTAAAACTGGAAATAATTCAAATGCCCATCAACTGATGAATAAAGTAAATTGGTAGTATATGCAGTTAATGGAGTACTATTTAGCAATTAAAAGAAACAAGCTACCAATACATGTTATAGCATGGATGAACTCCAGAAACATTAGGCTAAATGAAAGAAGCTAGATGTAGAAAGCTTATATATTATTTGATTTCATTTTATAGAGAGTGTCTGGAAAAAGCAAATTTATCGAGGCAGAAAGCAGATCAGTAATTATTAGGGATGCGGGTAAGAATGGGATTAACTGTAAATAGGCACAAGGGAACTTTTTGGGATAATGGAAATGTTCTAAAACTGGGTAGGGTTGGTGGTTGCACAACTCTGTAGATTTACTAAAATAATTTAATTGTTCACTTCTGATGGATGAATTTTATGGTATATAAATTATACCTCAGTAAACCTGTAAAAAACAAATGATTTTGAGCAACCAGAAATGGTAGTTTATAAAAAATGAAGTTTATTCAGAAGTAAGCTTTTTGGTTCTCACTGTGCCCAAGCTTGTTGAGTTTGCTTAGGTAAAATTGTTAACACGTATATTTTCTAATGCATTGTACCTTAAAGGGTATTCTCATCAGGAGCAAATGGTAATTGATAGGAAGAGAAATAAAAACTTTAAAAAGTAAAAAGTATAGCCAGCAAGGACTGTTTAATGTTGGCATGTTACCTTGCACATGTCAGTAGCACCTGAGACCATCTTGACATAATTAGCTCAGTATAATTGATTACAGTTATGATATCTAATCAGTAAGAAAAGCCTGACTTATTTCGCTGTACCCAGGTTGTGAAAGCAAGCTAATCACATATCTGAAAGACTTTTAAAAAATATTATTAAAATTGAGTGTAAAGGGGCTAGCTTCATTTACATTTTCATTCATAATGGAAAATGGTACCATTATATGAGGTAAATTGTATTTTCGTTAATACAGTGTGATATCTTTCATACAAAGATGTTAGATCTGACTGACCACACTATACTGGGGCATATATTTAGTGCTTTTCTAGTACTAATGATAAAATTAGTTTCATTAGTTTGCATTAATTTAACCATCTTGTGACCAGAAATCTTAAACTTCCAAGATTTTTCCTGGTGCAAGTTAATGTGCTCAGGTGGTGAAATAGAGATTATTTTAATTTCTTTTATTGAACTTTTTATTAATCTTTGTTTCAGTTACCGAGTGCTGCCTAACAGACCACCCCAAATCTTAATGGACTTAAAACAACAACAACTCATTTCATATTCTGGGGTTGATTGGGCAGTTCCTCTGCTGGTCTCACCAGCCTTAGGTCACAGCTGCGTTCATCTGGTGGGTGGTTGGGGCATGGGGCCTGTTGGGATAGAGGATGTGGAACCTTCCTTTCTGTGGGATATGTTAGCTTTCTCACACATGACACTTTAGGACAGTGTTCCAAAAAAGAACAAAATGTGAAGTTATAAGGCCTTGTAAGTTAAGAGTATCATTTCCGCTGCTTTCTCTTGGTCAAAGCAAGTCACAAGGCCAGCTGGGATTGTAAGGGTGGAAAAATAAACTACATCTCTTGATGAGAGGAACAGTAAAGTCCTATTGCAAAGAGGCATGCATAAAACCTTTAATTTTTTTTTGCCTTTCTGTTCTTTAAAAAACAAAACTCTTTGCTTTTCAGAATTAATTTGAACAGATGACAGCAATATAAACTTGAAAAAGATCACTTTAGTATATAAAATGAAGAGGTTGAATTAGAATTCTTAGAAGCTTCAATCTGTGAGATTGATGAAGCTACAATTAAATAGAAGTATTTTCTGAGAAGAAAATAGCCTTAGCTTTGCTTATCCCTATACTACTTTTGTCATGGTGTGGCAACTTGAATTTTAAAGTGTATTGAAGAGGTGTTTTGAACTTTGAAATCTGATTGACCTGGATTAACATCTTAACCCTTTTCTAGTCTGTTTCTATATCTGGAAAATGAGGATAAAAATATACCATGACTGGGAAGATGAAAAAAATTCTGGAGATAGGCGGGGTGATGGTTGCACAGCAATGCAGATATATTTGTACGTGTGAACTGCACACTTATAAAATATGGCTATATTGGTAGACTTTGTTATGTTTTACCACAATTTAAAAAATGAACCTTGCAAAGTTGTGGTGAGGATTTAGTTTAGTAACAAATATTAAACATTCAGTAATGCTTATTTACTAGGCAAGTGTTAGGATAACTTTCCCTAAAATTTATTTACTACCTTTTGCTCAGAAAAATGCATTTATGAAATATTGAATGCCAGTAGAATCATTTGTATATAATAAAATGAAAGTTCAACAAGGTCCCATTAACCTTTTTTAAAATGACTAATCTTTGTGTTAATTTGGATTTTCATATAATCTTAGGAGATTTGCTTATATTTGATATGAATATGTCATTTTCTTTAAATGTTTCTCATTTCTTATCCTGTAAGGACATAATGAAGTATTTTATCCAACAGGGATTTATTCAAGGGATTAAATTACCACTCCGTGTTAGGATACATAAACTCATTTGAGACATGAATTGATACCTGATATTGCATTCATTGATAATTAGTACAATTTAAAAGTTGATTCTATGACTTATGTTGAGAAACTTGAAGATCATTTATTTATTCATTTAAAGTGCATCTACTGTGTGCTAGTATCTAGACCTTGGATACAAGAGCATGAAATAATACAAACCTCCTTTCCTCTGTGGAATCTCAATTCAAGTTAGGATGTTAGACAACAAACAACTAAAGTGAATAAATACGTACTTTTATTTGGAGATAAGTGGTAGGAAGAAATAGAAAGCAGGATGAGGAGTAAGAGAGTAACGTGGGTGAGAAGACTATTTTAGGTAAGTGCACAACAATGGCTTCTCTGAAGAGAAGTGAAGTGAAGGATTGAGCTATGTGAAGAAGTAGAGAAGAGCATTCCAGACATGATAAAGAGCAAGTGCAAAGGCTCAGAGGTGGGACCAACCTTGGTGAATTTATTTGATGAACATAGCACGCAGACCAGTATGACAACTACTGTGAGAGGCTGGAGGAGCATGAGGGGAGATGAAGTTGTAGAGACAGGCAGGGGTCCTATTCAAATTTTATTCTGAGACATTGGTAAGAGACTTTGTATTTTAAGTGTGATGGGAAACTTATTAAAATTTTTTTTAAAACCCTTTATTTTGAAATAATATTAGACTAAAACAAAAATAATACAGTGAGTTCACGTATACTCTTCATCCAGTGTTAATATCTTGTTTGTATAACCTTCATTGGAATCATCTCTTCAGGGTAGTGTGTTACCTTATAATGTCCACTCTCCTGCCACTATATGGAGAAGACTGAAGAGGCAAGAGCAGAAGTACAGAGATCAGTTAGTAGTTAGTAGTCCACATGAGTGTTGATGAGTAGAGTGGTGGCTGGACAGTTCCTTAAAAGAGGTTTATGGGCTTCCCTGGTGCTGCAGTGGTTGAGAGTCCGCCTGTCAATGCAGGGGACACGGGTTCGTGCCCCGGTCCGGGAAGATCCCACATGCCGCGGAGTGGCTAGGCCCGTGAGCCATGGCCGCTGAGCCTGCGCATCCAGAGCCTGTGCTCCGCAACGGGAGAGGCCACAACAGTGAGAGGCCCGCGTACCGCAAAAAAAAAAAAAAAAGAGGTTTACACAAATAGCCTCTCAGCACTCTTATTTTAAAAAGCCTGGTTTAGGGACTTCCCTGGTGGCACAGTGGTTGCGAATCCGCCTGCCAATGCAGGGGACACGGGTTCAAGCCCTGGTCCGGGAGGATCCCACATGCCATGGCGCAACTAAGCCCATGTGCCACAACTACTGAGCCTGCGCTCTAGAGCATGCAAGGCACAAGTACTGAGCCCTTGCACTGCAACTACTGAAGCCCCCGGGCCTAGAGCCCACGCTCTGCACAAGAGAAGCCACCACAATGAGAAGCCCGTGCACCGCAACAAAGAGTAGCCCCTGCTCACTGCAACTAGGGATAGCCTGCATGCAGCAATGAAGACCCAACTTAGCCCCCCCAAAATAAATAATAATAAAATTAAATAAAAAAGAAAGAAAAGCCTGATTTAGAATATCATACTAAGAAATTGAACAAAGCCTTCCCTGAACCAAATTTCTGTACTTGGTTGTTTTTTAAGAGGAACAAAATACTAGCATAGTTTAGGTCAAGAAAAATAATTTATTATGCATAAGCAGTTTCGATGATGAAAGAATATTTGAAATGGGTGAATAAAGGACTTCAGTCACTTTCCTTTATGTTGAAAATCTGAGTTAGCTCTCTTAGTCATTGGTTCCTTATTGTAATTTGCTAGTATCTTTTCTTTGAAAGAATGAAAGCTAGTAAATACTAAATTTCAATCAGTTTTTTAGATACTTATATTTTGTGTAGAAAATGCTTCTTAATTGTACAAAGATTAATTACCAAGATTTTTCATTGCAAAGATATCTTATTTTGTGATCTGCATGGCTATTTATCCTGTTTATTTTGTTTCTACACATTTTACTTAAATTTTAAGAATAATGTTCCACAGTCAGAAGCTTTAATGAAAGCATTGTACAGATATTTTGCTCATATAGTTAACCCATGTATCCATTATATGCTTTTAAAGTGTTAGCGAATATTGATAGAATCATTTCTCAAAATTGTACTTTTCTAATGTTCTGTTCTGTAGCATCAAACAATCTGTTACTGATCTATATTCTTAAACCATTTCCTACTTTTTATTTACTATAAAACAAAGAGATAATGGGAAAAAAACTTGTTCTGGTTGTTGAACCTAGAAGTTAAATACTTTTTGATAGTGTCTGCTCTACTTCACTTTAAAAACTAAAATAGGAGCATTTTTTTTCAGTTGAAGCCCAGGAGTTGTAGACACTTTTATTCTTTGTTGTTATAGTTGAACTTTCATGCAGAGCTTTATGGAATTTATTTTCATTAAATAAGGAACATAATTGTAACTATATGTAGAGACATTGAGGGAATTTTGTGAAATACTTGTATGTTATTTGGAACACTGCCTGGCAAAGAGAGCATGCTCAGTTAAATATCTGGTCTTATTAGAAGTACTATGAGTAGTATTGGGATTATTTAAAACAGCTTTATTCTTGCTTATTTTGGAGAAGTGGTCTGTGAGCATCTTCTGTTATTCACTTAATATTTAATGAGCAGCTTCTGGGTGCCAGGCACTGTAAAGTGTTCTCATGTATATTATCTTGGCTACACTGCCCACATCAGCTCCCATTTTGATAATGGGGGTATTAGACTCTTGAGAGGTTAAGTCATTTAGCTGTGATTTCGCAGTAAGAGGTGGGTGTCACTTGCTAAAACATGTCATCTGACGCTGACATATAAAGATTTTTTAATATTGTCCTAATCACTCATCTGATAGATGTTTATATTGTGTACTTCTTTATGTGCAGAGCTGTTTGATATGGGCTGTGGAGTTTGATACACTGTCTCATAGTGTTGCAGGTAACTGATATAAGGTAGAAAGTGATATTATTAGAAATTATACACATTTAGAGTAGGGAGATGTTATTTGCATTGAGGGAAAAAGTTCAATCAGGGATGTTTTCTTGAAAGTCAACATTTAAATTGAGTAGTTTAGGAGTAGTAGGATTTGGACATACGTGAGTGGTGGAATTTGGACATCTCAAGAGAGAAAACAGTAAAGAAAACATGAGATGTGTGTAGAAAATAGTGAATAGTTTGTTTTGGCTACTCTGTATAGTGTGTGAATGGATGTAGGGGAAATTTAGATTGGAAAGGTAAATTAGGACCAAATTATGTAGGGTCTTAAAAACTTGAGTAGTTATTTTGAATTTAGATATCCTTTAGTTCAGTAAATTTGTTTTAGCCAGTGTAGAGGCTAGTTACATACAATTTGGGGGGAAATAAAATTGAATGAGAAATTGAGACCATAATGAGATTTTACTATTAAAAAGGAAGATGCGGGGGCATGTGGAATGGTAGAAAGAACACTATCAGGAGCATGGATATGAAATTTTTAATCCTGGCCTTGTCATATTAAGTAGTTATATAACCTTGGGAAGATTCTTTTAAGTTCTGTGAGCATTAGCTTCTTAATATGCAAAATGAGAATTTGTATAAAAGATCCTTAAGGCCCATAATAAGATGGTGACTGTGTCATTTTTTGTCCAAAGTAGGACACTGAAATTGAAAGGAGGCACTGTTAATAATTAACCCAGTAGCAACCAAATTATACTTTTGCTTTTTATCCTATTATATTATGAGTTTACTTTCACCTGTTACCTTGCAAAGTTCAAATTTAAAGTACTGAAAAGTAGGGGAAAGGATTAAGACATCAATTGTGTTTAATGTTATTGAACAAGGTAACAGAGGAAACAGAGTCATTTAAAAAGGTGTCTGCTTGATGTTGTGAGTGGTAATGATTAAAAGTGTGCTTATAAACATAGAATTGTTTTGAAACATATATTCAAAATAAAGTCAACTACTACCACAGATAAAGTTAGAACGGTTACATACATCACTATAAGTATATGTCTCAGTTTGCCTGGCATATAGGGGAAGTAGAGATACTTCGTTTACACTTTTTTACATGTCCTCAGGGACTGCTGTGTCTAGGGCACTTTACAATAGTTGGGTCTACCAGAATGCTGTGCTTGCTGTTTTTTGTTTTGTTTTGTTTTGGTTTGGTTTGGTTTGGTTTTTGCTGTACGTGGGCCTCTCACTGTTGTGGCCTCTCCCATTGCGGAGCACAGGCTCCGGACGCGCAGGCTCAGCGGCCATGGCTCACGGGCCCAGCCCCTCTGCGGCATGTGGGATCTTCCCAGACTGGGGCACGAACCTGCGTCCCCTGCATCGGCAGGCGGACTCTCAACCACTGCGCCACCAGGGAAGCCCCTGTGCTTGCTGCTTTTTAAATAGTCTTTTAATAGTTTTTTTAATCTCCTGATGTTATGCTCACTATTGTAAATTTTCTGACTTATCATAATGGTTCAATACAATTATGTGTAGAGGCACCTCTCCCCCAACACTCCTGTGTAGGTGTAAGTTTAAGAACTGATTGAGGGCCTCAAAACTGTATGGGCTTTGATAGCAAGTTTGATATTTTGAAGCAGTTTCTCATATTTTCTGGTTTTCTCATGTTCTAGGTGAATTATTTTATATTTAATGTGCATTCAGATCACCTGGGTATCTTGTTAAATGGCAGATTCTGATTTGGTAGGTTTTAGGTGGGCCTGAGATTCTGCTCTTCTAACAGAAGTGGAAGATGTGGAAGTTTCTATTCTGTAGACTACATTCAGAGTATCAGATAGGTTCTAGATGTTTTTCCGGAATTCTGGCAGACTTATGATATATGATGTTAAATATGGCTGGATTCTTTCAGAAATTATATTAATAGTTGTTTTAAAGAGAAAACTTAGGACTTTTGTAAATTTAATAATACAGTTGATTGAAATAATGTCTTTTGTATTCACATTTCCTTCTTCATATGTTTACCAGTGTCTTAACTCTAGTTTTGCTTCTTTCTCATACCTTTTTTGTTGTTTTGGTTTTTGCTTTTCTTTAATGTATTATTGTGTTTTGTGGATCTGGTCAGGGAACCGTTACTGTATTTTATGTTTGTATCTACATTTTATTTTGCATGCGTAACGTGGCTTTGCCTGGATGTTCTTTTTGGTAAGTTCCAAATTTATAAAGCATATTGTTTTTTGTAGTGTAAGTTATATTTTTCACCTTCTTTTCTCCCACTTCTAGTAATGTGGTCATGCTCATGAGTTGTTTTTAGTTTTTTTAAAGAGTTCATTTGATAATTATTTTTTCCTAACACTTTCCAATTTTCCTTAATAGTAGTGCAGTTTGGTACTAATCTGCTTTGATTCGTTTTATAGCCTCGCAATGTCAGTTGCTGGTCACTATTAGCAGTTGCTGTCTCAAGTATTTTGGTTTTTTAAAAGAGCCTTAATCATCTAGAAATATTGTCCTAAAAGCTTGTGCTTCCATTTAGCAATCATAAAAGAAGATAGTTTGTAGTAAAACTAAATAATTTTGTTCTCTGTAAACAATGCATTCTAATTTTGTTTTCACAGCAACAGCTTGCACAACTACAGAAAGAAAAATCAGAGATTCTGAAAAATCTGGCATTATATTACTTCACATTTGTAGATGTTATGGAATTTAAGGTATGTATTTTAATGTATAGAATTTAACATTTCAGAGATAGATTGATATTTGTTAATCATATAAATTGTTCTGTCACTTGTAGATAATAAAATTAGAATTCTTCTAGAACAAAAATTCAAAATACATTTTATTTGTGTGTGTTTTCTGAATTTAGTAGTATTCATATAGGTAAAAGGTTTAAATAAACTTTTATTTTCAGGACCATGTTTGTGAATTGCTGAATACTATTGATGTTTGCCAAGTCTTCTTTGATATTGTAAGTATTATTTTCAGAAAAATTTCCAATTCTTCTGTCTGTTTCTAGTAGAACTAAGGGGATCAAATGCTTTTCTTTAGAGAAAATGTAAATGATTAGTATATAAAGTTTCAGCATTGTTAATTTGGCTTGTATTTTTTAAGGTAAGGAGTTATACTGTATTTTCACTTGTTTATTTGATTGTCATTGAATATAAATCTTGTACATATTCGGAAATAGTTGTTAATTTTAGTATTTTAATAGGCCCAATTTTAAAAGGTTACACAAATAATCCTTTTCTCTATAAAAAGCATACTTGATAAAAATCTTTCTTGATAAGTCAATTTCTAGATATAGGAAGTCAAAGTGAAAAACGTCTCCACTGACTTAATGGTGAACCTATTTATTTAATACTCCTTTTTTCTTGCTTAGTGAGATTTGCTTTCATGTTTATTACTTTTCTGGTTTTGGTTATTCTTTTAAACTGTTAGCAGTTTGAATAGGGTGATCACAGACTCTGTTTCAGCCATAAAATTGTGTCACAAGCACAAAACTATTATCTATAACTCCAAAATTATAGGCATGTTTTTGGTGAAAGGAATTAGATAGAATTTCAGAAATGGGGATAAAACAAATAACTATAGAAATTTATTAGCTTTCAGTAGCTACCATGAAGATTTTTGTGTGTGTGCTTAAAAGTTTGTGGAATAGGAAGGAGTTGAACTTAATGGTTTTTTTCCCCTAGACTGTAAACTTTGATTTAACGAAGAACTACTTAGATTTGATCATAACATATACAACACTAATGATACTGCTGTCTCGAATTGAAGAAAGGAAGGCAATCATTGGATTATACAACTATGCGCATGAAATGACCCATGGAGCAAGGTAAACCTGCATTATAAAAATCTGTGTGAAATTCCCAATTAATTTTATGGCTTACAACTCAGTGATATTTGATATGTCTGTTTTAAGTGACCGAGAATACCCACGTCTTGGTCAGATGATTGTGGATTATGAAAACCCTTTAAAGAAGATGATGGAAGAATTTGTACCCCATAGCAAGGTAAGAGCTGGTTTTTAGGGGTGCTTCAATAGGCATATGAGATAGCTTAAGGGTGGATAGTTAGAGTGATAAACTACTTTTAAGAAAGAAAATTATAATGAGATGTGAATAATAGTTATGCATGGTTTTATCTAATTGTGAACCAGAGAACTCATTAATTAGATTCAGAATAGTGAATAGAGATTCAGGAATATATTGATCCATTGTAGTTTTTAGGTTCAATATAGTGTATATAGTGAAGTTTAGTATTTGAGAATGTCTATATTTGTATCAGATTGCTTGGGTTCTAATCCCAACTCTGCCAATTACAGTGTAATATTGGGCAAGTTACTTAACCAACTTCAGTGTACCTCAGTTTTCTTACCTGTAAAAGTGCAGTATTAAATGAGTTACTTTGTAAAGAGTATTTAGGTACATAGTATTTAATAAATTTTAGCTATATTATTATAATATAGCCTCTTAATGAGAGAAATACTACAGGAGTTTTGTGATAATTTGGCATGTCTATCTTTTATGGTATATTAAAAAACTAGTTCTTAATGAAATAGTTTTGGTTTAGAGTCTTGCCTTTATGGCTTCTCTGAGGGAGGGCTAGTTCCTAAGCACATCAAGGAAATTTACAGGTATCCTCATTATTTATGGATAAGGAAATTGAGGCTGGAGAAGTGATATGATGAAGTAAGCCATTTGGTAGCAATAGTGGCAAAACTAGAGCTAAAACCCAGGATATTAGAATCTTGGCCCATTGTTCTCTTTGAATGATGAGAGTTAGAATTTTTTTTTTAATTTATTTATTTTATTTTTGGCTGCGTTGGGTCTTTGTTGCTGTGCGCGGGCTTTCTCTAGTTGTGGCGAGTGGGGGCTACTCTTCGTTGCGGTGCATGGGCTTCTCATTGCAGTGGCTTCTCGTTGCGGAGCACAAGCTCTAGGCACGCAGGCTTCAGTAGTTGTGACACATGGACTCACTAGTTGTGGCTTGTGGGCTCTAGAGCGCAGGCTCAGTAGTTGTGGTGCACAGGCTTAGTTGTTCCACGGCATGTGGGATCTTCCCAGACCAGGGCTCGAACCCATGTCCCCTGCCTTGGCAGGAGGATTCTTAACCATGGTGCTACCAGGGAAGCCCGGAGTTAGATTTCTTAGTAATACAGTATTTTGTATGAATCTATGCTTTTTTTTTGACATACAGTTGACAGCAAGAATTTTCCTTCAGTTTTCTTACTCCCATGAAAATTCTGAAGATGCATTTCCAGTTTAATTTCTTTGCATAGCTGTATTATATCTACAAATTTATGTAGGTTTAATGTCTTGGAGTTAGTTGAATCATTAGTTTGAAAGAGGCTAGTAGATGACATTAGTTTTGAAGTAAAAATCAGCATTGTAGATGAAAGTGCCAGGATTCCTCAAAGTGCTGAGCAGATCATTGTTGTCTGTCTCTCTGATTTTGATAGTCCTTTTTCCTCACCTAGAAATGTCTTTCCTACTCCTTTCCTGTTTTTTCTCTGGATCTGTTTCTAACTTCTTGCCAATCATGTATGGCCTTGTTTTTAGTTAGCCACTTCAAATTTGGTTTTTTTCCCAGTTAGTTGATGAAAATTTCTTTTAAAGGCTGTTGGCTCTCTAAGTTCTCCATAGCCATTAGCTTATATTAGACAATTAATAATTACTTGAGGAGAATTGTCCATTTAAATTAGACCAGTTTTTTCCTAATCTCGAGTTTTCCGATGTTCTGTGATATCTCAGGGTTTTGATAGAAAGACCATCATGTATTTGCTAGGATTTGTTAAAATTCAGTTAATTTAATTTAAAAAGCTATTCTGAATCACTTGGTGGAGTGTGATAAGAACAGATTCCTGGGCTTTACTCCCAGAGGTTCTGGTTCAGGCAGAGCCCTGGATTCTCTTTTTCTGAACAGACTTCCCTGGCAATTTATGTGCAGCCAGATTATAGAACCACTCGTACAGAATTTTTAGGAAGGAGGAGTGAATAGCAAAGAATAGTTAAAAGCAAGCAAGAATCAGATGAGATGAAAAATTAAATACCTAGATAGTAAAGCTGTAATTAATAGACCAAATGGCAAATAGAAGTTAAGTAATTTATTAAGATAAAGTACAGTGGGTTATTTTTAGAAGGCATTCTTTGAAGAAATATGAAACATGTTGAGCTCTATTAACACTTAGTCATGTAACCTTAATGTCTTTTTCTTTCAGTGAGAGCTATTGAGTAGAAAGTGATGCACAAAATGATTACCCTAGACTCTCTACCCTTTTTGAAATAAAGATCTCAAGATTGCCAAACATTTTCACCTGAAGAAAGTAACATGATTTCTTGAGCTAAGCTTTTGCTGAGGAATGCAGAATCTATGTAGCTTCATGAAGTTAAAAAAAAAAAAATCTAGAGGAGGATAACTGGAACCCACCTCAAATATTATATGGAGCGTAGTTGTAATTATACCCTTGTTGTTTTACCATGATACAGTTAGAAACACACAGCAGTTGTAGCTGGAATTTAAATGGAAATTGAAAAAAAACCCGTTTTATTCCTCAACTTTCTTTTTTTCTATTTAATTAGTCTCTTTCAGATGCACTGATTTCTCTTCAGATGGTGTATCCACGAAGGAATCTTTCAGCTGACCAGTGGAGAAATGCTCAATTATTGAGTCTCATCAGTGCACCCAGTACAATGCTTAACCCTGCACAGTCTGACACTGTATGGTTCTGTATTTTCTTTTTTGAATGAAAATAGTAAAGTTGATTTTTTTAAAAATATATCAGTTAAGCAGTGCTATTGCAGTTTTTCTTCTAATAAGTATTAGCCTGTCAGTGAAGTTTATTTATTGTAAAATGCTCAGTATTTAAATCATACCATTTAGTTTTTGTATTTCTAGATTCTGATGCTAAGTTAGTAAAATTAGTAGTACGAGTATTTTCTTCTAAGGTTTAAAAATTTGCTTAGCCTTATTATGGTAGAAAATTTGGAAGATTCAGAAAATTATAAAGAAGAAAACAAAAATCATCCCAAATCTCACCAACTAGAGAAAATCGCTGTTGTATTCTGTTACATTTCTTTTCAAGCTTTTTTCTGTGTATATGAACATAGATGTTACGCATATGGAGAATACACACACATAATTACTGATTTGGGTGAGACAGTGAACATCGAGGTACATAAATCTTTTCTTTAACTTGACTAAAATTTTATCCTTTGGAATACTGCAAACTCTGCGATAGACTTGGGAAATTTGGAAGTAGTCATTTACCAGATTGAAAACAATTTAGCAACAATATTTTTTAAAGAGAAGTTTCAGGGTGTGTAACTGTGAAAGAGGCACAGCTTTCATTGTCCTTTATGGACTGCAAGTATAAATATAGGTTATAAAACTTTCATCCAACTTTTCAAATATGTTGTGGTGGTATTTGAACCAAGAGTTGAGTAGTCAGACTTCTCAGGAGGAAGAGAAGGAGGAGTGACTCAGTACAGAATATTTTTTTTAAGAATTTCTTTAAGCCACAAATTTATATTTTCTCTTTTTAAGATGCCTTGTGAATATCTCTCTTTGGATGCCATGGAAAAATGGATTATCTGTAAGTAAAATTGGTTAGTTTTTGATTACCCCCTCAGGTTTAAGTTTTAGAGAAAAATAACAGGTAACATGTATTACTTTTGTGCCAAGCACTGTACTAAGACTTCTATGTACATTACCTCATTCAATCCTTATACTCACCCTGTTAGGGTAGATGGTCTATTTTATAGATGAGGAATCTAAAGTTTCGTCCACACAGCTAGTAAGTGACAAGGACAGAGAACCCACACTAAATCCAAGGCTGATGGTCTACATTATATTTCCTCTCAACACGGCCATCCAAACTAAATTTTTATTTTATTTTTAATGATTTTCTTCATATTGCATTTATTCAGTTAAAGTTTTTGGTCTTAATTAGTATATGTAATAGATGACTCATATGTTTGCATGGGAGATAAAATTACTTGTTTGCACTCCTAGGAAGTTCACAAACTATGGGAGAAATAGACACACAGATATAATATAAATGAGAATTGCTATAATTTTTTCTACCACCCCAGGTCCACTGGCAGAGGGGAATAATTTTGAGCAGTTTGTGGTTTTTAGTTCTTATAGTTCTTGTTTCTTAATTTATTAACATTTAGGTACTATTTGATGACTTTTTATTATACTGTTTCTAAAACTGGTGAAGGACCAGTTTTTCTTTTTTAGTGATTTTTAGATTGATACTTTTATAAAATACAGTGGAACTGAATTACTGGAATTATCAGAAATAAAGTAATAAGCAAAGACAAAATGAAAGCCCACATTTTAATTATTAGATTCAATTTAATCTAACAATTTGATTGTTGTTAGGTTTCTACTTATAAATTGCTGTCAGTGAAAAGTTTTCTAAATGAAAGTTTCTAAATACTCTCAGTTCTCTACTTAATCTCAGTATGCACTGGCAGTTTGAGTAGCACTGTTATTAGTATGAAAGAGGAAGAATTTAGCACACACACCCTGCCCTTAGCCATTTTTATTAATTATAATTTTTATGTTGATCAGGTTTGGATGTTTATATTTTCTTTTATAATGGTAGTTAAGGTTTTCGTGCTTTGTTGATTTAAAAACACAACTTTCAGAGTATTGATTTTGCTCAAAAGTATGGTGATCCTTGACTGTTTTATGTTTATGGATGTGTGGATAAAGAACTAGTGTGATTAGTAGAGTTAGGTGGCATGAGTTAGGTGACCTCTAGCATTAAATAGGACTGTTTCCCCGCAGTCTTTACCTTAAAAGGGAATGCTGAATGCAGGCTTTGTGTAATGAGCCAGGAATGTGAGTCAGAAGACAGACTACCCTAAGGGGAGGATACCTGGGCATGGAAAAGGCAAACAGATTTGGGATAACCACAATTGCCCAAAGTAAGGAATGTTTACTTAGTTTTGCTGCTTTCATTTATTTGAGCCTTGAGTAGAATTAATAGAATTAGGTCAAACTGTGCACTTCTCTTTTTGACATCAATTCCCACTCTAGGACTTTCTATAGAAGATGGTCTACTTTCTTTAGAGCTTTGCTCTAGATTAGTTCAAAGGCTAGCAGTATCACCTAGGAACTTGTTAGATATGCAGAATACTGATCTCTACCCTAGACCTACTGAATGAGAAACTCTGAATGGATCCCAGCAACCTGTGATTTAATATGCCTTCCCAGTGATCCTGCTAGAAAGCTAAAGTTTCAGAGTCACTGATCTAGATTATAGCCTAGGACCAAGCATTGTTGAGGGTCTGCAGTGTTGAGGACCCTGCTCTTTTGAATGCAGTTACACCATAACTTATCCTGATATTCTTTTCAGGGTCTGTTCTTACTCTATTAATTACACTAAGAGGACTCCTTGGGAAAGACCTCTTTTTAAATTGATAGTACAGTCTTTCTTTCTTCAAAGATTTTCTCCAACTTTCTTATCTAGTATTGGTCTTCTATCTTGTTTTCTAATATTTTTATGGCTTAAAAAAATTTTTTTTTCCTGTCCTTTTATTGGGACCTTAGTGGGGAAAGGAGGTTAATGTGTGCTTCAATTAATAAATTGTCTTCCTAATCTTGGGCTATTTTAAATTAATTTACCTTTTATTGATCTTATCATAAACAAATGAATATATCTTAATGTATAATGTGACTCATATCTTAAAAAAGTAAAATATACAGTAACCCATAATGAAACTGATAATATTCTCAGAGAAATTTTATTATCAACAGCAATCTTGTGAATCTAAGTATACATTGAGGTACAAGGCACTAAGTGAAATTTCATTGTACTAAGGGGATTAGAGTATAAAATGTCAGTATATGGGACTTCCCTGGTAGTACAGTGGTTAAGAATCCGCCTGCTAAAAAAAAAAAAAAAAAAGAATCCACCTGCTAATGCAGGGGACATGGTTTCGAGCCCTGGTCCGGGAAGATCCCACATGCCACGGAGCAGCTAAGCCTGTGCACCACAACTACTGAGCCTGCTCTCTAGAGCCTGCGTGCCGCAACTACTGAAGCCTGTGTGCCTAGAGTCCATGCTCCGCAATAAGAGAAGCCACTGCAGTGAGAAGCCCATGCACCACAACGAAGAGTAGCCCCCCCACTCGCTGCAACTAGAGAATGCCCGTGCACAGCAATGAAGACCCAATGCAGCCAAAAATAAATAAATAAATTTATTTTTTAAAAAAAGTCAGTACATGAGGCAAAAATTTTTACAAAACTTCTCAAGGATTTTTAAAATTTTCATACAGTATGTTCTATTTCTTTGGTTACGTACTAGATCAAATAATTAGGGTTGCATTTAGGGGCCCTGTTGTATGAAAAACATCTTAATATATTTCAGGAAATTTAAGGAAGTTCAATGTACTTTTGTTTTTGTTTTTTTTTTTTTGCGGTACGCGGGCCTCTCACTGTTGTGGCCTCTCCCGTTTGCGGAGCACAGGCTCCGGACGTGCAGGCTCAGCGGCCATGGCTCACGGGCCCAGCCGCTCCGCGGCATGTGGGATTTTCCCAGACTGGGGCACGAACCCGTGTCCCCTGCATCGGCAGGTGGACTCTTGACCACTGCGCCACCAGGGAAGCCCCAATGTACTTCTGTATGTATGACTTCTCAATATATGCTTAACAGTTAGCTTGCTTGTATAGTGACCCTTTAAAAGGAAGGTTGAGCTAAGAATAAAAGACAAATGGCAAGTTAAATGTTAACGATTCAGGAGTTTAAAGATGGGAGTGACTATTGAGAGTCAGAGGGAAATCTCAGAAAATAGGATTGAATTTGTAACTGGCCAGTACGGTACCTAGTTTATAATACGCACTCAGTAATGTTGAAAGAATGAAAGATGAGGTTCTATGGCCTAGAATAGAGCGCTAGGGAGGACATCAACAAACATACAGCATTACACATTTGTGTAGGATTTCTAAATTAGATGACAGAAGGTAAAAGATACTCAAATTCATATGATAGAGAACAGCGTAATATATTGAAAGAATATTGGACTTTAATGGTAACTGCTTGAGGCAAAGTCTAGCTCTAATACTTTATTAGTATAACTTTAGTCAAGTCATTGACCTTCATTTCTTCAATTATAAGAAAAGGATACCACTGGTTCTTTCTACACTATAGGATAATCATGTCAAAGGACTTATTTAGTAACTATAATTTGCTATGAAAATGTGAGATGCTATTTAATTTCTTCTGGAGATTTAGAAGAGTAGATTAGCTTTTTCAGTTTTTGTAAAAACTGTAATGATTACTGTATTATGTGTAAATTGGTAGCTTCTGATCTCTGGCTTAAAGTATCTTTTACTCATTTTTTAAAACCACTTCCTTCTCAACCCAGAAGTGACATTTTTCCCCATTTCATCAGTGTAGGTTCAAAGCACTGGTTTTGCAGAGTACAGAAAATTATAATTGAAAAAGAGAAATATTGCTGGTATCTTGTATGTATATGTATTATTAACTGTCACTTAAAAGCCTCAGTTTAGTGATTTGTTAATGTTTCTTTACTTTTAAAAAGCTACCCTGTAACTGAAATAATCTAACTTTGGAATACTTTTATATTTGCACTTCTTTTTCATTTGTTTAAAGTTGGATTTATTTTGTGCCATGGGATCCTAAATACTGATGCAACAGCACTGAACCTTTGGAAGCTAGCTCTTCAAAGTAGCTCTTGCCTCTCTCTCTTTCGGGATGAAGTTTTCCACATTCACAAAGCTGCAGAAGACTTATTCGTAAACATACGAGGGTATGGCATTTTCAGTTTTTTTGTCTTTTTTGGAGAAGAGTAGTGAGTGGAATATCTATTAAAGTTTTGGGGATAGAGAAGGATCATATTACACAAGAAGATGTAGCCTATACCAACTTACCAGTCACACCAAGTTGTTTTTAGCAATGATCCTGATATTTTTTACAGGTAATTTCACAGGTTAAAAAATCTAGTGTTCCTGCCCTTTCAAAATGTGCATTCTAGGAGAAAGAAGATATGTACTGTTTTGCATATTGTAATATGGTTTTAGACATAAATATTACTAAAAGTACAATGTACATTTTAAGAGTTGAAATTTTTAGAAGTGCTATTTTACAAGTGTATTTTAGAATATCTTGCATTTAGAAAAGTATATGAATCAATCAAAAACACTTCATTAATTATAACAAGTACAGAAGTCAGACACTGCAAAAAGGAAATCATGTTTCCTTATAATAAGGAAGTATTCTAAGTGATTCATTCCCTGTAACACAAATGATCCTCAAATTTGTTTTCTTGGAATTTTTAATGCCTGCATTTGTTGAATTCAGGCTTGGTTTTAAAATGTTTTGAAATTAGGAGCATCTAAAATATCCTGGGGGTCCCCCGAACCTGAAAATATTGAATAATTGTGTTGGGTTTGTCAGCTTCATAGAAGTGAAATTTACCTACATTTGTTTCATATCCAATTCAGTAATGTCCTAAAGAAATTGAGATTTTAAAAAATCTATTAGTTATTAAAACGTAAAGCTATGTCTAGTACTGACAGTTTAAGCCACTATACTATCTCAAATTTTAGTGTGCATGTGAAGTACCCTGGGATGCAGATTAAAATCCAGGTTCCTGGGCATCACCTCTAACCTTCTGTATCTCCTTTATCTGTATCTTAGAGAGATTAAAGAAATCTGCCCTTCCCCCCCCCAGTAGTTTATTGAGGTAAATTTACAAACAGAAGAATGCATAAATTTTAGGGGTACAGCTCAGCAAGTTTGCATATGAATACTCTTGGTGACCACTTAGATGAAGATACAGAATATTTCCGTTATCCCCAGAAAATTCTCTTGTGCCTCTTTCTGATCAGTACTGCCACCCCTGATCCCTCTCGCTCTAGCCTTCTCAAGTGACCACTGTTTTGATTTTGTCACCATAAGTGATTCTGATATTCTCATGCAGGTAGTCTCTCAGTCATAGTACGAGAAACAGTACCCTCTGTATTTTTCAACTCTTAGTTCACCTTTTATTATATAGGGTGGAGTACCTGGAAATATCCTGTGTCGTTGTGGGCTTTGTCATTTTCTGATTGATTCAGTTCAAAAATCCTGAAACTTATGTGATGTCTTAGCATACTGACATCCTGTCTGTGGAATTATATTTAAATATATGTAAACATTTAGAACCAGACAGTCTCCATATATCGAGTGAGCATATGGTACATATGGTACAGATAAGTTTAATGGCATCATGAAACTGATTGTCTTTTTGTTACGCCTTTTTTTTTGCCTGTGCCACACGGCTTGCAAGATCTTAGTTCCCTGACCAGGGATTGAACCTGGGCCCACAGCAGTGAAAGCCCTGCATCCTAACCACTGGACTGCCCGGGAATTCCCTTGTTACGCAAATTTTTGTTAAATTTACCATTTAAGAATCTCTGTATTTAAAGTTGAAAAGTTTTAATTTTTTATTAAATCGTGAGTGATTGATCCAACTTAAAATGTGAATTATTATAGTAATTACAAGTCAGACCACAAGTATAAAAGCTCATTATTTATACAGGTCAGTGATTACAGAATTAGTGTATTTTGGACATTTCCCTAAAGAACACAAAAATCTTAGCGTACTTAATTTAGAAGTTGAAGTTCTTGGTCTAAGTGGTTTTAGCCAGGTTGTCAGGAAGATAATTTTTCTTTAACATTTTAGGAATTTTGAGTTTTTGCGTTTAGTAGTAAGGAAATTAGCATATATTTATTAGCATTTATTTTTTAGATGGTACCTTCAAACTGTTTGATGTTGGTGTTCAGTTTCTTTTATTTAAATGTTTTTAATTCGGAAAAAAAAGTGTTTTTTTAAAAATGGTGAGTAAAAATCACCCATAATTCTGTTCCTTAAAATGATTTAAAGTAGTCAGATGCTTTCCTGCCCCAGTTTTCTCCACCACAAAAGCCGTATTCCCAGTCACTAGTATTGATCACTAGTATGTGTCCTTTGAGAAATTTTTTTATGCTTGCGAGATAGCATAAAAAGTCAAGTGATAAAAAGCCAGAAGTAATAGCTTTGTCAGCACTTCCAATTTTTGGAAATCACTGCTAATTATATTAGAAGTATAATTTTAATATCTCTATTGGGGGTTTAAGGAAGTGTATTTAATAAAATAAAAATCTACGTGGTAAATTTTAATTTTATTACTGGATTTTAATATAATATGAGATTTATTTTTCTAAGAATAGTTGATTGGATACTTAAGGTGCTAGAAAAGGATGTGGATAGACTTCTTCCATGTATTTCCAGTTTGAAGGCCAGTTTTTCTTGTTGATAATAAGACATTTTTAATTGACTAGTATTTGACTAACTTATTTTTACTGTTATTGACCAAATTAAGATTAACATATTTCCTTTTTTTTTCTTTTTGCTCATAGCTATAATAAGCGTATTAATGACATAAGAGAATGCAAAGAGGCAGCTGTGTCACATGCGTAAGTAGTTCTAACTTACCTGTGGAACTTTTAATCAAGAATTCCTTTCTTAAAGCATTATTTTGTTGAAGTGAGTGCAGATTAATGGTGTGTAAGATATGGTCGTAGAAGTGAAGGACTTTCAACCAACGAGGAATAAGTTTATAACCTCTGTATCTGTACCAGAGTACAGTGTATTAACACCAACATCTCTGTATTGGTGCTAATGCAGACAGATTTTAAGTATTTTTGAATTGTTTTTAAAAATGCTCTAAGGAATACTATACAGAGGACTTTATTTTGGTATCATTCAGTTCTCTTATTGCCACTATGCTTTGGTGCCAATACTTTGCAAGTTATGATGATTTTTATGATACTTCATGAAAATTGACATATCTTTACACTCTCCCAAATGATATTTACTTTTCAAAGTATGTTAATCCCATACCTTTCCCAAATTTTAGTAAATATATTTTATTAGTAAATATATAAATTAGTGTATTTAAGATGTTTGAACAACTTTTCAATTTTCTCATGAATAATTTGATATTTCATTTAATTGTTATGTATGATATACTTGTATAGAATAGTTTCTCCAGTAAGTCTAGGTAATGTAGAGATAACATTATCTGATCCATCAGTATTTCTATAAGGCAGAGAAAAGATAAGCACCATGGTCACAGGTAAAAATATAAAACCACAAGAAGTTTTAGAATTTAGGTTTAGGCTGTAAAATGGATATTGGGAATTTAAATCATCTTTATTCATTGCTAACTGTAGTATATTATTTCCCATGCATTTTTTCACTTGAATAAAGTACTTATATTATTATAAAATCATTCTCTAGTACAAATAACATACTTTGGAATGTGTTAGAATTTCTTTCCTGACCTACAGAAATACATATGATTATGACTTATTCATGTGTTAGACCCTAGGCAGATATATGGTGTCTCAGCTATCTTTTATAAAGATCTTTTTAAAGTAAGGCATTTTTATTCCCTTTATTTATTATATAAAACAGGTATAAATAGTGAGGAGTAGTAATTCTTATCCTTCATTAACACGTGCCATAGTACTCCATATTTTCTCTCGATGTTAATATTCCTTGCAGCGACCCTGAGTAGCAAAATAATCAAAACATTTGCCCACTTTCTTCTTAGATATTACACCAGATGTGTTTATTATTGTCAGTTAAAAGAGAGCTTGTCATTAGAATTATACTGACATTGTAAAGGTACTATATATTAGGCATCATGAAAGATGTATTTTTTTGAGTCAGATGTCATCATCCCTGCTTTATAGATGAGAGGCTGAAGCTTAGAGAGATGGAACCTGAGGTCACATAGGCAAAGATTGGGTTTTAATGTGTCTTCTAAAATTAATCTGTTGTGTCACAGCTTAATTTCTGGTGTTGCATATTTCTTCTATCAATACTTAGTTTTTTGGCATATGGTGTGTGTGGTGTGTGTGTGGCCATTTATTTTTTGCAACTATCTAAATTTTAAAACTTTTTTGGAATGGTGTATGTTTTGAATAGTATGAGGAGTTGGAATTCATAGAATATTCTGTGATTTTTTTTTCCTTGTTAATGTGTGAGAATAAATTTTTCTAATTTGTATTTTATTTTTAAGATACCTAGTACATGAATATCTATGATTATCCTTTCCTCATCTTTCTGTTTTTGAACAGTAGCACCAAATAGATTTCATCCCAGTACCTTATTGAATATAGCTTTTATTTAGTCAGTTTCTTTTTTGTTGTTTTGTTTGGGTTTTTTTGCGGTACGCGGGCCTCTCACTGTTGTGGCCTCTCCCGTTGCGGAGCACAGGCTCAGGACGCGCAGGCTCAGCGGCCATGGCTCACGGGCCCAGCTCCTCTGCGGCATGTGGGATCTTCCCGGACCGGGGCACGAACCCGTGTCCCCTGCATCGGCAGGCGGACTCTCAACCACTGCACCACCAGGGAAGCCCCTATTTAGTCAGTTTTATATATTTAATAGGAATATACTTAATAAAGGAGGATATAGATTATCAGATATTTATTAAGTTATATTTATTGATTCTATGTGGGGGTGACAAGTATACAATAGAACAGTGCTTACTTTGAGGATTTCACAGTATAGTTTATAGAGTGCTAGTCTATATGGTACTAAACTGGCAGAAATTATTCAGAAATAGACATCTGTATATTGGGAAATACTTCTTGAAGGATTGGTCTTGAAGTTTGGGTAGGATTTTGATAGCTAGAGAGAAGAAAATAAGCATGGTTAAAAACAGCACAAGAAAGGCAGGGATAAAGATGAGATTGGAAAGTCACTTAATGACAAACACATAGAAGATATTTGTAAGGGCTTCTGTTTCCTAAGAAAACTTTGGAAGTTGACCCTGAAATGATGTTATTTAATTGCCAATAATAAGTTTACTAGAAACAGATAAACTGTAATGGTGGGTGTCTTTCCCTATAGCGGTTCAATGCACAGAGAAAGACGCAAGTTTTTAAGGTCTGCACTGAAAGAATTGGCTACTGTCCTCTCTGATCAACCTGGCTTGCTAGGTCCCAAGGTAATTGATTTAATCCTTATTTCAACTACAATCAGTGTGTCATATTAAAATTAAAAAAAAATTTTTCTTCTCTCTCTGTGAAATTTTACAAAACTTGGAGTCAGGGACTACATAAGTGTATTTTATATTTAGCTGAGAGTGGATTTGCTGACTTGGCACTCGTAAATCAGACCTTCCTGCATTTTCCTCACATCTTGCTTATGTGCATGCTTTCCTTGATACATTGAAGTTTTCCTCTGTTTTCTCATTTCTGTCTTTTAAAGTTGGTATTATCAGTTTTGCTAATGACTTTTCACTTGGAGAAAGATCATGAATACGTTTTGTTTTTAATCTTTGCATGAGAGTAAATAATGTTATTATTATTTTTTTAATATCTATCAGGCACTTTTTGTTTTTATGGCATTATCCTTTGCCCGTGATGAAATTATCTGGCTACTTCGTCATGCAGATAACATGCCAAAGAAGAGTGCAGATGACTTTATAGATAAGTAAGTTTAGCAACATTTAAAAAGTATAATATTTGTATATTTTGATTTATGGGCTATGGAATTTGGGGACTAAAGTAACATTATTTTTAAAAACTTTTTTTAAGGCTTTTCATATTTGTCGTAATGGAGGGAGTATTTATAATATATCGTTAGGTGATATGAATTACAATGCAAAGTCAACTTTAGCTTAGAATTAGGGCTTTAAATGTTTTCTCTTTAGTACTCTAGGTGGTCATAGAATTCTTGTTTGTTTTCTTGCTATAGTATAGTATTTCTTATGGAATTCATGTTTCAAAACTATGTACTACACAAAAATTTGAATAAGAATCCTAATGGAGTTGCAACTGTGTCATTTGTAATATCTTTCTCTCATTTTAGTCCACGGTCCCTCAATACAAGTTAGGTAAATGAATCAGAGAAATAAGAGCATACAGAAAAATCTTACTTCTCCCTACTACTGTAATCTTCTTTCATTTATGATTTTTTAATGATGTATTTATGAGATGTCCTCATTTTATTTTTATTTTGTATTTTCCTTTATCAGTCTTTTATTCTTAGCTTTTTTTTTGCTTTCCATGATTTATTTATATGAAATAATATAAAAAGAAATTAGTTGACATTAAATATTTAATAGTGCTTTTTCTAAGGAGAAAACTTAATGTAGCAATATCAAAGGCATTTCATATTTTCCTTGATAACAGTGAATTTAATTTTTGAAATATTTTTCTTGAATTTTTTTAAAAAGGCACATTGCTGAATTAATATTTTACATGGAAGAGCTTAGAGCACATGTGAGGAAATACGGACCTGTAATGCAGAGGTATTACGTGCAGTACCTTTCTGGCTTTGATGCTGTTGTCCTCAATGAACTTGTGCAGGTAAAAAATTACGTCATATTCTCCCTTTTGTTCCTTATTTCCCTCCTCTCTAATAACTGATTTATTTGCTCAGTAAACATTTACGAAAGTAATCTTTTGCCAGGTGGTGAAGATACAAATGTAAGTAAGTCATGGTCATATTTTGTTAAGGGGATCATCATCTAGAGGGGCAAAAACATTTTGTTGTAGTTCAGTGTGATGGGCATTATGCTTACGTGTGTATAAAACTCATAGTGAACACATGCAGGGAATAATTCTTTATCTTGGGGGTGGAGAGGTACAGTAACCAAATTATAGAGGGTCTTGCAAAAGAGGAGGTTAGTCATAAATCAGATTTAATACTTAGGAAGATCACCCTGACTCAGTGTTGGTGATAGATTGCCTGGGGCCAAGTGAGGATGCAGAGAGATCAGAAGAAAAATTACCGTAGTAGGCTAAGTGAGAGCTGCTGAGAGCCTGAACTTGGGCAGTGGCTATGGAGATCAAGAAGAGTTCATGGAGACATTATAATTGATAATTAAGTATTAGAGGAAAACAGAAGATAAATCTTTTTGCATAGTGTGTTAGAGAATGGCGAGTAAAAAAAAAAATTCATCCAAATGTCATAGTTTAATAAAATGTCCTAATTTTATTTTCAGTTTGCATTTTCTTCTATTGATTTTTAGTCTTAGCTTTTTTCATTTTTTTGCTTTCCATAATTTCTTGATTCAGTCTTTTTAATCTTAATATAGATTTATTTTTATGCCAAATAAATTGACTTTAAGGAAAATAATATTTCAGTGTTTTCATTTTAAAAAATCAGATGTCTATAAACTACTATAAGCTAACATGGTACAGAGGAAGAGCATCACGAATTATCTTTATATTAAGACTACTCTAAAACTACTCGTTTTCCACATAAATAACCATACTTTGATATCCGAATTTTCTTTCAAACTTACCTAAAAATGCAAATTAAAAAAAAATTGTTCATGTAATTGTTTACCCTGGATTATATACAGTTTATAGTTTACTATCCTAAACTAGTTTATTTCTTTTATCCACTAGATGGAGCTCATATGCTTCCTTTAATAATGTCTATTAAAAGGGGGGATAGAAAAGCTGATTTTATGCTTAGAGTGTTATTGCTTTGCTGCAGTTTTTTTTGGAATAGTTATTACTTACCAGATAAACCAAAGTCTACTGTGCTATCACAATCTAAAAAAGTAAACCAGACTCTTGGTTTCATGGCATTTTGAAACTTACTGTGACTAGTTGGATATTTATTAATACATTTTACAGATTTATGTTAAAGTGTTAGAATTTTTAAGTCACTCCATGTCTTTTGGTGTCTTTTATATAAATTGGATTTTAACAATACTGAGAAAATTAATTTTTTATTTTTTCTGGGATTATAGTAATAGTAGTAGCAGCAGCAATAATAATACTAATATTAATAATTGGCAAATTTATTGATAGTATATTACTTCTCTACAACAACTTTGTGACGGTAGGTATAGTGAAGAAAAAAGACCTTATGTAACTTAATCAGTATTGCACAGTTCATGAGTAATAGAGCCACTATTTGAACTCAAGTCTTAACTCAAATGTCTGAGTTTTTTACCACCCACTTCTGTTGTAAAGTATATGCATAGTGTTTTTAACCATTTGTTAGGATTTAAATTTAGAACTAAGATTAACCTGTTAAAATAGTTCATTGTAATAGGTATTAAATTTTTTTAAATTGTGGTAAAATATACATAACATAAAAGTTACCATTTTAACCATTTTTAAGTGTATAGTATAGGACATTGTGTACATTTACATTGTTGTATAAGTCTAAATGTTTTGAAAATTATTTATGCTTTTTGTGAGCTAAGCATCCACTTTTTAAAAAGTTAATCATTTAGCATCTACTTTACATGCAGTTATCAAATATTCACTTTTTTTAGCCAGTTTGATAGGGATTTTTTTTTGGCCATAATTTTGTTGAGGTAAAATTTATGTATGATAAAAATCATCCATTTTTAGTGTACTGTTTGAATATGGGCAACTGTATACATTCATGTAACATTACCAGTCAAGATGTAGAGCATTTCCAACACTAAAAGTTTTCTTCTGCACCTTTGTAGTTGATTCCCTCTCTAGACCCCCAGCAACCCCTTGTCTGCTCTTTGTCACCTTTTGCCTTGTAAAAAAGTTTTTCCTATAAATGAAATTGTCATGATATAATTTCTTGTTTTTCATTTCTTTCAATTAGCATAATGTTTCTGAGATTCATCCATGTTATTGTGTGTATCAACCTTCCATTCCAGAAAGGAATGTTTATTGCAGAAAAATATTCCATATTATGGATATGCAAGTTTGTTTATCCATCTACCAGTTGATGGACCTATGAGTTTCTTCCCAGCTAGATGTTTTTATCATTATTTTTTGATTTTCAGAATCTTTCTGTTTGCCCTGAAGATGAATCAATCATCATGTCCTCTTTTGTGAACACTATGACTTCTCTAAGTGTAAAACAAGGTAATAAGTCTTTTAAATAAAAACACTTTCTTGTAATCAGGTTTCAAATTAGATTATTAAGGAGAGGATTTAGCAGTTAGTTTTTACAGAATTACTTATCTTATTTTGGGACATATTTAACCTGTTCTCTTTTGTTTTAACTTTGTTCATTCTGAAGCAAAGGTTTCCAGAATGGATGTGTGATGATTATAAAATCATAAGAAGTATAGCTTAACATTTCTTATTATTCAGCAAGGGGAAGAAAGCATTTTGTAATATAAAAAAATAATAAAGAAAAATGAGCACTCCACATCGTAACAAAGTGCATATTTGGTCCAAGCATTACCTATGACAGTAATGGATACCACTAATAAAATGGTTAATCTGGGCAGGCACTTTATATGTATTATCCTATTTAATCCTCATCAGTGTTAAAAAGCTGTTACTACTTTTATTTGACAGATTTGGAAACTTAAGGTTTAAGGGTTAACCTCCCAATTATTTAACATGGTTTGCCCACACTCTAACAGATGTTAACTACTACATTAGGATCTTAAGTTCAGGTCTGTCCATCTCAAAAGTTGATGTCATATAATAGACTGCCTCTCCATTAGTTGAATACTCTATTCCAGTAGACTGATATGATGTTCTAGTTTTATAATCTTTAAGTAAAAGGTATCAGAAACCTTGAAAATTCCTGAGTAATAAATTTATTTAGTTTTATTAACCTTTATAGTTATCACACTTAATTAATGAATCTACTGTAACCTTGCCTGGTTGTGTTTGGTTTATATAAAGTTATTTTGTGGGACTTCAGCATGCTATCCAAAGTTTCTATTTGCAGGATTCCTCATTCTCTATTTTAGGTCCTTTAAATTGACATGTAAGCAAACTGAGAGTCACAGGGTTTAGGAGAGAAGTCTGTACTTTACACTTCTCTTAGCATAACTGCCTCCTTTATCATCATCTTTATAGGATATGAGAATTATTTCACTCTTACCTATTAAATTATTTTTAAATTGCAAAATAAACATAATATGAAATTTACTATCTTATCATTTTTAAGTGTACAGTTCAGTAGTGTTAAGTATACTCACATAGTTGTGTAATAAATAATCAGAACCTTTCATCTTGTAAAACTAAAACTCTAAAAAATAACAATTCCCCATTTTCCTTTCCCTCCAGCCCCTGGATCCACTATTCTACTTTATGTTTCTATGAGTTCGACTATTCTAGATACTTCACATAACTGAATTGTACAGTATTTGTCTTTTTTGTCACTAACTTATTTTACTTAGCATAATGTCCTCAACATTTGATCCATGTTGTAGTATGTGGCAGAATTTATTCCCTTTTTAAGGCACATTTTGTTTATCCATTCATCTGTTGATGGACTTTTTTTTTTTTTTAAGATGTTGGGGGTAGGAGTTTATTAATTTATTTATTTATTTTTGCTGTGTTGGGTCTTTGTTTCTGTGCGAGGGCTTTCCCTAGTTGTGGCAAGCGGGGGCCACTCCTCATCACGGTGCGTGGGCCTCTCACTATTGCGGCCTCTCTCATTGTGGAGCACAGACTCCAGATGCGCAGGCTCAGCAGTTGTGGCTCATGGGCCTAGTTGCTCCGCGGCATGTGGGATCCTCCCAGACCAGGGTGCGAACCTGTGTCCCCTGCATTAACAGGCAGATTCTCAACCACTGCGCCACCAGGGAAGCCCCTGTTGATGGACTTTTTGGTACTTCCACCTTTTGACTGTTGTGAATAATGCTGCTATAAACATTCGTGTACACATATCTTCAAGACCTTGCTTTATTCTTTTGTATATATGTCCAGAAGTGGAATTGTCTTAGCTCTTAAATTTTAAAATGTGATTATAGGTTTGTATAATTACATTATTACAAATTATATTAATTACAACTTAATTACATTAATTTGGTTTGTAATCTTTTTTCTATTATTGTAGTTGAAGACGGGGAAGTATTTGATTTCAGAGGAATGAGATTAGATTGGTTTAGATTACAGGTAAGAATAATTTTCATTGTCATTCTGTTTTGTTATTGAATACCTTAGTTAACATGAAAACATAACAATATGAAAAAAATATTCATTATATACCTATTGAAAAGACTCCTTTTGTATAACTAACATAGTCTACTTCATGAAAGAAACTTTTTTTTATTGAGGTATAATTAACATGAAAGGTTCTGTTAGTTTCAGGTATACAACATAATGATTCAATATATAAGTATATTTTGAAATGATCACAGTAAGTCAAGTTAATATCCGTTACCACATGTAGTTACAAAGTTTATTTTTTCTTGTGATGAGAACTTTTAGGATTTACTCTCCTAGCAACTTTCAAATATATAATACAGTGTTATTAACTATAGCCACCATCCTGTACATTACATACCCAGGACTTACTTATTTTGTAACTGGAAGTTTATATCTTTTGACTACTTTCACCCATTTCACCTACCCCTGACTCCCTGCCTCTGGCAACCACCAATCTGTTGTCTGTACCTGCAAGTTTGGTTTTTTCTTTTGTTCATTTTGTTTTGTTTTTTTGTTATTTTATATTCCACATATAAGTAAGATCATATGGTATTTGTCTTTCTCTGTCTGACTTCTTTCACTTAGCACAATGCCTTCAAGGTCCATCCATGTTGTCACAAATAGCAGGATTTCCTGCCTTTTTCATGGCTGAATAATATTCCTGTGTGTGTGTGTGTGTGTGTGTGTCCCACAACTTTTTTTATCCATTCATCCATCAGTGGACACTTAGGTTGTTTCCATGTTGTGAATATTGTAAATGATGCTTCAGTGAACAAAGGAGTGTAGATATCTTTTTGCATTAGTGTTCTCATTTTCTTCAGGTAAATACCCAGACATGGAATTGTTAGATCATATGTTAGTTCTATTTTCAATTTTTTCAGGAACCTCCATACTGTTTTCCATAATGGCTGCACCCATTCCCATTCCCACCAATGATGCACATGGATTTCCTTTTCTCCACATCCTCACCAACACTTGTTATTTATTGTCTTTTTGATAATAACCATTGTAACAGGTGTGAGTTGATGATTAGTAATGTTGAGCATCTTTTTATGTACCTGTTGGCCATCTGTATGTCTTCTTTGGGAAAAGCCCTATTCAGATCCTCTGCACTTTTTTAATTGATTTGTTTTGGTTTTTTGCTATTGAGTTGTATATATAGAAGACATAATTTGTATTAGTTGTTAAATTTGGATAAATATATTTCTCACTTATACCAATATAAAAGTTTTGATTACAGTATCATATTTTTTACATAACTAGGTTTTTGGGCCACGTAGTCTTTGTTATAACTACTCTGCCATTGTAGTGCGAGAGCAGCTTTATTTAATATGTAAACAAATGGGCATAGTTGTGTTTCAATAAAACTATTTATAAAAGCAGGCAGCTGGCTCACAGACCATAGTTTACCATCCCCTGATCTAGTGCTAAAAGCTTCATTTTTATGAAATGCAGAAATAAATATTAGACTTAAAAAGGTTTTATTCAATATATAACCATCACATAAATAGTTTTTAAGGACTTTTTAAAATTCGAGCCTGAAATTTTTGTATGTACTGTAAATTTAATGATAGAATTTAATTGCCCCTTAAATATTTCTAGTAATTATGGGGAAACTGTGGCATGGTATTTTCAATAACTGTATATTTAAAAATAATAATAATATGTTCTCATTATAAAAAGTCAAAGTATCCAGAGGTAAAGTAGAAAAGGAAAATTCGCACTTTTCCCAGTTTCATTCCCCAGAAATATTAACTCTTAATAATTGGCCTATGCAGTATCCTTTTAGATGTTCAAACCTATAAATGAGGTTATACTGTATACTGTTCTGCAACATAAAAAAATTTTAAAGTGTTTTAATTAAAAGTGAAAATATAAGCACCATGTGTTTGAGGAAGAGATTTTTAGATGAATACAGTCTCAGGAAGCACTCATAGAAAGAGCATAGTTTTCTGGCAGTCTGCTTAGTTCCCTGAGGTGCTTTTGCTTTTGTTAGGTTCTTTCCTTCCAGTGTCAAAATATATAGGTACTTTTCTGTCTGCTGATCTGTGTTCTACAACAGCATATTTTTAGAAATTAAGATTTTATAAATTAAGCCACAGTTTTAAGTAACTTGCCTGAGATTACAGAGCTGGTTAGTGGGAGATCAGGGGAAGAATACTTGAGATACCACCATCCCCAAATGTTTAATGTGTATATATTATAGGTTATTTTCTTCCAGTTAAAAATAAAGTTTAGAAATTAACATTTTCTTGTTTTAAAAAATGCTCTGGGGCTTCCCTGGTGGCGCAGTGGTAGAGAGTCTGCCTGCCGGTGCAGGGGACACGGGTTCGTGCCCCAGTCCAGGAAGATCCCACATGCCGTGGAGCGGCTGGGCCCGTGAGCCATGGCCACTGAGCCTGTGCGTCCGGAGCCTGTGCTCCACAATGGGAGAGGCCACAACAGTGAGAGGCCCATTACCGCAAAAAAAAAAAACCCCAAAAAAAAACCTCTGAAACAATACATAAGCAGTGCTTATAAAATGAATGAAAGTAGAAGTGGAATTACTCTGCCAAAGGATATATACATCAAAAATTTTAAAAGTCATTGTCACAAAGTTTGAACTGCTTTCAGTCTCTTACTCTTAGTTTGTGGGAGTGCCTAAACCAACATTTAGGTTCAGAGAATTTTAGAGATTTAGATGCATTTCAAATATACCCTTATTAAATACTTCCAGAATTCTTAATCTTATTTATTTGAAAAATTTACTTGAGAATTTTACCTTTGTCCAGTGCAGTCATACAGCAGAATATAAAGCATCTGAGTGAGCATTAGAGATATAGAATTGATATATCCCTCTGTGAGATTTTTTAATTTTACTTAGCTTATAAATGCAACACTGTAATGACATTGTTATCTCTCTTCACATAGTCTTCCTTCTTTGTTTATCTGTGTATCCAAATTTCTTCTTTTTTTTTTTTTTGTGGTACGCGGTTCTGTCACTGTTGTGGCCTCTCCCGCTGCGGTGCACAGGCTCCAGACGCGCAGGCTCAGCGGCCATGGCCCACAGGCCTAGCCGCTCCACGGCATGTGGGACCTTCCCGGACCGGGGCACGAACCCATGTCCCCTGCATTGGCAGGTGGACTCTCAACCACTGAGGCACCAGGGAAGCCCAAATTTCTTCTTTTTATAAGGACGCTGATCATATTGGATTAGGGTCCACTTTAATGACCTCATTTTAACTTGATTACCTCTATAAAGACTCTTTACATTCTATGGTATTAGGGATTATAATTTTGGGGGACATAATTTAACCCGTAACATTGCTCTTAACCAGGATTGTGACATACAGTCACTCAACCCCTTTCTATTGCATAATAGGTTCTTATTTTTTAGTGATAATAGGTCAGAACATACCAAGGAAGAAATAATGGGACATAAAACTGAGCCAGAGAAGTCTTAACTAGGAAAAGGGGGCAGAAGTGCGAGGTGGGTGGCAGTGTCCAGAATCTAGGAGGTTTGCAGAGATTATTAAGAGCAGGTCAACAATGAGGGTTCTAAGACTACAGACTAGACCATAGGATGCAGGATATAAAATATTGACAGTAGTATTATATAATCTGTAGAAGAGTACAAATCCTCTTTTGGGTATTTTATAAATCTGGCTATGAAGACAAGGCATAAAACATGAAAAATTAAATAGCAGTTTAAAAATCTAAAAGCTTAAGTTGAAATATGCCACCAACAGAGTATGATTAACAATTAATTATAGTTTTCTTAGGAAGGAGAAAGTTTTATTCAAGTTGGAATTGCTAGTAATGGCTTTATAGAGAAAGCAACGTTTTAACCCAGACATTGAAAGATAGGTAGAATTTGAATAGGAACATAGCTTACACAGGAAAGGGCAAGTAAAGAAACTTTTTAGTGTAAAGTATTACTACAAGAAGGAAAATATCAATATCTTCACAAAAGATATGAATGATCTGCATTTGATCAGTGATCTGGTAGAAGGACAAGAGTTATTAGGTATAAGCATATGGCCAGAGAGAGATGTCCTGAGCTCTATAGATATCACTTCTTGAGTAGAGCAGGGCTAGAAGGATAAGCATTTGGGGGAATGTTATAATATGCTTTGTGCCTTCACTGGAGTCTTTGTAGTCTTAAAAGAAGAGTTCTCCTTCTCTACATGTATTCTCTGCCATTTTTTTCTGCTTCCTAAGGCACCTCATTCCACTGTGTCTCATTAGTCCCTTAAGCATCTTCAGTCACTCTTTCTTTTAGCTTCTTCTCTTCTGCCTTCTAATTTACGTGGGTTGTTCAAATCTTAGACTTTTATTTAAACCAATTCTTTTTTAGTAATGTATGTTTCTTCTTCCATTGTTGTCAGGCATTTCAAATGAGTGTTTTAAATCAAATTATCTCATTTTGTCACCATCTATTTCATCTGAATTTATTTTCACAGTGATATTTTAATTCAGAATTTTTAAAATGAGGCTCAGTTAATGCAAGTCTTTATTGAACTCATGGCCACTACTGGTTTCTCTTTATACTTTAAATCTGATGAAAGGTAAATTAAACTTCCGTTAGACTGAGTTTGTGATGAATGTCCAGAATATATCTTGCCATTAGAGTACTGCCATCATATTCCTCATTCTCTTCCCTTTACTGGCAGACACAAACAACAAATATAAAACTCTGCTTTGTGATGTGCCTGCCTCAGTGAATGGTAATTTCCTCCATGTAGAAGCTGAGATTTCCCATTGTAGAAGCTGAGGTTTGATTTTTATCCTACTTAAAAGGCAATAATTATTTAGTCTCTTAATATTTCATGTGTACTAGCAGAAGACATGGGGGTCTTGGATCAGAGACAAAGGACTTAATTCACTGCACAGGAAGTGGCATGAACATCAGTATATATACATCATTTTTCCCTTGCTTCCGTGTCTCATGTGGGTAGTACAGAGAGACCCAGATGAATGCTATGCATTGGTCATGTCTTGCAGCTAAGGAGGACTGAGTTTGAGGAACCCTCTGTTTTGTCATTAACAGTAAGCATACTTGCTCTTTGTTCCAGAGGGACACATTTCTTTATTTCTCAAGTTTGGTAGATGCAAATATAATCCCCAGAAATGGCCTGGATAGTGAGTGGTCTGGGCCTTGCGTTTTTGGCATATCCAGCAGGGTGTGTAGGCACACATATGAGATTTATGAAGGAATGTCTCCCTAAAGCCAGAACCCTGGCCATCATCCATAATTCTCTGTTGCCTCTCACATCTAGTCATTCCCAGATTAAACACTTTTGAATTGTACGACCCTAGACCATAGCATAATCCTGTCCGGATTATTGCCACCACTTCATCCTAACAGATCTCTGCCTCCTGTTCCCTTTCTGCCCACCCCTCTCTGTTTCCCCTTCCACAAAGAATAATCTTTCTAAACAATAATTAGCTATCACACAGAACCTTCGGTGGTTCACCAAAAAGTTTAAATTCTTTAACGTGATTTTCAAGGGTCTGCAGGATCTGGTTGAATCTTTTCTTTTACCATTTCCTTTCTCTTCTTTGCACTCTAACCACAGCCATAGTGAGCAGTGTTTTGTTCTGTAGGCACCCGTCCTATTCTTGTTCTCCACCCTTCTGAAATGTCCGCCATCTGTGGGCAGGTTTCGCTTTCTGTGAGTTGGTACCTCTTTAGTGGAATTTCTTTCCCTCACAACCTATCCTGATGGTTTCGGTTAAGACCTATTGCCTTTTTGGTCAACGTACACTAATTTTACCATCTTCACAGTGGTTTTCTAGAATCCATCAGTTAATACAATGTGTTATGTTATCCAGTTTTTAATGATTCAGTATAATCTAAAACCTCCCTGAATCAACATGTGCAATACCTACTTTCATCTTATTGTTTCCTATATATGTTTTCTCTTGAAATAGATTGAAAACCTCTTTTGGTAGGGACACTGTGACAATTCATTGTTTTATACTTTTGATGTTGTAACTTCACTTATTTTGGGCATTCAAGATGAATGACCCATGTATTAGATTCTGTTTTATGGACAGTATTTCAGTTTATTTAAAGAAATTCTTGATAGGAATTTCAAGTTTGGGTCACTGTAGACAATTTTTAAAAGGTGATGTTGCTTATAATAAACTTTAAGTATTTTTCAGTAGTGGGTGTTTTTCTTTTTTCTTGCCCCCCTGTAGACTTGGTCTATACCTAAAGTCATTACCTAAACTACTTTTGTTTTTTGCTTTACTTTTACAGGCATATACTAGTGTCTCTAAGGCTTCACTTAGTCTTTCAGATCACAGAGAACTTGGAAAGATGATGAATACAATAATTTTTCACACAAAAATGGTAGATTCCCTGGTGGAAATGTTGGTGGAAACATCAGATCTCTCCATATTTTGGTATGTTGTAATTTTCTTTAAATCAGAATTTGAAATTTTTATTATTCAAAGGTATATTTCTTGATTATTTATGTTAGCGTGGTGCTTAATACAGTTCAGTAATAGACTCTTAAGAATAAATGGAATAGTGGACAACTTGCCAATAAAATGAAGTTTACCAAGTTGGGATTTTATATCTATTTTTCTCTATAAGAGCAACTCTTACTGATGTGAATTTATTTTTTACACTTTCTTTGAGGAGGTGAAAACAGTCACTTCAGATTGTGTCATTAGACTAAAGGAAAAAAGTTTTGGGTCAGGGTTAAATAGAGCAAACATTGGAAATTAAATAGCACATAATTTCACTCTGCAGTATTAAGTTAGACATTTATATTATGATGATGTGGTGACTATTCCCTCCATTGTGCTCCACTCTCCTTTGCTTCTATCATATAGCTCTTTTGTTATACTTAGTACTTTACAACTCTTCTTCTCCCCCACATAATATGGTTCTTTTTAAAATTTATTTATTTATTTTTGGCTGCATTGGGTCTTTGTTGCTGTGCGTGGGCTTTCTCTAGTTGGGGCAAGCAGGGGCTACTCCTCGTTATGGTGCGTGGGCTTTCCATCGCGGTGGCTTCTCTCGTTACGGAGCATGTGCTCTAGGTGCGCGGGCTTCAGTAGTTGTGACACACGGGCTCAGTAGTTGTGGCGCATGGGCTTAGTTGCTCCACAGCATGTGGGATCCTCCCAGACCAGGGCTTGAACCCGTGTCCGCAGCATTGGCAGGCGGATTCTTAACCACTGTGCCACCAGGGAAGCCCCATAATATGGTTCTTGAAGAAGGTCATGTTTTTGTTTCCTTAATGTCTAATATAGTAAGTACTTAATAAATATCTAAATGAATAAGTGAGCTTGACTGTAATAAAATTAATAGACAGTGGTGTCAGGACTCAAACTTAAGTATTCTTACACCAGAGCTGTACAATAACAACTCTGTTTCTGCTTCCTGACCTTTTTTCCTTTAGGGAAGCTGATGGGAATAGTCTAGTAGATCCCTTTAATTCTAAAATGCTGAGATAGTCTCAGTGGATAGTGATAGTAGTTTCTTTGTATTGAATAGAGATCATTATGAAAAGTGTCTCGTTGCTTTTATTTTTGGGGGAAAAAACCAATCTACACTGATTTTTGCAGTTTGTAGTATGGCTTTAATTAGCAGTGTTACAGAAGAAATCCAAATCACCAGGTGGGGAAGACATAGGGATCTCTTAATGCAAGTCATGAAACATAGTTATCACATAACAAGTTTGTAAGAATTTTAAGGATTATTTGGAACCCTATCCTATTGTCTGACCCAAAGACTACCTTGGAAAGAAAATGGAACATTTTACGTTTAGGTGTTTTTGAGCTACAGAAAGGTTCCTATTGCAAAAGAAGGATACAGCAATCAGAAATTCCTCTTCTCTTTCTTGGAAATAAAGGCACTTTGAATAATGTTTAAAATTTGCAAATTTTCAGTCATTTAATTAATTTTTATCCATATTTTCTCTTAACCACAGTCTTACTTTGTCATATCCAAGATAAAGACATGTGTACGACTTCTGTTTGTCTTCATTATTCCAAGATGTACTATATTTTATCACCTCACATTCTTTTAGATTTAACATCTCTTAAATCCGGAAGTAATTTAAAATTGATGGTGTGTCATTGTTTAATTGACAATGTTTTTCTTTCTTAGTGGTACATAAAATAATGGTGTTTCTTAAAATTGATAGTGACTTAGCTTTGATAAAATTTGATGATGTAAGATTTGAATGTCATATATTCATATGCCATAGATATGGTTTATCTTCTCTTTAATTTTTTATTTAAAAATGTGTTAATGTTATATAAATAATATTTTTATTACTCTGAAATGATTATTGGTGTGTAAGAGATAACTCTTTGGAAAAATAACTTTTCTTTTCCTAAGAGAATAAATGCTACAGTTGGTAATTTTTACTCACTTGAATCAAATTAAATTAATTATAAGGTACTGTTTCATAAAATTTTAATTTTAACTATAAAAATTGTGATTCTAATTTTTGTTTCCTTATAGTTTTTATAGTCGTGCTTTTGAGAAGATGTTTCAACAATGTTTGGAGTTACCCTCTCAGTCAAGATACTCAATTGCATTCCCACTACTTTGCACTCATTTTATGAGTTGCACACATGAACTGTGTCCAGAAGAGGTAATTTCAGAGTAGTATTGTGATTTATATGGTATGCAGAAAAAACTACTCCAAACATAAAGCTGACCGAATGTTCACAAAGACTCACAAAGTCCTAATTATCTAATCTAGCTGCCCACTAATGCATCTCTGTGCAGAATCAGAAGAATGCTTGAATAGATATATGATATAGACATAATATATATCTGAATAATCAGATAAATATACATACATGTTTGTAAGAACATATAAAGTCACTTGGAATTACCTTTATTAAAATAGTGAGTCAGGTATTAATATTTATGGTAAAGTTATATAGTGATTGATTTTTGAATGCTTAGTTTTCCTCTGAAACGCTCATTGAAAAGACTTGAAAATTGGAGAAATTACTGACTAAACATAAACATTTCAAAGAGGAATTTCACTGACTCGTCAATATAATAGATACAGTAAGCAAAATCCAGATTTGCTGGTATTTGTAATATATTCACATACAGGCACACACAGTTACTGAGTAATTGAACTACTCAAGTTTTACAGATACCAAGTATCTATCAAAAATGTACTCAGTATTTCTTCTAATCTTTCAAGAAGAAATATCACTTTGTGAGTATGGTAAGAATATATATTAAAATTAAATAGTATTTTAAAAAATAATTTAACTTAGTGTTGAATCCCTTTACTTAGAGCTGCAGAACTTGTCAAAAAAAACCTTACAAATAGCAGCATTATTATTATCTTTAAGCATTAGGTAGTATCTGTTGTAGATTGTTTTTCAGCATTCCATTGGAAGCAGGCTCAGACAGAAATTAGCCTGCAGGAAGTTTATTAGGGAGTGCTTTTAGGATTAATACCTGTGAGGATATAATACCACCAATTTTAATAGATTTGTAGATTTTTTACAATTAAAAGATTTTTTTCCCCCAATCGTGACACCTAAGATATATTGTCAGTTTTTCCTCACCATCATCCTTCCCATTAATTACCCATCAAGTCCTCTTCATTTTATTTGTATGGTATATTGTAGTTCAGCTTTTCAGTGTTTTTCATCTGTACTGCTAAATAATTTTTCTTCCTTCAATATCTGCCTTAAAGACTAACACAAAGCCACCAGAGTGCCTCTTTCCTTCTTAAAGAACCATCAGTGGTTCTCCATTGCATATGGAGAAAGTAAAAATTTCTTAGGCATTTAAAATCCTCAACAATTTGATCTCTACCCCCATTCTTTTTTTTCTTTTGTTTTATGTCTTTAAGAAAAAAAATATATATATATAAACATAAAAATGTAATTTTAAGTATTTTAAAATGTATAGTTCAGTGACATTAATTACTTTTACAGTGTTGTGCAACCTCCCCACTGTTCATTTCTAAAACTTTCATCACCCCAACCAGAGACTCTGTATACCTTTAAGCAATAACTCCCCATCCTTCAGCATTCCATTGGAATGGTATACTCCAGTCTGCTTTCTGTCTATGAATTTGCCTCTTCTAGAGAGTTCATATAAGTGGAATCATACAATGTTTGTCCCTTTGTGTCTGGCCTGTTTCGTTTAACATACTGTTTCAAGGCTCATCCGTGTTATAGATATATCAGAACTTTCATTTTATGAATGATAATAATCCATTGTATGTATATATCACATTTTGTTTATCCACTATATACTCACAGTCTTCTACTTTCCACTCCCTACTGTAACTATCCCACCTTAGGTAAACTGTACTCATTTACTAGTCTACTTTTTGGCATCTTAGAGGCTTTTTCCTCATACATAAAATTCATTTCACTACACCTCTACCTGTCGTACTCTTACTTTTTCTTCAGTGATCAGCTTGAATCCACCTCCTCCAAAAAGATTTTCAGCATTCCTCCAGTTAAAATTTGTCCCTCCTTAACCATATTTTCATAGCACTTTCATCATTATTTTATCTATCATCATCTAACCTGTATCATTTATTTTAACGTTTCTACCTCATTTTGTTGGTAAAGTTATGGTTCCTTAATGGGGTAAGACTCAATTCTTACCAAATAATTACAACAGGTAATTAATAGTGTGTTTATATTTATGTAGAACCATAAAATTTATACAGCATTTCTCATCTTTTGTTGCATTTGATTATTACAACAAAGTAACAGCATAGTCAGAACTACTGATAATTTCTGGTGGACTGATGGTTTTTTTCTCCCTATATTCATATAGCTAGTAAGTGGTACTATTCTGTTTTTCATTTAGCAAACTTGTTAAAGCCTGTTATATTCCAGCTGTGCCTTCTTAAACCTGTGATTGAAAGGATGCAAAGACACAGTCTTTACCCTAGACAAATCCGTGATCTGATGATCTGTGTTGTGGTAGAAATATACATGGGGCACTCTGGGAACATTGAGGGAATTCACTTAAGGGTGATGAGGGAATTCACCTAAGGGTGAGGATAGAGTAAGTTGGTGTGCACAGTTAATAGTTCTCAGTGCAGTCTTGCTTTGTTATTTTAGTTTTAGCCATTCATCTCATTTAGATCAGAAAGGTTATAGAAAAGGCCTCTAGAACAACTTCTTAATGCTGAGGCTTTAGTTTAAGCTGTAGTACTTACAGTGAATTTGAAGAAAGATGGTACCTTTTGAACTAGATTTGAAATTCACACCCTCCTGGGTCAGCAGGATTCCCAGATAATGGTAGCCAGTACTAATGAGAAACTAATTATCATGTTGCTATAACTGTACCATCCAGTAGAGTAGTTCACTCATCTTTTCCAGTTTCCAGTTTCATTGTTTAAAAATCTTCCATATGCTAATGTCTCCTAAATCTATATCTGCAGCCCACACCTTTCCCTTCGAGTTAGATTTTCTCTATATCCTGCTGCAACTTAGGTATTTTTAGCCATCTGAAGTGTAACATGTCCAGAATAGAATTATTGATTTTCCACATCCACCCCAACTTGGAGCCTTTCTGTTTTGAGCTCTGCCTTTATATATGTATATATAGATATTCAAACTCCTGCCTCTTCTCACCCTTGAACAAGCCACATCATCTTTTGCCTGGTTGATTGTTATTGTCTCCTAAGTGGTCTCTTTGCTTCTGCCATTATCCTCTGTTCTCAGCACAGAGCCAGAGTTAAGAAATCTTAGTTGTTTCCTTCCAGTCTTAGCATTTTTGAGCCATTGAAGAGAAGTAGTGAAATCAGATCTGTATTTTAAATAAGTTAGTCTAGTAAGTTTGAAGCAATGCTGGTTCAGAGTTCTTTTTTTCAGGAAGAAGGGATAGCAAGGGATATGTTTTATCTTTCAGGAGTCAGAATTTGGTTAAATAAAATGCAAATGTTTATAATTTGAAATTTTTCCTTAAATAAAGTGAACCATTATTTAATTGTATCTGGTCTGTAGATCCCTTTAGGTTTTGCTTCCTATTCAAGTTTTAAAGGGCATTTAAAATACATTATAAGGTAGCATGGTACATCTAGGAACAGTTATTTTACATGTTTAAGTATTTTTATATTCTTTTATATTATCTTATATTTATTTCAGCATAGAAATAATGTTTGTAATGTCTGCATATGTTTGTTATATAATTATGGAAGATCAGGGAAGGAAAACTTATAAATCTGTCTCCAGAAACTAACACAACATTTTAAATCAACTATACTCCAATAAAATTTTTTTAAAAAGCTGTCTCTTTGTAAGTATTGCAAATGTATAGTGCAAAGTTGTACAGCATTATATACTCAACATTCCAGTTACCATTGATAAGAAAAACCCATTAAACTGTTGCAACACCCACCAAAACTAAAATGATACAGAATTCTGTAGCTAGAGATAGATTGATTTGAGTGAGTGTATGTATCTACATATACGTATATAATCTCCCAAACATTAGATATAATGTTCTTTTTCCCCTGTTGTGTTCAGAAAATGCATTTGTGGTCAGCCTTTTTTTTCTCTTCTGGGATGGGGAGTTTGATTTTAGAGAGTTGAATGCCTTGTGCATTTGTTTGTTTTACTGAGTTGATACCTAATGATTTTATTTAAATATTTTAACATTTCTGTTTATACACTACAAAATTCTGTGTTTTCAAGATTTTTGTATATAATCAGGTGAGATCAGAAAACGTAACTCTTAAGTCTGATCTTTCGTATTGTGTGTTTGATATTCTAGTATTTAAGAACTGGATATAGGACATTGGACTTTGAAAATTAATAGTTTTTCATGTTAAGGAAGACACTGATCCTTTCAGATTCCTTGCAATCATAATTGTATAATCACCAGGTACTTACTTTATGTCGGTTGTGTGCAAATACAGTATGGTAGGTTAGTTGTTAAAAGAGATAAAAGAAATCTATAACATCTCCCATCCTCACTCCTTATTGTAGAATAGACTTGAACCTTATTTTCCATGTTTATTTAAAAAGTGTTTTAATTCAAACTACTTTCTTATAATTTTTATTATTGTTGTTGTTACTATTTTGCTTTAACAGAGACATCATATTGGAGATCGCAGTCTTTCCTTATGTAATATGTTCCTCGATGAAATGGCCAAACAAGCTAGAAATCTCATCACTGATATTTGCACGGAACAGTGTACTCTTAGTGACCAGGTGATAATTTAAATGTTCCCTTACAGATAGGAAAATTGTGTAGGAAGGCAAGAAAATGATCTCTTAGCTAGTTCTTTTCCATTTTTTAATTTTATTCTCACACTATCAGTAAATCTCATTACCTCATGTTGTGAAACTCCATTATTAGGTTTTTTAAAAATTCCCTCTGGAAAAAAAAAAAATTCCCTCTGTCCTTAGGATTACAGTTTAAAATTAAGCTTTTAGCTTGGCATTCAAGTCCCTTCCTAAGGTAGCTCAAACCACTCTAGCCTGTACTTTATACTCCACTACCTAGTCATTCTAACTAGATTCTGAACACATCATGTCCGATCATAGTCTTGGTCTTCATAGGCCATTTTCCTTTCAGTAAAATGTTCTTTCTTATTCCTCATTTGCCTGGTATTTTTTAACTTGTCCTTTAACTGTAGCTTTGATATAACTACCTCTATGAAGTGTTTCTTCACACAAGATTTACCTGTTTCTGTTTTTCACCAAGCTGAGTGGGCTCTCCAAGCTGGCTAGGTAAACTCTACATCTCACCTATTACCTCTCTTTTTAGTGCTAGCATGATATTTGCCACATAGTCTGGATTTAGCTAAGGTTTGTTTCAGTAGTTAATGTTTTCAAAGTAATTGGTTTGTATGATTTCATTTCTTTTTAAATTTAGTTGCTGCCCAAGCATTGTGCCAAAACCATCAGTCAAGCGGTGAATAAGAAGTCAAAAAAACAGACTGGTAAGAAAGGGGAACCTGAGAGGGAAAAACCAGGAGTTGAGAGCATGAGGAAAAACAGGCTGGTAGTGACCAAGTAAGCCATCCACTATTATTGTATCTTTTTGTTACAGGTAGAGGAGTTTTTTTTCATTTTTTGTATGGCATTAGTACTGAGGAAATGCTGGTAATTGTAAATTCTTCATTTCCCAGTTGTTAATTTTTTTGACCTTTTTGAACTTGATTAGCCAGTAAATGCTTATTTCATCTCAAAATACATATTTTGGATTTTTGAAGAAAATACATGAAATAGATGTCATTTGTCTTTATATGTTGAATATTGAAGGCCAAGAATCTGTCTAAAAATTTGGGGGGGTATACTATAAGCAGTCTATAATTTTCAGTTTATTTAAAGTCAGATGTCTGACACTATTTTGGCATCTTGTCATATATTAGAAAATACTTGATGTCCTTTTTTTTTAATGGGTATATTAGACTAGATAGCATTCAGTGCTGTTTGTTTGTTTGTAGGGGAGGTATAGATGAGCAATAATAGGTGAGTATTTTTTGTTTAAAGTAAATTTCCTACTTCCTTGCTTCCTGTGTTGAGCAAGCTATTGGCCATTTTGTAGACAGCTTTCTTCCTCCAGAACAGAAAATACAGCAGGAGTTGGAAATAATTCTTTATGAGTGCAGAATAAGCTCTTTCTTATATATTAAGTCAGTATAGTCATCATCTGAATGAAGAAACAAATGAATGATGCTGTCTTTAGAAAATTGCTCTCAAAGGTTAGTGATACCCTTAGAGATTTTGAACTTGTCAGTTCAGATCTTAAGAGAGAAAAAATCGATTTTGCAGTTATTATTCCCAAATAAAGTCTGATATGTTTATAAAATTAATTTTGTATTGCTGTGATGAAATGCTAAAAAAAATTTTTAATTTACTGTTTAATAATATTTTTTCAGCCTTGATAAGCTGCACACTGCACTTTCTGAGTTGTGTTTCTCTATAAATTATGTACCAAACATGGTGGTTTGGGAACATACCTTTACCCCACGAGAATATTTGACTTCTCATCTGGAAATCCGCTTTACTAAGTAAGAAAGAGTATAAACTGTTTTTGTTTGTTGGTTTAGTTAATGAGTTTGTTATATTTATTCTTCATATCTATGCAATGTTTACTTTTATGAGGGAAAGCATTAGTAGAAATGGTATATAAATAATATATAAATTAGTAGAAACGGTAGTATAAAAAATAATGAACTGGGAAGTATAAAGAATAGTGAACTGGGAATTACTTAAATTATCCAGATTCTTATCCCATATTTATTAACTAGTTGTAACACTGGACAAGCCAGTTAATCTCTGTGAGTCTTAACTTCCTTGTAAGAAAAAGGGAGAAGATTAGAGCAAATCAGTGTACTTCAGCGGACAGGTGGCAACCCAGTAGGATCATGAAATCAGTTTAGAAGGTTGTAGTCAATATTTAAAGGAAGAAAGAAGAGGGAGGGAAGTAAAGAAGGAAGAAGAAATAGGAAAAAAATCAGTGCATTGCATGTAGTAAGTAGAAATACTGCTTCATGAAACTGTTTATGTATGTGTGTACTGTGTTGTGATGCTAGATACATATCTTATAGTGGATCACAGTCAAATGTGTGAAAACCTCAGGACTAGATGAACACTTAAGTCTTGTGAATTCCAACGTATGCTGTTATGCCAGTAGAATTCTAGACTCTTGAGGTGCTCGATTCTAATTTTATAAGTTATATATATGTTTCTTGCAATGATATTTTATGTAACAAGTCAGAAATCTTTTAATTTTGTAAACATTGCTTCAGCCTTTTTCTAAAATTACACACTTATTTATTAAAGAAAATATTGATTCAACATGTTTTTCTTGAAGGCCTTAAGGCAATTTATGAAACAAAATTTTGCCAAAGGTTTTTCAAAAACTTTAGCAAAATGTTGTAGTCACTAACAAGTGTTTGTGCCATATGCATAACATTGTGTTTGTTAAGTACTATGAGTAGTAATGAAACGGTATAAAGCTTAGAGCTTCGACAATTATAGAACAAAGTAGAATATTTAAATAGGCAGTAAATTGAGTGTTAAGTCATCAGCTGAGAAGAGTCCAGTGTTGAGCAAAGACTATCTTTTGCTCTTCTTTAGTAAGGTAGGCATCCTGAAAGTGAAACCCAGACTGCTCCAGTATTTAGACCAAAGGGACATTACGCCTTCTGGTATTTATTGCTCTCAACTGGGTGGGGTAGGGAGTGGTGGGTGGAAGGTAGGGTTCAGTTTACAACTCCCTTGTTTTCCTTCTGTAAACAGTCTGGTCCGTTAATCCACGGAGAAGCAGATGTTCTTTTTACCAAACATCTACTTAGTGATCAGGATCAAGGCAAGGCTATATAAACTTGTTTACCTGGGAAAGATTTTTATGCCAGGACAAATAGCTTGTGAGTATTAGTTTGTTGATTTTTGCTGATCACTTGAGCACAGTCTTAGGACTTAGGGGCTGTGTACAAGGATAGCAGTTTTTGTCTTGAGTTGTTCTTCTGGGACTGATACTAGTGATGGGGTTTGTCTGGTGTCTTTATGGATTCATCCTTACAAATACAAGTCTAAGATCTTTGTAAATCTAATGCTCAGAGAGTTTTAAAGAAGGTGGCTAATGTGGGAAAAGATAGTTTAGGAAAGTATTTTTAACATTTGTTTCCTTTTAGGCTTATACAGTTTCTTGGGGTATAAACCAAACAGATCTGTGTTTTATGTGGTGTGAGTGATTATTGTACAATAAAGCTTTTGTTGTTGCCATGCTTTGATTGTCATGCATTTTGTTGAGAGGTAGCCCTAAGTCAGGCAGGTGTGGGGTCAAATCCTAGACCCACCACTTCCAAACAAAGTGACCTTGAGCAGTTTACTTGAATTCTGCACCTTAGTTGTTTTTTTTTCCCCCTCTATGCAATGGTGGTGATAACTGCATAGTAGGGTTATTAAATATGAAGATTGTAGGTAATATATATAAAGCCTAAAAAACTACTGGCACATAACAGTGCCAAAGGAATTCAGGCTATGGACTAAATAGTCCACTGTACTTGCTGGAGACAGCATATCGTGTTAAAGGAATTTTTTAAACCTCTTTATTCTTAAATAATTTTTATTACTGATGCCCTTAGTATTTTTTTTAATCACTTGCATTCCCATTTCATTATACCTTTTAGGTGTATATTCTTTTTTAAAGTTGTTTCTTTGGAAGATAAACATAGTAGTAATTTCATGAACTTGTAACAAAGTGTATTTAAAATTTCATTGCCTATTTAATATTAGAGATCAGTAGATTGAATGGCCTGTTTATATAGATACAACAATTAGAACTTTTTAATTTTTTTTTACCCTCCCCCGCCAGGTCTATTGTTGGAATGACTATGTATAATCAAGCCACACAGGAAATTGCAAAACCGTCAGAGCTTCTGACAAGTGTAAGAGCATACATGACTGTACTCCAGTCAATAGAAAACTATGTGCAAATTGATATTACAAGAGTATTTAATAATGTGCTTCTTCAACAAACACAACATTTAGACAGTCATGGAGAGCCAACCATTACAAGTCTGTACACAAATTGGTAAGGAACGTATTTAGAAATTTGGAGTGATAAAAAGTTTCTTTGTAATGAATGCCTTCTGAAAGTTTTTTTTTTTAATGGATAATTGCTCATTCATGTTATTAGTCAACTTTAAAATTATATGCAGTAATGTATACCATAATAAATTTTGAATTAATTTCTCCATTTGTAAATTTACTTTTCGCCTTAGGTATCTGGAAACTTTGTTAAGACAAGTCAGCAATGGTCATATAGCTTATTTCCCTGCAATGAAAGCATTTGTGAACTTACCTACGGAAAATGAATTAACATTTAACGCAGAGGAATATTCTGACATATCAGGTGAATAATACTCTGACATGTTTTAGAGAATGAAGAAAGCTTGATTCTTTTGGTTTTGATTCTGTTGTGACTATTTTTATTCAATTATATGGATAATCATACATTGTATCTTAGACTTAGCTTTGCATTTGTGTTCTTATTTATTCTACTGACTTTTCTTCGGGTTTTCCATTAATAATTTGTTTCTTAAAATATTTGCTCTGTCAAAGTATAAAATTTCATTTCCTTTCAGAAATGAGGTCGTTATCAGAACTGCTAGGCCCATATGGTATGAAGTTCCTAAGTGAAAGCCTTATGTGGCATATTTCGTCACAAGTTGCTGAACTTAAGGTAATATACTCTTTATTGATTTTAGCTTTAAAACATTTCAAGAATATGAGCAGCAAGCCTAGAAGCCTCAGGGAACAAATTTCTCATCTTTAATTTCTTGTGTTCTTTTCAGTATGAAATAATAGAAGAATTATGGTCCAGTAATTTAGCTTTTGCCAACTATTTTTTATTTCAGACTGAATAAGCAGATTCTTCTAGAACTGTTTGTATTTTTAGTGCTTCTTTGCCATTTAATGTGGTGGGTTGAGTACTATGATGTGATAATAAAAACTAGTCTATTCATATCTATGAGAATTCAAGGTATCTGGTATCCTTAACAGTGCTGCAAGGCCCCTAGAGGATCTGGCCTTCCACTTTTTCTCACCTTTTACACTCCTCCATCCTGGCTGGCCTACTTGCTATTGTGTCATCTCAAAATACTCTTCACTAAGATACTGTCTCAGCTTGTCTTCTCATAACATTCATGTATTTTCAATTATCAGAATATCCATCCTTGAACACACTTTTAAAAATCGCAACCATTACTTTTTATTCTTTTTATCCAGCTTTATTTGTATTTTACTTGTGACCTTTCATGTCATGCATCTTATGTCACTCACTAGAATAAAAATTCAATTATAAACTCTCTTAAAACCTTAGTGCTAGGGCTTCCCTGGTGGTGCAGTGATTGCGAATCTACCTGACAATGCAGGGGACACGGGTTCGAGCCCTGGTCTGGGAATATCCTACATGCCACGGAAAAACTAGGCCCGTGAGCCACAACTACTGAGCCTGTGCGTCTGGAGCCTGTGCTCCGCAACAAGAGAGGCCGTGATAGTGAGAGGCCCACGCACCATGATGAAGAGTGGCCCCTGCTTGCCACAACTAGAGAAAGCCCTCGCACAGAAACGAAGCCCCAACACAGCCAAAAATTAATTAATTAATTAATTAATTAAAAAAAAAACCTTGATGCTAAATTAGTGTCCAGCACATAGTAGTGCTTGGTAAATATCTGTTGGATTCAAAAATAAAAACAGGTAGCTTTCCTTACTCTTTACTTTGTTCTAGGACTTTTCGAAGCTCTTTATATATTTTTTATTAACTCCTTTAAATTCTTAAAACTGCTATTGTCCCTATTTTACAAATTAGAAAAGTAAGACCAAGAAAGATTAAGTAACTTGTCCAGGCTCACATGCTAATAAGTGGTGAAACTTTTAATTTGAATCTATATAGTCTATCTGGCTCCAGAGTTTATACTAGTACCCTACTACACTGTTTCGAGAAATGCAAGAGATCTTAGCAGTCAGCTAACCCACCCTTATCTGATGCCGGAATATACATTTTTCTGGGTGGATGATTTGGTCTTGTTGAAAATGAGGCAGTCTTATCAATTACTGCATATCTCTAGTTATGTTAATATCTAAGTACTAATTTTTGATTGGTCCTCATTCTTACATCAAGAGGTAGAGACTGCCTCTAACAACATGACCCTTCACATATTTAGAAACTTTTGTTGGTATTTCTCTTCCCTAGGTGAAGTATATTCATATTTAGTCTCACTCTCTTCTATTACAAATTCTATCTTATTGGTGTCACTTTTAGAGGCTGGTGCCCTGAACTGAGAATAAACATCAGCTAGAGATCTGAGTAGTGAGGGTGCACCTACTTACCCTGGACACCATACTTACTGATACAGTTTAAGATAGCATCAGCACTTTACATAGCTATACCATCCTGTTTTCAACTTGGAATCAGGTACCTTTTTTTCCCTTCCCCCTTCCTCCTTCTCCTTTCCTCCTTTCCCCTGTCCCCCTCCCCTTTTGTTTTCATATACAGACTCGAACCAGGCTTTCTACATCTTGTATTTTGTGTGATTTCGTTTTTTAGACCTTTATTTTTGTTCCTTTAATAATTTATCTTGTTAGATAGTGTTCATTATTTCTGGATATTTTTTTAGTTCAGATTTTGTCATAGTCTTTCAGTAATCCTTTTATAAACTTAACTGTCTTAGCTATGTCCTTAAGTATCAATGTTATCAAATACATTCCTATTCTTTAAAAGAAATGGAAGGAGCTTATGTTTTAACATTTCTCTTTTGTATCTTGGAATGACCATATTTTCTTTCTCAGATATTAAAATTTAATTTAAAGTTGATGTCATAATAGTATAGTGTTGACTTCTTTTTTAATACTATGAGTTTTCTGACTCACGAGTGTTATTTCTTGGCTGGATTCTTTTTCAAATATTTGGTAATATTAAACCTGAGTTAAAAAGCTAGACAAGAGAAACTTTTTGTGTAAGAGCTTAGATTTATTATCTTTGGAGATACGTGGGTGTGAATTAGCTTGGGTTTCTCATTAAATGTAGTATACTCCAAAACCAAGATGGTTTAGGATACTAAAACATTTTTTTCTCTAAAACTTTTGATTTTAGTAATCTATGTGATTTTCCTTAACTTTTCTTTTTACCTTCATAAAAACTTGCCTATTTTATTAATGATTTAATGTTAGTTGTAAGACTTTTAGAAAATCACATAATTATGTTTTGGTATTTAGGGGCTTTTTATTTTTATTTTTTTGCTTCTCAAACACTAAATCCTGATTTAGTTGAGTATTTTTCAGACGTCTTCTTCATGTGGTCAACCGTAAATATGAAAGCTTTACATTTCTAGCATTGTGCCCATTATCATTTAGATTTCTGCAAAACAAAGCTAGTCCTGAGGATTTAGTTTTCTGGAATTGCACAGTGCTTTACAGTGGTTTTCTTAGAGATCCTTCTTAATAATCCCAAATTGTAATTCAGATTTCTCTGAATTTATTATATTTTTTAATTAATTAATTAATTTATTTTGGCTGCGTTGGATCTTCGTTGCTACACGTGGGCTTTCTCTAGTTGTGGCGAGCGGGGGCTACTCTTCATTGCAGTGCACAGGCTACTCTTTGTTGCAGTGCACGGGCTACTCTTTGTTGCAGTGCACAGGCTTCTCATTGTGGTGACTTCTCTTATTGTGGAGTATGGGCTCTAGGCACGTGGGCTTCAGTAGCTGTGGCTCGCGGGCTTAGTTGCTCCGTGGCATGTGGGATCTTTCCCGACCAGGGATCGAACCCATGTCCCCTGCATTGGCAGGTGGATTCTTAACCACTGAGCCACCAGGGAAGTCCCTCTGGATTTAACTACTTGTATATTATTAAGAACTGGAGGTGTTATTTATGACTTTGTATTCTCAGCCTCTGTGTACTGAGGCATACTTCAATGTGTATTCTTATAATTTATTCCATAAGAAATCTTATGATCATAATATAATGGTGTTTCATATAGACAAGTTCAGTGTGTTTTATATCTCATTGAGATAAATCTCCAAAAGTACTTGTCTTTCAGTGCTGATTCTAATTGCTTTGCATTTTTCAGTGTCCTATAAAATTACTTTCCTTAGAATAATCAAATTTATGAAATTACAGAAGTAAAATAACATACAGATTGCTGCTTCCAATACTGGTAGGCTAGGTTATTTAGATCAACTTTTCCCTTAAGGACAACTTTTTTGAAATGTATATATACACATATATATATGTATATAAAGAAAACATTTTCTAAAAAAGAGCTAAAAAGTCAGTGAGGTGTTTATTTCTAGGCTAAAATCAAGGAAAGCACTGGAAGCCACTGTGCTGATGTGAGGACATTCGCTGATCCAGAAGTAACATTTGTTAAGATTCAGCTGAGTCTTGGTGGTCTTGTGGAGCAAGGGGCTCCATAATCAAAACCCAAAGACTGCCCAGAGTGGGAGTGGAAAGGAATTCTGCTTAAATTCCCTTTCACCCTCTTTACATAGATACCCCAAAGAGTTATACCTTCAGGGTAACAGTGAACTGGAAATGATTCACACACACCCCCGTCCCCCCAGGATTTTCAGCCCTGTCTGTGTTACTCTTCTTGTTTTGAATCTCAAGTCTTGAATGTGGATTAAAAGCGGTCCTAGATTAGTAGTGCCCCAAGGTGCTTGGCAGACGCTAATAAAAATCCTCTCTGGAGAAAGGTATCTTCATCCTAGGATTCAAATGATTCCTGCAAATAATTTTTCACATGCAGTCACCTCCAGCTGAAGAGTGGAAGTCCGTTGGAGATTAAGGGAGGGAGGAGGGAGGAGGTCTAATACATCTGGCTGGCTATCATGATTCTTAGGTCGTTCTCCCTTTCTCTCTGGCCACCTTCTGTTCCTGATGTTCCTGAATGTAGAGTCCTCCTTGTCAGCATCACTTCTTAAGACGGTGAGAAGTTGGGTGTGTAACGACCCCCTCCCCCTTACAGACATGTAATAACCCTCTTGTTATCAAGCCCAAGTCTTCCTTTCTATGCCACTGCCTACAATTTCTGAGTCCTACCTAGGCCCTGAGGCTTCCATTAGCGTGCCTTCTGCATAGTATCTCCCCTACAGGAACTTAACTGCTCAAATTTCTCATCTCCACTTATTCTTTGCTCCGGTTTTCATCTTCTAGAATTTTGTTGGTGTCTCTCATTCTTCTTTTATCTCCTTTGTTACCAAAGATTTATGCCTTTTTATTTTTTTCCTATCACTTCAGTGTATTTCTGGAAGAAGCAGAGTTTAGACATAGATATAGAGTTCTCTACATTTAGCCAGCATGTAGTCTACATACTTGTTTGAACATTTCTATACGACAAATTTCTGAAAGTGGATCATTTTTTTCTGATATTGTCAAATATCCCTCAGAAAAGATTGTAACTCACACTCTCCATATTAGAGCATGATGATGCCGAAATAGCATTTTAATCTTTATGAAATTAGTGAATACAGTGTTTTGGGGGGAATTATAATATTTTTAAGATAGTTCTGTAACATCTTAGCTTTTAATTTTCTCTATTTTTTTTATATTTAATCTAAACTGACATAAACTAAATATTATGTGGCTGCATCTTCTTTTTATCTTAAAGATTACCTTAATTGATTGTTTCAGTTCCTGTTTTAGCTGAGGACCTTTTTTATTTCAGAGTAAATTTGTGGGCCAATTAAAAAAAAGGAAAGCTTCTTTATACTTAATGGTTGTGAGTAAATCGTGTGTCAGACATAGTCAACACTATGCACATGTACTAATGATAAAACGTGTTTATTACTTTCTGGAGAAGAAAACAACCAGTGTCTCCATTCCTACTAAAATTCTTGGGGTGTTTCATTTGGAGTTGTGCCCATCGAGTCAACTTCTTCGAGTCTTGCCAGTTCTTTCAGTTCTTCTAGTTCTTCAGAGTCCTAGAAGGATGAAGTAAGAAATTTAAATATGAATTGTGCCAGGAATTTAACACTTTCTAACAGAAAACCAACATTTTTTTTAGTAGTCTTGATTCTTTTCACTTGATTAGTCTCAGTTTGTTCCAAACCATTTAGTTATAATTCCTAGTTACAGCTTTTGGGCCATTTGTCAGAGATATTAATCAATGGCTTTAAATGTATAGAAAGCTCTGTTTCAGGGTGCAATCGAGGGAGAAAAGAAATTTATATAAACTATACTTTTAAGAGGAGACATCATTAACTTTTTTTTAAGAGTAATGTGCAAACAAATAATTCGGGGTAATCGTTCTTAAACCATGGTCCCCAGATAGCAGTGGCAGCCTTGCCACTTGGATCTTAATAAAAATGCACAAGTTTTGGTTCTACCTAAGATCTGCTAAATCAGAACCTGTGGAGCTAGAACCCAACAAGTCCTCCAGATCATTCTGATGCACACTGAAGATTAACAACCATTTCTTTGGGGATTAAGAGCATGGATTTTAAAATCAGGCATACCTGAATTTAAATTCCAAATTCCACTGTTTAATATCTATAACTTTGGGTAAGTTATCTAACTTCTCTGAGCCTTAGTTTTCTCAGTTGTGAAATTGGACTGTCACCTCCCTCATTTGGATGAGGGTAAATGGGATTGTTTGTAAATTGCCTAGTAGAGGAGCTTAAAAATGATTACAGAATCTTACTATTAAATATATACAGGGCTTCCCTGGTGGCGCAGTGGTTGAGAGTCCGCCTGCCGATGCAGGGGACACAGGTTCGTGCCCCAGTCCGGGAAGATCCCACATGCCGCGGAGCGGCTGGGCCCGTGAGCCACGGCCGCTGAGCGTGCGCGTCCGGAGCCTGTGCTCCGCAACGGGAGAGGCCACAACAGTGAGAGGCCCGCGTACCGCAAAAAAAAAATAAATAAAAATAATAAATAAATAAATATATACAATAATTTATTGATTCTAAAACAATTATCCTATATTAGCATTTCTGAAATTATACATGTCTTATAGTCATATGATTAGAAAACATTGTGTCAGTTTAATTGGTAGAGGTTTTTTTTTAATTTATTTATTTTTGGCTACATTGGGTCTTTGTTGCTGTGAGTGGGCTTTCTCTAGTTGCGGCGAGCGGGGGCTACTCTTCATCGCGGTGCGTGGGCTTCTCATTGCGGTAGTTTCTCTTGTTGCGGAGTACAGGCTCTATGTGCGTGGGCTTCAGTAGTTGCAGCATGCGGGCTTCAGTAGTTGCGACACGCAGGCTCAGTAGTTGTGGCTCGCGGGCTCTAGAGTGCAGGCTCAGTAGTTGTGGTGCGCTGGCTTAGTTGCTCCGTGGCATGTGGGATCTTCCCAGACCATGTCCCCTGCATTGGCAGGCAGATTCTTAACCACTGCGCCACCAGGGAAGCCCGAGTTTTTTTCTTAATGGCACATTAGATAATGGTGCATTTAATATTCATTGCTGTCTTTGATTCACTGATACATGATATTATGTTCAAGGTGCGTGAGCACAGTCAAGGTTGGGCATATATTTGAGTGTATACTGATTGATGGGACAAGTATTGAATAGGCCTCAGAGAGAGCAGGTAGTCTAATTAGACACTGTAGAGGTTGAATTTAGCAAATAAATGTTACTGGAGCTGAACATCTGAATGAGAGCATAAACAGAAATGATCTCAAGTGGAACATAAGCAAAATTCATACTAGTATGGGAAAAATTACTTTTATAGATTTTCCATGGAGTTTTTCATGCTCCCCTTAAATCAGTTGTCATCAGCCTTTGGCTTGTAACACAACCACTATGGCACTTCAACAATATGCTTGCTACATACATCTCCACACCCAGACCTGCTGAATTGAGATATCCAGGCTTTCCAAATACATATACCCACTATCTCTGCCAGAATAAAATTGATTATATTTGTTTGAGTTATAACTTTTAAATGAAATTACTTTTCCAGTACTCCTTTTAAGAAAAGCATTGTTTAATGAGTTATACTTTTCTTAATTAGCTATCCTTCACTCTCTTCCCTCTCTTCTCTTCCCTTTTCTCAGTGATCCCTGAAAGAGGAGGTAGATAGTTGACATTTCCTTTTTGTGCTAGGAAACATTGCTCTGTTCTCTGTGAAGTGGTACCATACCCCTACAAGTTTTTCTCCCTCTGATTATATATATATCCAATGATGAACTCTAGGCTATCTTTAGCCAGCTTTAACTTTAGCAAGTTCTTTTTGTTTTAGTTGGAATTTATTGCTCTCTATATCCACTTCAGTGTCTGCTTTTTATTATTGGTGCTGTTCTGTGTCTAAGCAGAAGATAATCCTTTATACTACTACTTATCTTTATTGCTTTTTCCTGAACTCCTCCCTTCTTGAATTTGCAAACTGAAGGAAAACATTAATTTTATGTAAATAATTTTAAAATTCTTTTATGAAAACAATAACAGAAACATAGCATAGAGCATCTAGATTTCATGTATTATTTTTCCTACTTGCTAGATTGTAATTTCCAAGCATGTTCTTACCTCATCAACATAAGGAGGTCTATGCCTGACCTAGGATCTTCCTTTTCCTTTCTTTAGAAACTTGTGGTGGAAAATGTTGATGTGCTAACACAAATGAGGACCAGCTTTGACAAACCCGACCAGATGGCTGCACTCTTTAAAAGATTATCGTGTGAGTAAATCATGATACTTTTTATAAGCATTAAGAACACCTTGACACTCAGTATTTAGCTTTTGCTCAAATTTTATAAATAGTAAGTTATGAAAAGTACTCTTCAGTAATGAGGAGAACTAGAAAATTTTTGCAGTCAAAGGAACTTTTAAGTGAATGGCTTACCTGTTTCATATTTTTTTTTCTTTACAATACTCTTAGTACCATGTGTCAGATATTTGATATCATTATCAATTAGTTCATGAACCCAGTAAATTAAATACAATAAATCTATATTAATTTAGACTGAAGGAGATTTAACTTTAGAGTCTGTAATTTTCTGAAAATCAACTTTATCGAGGTATTGCTTATGTAAGTAAAATGCACACATTTAAGTGAACGGTGTGATGGATTTTGACAAATGTTGTGTACATCCACATAACCATTACCACAGTCAAGATGTAGAGCAGTCCATTCACCTCAGAAAGCTTCTCATGACTCTTTGTAGTCAGTTTCACACCGTTAGACAGTGACTGATCTGATTTCTATCACTGTAGATTAAATTTGCCTGTTCCAAAACTTCATATAAACAGAATCACACAGTATATACTCTTTCATATATATTGTTGAGATTCACCCCTCTGTGTTAAGTGGATCAGTACTTTGTTCCTTTTATTGCTAACTAGTATTCATTGCATGAAAACCTGAGCCTACAACTTAAAAAAATATCTTCTTGATACTGATTCTTTGTGGGAGATACGTGAAATAGCAGTGAATCTTAAGTGTTTATTAAAGTATGTTTAGCCAAGTACCTATTTTAGATGTACTTGAATTAATTTCATTTGATTTTTGTCCTTGAACTCAAAGTTATAATTAAAAATTATTTTAAAGTCATACTTCTTACTAATTCATTCAAAAGCCTTTACAACATTAAAAATTTAGTGAAATCCTAAATAAAATATTCTCCGTATTTGAGAAAACCAGAGAGTTTATTTTCCCAAGTAAAAAATAACCCTGAAGTAAATTAAAGATGCATATATTTTATATACTTCCCCTTTGATGTTTTTCTTTTAAATGTTTTGCAGCTATATCAAATTTTATAAAACTATAAAATGATTTAGAGAATCACTTTATTAGGCTATCTTATCCTGCTTTTAAAAATAGAAACTTTGGAGCTTCCCTGGTGGCACAGTGGTTAAGAATCTGCCTGCCAATGCAGAGGACACGGGTTTGAGCCCTGGTCCGGGAAGATTCCACATGACGTGGAGCAAGTTTGTGTGCCACGACTACTGAGCCTGCACTCTAGAGCCCATGAGCCACAACTACTGAGCCCTTGTGCCACAACTACTGAAGCCTGCACGCCTAGAGCCCGTGCGCCGCAAATAGAGAAAGCCCACACGCAGCAACAATGACCCAACGCAGCCAAAAAATAAATGAATAAAAAAATACAAAATTATTTAATAAAAGTTAATATAAGACTATACTACAGGGGCTTCCCTGGTGGCGCAGTGGTTGGGAGTCCACCTGCCGATGCAGGGAACACAGGTTTGTGCCCCGGTCTGGGAGGATCCCACATGCCGCGGAGTGGCTGGGCCCATGAGCCATGGCCGCTGAGCCTGCGCATCCAGGGCCTGTGCTCCACAATGGGAGAGGCCACAACAGTGAAAGGCCCGCGTACCACAAAAAAAAAACAAAAAAACAAAAACTATACTACAGGTTGCCTTTTAGAACAGATCAGTGGTTGCCAGAACTGTAAAGGGAAAGCAGCAAAGGAGTTTTTTGGGGTGATGAAGTTGGTCACCACTGTGGTGATGGTGGTAACACAGATCTACACATGTTAAATTTTTCCTAGAGCTGTACACTGAAAGGGGGAAAAGTCAAGTTTACTGTATGGAACTTTAAAAAATGAAATGAAAAAAAGGAAAGATTGACTTGGTAGCATTATAGGGAGGAGGAGTAAATACTTAGTAAGGGGACTTCCCTGGTGGCACTTCGGAATCCACCTGCCAATACAGGGAATCCAGGTTCGATCCCTGGTCCAGGAAGATCCCACATGCTGCGGAGTAACTAAGCCCGTGCACCACAACTACTGAGCCTGCACGCCGCAACTACTGAAGCCCATGTGCTGCAACTGCCGAGCACGCGTGCTGCAACTACTGAAGCCTGTGTGCCTAGAGCCCATGCTCTGCAACAAGAGAAGCCACCGCAACGAGAAGCCTGTGCACCGCAACTAGAAAAAGCCCATGCATGGCAATGAAGACCCAACACAGCCAAAAATAAAAAATTTAAAAAAAAAATCTTAGTAGGATATTATTTTTTAAATCCCTATCTGATCTCTTTTGTTCATTGTTTTTTTTTAACGTCTTTATTGGAATATAATTGCTTTACAATAGTGTGTTAGTTTCTGCTTTATAACAAAGTAAAACAGCTATACATACATACACATATATCCCCATATACCCTCCCTCTTGTGTCTCCTTCCCACCCTCCCTATCCCACCCCTCTAGGTGGTCGCAAAGCACCGAGCTGATCTCCCTATGCTCTGTGGCTGCTTCCCACTAGCTATCTGTTTTACATTTGGTAGTGTATATATGTCCATGCCACTCTCTCACTTCTTCCTAGCTTACCCTTACCCCTCCCCATGTCCTTGAGTCCATTCTCTACGTCTGCGTCTTTATTCCTGTCCTGCCCCTAGGTTCTTCAGAACCATTTTTTTTCTTTTTTTTTAGATTCCATATATATGTGTTAGCTTATGGTATTTGTTTTTCTCTTTCTGACTTACTTCACTCTGTTTGACAGACTCTAGGTCCATCCACCTCACGACAAATAACGCAATTTTGTTTCTTTTTATGGCTGAGTAATATTCCATTGTGTATATGTGCCATATCTTCTTTATCCATTCTTCTGTCATTGGACTCTTAGGTTGCTTACATGTCCTGGCTATTGTAAATAGAGCTGCAGTGAACATTGTTGTACATGACTTTTTGAATTATGGTTTTCTCAAGGTATGTGCCTAGTAGTGGGATCACTGGGTGTATGGTAGTTCTATTTTTAGTTTTTTAAGGAACCTCCATACTCTTCTCCATAGTGGCTGTATCAATTTACATTCCCACCAGCAGTGCAAGAGGGTTCCCTTTTCTCCACACCCTCTCCAGCATTTATTGTTTGTAGACTTTTTTTTTTTTTACTGTATTAAAATACTGAGTTTATTTCACATGTATATTTTTGTCTCCCCACCATTTCCATTTGTCTGACCACCACTACTACTATGTCCTATCATAACATTCCATACATACTTAAAACCAAGCAAAGGGTGGAGTTCCATCTTTAAAAACTAAACAGGCATTTTGGACAACACATTCTTGGCAACGGAACCTGGACAACATTTATCAGACACGGTGGGGAAAGTTCTCACTCTGCATTATAAAAAGGACAGCCAGATATCAACTGTTACAGAAATGAAATAAGACGGAAAATTTTAACAAACTGTTTAAACTATTTTCTTAAAGAGACTTCCTCCACTGCCAGAGATCTTGAATAGCCTTCTGGTCAGTCATCCGGAAACAATTCTTCACATAATTGATGAATTTGGCTTCCACTTTGGGAAGGGAACCACCTTTTTCTATACTTGCTTGCATTTTTGCTTTAATGTCTTCTACAGAGCTAGGTCCTTTCGGTGTTTTAGGAGTTTTTTCCTGTTTTTTGAAGGATTCTTGACCTTTTGATCTTGGTGTTGATGGTTTTGAGTCTTTTCCATTCTGGTTTGATTTTTGTGCATTTTTGGCTGGAGTATCTCATACAGATTTCTTTACTGGAGCTTTTTCTTCAGCTTCCTCATCATCAAAGTCATCATCATCATCATCTTCATCATCATCGTCGTCGTCATCATCATCATCTTCGTCTTCATCAGCAGCAAGTTTTACTTTTTTCTGTGGAACCTTGCTACCACTTCCAGGGGCAGAACGCTTTCCAGATATACTTAGGAGCTTCACATCCTCCTCCTCTTCATCTTCTGACTCTGCATCTTCCTCCACAGCTACTAAGTGCTGTCCGCTAATATGCACAGGCCCTGAACCACACTTCAACCGTAAGACCACAGGTGGTGTTATTTCAAAGCCCCCAAGGGAAACCGTTGGCTGCACAGACATTTTCAAAGTTGCCAGTGTTACTTTAATTGGACTGCCTTCATCATTCATTGCCTCTGCTTCGACAATGTGCAATTCATCCTTTGCACCAGCCCCTAAACTGACCGTTCTTAAAGATAACTGGTGCTCATTTTCATCATTATCCACCTTAAAGTGATAATCTTTGTCGGCCTTTAGTTCACAACCGAAAAGATAGTTCTGGGCCCTCAGGGGGCTCATGTCCATGTCCATCGAATCTTCCATGGGTTGGTGGCACGCACTTCGGTGGGAGAGAAAGTGGACGGAGATAAAAGACTACCGTTCGAAGGAACAGTCACGCAGGACGGAATCAGACCAGGGACTGTAGACTTTTTGATGATGGCCATTCTGACCAGTGTGAGGTGATACCTCATTGTAGTTTTGATTTGCATTTCTCTAATGATTAGTGATTTTGAGCATCCTTTCTTGTGTTTGCTGGCAATCTTTTGTTCATTGTTATACCATATACTTATATTTTCTAGTATGTTTTACTTTATTATTTTTTTTCACATTTCTTTAATTTTTAAATACTCATTTGATCACCCAGCTGGCCTTAACCCTACTTAATTTCATGCTAATAAACAATGTTTTGACTGTGTCATCTGGTTAGAAGCAGCTAATCCACTGCAGTGTTCAATGCATGTTTACTGTTACTTTAACTCTTCTATTCGTGGATTTGAAACAAAATCTTTTTTGTGATTTGGAAAAAGAAAAGATCTGCTTGAGAGTGACTTATTTAGGGGAATAGAGAAAGCTACGCTTTGAGTTGAACTGTTTTCCAGAATACTCTCTTTTGTCTCTGATCTCTTCTTTACCTTTGTGCTGCCTTTATCCCATATACAGAAATTGATTTACTTTTGTAGCAGTTTGATTTTCATAGTCAACAAACACATTCTTTTAAATACCCTAAAAAAGAGAAAGCAATATAATTTATTAAAAGTAGCTCTGGGGAATTCCCTGGAGGTCCAATAGTTAGGTACTTGCACTGCCATGGCCCGGATTCAATCCCTGGTTGGGGAAGTAAGATCTTGCAAGGCACGTGGTGCGGCCAAAAAAAAAAAAAGTAGCTCTGAATTGGGAGACAACCTGAAATTAACTTTTAGTTTTTTGGAATTTCTGACTATGTGACTTGAGCACATTTATTTTATTTATTAAAACAATAAGTTAAACAAGATTTCTTAATGTGAAGTTTCTCAGAACTTTTAATGTTATTGTGCATATTCAAGAGGAGGTTATAGCTATAGTCTTTGCAAACTTCATTAAATTCTGGGTAACATCGAAGTATATGATTATATCACACTACTTATTTTCTGATTGTTCACCTTATTCTCTGCATTCTTTTTTCTGGGTTTGCTGTCTTGTTTTTTGGACTGGAATGCCCTTTTGTTCTCACTCCTTTATGCCCATAAATTGGATGACATATTCTCAGAGAAATATTTTCTTTTACCCTCATTTCTTCTCTCCTTATCTGGATAGTAACAACTTTCTAGTCTCATTTCTTGAATAACCATTTTATTGAACATCTTCTAGTCTTGTGGGTCTTAAGCACTCTGCTGAGTGCTATAGATAGATAAAAAGATAAGACTTTGCTCCTGTGGAATTTATATTTGTGCCTTACATGATTTTGTTAACACTTTTAATTCTCATCACATTTTGGCTTCTATTATGCCTTTCCATGTGTATTAATAAAAGATGCTTATGGTAAAGGTTTAAACAAACCACACAGGAGGTAGAAAGTCAAAACAAAATTCTCTCCAGTCCTACTTCTCAAAGGTTTAACTACAGTTAATGGTTTTCTGTACATCTGTCAAGAAATTTATTATGTATATACAAATATGTGTGTGTATATATGTATATACATATATATCTTCTCTCATATAAATAGGATCATATTTTCTTAGTTTTCTTGACAGTCCATTTAGACTGTTATTAAGGTCTAGATTATTATTTTGTTTATATTTGTTTCTTATATAGTACAATGACTTGTGTATGGGGAGTAATTCAATAAATTTTGGTTTTTTAAAATATGAAGGTATTGATCCTTCTAATTCTAATATCTCCTGGTTTTATTTAACCAATTTTTGATATTGACTATAATAGCAATAAATTTCAGAATAATGTTCTCTAACCAAAATGTAAGTGATCAAATCCATTCATAGTCTTCAGAAACCTGGTCTTACTGCTTATGATCTCAATAGTCATTTTTTGTTTCTGGACTCTCTAGATCTCAACTACTTAATTTAGCATCTCCAAGTTCCAGGGCCAGTTGATATTTTCTCTCTTTTTTTTGGCTGCGTCGGGTCTTAGTTGCAGCACACAGGATCTTCATTGAGCCATGCGGCATCTTTTGTTGCGGTGCGCTGGCTCCTCATTGTGTCACGTGGGCTTCCCTCTAGTTGTGGTGTGCAGGTTTTTTTCTCTGTAGTTGTGGCACGTGGTCTGCAGAGCACGCGGGCTCTTTCATTGAGGTGTGTGAGCTCAGTAGTTGTGGTGCGTGGGCTTAGTTGCCCGGAGGCGTGTGGGATCTTAGTTCCCCGACTAAGGATTGAACCCTCATCCCCTGCATTGGAAGGTGGTGGATTCTCTACCACTGGACCACCAGGGAAGTCCCGCCAGTTGATTTTTGAGGATCCACTCTGATCAACTTCTTCTTTTTCCCCTAGTCTCTCTCTCCTTCCTCCTATCACTACCATTAATGTGATAGGATTATACAGGTGGCTACTTGCATGACTGTTTCAGGATTCTGATGAACCATCTAAACCATTTTAAAGAACAGAGTGTACTCCACTGGAAGTAAACTATAATTTCCTAATTTTAACATCAGTTTTCAGTACCCTTGCCTCTTTAATCATTGGTTGTAATCAAATTGTTTTTAATTGTGCCTTTTATCATGGGGATTTTATGACTAAGAGTTTTCTCCATGGTTGAGAAAGAATCCAATTCACTCTCTTCTTTTCTCCCCTTCCTTCAAATTTAGCTGTTGACAGTGTCTTGAAGAGGATGACAATAATTGGTGTAATTTTATCCTTCCGATCATTGGCACAAGAAGCACTTAGAGATGTAAGAAACCATTACGAGTACATATCCTATAGCCAAATAATCCTTTTTGATTTCCCAGAAATTTAAAAGTAACTTTAAAAATTTATAGTTGGCAGTAATATAATTAAAATTCCAGTTTTCATAGTTTATATGAAATAAAGCATATAAAAATTATAGTTACTTAAACTCATTTTTTGTTTTGGTATTGAAATTTAGGGGATATAACTTGCCTGAATATTGTGCTACTTTTTCAACTTTTTTCTTCATTAGAGCATTTTCCATTTTGACTATACTTGGTTTGGCATCAAATACATTCCGTTTATGTGTATTGTAGTACTTCAGAAAATCACTTGAAAATAGACAAAGTAAAACAATTTTTATGCAAACTAGAAGTAATTGAATGGTAATATCTCATAAGTTTAGAGGTTGCTTTTTAAAAATAATTCTGCATTCTTAATTTGTTTTCCTGCCTAGGTCTTGTCCTACCACATTCCTTTTCTTGTCAGTTCAATTGAAGATTTCAAGGATCACATTCCAAGGGAAACTGATATGAAGGTAATAAAATTTCTATTTGGATTTTAGTTTCTAAAATGACATATTTAACTTACATATGAAGTAAAATTAAGTAAATCCTAAGCTACTATAAAGTTTATATTTTAGAGTGATGGGTTAGCATGCTTGCCTTTGAAAATGCATCTTAGAGAGCTCAGCACCAAAATACTATATAGGCATTTTGAAAGTCAATCTTCCTTGATCACCTATAGCAATGTAAAATGGGTTAATATCAATCACCTTTTCCTTAAACTGATAGCTGTTTATACATGGTCATAAGCAGAATGAAAAAGATAAGCCAGAGCTTCCCTGGTGGCACAGTGGTTGAGAGTCCGCCTGCCGATGCAGGGGACACAGGTTCGTGCCCCAGTCTGGGAAGATCCCACATGCCGCGGAGCAGCTGGGCCCGTGAGCCGTGGCCGCTGAGCCTGCGCGTCTGGAGCCTGTGCTGCGCAACGGGAGAGGCCACAACAGTGAGAGGCCCGCGTACTGCAAAATAAAAAAAGATAAGCCAGTGAAATGAGAGTTGTTTTGTTTTAAATAAAGCTAATTTCAGTTTTTAAAAATTGATGTTAAAATCTTATAAAAGGATGTTAATTATAGGCTATAATTTTTTAAATTAGTATCCTGTTTTAAATAAATATAAGAAGGTTGGTAGCCTTACCAGAGTCCACAGGTTTTGTTTGTTTTGTAAATTTATTGATCATTTATTTATTAAATCAGCCACTGATTTAATCCCAGCAGATTTACCAGTGGTTACACATCTAATAAGTGACCTGTCATATCTATATTTTCTGAACTTTAATGTTTCTTGGAAAGATTATTTTCTGTTTTGCATATTTTGAAAAGCTCTGACTTGAAAAAGTTATTTCTAAACTTTTTGTATGGCGTTCAAGTCTCAAATTTATTTTTGAGGCTTATCTTCCATTACTTGTTCTATCCTTCTCTCTCTCTCTTTACTTTCTTACTCTATCCCTCTCTTCCATTGGGTCCTGTAAGATGACCAAATCTTGTTGTGTGCATTCTCACATTTTCTACTTTGTTCTCTAACTTATTCTTCCTGAAAATCCTGGCTTCTTCTATTTTTGCCTTTTGAAATGCTGCTCATCTTTTAATGCCTGATTCAGTTGCCATCTTCTAAGAAATATTGCTGGATCCCCAAGTGATCATTTCATCTCTTCTTTCTTTTTTTTTTTAGTATTACAGAGAACTTTTTGTTTGTTCATTGTAGAATTAAATATATTCTGCCCTGTATTATAGTTATGTTTTAACACTTAAATTTATACTAGATTGTAAACATTTGTTGTTGTAATATCAGAGCTAACCAATTATGTAGGTAGTTTTGTTTTTTTTTAAGTTTTGGCTGCGTTGGGTCTTCGTTGCTGTGTGCTGGCTTTCTCTGATTGCGGTGAGCAGGGGCTACTCTTCATTGCGTTGCACGAGCTTCTCATTGCAGTGGCTTCTCTTATTGCGGAGCACAGGCTCTAGGCGCACGGGCTTCAGTAGTTGTGGCACACCGGCTTAGTTGCTCTGCGGCATGTGGGATCTTCCCAGACCAGGGATCGAACCTGTATCCCCTGCATTGGCAGGTGAATTCTTAACCACTGTGGCACCAGGGAAGTCCCATGTAGGTAGTTTTTAACTGAGTTATTGAGCGGAGTATCCTTGAAATCCTTATGTGATACCAAAAGAAATTAGTCATTTGAAATTGCTTTATCAGGTTTTAAATTAGTACTCCTTTAAAAATCTATTATAATAAGTAATTTACTGTATTTATAGATACAATATGATTAGGCACTATAATTTTAAATTAGACAAGTATGGACATAAAACGTAAGGCCGGTAATTTTGATTCACTTTTGTTCTTTTTTTCATATCTGTTGGTTTGATCTTGGTCTTACACTTATGCTTTCAAGAAAAATAATAGCTTTAGAATGATTCTGTTGGAATTGCCACAGAAAGTATAGAAGTTTTGTTTGGCTTAGTAGTGTCAAGTTATAATCAGCAGTGCACACACACAAAATACTAAATCAGCTTGTTCAGTGTAGTTAGTTGTGCTGTGGTTCCTTCTATAGCCAAGTTTCTGAAATTCTCTAGTGTTCTTGTAGGCAGACTCTAATTTAAACACTATACTTTTTCTTACTAAAGTGAGATTTCTCAGAAATTTGTTAGAATATTTCTTACTCTATAATTCTTGTATTTTTTAGGTTGCAATGAATGTATATGAATTGTCATCAGCTGCTGGATTACCGTGTGAGATTGATCCTGCCTTGGTGGTAGCTCTTTCCTCACAAAAATCAGGTAAAATGCATTAGTAATTATGTAGTAGTCTTAGTAAATAACCAGGACAACACAGATATAGCTGTGATACTTATCTATTTGTTCAACTGCCTGCTTTATATCAAGGTTTTTTTTTGTTTGTTGTACATACAGATTAGATATTTAAGTCATAAGACTGTATGAGGTTATTAAGCCCATTTAGTGTGCAGAAATGAAGAGGATCAGAGTCTGAGTCCCGGTACACTCTCAAGTTGAAGAGTTCAGGGAGAAGAAAGAACTACTAAAAGATAAATTTGAGAAGGAAGGATCTGTGAAGGAGAAGAAAAACCAGGAAAGAATCGCTTCGAGGAGAGTGGAAAGGGAATGATCAGCTATGTAGAATTAATACGTGTGACAAGAGCAATGTCAGTGAAGTCTTAGAGGCAAAAGGCTCATTAAAGAGGGCTTGGGAGAAAACAAATTAGAGATAATGAGTATAAAACAACTCTCTCACAGAGTTTTACTGTAAAAAGGGGAGCAAAGAAGTAAAATTATAGTAGCAGGAGGCAAGAGTAAAATCAAGAGAAGGATATTTTTCACATGGGGAAATAATAGCATTTGTGTGCTGATGGAGATGGTCTAATAGATAGAAGCATTGTTATCTAGAAAAGGGTGTCTTGGGAATTCCCTGGCAGTCTAGTGGTTAGGACTCAGCTGTTTCACTGCCAGGGCCAAGGTTCAATCCCTGCTTGGGAAACTAAGATCCCACAAGCTCCTGTGCAGCCAAACAAACAAATAGATAAAATGTATAGAAAAATAGAAAAGGGTGTCCTATATTAATTGGACTAGAGCTACTTACCATAAAGAGTCTGTGCATTATTATGTAATATTAAACGTTCAGAATATTTTAAAATCAGCCCTTTGAAATGTGGTACACAGAATTCTCTACATATTTCTAGATTTTTCTACAAAGTAAAAACATTTCATCTGCTTCTGGCACTAAAATACCTTCCCCTACTTCCTTGGATGTAACATGGTGTTTGACTGAGTTCATCAGTTCTTTTTTGATTTGACATTACTTTTGTTTCATCATTCGTGCAGTATGTTAATTATAGTTACATGGATAATTACTATAATTACTTGATTTGCCACAGCTATATTTTTCATAATCAGCCAGATTTTTTTTTCCCTGAAATATAGTTGATTTATAGTGTTGTGCCAATCTCTGCTGTACAGCAAAATGGCTCAGTTATACACATACATTCTTTTTTTATATTCTTTTCCATATGGTTTATCACAGGACATTGAATATAGTTCCCTGTGTTATACAGTAGGACCTTGTTGTTCATCCATCCTGTATATAATAGTTCACATCTGCTAATCCCACACTCCCAGTCCTTCCCTCCTCCACCCACCTCCCCCTTGGCAACCAGAAGTCTGTTTTCTATGTCTGTGAGTCTATTTCTGTTTTGTGGATAGGTTGATTTGTGCCATATTTTAGATTCCACATATAAGTGATATCATAAGGTATTTATCTTTCTCTTCCTGACTGACTTCACTTAGTTTAATAATCTCTAGTTACATCCGTGTTGCTGCAAGTAGCATTAATTTGTTCTTTTTTATGGCTGAGTAGTATTCCATTGTATATATGTACCACATCTTCTTTATCTATTATCTGTCGATGGACATTTAGGTTGTTTCCATGTTTTAGCTATTGTGAATAGTCATGACCAGCCAGATTTTTAAAATATATTCTGGCTCTTTTCTTATGTTCAATTCTTAGTTATATGTGTTGATAAATAGTAAGGTGACTAGAAGTTCCCAGGTACCCGATAAGTGAAGTACCTAGATAACCCACAGTTTTAGTATATGGATACAATAAATATTTTAGATAAATTATTTTACAATAAATATTTAAAACCTTAGGACAATACTAGTTGTATTCATTTATGACTGGTTTCTCCTGTCTTCTAAAATGGAGAAATTAGAAATCCAGTCTACTTTCCACATTTATCTCTTTTTAATAGTACATTTCACTTATATCTATTTTAGAAAAAAAACTTAAGAGTTTTCTGGATGATTTTGCAGAGTAAGTTATGACATAATTTTCTATACTGAAACATAGAATTTTCCTATAAAGTAAGTTATTATTAGTTTTCAATTAGGAAATTTTAGGATTCCAGTAATTCTAAACATATTTTTAGTCCTGTAACTAAAACTGTATTTAGTTACAGGACTAATATTTTTAAATCTTACAGTTTAAAAATATTTTTTTTTGCTTTATTGTTTTATTAGAGGTCCTTGAAATATGCCTAAGGACTTGATAATAGCCAATAGTAATGTGTTTTATTTCTATTCATTCTATATGTCTTGTAACAAAATTGTAATCAGTTCTATAGAGACTCCGTAAAATACACAAGAATTAAAATATGCTTTTTCTGGTTTAGGTGATCAACTCTTAACTAATCTTGACAGAAATACCTTGACTTTATTTTTAATTTTTATCCCTTAGAAAACATAAGTCCAGAAGAAGAATATAAAATTGCCTGCCTCCTCATGGTCTTTGTGGCAGTTTCTTTGCCAACACTGGCCAGTAATGTGATGTCTCAGTATAGCCCTGCTATAGAAGGTAATAGTGGTTTAAAATTGTTTTGGCACTGGAAAAGTTATGAGTTTTGACATAGTAGGTACTTTTCAAGTAATTGATTTTTTTTAATAATAAAAAGTGGGTTAAGTTCTGCTGCTTACTAGTTGTATAACCTTGGATAGTCAGTTTTTCTTTTTCTAAGCCCCAGTTTCGTATACACATATGAAATGTATATATGTGAGCCTGTGGGTGCCTGAATGTGTGTGTGGCAGGGGATGGTGAAGGGAGTATCCAACTCTTAGGATTATTTTAAGGATTGAATGAGGAAATATTTGTAAAGCAGCTAAGCACTTATTTTTTAAGTTTCCAAGACAATATAAAACTAATATATGGTTTCTTTTAGGGGGTTTTGAAAATGTGCCTGTTTAATATAGATATAATTATTTGTTGTTCTCTTCTACACTGTTCTTAAAAGCACTAGTTCTCATGAAAGTGAAGGGAGAGCAAGCAAGGCAGGTTATGATGCTTCAGCTCTGTTTTTAATCATGCCACTATTTATGTAGATTATGAAGTCATTAAAGATTTGATATTTTGGGGTCACACAGAAACCACAAACCCTATTTGCGCTTTCTCAGGGCACTGCAACAACATACACTGCTTGGCCAAAGCCATCAACCAGATTGCTGCAGCTTTGTTTACAATTCACAAGGGAAGCATTGAAGATCGGCTTAAAGAATTTCTGGCGGTGTGTATAATCAAACAAAACTCATGACAATTTTTAGAGAAAATTAAAAATCATAACTATGAAGTGTAACAGTAAATTCTCTTAATTAATTAATTAATTTTTGGAATAAGGAATAAGTAAAGACAGGGCATTGAAGTCAAGGAGCAGTTAGTTTAGCATTTTTTCCTTTGACTTAGAAGTCTCTCATTTCTAGAGCTCTGCAATGTGACTTTTTTTTCTAAGCTGATGTTTGGACTGCCCTAGAATTTTGCCTAGAGTTTGAAAGAGGAAAAAACAAAACAAAGGAAAATTGAGGCAAAAGATGAATGTATCCCTCTAAAAGGATGTGTTTTACTTATTTCCATTTATTTTGAGAAAGACTGTTAATGGAATCAAACTCAAAAGTAAGAATACTATTCACTGCCAAAAGAGGGTAGTAGTGCTAACTCTAGCCTCATGAAGTATAGCTTTTAGTTTCTATGGTAGTGTAGCTCTTCCTTCCCTTTATCAACTTAACCTTTTTCATATTTTAATTAAAAGAAAGATGCAGTGTGGTATAAAGAACACTAGAATATTTGCTTCTTTTTAAGTTATAAATCCTGTTAGCTTTAAAAAAATTTTTTATTTTTAAAGTAAACGTAGTAGCAAACTAACTTGAGGACAAAATAACATCTATTTCAAAGAAAACGGTATTAAGAGTGAAAATTTTTCTTTTCATTTTCTTTATTTCCTTTATTTAAGACTTAATGTCTTAATCTCATTGTGGTCCTATTAACTCAAACTCAATGTGAAATTTTCTTCTTATTTGGGAATTAAGAAATATAGTTAATACAGTTACTGGGAAGAGAAAAAGCAATTTAAATCGTTTTTTAAAAAAAGACTTGTTCTGAAAAAAATCAGTTTTAAAAACCAATAAGAATATTTGATTACATTTATTACCTTTGTATCTGGTGTATACCTTAATAGCTCTTAAATTGTTGCTTGAATGTAAAGAGCCTAAGCTCACCTTATGATTGAAATGTGTTGCAAGTTGAAGCATACTGAAAAGTGGTGAACATTTATTTTAAAAAACTTATTTATTTAAAATGTATGTACACTTTTAAGCTTGCATCCTCCAGTCTACTGAAAATTGGCCAGGAGACAGATAAAACAACAACAAGAAATAGAGAATCTGTTTATTTACTGCTAGATATGGTAAGTCTTATTTTAATTTTTGCTAACAACAAATAAGTTCCAGTCATTCCTGATAGTCTTTTCTTGATACTTCAGTCATTAAATTATAATAAGAGCTGATGTATTTTTTTTAAAACATCTTTATTGGAGTATAATTGCTTTACAATGGTGTGTTAGTTTCTGGTTTATAACAGTGGTGTATTTTTTTGACTATTTATATTCACTCCACCCAAGCCACACACTTTCTAATAATTGCTAAATAGACTGATACCGCTTGTACTTTACCATATGGTAATCGCATCCGAAAACAACAGAATAAAAGATCACCATCACCTGTAGAGTATTCTTTTATGAATAGTTTTTCAACCTATTGGGAAACACTCAGGCTTTATATTTTCCTAGTGTATCAGTTTGAACTCTTTTCCGAATTTTCTGTTTTTTGACTTCATCCCACCCATCTAATAACATTTCCTGTAATTTTCTGTGCCTCGTCAGTTCCTTCTCTTTACTGCCATGAAACCACCTGTGCTTGTTTCTACCATGTGATTCTTTCCTCACTTAGAATAATTTCCTTTATCTGCAGAGGTCTGTGTCTATCCTAATAATGATTCGGCATACCTCGTAGCTCGAATCTTTTTTCAGATAGACTTTCTTGATTACTTTGGCCTATGTTAACTTTTCTACTCTTTTGAACTCTCTGGAACTTAACAGCTTTCCACTTAATCATAGATGGTCTCATGTTTGATTTGGCTTTTTAGCTTAATGTTGGGTTCCAGTTAGACTTGATGATATGGACCACATTTTAAATGTGATATATTGTTGAGGGCAATGCAAGTGCTCAGTATTTCCTGTTGATTAATTGATTTAATTGAAAAGTAGTGATTTAAAATGTTTTGATAGCATACACTGTGGCACATTCGCATTTCAGATTTTAAAGTGAAAGGAAAACTTATGTCTGTTCCCAATAACGGCAATATAAAATTGTGCTTTACTAGTTGTCAGTAAATGTTCCCATTATAAATAAGTTGAATTGATGCATTTTTGGGATTTTTCAGATTGTGCAGGAATCCCCATTCCTGACAATGGATCTTTTGGAATCTTGTTTTCCTTATGTCTTGCTGAGAAATGCATACCATGCTGTCTACAAGCAAAGTGTTACATCTTCTGCATAAAATACCTACTTATTGAAGACAAGCACGCATTTTTGTTGCCTCGGTTTTACCTGTAAACTGTGGAACTATTTTACCTTAAGGCCTGAGAAACAGTTTCGTGGATTATAAATTTTTTTCATACAGTTGTGTTTTCTGATCATTGGTTTCTTAATATCGTTGTACTTCAGTATACTTGGTTGATTTAGGTTGCACATTCACTGAATTCACTGAAATTATTTCAATAATTTTAGAGTATCATTTGTTTGAAAAACATGCATTCTCTATGTTTTTGATATTTGATATGGAAAAAAAAACCTTTGCTTGTTTATTTCTGAAAAAGAATTGTATTTAGTGATTATTTTAGATAGTGATATTATAGCATTCATCTGTGTGTAAATTATTTCATATAGGGAAGAGTTCTGACCTGTACCTATTATGGTTCTTATTGAAAACAAAACTGGATGTGCATTTCTGTGATGTTATGAATACATTTCTACTTTATTTTGAAACATTTGCCAAACTAATTACTATAACACTGTATAACATTAAAAATGTTAAAGGACTGCTTAGCATTAGAAGCAGGCTGTGTCCCAAAATTCTAAAACAGCAGCAAATGTTGTTGCTTGTATAAAGCCTAATGATAATTTTTAGACTAATTTCCATGGTGCCCTGTTGGCATTAGCATTACCATTGAACCCTGCTGTATAATAAACAATCTTAGACATTTATCAACTGTTGATACAAATGTTAGTCCCTAACCACTTTTTATATGTTTTAAATTTTTGAAATTCAAGTGTACCTGCCATAACATAAAATAAACACTAGACTGTATCACATTTTGAATGATTTCTTTAATTTGGGATCCTCAGAAATTTACTCAGTAATATGAAAGTTTTCATTTAAACTTAGTTTAAAGTAAACTTTAATTTATTCTAGGAATGTCTAAGTAGCATGTTGATACCAGGTCACCTATTATAAGATTTGTTTAAATGTTTTGAAAAACATTCCGCTAGAAAAAATATTAAAATTAGAAAATAAAATTCCATAGCTTTTTGGGGGGGGGGGGCGGGTGCGCTCCCCAGATCTTAGTTCTCTGACCAGGGATCAAACCCGCGCCCCCTGCAGTGGAAGTGTGGAGTCCCAACCACTGGACTGCCAGGGAAGTCCCTCCATAACATTTTTTTAAAATTAAGAGCTAAAATGAATCTTGTGTGCCATCAACTTGCTAATTTTATCTGTGAGCAAGTAGACAGATACATTTGAAAGATTGGGGGAAAAAATGGAATGATCATAGAATTAGTGAAAATGTTGAGAACTACTGCATCAGTCAGTAATGAATGGGAAAGACATAAAGGACCTATTGCTTGGCAGTTGTCACAGAGGGCAGAGCAGCTCATTTAGTTTGAAAACTAACCAGATGTTTTGCTCTTTGATTGGCATTGTAAAGACTGTTTCTCAACAGCTGTGTATCTGGATATCTTATAGAGCTTCTGTTGTTCACAGCTTCTTATGTATACACCCTGGTAACTCATGTTAAGATAAAAGAAAGCTCCTGTGAACTTAGTTACAATTTTTTGTTGTTCAGATACTGGGATGAAATTGAAGTGCCACAAGATTATCATATTTCTATTTTGTGTATGATTTCTCCAGTCTGTATTTAAAGCAGGGAATAGTTGTCACTATCTGTTGAAAATTTCCAGTGGTTCCATGAGGATTTTCTAAAAGGGAAGGAATTTTTAAATGGAATATTTTAAACTTGAAATAGACTAAATACACAGGTAACAGTTGAAACTAAGATTAAGTGCTGTTTGCTTTGAAATATTAGGCTCCTAGAGTGGTAATAACTTGTCGATAATGATATCCTCGGAGGTACAGTAGGCATTTGAGTATATACACTTTGACTGGGGTGATATGTTGAAGGGTATAAGGATGTACATAAGACATAATTTACCCCTCTTCGGGCCAAGAAAAAAATCGCTCTTTTATAGTCGTGTGAAGTTTACCTTGCCCCAGTTTTTTCTCATATATTCAAACTGACTGACTGACTGGTGTCCTGTGTGATTGCTTTTTGCAGAGTCTTTCTACCTCCAAAAAATAAATAAATTTAACATTTTTTAAAATAAAGTTAAAAGTAAATTGACTACTATTTTTAACATCTTGTTTTTCTTAACTTTCTTATTTTCTTCTGAATTTATACTACAACATACTGTTTTTATTTTCTCAACAGTGATGTCATCATACCATGTATGCTTGCCTGTAATCTACTTATTTCACTCAAGTAGAAAAGGGTCTTTGATATTTATATTCTTTTTAAAGCCTTCATATATACCATAACTAGTTTAAAAGATTCATCTGGATGAACATTTAGACAGATTTCTTCTTTTTCACTACAGGCGTACCTTGGAGATATTGTGGATTCAGTTCCAGACCACTACAATAAAAGTGCATACCACAATAAAGCAAGTCACACGAATTTTTTGGTTTCCCGGTACATATAAAAGTTATGTTTACACTGCACTGTAGTACATTAACTGTGAAATAGTATTATGTCTTAAAAAATGTACATCCTAAATTTAAAATGTTTCATTGCTAAAATAATGCTAACCATCATCTGATAATGCAGGGTTGCTACCAGCATTCATCATACAAAAAACGCAGGATTTGTGAAGTGTAGTACAGCGAAGCGCAATAAAATGAAGTATTCTTGTATTACAAATATATTGTATCTTAGTGAACTTGGACTGTTATCTCCTTAGGATAATTTCTCACCGGTAAAATTGCTTGGTGGAAGGGTATATACATTTTAAACTTTGATACCTATTAAATTTCCCTCCAATAAGATTATATCAGTTTTAGTCCTGCAATTGTGTGAGGATAATTTCCTCCTATAAGTAAACTATATACCAATTTTACTATTGTTGATGCATCTTTTCCTCCTTAAAAGATGAAACATAAATCTTGTTTTAATTTGCATACATTTGCTTATTAGTAAAGTGGAATATCTTTTTTTATGTTTACTGGTTTTTATTTAGTGAATTATTCATTTTCATTCTTTTTGTTGTTTTCAAGTGGAGTGGTCAAAAGATTTTCTCTTAAAATAGTAATTGAACACATTTGCATGTATAAGATTTTTTAGTGCATGTATTTAGGATTGAAAACACCCCCATACAATGTTGAGTATAGTGATATGACTATTAAAATACACTAACAGTGCATAGTAATTAAAGTTAGTATACAGCTACTTTGATTACTGAATTTTAATTGACTTTTAGAGGTAGAAAACATTTATTTCCAAATCCAAGTTAAGAACAGCATTGATTAAAAAAGGGTATATACCTGTTAAAGACTGAAAAGATGTCCAGTTTAAATATATGAACTACAGAGTAGATTGAAATTATACCAAACTCTAATTCCTTAATTGTAAATTTATACTATTAAATAGATGTTGTAAATGACATAATAAGCTAATTCCAAAAGCTGCCCTTTGTGTGTTTAGATACTGTATGTAGGAAACTATATACCAATTTTAACCTCATTTCTCAGAGATGTCATTTTGAAAGCTTTATCTTTCTCAAGTAAAAACATCTACCAATCAGAAAGTAAAAAGTTGTAAGGCTTTCCTTGCCTTTCATACTAATAGCCTGGTATACCTAATTTTCAAAAAAGAAAAAAATATTTTCCCCCGAAATTGATGTAATTAATACTAACCTTTTAAATTAGCAATAAAATAGCCAGGTAAAATAACACCCTCTAAAGTTAATTTGTAAAACTCTTTATATTTTAATATGCTTGCTAAAGTCACATTTGTATTTCTCATTCCAGCCCAGACTTCAGTTTTCCCATTTTACAAAATGTTTTGGAACCTAGGTAAAGTGGCCTTTTTGTTATTAAATATACAGAGGAAATAGAAATCTATACAATATATTATTTTAAATGTAATTAAGAAAGGAAATCACTGCCCTACCGGTCATTAATCCATCTTTATTTACTGTAATCATTACCTATTTAATAGATTGAACTAATGCAGGATCTCTGGTCACAAAGTGTCCTCTGTTCAGTCAGTTTGAGAGCAGATGTCTGAATTGTTGGAGATGAAAAAGATGTGTAAGATCTTGCCCCTGCCTTCCAGGAGCTTAGAGTGAACTTTGTACTGTTTTAAGTCATAATTTAGTCAGCTATTTATTCTGTTGTGCCAGTGTTGCCAGTTTCTTAAACTACCCCACCTCGCCCGTGATAGGAAAATATTAGAAGTTCACTGCCATAGGACTAGGGCTCTGGTATCTATTCAGGAGAAAAGACAGTTGGGAACTTAGAGGCAAGAGAAGGTTGGGTCCAGAAAAAAAACTCAAGAGCCTGGCTTTATGGGTTATAATTGGCACAGTGCTGTGCTGATAGCTGTGAGATGCAGTTGTGCGAGTGTTGGCTGGGTGAGATCAATTTAGTTTAAGCTAGCAATACTCCTACCAAGTCTTTGTGTTTCCCCAGTTATTAAAACAGTACCTCAAGAGTTAAAAATGAGTTGTTCCTTCCTTTCTGCTAGACTCTCATGCCTTTTGTTTCTCCAACTTATCTCTTAATTTTTCCATCCTCTTTTCCAGAGGTAACCATGGAACTTGACACACGTGCTTCCCATGACTGCCATTCTGGATCTTCGAGTTATAGTCATTGTCACTCTTACTAATCATTTTCTTCTTTTCCGTTCATTCATTGATTCAGCAAATACTTATAGATGCTTGGGTATAAGGGTGAGCAAAATAAAGAAGGTTCCCCTTTACACTTAAGTTCACATTTTAATGATGGTAGACAGTAAAGGAGCAAACTTCTGATAGTGATGGGGAAATATCCAGGATGATGAACTGAGGAGTGGAAGAGAGTTGCTTGGGGGCAGTACTTTAGAAAGTGTCATCTGGGAAGGCCTCTGTAAGAGAAACATGAAGGATGAGAAGGAACCAGAAATGGACAGAACAGTGAAGGTAAAGGCCCAGAAGACAAGAATAAACTTGGCATATATGAGAAGTAGAAGTACACAAATTAGCATTCCTGCAGAAGGAGCACTTGACAGAGCCTCATTTGGCTAGCTAGCGCTTTTCCTTTTTCTGGTTTACCTGTCTTCCTTTGTTCTTTGATTGTATATTAAGAGTTCACAGATCCAGTCAAGGTAGATTGGTTGTAAAGAAGGAAATGAACTGAATTCACTGGTGCTGTGGCATTGATCTGAGAATGGTAAGGTCTATTACACACCACCAGGTTTTCTAAACCAAGCCCAAGTTCTGTCAGGCAGTGAACCTTAACATTCCAGTTAATTTATATGAAATCATGCCCACCCTTCTATTACAATGACTTGCCTTTGGGAGATTTCAGCTGTGCTATTTGTAAAGACTTGTGAATGAATAATCCTTAAAGTAGTGTAACTCCTTATATCTGTTCTTCATCTCTTTTATAGCCACTTGAGCATGAAGCATCATTTCATTTGATGGTCTTGGCCTGAATTTCCAAATAGACAACTTGCCCTCTTTTTCTAAAGGTATACCATGACTTCTGACTTTGGGGAAAAGAATCGGTTTGAAATTTTAAATGCTTTAATCTTTAATGAGAAATGATTTTTGAGTTATTTGGTCCTGTTGAATGAAAAGGAAAAATATCGACTCTGCTCTGGTTATTTTCAGAGTGGAAAGTTGCTTTAAATGTATTAAAATTGCATTCTTCCTTGTATGAACCAAACTTTCCATACACGTTGCTGTAGTTAACATTTCAAGCATGCCTAACTGAAATGTTTCATTTCCAAGAAAAGTTTTCATTTCATTTTGACCTGAAAATAACAAAATAAGATAAATTAGCAATCTAAAGTCAGGATCCTAGCCATAGAGGACCATATCTCATTTCTGATTAAGTGCACCCACTTGACCCTTAGCTTTCTACTTCTTTCTCTTCGGAAGTAAGATGGATGGACAAGTCTTGGTGTAGGCTCTGGTCAACCTCTTACATGAGGTTCACAAACCTGGAAAGTGGGTAAGCTGGAGATAGGGTATGCAACCTTGCTGACTGCCATGTCTTAACTGTGGTATATGGCTGAGTCACATTTATAGTGCACATATTGACCAAATGCTTAATGGTTGATTCTTGAAATTAATATTTGGCCAAGGCCTAAGTTGAAAAGTACCATCATAGTATACAAGTTCTAAAATACATGAATTAATTTTATTCAAAAATTATAATTTTATTACATCAATTATATTTTAAAATTTTAGTGTAGTTCAGAATCATTAATTTCTCACTTTTTTCAACTTCTCAATTGCTCCCACACTCAATGTTAAACTACTTATTTAAGGTATTAAGTAGTTACTTTCAAGTGTAGAGCAGAGACCAACTCATGATGAAGTTTCTATCAAATCATTTGCTTTTTCTCCATTAGTAAGTTAAAAGGTATTTCCTCTTTAACTCCTGGATTTAAAGTTTTGGGGGTCAGTGGTGATGATACAGTTTTATTAAAGTATTCTCACTAACTGAAACTTTATGCACAATTGGATAAAGTTTTCAGAAACCTAAGATATGTTGCCCTTGTTTATTTTTTTTTCTAATGTTTTTGCAGGGATTTACTGCATCACACATTTGCTTGAGAAAACAATTGTCAGTAAATGTTGGTTCTAGAAATCTGGCACTGGAGTGATGTGACTGGCTCTCAAGATAAAAATATTGCTTCTGAATTTCAAGTTGCATATCATTTTTAGTTGCGTGTATGCACACCAATTTCAGCATCTTCCCTGCAGCAGAAGGAGAATCTTTACAGCAAGCATCATGTAAGAAATACTTGCATTCTAAAGGCACATTCACACTTAAACTGGTGGATAGATTTCAATATGTTAAGCACATAGGGAGATTTTCACTCCCAAGTTACATCTAAAATGTTTATTTGAAAGTGAACATTCAATGATTAATTATAAATCAAGATGCCATACTAATTAGGTATGACCATAACCTATGTAATCACATAGTCATTGATTATACACAAGCTGTGGGTGCCAGAAAGCAATCTGAAGTAGGCATTCAACTGTTAAACCTTGCAAAGGCTGAAGTTGAGGAGCAGATAATGTACAAGTTCCCAGGCTGAAGCTGAGCTTCAGTTCATTCCTAGTTCTTACCTTCAGCCAAAACGTACAAGGATCCTTGTATGCAGCATGAAGCAAGGCCCAGCTGGCAGAACTTGAGGCGGCAATGAAGAGAAAATTTGACATTGACATTTTTTTTTTTTACATCTTTATTGGAGTATAATTGCTTTACAATGGTGTGTTAGTTTCTGCTTGTAACAAAGTGAATCAGTTATACATATATATATGTTCCCATATCTCTTCCCTCTTGCGTCTCCCTCCCTCCCACCCTCCCTATCCCACCCCTCTAGGTGGTCACAAAGCACCGAGCTGATCTCCCTGTGCTTTGCGGCTGCTTCCTGCTAGCTATCTATTTTACGTTTGGTAGTGTATGTCCATGCCTCTCTCTCGCTTTGTCACAGCTTACCCTGCCCCCTCCCCATATCCTCAAGTCCATTCTCTAGTAGGTCTGTGTCTTTATTCCTGTCTTACCCCTAGGTTCTTCATGACATTTTTTTTTTAATTCCATATATATGTGTTAGCATACGGTATTTGTCTTTCCCTTTCTGACTTACTTCACTCTGTATGACAGACTCTAGGTCTATCCACCTCATTACAAATAGCTCAATTTCGTTTCTTTTTATGGCTGAGTAATATTCCATTGTATATATGTGCCACATCTTCTTCATTCATTCGATGAGGGACACTTAGGTTGTTTCCATCTCCAGGCTATTGTAAATAGAGCTGCAATGAACATTTTGGTACATGGCTCTTTTTGAAGACCTTGACTGTTAATAGGGGGTTTGTCCAAACTGAAAATGTTGGCTAGAGTAATAATGAGAACTAATGTTTATTGAGAATTCATTATGTACTAGACACTGTGGTATAAGGTAAGTTTTATCTAATTTAATTCTCTATTGCTCGTTTCGTTCTCACAATAACTGTGTTTGATGGTTATCCTCATTCCAATGTGGAAACAGAAACTCAGGGAAGGTAAGTAAGCTGTTCAGACTCACACTGCAAGGAAGTAGCAGGGTCAAGATTTAAATCTGGCCCAGAACTGTACTTTTATCAGTACTTTGTCTCTCAGATATGAATGTGGGCTTTTTTTAAAATCCAGTAGTGTTTAAAGCTGCTTTGCACTAATTTAACTGCAGCTCAAGGAGCAGAAGAATAACCCTTACTCAGTGCTTATATTGTGCCACTCTTGATACTAGGCATTTTCATGTCCCTTATTTAATCTCTTAAACCAAATTACTTAGTAAGGATTATTTTTTTCAATTTTCATAAGTGAATGGGAAACTGTTTTACAGCCTTAAATCCCTTGCCCCAGTGTCACAGAATTATTGAGTGACAGCACTGAGATTAAAATCTACAGCTGTTGGATTTCTAGCCCATTACTACTACTGTATTGTGCTCTTTCCCAAAACACTGAAAAACATTCCCTGGGTAAATAACAGTGAGAAGCTAACCCAGCTTTTTTTTTTTGGGGGGGGGGCTGCATTGGGTCTTCATTGCTGCGTGCGGGCTTTCTCTAATTGTGGGGAGTGGGAGCAGCTCTTCATTGTGGTACACGGGCTTCTCATTGCGGTGGCTTCTTCTGTTTTGGAGCACAGGTTCTAGGCACACACGCTCTAGAGTGCAGGCTCAGTAGTTGTGGCACACGGGCTTAGTCGCTCTGCGTCATGTGGGATCTTCCTGGACCAGGGCTTGAAACTGTCCCCTGCATTGGCAGGCGGATTCTTAACCACTGTGCCACCAGGGAAGTCCCAAAGCTAACCCAGCTGTTGAAGTGAGATCCTACTTTGGATTATTCAACACTTGGCCTAGCATTAGACTTAGTGTAGGGAGCTCTGTAAACATGACTGATTAAATGATTCTTCGTTTTTGAAAGATGACCTTATTTTTAAGATAATGGCTAATACTTAAATGAAAAACCCATTATGCAGCAGTGATTGTAATAAAGGAGCGTTTTACAGCTGGATAGAGCCTTAGAAATTGTCTGCTTCATCTTACTCAAGGGTTAAGTAATTAAACCAAGTTACTTAGAAAAAGACTATGGGATTAGAATACTATCTTCATGATTCTTGGTATAGTGCTCTTTGTTCTGTGCAGTGCTGCTGCATATATGCTTGTAGTTACATAGTCATAAAGTCTTAATCATAATGAGCTTTCACTGGTTCTTGGTAGGATTTCGGGGGTGGATGTGAGGTATGATGCCATGTCATCAAATTAACCTGGGATTTGAATCCAACTCTGTCACTTAGGGATGATTTGCTTGACTCTTCTGAGTTTGTTTCCCTAAGTGTAGAATAGGGATAATACCTACCTCAAGGACTATTGTGAGAATTAAAGTAAAGGAGATTATGTATATAAATCAATGAGATTGGGTCCTGCCACATAGGCGTTCAGTTAATGGTGGTTGTTTTTCTGGTATTATTCGGCTATTTGGTTTTGCTTATAAAATTGCCTTCTGAGAGTTCCATCATGTTTTTATGAATAGTATAACATCACAATTTACATTCGTGAGAATGAGGCATCTTCGTGTCAGTCTGTATTCTAGCTCTGGTTTGAAAGTCGTTATGTTGTCTTAAATGTGAAAGTTTTTTTTTTAAAGACTGCTCTGTACTGTATTACTTTATACTGATTTTTATATACTACATACAACAGAGGTAAAGCTTGTATTTTCAGATATCATTGCAACATCCAGAACAGTTTCAACAGTTGCTCATTGGAAGCCTCTGTACTTTTCCTCATGTTGTTTTCCTACCTCTGGAAATAGAATGTTCTTTTATATTCTGGCTGGCAAATCATCACCTCCCTTTTTCTTAGCACATCATCCTCTGTTTCTTTTGAACATTTTAGGTAGCTTTATTATAGTACTTACTGAATCACAGTGTATTTGTTACGTGTCTGTGTCTTCTTCAAGTCTGGGAATGCCTTAAGGTCAGGGTCCATGTTCAGCCCCCCAGCCCTGCACAGCCCTCAGAAAATATGCTGTGAGGTGGAAAAGACTGATGGCTAGACAGATACTATAGAACTCCATTGCTGATGATACCCATTGCTTCATGATGGGAACAAGTGGTTATTTTTCCCTTTGTTCTTGTGGAGGAGGAGGGCATTATTAGTTACAGGTAGGTTGGGGTTTCTAGCACCTGGAATGGACGTAGCTCATTGGTGATACAAAGAAGTGGTTTCTGTGATTTCTCCTAATGAGGCGATTCACATGTCTGGAGTATTTGGGGGAAAAGATGAGGGATCTGAGGTTCTTATATATCGATAAATAGGCATAAGGATGGGAACATTGGTGGGAGATCAAAAAGGTGTTACATGTTATAGGAAAATGATTTTTTTAATTTGGAAATTAAGTGAAATGCCAAGGGCAAAGAAGAAGGACCACCAGAGAAATTACAGAGTGACTGCTCAGGTCACTGTTCTGAAATAGAGAAATGATCCTTTTATTCTGGTGACTTACTTCTAGGTAGAGTCTGTACTTCATAAAAGAGGCAGGAGCTTTGAGACACTTAATTGTAATCTTATCCCTTTGCAGAAATACCTCCCATACTCAAGCAGGTTTGATGGTCTTCTCATGTCACTAGACACAAGGATTAGCAGACCTTGAAATGTTATCCTATCAGTATAACTTCACATCTATTCTCAACATTGCGCTGGCAATTAATTCCCTTGGCAGCTGATCACACAGTGAGGACCGACCAGGTTCATAGGCTTCCAAGAGAGCCAAACACCCTTGAAGAATAAATGCCTCTGCCACTGGAGGTCACGGCACCCAGAAAGTGATTAGAGGAAGCAGCTGATGACCTCTCTAGTGAGTTCTGCTATTCCTGTCATATCCAAGCCCAAGTCCAAGGGTTGCTGGCAAGTTGACCAATACCATGACTCCCGTCTGAAAGATAGACCACACAACCCAACTATATTCTCTTCAGCCCTAAGCCATTCAGGCTTCTAGAAAAGCAGGCTGCATATTGATTCTATACAGCCTGTGACAGTTGGAAGATAGGTGTGGTGTTTCAAGAACAGCTTATGAATCCCTCAGGCCACCCTATGTAAACCTATCATAGGAATTTTGCTTTGCTTCATGTATTAACCTCATTGTACCATTGAGGTAGAGATTCCTAAAAGAGTGTACACAGGGTGAGCCCTGTTAAAATAATGAGTTTAACTCTCTCTTCGTGTGAGAAGGAGGACACCGTGAGAGTACCTGTGTTCTTGGGCGGAACACCCAGGTAGAGGTGCTCACCACATGCTCTGACATAACTACTTGCTCCCAACGTGAAGCAAAGGGCATCTTTACTAGCGGATTTCTGTAACATTTGTCTAGCCGTCAGCCTTTTCCTCCTCACAGCATATTTTCTGAGGGAGAAGTTTATTAGAGGGGTTTGTTTCCTTACCTTTTCAATCTTGAAATTAATAGAGCCCTTCGTGTAATTCTAAATAGCTTAAGTTCTAAAGAGAATCAGAAAAGAGAAAGAATACTCTGGTACTTTTCAAATGTGCAGTATTGTCAACAATGGTTATTGTGGACAACGGGTTTCTGAGAGTCTCTCGTTTTCTGTTTTAGCTGTTTTAATTGATTTTTCAAAGATTAATTTGATAAGAGTTTTCATTTTAAAAGTAATGCTTGAGTCGGGAAATTAAAGAAACAAATTTCCAGCTCTAATTCTACTCCTCCTTGGAGCATTATATATCTTTCCAGAATCCCAAACCTCAGCAACTATCATTTCATCTCTCTCCATTTTCCTTCTCAATGCCACATAATTCTAAAATTAAAAGAAACAATGTATTATGTCATATCCTAGCAGCGGTTCAACAAATGTTCTTTACCTCCTATGTGCCAGATACTAGGGGCAGAATGATAAAACTAAAAATACAGTTTAACTAGTCTGTGGTGACCTGCCCTACTCACAGCTTCATCTTGGAGAGATATTCCTAATGGGGGCTCCCTTCTTCTGTGATTATCGATATGTGAATGCATTAGAAAATTAGTGTGATATCATTAGCAAATAAAATAAATTGCACTTAACTAGAATTCAACATGGGCTGGGCTTCCGTCCCTCCCTCCCTCCCTCCCTCCCTCCTTCCCTCCCTTCTTTCCTTCCTTCCTTCTTTCCTTTCTCTCTCTCTTCCTTTCTCTGGCTACAATATTATGCTAGTGCACATATTTTAATTTGGTGGAAGGCGTTCATAACAAAATAAGTGAAAAGCTGTAAATGTTAGCACATATTTATTCCAGTGACTAAGGAGTAATAAATCATTTTGTCAAGTTGCACTGTAGCAGTCAAGTTTCATCTCTATTATGGCTAATTGGCCAGGAATTTGTAACTCCATAGAATGGAAAAAAAGTATATTAACTTGTAGCAATAGATCATTGAACTTATTAAATGTACCTTTCCTAATTCATACTTTTCTTATGCTGAAAATAAGTACCTCTCTCAAATATATAATTTTTACAGGTCATTGGAAAAGAATGCTGTACAACAGGATTATTATAATGTGCTAAAAATGGCACTTGTATCTCATTGGCACGTAGAGAGCTCATGTGAAACCTCTTTTTGATCTTTGCTGGCTTTTTAGCTGAAAAGATTTGGAAATCTTTTTGGCACTGGCAAAGATAGCACTCTAGTGGCTGTTGGTCGATTTTTAGCAACAGATAAGATAGTCTTTGTTGAAGTCAGTTGATTAATACATAATAGGCAATATGTTGCCTTAAAAGCAAATGCATATTTTTCTCATATCAAAAAATTCCCCAGGTTTGCCAACATTCAGAGATATTTAAAAGGGGTCTACATTTTCTTTTCCAGTTGGTCCTATGTTGAGAAATAATACTGCCACCCTCTGAGTTTTAGCAGTTTTTTAGGTAAAAGGAATTGTTCATGATGTAATTGATATTGTAACTACTCAGCTGGACTCCAACTTTCAAGGGCTAAATGCATTTGTTGATTTGTTTGCATTTCCTACTCCAGCTAAAAGAATTCAAAGACATGAAAAGTCTGTTGTGAAAAATAACGCAAAAGGGGCTTCCCTGGTGGCGCAATGGTTGGGAGTCCGCCTGCCGATGCAGAGGACGCGGGTTCGTGCCCCGGTCTGGGAGGATCCCGCGTGCCGCGGAGCGGCTGGGCCAGTGAGCCATGGCTGCTGAGCCTGCGCGTCGGGGGCCTGTGTTCCGCAGCGGGAGAGGCTGCGGGGGTGAGAGGCCCGCGTACCGCAAAAAAAAACAACGCAAAAGTCATCCTCAAGTGGGCTATCAGAAAGGGTACAAAAGCAGTTATTGCTTTCTAATACAATTATGAAAAAATTAAATTGAAAAAAGTATAACCATCTCAAATTTGTCAAGGCAGTTATAAAAGAGTACATAAGGGAATGTTTCCCCTAAAATGTTTTTTTAATTTAATAAAGTCTTTTTCCCCCAGCTTTATTGAGGTATAGTTGACATATAACATGTAAGTTTAAGGTGTACAAAGTATTGGTTTGATACACTTATATATTGCAAATATATATATTGCAAAATGATTACCACCAGAGCATTAGCTAACACCTCCATCATGTCACATAATTACTACTTCCTTTTTGTGGCGAGAACATTTAAGATCTACTCTCTTAGCAACTTTCAAGTATGTAATACAGCATTATTAACTATAATCATTTGATCCCCAGAATTTATTCATCTTATAACTGGAAGTTTGTACCATTTGATCAACATCTCCCATTTCCCCCACCCCCACCATTGCCTGGTAATCACTATTCCAATCTCTGTGTCTATGACTTTGGCTTTTTTAGATTCCACATGTAAGTGATGTACAGTATTCGTCTTTCTTTGTCTGACGTGTTTTACTTAGCATAATGCCTTCAAGCTTCATCCATGTTGTCACAAATGGCAGAACTTTCTTCTTTCTCATGGCTGAATAATATTCCATTGTACATATACACCACTTCTTATCTATTTATCTGTTGATGGACACTTAGTTGTTTCCCTATCTTGGCTATTGTGAATATGCTGCAGTGAACATGGGAGTGCAGATATCGCTTCCAGATCCTGTTTTCATTTCCTTTGGATATATACCCAGAAGTGGGATTGCTTCATCATACGGTAGTTCTATTTTTAATTTTTAAGATACCTTCATACTGTTCCATAGTGGCTGTACCCATATCTATTCCCAACAACAGTGCACAAAGGTTCCCTTTTCTCTACATCCTCACCTACACTTGTTTCCCTCATCTTTTTGACAACAGGTATGTCTTCTAACAGGTATGAGGTAATATGTCATTGTCGTTTTGATTTGCATTTCCCTGATGATTAGTAGTGTAGAGCACTTTTTCATGCACCTGTTGGCCATTTGTCTGTCTTCTTTAGAAAAATGTCATTTTCTTAGCTCATTTTTAATTGGATTTTGTGGGGGGGGTTTTTTGTTTTGGATTTTTTTTTTTTTTTTTGCTGTTGAGTTGTATGAGTTCTTTATATATTTTGGATATTAATCATGTATCAGATATAAGATTTGCAAATATTTTTCTCCCATTCTGTAGATTGCTTTTTCATTTTGTTGACTATCTCTTTTGCTGTGCAGAAGCTTTTTTTTTTTTTTTGCAGTACACGGGCCTCTCACTGTTGTGGCCTCTCCCGTTGCGGAGCACAGGCTCCGGACGCGCAGGCTCAGCGGCCATGGCTCACGGGCCTAGCCACTCCGCAGCACGTGGGATCTTCCCGGACTGGGGCACGAACCCATGTCCCCTGCATCAGCAGACAGACTCTCAACCACTGCACCACCAGGGAAGCCCCAGAAGCTTTTTAGCTTGATATAGTCCCACTTATTAATTTTTATTTTTGTTGATTGTGCTTTAGGCATCATATCCAAAAAATCACTGCAAAGATCAATGTCAAGGAGTTTTCTCCTTGTTTTCTTCCAGACCTTTTATGGTTTCAGGTCTCCTGTATTTGTGAATGGCATAAGATAGGGGTCCAGTTCCATTCTGCGTGTGGTTATGCAGTCTTCCCAGCACCATTATTGAAGAGACTATTTTTTCCTCATTGAGTGTTTTTGGCTCCCTTGTCAAATATTAGCTGACCATATACACATAGGTTTATTTTTGTGCTCTTCTGTTCCATTGGAATTTATGTCAGTACATACTGTTTTGCTTATAATAGCTTTGTAGTATAGTTTGAAATCAGGAAGTGTGATGCCTCCAGCTTTGTTCTTCTTTTAATTGATGCTTTGGCTATTTGACATCTTTTGTAGTTCCATTCAAATTTTAGGATTGTTTTTCTATTTCTGTGAAAAATGCCACTGGAAGTTTAATAAGGATTGCATTGAATCTATAGATGACCGTGGGTATTATGAACAAGTTAATTTTAATTCTTCCAATGCATAAACACAGGATATCTTTCCATTTATTTGCATTTTCTTTAATTTCATCAGTGTCTTATGGTTTTCAGTGTACAGATCTTTCACCTTCTTGGTTAAATTTATTCCTAAGTATTTTATTGATTTTGATTCTATTGTGAATGATATTGTTTTCTTTGTTTTTCATTGTTAGTGAATAGAAATGCAGCTGATTTCTGTGTGTTGATTTTGTATCCTACAATTGTACTGAATCCATTGATTAATTCTGGAAGTTTTTTGGTAGAGTCTTTGGGATTTTCTACATCAGCAAACAGAGACAATTTTAATTTTTTTCTTTCCAATTTGGATGTTGTTTTTTTTTTTTACCTTTTTTTCTTGCCTGATTACTCTGGCTAACACTTCCAGTACTATCTATGTCAAATTTATTGCAAGAGTGGGCATCCTTGTCTTGTTCTTGATCTTAGAGAAAAAGCTTTCAACCTTTCACCACTGAGTCTGCTGTTAGCTGTGTGCTTGCTACATATGGCCTTTACTATGTTGAGGTATTTTCCTTCTGTACCCAATTCGTTGAGCATTTTTATTGTGAAAGGATTATAGTATTTTGTCAAATTCTTTTTCTGCATCTATTGAGATGATCATATGATTTTTATCTTTTATTCTATTAATGTGTATCACATTTATTGACTTTCATATGTGAACTGTCCTTGCATCCAAGGGATAAATCCTGCTTGATCATGGTGTATGATCCTTTTAATGTGGTGTTCAATTCGGTTTGCTAGTATTTTGTTGAGGATTTTTGCATCTACGTTCATTGGGGATATGGTCTGTAGTTTTCTTTTATTATAGTATCCTTATCTGGCTTTGGTGTCAGAGTAATGCTGGACTTGTAAAATGAGTTTAGGAGTCTCCCACCCTCTTCAGTGTTTTAGAAGAATTTGAGAGAAAGCTTGGTCTTAAGGCTTCTTTAAATGTTTGGTAGAATTCACAGTGAAGCCATCTGGTCCTAGGCTTTTCTTTATTGGGAGGTGTATGACTACTGGTTCAATCTTCTTAGCGATTATGGGTCTGTTTAGATTTTCTATTTTTTTTACAATTCAGTCTTGGTAGATGTATGTTTCTAAAAATGTATCCATTTCTTCTAGGTTAGTCAATTTGTTGGCATATAATTATTCACAGTAATCTCTTATTTGAGTCTTCTCTCTTTTTTCTTAGTCTAGCTAAAGGTTTGTCTATTTTGTTTTATCTTTCCAAAAAACTAGCTCTTATTTACATTAATCTTTTCTAGTGTTTTTCTGGACTCTATTTCATGTATTTCTGCTCTGATCTTTGTTATTTCCTTTCTTCTCCTAATTTTGGGCTTAGTTTGTTCTTTTTCTAGTTTCTTTAGGTATAAAGCTGGTTATTTGAAATCTTTTTTCTTAGTGTAGGTGTTTATCACTATACACTTCCCTCTTAGGACTGCTTTTGCAGCATCCCATGGCTTTTATATTGTTGTGTTTCCATTTTCATTTGTTTCAAGATAATTTTTTCCCTTTTGATTAATTCTGTGACCCATTGGTTGTTCTGAAGTGTGTTGTTTAATTTCCGCTATTTGTGAAATTTCCAGCTTTCCTCCTGTTACTGATTTCTAGTTTCATACCATTGTGGTTAGAAAAGATACTTGGTATGATTTCAGTCTTCTTACATTTGCTAAGACTTGTTTCATGACCTATCATATGATCTGTCCTGGAGAATGCTTTCTGTGCACTTGAGAATAATATATATTCTTTTGCTGTTGGATGGAATCTCTTCTATATGTCTGTTAGGCCTATTTGGTTTGAAGTATGTGCCAAATCCCCTGTTTCCTTGTTAATTTTATGTCTGGATGATCTATTGTTGAAAATAGGGTTTTGAAGTCTAGTATTGTACAGTAAGTCCCCTACAAACAAACGAGTTTGGTTCTGAGCATGCGTTCGTAAGTCCAATTTGTTTGTAAGTCAGAGTTAGCCTAGGTACCCAACTAACACAATCGGCTATATAGTACTGTACTGTAATAGGTTTATAATACTTTTCACACAAGTAATACATAAAAAATAAAACATTTTTTAACTTACAGTACAGTACCTTGAAAAGTACAGTAGTACAGTACAACAGCTGGCATACAGGGGCTGGCATCGAGTGAGCAGGCAAGAAGAGTTACTGACTGGAAGAGGGAAAGGAGGTGGGAGATAGTAGAGCCGAAGGATCGTCAGTGATAGAAGACGGAAGGCAAGCTGCAATTTCACTCACACCTGACGTTGATGGCACAGGTTCTGGTTCCTTGCTGGATTCAATTCTATCTACCCTCTTAAAAAAAGGATCCAGTGATGTCTGGGTAGTAGCCCTTCTTTTCTCATCATAGATGACATGGTAGCACTAGATTGCATTCTGAATTGCTGCTGCACCCTTTGTGTACCATTCTGCATTCGGGTCCTGTGCCTCAAAGGCTAACAGTGCCTCCTCAAATAAAGAAAATCCCCTTGCCATTTCCTGTGCAACCACTTCTAGAGGATGCACACACGTGACAATATATGCCAGACACGTGAACTAACGTGATTGGGCATGCAAAAGCACATTCGAATCTTTGAAAGTTTGCAACTTGAAGGTTCGTATGTGGGGGACTTACTGTATTGTCTGTTTCTCCCTTTACATCCTGTTAGTATTTGCTTACTATAAGTGCCTCAGTGTTGGGTGCATATATATTTATAACTGTTAAATCTTTTTGATGAATCATCTGCTTTATCATTATATAATGACCTTATTTGTCTCTTGTTACCATTTTTGGCTTAAAGTCTATTTAGTCTGATACAAGTTTAGCTACCCTTTCTCTTTTGGTTTCTATCTTGCATGGAATATATTTTTTCATTCCTTCACTTTGAGCCTTCCTGTGTCCTTAAAGCTGAAGTGAACCTCTTGTAGGCAGCATATAGTCAGGTCTTATTTTTTTTAATACATCCAGCCACTCCATGTCTTTTGATTGGAGAGTTCAACCCATTTACATTTAGATTAATTATTGTAAGTAAGGCTTTACTAACGCTACCTTATGAATTGTTTTCTGGCTGTTTTGTAGTTCCCTTGTTCCTTTCTTCCTCTCTCTTGCTGTCTTCTGTTGTAAATTAGTTATTTTCCATAGTGGGTATGCTTTGATTCCCTTCTCTTTTTTTTTTTTTTTTTGGCTGCACCATGTGGTTTGCAGGATCTCAGTTCCCTGACCAGGGATTTAACCCAGGCCATGGCAGTGAAAGCCAAGAATCCTAACCACTAGGCCACCAGGGAACTCGCCCCTCTCTTTATCTTTTGTGAATCTACTGTGGGTTTTTGCTTTGTGGCTATCATGAGGCTTACATAAAGCATCTTATACATACAACAATCTACTTTACATTGATAACAATTTAACTTCGATTACCTACAAAAACTCTACCTTTTACTCCCCCTTTTATATTTTTGATGTCACAATTTACATCTTTTTATTTTGTGTATCCATTAAGAAATTATTGTAGCTATAGCTTTTTAAAAATACTTTTGTCCTTTAACTTTTATACTAAGGTTAAGTAGTTAACCTACCACTATATTACAGTATTAGAGTATTCTGAATGTAACTATATGCCAAATTTAACCAGTGTGGTATATATTTTCATATGTTTCATGATACTAATTATCATCCTTTCATTTCAGCTTGAAGAATTCCTTTCAGCATATCTTGTAAAGTAGGTATAGTGGTGAAGAACACCCTCAGCTTTTGTTTGTTAGGGAAACTGTCTCACCTTCACTTCTGAAGGGCAGTTTTTCTGGGTAAATTATTCTTGATTGGCAGTTTGTTTCTATTAGTACTTTGGATATATCATTTCATTCTCTCCTGGTCTGTAAGGTCTGTGCTGAGAAATTTGCTCTTAGCATTATGGAGGTTTCTTTGTTATGTATTTCTCTATTGAATTCTTCACTTCACTCTGTATTCTTTAGCTCCAAAATTTGTTTGGTTCATTTTTATGTTTTCTATCTTTCTGTTGAACTTCTCATTTTGTTTTTCTGTTGTGTTCCTAATATTGTTAAATTATTTATCTGTGTTCTTTGTAGTTCTCTGAGCATCTTTAGAATAATTATTTTGAACACTTTGTTGGGCAATTCCTGCATCTCCATTTCTTTGTGGATCATTACTGATGGCTTACTGTATTCCTTCAGGAGAGTCGTGATTCCCTGATTCTTCATGATCCCTTGTAGCCTTGCATAGATGTCTCTACATTTAAATAACTAGTCACCTCTTCTGGGCTTCATGGACTGATCTCAGCAAGGAAAGACTTTCACCTGTGGTTTGGGACATGCTGGAATGTGCTGTGACCCTGGTTCTAGTGGAGGAAGGTACGAAGTGTGGGGACATGTGGTGGCACTGGGTCCAGGGGTGCATGGTGTCTCCTTGGCTCATGCTGCTGAGGTCCACGACATCAACAACTGTGTAGTCCTTGGGAGCACTGTGGGGGTCTACAGTGGCTGTAAGGGCTGTTGGGGTCCTCAGTTATGCCCCTAGGTCCAGCAGCTAGTGACCAGGCCAGACAATGATGGTGGCTAGAGCCAGTAGTGTACATACACTGGGCTATGGGGCCTGCTGCAGGTGCCTGTGTGGTAGCTTGGATCAGCTGCAGACACATACACAGTGGTGGGGGCCAGGGTAGGCAGCAAGGGCTGGGCCAGTTGTGGGCTCACAGGCAGCTGTGGGGGGCCCTGGCTGTTGGTGTGCTCTCCTATGACTGCATCGTCTCCCTCTGTGTGTGCACTGCAGGGGAGGCCAGTAATCGGGGTCAGGCCAGGAGTATGCAGGTGCACAGCTGGAGGCCTTAATTGCAGGTAGTGTGGTGCAGTGGTGCAAGACAGTGACAGAAGACGAGGCCTGATCCAAGCCCACAGGCAGTTATGGGGACCTTGGCTGTCAGCATGCTCTTAAGTGGCTGTATTGTCTTCCCCTGGGTGTGCACACTGCAATGGACACTGGTGACAGGTATCAGGCTAGTGGCGTGCAAATGCACACCTGGAGGGGCTATGTCAAGTACACACTAGGAAGTGGATGTCAGCTGTGGGGGTCTAGGCTGGCATCTAGCACTCATGTAGCCACAGAGGCCTGGGCTGGCCACCAGTACAGTTCCTGGGGTCTGGCATGGGTGAAGAAGGCAGGGAAGGATTCAGGTGGCTGGTGTCAGTAAATACAAATACCTGTGGGGCAAAAGCTGGTGAAATCCCCAGGGGGTCTGGCAACTGTGCTGGTGTTAACACGTTTCTTCAGTGGCAAAATCTTCTGGATTTGTCTGCAGAGCAAGTCACAAGTCACTACAAACCATGATTGTTATTGGTAACTCCTGCTTTTCTTCCTTGTTTCTGTCTCTCTGTGTGTCAGCTTTGCCAGTCTCTGGGTGGGGTGAAACTGTAATGGGACCTTCATATGGTGCCCCAAAGGTTGGGGAAGCTGGTTGCTCACTCCATCCACTCTTCGTTTCCTGGCTAGGGGAGCTCTTTCTAGCTGGGAAGTTCTCTCTTGACCCTGAGCAGTGCTGGCTTGAGGAATGGGATAATGCAGGCAAAATGAAGCTTTCTTCCTTCTCTTCTCATGAGGTTATTCTCAGATTTTTGTTCCACTGTGTTGCTGAAGATTCTTAAGTGGACTCGAGAGCTCTCCAGAGTTGTTCTTATTCATGGAGAGCTGTCTAATTGCTGATCTTTACTGGGGGATGGAGGGCAGGGTTTTCTCCATCACTGTTTTGGTAATATCACTCCTGCCTCCACTTAAGGGACTTTGTGACAAAGGCTCTCCATATGTGTATGCTTTTTCCTAGGGAAATAATTCATATTGTTCATCAGATTTTCAAAGAGGCTAGGGAAAAGGTTAAGAATAATTGCACCATATGACATATATAAAATATTTGTTACATGAATGCTTGCATTGGACTGTATTTCTTCTTGAAAGATTTCTTTTAATATGTACCATTTCTTCTTGAACAATATCTCCTTTAGAAACTCCTCAACTAACAAAGGTAAATGAGTAAACATTTTTTAAAAATTCTTTCCTCTCCCAGAGCTCCCTGCTCCCCTTTTCTGGAATCTTTCATATTTGAGAGGCAAAGTACTCCTGAACGTCAGAGAAGCTACACAGACAAGTTGTGGCCCGAACACTTGGGAGCCATTTGTTCCTCCAAATATAAAGTTCTGGCTGTGGTGCAGCCAGAAACAACACAGCCGTCCATGTCTTCAATTAGCACAGGGCCCGGCTCTCATGGGGACACTGCATCCCATTCTGCCTGGCTCTGTTCCTCAGGCTGCAACGCTGTTTCTTGGGCTGAGGAAGGCACTGGTGAGAGGTGGGGGAGGAGATAGCATAGCCTGAAAACTTGCAGTTGTGATCACCTAACTTTGAATTGATCTAGAATGAAGCCTTTTTTCCCTCCTAAGCTGCAAGTATTTGAAGTGCTCAGTGGCGTCTTTGGGGTGGGAAATTAGCATAACTTCCTTCTCTCACAGTCAGGTCTTCCACCCTCCCAGTGGGGTTTCTCTTTGAAATAAGAGTCATGTGTGTGGAAAGGATTCAGGAGCAAGGCTTGGAGGACCAAGAAGAAAAGCAACCGGCCTATTTCCCATCCAAAGAGTAACCAGATACAGCTGTAACTTTAGACTGAGGTGCTTGGGAAAATGATTTTTATTATTTATTATTTTTTAAGAAGCAAGTGTATATTGCTGAGGAAAGGGCCTAAAATGTGGCTGAGGAAATCTAGCCTTGATATAGTCCAATATACTATGTAAAATTTAACAAGCTAGTTGATTTTTTTTCTTAAGGAAAAAACTCTTAAAATTAATTCTTTTAAAAAGACAAAATGGGGCTTCCCTGGCGCAGGGTTGAGAGTCCGCCTAACGATGCAGGGGACACAGGTTCGTGCCCTGGTCCGGGAAGATCCCACGTGCCGCGGAGCGGCTGGGCCCATGAGCCATGGCCGCTGAGCCTGCGCGTCCGGAGCCTGTGCTCTGCAACGGGAGAGGCCACAACAGTGAGAGGCCCGCGTACCGGCAAAAAAAAAAAAAGACAAAATGATTACATATCAATTTAGAAATACAAACCAGAGATTCTCAAACACCCAGAGGATACGACAGACTTACAGCCCATTCTTATTTCCTTCCATATTAGCTACATTCAAGTTTGAGCAGTTATTGAAGGAAGTTAAAATTCTCTTGTGTTTTGACTACCTGTGGGAGCTATAATAAGATCTCAGCTGAAGCAGGAAACATACAATAAATCCTCCTTTGATGGCTGAATTGAACATAGTTTATGGTATTTGCAATAGTCATGTAACTTTGTGGGGGAAACAAGTAAATTACATTGTAAGTTATGTATTGCTAAATAGCCTCTGCTGAATAATAACCTGTTTTGTATATTTGCCACCTCTTTGTAATAGTAGCTTGTGTCTGCACTGTAGCTAGCACGTAATCAGCTGTGATATTGAAATGAAGAGAAAAGAGGCATTTGACACTAGGTTCGTGAAAGGTTATATGTAATGGCATTTCCCATGAGCAAATTAGACCAAGGACCTCCCTGGTGGCACAATGGTTAAGAATCTGCCTGCCAGTGCAGGGGACACAGGTTCGAGCCCTGGTCCGGGAAGATCGCACATGCCACAGAGCACCTAAGCCTGCGAGCCACAACTACTGAAGCCCCAGTGCCTAGAGCGCGTGCTCCGCAACAAGAGAAGCCACTGCAATGAGAAGCCTGCACACTGCAACGAAGAGTAGCCCCCGCTTGCCACAGCTAGAGAAAGCCCACACGCAGCAACGAAGACCCAACGCAGCCAAAAATTAATTAATTTTAAAAATTAGACCAAAAAAGATACACTACATTTTATTAGTTTGGAAAGAAAAAGGGTGACTTAAAAACTAGGAATTATGTCAAGCACATGGTTTATTGGCTCAATATATTTTTTCAAGGAGGCATTATTTATGAACCTGAATGATACCCACGCCCTTTCTTTTAGCCCATTGAAGAGAAGTTCAACAGTTATTCTTTAATTACTGTCACCAGAAAACTAACCTTTAAAAAAGAAAGAAAAGGAGAAACAATTGTATTTTTTTGAGTCCAGTTCATTTGGAAAGCCTATGTTGGAGTCACCATATATGTGGATTTGAACCAAACTTTTTGTTCAGGTAAGTCTATGCACCTCAGATCCAAATTTGGTGGTGTTCCAGGATACCTGCAGCACCACTCCCATCTGACTTTGCATCTCCAACCTATAACCTCAGCAAGAATGGATGTAATTAAGATGAGACTTGTAAGGTGCATCCCTTACCTCGACACTGTGCAAGATTCCAGTTTAACTCCTTTGAATTCTTGAGGTGTCTGGGCTCCGTGTATCTCGAATGTAAGGTTTCACAGTGGTAGTAGTAATCAGTCTCGCTGCAACCAGACTGTTTTTCTGAAGGAAAAGAGACATTTCTCCATACAAATAGAAGACTAATTCTGTCATAGGATGCATTCATCTGAAAAGGGATTGAAGGGCAAGTGGAAATTCAGAATTTCAGTATCAAACGCGTTGAAACCCAGATTCAACCTTTTAACAATCTGCATCTGTTTTCACTCATGATCCTTGTTCTGAATATTGTGATTGTGGCTACAATTCTAGCAAGGCATGTTTGTGAGTCAGAGAACAGACTACAAAGTCCAGAAACTGCAGGACTGTTAACTAAAGGGTTCAGACTTAAGTGAAATGCATTTCTCCTGAGTGTCGAAGAAGTGCTACCTCATGGCTACATACATTAGGAATAAATTAAGGAGGGCCCCATAAAAGAGGGGGGAAAACCTACAAACCACATTCAAGAAAATTAAAAACAAAAAAGAATCTCCTTCCATGAGACCTTTACACTGAACCTTTTAGGATATATTCATTTCTACTCTATGTGCTATTTTCTGGAGTATACCATAGCTTAAATAATAATGCAAAAATGGATTCACTAATGATTCCTATATTTTACGTGTACAACACCTAGGCCTCTGTCATCATCGGGTTGAATCCCAATCTTCTATAGCTGAAAAATAACATTTCCATATTTATTTCTTTAACGCCTTCATCTTAAGAGCTGGCGTTCTACAGAGAGGATATTATACTAGGACTGCTCGACTCTAAGGTGGTATTTCCTTGTGGAGGTAACCACATTTCCTCCTTTGTTATTAAACTGGGGAGGCAGTCTTCGATGGATAAAACAAGAAGGAATTGGATGCTAAAACAAACAATTTTCCCTGTACTCCCCAGCCATCAGTACTTAGGTTGACAGGTTAGCTACCATTTTGCTTGCCGTGTAAAGGTACAGTGTGGAATTAGGTTCATCTTCACTTCAAAAATCTGAAGATGTTTCCCAGATGAATTTAGAGTACATTAAGCAACCATTAAATGCCCTTTTATCATGTTTCAGATTATGGGAGACTCACTGCCCTCAAATTTGTGTGAAAAGTCAGCAGCCTCAGGAGGTCCTAGGAGTTCAAAAGCTGTAAGTGTAAGTGTTCTCAACCCAAGGCCTGGGATGGCAGCTGTGACTTGGTTCCCATGTCACCAGGCCCTACAGCACAGATCAGCTCTGCCTGCCACAAAGCCTAAAGGGCATGAGACTACATTGATAGATTTGGGCTCGGAAAGTGTAAATACATAAAAATATGCATTTTTTTTCTCTTGAGTATGATATAGTCTTTTTTTTTAGATGTTGGGGGTAGGAGTTTATTAATTTATTTTTGCTGTGTTGGGTCTTCGTTTCTGTGCAAGGGCTTTCTCTAGCTGTGGCAAGCGGGGGCCACTCTTCATCGCGGTGCGCAGGCCCTCTCACTATCGCGGCCTCTCTTTTTGCGGAGCACAGGCTCCAGACGCGCAGGCTTAATAGTTGTGGCTCACAGGCCTAGTTGCTCCGCGGCATGCGGGATCCTCCCAGACCAGGGCTCGAACCCGTGTCCCCTGCATTAGCGGGCAGATTCTCAACCACTGTGCCACCAGGGAAGCCCTGATATAGTCTTTTAATTGGTTAATATATGATTTTTTCTTCTAGTGTCATCCACTTAAATAATTTTTCCATGTTATAAAGTAATACTTGTTTATTGAAGGAAACATATATTTACTGAAGAAAATACATGTTTATTCAGGAAAAATACAGACAAGGAAAAAACACAAATGTTAAATCACCCCAAATCCCATCTTTGTTAACATTTTATTTAGATACAGGTACAAAGATATCTATAGAGATTGAGATTAACATACATACACTATTGATACTATGTATAAAAGAGAAAACTAATGAGTTATAAAGGTATATACTTTGAACCTCATGGTAATAAATACCAGTTCTTGTAAATCTTGAAAAAAGAAATCATTCTTTGAAAAACAATCAAAACAAAAAAAGATGTATATCTAGATATATCTATAAATATAGATATGTATACGTACATACATATATATATATATTCTAGAGCTATATGCATTTCTATATTTATATTTATATCTACATCTACCCCGTACATCTATCTATTGATCTACTTATCTATTTCAGCATCTATATCTATATACACTTACTTGAGATCATTCAGTACCCACTGTTTGATAACTTTTTAAAACTTAACATATATCATATGCATTTTCCATGTCATTTTCTTCTACTACAGTATAGTCTACTAAATCATTTTTAATGTTTTAATGCATCGTATTCCATGTGCCATACTTTTACCAGTCCCCTATTTTTTATTAAGATACATTCGCAGAAGTAGAATTATGAGCCAAAATTGTAAGGCTTCTGCTATTCAACAACACTGTCTTCCAGATGGTCTGTTCCTGTTTCTACTTCCACCTGCAGGGTTTGAGAGGGCCTGCTTCCCTGCCTCATTACCAAACATTACTTTAAACTCTTATAGGGTATTCTTTATCTGAACAGCTCAAAGTTTCACGCAGACATCCACTTAACAATTTATTCTCTCCTAGGCACGGGAGTGAAAAGGGTTGTTATACTCGGTTTAGTGAAAAACATTCAATATTTGGCTGAAGTAGGAAACTAAGATTAGGTCAAGCAAAGACCAAGAACAGACTCCTGGTCAGCAGAGTTCCCAGTTATATTTCTTTTTTTTAGCTATATTGCCAGAATTTCATTTAACTATATATTCAAAGAACTGTTATTTTAGTTGAGTGGCATGGTTCGTTTTTTAATAGTAATACATTTTTTTCAGTTCAGAGTTTCAAAATGAGTTCTAATATGTGAGAGTTTAATTCAGGGCAACTTCAGGACAAAATAGGTTTTAAAGAGATCTGTAAAAGGGAGATCAGCTCTGCTTTGTGACCACCTAGAGGGACGGGATAGGGAGGGTGGGAGGGAGGAGCAGGAGGGAGGGATATGGGGACATATGTACACATATAGCTGATTCACTTTCTTATACAGCAGCAACTAACACAACATTATAAAGCAATTATACTCCAATAAAAATGTAAAAAAAAAATAATAAAATGTGTTTAGAGTTCCTAAAGAACAAAAGAGACTTGTAAAAAGAAACTAAAATAAATTCCTGGATTTCAAAATATCCTTTAAATAGAATTGGTGAGTAAAGTATAAATTTAAAAAATAGATTAAATTTTCTGACAACACTCATTGACTTAAGAAAATTATACTGGTTGGAAAATACATTTTGCTAAACACAAAATATTTGAAAAAGAAGTTTTTGCGAAGTCTACAATATGTCAGAATTTATTCAACCCTAGTTTTTGTTGCATTTTCAAATATTAACCTATGGTATTTAAGAGCATCTTCACAAACTAAGAGGAACTAGCTCTAAGGGGCTGCTATATAAAACGTGTAATACCAATGCTGCATACTTAAGGATAGATGTACTCTAAGAGTTACTGTAAAATGGGATAATCTGCATTGGATTCATGTAGCATATCAACGAAAACACATGAAAATGCAATTTGGGAAGAAAGTACTTAATGATAGAGGTAGGCACGGTCTGGGTAGAGGTAGGTGTCCCAAGACTCTACTGCCCCTGTGTAGCATCTGCCATTTTCACATATGCACCTACCTCTTCACTTTGTCTTCTTTCACACTCATCTCTGACTTCCATCTTTTATTTCCCCTTTTCTATATATTTCAATCTTTTCTTGCTCTTTTATCTTCTCCTTTTATTTTAGGTTATCAAGGTTTCCATAGCCTTGTCCAGTGAAGGAAAAAGAGGGAATCTGCTTCTAATTGTGATTCTTTATATTGACTCCCTTTATCTCCAATGGAACATCCCTGCGTGTTTCTCTAATATAAAACAGGTAAACATATAATGGAATGGAACCTTAGTACCATTTAGCCTGCGGCATCATCCTTCAGCTGTAGGTGGTAAAAAGAGAATACTGTCCTGGAATTGGTGATATTAAATGGACTGGGTCAGGGGTCTGAAAGCCCTGGGTTCAAATCCAAATCTACTACTCACCAGCTCTTTGCTATTGGACTGACCTAAAAACTCACAGTGTCTTAGGATTAAATGAGATAACGTAGCTCCAGCATTTAGCACAAGCTTGGCCTACAGAAAAACATTTTTTAGGAGGTGAGATAAACAATCATTTGGGACTCTCATTAAGTATGTTGGCTCCACTAGGTGTTACTGGGGGTTACTTTGCCCTCTTAAGTGTTGAATACCATTCCACTAACTGCAGAAAATCCGGTGTTTTCCCAACAAATAACTATGAATTCCTGAGGAGTTTATGGTCATGGTCACCTATGACTACCGTCTCCTGCTTCTGCCAAATTATTTGTTAAGGGACTGTCTCACCATGCCATGAATGTGTCCATGTTTTGTGCCACTTTGACCCTGACATGTCACCCAGTGATTTTATTTTGCATACATACACAAAAAGTACTCACAAAAGATTTATTTGTATGTAGAAAACTTGATGAAGTTTCAGGTAGAGGATTTATTTTACAGACATGTTAACTTACAAATTAAATATTGGTTATTCTGGGCTTCCCTGGTGGCGCAGTGGTTGAGAGTCCGCCTGCCGATGCAAGGGACGCGGGTTCGTGCCCCGGTCCGGGAAGATCCCACATGCCGTGGAGCGGCTGGGCCCGTGAGCACAGCAGTGAGAGGCCCGCGTACCACAAAAAAAAAAAAAAAAAAAAAAAAAAAAATATTGGTTATTCTTGATTTTGAAAGTACCTTGGCCATTTTTTAAAAGTGGGCTCTAGTTTCTATAAAATGATGATAAATAGCAATACCTAAGTCATAGGATTGTTGTGAGGGTTGAATAATGTAAACCATGGAAAACACTTAGAACAATGCCTGGCATGAAGTGGTTAGCCATTCCTTCTACTCTTACTATCATTATCGCTCTTATTGTTATCTGCCCTGCCGCTCTGTGGCCTGGCGCTCCTCTCCCTTCTTTATCTCTTCTCTTTCTTCTGCCACCCACATTTCTGTTTGTTGTCTTGGCAGCTGCTGACCTTTAGCTCTGGCATTCATTTATGAAAACATTTCCTAAACTGAGATAGTTTCCTTTCTAAGGAGAATTCTGCTGCTAGCTGTTAAGATAAAACGTGTTGGCAGCTTTTTCCCCTACTGCTTATATATTTTAAGCATATAAATTTATTTAGGAAGGTAGGTTCCAGATGTATCTTATACTGAGATCAGATTAATCCCTGTTTCTTTAAACAATTTATACCTACTAACTACCCGGTTTATTTATTGACCCAATAGTGTTTCTCATCTTTGTACAAGGGTGTATAGTCTTTGATGGCAAGATTGTGTCTGACACATTTTGATTTGACCCAGAGACTTCCATGTAGTGGATGTAATAATTAATAACTGATCGACTCCTTTCTCCACCATCGTGGTATGTGCGGTTGACTCCTTTCCTTGTCATGTCTTCTACAAGACCTTCAGGATCAGGTGATTTCTGGCTAAGAAACAAAAGCAGAGTCATTTCATTCCCCAAAGACTTCAAATGAAAATTCACAATACAGTCAGGTACAGCTCCAAGAGGAGACACTGGCGAGGAACCAGGCTGTGTCTATAAGGAATCGCACATCCGAGGCTCACATTTATACTGTATAAAGGTCACTAGCATTTTACCCTATCAAGCTGAAAAATTGCCACTACCGGTCCAGTTGGACATATTTTATTGGGAAAATTTTTTTTCTTTATGCTTCTGCACTAATAGGTTGGTTCAGCTATAAATATGTGAGACCTTTTGTTTAAAAAGCAATAGCTGATTGAATAGATGGAACAATATTGAGTATATTCAATTCCAAGGAAGAAAAGTTTTTTTTTAATTTATTTTTTATTTATTTTTGGCTGCATTGGGTCTCCGTTGTGGTGCGTGGACTTCTCATTGCGGTGGCTTCTCTTGTGGTGCGTGGGCTTCAGTAGTTGTGGCACACGAGCTCAGTAGTTGTGGCTCGCAGGCTCAGTGGTTTTGACCCACGGGCCCAGTTGCTCCATGGCACGTGGGATCCTCCCAGACCAGGGCACGAACCCGTGACCCCTGCATCGGCAGGCGGACTCTCAACCACTGTGCCACCAGGGAAGCCCTGGCAGGAGGATTCTTAACCACTGCACCACCAGAGAAGCTCAAGAAAAGTATTTTTTAAAAGAGCCAGCAATTTTTTTTCTTTTTTTTTTTTTTCTTTTTTTTTGCTGCGTTGGGTCTTTGTTGCTGCACACGGGCTTTCTCTAGTTGTGGCGAGCGGGGGCTACTCTTCTTTGCAGTGTGCAGGTTTCTTATTGCTGTGGCTTCTCTTGCTGTGGAGCATGGACTGTAGGTGCTTGGGCTTCAGTAGTTGTGGCATGCAGGCTCAGTAGTTGTGGCTCGCGGGCTCTAGAGCGTAGGCTCTGTAGTTACGCATGGGCTTCGTTGCTCCGCAGCACTTGCGATCTTCCCAGACCAGGGCTCGAACCCGTGTTCCGTGCGGATTCTTAACAACTGTGCCACCAGGGAAGCCCCCAGCAATTTTTTTTAAGGTAGCTTGGAGAGTTTTAATTGAATCCTTCTCTCACATAAGGAGCAGAAGAGGTGAAGATGATTATGCAGAGAGACCACCAGTCTGCCCCAGCTGAGCCCACCCGCAGAGGGCATTCTGTGAATGCCTCACTGCGGCTCAGCTCCCAGCAGTATAGGTGCTAAAGAGACCTGTCTGAGAACAAGTGGTCTACAAGGTTTGCAGTGTGTGTGCACATGTCTGGTTGTGTGAGTCTGTGTGGATGGGTGTATCTGTATGCGATGTGCAGCAGCAGGCAGCCAGAGGGGTGTTGAGGAGGCGGGGTGGGGGTGCTGCTCTTTTCATCCTTGTGTCCAGCTGAGCCATTTTTGGACAGCTTTGGATGCCTTTGGCATTTTAAAAATCTTGTAAGTACCCTACCAACCTCGGGCCTAACACAGTTTAGGACATTTTATATGAAAGAGGACATTTACATAATTCTTAGAACTCAAAGATTAATCTTTATCTTCTGCAAAACCCAGGGATTTGACACCTATTCTGCTTTTCCTGATGTTGCCCGAGATATTGCTGTATTTCACCTTCCTTGAAAGGACGGAGGAAAATGAATGATATTTATTAACTTAATAAACTGTAATCTCTTAGTGTTTATTGAAGACCAACATCTCTAGGATGCAAGGGCAGCCCCACTCCCTGCCACCTACACCCTACCTGGGCAGAGCTCATCAGCTCAGTTATTTACACTAGAGCTGAAAAAGTCTGTTCCATTTAGAACTGGCTGGAAAAAAAGTAGAATGAGGGGCGAGTTATTAGTGTGGTGTTTAGTAAGGTAGAGTAAAAAACAGCACTGATGAGGAGGAAAGTCAAGGAGAGAACATGGAAAGAAGGGAAGAAGGGAGGAAAGGAGACAAGGAGGAAAACAAGGAAGAAGGAAGGGAAAGAGGTATGTTGTGGAGGGATTCTAGGGCCTGCTATGAATTTACTCAGTTTTCACTGTGGAGAGAGTAGGTCTGGGAGTGGAAGGGGATCAGATATCTGCTTACTTTCTTTTTTTTTTTTTTTGGTTGAGGTATAATTGACATATAACATTATACTAGTTTCAGGTGTACAACATAATAATTTGATATTTGTATATATTACAAAATGGTCACCACAATGTCTAGTTAACATCTGTCACCATAGTCAAGATTTTTTTTCTTGTGATGAGAACTTTGTTTTATCAGCTTTCAAATATGCAACACAGTATCATTAACTACAGTACCATGCGGTACACTACAGCCCCATGATTTACTCATTTTGTAACTGAAAGTTTGTGCCTTTTGCCAGACACTTTCTAATTATGGCATTGCTTCACTGGATTCCGAGGGCCACGGAGCCAGCTGTCATGTCTGATCTTTTCATCACTGTAAACTCAGGACCTAGAACAGTGCCTAGAATTGAGCAGATACTTCATAAATATTTGTCAAATGAACAAACTCATTATTTTCCTAAAGACAGATCACTTTCTCTTTGTTTCCCATATTTAAAATAAACAGTTATTTTCATCCAGCATGCTAACTTGTGACTAAAAGGTCCACAGCAAGGGCTGAGCTGACCTAACTTTTCAGGAATCCCAAACCAGGGAGGGTAGCTGGGACCAGCCTGGGCTCCACCTAAAGGGGACACAGATCACAGACCCATTTACCCTTTCCGGTCCAGGAGAAAGAAACAGCAGAAATTCTTAGAGTGAGAATTTCCAATTTAGTTGTGCAAATCCCTCCACACACCCTTTGTAGAAATCATGAAGGTGGCCTCCTTAGCCACAAAGGGTACCATTGGGTGAGCTGACTCATCCAAAGCCAGAAATCGCCTCATTGACAAGCATTGGAACTGTTATTACATGGAAAAAACCTGTTGTTAGTTCCCTAAGCTTCTACAGAGATAATAAGCTCTTACACAGATAAGGATGAGCAATTATTAATTACCTATTTCTTGTGATGAGAAAATACAAGTAATGAGTTCAGAATGGGGAAGGTGGGGGAAATGTCCAGGTTATATGTAGGAAGAGCAGGTACCATTAAAAGAGAGATGCTTGGATAGGTAATGTGCCCACCTAACAAAGGGGTGGGGAATTTTTAGGATGGGGAGAGATGCTTTCACAGATAATACTAATACTAATACTACTAATAATAGTAACAACAGCTAACACTGATCAGGCCAGGCACTGTTCTAATTGTTTACACATATTATCTCATTTAATCCTCACAGCAACCTCATGAGGTCCAGTACTGTTATCATTCCACTTGACAGAGGTGGAACTGAGGCTGAGAAGGGTTGAGACACTTGCTCAAGATTACACAGAGAGTTGGTGGCCTCCTCTAATGATGGATGGGGGGAATAGCCAATTTGGTAATCTCCAACCCCAGAAAAATTAAAATGAAGGGCTAAAATCTTAGGGGCTTCCGCTTCTATTCCAGAAGTAAGTTGGCAAGCATAAACCTGGGAGCACGACTCTTAGCAGTTGCCAACTTTGTAACTTCTGATGTTGGCTGTCTTTGTCATTCCTCTCATTCCCTGTCAAAATTCATTTTACAATTTTAAGTGAAATGAACTGGAGTGCTTATACCTGGGAGCAGTAAGGAAAATTGAGCATGGGACCAAGAGACAGGTCAGGGATGGTGGCTGGGTCCCTGGAGTCTGTTGGAAAAAGGAAACCACAGGCACAGGCACGTAAAGAGTCCTTGGAGATGAGCAGATAATTCCAGGATATGCAGACTATGTAAATCTTGGAAGCCGACTCAGACATCATTGAGAGAGGTTGTGGAATATTCTTTTCTGAAGATGTTTAGATTTGGGGCTTGTTTTCTAGATCTGTTTTTATATTATCACTAAAAAGGAGACATGGTCTCCTGTGTCCTGGCCACAGCATCTGAAATGTTCTCTGTCCCCCACCCATGCCAACAAATCAGACCTAGGAGGCTGCTTCCCCTAGACTCACTTCTGAAGCATTGTTAAGAGTGCTTGAAGTGCTTGAAGAACTGTGGAAACAAATAATTTTTTTATTAAAACTTTTATTTGAAAAATGATGGGAATACAACATAAACACCACTTATCCCATCTTTTTTATCATCATGGCATAAAGTAAGTGGCTAAATTCCTCCTCCCTCTGCTTACACACACATTTAATTCTGCTCTCCAGGGGAAAGTATACCTTGCTTATCCTTTCCAACTTGTTTCTTCAGAGACATGGATGTTTTTTGTAGACATTATCTTATTTTACCCTAAAACTGCCTTTTGATGTCGAATGAAAAGGAACTATTATGCCCATTTTACAGATCAGGATACCGAGGGTCAGAGAAGTTCAGTGACTTACACAAGGTCAAAATATTAGTGGGAGATGGAACTAGGACTCAAACCAATTGTGCCTTGCTAGTCTTCATATTAGGTGAGGTTGTCATAATGAATAACTTCTCAGTGTTGCTGTTCCTTCCTATAACCATCAGTAAAGACTATTCTTCACAGTCACTCATTCATTAATTCATGCAACAATTTTTTTTTTTTTTTTTTTTTTTTTGCGGTACGCGGGCCTCTCACTGTTGCGGCCTCTCCCGTTGCGGAGCACAGGCTCCGGATGCACAGGCCCAGTGGCCATGGCACACGGGCCCAGCCGCTCCGCGGCATGTGGGATCCTCCCAGACCGGGGCACGAACCCGTGTCCCCTGCATCGGCAGGCGGACTCTCAACCACTGCGCCACCAGGGAAGCCCCAAACTGTTCTTTTTGATGCAGTCATTCACAGGGCTGAGATTGCCCATATGCTCACCCTGAAAGTTAATGGCCTACAGAAAAACCTAGTGCTAACCTGATTTAGTTTTATAATTTTATTCCAATAACAAGGGATGTTTTCCACTGAGTGGGAAAGATGCATAAGGCATTTATTTGGTGGGATAGGTGGTTTCAAGACTTTTCTAGTCAGAGCAATTTTGTTCCATGATTAACAACATCAGATTTTCTTCTGAAAGCCTTCTTTTGGAAAGACCACATTGAACTTCAGAATGTATTTTAAGTGCTGTATTTGCTCTAATAAAAAAAGATAAACACTGTGACCATTTCATAAATTTCAATGTTCACTTCATGTCTTTGCCACCCAACAAAGACAAAAGGGAATAAATGAGCTCCAGAACTTTTGGCATAGTTCATCTAAAATGTTTTTTGTTTGCTTTCTTAAAACTCAGGGCCATAACTCCTATATTGTCCATTTAGGAGTGGGTAAATGCAGCGACCCTGACTTTGGCAAAAGCTCATTCTTTTCTTTTTTTTAAATTGAAATTTCTGGAACATTTTCAAAACGTTACAGTAAGGAAACTTTAAATGGTAGCAATAAGGTTTTGTTTAAGCTTGGCCATTTGACAGTTTCTGTTTGTCTGAAACAGACTGCCTAACATGCATCTACCATCAAATACACAAAGTAAGTTAAATTTGTAGTTCAATACACCGTCTTGAAACCAAATGGCAGTCTAGGAGAATTTTCAAGTCAATGTAACATTTTATGGGTTTCTAGAAAATGTTTAATGTAAATGAGTTATTATAGAGGCTTCAATTTTAGATTGGCATATTAATCAAACTGTAATGGAAAGTCTAACTAAAGTTTTTCTAATTAGTTTACTTTAAATCAAATAGATTTAAAATATGTTGCTGGTTTGAAGAGCTGTATAAATTACACATTAAAAATTCTATTATTTAAAATAGAATAGAATGCCTTTCCAAAGAGTTGTATTTTGTTCATGTTTAATCCAATTTCAAGGCCTCCTGTCTTGCTGCAGAGATCAAGGCTCTGGGCAGCTCTTAGCTATAGTTGATGGCATTATTCACTGTCTTGTCTTTTCTAGAGGCCACAGTAATGAGACACTGAATCTAATTCTAACCTTATGGTGCTTCACTTGTCAAATCAGAGCCATCTCATCAGAGCTGGAAAGAGGGAAAGAGATGGTATTGATAAATGGCTGATGAAATTGGCCGGGAAGTTTCCTACCCTCTATCTGCTAGTGCAACTGATTCCCAACCCTGGATGGTTTCTCTGCGTGTCTCAATGACCTGTTTTTTTCCCCTTCCTCCTTCTCCCCTAAATTATCATTATCATTGAAACAATTAACATATACTTTGGAGATAATGGAACAATTTAAGCTATATAAATTTAATTGAGAGCTGGTTTATCATTGAAAAATAGGTTCAAAAAGCCCTAACACCACCACCAAACAACCAGATAAGTCAAAATTCAGTTATATTCAACCTGGCTCTTTGTTCTTAATTAGTCAAATTTCTTTATTAATATGTAAGTTCAATCTAAGGGCTTAAGGAGTAGACATAAGATTGATCTATAAATAAATAGAGAACATAAGAATTAAGTATACAAATATAAGTATGTGTATGTACAATGAGAGAAAGAAAGGGAAGGGGAGGGAGAGAAGAGAGAAGAATCTTGGGTTTGGTGAGAAAGTGGGGTTTGAAGGTTGCAAGGTGGAGGAGTTATGTATCCGCTGGAATATTTGCAAATGTAAACAATTTCAGACCATGTCTGGTCTCAGGTACAGCGATCCATTTTGAGGTTTTTAGTTTCATTTTCATCTCTGCTTCTCTTGTGTTTTCCCCTTCATTAGTTTGAAAGTTATATGCCCTATTGCTATTTTTGTAGTGGTTACCTGAGATGCTTTAAAGGATACATTTAACCTAACACAGTCTAATATTAATAATTAGACAATCAAAGTATCCTTCCAAATGATAAAAGATTTTGGAATATCTTAGCACTACTTACCACTCCCTTTGGAATTACATGCTATTGTTATCTAGTAAGTAAGTATCTATGGGTGGACATTCTTTAAAAAAAAAAAAAGAAATTGAGGGAGATTAGTTAAGGATTCAACAGATGTGCATTTTTTATAAACTAATTAATAGTGAAACTGTATAGGAACTGTTACCTCTCAGGCATAAATATTTTGTAACCATTATGTCTTGAGTTGAGTCTTAGTTCACGGACCCATGTGAATATGCTTGGAATTCATTACTTTTATCAGTGGGGAGTTGCAAATAAAAGGAGCAGGGGAGTCTTGGTGACAGTAAATGATAAACTTGGTGGGATATATGTTGAATTACAAGCAGATTTACACAGAAGCTCAGCAGTTTTCATGGATCTTACCCCAGAATCTTATAATATTTTATGGCTTTAGCCACAGTACAGATCAGATTCCCGAACACTACTCTTATCGTAAAAAGATGTAACACAGTTTTGGCCTTATAAAAACATACAGTATGTCAAAAGCACCTTTAGTCCTGGGTATTCTCAAAGGGGCAGGGAAAGGGTTATTCAGCACAACATCTGTTCCATCTTATATTTCTGTAACACTTAATCTCCAGGGCATTTTTGTTTATAGATAGGCAAAGAACAGGCAATATGAGAGGAAAATTGGTTGGGGGTCGTGGCACACATGAGAAAAATTAAAATGGTGAGAGTTGAAGTCCTGGTAAATATTACTTTATACTTATCATCTGCGACCTATTTGTTCTTTGTAATTGTTTTTATAAAAATAAACAATATTTTTAATAAGAGTAGTACTTTGGCATCAAATCATCTTTTTGAAATTGTATCCTTTGTGGTGATGTAGTGCTGAGGCACTGCACAGAGGTCTCATTACTATCCCTATTATAAGGGAACTAGACCCCAGGGACATAGTCATCCCCGAGGCCAATGGGATGAAATTAGACTCCTGGAAAACCTTGAAGGGTTTAGTAAACAAAGACCTTTCTTACCAATCCAAATTAGGATTCCAGTTAGAAAAAGAGTTATAGCAGACCAACTGATGGATACGATTACTAATAAAGTTGATTGGAGAAAGTGGCTTTAGATATATGGCTAACAGGACTTGCTAACTTTTGACCCCAGGACTGAGAATTAAGTACCGAGTCATAGGAGTGCTGGGCCATCGTAGGTCTTCCTTGCAGTGGCTGCACTACCTCTAGAAGTGACCACAGTGGGCACCAAAGAGGGCTTGAAGATCTCCAAGAGATCTCCAAAAGAGAGGGAAAAGCCTCTCAAGTTCACAGGCCGGAAAAGTGGCTCTAGTTCACAGGCCGGAAAAGTGGCTCTTCCAGTCAGATTCCTCCCATGTATTTAGTCCTGGGGAGGAGTGGACATCTCCTCCTCCCTGTGGAATTATCTTCTCGTTTCCCCACTAGCATTAAGTTCATCCCTAGCATCCTTCCAACCTGTTTTTGCTGCACCTCTTTTCGTTTCCTTTGTTCTCTCCTTTGTTCTCCTTCCCTGCCTGGGGTGGGGGAGGGGGACTTCCTGGGCAGCCATCAAACTTTTTTTGTCCTAATAATTTATTTCAGTCATATATCATGGCCTTAGGGATATATACTATTTATACCTATTTAGAAATGCAACAATGGAAACATATACTTTGTATATTTTGAGATCTATATATGAAATGATGCAAATATTAATTCTCTATAGTCAGGGAAGAAAATGTAAATTTTTACTGAGGTTGAAAACATGGAATGTGTGAATACCTTACATTTGTTAAAATATAGAATAAGTTCATTCATAGGAGAACCTACAAATTTGTGTTTCCCTGGAGGCAGCAATAGCTAGATAGAAACAATGGACTGGCTGTCTATTTGGATACTTTTTTCTTTTCTAAATGTGATTGAATTCTTTTCTAGTAAAGTAGTTTCTTGATTGCCTTAGTCAAAGTCTTACTATGAATCAAGTGTTACAACTTTATGGTTTTCTATTTGGTTGTTCTTAAATACTTTAGGGAAAATCTTAGCGTGTTGTTGGCTTGACCACATTCTTCAGAGAAAAGTGAGCTCTGAAACAAAATGCATAGCAGATGTAAAGCACTGCAAAGTTCCCCAACTAACCTTCACCATAAATGATATTTTTAACACTAGGCAGCACCCACTGAGTGGCTGATGTGGTGCAGTGTGACAGGGTTCCTTGAGGGCTGCACCACTCTGGCTATTGTGGTCTTACAGATACTTCTAGTTAAAATTTTTTTATGCCTAGAAAAGGAAATGCAATCTTCTGCAAAAAGCATGTCCATGGGTGATGTGGGGAAGAAGCAAAAATAAAAGGAAAATATGGACCTATAATTTGGTGAAATGAAACATGTCACCTGCATGTAAAAGAATCATTTCAGATGTACACACTTAGGCTCTTATTATATGATAAGTGACTAAATAAATATATACTGAGCTGAAAATATGTTAGGGAAATGTAAGCGGTTTTTCAAGAGCAGTTTAGAGGTACTATCAAAAATGCCAACTTAACCATTTTCCACCTGCCAATTCTTTCAAAGCCTCCCCTCCCAGGGCCTCCTCCTTCCACTTTAAGTTTGGGGCCTATCTGAAGAAAACAGTGATGTTTGTGACCGTGCTTGTAGGGTGGTATCATCTAAACCCTTGGAAGAAAAAGGTGTTCTCTCTTTCTACACTAATTTAGTTTTTAAGGGACCAATTTCAGGAATTTATGAACCTCAGTGGAGAACATCCTTCAGATTTAGTGTAAATCTTCTTTGCTGTTGTAACTTAGTTGTACTTAATGTTGTAACTTAGTCTTTTCTCAGTTAAGATATAGGACCAACCATTATACAGTTCTTTCCATCTTGTAGAGAAAACTTATAACAATGTAAGATTTATGATGGCTCAGACTTTGTTTGTTGTGTCATCTCCACAACCTAAAACTGGCACTTAGAAGGTAGCAGTATGTGTTCAATGAATGAATGGATGAATGATCTTTTCCAGGATAACAATATTCTTTTAAACTCTCTTCAGAGATTATATTCCACCACATCAACTCCTCCAAAGAGAAGTTTCATTGTTTCCTCTGTATCCTCTTCACTTTGGTCCTATTAGACACAATATTCTAGACCTTGGTAGCTATGTTGTCATTGTGTTAATCACCATCACTATCATCATAATCAAAAACATTAATATTTGTTTATAAAACAGTATAAATGGACTCCAATGGGCACTCTACTAAAAGGTCCTCTTAAAGACTTCCTTGTTTTCATTCCAATCTTACAAATTTAAATGGTTTTTGTTTCAAAATTGGGAAGAAAGGAAATCTAAGAAAAGGGATGCTATTTCTCACTCTTGCAAAATATTTAAAGAATTTAAATTGTTTTTGTTTGGCAATTACTAGTAAGAAGTCAAAATCTGAATGTCTATCAAGAGAGGAGATGAAGGATTTATAAAAAGTCTATGCTTAAAAGTATCTGAATGGCCTGATCTGATCTTCATGGGTGTCGTTTTCATAACTTTGTCAGGTTTTTATCTTTATCGGCAAAGGAAAAGAATAGCTGATTTTCTGTTCCTGTCTCTCTTTCCACTTCGGATGGAATAATTCAGTGATGTCACTCTATATAACATCATTCCCTAATTCTCTCTCTGGGACTCCTTCCCATGCAATGTGTTACCTTTGACATGATGTGTAACTATGGGGGAAGGCGTGGTTTTCCCAGATGATTTATGTGCAAAGTCCTATCAAATTTTGAACCACATTAGGTCAATCAAGGAATTGGAGAGACTCATTTCTTTTTCCTTTTAATAATATACTTTAATAATAATCCTTTAATAATGATCAGACTGGCAGGTAATAAACAGAATCAAAACAAGTATTATTTTTTATAAATTATCATTTCTGAATAGTCTTGGAATTTATTTCTTATGAAAAAAATAAATAAAAACAAGGTTTTATTTGGAGATACAAGACAAAATTCTCCACTAGAATTATTCCAGAGACTGTCATGTATCATAATGTCATTGTAATTAACAGGTTTGACCAGATGTTTTTCCTTTGGGTTCAAGAAATTATTTACTCTTGAGGAGGAACCAAGATGGCAGAGTAGAAGGACATGCTCTCACTCCCTCTTGCGAGAACATCAGAATCACAACCAGCTGCTGGACAATCATCGACAGGAAGACACTGGAACTCACCAAAAAGATACCCCACATCCAAAGACAAAGGAGAAGCCACAATGAGACGGTAGGAGGGGCGCAGTCACAGTAAAATCAAATCCCATAACTGGTGGGTGGGTGACTCACAGACTGGAGAACACTTATACCACAGAAGTCCACCCACTGGAGTGAAGGTTCTGAGCCCCAAGTCAGGGGGTCCGGCAACAGGAGGAGGAATTCCTAGAGAATCAGACTTTGAAGGTACTAGGATTTCATTGCAGGACTTCACAGGATGGGAGAAACAGAGACTCCACACTTGGAGGGCACACACAAAGTAGTGTGTGCATCAGGACCCAGGGGAAGGAGCAGTGACCCCAGGGGAGACTGAACCAGACCTACCTGCTAGTGTTGGAGGGTCTCCTGCAGAGGCGGGGGGTGGCTCTGTTTCACCTTGGGGACAAGGACACTGGCAGCAGAAGTTCTGGGAAGTACTCCTTGGCGTGAGCCCTCCCAAAGTCTGTCATTAGCCCCACCAAAGAGCCCAGGTAAGCTACACTGTTGGGTTGCCTCAGGCCAGACAACCAACAGGGAGGGAACCCACCCCACCCATCAACAGTCAAGTGGATTAAAGTTTAACTGAGCTCTGCCCACCACCAGTCCCTCCCTTCAAGCCTCTTAGATAGCTTCATCCAGCAGAGGGCAGACAGCAGAAGCAAGAAGAACTACAATCCTGCAGCAAGTGGAACAAAAACCACATTCACAGAAAGATAGACAAGATGAAAAGGCAGAGGGCTATATACCAGTTGAAGGAACAAGATAAAACCCCAGAAAAACAACTAAATGAAGTGGACATAAGCAACCTTCCAGAAAAAGAATTCACAATAATGATAGTGAAACAAAGACCTAGAAGAATTAAAGAAGAAACAAACAGAGATGAACAATACAATAACTGAAATGAAATCTACACTAGAAGGAATCAATAGCAGAATAACTGAGGCAGAAGAACAGATAAGTGACCTGGAAGACAGAATGGTGGAATTCACTGCTGTGGAACAGACTAAAGGAAAAAGAATGGAAAGAAATGAGGACAGCCAAAGAGACTTCCGGGGCAACATTAAATGCAACAACATTCACATTATAGGGGTCCCAGAAGGAGAAGAGAGAGAGAAAGAACCAGAGAAAATATTTGAAGAGATTATAGTCGAAAACTTCCCTAACATGAGAAAGGAAATAGCCACTCAAGTCCAGGAAGTGCAGCGAGTCCCATACAGGATAAACCCAAGGAGAAACACGCCGAAACACATAGTAATCCAACTGGCAAAAATTACAGACAAAGAAAAATTATTGAAAGCGGCAAGGGGAAAACAACAAATAACATAAAAGGGAACTCCCATAAGGTTAACAGCTGATTTCTCAGCAGAAACTCTACAAGCCAGAAGGGAGTGGCATGATATACTTAAAGTGATGAAAGGGAAGAACCTACAACCAAGATTACTCTACCTGGCAAGGATCTCATTCAGATTCGATGGAGAAATCAAAAGCTTTACAGACAAGCAAAAGCTAAGAGAATTCAGCACCACCAAACCAGCTCTACAACAAATGCTAAAGGAACTTCTCTAAGTGAGAAACACAAGAGAAGAAAAGGACTTACAAAAACAAACCCAAAACAATTAAGAAAATGGTCATAGGAACATACATATTGATAATTACCTTAAACATGAATGGATTAAATGCTCCAACCAAAAGACACAGGCTTGCTGAATGGATACAAAAACAAGACCCATATATATGCTGTCTACAAGAGACCCAGTTCAGACCTAGGGACACATACAGACTGAAAGTGAGGGTATGTAAAAAGGTAGTCCATGCAAACAGAAATCAAAAGAAAGCTGGAGTAGCTATACTCATATCAGATAAAATAGACTTTAACATAAAGAATGTTACAAGAGACAAGGAAGGACACTATATAATGATCAAGGGATCAATCCAAGAAGAAGGTATAACAATTATAAATATATATGCACCCAACATAGGAACACCTCAGTACATAAGGCAATGGCTAACAGCTCTAAAACAGGAAATCAACAGTAACACAATAATACTGGGGGACTTTAACACTTCACTTACACCAATGGACAGATCATCCAAAATGAAAATAAATAAAGAAACAGAAGCTTTAAATGACACAATAGACCAGATAGATTTAATTGATATTTATAGGACATTCCATCCAAAAACAGCAGATTACACTTTCTTCTCAACTGCGCATGGAACATTCTCCAGGATAGATCACATCTTGGGTCACAAATCAAGCCTCAGTATATTTAAGAAAATTGAATTCATATCAAGCATCTTTTCTGACCACAATGCTATGAGATTAGAAATAAATTACTGGGAAAAAACCGTAAAAAACACAAACACATGGAGGCTAAACAATACATTACTAAATAACCAAGAGATCACTGAAGAAATCAAAGAGGAAATAAAAAAATACATAGAGACAAATGACAATGAAAACACGACAATCCAAAACCTATGGGATGCAGCAGAAGCAGTTCTAAGAGGGAAGTTTATAGCTATAAAAGCCTACCTCAAGAAACAAGAAAAATCACAAATAAACAATCTAACCTTACACCTAAAGGAAGTAGAGAAAGAAGAACAAACAAAACCCGAAGTTAGCAGAAGGAAAGAAATCATGAAGATCAGAGCAGAAATAAATGAAATAGAAACAAAGAAAACAATAGCAAAGATCAATAAAACTAAAAGCTGGTTCTTTGAGAAGATAAACAAAATTGATAAACCATTATCCAAACTCATCAAGAAAAAGAGGGAGAGGAGTCAAATCAATAAAATTAGAAATGAAAAAAAAGTTACAACAGACACTGCAGAAATACAACACATACTAAGAGACTATTGCAAACAACTCTATGCCAATAAAATGGACAACCTGGAAGAAATGGACAAATTCTTAGAAAGGTATAACCTTCCAAGACTGAACCAGGAAGAAACAGAAAATATGAACAGATCAATCACAAGTAATGAAATTGAAACTGTGATTAAAAATCTTCCAACAAACAAAAGTCCAGGACCAGATGGCTTCACAGGTGACTTCAATCAAACATTTAGAGAAGAGCTAACACCCATCCTTCTCAAACTCTTCCAAGAAATTGCAGCAGAAGGAAGACTCCCAAACTCATTCTATGAGGCCAACATGACCCTGATACCAAAACCAGAGAAAGATACTACAAAAAAAGAAAATTACAGACCAATATCACTGATGAATATAGATGCAAAAATCCTCAACAAAATACTAGCAAACATAATCCAACAACACATTAAAAGGATCATACACCATGATCAAGTGGTATTTATCCCAGAGATGCAAGGATTCTTCAATATATGCAAATCAATCAATGTGATACACCATATTAACAAATTTAAGTATAAAAACCATATGATCATCTCAATAGACGCAGAAAAAGCTTTTGACAAAATTCAACACCCATTTACGGTAAAAACTCTCCAGAAAATGAGCATAGAGGGAACCTACCTCAACATAATCAAGGCCATATGTGACAAACCCACAGCAAACATCATTCTCAATGGTGAAAAACTGAAAGCATTTCCTCTAAGATCAGGAACGAGACAAGGATGTCCACTCTCACCACTATTATTCAACATAGTTTTGGAAGTCCTAGCCACAGCAATCAGAGAAGAAAAAGAAATAAAATGAATACAAATTGGAAAAGAAGAAGTAACACTGTTTGCAGATGACATGATACTATACATAGAGAATCCTAAAAATGCCATCAGAAAACTACTAGAGCTAATCAATGAATTTGGTAAAGTTGCAGGATACAAAATTAATGCACAGAAATCTCTTGCATTCCTATACACTAATGATGAAAAATCTGAAAGAGATATTATGGAAACACTCCCATTTACCATTGCAACAAAAGGAATAAAATGCCTAGGAATAAACCTACCTAGAGAGACAAAAGACCTGTATGCAGAAAACTATAAGACACTGATGAAAGAAATTAAAGATTATACCAACAACAACAAAAAAATAAAATGAAAAAGATTATACCAACAGATGGAGAGATATACCATGCTCTTGGATTGAAAGAATCAATACTGTGAAAATGACTATACTACCCAAAGCAATCTACAGATTCAATACAATCCCTATCAAATTACCGATGGCATTTTTTATCGAACTAGAACAAATCATCTTAAAATTTGTATGGAGACACAAAAGACCCCGAATAGCCAGAGGAGTCTTGAGGGAAAAAAATAGAGCTGGCGGAATCAGACTCCCTGACTTCAGACTATACTACAAAGCTACAGTAATCAAGACAATATGGTACTGGCACAAAAACAGAAACATAGATCAATGGAACAAGATAGAAAGCTCAGAGGTAAACCCACACACCTATGGTCAACTAATCTATGACAAAGGAGGCAAGGATATACAGTGGAGAAAAGACAGTCTCTTCAATAAGTGGTACTGGGAAAACTGGACAGGTACATGTAAAAACATGAAATCAGAACACTCCCTAACACCATACACAAAAATAAACTCAAAATGGATTCGAGACCTAAATGTAAGACCAGACACTATCAAACTCTTAGAGGAAAGCATAGGGAGAACACTCTTTGACATAAATCACAGCAAGATCTTTTTTGATCCACCTCCTAGAGTAATGGAAATAAAAACAAAAATAAACAAATGGGACCTAATGAAACTTCAAAGCTTTTGCACGGCAAAGGAAACCATAAACAAGATGAAAAGACAACCCTCAGAATGCGAGAAAATATTTGCAAACGAATCAATGGACAAAGGATTAATCTCCAAAATATATAAACAGCTCATGCATCTCAACATTAAAGAAACAAAGAGCCCAATCCAAAGATGGACAGAAGACCTAAATAGACATTTCTCCAAAGAAGACATACAGATGGCCAGGAAGCACATGAAAAGCTGCTCAACATCACTAATTATTAGAGAAATGCAAATCAAAACTACAATGAGGTATCACCTCATTCCAGATAGAATGGGCATCATCGGAAAATCTACAAACAACAAATGCTGCAGAGGGTGTGGAGAAAAGGGAACCCTCTTGCACTGTTGGTGGGAATGTAAATTGATACAGCCACTATGGAGAACAGTATGGAGGTTCCTTAAAAAACTAAAAATAGAACTACCATATGCCCCAGCAATCCCACTGCTGGGCATATACCCAGAGAAAACCATAATTCAAAAAGACACATGCACCCCAATGTTCATTGCAGCACTATGTACAATAGCCAGGTCATGGAAGCAACCTAAATGCCCATTGACAGACGAATGGATAAAGAAGATATGGTACATATATACAATGGAATATTACTCAACCATAAAAAGGAACGAAATTGGGTCATTTATTGAGACATGGATGGATCTAGAGACTGTCATACAGAGTGAAGTAAGTCAGAGAAATACAAATATCATATTTAATGCATGTATGTGGAACCTAGAAAAATGGTACAGATGAACCGGTTTGCAGGGCAGAAGTTGAGACACAGATGTAGAGAACAAACGTATGGACACCAAGTGGGAAAAACCGTGGTGGGGTAGGGATGGTGGTGTGCTGAATTGGGCGATTGGGATTGACATGTATACACTGATGTGTATAAAATTGATGACAAATAAGAACCTGCAGTATAAGAAAACAAACAAGCAAAAAAAACCAACTAACACTAAACTTTCTTTGGGTTATTTGTATGGAAATATGTTAACATAAATGTTTCAGACATTACATGAAATTTCTAAAAATCTTATATGTTCTGATATAATGTTATAAGTCATAATTCTAGTTATTACTTTAAAATGTATATCTCAGAAATAAGTAAATTTCCTTGTCAATTGCATTATTATGAACTTTCATCAAATCTTTAACCGTGGTCATTTTTAAGTCTTTTGTCATTTACAGACAGTTCTGGGTGTACTCTGATGCTTTTGCAAAAATGTTCCTATAACAGGGTTTCATCTTCAAGGAATTCATGGAAAAGACTCTGACAAGTACAGGTTTCTGATAACTGACTATACTGCTGAGCTGAATGAATAAGTATTTTCAGAACTCTAATGGAAAACTGATGAATTCATAAAAGTGCTAACAAAAGATAAAGATGAAAAAAAATAATTACATGGGACTGAGTGAACTGATGAGGATGATTATAATTTTTGTGACTCTCTGTTTGAATAAAAATAAATTATTTACTCTTGTGTTCAGTTAATAATATTGTATCGATCAGTCATACATTCAGGGTAGGATTTGGAAATTATAATCTTCCTGTCTTTCTTTATCATTTCTGAGAGATTCCTCAAAGGAGACAGGTTTTACAAGACAAATTTCCTAAGATAAAACCAATCTTGGTGTTAAGATCTTCACTAATTATCATCAGAATGAATCAAGATATCAAGAGAATCAATGGAATAGAATTGAGAGTCCAGAATAAACCTTTACATTTATGTTTAACTGATATTTGACAAGAATGCCAAGACAATTAAATGGGGCAAGAATAGTCTTTTCAATAAATAGTGCTGAGACAACTAGATAGCCACATGCAAAAGAATGAAGTTGGACCTCTTCCTTACACCATGCATAAAAACTAACTCAAAATAGACCATAGACCAAAATGCAAGAGCTAAAAGTTCTTAGAAGAAAACAGGAGTAAATCTTTGTGACCTTGGGTTACTCCAATCCTTCTTAGATTTGATGCTAAAACACAAAAGACAAAAGAAATATTGAACTTCAACATTATAAACTTTTCTGCTTCAAAGAACACAATTAAGAAAATAAGAAGACAGGGCTTCCCTGGTGGCGCAGTGGTTGAGAGTCCGCCTGCCGATGCAGGGGACATGGGTTCGTGCCCCGGTCCGGGAAGATCCCACATGCCGCGGAGCGGCTGGGCCCGTGAGCCATGGCTGCCGAGCCCGTGCGTCCGGAGCCTGTGCTCCACAACGGGAGAGGCCACAACAGTGAGAGAGGCCTGCTTACTGCAAAAAAAAAAAAAAAGAAAGAAAAGAAAAGAAGAAGACAAACCATAGAAGGAGAAAAGGTATTTGCAAATTATATATCTGATAAGGAACTTGTACCTAGACTGTATTAAAAACTCTTACAAATCAAAACAACCTAAAACAAAGCAAACAAACCAAACCAACAATGACAAACAGCCCAATTAAAAAGTGCAAAGGGGCTTCCCTGGTGGCGCAGTGGTTGACAGTCCGCCTGCCGATGCAGGGGACATGGGTTCGCGCCCCGGTCCGGGAAGATCCCACATGCCGCGGAGTGGCTGGGCCCGTGAGCCATGGCCGCTGAGCCTGCGCACCCGGAGCCTGTGCTCCGCAGCGGGAGAGGCCACAACAGTGAGAGGCCTGCGTACCGCAAAAAAAAAAAAAAAAAAAGTGCAAAGGATCCAAAGAGAGATTTCTCCACAGAAGATATACAAATACACAGCCAATAAGCACTTGAAGATATGCTCAACATCATTGGTCATTAAGAAAATACACATCAAAACCACAATGAGATGCCACTTCACAGCCACTAGGATGGCTGTAATAAAAAAGACAGATGATATTAAGTGTTGGGAAGGATGTAGAGAAACTGGAAACCCTTATATGTTGCTGGTAAGAATGCAAGATGGTGCAGCCACTTTGAACACAATTTGGCAGTTCCCCAAAAGTTAAACATAGAGTTACCATGTGATCCAGCAAGTGCACTCCTAGGTATGTAACCAAGAGAAATGAAAACATATGTTCACATAAAAACTTGTACAGAAACGTCATAGCAGCATTATTTATAATAGCCAAAGAGTGGAAACTTCTGAAATGTTCATCAACTGGTAAATGGATAAGCAAAATGTGGTATGTCCATAAAACGGAATATTATTCAGCAAGAAAAAGTGAAGTACTGACGTATACTACAACATAGATGAACCCAAAAACATTATGAAAGGTGAAAAAAGCCAGTCACAATGACCATATATTGTATGATTGCATTTATATGAAAAGGTATATGTAAGCCCAGAATAGGCAAACTATAGAGACAGAAGATAGATTAGTGGTTGTCTAGGGCTAGAAGGCTTAGGGGAAATGGGGAGTGACTGCTAATTGGAATGGGTTTCTTTTTGGGGATGATGAAAATGTTCTAAAATCTGTTGTGATGGTGTGCTCAACTCTGAATAATCTAAGACCCACTGGATTGTATACTTTAGAAGAACGAAGTTTATATAATTTATGCAAATTATATATCATTACAGATGTTATAAAAAAAATCTGGGGGATTGGCATGATACTTAGTAGGTAAGGTACTTATATTAAAGCACACCCCACTGTCCTAATGAGCGCTGTGCCATTAGGCACAGTGTAAGTTTTCATGTGGAAGCAATGCAGGGCCAAGAGGAAGAGCACGGGTCTTACAGCTGGATTGCTGGATTTGAATCCTGACATGACCTCTTATTAAGTTGTGGGGTCTTGGGAAATTATTTATTTACTCTGTGGCTCAGCTTCCTCATTCCTAAGTGAGAATAATGTTACCATGTTATGAAGTCGTTGTGATGACTGAATGAATTCGATGTTTTTATGGTGCCTGGCACATAGTAAATCATAGTAAATGCTATATAAATATTTATTATTATTATATATAGTCCGCAAAATTCAAAACATAACTTTTTGGTGCTGACTGGATTCCAACTCTTTCTGCTTCCAACTTAGTGAGTAAATGTATGAAAAAAGGAGCCAAAGTTGGAATAAGGAAAAATGGATTTCTAAGGGACAGATTTCAGACAGATAATAACAACAACAAAAACGCAGGAAAAGGAAAACAACATTGGCATTTGCCTCCTCATGTTGTTACATTCTAAGAAATAATACCTTGTTTCTGTGAAATATGATTAAATATATCTCAAGAAAGAGGCAAAATATCTGCATTTTCCTTTTGAGAGCTTCAGTTAGGAAATTCTCTAACTACTAAGTCAACTACTGAGTTACTAAAGTTGTTAGCATTGGGTGGTTCCCACGATTCTGGCCTGAGCTGCACTATAAAGATCCAGTTATTTATGATGGAAGAATGGAGAGAAAGATTGAAAGAGTATTAGTCAAAGGTGGAGTTATTAACAGGTGATGGGAAGAGTAAGATAGCTGAGGGCCAACCTGAGGGTCAAGGGCCTCAATTAGAAAGGATCATGGAGGAAAATGGCACAGGGTAATTAATGGTCTTGGATTAGCAAGAAGTTCAACAGGTCAGGATTCTCACACGGGGCAAATTAGTTGATTAGTGATATAAGGGTAATAAGCCTAGTCCCAGGAAAGGTCCTGTTAGCACCAGGAGGATCCATGTTAAGATTTAGGATATTTACACTGGGTAATTTATTTTGAAGTCTCTCACTTTTTTTTTTTAAGTGTTTACAGTAATCATATTGCTGGTTGTGCTGTTATTTTTATTCTAAGAGCGTTGTATGTATGCTGTGGGATAAAGCAGATGAGGATTTATTTATTCATTTATTTGGCTGTGCTGTGTGGCATGCAGGATCCTAGTTCCCCAACCAGGGACTGAGCCCATGTTCCCTGCACTGGGAGCACAGAATCTTAACCACAGGACCGCCAGGGAGGTCCCTGAAGTCTCTCACTTTGAATGTAGAAATCTTTCAATACCTACTTCTGATATTCTGATGAGCATTATTACTCTTCAAAACTGAAAAAATATTTTAAAAATTCATTGGCTTTAGTAATTGATATAGTTGCCAAGTTGGCAGATTCATGTTCTCATTATTTATATAACCATGGAAGAGACCGAATCGTCTTCCAGGTTAAATATGATATGTGTAACTCACATTTAACAAATCACAGATGACAGAAGACTAGCTGGGTTATCTGACCATGAAATGAACCCACGCCCTTGGCAGTGAAAGCAAGGAGTCCTAACCACTGGACTGCCAGGGAATTCCCGGGTTATTGCTTCTTATTGATTTTTTTTTGCAGGATATCTAATCTTGTGGGGATCATTTTAATGCCATTTTCTAATGTGGCCTTGATGGTCACCGTCAGTTGCTCAGTTGTTTACATCATAACTCAGGTTGGGATGACCTGTGTGTTACTTGACTTCTCCTCTGCCACCATAAGAGGGGGAACTGAGGAGTAAATCAAGACTTCCCCACATATGATAAGATGAAAGATGCAGCAAAACATGGAGGTCTATTCTAGGGTAAGATGATAGAAAGGGTATTCTAGAAATCACCTGCAGTTAAATCTTGTCAAAGGGAGATTAGAAAGAAATCCAGGATCATCTAGGTTTCAATTGACATTAGACATAGGAAGTGCCACAGGGCGAGGTTTCCTTGGATGTGTCCCATACCTTCCCTTCTGGATTCCCAAATCCTTTTAAGCTGTTTGGAAGGTTTGCAAGATTTTAAGGGATTATGTAAACTGAATACCATTATGTTTAATTATCATATAAACTTTATATAGACATTGGTGTTTCCAAATGGATGAAAAACACACACCTTCAACAGAGAAAGATGGTGTAAATAGAAAGAATATTGAACCGGGAACCTTTAACTACCATAACTGACTTCATGACTTTACATAAGTGATTTTTTTTTTTTTTTTTTTTTTTTTTTTTTTTTTTTGCGGTACGCGGGCTTCTCACTGTGTGACCTCTCCCATTGCAGAGCACAGGCTCCGGATGCGCAGGCCCAGCAGCCATGGCTCACGGGCCCAGCCGCTCCACGGCATGTGGGATCTTCCCAGACCGGGCACGAACCCGCATCCCCTGCATCAGCAGGCGGACTCTCAACCACTGCGCCACCAGGGAAGCCCTACATAAGTAATTTTAACTCTGAGTTTTGTCTTCAAATTAAGATATGGAAGGCTGAGAGGCGAGGGAGGGGGAACAGGTGGGTGGGCTATATTGCTGAGGTTCATGTCTTTACCAGGATACTATGTTTCTTTCTGGAACTTCTTTGAAGCTGGATCTATTGTTCTTTTGTTACAATGGGGGTGGAGTGGTGTTGTTTTCCTTTAGAAAAGTACATTAGGGTCAGAGAGCCAGCTGATTTTATTGTCAGGCCTCACCGGGGCTCTGAGGACGACATTTGAATAACTAACAGAGGCATCTAGTCCTCTCTTCTTTCCTACCCCTTTTAGCTGTTAGGCTGCTCTACTGAAATTTTGTTTCAAGTAAGAGAAGATAACCAGGAGATAAAATCATAAAATCTTTATAGCATGTAAAGAGTTTACTAAAGGTAAATCAGAGCTTAATATCTAGCTCAAAACGGTGATACTCCAAATGTCCCTGGACAGCAGTATCAGCGTCACTTGGGAACTCATTAGAAATGCAAATTCTCACGCCCTACCCCAGACCCACTACATTAGAAACTCTGGATGAGGCCCAGTAATCTTTGTTTTCAGAAGCCCTGCAGGGGATTCTGCTGCACATTACCATTTGAGAGTCACTGCCCTAATACTGATGTAGCTAACAGGTGGGAAGCTTTTGTTGGATTGCTTGGAGACTGGAAACGTGAGATCTTCCTAAAGAGGAATTACTAGGTCTGCAGAATAGCTTGGGTAGAGGCCATGAAGCAGGAAGGAGGCCAAAGCTTTGCATTCTATTCCTGGGTAGCAGAGCCAGAGGCTGACCGCCAGTGTAGCCGTGTTCAGAGACCCAGAATCACAGAGAGCCCTGTTTGTCCCATTTCCCAGCTCCTTTCTGCCCAGGAAGAAGTATGATTGTTGTAATTGTGAAAAGAGCATGGATTCAAGTCCCACTTCTGACAGGCCCTTAGCCAGCTGTGAGAGCTTTGGGAAATGACTTCATTTCTCTGAGCCTCAGTTTCTTCATCTTTCCATCATTTTTTTTTCTTTTTTTTTTTTTGCGGTATGCGGGCCTCTCACTGTTGTGGCCTCTCTCGTTGCGGAGCACAGGCTCCGGACGGGCAGGCTCAGCGACCATGGCTCACAGGCCCAACCGCTCCGCGGCATGTGGGATTGTTAGACCTGCGCGGTCTCCTAGGAGTTTCAACTCGCCCAGGAAACAACAAGAGTCGGAAGTCGATGCAAAACGCAAGAGGTTTATTGAGGCCGGTGCACCGGGGTTCCTTGGTCCTCACGCAGGAGGTCGAAGAAGGAACCCTTTTGGGCGCGAATATGTCAGTTTTATAGGTTCCCACTTCCCCGTATGTAAATTATAGATTTGGTTGTGTTCTCCTGCTGATTGGTCCCGGCTTAGGCTCGGACCAGAGAGGGAACTTGTCCCCAGCTGCCTGATTGGTCTTTGACAGACACCTTTTTTACATTTTGTTATCTCCCTCCTTCTCCCCAGCTGCCTGATTGGTCTTTGACAGACACCTTTTTTACATTTTGTTATCTCCCTCCTTCTCGGAAGGGGGCCGGACATCCTGGAAATTCACCCATTGTCTAAGAAGCCCCTATTGTCTGGAGAGTTCTTAATCATTAGCTGGAACAATGTCTCTCGAGTCCCACAGGATCTTCCCAGACCGGGGCACGAACCCGTGTCCCATACATCGGCAGGCAGACTCTCAACCACTGCGCCACCAGGGAAGCCCAGTTTCTTCATCTTTGTAACCAATACCTCTGGCAAAGCGTGGTGTGGTTTATGTGCCTCACACATAGTAGGTATTCAATAAACACTAGTACCCCTGCTCCCTGGGTACTTAGGGCTGATGCTCACTTGTTGCAGAATGAGATTGGCTGCAGTCGCTCTGACTGGTCAGTGTCTGAGCCACCCTAGTTGTTAGTTACTTCACACGTCAGCCCTGCACATTTCCTTATAGGACAGAGGTGGACCGTCTTACAAACCACAGCTGGGGTAAGTTTAAAGTGTATTTAACAGATGAAAATTATGTTAATGTTTAGATTATTGACAAAACAAGACATTGCAAAATTTTTTTAAATTGTTCAAACTTAAATTTTGGAAATATGGCTATTTCACAGTGATAACCTCTAGCAAGATCTTTTTTTGATGTCTCCACAGGAACCCTTATCAGGAACTTAAATGGAATGGTACTTACCATGGTGCCATGAGGCATTATAAGAAGACTGATTGGCCATGACTGGGTCTGGGTGTAGTTCCTAAGCAGCTGTCGAGCCCAGAATTGACCCACAGTCCCAACTAGGTGAGTTCTAAAAGATCACTGTAGCTATGCCCATCAAAATATCATTTAAAAGCTCCAATTCTCCAGCCCCTTCTGTGTGGCCTACAGATTATCTACTTTGAAATTTCTTCACCAGATAGGGAGAAATGTCTAAAGCAATCATCTGTCTTTCATGTAGCCCAGGTGCAGTTTTACAAGAAGATCAGTGTTCTGTCAGTTAAACGCTGGTTAAATAAAGTGGTGTAGAATAGAACATAAGAGAAACAAATTACCAATGACCTATTTCCTCTGGGGCACCCGGTTTCAGCTTTCCCTTAATTTTCTCTAGTGTGGGCCTGTTTTAAGGCACTCAGTTTTTTTTTTTTGTTTGTTTTTGCGGTACACGGGCCTCTCACTGTTGTGGCCTCTCCCATTGCGGAGCACAGGCTCCGGACGCGCAGGCTCAGCGGCCATGGCTCACGGGCCCAGCCGCTCCGCGGCATGTGGGATCTTCCCGGACCGGGGCACGAACCCGCGTCCCCTGCATTGGCAGGCGGACTCTCAACCACTGTGCCACCAGGGAAGCCCAGGCACTCAGTTTTGAGGGTACAGCTCATCTACTAGTGGAAACAATGCCATATCTCATATGTGTTTCCTTCATGATTGTATAGCCTACTTTTCAAACTTGGCTATCATAATTTACTGTTTGTATTTTACTTCTCTTTAATATATGTATATTTTAATATTTAAAATATTGCATTCCAAGTTCCATCAGTCAACATTTCTCAAATGACTATTTCAAAAGAAATAGAAGATGAAGTCTCTTCTTTAAAAAAGAAAAATCATACATGCTATTTAGGAAGGCACAGCCCACCCAGATGAAATAATGAAGAATTTTTTTTGAAGCAGTAAATTGGCAAGTGCTAAAGAATAATTTGCAAAAATGAATGATGTTCAAGGGGAACTAACTAGAAAAATGATCAGAACCAGGCAGGGTACTCAAAAAGGCTTCTGGTGGCCAATAGGCACATGAAAAGATGCTCAACATCGCTAGCTATTAGAGAAACACAAATCAAAACTACAATGAGGGGCTTCCCTCCGGAGCCTGTGCCCCGGAGTCTGTTCTCCGCAAAGGGAGAGGCCACAACAGTGAGAGGCCCGTGTACCGCAAAAAAAAAAAACTACAATGAGGTACCACCTCACACAGGTCAGAATGGCCATTATTAAAAAGTCTACAAATAACAAATGCTGGAGAGGGTGTGGAGAAAAGGGAACCCTCCTACACTGTTGGTGGGAATGTAAACTGGTGCAGCCATTAGGAAAACAGTATGGAGGTTACTTAATAAACTAAAAATAGAGTTACCATATGATCCAACAATCCCACTCCTGGTCATATATATATATGTATGGAAAAAAACCTATAATTTGAAAAGATACACAAACCCCTATGTTTATAGCAGCACTATTTACAATAGCCAAGACATGGAAGCAACCTAAATGTTCATCAACAGATGAATAAATAAAGAAGACGTGGTACATATATACAATGGAATACTACTCAGCCATAAAAAATAATGAAATAATGCCATTTGCAGCAACATGGATAGACCTAGGTATTATCATACTAAGTGAAGTAAGTCAGAAAGAGAAAGACAAATACTGTATGATATCACTTATATGTGGAATCTAAAATATGACCCAAATGAACTTATTTACAAAACAGAAACAGACTCACAGACATAGTGAACAGACTTGTGGTTGCCAAGGGGAGGGGGCTTGTGGGAGGGATGGATTGGGAGTTTGGGATTAGCAGATGGAAACTATTATATATAGCATGGATAACTAACAAGGTCCTACTGTATAGCACTGGGAACTATATTCAATATCCTATAATAAATCATAATGGAAAAGAATATGAAAAATAATATTTATATATGATGGTATCACTTTGCTGTATACCAGAAACTAACACAACATTGTAAATCAACTATAGTTCAATAAAGAAATAAATTAAAAAAAAAAAAAAACCCAAAAAGGCTTCTGAAATTTATTTTAGGTTTTGATAAAGAGAAATTTGGATTAGAGAAAAGTTGTGAGGATACATGTTAGACAAAGGGGGTATTTGACTTATGTGCAGGGGAAGGCAAACACACTTTATTTCAGATAATTGTAGAACCATTAAAACAACTGGCTCATTTTTTTTCCCTCATGCTGTTAAGACTTAAGATGAACAGAAAAATATATTTATCAAACAATCTATTATATCTACTCCTCACTTCTTCCTTCTAGTTTATTGAAAATTCCACCTACATTTTCTTTACAGAGCCCCCCCAAAGGCTCTATTATTAACTGTTTTTATATTTGTTTTTTTCCCTAAATTTTACTTACTAAATCATTTTTCATCTAATTCATTTATATAATTTTTGGCTTTCTTTTGTTAAATGACACTAAATAATTGTAGGCCAGGCAAAGTTGGTATACTCACTTAAATGACTCTCTACCTGCCATCTGTTGTTTTTTCTTTTCTCCTAAGTGGAACAAACTTCCTTCTGAAATAATTTACTGCAGTCCCAAATGGCTGTTTATGGTCATTTTAGAGATAAAATTCCATAAACTCAGGTTAGCACTGACATTTTATAAGTGCTGTCAAGTCAATGCTGGGGAATGGAAACCAGCTCACTTGGTGCTCTAAAGTGGAAGCATCTTTTGTCTGCTTATTATTGACTGTGATAAATGGCTGGATTAAAGCAGCGAAATGTTTCACTGATGCAGAGCAAAGGTGACTTCCTGTTTTGTTTTAGGGTTTGTTTCCTTCTCTTCTCAATGAAGACTGTTTTCTGACATTCTGCAATCCTTTTGCTCAGTAATTTCCCATTGAAAGGGCAGAGTAGGAGTGCCTCTGTAGGTCATTCATTTACAATTTGCCCTGAAAAGGGAGGAAGGGGGAGAGGGAGGCAAAGAGGCGGCTCATTAGTGGAAGGAGCAGACCAGGAGGGGATCTGTTTTCCATTTTCTTTTCTAGATTGAGCTCATTTGGATGAAAAGGGTTTTATTGTTGTCATTATCATCATTATCATTACCAGTGTAGTGTAATTTTCCTACACATCTCTCAAATGTTAGGTGAAATTATTGGTGAGAAGAGTTAATAAATGCCATTTTATTTTAGTGAGTAAAATTGGAAAAAAAAATGCCCAGGTACTTTAAAGCAATTTTCAATTTGAAGCTTAAAAAGCAAAACTCAAAAGTTTTAATTCTGCAGGGCAAAGGAAAAACAAAATATCAACAACAACAAAAAACCCACCCATATCTTGCTTCTGGTGGCCTATTTGTAATTATATAGCATTTCTTCTCCTTGTATGAAAGGCGATTTCCCTCCACCTAGTTACTCAAAATGCAGACCTCTGTAGTCAGGAGCTCTGGGTTGATAAGGCTCCAACACCGCTGCAGGCGTCCCTGTTTCCTGCGGCTTGGACATTGAGTGACGTTGCTTAAGTCTTCCCCCCTCAGGTCTGACTTTCTGCAGAGCCGGTGATCACAGAGGTGAGGCTATAGTTTGCTTAAAGGAAATATCTCCAGGGAGCGTGGGGCTCGGGTGGGTTCCCAAGTGGGGAACTGGGGGCACTCCTTCGTGGGGATTTGGGGTGGGCTCTTCAGTGAAAGGCCGGGGGCTCTCCTTTGGAGCCGGGGGTGGGGGGCTGACGGGATGCTCCCCCGTGTGTGGGTGGGGAAGAGGTGGTCGTCTCAAGTCTGCTCTGTCTTGGGTTCTCGCATCCTCACTGCTTCTCCAGGCTTCCCTTTCCTCCGCCTCCAACCCACAGACCTCTCTCCGGACCCCTCACTCCCTTCCCGGGAAGGGGAGCGAGCGCTGGAGGGCTGGGACTGCATCGGGTCAGTAGGTAGGAAAGTGCAGAGCAGAGGGTCGGAGCCACAGACCTCCCGTCGAGGCTCCTCCTGCTGGTGCCCCCCTGCCTGCGGCTGGCTGGCCGCAGCTTACACCAAAAATTGGACCTTCTGCTCAGCCTACAAGACTTGCAAACTCTTCCTGCACCGCCCTCCCGCATTAGGAGTCTTTGCCCTCTGGTTCCCCCCTTCTCCAACCCCCCTCCGGTCCTCCTCCTCACGTGGGAGAATTTCATGCTTCTTTTAGCACCTTTTTGTAATCCAGGGGAGGTGACACCCCCAGAGCTCCAACTACCTCAGCTGAATTCTACTTTTGTTTTTATTTCTCCCTCGCTTCCTCTTGTTTTCCTCTCATCTGATTCATCTGCGAGGTCCGATGCTTCTGCCAGAGGGAGCGAGGAATAAATAGATGCCGCGGCCCCAGAAGGCTTAGACGTCGGGAAAGAGCAGCCAGAGCTGCAGGAGCGGCAGGGGCGGCGGCGGCTGGAGCTCGGCGAAGCTCGTGGTACCCCATTGGGGGAATTTGATCCAAGGAAGTTGTGAGATTGCCGGGGGAGGAGAAGCTCCCAGATCATTGTGTCCACTTCCAGGGGGGAGGAGGAGACGGCGGAGCGGGCCTCTTGGCGTCCTCGGCACTGCTGCACCCTGCCCCGTCCCGCCGGGATCATGGTCTGCGGCAGCCCGGGAGGGATGCTGCTGCTGCGGGCCGGGCTGCTCGCCCTGGCTGCGCTCTGCCTGCTCCGCGTGCCCGGAGCGCGGGCGGCAGCCTGTGAGCCCGTCCGCATCCCCCTGTGCAAGTCCCTGCCCTGGAACATGACCAAGATGCCCAACCACCTGCACCACAGCACCCAGGCCAACGCCATCCTGGCCATCGAGCAGTTCGAAGGTCTGCTGGGCACCCACTGCAGCCCGGATCTGCTCTTCTTCCTCTGCGCCATGTACGCGCCCATCTGCACCATTGACTTCCAGCACGAGCCCATCAAGCCCTGCAAGTCTGTGTGCGAGCGGGCCCGGCAGGGCTGTGAGCCCATCCTCATCAAATACCGCCACTCGTGGCCGGAAAGCCTGGCCTGTGAGGAGCTGCCGGTTTATGACCGCGGCGTGTGCATCTCTCCCGAGGCCATCGTCACTGCAGACGGAGCCGGTGAGTCCTGACACTGCATAACCTGCGGCGCCCCCTCCCCCCCCCCCCCCCCCCCCGCCCAAGCGCGTCCTCCAGCCGCTTACTTCTTGGAGTCCTTGTTACTCGCCTTTACTCTCTGATTTCTGTCTTTTCTCTTTGGATCACCTCTCTTAATGTCTCTCTTAATTACTGCTCTGTCGAGTACCATGCCTTTTTTTCTCTCACCTCATCACCCTTCCAACGGATGCACTCTATTTCAATAGGCGATCTGTATTTCTAAAACACTCAGTTCCCTCCACTCCCATTACACTTCTCAACACTGCCCCTTCGCTTCTTCTTTACGTGTCCAAGTAACCACATCTCCTATAGTGATGCTTTTTTCTTACTTTCTTAATTTGTTTAGAATCACTTAACTTTCTTGCCTGATTCTCTTGCATTCTCAGTCATCAGTTTTCTATATTCCTCGTGTTTAGCTACTTGTCAAGATTGTATGGTGAAAACAGAGAACTGAAGAACTGTTTTCTTCTAATCGTTAAAAATGCCAAGATAATTCCAATAACCTTACTCCAACCCACAGATGTTAGTGGTATGTGTTTGCTCAACATCCAGTTTGAGCAATTACCTTCACCTTAAATTTCCCCCTCCTTTCAATGAGATAAATTGTCCTTCCATTCCAGACTGAAATAGCTGGGAAACATTGCCATCCACTGCTAATTAGCTCCTGAGACTTCCTGCAGCCACAGAGCTGGCTGAGTGAAATTGCTGGGCTCCTTTCACATTCCCACATGCCTTCAAGTCATTTTGTAAATGACATATGGATGAAAGGAGTTATATTTAAGGCGTGTTGTCATCATACACTCATGTAGTGTTATTTTTAATCTCACCCCTTATCCCACTCTTAAGCTTTGCAAATAATTTGTCTTTGATACTTTATTTTATGCCCTTTCTCTGTGTGCATCAACCACCGGTTCATTTCAGTCTTTCCCTACTGTAAAACTTTATTACAGTTCTACAGTAAATGGAATCGATCACAAGTTGTTTTCTCACTAGTGTTTGGTCTAATTAGGGAAGTCATAACTCTTAAGATCCCAGCTAAATCTAGTTCATTATAGTCTGTTTAATTCTAACTCAAAATCATTCCTACCAATTACCCCAAACACGAAAATTTCACCCTTCATATACTTTAAATATAAACCCAATCTTTTATGATTGGTCCTCTTTCACACCCTCCCCAGATCAACTCTGCCCTTAGATGTGATGTCTTTATACCTCCTTCTCTGTTCATTTCTGGGGCATCAACTTTTTCTTCTGCCTCTCAACTTGCTCAGCCTAAGCTCATGTCCTTAGTCCATTTCTAGGTAAAATAGTTCTTGGTGGTCCGGGAATTGATTTGGAAAAATTGCATTCTGTGCACATTGACCCACTTAACATACAGTGAGTGGGGAGGGGAAAAGTACTTGTACAAAACCAAACTGAACAGAAAGATTTCAAGAGCTTTTTGATGGTCACCTCAGTTTATCACCTTTGACTACCCTTATAGTCGTCTTGATTTTAATGATGAACCAACAACTGGTTGTTTAAAATAATCAAAAAGAAATGTATTTCTTATTAATCTTTGGTCTAAAAGAGCACTCTTGAGCTTTTGTACTCATTAACGTTACAGGCTGTGCAGACACTGGGAGAGCTCAGTTGCTGCCCTGGTCTGCCAGACGCTTAGATTAGTTAAATGCTGGTGCTCTTCTCAGGCCAAGGGCTAGGAATGAGGTGGCCATGGTTCACACTGAAATGCATTCCTCCTCTTGCTCTGAAACCTCTGTTAGAGATGCACCTCAAATGAGAGAGGTTTGGCAAGGTTAATGGCTCTCAAAACCCATGGTCAATATGAATGGAAAGCAGTTTCCTTAAGTGTCCCTTAAGTTACCTATCATCAGACCAAATGTAGAACAAGTGCCTCATTGAAGCCCTCAAATAGGACATGCATGGAAACAATTTGTCAGTCCATGGAACCTGATTGCTAAGCTGCTTTCAAATGCCATAATGTGCTTTGCTGACAGCATCCTTGCTAGAAAAAGAAGTAGGGGTAGGTGGCAGTTGGAACTGTATTTTAGTGATGTTCTCCCTTCCCTTTCCCTTTACCATAACCCTCAGTGTGAATCAGAGACTGTGGCAGGAGGGAGCTGAAGGGGAGGTGGGGAAGGGGAATGGAATGGTGGATTCCAAGGCCAGCTTGCTGAAAATTACACTCCCTATCCTGGGTCAAACTGTCAGGCACCTGGAATTACTTAGGAACTACCACATGTGGCCAGTTTAATTTACGATGCAATATACTCCTTGGTTCAGTGGGATATGGTAGTTCACAAAGCAGGGTTTTTTTTTTTTTCCTTCCTCTAGGTATAAACAGAGTTCCTATGTCTTATGCCTAGAATCTAGCAGAATATAAAAATGAGGTCTCCCTGAATGAAATGGAACCACCTTTTACTTTTCTTCAGTGTCAAGAGGATTTTCAAATCATACCATTCACTCAGATCTGTTCCCTTGTAGTACATTATGACTCCACCAAGTTTAAGGACATTTTACAAAGCAAAATCTTATTGAAATGAAATATTGCTTCAAACTACTTTTTGTTTTGAAATATTAGGGGCAAACATAATTTAATAAAGAAAAGATCGTATCTTCCTGATTATTACTAAGAAATTCACATGAAGTTTATTCTTTTTCCACATTTTATATTTACTAGACAGTTGAGACTGCATGTACACCTGCTTTATCTGAGAATTCGGTTCAATTTAGTCATTCAGCCAGTTAATTAAGACATTAGTCAAATCTTTAATATTGTATAGTGAGTAAAGGGTATGTGCTTGGAATGGGGCAGACTAGGTAGGTATTGAATCTTGACTTTGGCCTCATACCAACTGTTACTATAGGGAAATGATATAACCTCTCCAATTCAAAGTTTTCTAATCTGTAACATGGGGACGTACTGCCTACATCCCATGGACATCTGGTACATAGTAGGTCTTCAACAAATTGCTGCTGTTGCTATTGCTATTTTACCATTATTATCATTGTTATTCAAATTGATTTTTTGTTTGTTTTTTTGGACAAACATGGTCTGTTGGTAAATGCAGATACGGCCTAGATCTTTATCAGTTCAACTCTGGGAAACAAGCTTCACACTGAGAACTAACTGGGAAAGCAGATCTTATTTCTCCTGAATATAAACTTAGTATTTCATTGTACACAAATGTACCTGGACCTCAGGCTCAAGAACAAATCCCTTTGGGAGCAATAGGTATAAAGAATGAGTCTGATGGATGTCTGTTAGTTACAAATAGTTTATCTCAGAAATGTAGACGTTGAGTGTTTAAGAAAATTTATGGTATGATAGTTAACTGGTGTTTATACAGCCTCCTGGTTTGCCATGCCAAGGGCTTTATAATTGCTCCTCAGTCATTGCTGCTTTTTGTTGTCACCCCAGCTCTTGCCCAGCACATTTCTCCCAGCCCTCTCTCGCCTGGCAGAGCTGTGCCAACTTTCACATGCATGCACTGCTGTTTAATCATTTCTCCACTTTCTGGGGAACAGGCAGCCTTTTCTTTAGCCCTGTTCTACAAATATTTGAGGGGCCAAATACCAAGAAAGGAGAATTATTTAGTGTGATATGAGGAGGAAAATGGAATGGAAAGGAGAAATGGACATTTTAGATTAAGACTAGAGAGAAAACATGATTCTAAAGCTTCTTCATAATGTAAAATATTGAAAGGCACTCTGGATGGGGTAGAGAAGAGAATTTTAGAATGCGATGATATTAAATTCTATTTATAGCTAACACAATTATCAGTGGTAATGGAATCTCATGTAATTTCCAAATTGTATTTCAATAATTCACTTTTATCTCGTTCCCACAAAATTCTAAATAGTTGTTTGCTATAAATAGAAAAAATGACTAAGTTATATTTGTCCTTTCTCCTCCTACTAGGTGTATCAAAAGAGGAGACCAAGAACCACCATACAGAGTTTTAAATGATTAAGAATTGGCTATATATCCTCAGTTTAAAGAACACCAGTTTTAAAGTTATGGGCCCTTAGTTGGAATCCCAGATTTGCCATTAATGTTGTACCTTGAGCAAGTTATTTGACTTTAACATTGAGATTGTGAAGAACAAAAAGAAATATTCATGTGAAGTGAATGATAAATGGTAAATCAACATTAATGTGATTGGGAAGAGGACGTGTCATTCTCAGAACAGGAATCATTAGCGGCCACGGAATAAGAACTAACAACACCTAGTATGTTCCAGGTGCTGTTCTAAGTGGGCAGTGCATATTAATTTATTTAATTCTCGTAATAACTGCACGGTAGGTATAATACTATTACTCTTATCTGCACAAAGGGAAGCTGAAGCATCTAGAGAAGTTAAGTGCACCAAGTCCATAAAGCTATTAATAGAAAGAAGATTCAAACCAGGACCTATTTTAAGCTATATTTCCTCTCTTACGAAGAAATAGGTGATACTAACTGTACAGAGAATCTGTGTCTTTCAACCATCAGATTTCAGTTAAAGGAACAAGTTTTCTTCATTGCATTTCAAAAGCCCATTTATATATGGCCTAAGAGAATAGAAGACAGTCCTGGACAATGGATTCCAAGAGATAAGTACTTCTCTGCACTTCTGAGACAGCAGAAGACATACATTCCAGACTCTCCTGTCTAACCCTGAGCCCCTCAGTCTCTGCAGGCCCCAGAGTGAACTCATCATCTCCTTACCTTCATATGACTATTCTCTTCTAGTATTTTCTATATTGTTAAGAGGCACCGCCACACCCATACTCCAGGCCTGGGAGTCAGCTTTGCTTCCACCCTTTTCTTTATCCCCCACGTTCAATAGGTATCAAGTGCTATTAGATCTACTCTGAATCCAGTTCCCTCCTCTTCTTCCCTAATGGTACTTTCTTTGTTTTGGCCTCACCATTTCTTCCATGCATTATGGAGCTAGAATGATAATTGGCTTGCTGACCTCCAGTATGATGCCTCCCTATTCCAACAGGGTGATCTTTCTGAAGTACAAATCTGTTGTTTAAAATCCTTTGATATCTGCCTCTAGTCTTCATGATTTCATGCCTTCTTACCTCTCTAGTTTCCTTTCTCTCTGCTTACACCACTCTATTAGCCCCACTGGAAGACTTGCAGGTCCTTTGATGAGTCCTGTGGTTTCTCACCCCAGACCTTTGCATGTGCTATTCTCTATTTGGAAAACCGTCCTTTCCTTCTCCAGCTCTTTTTTAGAACTCTTCTCCTGGAAACCTATATGACCCCTACCTGAAAACCTTGGGGCATTAAAACCTACTACTAATACCCACTATTTTAATTTAGGATAATTTTGTTAGAATCCCTAAGTTTAACTTTCTGAAAACATTGTTTTGGATTATTTATGATCAGAAAACTTTGGTTTTCTCTCTTATTATTCTAACAACTGATGTCTAAGCACTTTAAAAAGTGTAGAAACATTTTCCTATGAATAAGAGTAAAAGAAGAAAACCACGCTCCCAGGTTCAGCTGCTTCAAAGGGGTTTTCTTTTTCCAAAAGAAGAATTTTATCTTTCAGTTTTATTTCAACCTTTTGACATTAAGCAATTATTTTAAATGTGGATCAATATACTTTTTTAATTTACGGAGAGATCATCTTTGTATAAATCATATGCATATTATCACATGAATATTAGACTTATTCAAGAATAGAATTCATAGTATCTGACCTGAGTGGAACCAAACATTTTAGAATCAAGTCTTTGTTGCCTAATTATCTATATTTTTATTTGGTGACTGCCATCTTTCCTAGGATATAGCTTTTTTTCTTATTTTTTATTAATTTTTTTGACCACACTGCAGGCTTGCGGGATCTCAGTTCCCCAACCAGGGATTGAACCCTAGCCACAGCAGTGAAAGCCCAGAATCCTAACCGCTAGGCCACCAGGAAACTCCCTAGGATATACCTTTTAAAATACCAGCTAATGATTACTAAGCCTGGGAAAGTAATTCATTAGTTGTAATTTTGGGTGTTATTGTTCTAAAATGGTATTACCCCTCCTTGTTTAATTTATTCATGATATGACCTGTGAAGAAAAAGGACAGAGGAAGAACATTATTTTCTATTAGGATAAACAGAGGCATTAAACTCATTTAACATAAAGTGTTAATACAAATGTAAAATGCTCGTGTAAGTGTACTGAGTTGAAGTGTCAGTAAGAACATATAATTAGGTACAGCATAGTGCTTTGCTGGGGCACTCAGTGTTTCATTAGAGGCTGATTTCTAAACTAGAACAAAGAAGAACTTTACATAATTACCATTTTCATTACCATTTATCATTTTATCATTTTCTGGGATTTGGGGATCATGAAAAGGGTTGATGGCACATTCCAATTATTACTGTGTCTATTAATTGCACTGGCTTGAGTAGTCCCCTGGATGGTAGGCTTCCTTTATGCAAATGAACTGTTTAGTGTGCAGTTAACCCAGAGCACAAGAATGCTTTCTGCATGCTTTCCTTAAGCACTAAGAATTAAAATGTATGCCAGTGAAGTGTGATACATCTGTTTATTGAAGAGGTGTATTTAGTTCTTTTAGCCATCAAGAAATGTGTTGGGTGAATACCTAATATATTCATGGGCTTTAAAGCTACAGGAAGTTTTTGTGAAACTCAGAAACTTTGTTTATTAAATACTGAAATAGTATGTACAGTTGATGAAGATTCAAAAGAGTATATCAACTGTCAATCACATGAAAGGATACATTGTGTCCTTATTTGACCTACAAATGATAGAGTGTCAACCTCACAACACTAACAAGAATCAATTTCCTTGAGACACCTGGGTTCTTACCCAAATCAACTTGTGACTGAATTAGATTTTAATATGGGAATTCTTGAAATAATAATGAACATGTTATGATTCTTACTTTATTCTATCACCTCCTTTCAGATTTTCCTATGGATTCTAGTAATGGAAACTGTAGAGGGGCAAGCAGTGGTGAGTATATCACTATCTTCCTGGTTTTCTTTTGTGGTCAGATTAGTCTTGATGTTACCTAGATATTCAAATCTTATTTGGGGAAGTTTGTGTCTTATATTTGCAAAGTAAACAAATAAAAATATTTATTTGTATTAATTTTATTTTTTAAATTAACATGGTAAAATTTGATCTTTTGTTTTGGTGTATAGGTCTATGAATTTTAATGCATGTTTAGATTTGTGTAACTACCACCACAATCAGTATACGTAACAGTTCCATAACCTCAAAACAAACAAGAAAACCCCAGTTCCCTTGAGCTTCTCCCACCCTTAACCACTGGCAATCCCTGATCTGTTCTTCATTGCCATACTTTTGTCTTTTTGAGATTGCCATATGTGGGATGATAGAGTATGTAACCTTTGGACATTGGCTTCTTTCACACACAAAACGCCTTTGAGATTCATCTAAGTTTTTTTTTTTTAATTTTTATTTATTTAATTTATTTATTTTTGGCTGCATTGGGTCTTTGTTGCTGCGCGTAGGCTTTCTCTAGTTGTGGCAAGTGGGGCTACTCTTCATTGTGGTGCGCGGGCTTCTCATTGCGGTGGCTTCTCTTGTTGTGGAGCACGGGCTCTGGGCACATAGCCTTCAGTAGTTGTAGCACGTGGGATCAGTAGTTGTGGGTCGCGGGCTCTAGAGCGCAGGCTCAGTAGTTATGGCTTGAGGGCTTAGTTGCTCTGCGACATGTGGGATCTTCCCAGACCAGGGATCGAACCCGTGTCCCCTGCATTGGCAGGCAGATTCTTAACCACTGTGCCACCAGGGAAGCCCTCATCTAAGTTTTTGCATGTATCAATAGTCCATTCCATTTTGCTGCTGAATATTTTATTACTTGGATGTATTACCATTTGTTTATCCATTTATGTCTTGAAGGATATTTAGGGTGTTTCCACTTTTTGGCTATCATCGACCGAGCTGTTATAAACATTTGTGTATAGGTTTTTGTGTAAATGTAAGTTTTCATTTCTCTAGGGTAAATATCTAGGAATATGATTACTGGGCTAAATGACAAAGATATGTCTAACTTCATAAAAAACTGCCAAACTGTTTCCAAAATGACTGTTCAATTTTGCACTAGCAATACTTAAGAGTTCTAGGTGCTCTGCATCTATGAATGGCTTTAGTTGCATCCTGCAAATTTTGGTAGGTTTTATTTTGATTTTTCTTCAGTTCAGAATGTTTTATAATTTCCCTTGAGATTACGTTTGTGATTCATGCCTTACTTAGGATTGTGTTGTTAAATTTGGTGCTGTTTGGAGGTTTTTCTTTTCTTTTTATGCTATTAATTTTTTATTCTAATTCCATTATGGTCAAAGAATATAATTTGTATTATTTTAATCTTTTAAATTTGATAAGATTTATTACATGACCCAGGATATGATCTATCCTGGTGAATGTTTCATGTGCACTTTGGAAATATATATTCTGGTGTTATTGGGTGGAATGTTCTTTAAATGTCAATTAGATTCATTGATTGATACTTTTTTTTAGTTCTTTTATATTCTTGCTGGTTTTCTATCTACTACATCTATCAATCACTGTGAGAGAAATGTTTAAGTCTCCAAATATTGTGGATTTTTCTGTTTCTTTTTTCAGTTCTGTCAGTTTTGTTCCATGAAGTCAAAGGTGATATTATTTGGTGTGTACACATTTAATATTTTTATGTCTTATTGGTGAATTGACCCTTTTCATGATGCAATGTTCCTCTTAATCTCTGGTAATTTTCTTTTTTCTAAAGTCTATTTTGTTTTATGTTAATATAGCTACTCCAGTTTTCTTTTGATTAGTGTTTGCAAGGTGTATCTTTTTCTATCCTTTTACTTTTAACTTACCTACATCATTATGTTTTAAATTTCTTCTAGACATCATATAGTTGGTTTTTTTGTTGGTGTTGGTTTTCTATCCATTCTGTCAACCTTTGTCTTTTGATTAGTATATTTAGATCATTTACATCTGCTGTAATTATTAATATCTTTGTATTCAGAGCCACTATTTTATTTGTTTTATGTTTGTTCCCTCTCTTTTTCATTCCTGTTTCAAATTTCCTAGCTTTCTCTCGGGTTATTTGAATGTATCTCTCTCTCATTCTCTCTCTCTCTCTCTCTCTCTCTCTCTCATGTGCACATGTGTACACACACACACAGACACACCCATGTATGTGTCTGTCTGATATATATATATACATATATATATATATATATCTTTCCATGAGACAATGTAGTATTCTCTCTTTGAACCATTCATGTTTCTTTCAAACATTAAATATGTTTTAAACAGCTCAAGAGGAGAAAAATAGCCTACTGTATTTATACAGATGTTTATAATTTCTGTTGTTCTTCCTTCTTCCCTGATGTTCTAGTATCATTTCCCTTGTGTCTGAAGAACTTCCTTTATACTTCTTTTAGAGCAGTTCTGGTGGCAGCAGATTCTATCAGTTTTCCTTCCTCTAAAAATGTCTTCATCTCATATTCATTCCTGAAGGATATTTTCATTGGATATAGAATTCTGGGTTGGCAGTTCATTCAGTCCTTAAGAAATGTTAGTTCATTTACTTCTGTCCTCAGTGTTTCTCATGGGAAATTGGTTGTCATTCAGATCGTTGTTCTCCTGTAAGTAATGCATCAAATTTCTCTGGTTGCTTTCAATAATGTTTTCTTTGTCTTTACTTTTTAGCAGTTTGATTACAGTATGTCTGGACATTGATTTCTTTGGGTTTATCCTGTTTAGGGTTAATTGAGCTTCTCGTATCTATAAGTTTATACCTTTTCTCAAATTTGGGAAGCTTTCAGCAATTATTTCTTCAAAAAATATTTTATACCACATTCTCTTCTACTTGTGAGTTGATGATGATATGAATTTTAGACCTTGTGATATTTCCCACAGATCCCAGAGGCTCTGTTCATTCCCTCCCAGCCTTCCTCTGTTCTTTACATTGGATAGTTTCTATCAGCCTGTCTTCAAGTTTACTGACTCCTGCCTTAATCCTCTCCATTCTGCTATTGAGCCCATCCAGTGAACTTTTACATTTCCGTTATTGTAATTTTCAAAGTTAAGATTTCCTCTTGGTTCTTTATTATATCCTGAATTTCATTGTTGAGACTTTCTATCTTTCCCTTCATTTCAAGGGTGTTCACCATTACTTTTTGGGGATTTTTTATAAAACTGCCTTAAAATCATGGGTGGATAATTTCAACATCTGTGTCATCTGATTGTCTTTTCCCATACAGATTGAGATTTTCCTGGTTCTTCATGGGCAGAGTAATTTTTTATTAGATTCTGGACATTTTGAATATTATGTTCTAAGACTTTGGGTCCTTAAAATCATATGGGGAATGGTGATATTTTTGTTCTAGCAGCAGTCTACCTAACTGGGTTAGGCTGCAAATTCTGACTAGTCTTCTGTGGGTTGTGATTTCAGTATCAGTTCCACTTCCAAAGGCATTTGCAGTGCCTTTCAGATCTACCCCATGTGTACACTACTCAGTGGCCAGTGTGAGATCAGGGCTGTGATTTATACCATAGTCGAGTTTTCAAAGTCTATAGTGTACTGTTTAGTGTCAGAGTCACATATACCCAGGGGTGAGCCAGCAGTTCATAAGTATTTTTATGGGATCATTTCCCAAGCTCCTCCTTCTCTGTGATTGCCTTAGTACTTTTCTGTTCCCTGGGGGCTCCCCCTTTTTGTCCTTTGGCCAGAAAGCTGGAGCTTTATTTATCCCACTCTGTGATATACTTCCTGTGACTTCTTCTGTATCAGGGGCCAAGTGGTGGAGGACAAAGCAATGGGGGTTTGTCCCAGTCTCTTGACACCACATGTTATCCAATCAGAAAGGAAGGTTCCCCTCCATCGGCATTTTAGGCTTCCAAGGACCTCCCTTGCAGCAGCTGTTGCTGCCACCACTGTCCCATGATTGCTTCAGAGATGGGGATAGAAGAGAATGGAGTGTTAGGAGACCATTTCTGACTTCCTGAGTCAGAACCAGGGGGCTTTTCCTGGAGGACTCTGCATGATACCTACTTCCTGGCTGTGTTGAAACCAGGCTGGGAGGTACCAGAGGTGGAAAGAATGATGAACCCACTATCAGTCTGATGGTACTGAGCTTCTCCTCAAACTTCCTGCTACTGTTTACTTTTCAGAGTCCTTAAGTAGCAACATCTTGCGTTCTGTTTGATAACTGTGTTCAGTGGGAGAGACATGATGGAGTCTACTTACTCCATCCTTCCATAAAATAAACCTTTAAGTGAAGTATGGCATACGTGCAGAAAAGGCACAAATCATAAGCATGCAGCCCAGTGCCTTTTCACAAAATAAACACTCGTATGTAACCACTGCACAGATCAAGATGTATACCATTACCAGCACTCCAGAAACACTTCCTTGTGCCTCTTCCAAACCACTACTTCCACCTTTTTTCCCAGAGGTAACCACTAGCAGAAATTCTAACAGCATAGATTACTTTTGCCTGATTTTCAACTTTTATGAATGGAATCCTAATATATATATAGTGTGTGTGCATGTGTGCGTGCGTGTGTGGGGCTTCCTTTGTTCTTCATTATGCTGTGTATAGCAGAACTTCTAAATTTTCATTGCTATATAGTTTTCTATCATGTGAGTATACCACACGTCATTTATTCATTCTAATGTTCCTGGACGTTTGCACTGTTTCTAGTTTTGTTTTGTTTTTTTACTATGACTAATGCTGCATTTGTTTCTGCAGGAACAACTACAATTAGTTACTGTATACTTCTTTTTTACTTTCTGGAAATAGTAATGTGCACTGGTTTGGGTCTGTATGTACTGCCTTGTAAGGTGTTTTATAGGTGCAAGTGGAATCTTTAGTAAGTTGTAAATAAATTTGAAACATCAATTTTCATTAGATTGGAAGAGTTTTCACTGTTGATTTCCACTGAATCTTATCAGAGTGACAAGTATTTGACATGAGGCAGTGTGCACCAAACAAACATTTATCTCTTAAAAAACACAAGTGAATTAAAATGATTTATTTAGAATTATGTTGTTACCTTTTTAATGTAATTGAGTGTTCTTATAGTGTCATAAAATTAGCTGGAAATCACTGGTGTCCAGTAGTGGTGCTATTTTAAGGATCACTCCTGCTATTCACGTTTGCTGAAAACAAACAGAAAACCTCATTAGTATATAGTACAATTAGTGAGTCAAAATTTCAGGCCAAGCGCATGCATGTGCTATCAATTTGTCTAGAACTTATGGTTAGAATAATATAGCACTTCAGTGTGTGAAAGAGAGAAGACATTAATGACACTATACATTCATACACAAAGATAGTTCAATGTGTAAAACTACCTAGAATGAATACAGTGTTCCAGGGTTCAGTGTTTACTGTTTCTCTTTTATAAATGTTTTCCTGTCCCCTGGTATAATGGGAGTGATGAAAACAAATTAACAGGGAGGCAAAACCAAGCTCATTTGCTTGTGAAGAAACACACTGACATAGTCACATGTTCCAAAAGAAAAGAAAATTTGTTCACACTCAAAATTTTGTGCTTTGGAGTAATGTAACAGCTGAGGTTGATTATGATAAAGCAGGAAATGAGGAAGACACAAAAACATTGTAACCTTCATAACCCCCTCTTTCAAAAGTGTCAAGCTGTTTCTGTCTGGAATCTGGAAATGAAATTCTTTCTCTCCAGTTAATTTATCCTTTGCCTCAAAGGCTAACAGTCTTCTTTTTTGGGAGATAGTGACTATCTGAGCAGCTTCCAGTTTGTGAGTGTGTTTTGCTGTTGTAAATCCACTATCATAATAAGGTGTACATTCTCTCTAGTTTCCATAACATGGAATATGGAGAAAAACAATTTTAGTTCTATTCTGCTGAGTCACTTCGTCTGTCAAATCAACACAGGAAATTAAGGCAGGTATTCGAATGGTGCAATGAAAAGATATGTTGTTTATTAAAACAATTCTGAAAAAGAATCCCGCCCCCCCTCCCCAGTTTTCTACTTGGTGATGGTGACCAATTTATGAGCTTTTGTATTTGAAAAACACAAATTTCCCCAAAGAGGTGATATAGTTAGTAAATTCTGACACTAATTAACTGTGTAAGCATGACCAAATTACTTAACCTGTTATTCTGGGTCTGTTTTTTTAATATAAAATCAGATCATATTGACTGCTGAATTCTGATATATTTTCTTTAAAAAAAAACTTTTTTTTAAGATTTTTTTTTTTTGATGTGGACCATTTTTAAAGTCTTTATTGAGTTTGTTACAATATTGCTTCTGTTTTACGTTTTGGTTTTCTGGCCAGGAGGTACATAGGATCCCAGCTCCCTGACCAGGGATCGAACCTGCACAGCCTGCATTGGAAGGCGAAGTCTTAACCACTGGACCGCCAGGGAAGTCCCATATCTGATATATTTTCAAATTAGGGAAACATGAGTAATATCTGCTGATGTTAAGTTGGGTACTCTCCCAGTTTTCACTAACACCTTCCTGACCCTTTTTCCAAGGTGCTTCTGAGAAATTCCTCTGAGCAGCTGAGTAACATGATTCTTGATTGCCTGCACCTGCCAGGCCTGCCGTGGCAACGCCCCCCCACCCCTTTTATTGGGATGACCAATGCCTAGCTTGGGTAGTATAGACCCATTCTCTCTCTTTCCTTCTCCAAATTTATTTCCTCCCCTTTGGCTTCCTACTAATTTTGGGAAGGAGTCCAATTTTTTTTTTCCTTTGGTGCAAATGTATACTGACTATAGAGACTGACTTCACTTGTGGCAACTTCTACCCTTTATTTGAAAATAAAATTAGGATAGATAAAAATCGTATTTTGTAATTATATAGTAGCTTACAAATATATGCTTTTTTCACTGCTTTCCAGTATTGGACACTTTTCTTTTTTGGCTGTGTTGGGTCTTTGGTGCTGCAAGTAGGCTTTCTCTAGTTGCGCTGGGGCTACTCTTCATTGTGGTGCACAGACTTCTCATTGCGGTGGCTTCTCTTGTTGCGGAACACGGGCTCTAGGTAACAAGGGCTTCAGTAGTTGCAGTACATGGGCTCAGTAGTTGTGGCACACGGGCCCTAGAGGGTGTGGGCTTCAGCAGTTGCGGCGTGTGGGCTCAGTAGTTGTCGTGCATAGGATCTAGGGCACGCAGGCTTCAGTAGTTGTGGCTCATGGGCTCTAGAGCGCAGGCTCAGTAGTTGTGGCATATGGGCTTAGTTGCTCCATGGCATGTGGGATCTTCCTGGACCAGGGATCGAACCCATGTCCCATACATTGGCAGGCAGATTCTCAACCACTGCACCACCAAGGAAGTCCCTGGACACTTTTGATTAATACTTATTCCTAAGTATTCTTCTCCCTGAGCTATTACCCAAATTGTCCTAGTTCTTTTCCTCCTGTTCGCCAGCCATGGGCATTCCCCAAGTTTCCGTGCTTGACCTCTGCTTCTTACAATGAGTTCTTCCTGTTGGAAGTCATTCAGCCACATAGGCCTAATTATCACTCTTGTGACAGTTCTGATCACTCTTGCAGGTAGAGTTCCACATTTCTCCTCCAGTAAACACTTCCACCTGGGCAGCCCATTTGTACTTCAAATACTACATTATTTAATAATTTTCTTTTCATTAAAAATTTACTCCTTGCAACTTTTGTTTTAGTATGTGGCACCATTGTTTTCCCAGATCCCCAGTACTGAAACTTCATAGTCCATCTACCAATAAACTTATTAGTCCATCCACCCACCTTTCATCAAAAAGTTAATGACCACCCCTTGTACCAGGCATACTTGATGCCAAGAACAGGGAGGGAGTGAAGGAGTGAACAGTTGACTGCACTATCCTTTTCTCCCACCTCTTTTCTGTGTGGTTGACATTGAGTGGATGCATGATGTTCTGAAAGACCCACTTTGCTTTTCTCTTAATTGACCTTTTTATTTTTTTAGCCATACTGAGTGGCTTGAGGGGTTCTTACTTCCCCGACTAGGGATTGAACCAGGGCCCTCGGCAGTGTCCTAACCACTGGACTGCCAGGGAATTCCCTCTTAATTGACTTCTTTTATATATCACAAAACTAACACTTCAGATCTCACAGGAGAAAACAGGCATATCACATTGGTTCTCTACATTTTGTATATCCTGAATGACTTGTGGATCCAGAAACCTTCTGAAAGACAGTTTATTTAAAAATTTCCTGTGACATAAATCCTAAAGGAATAAAACTAAATTTCCTTTTCATATTAATATAGTGTTAGTTCCCTCAATCTTAAGCAAGTCCCTTTTACAAAGTGCAAATTACTATGAATTGAGATCTTTATTACAATGTTCGAGGTTTGTTTTTTGAGCTAAATTAAGCGAATGTTAGTTTTGCTTTTTAAAGCCTGATTATATTACCTGAGTTCACCAATCAACTTCACTGCATTTTCCACATACTGCTCTAATCCAAAATAGAATCTAATATGATATTTTTGCCCAATGTATATGTTTAGGAAATAAATATTATTTTAAACATGTAATGAACAGCTGCTAAGTCATGACACTTTATGGAGAAATGAAAGGAATTCATATAAGTATGAATTTTTATGTCAATGGTACTTACAGTAAAATGCACAATTCTTAAGTCTATGGCACATTGACTTTTGACAAATGTATATACCCATGTAGCTGTCACCCAGATCCAGATAAAGAACATATCCATCACCCCTGAGAATTCCCTTGTGCCGAGTCAATCACCTACCCCAGCATGAGGTGAGCATAGGTCTGATTTTTATTACCATAAATTAATGTTTGTTCTTCAGCTTCATGGAAGTAGAATCATACAGTACATACTCTTTTGTGACTGGCTGCTTTTCTTTTTGTATAATGCTTTTGAGATTTACCCATTTAGTTCTGTGTATCATTTTATTGTGAAATAGTATGCCTGTGTGTGAGCATAATACCAATATGATTTCTAAATTCTATTCTTTTTATACAGTTCCTCCCAAACTAAATGTAATCATCTAAATTAAGTTTCTATCTCTAGGAGAAAATTTAGCAAATTTTTATCCTCAAACTTATAGATCATTTTTTTGTTAGAAAATTATCTCTTCTGTTTCATAAACTGCTCTTGAATTTGCATAAGTATCTTCCTTCCAATCTTTTTGGTTTGCTTATATATTACTACTACTACTAGCTAACATCCAATGAGTGATTAAGTACCAGGCTCTGTGCCGAATTCTTTATGTGAATTACTCTTTAAATTCTTACAATAACCCTCTGAGGTAGCCAGCATTAGTGTAGAAATGGGTTTTGTAACTTGCCCAAGGCCACATAAGTAGGAAGGGACAGAGATGGGATTTAAACTCATGTGCCCTTAATTTTGCCATACTCTTTAGCACTAATGTTTATTAGAATGGCCACATACATATCATTTTGGCTCGCTAAGTTTGATCCTTCAAATTTTGGATGTGTACATAATAGTTCAAATGGACTTCCTACATCAGGAAAGAATGCTTAGCTTGGTGTACCTGAATCAAAATAGCAGAGTCAGGCACTACTGAAAAAAATCTGATCGCTTTGCTTACTTTTGGTAGGCACCGCAGTTCTGTAGGTGACAAGGAGCCTTGGGAAAATATTGCTTATCTTAATCATTAAATGGTCTTTACAAATAAGGGATTAAGATTCCCAGTGAATCTTGCACAAAAATAAGTCTGACATTTATGGTCTGTGGTGTGCTAGGTACTGTGAAAGGTATTTTATGTGTATTATCTCATTTAATTCTCTCAGTTATTCTGCAAGATACCACCTTTTAGATATTAAAAGTTACAAAAATATTAAGGGATGGAGCCTACATTCAAACCCAGCTGTGTCTCACAATAAAAATCCATCCTTTTATAACCATGGTGTTTCCTGGACTCTGCCTCAGTGGTATAGATCTTCTTAGTGGTACAGATCAACATGGTTCCTGATTCTGTAAGAGATGCATTGTTGTTCTTTTTAAAATTTTTCCTTCATTATTGAGATCAGAACATTAGGGTTCTGTTTTTTTGTTTGTTTTAGTTTTTTTTTTTCTGACTGCACCAGGAATAATAATATCCTCTAGATTTTCAATACAGTGTCCATTTCATGACTTGTAATTTTGGGAAGAGGGAAGGTGGTCCTAGGGGTGGAATCTAGGGATGTTTCACCATCTCTTTTTTTCTAGAAGGGTAGTGAAACTGACTTCCAGAAGGCCAAATGATACATTGCCCACCTTGCACTAAGCTCTATCTGTACATGTTCCATCATGGCACCCATCCCTGTTGCCATTTTGATGACTTTGATGATAAAGTAGATCATCCGTCTAGTGCATTGACTCCTTCACTTCACTGACCTGTTTGTTCTACCCCAGCCATCCACTTCCATGGGCACATTCTGTACCTTGCCATCTAGCAGTGATGCCAGCTCTGTAATCTTACTTTCAAGCATCCACTTCTTTGCCTACCATCTCTTTTCATTCCAGCAGATTTGCTTTAGTATCATCACTGCTAAAATGTTACTCCACTGGGACTACCTATTCATCATATACTGCTTACTATTATTGTTCAACCCTAACCTCCTGGTCTACCTGAGATTTCATAGTCTATTGTAATAATCATTCCCTTGAAAATACCCTCAATTCCCTTGCCTATCTTTTCTTCTGCCTTAGTCACCTGGCAAATTCTCAACTCCTGATGCTGGAGAAGATTACTTGGCTAGGGTGACTGGTTTTACTTTAAGTTCAAGACAAAATTCAAATACATGATTAACATTGCTTAGCAACCCTACGTTGTCTCTCTGGAAAGTTTGCCTTTCCACTCAATAAAATAACTGGGTTTTTTGTTTGTTTTTTTGTGGTACGCGGGCCTTTCACTGCTGTGGCCTCTCCCCTTGCGGAGCACAGGCTCCGGACGCTCAGGCTCAGCGGCCTTGAGCTCAGGGGCCCAGCCGCTCCGCGGTATGTGGGATCCTCCCGCACCGGGGCATGAACCCGTGTACCCTGCATCGGCAGGCGGACTCTCAACCACTGCGCCACCCGGGAAGCCCAAAATAACTCTTTTATACTTTCTCTTCTCTCCTTACTCTTCCATACCCTGCTTCTCTTAGCCTCTCATTCCCTGCCGCTGATGACTTCATCCTTCAGTGAGAAAGTAAACGCCAACAGAGGGAACTCTCATCATCCCAGCAACAGATTTAGAAGCTGTCAACATCAGTACCCCTCTCTCCTTTTTATTCTTGTGCAGTGGATAGAGTGTCCCTCTGGCTTTCACCCATGTTTTCCTTGCCAACTAAAAATTTTTTTTGGCCCCCCGGCATGCGCAATCTTAGGTCCCCAAGATCAAACCCACGCCCCCTGCAGTGGAAGCGCGGAGTCTTAACCACTGGGCTGCCAGGGAAGTCCCCTTGCCAACCGAATTTAATGGACCCCTTTCTCTCTTAAGTCATCTGAGCTTTGAGGGTGCTCTCCTCAAAGAGAGCTCTCCTTTTCTCTTGAAACACCATCTTCTTTCAGCTTTTTGACTCTATACTCTCCTGTATTTCTTCCCCATCTTTGGATGTGCCTTCTCAGTCTCCTTTATGGTCTTCTTCTTCACTATCTTATGTATAAATATGTAGTTCCTGCCTAGATAGCTACAGCTGATCTTTCAGGTTTCAAGCTTTAATGTCATTTCCTCAGAGGACTTTGAAGACCAGACTAGTTTAGGTCATCAAATTGTATGTTCTCGCTGCACATTGTACTTTTCTTTCATAGGATGTATTACATATGAAAATAAATTATTTCGTGTGTAATTATTTGTTCAATGTCTGTATCCTATTCTGAATTGTCTGTATTGCTCATCAGGTGTCCTACATGCCTGGCACAGAGTTTGGCGTGTAATAGACACCCAATAAATATTTGTAGAATGAATGAATTAATATGTAAGTGACTCAAAGGCTTCAACAACTGTTAGTTCTCTTTTCCTTTTCCATCTTATATTTAGAGAAGCATAGCTATCCCAGGGTTGTAGAGTCAGAAAACGCTATTTCTATAGAAGAAAGACAATTTTATGGTGTGATGGACATTGACACATGTTTAAAATTACTCAAGCCTGGTTCATGGACACCATTTATAGGCAATTGAAAATATAGATCTGGATCTCAGTAAAGAAATCATAGTTAAGGATCATAACATTTTATTTTTTACATCTGTTTTAAAAATTGTGTGGTCTGCTCCTATGTGTCTTAAAATGGAGCGAAGGTGGACAAGTGGGCTTTCAGGGTCAAATATAAAACATATAGTTCATTTGGTACAAATTAAAATTATTTAAACTCTGATCTGATTAGAGTCCGTCTTGAAAGAGTTATAATAGAAATTGTAATGCAAATAGAATTGTATTTTCTTTTTGAAAATAAATCTTGAGCACAGATCTAAGGCCTTTTCCTTAAAAAAAGTAGAAAAGTACTCACTAACAGATGGTAGTATTCCAAAGTCATGGTACATGAAAGGTTATAGGGGTTTTGGAATCTGCCAAAGTTAATTATAGTCTTACAGCTCTGGAGAAGACCCAACAGAAGTCAATTTCAAACAAAGGTCAGGGTTAGTTAGAAAGTCATATCACACTTAAGCTTGAACTCAAACAAGGTTGCCTTAAATAGTTAAGGTCCGGTGAGTATCAAATTTCATAATTGTCAGGTACTTATAATTTTTAGACTTGTAAAATCATGGAACCCTTTAAAAAAGACTATTGTCTTTATGTATTTTCAATAAATGAGCTGATTCTTTTTTTATGTGTAAAAAAATGAATAAAGAAGGATATGATGACTTCCCACTCAGAACTGTTTCTCAGAAGCCCCAGTGTTGAGACAGGGAAGCTGTTCCTGGCTCAGGCACTGCAGTGCACCATAGGGCAGCTCCCCTGAATTGCAGACCAGGTTCTGTGCAGCACTGGGCATGTTAATTTCACAAACTCCTATGTGTTCTAGGATGGTAAACTCATGTTCATACTAGGATAATAAACAGTTTTCAGTTTCATTAGCAGAGGAGTAGGAGATCTTGGATTCTAGAAGAGTAACTGAGAGAATCTAACTAGAGAATATGAGGGAAAGCTGCCCAAGACAGTTTCCTGGTTGTGCTCCACAGATGCTTGTGAGATATAGGATTGCATGTTGTCCTGTGATTCAGGTTATATTTAATTCTAGACTTCGAGGTGAATGAATTGCTAATATTAAAACTTTCCCCACACTAGAAGAACTCCTTGTCACTTCTTTACTGTGTCACAGCCAACTCCTTTAAATTTTGCCGTATTTTTTCCTTAGATAAGAGCACCAAGGCAGTTCCTTTACATGTTTTTCTTCTTAACAGTGGGATGCAAGCAAATCAATATCTAGTGGTCTTTTGTGCAAAGCTCAGTAAAATAATAGACCTGTGCCATTGGCAAGCTGGGGGAGGGACACTGGTGGCAAAATTATTGGTGAATTAAAGTAGATATGATGATAATGCTACTGGCCCAATAAAAAGTCTGAGAAATCAACTATTGGTAGTAAAATAAAAAGAAGCTGTTGCAGTCTGATTTAGGGTGGCTGGTACAAAAAAATGTAGTAAATAATGCATGCAGTGTATTCCTCTACGATTTTTTTTTTTTTTGGCCATTTCCCAGTTCTTGGGCTTTTGGAGACATATATGTAGATGTGGGTAGAAATACTTTAGAAAAGGGATAATCTTCCAGATATGTTGATCTAAGATACACTTTTCATGAAAACCTTCAGATATGAATGTTTGAGTTGAGTTAGCATAAGTAAGTGAAAGTTCTTCTGTATTTGAGCCTTGTAGATATAAAATTCCACTCCTCCTTATTACTCTGTTATTTTTTGAGCTACTAGTTACTTCAACCAGACAGATATTTGCTGATAGCAAGAGCCAAGGTTTGGAGCATAGGAAAGTTTTCAAACATATAGTATGGCATTGCCGCCTCTGAGGCCAGCAGGAGAAGCAAGTTCATTGAGGAGGAACAAAATTTAGTCCCAAGAAAATAATTACTTAGGTCATTAGCTATTAGGAAAGAGACTAGCTAATACATGTAGTTGTACATATGAGTTTCAAGCTTTTTTTTTTTTTTTTTTCTGTACTCAGGCCTCTCACTGCTGTGGCCTCTCCCGTTGTGGAGCACAGGCTCTGGACGCGCAGGCTCAGTGGCCATGGCTCACGGGCCCAGCCGCTCCGCGGCATGTGGGATCTTCCCAGACCAGGGCACGAACTCGTGTCCCCTGCATCAGCAGGTGGACTCTCAACCACTGCGCCACCAGGGAAGCCCTGTAGTTGTACATATGGTTGTAGAAACACCTACTTGAAATCTTTCTAAATTGTTTTATGATATAATTTTTTTGAAAAATCTCTGCCTGGAAAGTGTTTTAGAATCCATTTTTATGCTTCAAGCAAAGCTATGTGGTAACAACAACATATTGGATGCAATCCAGTAACAGCTGGTGTATTTTTGCCAAGAATTTTTTATTAGAACATGTGCAATTTTCTGAAGAATTACAAATATGTAGATAATTTATCTACATTCATTATTTTTAATGAATAAATATCTATTCATTAATAAATAAATATCTATTTTTAAAGAGATAGAAAAGCATAAGTGAATTGGGAGATTGGGATTGGCATATATACACTAATATGTATAAAATAGATAACTAATAAGAACCTGCTGTATAGCACAGGGAACTCCACTTCACTGTATAGTAGAAAGTAACACAACATTGTAAAACAACTATACCCCAATAAAAAAAAATTTTTAATTAAAAAAATATAAAGAGGTAGAAAAGCATAAATCCATATCTATATATGGGTGAGGATAATTTGTAAGTCAAAGACCATAACATATATTTCTTCAGAAATAATGTCAATCTCAAGAATATCTCTTTTAAAAATGTGTAATATTTTGGTAAATAAAACAATAGAACTAGATAACTTTCTATTCTGTTTTAAATGGGAATACAAATGTTTTGCTAATAAGAAAGTTATTTTCTGAAGAGTCTTCTTCAAAATAGCAACCAGCACTGATGTTACATATGGTTTATTGAGCTGAGATTGTTCTTCCACAAAAACAGTGTTAAAAATTATCTGCAGAACAAGAGAATTGCTGTGTGTAGCCCTGAGGACATCCTCACTTCTCTCCTGGGTGAGAACAACAGTGCTGCTGCTTCTGCTTTGGAGACCAGCACCTGTCCCCAGTAGAGACGCTTATTTCTAGAATTGAAAATCGGGTAGTGAGGTGTTACATCCCTTGGGACTACTACTTCAAAGCATGTTATCTGTGAGTTCAACTGGAAATAACATTTATTTTGATTAGAAAACACAATGTCAAATGGTCAAGGAAAGCTTCTGCCTTTTATTAGTCTCCATGCTAACATAAAACACTTTTTAAACAAAAATGTTTTGTTGGCTTCTTTTCTGTGGTTCATGTGTTCATTTTTCCTGTTTCTGTGTGAAAATAGAAGAAACACATACCATTTCATCTTCAATGAAGCTTTCTCAGGGGTACTATTTTAAAGAAATCTTTACATAAACTAAAATGCTTTCTAAGGTAATTGTGTATTATTTCCTATTTTTATATTGACTTTAATGACTAAGAATTTACTATGATGTATATATATTATGATGTATGATGTATATATAGTGTATTTCTTAGCTAAGTAATCTATAAACAATATAGTAATCTATAAACAATATAGTAACCACTCTCCAAGATGTTAAATGATTTATCCAATACATGAAACATTTTGAGATAATTACGTTTATTACATACACCTGTATTATGTCACATAGAATATGTGTTCTGGTCACCACTCACCAGATATTTAAAAAGCACAGAACTTCTCATTTTGAAATATGTATCTAGCAATTTCCGCCAATAAACATAAAAATACCATTGAGTTTAATAGCAGTTATTCTGCCTGTAGAAGGTAGTCATGATAATCACTATGGTGTACACCTGAAACAAGTATAATATTGTAACTCATTTATACTTCAGTTAAAAATTTAAGAAGTAAAAAATAAATAAAAAAGAAGGAACTCATGCCTCTTCAATAAGTTCACTGGGTTATAACAATACCTGCTTATCTCACTGAGTTGCTTTTAGATCCGGAAACTAATATTTGGAGGGGTGCTGTGTAACCTGTAAAATGTCCATGAATGCAAGTGATCTTGCACAGGGGTAAACCAGTTACCTGAGCATAAGCATAAATTGCCTCTCAGTTGGCATTGATTCTTCTGCCACAAGCACTAAGCATGTCTCTTTCAGGACTCTGGAGTCATGCTCTCCTCCTGCATGGTGATGAAGTGTTTCCTCAGGATCTGGGTGGTTTGTTGGAGAATGGGAACTTATGAGCATGTGACACTGAATAAGAGGCTATGTATCTAGAATAAACGTGAATGTAGTTCCAGGAGAAAGAGACCAGACACGTAGAATTACTAAGAGCCTCCTTGCTACCGAACTTGGATCTAATATTACCAAAAAATGTGCATAAACAAAAGAAAGCTGATGTTGAAGTTTTGCTTATAATAGATAAAATGTTATATTTTTTAGAACGCTGCAAATGTAAACCTATCAGAGCTACACAGAAGACCTATTTCCGAAACAATTACAACTATGGTAAGGATAACTTCATGATTGATTTATAAACTGCTGAGTTAAGAAAGGATGTGTATGTGTGTGTAAATAAGAATGAGGCTTAAAAACAAACAAGGACAACTTTGTTTTTAATTGATTTATTTAATTGATTTTTTTTTTGGGGCTTCATTGGGTCTTCATTGCTGTGTGTGGGCTTTCTCTGGTTGCCCCGAGTGGGGGCTCCGTGGGGTGCGCAGGCTTCTCATTGCCGTGGCTTCTCTTGTCGTGGAGCACAAGCTCTAGGTGTGCGGGCTTCAGTAGTTGTGGCACACAGGCTCAGTAGTTGTGGCTCACAGGCTCTAGAGCGCAGGCTCAGTAATTGTGGTGCACCGGCTTAGTTGCTCCGCGGCATGTGGAATCTTCCCGGACCAGGGCTCAAACCTGTGTCCCCTGCATTGGCAGGTGGGTTCTTAACCACTGCACCACCAGGGTAGCCCCAACAAGGACAACTTTTAAGAGCAAACGCTCCCTGTTCCAAACAACTAAACGGTCTCATAAGGGGACCATTCTCAACAAATGCTTGATTTTTTTGAAGCATATCAGGCAGCATTGCTGGCATCTTAGAACCATGCAGTTAAGTACACAGAGATACATTTCAAAGCAGATGGGAGGGACTCTTCCCTTTCTGACGGGCCAGGGAGGATCTGGAGCTGCAATGGGTCATCAGTTGTGATTTATGGGGGTGAACAGTAAGTGGGGTAAACAGAGGAGCACTTCAATGTGTTATGAGTGGTTAAAAGAATCAAACTGGGTTTCTTCAGTCTAACTCATGGAAAACATTGACAGAGTTGGAAAGTAACACAGAAGTTGTTAGTATTCAATTAAGGAAATGTTTTGTTATCTAGACTGACCTAGACATGTGGTATTCTGATAAACAAAATATTAATTGAAGAGCTACCAATCTAAATGTAGCTGACAAATTTAACTGGAGGAGGAAAAAGCCTGCTGCCTCTGTGCCAAGTACTGTGTTAGGCGGTTTCTATACACTATCTTATGTGATTTTCTCAACTGCGCCATGAGACGTTCTATTATCCTTATTTTATCAATGATTATTGAACCTAAGTTGTCTTTCCTTTGATTATTCAGAATTACTTTTGGGTACTGGGATGCTTCAGAGTCACAAATATCAATTACTGCTATATTTCAAAGGGTCAATTAATAGAGTTTTCCAGTTGATAAAATAAGGAGCAAATCAGTATTTGCTATATTCCATAGGCATTTTATTATGATTTTCCCCCTGTGGCATTTATGAGATTAATAAAGTTCATGTTACTGTCTCTGTCGATGCTGAGTAAATGAATAAACATGGCAATTAAATAGATTTTTAAATGCACCTACATTATTAAAATGAGGGCTTTATTATTGAGTTTACATGCCCTACTTTAGAGAATATAGGACATACACGGCACACTTATCCTGCTTTTATAATTTTGGGAATTGGATGGAGAGAAATGGGTAAATCTCTGTAAGAGTAATCTTTGATATCTTTGAGAATACTGTGTATTGAAAGGTATCAAGTAAAAGATTCAGTGTAGTTAAATCTCTTTAAAATAAATATACCTAGTTTCTCAAATTTTTCTTCAATGGAATCAATTTTTATTTTTTGTTTAGTAACATCTTTAGAGGAATCTATAGTTTCTCTTAGCCAATGGTAGACACTTTCCAAGGTTGAAATGTTTACCTGGCTGCTCATCTGAGGACCCTCTCCTCTACAAAGTGATATGAGATATCACAAGAAAAAGGAAGTCTTAATTTTTAGGAGATTAGCTTTGTAAGACTGAAAAATGCTATATGAACTTTTAAGTACGGTTATATTAAAAACAAAAGCATGATAGAAATTTTATATTGGGGAATTTTAGTTGAATTTATATTTATTTTACTTATTAATTTTTACTATACCCAACCTGGTTAGTGCTGCTATTTTTGTTAAAAGATAAAATACTACTGGGTACAAGTCAGGGGAAGAGAAAATCAGCAACGAGGTAGCTGAGTGAAAATTACAACCGAAAATGGGATACAGAGCACAGTTAATGGAAAAAAGATAATTTCTTTCTCATAGCCAAACAATAACTAGATTGCCCATAGTTTAAGGATTTTCACTTGTCTGAGGCTTACTCAGAGATTCTCTGGGGAAGGCAGGCACTGAAATGATTAAATAGAAGGAAAAACCCTGCAAAGAAAATACATTTTAAATTCCAAAATATGTTGATTTTTGTCTTTCTTAAATATCTACATGTGTCTACTGAGAAAACAAAGTGGGGGTGGGAGCATTTGATAATTCAGATAAAACCTCTGCCTCATTCAGATTAATTCAGTTTAAAGCTCTTGAGCTTTAACAAAATTGCCTGAATAATAAAGTAAGTCTTGTAGAGAGATATTTATTTTGGAGTGGGTACATGTGCTAAAAATTTCTAATGAAAATAGTAGACACACCGGGTAAATAAATCATTAGTTTGAGAAGGTTTGCACAGTTCACTAATCTGTGATAGTTGATGAATGCTATGAAGCACATTCACATAAGCCAGGACGCACAAAAATGTCTGCTAGCTGGGGTTGTGAATCTATCATCTGATTCTCCCAAATGACATTTCAAAAAGGGCAATCTTATCTTTTGTTAAAATAAGAGTAGAACACTAATAAAAAGCGACTCCTTCACTCACAAATCACACCAAGCAGGGACAGCTGGGCAGTTACATTTTGCTTAGTATAAGCTCTCATACTTAAGACAACTAGTTCTCTGAAGATTGAAATACCTGTGAAGCAAAAATGAGGTTTTGTCCTAAAGTTTTTAGAATTAGTAGCTTAATTTTTATTGTATGTGTCTTGTACTGGTGGAATGTTATTGAATAAGTTTCTGTATGGAATTGGGGCATTGATGGGAGGCAATGGCTTATTAGCTGGCTTTATATTTTCACGGATTACTTTTTTCTTTGTAGTTCAAAACCCCTAAAATATGTGGGAAGGGACTCAGATGAAGGTAGTTTACAGATATATGCCTAAGAGGCTTTCAAAAAGTACATTCATTTGGATATGTTGTGTTTTCCTGTGTATAATATCCATGGATATTGAACTAGAGCAATGAGGCTGCCTGGTCAAGAGCTACTGGCTTCTTACTAATTGACATTTTTGCTTCTTCTTAGGCTTTTTCAAACTCCCCCTTTAGGAAAAAAAAAAGTAAAAAGCTCATTTACCAGAAGTAGGAATCTAAAGAATTTGGCTCTTCCAAAGGAGGGAAATACAGAAAAGAAGGAGAACTGTACTTTCTAGATTCTGAGTCAAATACTTTGACTTTGCAACTGAATTAGTTTTAAGTCAGTTTGTCTTTATATTGAGAAGTCAAGCCGAGTCTTATAAGTTGGATGCTAGAATATCCCTTGAAAGAGGTAAATTAATGCAATTGACATATTAGACCACATTCCATAGCACATGAGTGGCGACAGTTTTTATTCAAAAAGAAAATGCAGTATACCTAAAGGAGGGTATGAAAGATAATCTATACTGAAACAAAGGAAGAAAGGAGCAGATGTCTGAACAGTGAGCTAAGATGAGGAAGGTGGAAAGATCGAAGAACAAGCTTGGGGACACCGTAGAACAGAACAACTTTATGACGCTAAAGAAAACCCCAACTCTTTAGAAGATCTGTTAATAGACCCTATAGAAGAATGCTGACAAAGCAACAAAGAATATTTAAGTACTAGGTCTTTAAATAGTGAAATTAATAGTTTAAATTCTTCTTGGCACCGTTGAAACTGCACATATACATATACACACATCCAAAATGAAATTTTGAAGGAAAATTACATCCAGATTCAATCTTTGATTATCTAAATGGTTTCTCACCATGAAATACATGCACACATGTATGCTTATATACACACAAATATAAACTTACATGCAAAGGGGATCAGGGCTGAACATTAAGGGGGCAGGTGTGTTGTGTAGTGTGTCACTCACTACTGTCTAAGGTGAAAATATGTGGTTGACTTTTCCTCTCTATTCGTTGAGCATTAAGTGGATATGAATTGATTAGAAAGAAGCCTATGTGTCTTTTTTGAATGGGGTGCCTATTGTGTATCATATTACCACATCAGCTTTATTGTCTTTTATCCAGTCATTCGGGCTAAAGTTAAAGAAGTGAAGATCAAGTGCCATGATGTGACTGCAGTAGTGGAGGTGAAGGAGATTTTAAAGGCTTCTCTGGTAAACATTCCAAGGGACACTGTTAACCTTTACACCAGCTCTGGTTGCCTGTGTCCTCCACTTAACGTCAATGAAGAGTATCTCATCATGGGCTATGAAGATGAGGAACGCTCCAGGTAATTCACTCCTTAAGGATTCAGAATAATGACTCCTTGGTTCTTACTTTGGGATCTGTCTACCCTCTGAGGGATTAAAGATCAGTTTTAGTTGGATCCTTCAATTTCATGTATTGGATACAAAAGTATATGTGGGAAATTTGTGGGTGTGCATTTTTCTGGGGAGAGGGATCATAGCTTCATTTGTTCTTAGAGGGGTCCATGACTCCCAATTAGTTAGAATTACTGTTCTAAAACTTGGCTGTCCTAGTCTAGTATAAACAGTAAGTCTTTCTGACAATGATCCCTTGTACTTTTCAGTAATATATTTTAATGTTTCAAAAATGGTTGCTTCTTTAAAAATATAGATTACTGTTGGTGGAAGGTTCTATTGCTGAGAAATGGAAGGATCGACTTGGTAAAAAAGTTAAGGTAAGCCTAAATTTTATGTTCAAAATGATAAACAGAAAATAAAAGTAGAAAGACAGTCATTTAAACAAAATAGCTACCCTCAACTTCATGAGAAATATTAAAACCTGATACATATATATTTAATATTCCAAGAACTGAGTTTGTCTGTAATATCTGTTTCGTTTAAGGAGCAAATTCTCTGTGTGTGTATCAGAGATCTAACTACAGCTGTCTAACTTCCCACCATGGGAAGTCTAGCTGTAGTTAGGCCAGCCCTGCTCTGGTGGCTCCTCATTATCATTAGGGCTCCAGGCTCCCTCTAGCTTACGGATCGGTTATTTTCAAAGATATTGCTTCCATATTCAAGGTTAGCTGGACGTCACAGGATGGCTGCCCTACCTCCACATCACACCTACATTTCAGGGAGAAAGAAAAGGGAGGTAAAAATAGATTCCAAGCATCCTACCTAGCAATTTTACTTAGGACTGGGTCTCCTGTCCATCCCTAGCTGCAAGAGAAGTTGGAAAATGTAGTTTTTTTTAGCTGAATATGTTGGTTCCTTGAACAATTGCAGTTCTGTGAGTCAGAGAAGAAGGGGAGAATAAAGTTTGGGTACAAAACTGCCAATATTGTCCCAATGCATAGGCACCAGTTCCTATGTACAAGGTGCAGCCACATTCATCTGTATATAAGAGATCTGACCAAATTAGGTCCTTAGAGCAGAAACATAGCTTTATTGTTTTCTTTTTTTTTTTTTTTTTTTTTTTTTTGCGGTACGCGGGCCTCTCACTGTTGTGGCCTCTCCCGTTGCGGAGCACACGCTCCGGACGCGCAGGCTCAGTGGCCATGGCTCACGGGCCCAGCCGCTCTGCGGCATGTGGGATCTTCCCGGACCGGGGCACGAACCCGCATCCCCTGCATGGGCAGGCGGACTCTCAACCACTGCGCCACCAGGGAAACCCCATAGCTTTATTTTTAAGTCAATGACTCTTAGATTCTGTAAGTGATGCATTTTTTAAAAAATCACAACAAATCAGCTTATTATAGAAGGTTCCATTTCCTCTTACTAAGCAAATCTGTTTCAACAAAAGGAATGTGGGTAGTATGCACAGAAGGGCAAAGAATCAAAAACGGTGTGTGTGCGTGCGTGCGTGCGTGCGTGCGTGCGTGCGTGCGTGTGTGTGTGTGTGTGTGTGTGTGTGTGTAGTGGGCAAAAAGGGGGGGAGGGGAGAGTGGGAATTGTACCAAACATAATATATCCTCTTCCCTCTGAGTCTGAAGGCTTGGGAAACATTTACAAGTGTAAGTTAAACACCCCCAGGCAGTTTATCTTATACACCTGGCACTTGACACAGCGGATACATTTCAGTTTAAGTGACCTACGAGAAACGTAGAGGGCATTATTTTGCAAGGAGAAAATACCCTCCAGAAAGCTATCCCTCCCCCCCCCCGGCCCCCCCCACCTCCACTCCAGTATTTTATCAAAAGTGAGATGTATTTCAAGTTCAGACTCATGAGAATTCTCTATTTGTATCTCTTTTCAATTTGTTTGCTGTCTGTTAAAAAGTAGCTCTTCTTCAGTGTATTGGAATCTCTTACTGTCCTTTTAATTCCGTTTTCTGCTTGCTAATGCAGAACAGGAATTTGTCCTAAATTCCTGTACCAGTTGGAAGAGCTTTCAACATCATTGCTGCAAAGCATATAACACGGCTTGCTGCTTCTCTTTTGGTACCAAAACAATTATCATCGTGTAAAGACCCAGGACACATGGCGTGTTTGTCCTTTTTCTTAGTAAGGCAAAGATATTTTCCATTGCTTTCTACAGGGAACTCACAGTTATTATTGTGAACTCATTTATATTTTCAGTCTGGATTTAAACATGCTGAAGGGAAGAAATAACTTGAACAATTTTTAATTCATACACAGAACTCAGGGTTAAAGACCATGAATGGGAAACCTCTTTTGGCTAGAATTACTGAGATCCTTACTGTAGTTTTCCAGTCAGTTCTGAAGATGTAAAAAAGAGTTTTATGGAGGATACTGTTTTTTTTTAAAATAAGAGTTGTCCTTTTCAGCTGATTTTTTTTTGCGCTCAGGGATAGATCAAGAATTAAATAAAGACTTTTTTATGGTTTTGCAATGCAAATTTTTTTTTTAAACCTAAGTTTCTGTAATAGCAAGTTGTTCAAATCAAGATATTTGGCCTGCCTTGGGGAGCTGAAATTCAGACTTTTTTTTTAATATGAAAATCCAATAAGATTGTGGAGTTAAGTGTGCTAAAATGAAGAATTACTTTCAGTAATTTCAGTAATTGAAAATAGAGAATTTGTTATCTACTAAGAATTTTATACATTTTTCATCTGTGAATCTTCAGAACACTAAGCAGATGCTAGAATTAATTCTAGTATGTAAATGATAAGGTCTAGTAAGTCCAAGAATCTTCGAATGGTAACTGATGGAGTTAGAATTTGAACTTGGGCCATCTGACATTAGCTCCTTGCTGCTCAAAGTGTGGTCCCTGGACCAGCAACACTGGCATCACCTGGGAGCCTGTTAGGTATGAAAATCTTGGGCCCCATCCCAGACCCACTGAATGAGGATCTGCAATTTTAACAAGATCTCCAAGTTATTTCTATATTCATTGAAGTTTAAGAAGTACTACTATAGCCCTTATTCTTATTTACTACCTGTAATACCATAATATAACTTCCTTTTAAATTATTATATTCAATAATGTAAACATTATTGAAATTGTTAATATGAAATATTAATAAGCTTGATTGTAGTTATTAGAAACATTGGTGATGTCTGCTTTGTAAAACGTAGAATGAGGGCAGAACTTTGTTCTGTTTTGTTGCACTTGGTAGATATTATTTAGGAAATATTTATAAGGAACTCTACCCCCTCCCCCCATTTTCATTTTTTTCACCACTCAAATCACACAGGTTTAAAAGGCTGTGTTTTTACAAGTCATAAGAGAGGAAAATAAAAAGTAGCCCTTTCTTCAAATTCTCTATGTAAATCTTCCATTTGTTGGTCACCCATGAAGTACTAGACTTGTGTATGTTACCTCAGGAAATACCCACAGATATCAATGTATATTTGTGTCACTGTTTATTGGATATTTTAAGTTAAAGATTTGATATGAAAGCATTACTGATACAAGTGGCCAATTTTGTGCTTTTTCAAATAAAAGAATTATGTTTACATAGCATCCATCTCATTGTTACCCTGGGATATAGATTTTTATACTTTTGGAAAAGTAGTAAAATGCTTTTGAGATCTGATTTTGCAGTCTTACTCAGTTGTTAGAATAATAGAAGTGATGACCCTGGTAATATGTGCTTGTGACCGTTTTCTGTTTTAAATTTCACAGCGCTGGGATATGAAGCTCCGTCATCTTGGACTGAATAAAAGTGATTCTAGCCATAGTGATTCCACTCAGAGTCAGAAGTCTGGTAGGAACTCTAACTCCCGGCAAGCACGCAACTAAATCCTGAAATGCAGAAAATCCTCAGTGGACTTCCTATTAAGACTTGCGTTGCTGGACTAGCAAAGGAAAATTGCACTATTGCACGTCATATTCTATTTTTTAACCACAAAAATCAGGTGGTAACTGATATTACTTCTATTTTTTCTTTTATTTTCTGCTTTTCTCCTACCCTCCATCCCTACCCCCCTTTTTTGTGGTCTGGGTGCAGATCCTTAAATATATTATATGTATTCTGTTTCACTAATCATGGGAAAACTGTCCTTTGCAATAATAATAAATTAAACATATTGATACCAGGACCTCTTTGCTGGAGTAAATGTTAATTTACTGTTCTGCACCCAGATTGGGAATGCAATATTGGATGCAAAGAGAGATTTCTGGTATACACAGAAAGCTAGATAGGCTGTAAGGCATACTTTGCTGATCTAATTACAGCCTCATTTTTGCATGCCTTTTGGGCATTCTCCTCACGCTTAGAAAGTTCTAAATGTTTATAAAGGTAAAATGGCAGTTTGAAATCAAATGCCACACAGGCAAAGTGATCAAGCACCAGGAAGCATTTATGAGGAAACGACACGCAAGACGAATTATTTGCAAGATTGGCAGGAAGCAAAATAAACAGTGTTAGGAGCTGGGGAAAGAGCATTTTGCCTGATCGAGAAGCACAACTGAAACCAGTAGCTGTTGGGGTGTTAACAGCAGTGTTTCTCTTTTGGCAACACATTCGATTTGTTTGTGAATATATTAATCAGCATTAGGGAAGTGAATTATAACCAGACATCAGCTGTTATCAGCATGGCTCTGTTTAATCTGCTTCCTTTTAGATAACCCCACTGGTGTAAGTCTTTTTCTTCTTCTTCTTTTAAAATAAATCTCACTTGCTGCATTTGACCAGGAAAAGAAAGTGTGTACGCATATGTACCAGGGTGTTATTTTTTTAAAGATATGGGGCTCTCTAAAATGCTGTAGTTGCAGGATGGTAAAATGTGCAAGATTCTGGGTGTGGGTGTGTCTGTGTGTGTTAGCGTGGGGTGTGTGTCCGTACAGTCACACCCAAGCTGAACTGAATTACAGGCCTGTGCAGTGGCCTGCACTTTATCATTTGGATTTGTGCTGTTTAATGCTCAGTAAAATATGCTTAATAAAAGGAATGATGGTGGTCAGGAGAGAGGTGATTCTGACTTTTGAAACAAATGCTCATTCTCATTACCCAAGCTGCAGTGGGGTCCCCCAGGGACCATGGGGAACAAATGATGCTCTCACTTCTTCCTCCAGCAGGGGTTCTTTAGAGCCTGTGCCCATCACTTGACAGTCTCATTCTCTTAAATTTACATATTTGATATTAGTATTAATAGAACCAAATTTCTAAGCTGTGGTATGCTGAAAAGAAAACACTTATGAAGCAAATGGTGCTGTTTCCTTCTACAAGGACAAACATGCAAGAATGAAATTCATTCCTGAACAAAAGTTTCCTAAAATGGTAAATAACAATTGATCTAAATTCCCTCTTTTGGAAGTAAGAGAACATCCCTGCCTCCTGACTGACCCCCAAACCCCAACAATTTCCACAATCCCAGAAGAAGGAGTTCTCACCTTTGCCTACATCAGGACCACATAGTCTTTGAGCTGCCATATGGTTGCTTTCAGGTATTTTCACCATCTGCCCTTTGGGATTTACTCTCAGATGGCTAAGACAGGGTCATTTCTTTCCAGGTGCTGCTGTTGTAGCCCACAAAGAGGAGTTTGGGTGTCACAGGGTAGTAGTCAAGTCCCACAGTGGATGAACTTCACCTCAGTATCTCTCGTCCTGACCTCAACCTGAGCTTCAAGGACTGAGGACTGGAAACTAGCACTTCTGCCTCTTCCTGTTTCTCTCATGCCTTTTTCATGTTAATGAGGAAAGAAGGGCAAGAACCGACTGCAGGAGATTTAAAGGAATTGGTTTCTCAAATCCACAAAATGTCATCAACTCTTCCAAACCATAGTAAGAGGAATTTTAAGTAGCAAAATCTTTTGAGGTACAATGAAAGCCACAGCTGTTTGCAGCTCCTGCAGGTGTCTTTTTTTGGGGAGAGGGCAATAATATTTGTGTAGAGGTTTGAGACAATTTATGTTCAATACATATAGAGTTGTGATATTTATAAGCAAAAGAGGACCAGAGTTTTAGATTCAGCTGTGTTTTCTTCCACCTTCCATTTTGCTCATCAGTATGAGCCTCTGTCAGCTACAGTTTCTAATGGTATAAGGCCCCTGAATAAAGTACATTTGCTTTTTCAGTTTGATAGTTGCAATATCTCCATTAATAAATTATGTACAGGCCTATTTTGGAGGATGACATGATTTTTTTTATCTTAATGGTCACGTTTCTAACCAGACTGCAAAATTGTTTCTACTCTGTAATTGCCGTAATACAAATACATCTCATTAATGCCCCTCTACAGGCTTTTCTGACAAGTATTAACTTTCAAAGCCACTAAAAATTTAATATATATGCCTCCTTGTCAGTAACTTGAGATCTACAAAATTAATTTAACATTTCTTTGGAAAATTTTGTATACTTTCAGGATTTTAATTTTCCTAGCCAAATAACAACACCAAAAATGTTAGACGCATGCTGAATAAACTAGCAAAAAGTACAATAACAGCAAACTTGGATTCTCCTCATGGATACGTGAGTATTTTACTGTGTCACGTCCAGAGTGTAATCTGATTCAGTGCCATATGTTGCACTGAGCATTGGAGGTGGGGTGAGACAAAGCCATGTCATTCCACATCTGTTACAGATTAAGAAGGCAAATACAAAAATTGTAATCACTGTGAAGTAAATAGCACTACTTATTGTCTTCTGCAAGAAATTATTTGCTATTATCTTTCAACAAGTAAAATGAAAAATTAAATATTTCAAGAGTGATGTTTATTTAGACTGAATTTTAATATTTTAATAATACAAGCTTTCAAGAACATGGGTGAAAGTGAGGTAAAGCGGAGATTTCTAATACTGTTATTGAAATCCAACCGATAGAATTTTAAAATATGGTTGCCAGCTGTACTAATATTACCAAAAACAGTATAGTTATGCCTTTGATAATTTACCTCTTAGGGATAATAATGTCTAACAGTGGCTCGAGTGCTCTGCAAAACATTTGGCATGTGTATTACCTCATGTAATCCTTGAAAGTCCATGAAGGAGGAATTGTTATTTCCATTTTACAGATGAAGAAATCAAGAATTTAGAACTTCAGAGTTATGTAAGTAGCAGAGCTGGGCCTCAGACCATCTTATTCCCCAAGTTATCTGTTCTTCACCTTTGAAATTACTCATAAAAAGTTAAGTGCTTCCTGACGTAAACACTCAGCAGTGCCATCAACCTGGAACTACAGCTGCCCTCACTCCTTTTTCCTTAGAGACATTCAGTCATTCAAAATGGTCCCCTTATCACATCTTGAAAAGAGCTTTGTTAAGGCACCTGGATTCAAATTCTCACTTTGCAACTTACTGGCTGTTTTGTCTACACTCCAAGTTTTAAGATCAGGTGAGCTGAGCTGGGTGGAGCCTGTTGGGCAGTGCCTAGAGCATGGGAGGTGCTTAATAAGTGTCAAAATCATTCCACCTTTTACTCTTGAATACTTTTATGGGTACTCAGCTCTCAAACAGTTCTCTCGCAAGTGCTTAACGGGAGAAGAAAAGCGGCTTCCAAGCGATCCTACCCGCTGTCCTGGTCTCTCTCCTCCATCTTTACGATGCCAGACTCAAAAAAAGTCCCCCCAACTCATCCTCAAGTTAAAGATGATTGAAATCGTCTTCGTTTACCTCCTCCAGCCAGGCAGATGTGCTTAGAGAGCAACATGATCAGGAGACTAGATGAATACTTATTCAATTTTGAAAAAGATAAGATTTTGTAAAAACAGCATAGTACTCAATTCTACAAATACTTACATCACTGATACAAAGTTGTTTCAAATGTGACTTATTTTGGAAATCAACCAGAATACTTCTCCAATCGCTTTTAAATATAGAGGATGATAAAACTATAGAAAGCTTCATATCTTTATGCTGTTCATCTCGATGGAGATGTCAACTTCCATATTAATTCACTTAATCTTTCAACTTTTAAGTGGAATTGGACTTTTATACTTTACTGTTATCTATTATAAGTAATAAATTATTTCACATCAAGGAGCAAAGCAGGTCAAACAATTTTCTCTTAACGTTATTGGAAAAAGTTTGGCTCTCCAAAAAAGGTTTTCGCTCCTGGTTTAGGTGAGCAAGAAGAGACCTCTTGCAAAGATACATGTTCTCAATATGAGCTGAATTTTGTCGGAGGAGCTTCTTGGTGTTTTTCATTTCCTAGGGAGTTCCAGAAGTACTAAAATTATACCGAGACAAAGTGTTTATGTTTCAAAAGTGCAGGCTCTGCATTCCAGGCTACACACTGAGGGTTCTCAAAACAGAGGCAGCTTTTACTGAAACTTGGAAATAAGAAGAACTCACAAGGGCTTGGACTAGTACATACTGGAAAAATAGAAGATAACCTAAGAGCCAGCTGAAGAAGGGAACAACCTAACCCAGGGATTGCATAGTAAATACTTAAGGCTTTGTGGGTCACACAGTCTCTGTTGCAAGCTCTGCCACTGAGGCTCAAAAGCAAACTCGACAATACATACATGAGTGAGCATGGTGGTGTTCTAATAAAACTGTATTTACAAAAACAAGAGGTAGGCTGGATTTAGCCTTTGGGTTGTAGTTTGCCTATCTTTGTGGATCTAGTCAAATGCTAGACTAGTTTGAATTATTTTATCATTTGTTGGACTTAATGAAATAGGTGGTTTTGGTAGCATAGAGAAATTAACTACTAAGAAAAGTTAGATTTGTGCTTAAAAGGGAGTTTGCCTAAAATTTTACCATTAGAAATTCAATTTATGGGTTGAACATTGTTCTCTTTAGGAATCTGCTTAAAATGCAAGTGCTTGGGAAACATATCAAGTCAGCATTTCTTTAGTATTAATTAAGTAGCTAGGACCAAAAGAGGCCCTAGAAGCTGCACGAGAGCACAGAGTGCCTAGAGTAAAGAAAAGGGGATTGAAAGGGGAGAGCTATGAAAGGGAGGTGTTTTGTCTCCCTGCTTTACACAATTATTCATAGGATCCATTTGACCACCAAATAATATTTTTGTTGTTGTTTTTCCTGCAAAGGCACATTCTTTAGGAATAATGTCCTGCATGAATGAGTGCTTAGATATCCAGACAGAGAGTGCCACTTTGGTTACTGCACACCCATTCAACAAACACCTATTTTGTTGCAAGGCTCAGGGCTAGGAAATGAAGGTAAGACGTGGAATAGGATAATCCAGCAGGGAAAATCCACATATAATACAAAATGGTAGAATCTACAAAAGAAGCAAGAACAAAGGGTAATTCTTTTTAAAAGCCCTTCACACTGCCGGCCTCATTTCTCTCTTGCCCTCCCTCCTATTCATTCTAGTTTGGTATATATTGAAATGTGTTCCTACTGCTAGTTATTCCTTAGTTTTAAAGCTGGCATGACAGGACCAGTGGAAAACTATAAATATGGTTGGTAGTTGTCATTTGTAAAAACCTTACTTACTCCTTGCTGTTTCCTTAACATTTCCATTTAAGTTGCTAAAACTAGGAAAAGATACTAGGAAGTGTTGCTCATGGGTATGTTTAACCCATTCACCATAAGCTTGATTTACAGCGGCTCTCCTTGCTTGATGAACCCCACATGCCCCATAACTTAAACATCTTGATGTGCCTCTCACTGGAGTGCCTTTTTATTTGAATGTAAATTGATTCTGAAACTTCCAGTCAGAAGTTTGTGTTTGATACACTATAGCTTAGAGTGGAATATGGTCTCACCAAGGTCCAATCTGCAAGGTATAGGACTGAGATTCAATTGCCACCATAATTAACCTAGTTCAGGTTAATTTAACCATAAAATATACACTCCAACTGACTGTTTAACCTGCCACAAAGAAATGAATAGCATAGATCCTGAGTCACTCAACAAATGAAATGCAGGTTGTTCACATAAATACAGAAGAACCTCAAGGTCATTTCTGGATTTGTGCAGCTTATTCTTTTTTGAGGACTTTGAGGGATTTTTAGTGGAAGGCAGACAAGATTTTTGTAGCATTCTAAACCTGAGAGCAACCCCACTCACCCTTGTCTAGTCCAGGTAAAACCAAATTTAAACCATTTAAGAAAGTGATTTATTTATATCTCTCCCATTCAAAAAGAGTATGCTGGAAGTCATTTAATGATTTCTATTGGTAGATAATTCTAAGGTTTAATAATTTTTCCTGCTATTGGCAGGTTACATTGCAGGTTTTAGTGCAAGAAAATGTCAAGATACCTGAAATATTTAGCTACAATTATAAAAACTATGCTTTTTTTTTTCAAGTACTTGTTTACTACTTTACACTAAATAGCCAAATTGGAAAGTATTTCAGACTTGTTGACTATCATCTTAGTAAGTCAGAAAAATTTCAAGTTCTACTTTTCTCCTTCAAATTCAGGAAGGAGTGTGTGAGCTCCAACTACACCTGGGTTCAGGTGTTAGCCCTCCTTGGAGACAAACTCCAGCCCCTTTCCATGATGCCCTTCTCAGAGCCACAGCCTGGAGACTGGGGAAACGTCTTGCGGTGATGAGGACAGGCCAACACACAAAAATGTGAATGTAACGAGGCAACGGGTACACAAACATATCCAAAGAGGAGAGGCCTGAGCCTGGGAAGAGGATGCCAGAGGATGCTGGCACCTGGGCCCTGACTAGTGTCACCACAGCCAGAGTCATGTTGATGCAGAACTCTACCCCCAAAACACAGAGGATGGTGATCCTGACCCAAACCAGGCCCACTCTCTTGGACAACTGATTTTTTGTCTCTGGAAATTAGGTGGACTTAAAAATTCCTGAGACTTGGAGTAGATAGAGAGGACATAGCAAGTGTTTCCTCCATACCAGGCATTATGTCATACTGTAAGGTTCTTTTTTTTTTGGCCACACCATACATGTGGGATCTTAGTTCCCCAACCAGGGATCAAACCTGTGCCCCCTGCAGTGGAAGTGCGGAGTCCTAACCGCTGGACTGCCAGGTTCTTCTCATGGGACAGAGGGACAGAAAACCAGCCTGCTTTAATGACATGCAAATTTAAATCGTAAAATAGTTCTTTACATTTATCTAGCATTGTTCATCTCAAAGGACACTTTGTCACCCACTCATTCAGTGGCACTTTGATGTGATGTTTGGTGGTGGGTGTTTTTGCATGGTACCTGCCCTGCTGGAAGGTATGGTCTGATGCAGGGGGCAGATGAGACAAGTGACAAATTGTGAGAAGTGCTAAGAAGGGTAAAGGGGATGCACTGATAGAGGCCATGGGGTGGAGGTGGAGGTGGGGATGGCAAGGACCTGCTTGACAATGGTAGTCATGGAGTGAGAGTCTCTGTGAAGGTTATGATGCTAAGCTTTAGGGCCCTTCACTTGTCCCAGCCACAGGGGTCCCATGATGGTGATGGTGTGTTTTTATAAGATTTACAAATTTAAGATTTAAAATTTTCCCATTAAAAAAGTTTCTCCCAAATTGTGTAAGCTTCAGGGCTCACAAAGTCTGAATTCATTCTTAGTGGTTAGGGAAGGTTTCTCTGAAGAAGAGACATTTTAGTTGATTCCAATAGGATAGGAAGGAGCCTGCCATGCTTGATGCGGGGGTAGTAGTCCAGTTGGGTTGAAGGGCCATTTGAAAATCCCAAAGCTGGAAATTGCCCAGCCACTTGGGAGTAGAATGGGGAATAGAGAGAGAGGGTAGGAGGGAACGTTGCGGAAGGTAGCAGGGGAAAACATAGAGGGCCATGGTGGCCATATGAAGGAGTTTGGTTTGTGTCAAAGTGATATGGAAAACCATTGGAGTATTCTAAGCAGGCAAATTACATGATCAGATTTATGTTTTTTAAGATTGCTCAGACGATAAGAATTGATATGAGGTTGGGAGCATGATTAGAGAAAGGAGACTGTGGCAATATTCCAGGTGAGAGATGGTGCTGGGATTAGAGCAGTGGTTGTAGTGGTTATGGAGGGAACTGGACAGATTTAAGATACATGTTAGATTTTGAAATCCTAGCTGATGAGTTGGATATAGGGAGCTGGGAAGAGAAAAGAGTCAAAGATGGGGCTTCCCTGGTGGTGCAGTGGTTAAGAATCCGCCTGCCAATGCAGGGGACACGGGTTCGAGCCCTGGTCCGGGAAGATCCCACATGCTGCGGAGCCACTAAGCCCGTGCGCCACAACTACTGAGCCTGTGCTCTAGAGCCCGTGCTCCGCAACAAGAGAAGCCACCACAATGAGAAGCCTGTGCACCGCAGCAAAGAGTAGTCCCCGCTCGCCACGAGTAGAGAAAGCCTGCACACAGCAACGAAGACCCAACGCAGCCAAAAAAAAACAAACAAAAAAAAAGTCAAAGATGACCTAATAGAAAAGATATTGGAGGTGGGAAGAATTACTGCCAAAAGGTTGCAATCATCACAACAAGTTGTATTAGGAATATCTAGGAAGGCATTTATTAATATAATGGATAGGGCTTTATATGTGTGAATATGTCAATGCTGACATTTCTTTGAAGGTGATGTAAGAGCAGGATTACGGAGTTAGACATGATTCTGCATTATTTAATCCCACTTGAGTGTGCAGGAATGAATTAGGTATGTGAAGCATGTGTACCATCTTCATAAATCAGACTTTAACCTTGTTATCTGAGTTAGTTTACATTTCTTAGTAGCCTGTGGGAAACAATTATATGACTGCCACTGAATCATTCCAATCAATGAACAGATCAGGCTTTGAAAGCATACATGAAATGTAGCCAACATTGTGTTTGCCTGTGAATTAAGACCTTGACTTTAGGACGTTTCAGTTAGGAGATGTTTTCCTAGAGTTAAAGACACATTTTTGCAAATAAGCAGGGAAGAGAAGCATTGGCTAATCTGGTTCTCTAATTTCTTCCAAGTGTAACTGAAAGTTCTAAAGTGTCAACTATAATTAAACACAATCTGAGCGTTTAGGGTCCTGGCAAATCCATATTTGTGTGTGATGTTGTCTGTAGCATTAGAGACAATTTCAAAGAACTATAAGTGAAGATACTGGAAGGAGAAAGTAACTGCTATGCTGGTCTTACAAAAAATTCTTACCTTTTCCTTAGGGAATATAGACCAGTAAACATAATCAGTAGTTGCAAAAGCAATAAAAGTTATATTATTCTTAAACAATTACATTCATTCATTAGGCTTTCAGAAAATACACAGGCACTGAAATAAACATGGAATGCAAGAAGGAGATCATTAGGCTGCAAAGTAAGGTTCTTAGGCACTGACATCTCTAATTGTGCAATGTAAAGAATGTCAGTCAACTCCGCATTCAACTCTATACGAAATCTTCCAAGAGTGGATTTTATATGAATGAGTTTCCATCTTATTTCAGAACCCCTTTCTTCAGATTCTTCTCTGTTTTTTGATGAGAGTTGGCGATCTAGGAGTTTTTATATCTTATCTTTGTGGGACTTCTGCCCTCTACTACCCTCACACACACACAATTTGTGAAATACTTATTTTGAAGCCTAGTAGTATTTGATGAGAAGTCTAATCTCAGGGAAAAAAAAGGTAGGCATGGGGAATGTAGCAGAAGATGACGAACACCACAGGAAAGCCAACATAAGAACATTTGGGGTGAAATTAATACTTTTGGGGTTGCTTACATTAGGGTGTTAAGCCTAAAGAAGTACAAAGAAACGGCATGGTAAAAACATTTTAGAGAAAGGTAGGAAAAGAGGCTAAACTATGACAGGATTAGAATGGAATGATTCAGGAGACCTTGCTGATAGTGCTGGAGAGAAAAGTAATGCAGTTTCAAATTCTGCCCATTGCAGAATTTTTGGTATATAAATCAAACAGCAGGAAGAACAGTCACCCTAAGCTGTTTCCTTGTGAGGTCTCTGCCTCCAGCTCAGACTCTCTGTAGCCATCAGCCAAGAGTGATGTCCAAAGTCAAACTAAGGCATTAGAAGTAAGTGTTAATGAGAATACCATGGCAGTCCAGTGGTTAGGACTCCGCACTTCCATCGCAGGGGGCATGGGTTCGATCCTTGGTTGGGGAACTAAGATCCTGCAAGCTACGTGCTGTGGCCAAAAAATAAAATAAAGGATAAAAAGTTTCAGCTTATAAAAAAAAAAAAGTGTTAGCATCTGGGATGCCAATGCCACCAACTGTGAACTCTAAAAAGTGACCCTTCCCTCCTTCTGGCTGTGACATGCCAAGGGTCTGATGGTCAACCCTGCTGCTGTAGCCAATCTCAATGCCAAATTCCTGGAGATGCAGCCGTCACCTCCGAGCTCACCAGGCACCCCAGGGAACCAGTGCCACGTGGCTTCCAGAGAGCGGCTGCACCAGCAGAACGTGGAGCATCTGTCTGGAAACTGCCCCCAGACCCACTTACAGAGCCAGATTCCACCTCAGGAGCTTCCCCCATTCTGCCCCTGGAGTCCCCTCAGTTTACCTACCTACATGTAGCTGTTGGCACTGTTTGGGTTGTCTCACCAGTTATACTGCAACTACTATGAGCAACTAAACAATTCAGTATGCTTATGGCTACCTGAATATCATTGTTGAACGCATTGTCCATGAAATACCCTTATATGAAACTTATCTTGTTGGCCTGCCTTTAGTTAAAAAAAAATCACTTTTTATTAAAAGAACACCCTGAATGAGTATGAGGTCTTTTATCTCATTGTTGCCAAGTATGGTTTTTGTTAAAGCTTGAAGAGTGAGAAAATGGATAAATTTCATCAGCCACTAATGGGGGGGAAAATAAGCTTAAATTTGTGCCTTTTCATAAGATTAATCTAAATCTGGGAAAACTGGCTAGACTTTCCCCTGTCTGTTGTGTTCTTCAGTAAGTACAGGACATAAATACATCGCAGCCAATTTTGCCCCTCTGCTTTGCATATTAATAAAATTAGTTGTTGTGAAACTCCGTTGACCCCGCCTTCTGCAGCCCACAGCTGCTTTGGCATGCTAATTGAATTGTCAATAATAAACACAGGAAAGGAGGCCCTTCAAGCTACCATTTCGGGGCCACAAAACCTTCACTTAGAGGCTGCCCGCTGTTTCTCCCAACTGTGCATGAAAAGCAATTAAGAAAAGTCTTGTGTAACTGTAGTCTGCTAAATCAAGGATAAACTGTATGTCAGAACTAACAAAAGACACACAAAACGCTTGCAAATCTTCTCAGAACCAAACTGTGTGCAATGGTGCTTGTAAGAATGTGTGGCCCAATTTATGGAAAAACACTTAACTAAAAGTTAAATTGTGCTGTTGCCTTTTGCCCTATAAACTGCTGCCTAGCCTCAAGCATGAGAACCCTACCTCAACGCATAGTTCACCAAGGGGGAAACACAGTGAACCAGATATGAAACACTCTAATAACTTTACCAGTCCTGGGCCAGCTGCTAATGCTCAGAATTTATACTGAATGAATACTTACCTCTTTGTTATTTCTAAGGTTACTAAAAGGTTACTAAATTCCCACACGTGATGGTACAAAAGACACTGTACGAACACAACAGCTCCATTTGACACCCGTGGAAGCCGGAACTGCAGGCTTATAGGCTGAGGTAAAAAATAAATTAATAAAATACAGTTTGCATTTGCTGGCAAGTAGATGTGGCATGGTAACATAAACTGAAGTTACCGGTTTTTAAAATTGTGTGAAGTCATTCTCTTGTTACTAATAGGTTACAATTTGGCATATATTTTATTACTTAAAGTTATTTATAAACTGTTCTAAACTCCTAAGACATCTCGGTTTGAGATGTTATTGAAATAATCCCGGAAAAAAATTCCTATGAGACTTATTTTACCCCTAAAGCTGTTCCCTGATGGTGTACTGTGTGTAACAGCGAGGGTTACCTATTAACCTGGATAACCCAGGAGAGACCATGAAAAATGGCTCATAGGATCTGCAGGCATATTTTAAAATGCCAGTCAACATTTTCTTAAAGGTAAGATTTTGAAAATACTGAAAGTAAAACCTTGAAAGCTGCTAAAAATAGAACAGTTTAAATATTGTTCCTCATTAAAAGACGTTTTAACCACTACATTTAAAATTGAAAGTAAGTAATTTACAATCATTTTTTAAAATTTAATATCTTTATTGGAGTATAATTGCTTTACAATGGTGTGTTAGTTTCTGCTTTATAACAAAGTGAATCAGTTATACATATGTTATACATATGCATATACATATACATATGCATATGCATATACATATGTCCCCATATCCCTTCCCTCTTGCATCTCCCTCCCTCCCACCCTCCCTATCTCACTGCTCTAGGTAGTGACAAAGCACCGAGCTGATCTCCCTGTGCTACGCGGCTGCTTCCCACTAGGTATCTATTTTATGTTTGGTGGTGTATATATGTCCATGCCACTCTCTCACTTTGTCACAGCTTACTCTTCCCCCTCCCCATATCCTCAAGTCCATTCTCTAGTAGGTCTGTGTCTTTATTCCCGTCTTGCCCCTAGATTCTTCATGACTTTTTTTTTCATAGATTCCATAGATATGTGCTAGCATACGGTATTTGTTTTTCTCTTTCTGACTTACTTTACTCTGTATGACAGACTCTAGGTTCATCCACCTCACTACAAATAACTCAATTTCGTTTCTTTTTATGGCTGAGTAATATTCCATTGTATATATGTGCCACATCTTCTTTATCCATTCATCTGTCAATGGACACTTAGGTTGCTTCCATGTCCTGGCTATTGTAAATAGAGCTGCAATGAACATTGTGGTACATAACTCTTTTTGAATTATGGTTTTCTCAGGGTATATGCCCAGTAGTGGGATTGCTGGGTCGTATGGTAGTTCTATTTTTAGTTTTTTAAGGAACCTCCATATTGTTTTCCATAGTGGCTGTATCAATTTACATTCCCACCAACAGTACAAGAGGGTACCCTTTTCTCCACACCCTCTCCAGTATTTATTGTGTGTAGATTTTTTGATGATGGCCATTCTGACTGGTGTGAGATGATACTCATTGTAGTTTTGATTTGCATTTCTCTAATGATTAATGATGTTGAGCATTCTTTCATATGTTTGTTGGCAATCTGTATATCTTCTTTGGGGAAATGTCTAGTCTTCTGCCCATTGTTGGATTGGGCTGTTTGTTTTTTTGATATTGAGCTGCATGAGCTGCTTGTAAATTTTGGAGATTAATCCTTTGTCAGTTGCTTTGTTTGCAAATATTTTCTCCTATTCTGAGGGTTGTCTTTTGGTCTTGTTTATGGTTTCCTTTTCTGTGCAAAAGCTTTGAAGTTTCATTAGGTCCCATTTGTTTATTTTTGTTTTTATTTCCATTGCTCTAGGAGGTGGGTCAAAAAGGATCTTGCTGTAATTTATGTCATAAGGTGTTCTGCCTATGCTTTCCTCTAAGAATTTGATAGTGTCTGGCCTTACATTTAGGGCTTTAATCCATTTTGAGTTTATTTTTGTGTATAGTGTTAGGGAGTGTCCTAATTTCATACTTTTACATGTACCTGTCCAGTTTTCCCAGCATCACTTATTGAAGAGGCTATCTTTTCTCCACTGTATATTCTTTCCTTCTTTATCAAAGATAAGGTGACCATATGTGCATGGGTTTATCTCTGGGCTTTCTATCCTGTTCTATTGATTTATATTTCTGTTTTTGTGCCAGTACCATACTATCTTGATTACTGTAGCTTTGTAGTACAGTCTGAAGTCAGGGAGCCTGATTCCTCCAGCTCCGTTTTTCTTTTTCAAGATTGCTTTGGCTATTCGAGGTCTTTTGTGTTTCTATAAAAATTGTGAAATTTTTTGTTCTAGATCTGTGAAAAATGCCAGTGGTAGTTTGATAGGGATTGTATTGAATCTGTAGATTGCTTTGGGTAGTAGTCATTTTCACAATGTTGATTCTTCCAATCCAAGAACATGGTATATCTCTCCATCTATGTGTATCATCTTTAATTTCTTTCATCAGTGTCTTATACTTTTCTGCATACAGGTCTTTTTTCTCCTTAGGTAGGTTTATTCCTAGATATTTTATTCTTTTTGTGGCAATGGTAAATTGGAGTGTTTTCTTAATTTCACTCTCAGATTTTTCATCACTAGTGTATAGGAATGCTAGAGATTTCTGTGCATTAATTTTGTATCCTGCTACTTTACCAAATTCACTGATTAGCTCTAGTAGTTTTCTGATACAATCTTTAGGATTCTCTATGTATAGTATCATGTCATCTGCAAACAGTGACAGCTTTACTTCTTTTCTGATTTGGATTCCTTTTATTTCTTTTTCTTCTCTGATTGGTGTGGCTATAACTTCCAAAACTGTGTTGAATAATAGTAGTGAGAGTGGGCAACCTTGTCTTGTTCCTGATCTTAGTGGAAATGGTTTCAGTTTTTCACCATTGAGGACGATGTTGGCTGTGGGTTTGTCATATATGGCCTTTATTATGTTGAGGAAAGTTCCCTTTATGCCTAACTTTCTGCAGGGTTTTTATCATAAATGGGTGTTGAATTTTGTCAAAAGCTTTCCCTGCATCGATTGAGATGATCATATGGTTTTTCTCCTTCAATTTTTTAATATGGTGTATCACATTGATTGATTTGTGTATATTGAATAATCCTTGCATTCCTGGGGTAAACCCCACTTGTCATGGTGTATGATCCTTTTAATGTGCTCTTGGATTCTGTTTGCTAGTATTTTGTTGAGGATTTTTGCATTTATATTCATCAGCAATATTGGCCTGTAGTTTTCTTTCTTTGTGGCATCTTTGTCTGGTTTTGGTATCAGGGTGATGGTGACCTCATAGAATGAGTTTGGGAGTGTTCCTCCCTCTGTTATATTTTGGAAGAGTTTGAGAAGGATACATGTTAACTCTTCTCTAAATGTTTGATAGAATTCGCCTGTGAAGCCATCTGGTCCTGTACTTTTGTTTGTTGGAAGATTTTTAATCACAGTTTCAATTTCAGTGCTTGTGTTTGGTCTGTTCATATTTTCTATATCTTCCTGGTTCAGTCTCAGAAGGTTGTGCATTTCTAAGAATTTGTCCATTTCTTCCAGGTTGTCCATTTTATTGGCATAGAGTTGTTTGTAGTAATCTCTCATGATCCTTTGTATTTCTGCAGTGTCAGTTGTTACTTCCTTTTCATTTCTAATTCTATTGGTTTGAGTTTTCTCCCTTTTTTTCTTGATGAGTCTGGCTAATGGTTTAGCAATTTTCTTTATCTTCTCAAAGAACCAGCTTTTAGTTTTATTGATCTTTGCTATCATTTCCTTCATTTCTTTTTCATTTATCTTTATGTTTTTTTTTTTCATTTTTCTTTATGTTTTCTTTCCTTCTGCTACCTTTGAGGGTTTTTTGTTCTTCTTTCTCTAATTGCTTTAGGTGTAAGGGTAGCTTGTTTATTTGAGATGTTTCTTGTTTCTTAAGGTAGGATTGTATTGCTATAAACTTCCCTCTTAGAACTGCTTTTGCTGCATCCCATAGGTTTTGGGTCGTTGTGTCTCCATTGTCATTTGTGTCTAGGTATTTTTTGATCTCCTCTTTGATTTCTTCAGTGATCTCTTGGTTATTAAGTAGTGTATTGTTTAGCCTCCATGTGCTTGTATTTTTTACAGATTATTTTCCTGTAATTGATATCTAGTCTAATAGCATTGTGGTTGGAAAAGATACTTGATACAATTTCTATTTTCTTAAATTTACCAAGGCTTGATTTGTGACTCAAGATATGATCTATCCTGGAGAATGTTCCATGAGCACTTGAGAAGAATGTGTATTCTGTTGTTTTTGGATGGAATGTCCTATAAATATCAATTCAGTCCATCTTGTTTAATGTATCATTTAAAGCTTGTGTTTCCTTATTTATTTTCATTTTGGATGATCTGTCCATTGGTGAAAGTGGGGTGTTAAAGTCCTCTACTATGATTGTGTTACTGTTGATTTCCCCTTTTATGGCTGTTAGTATTTGCCTTATGTATTGAGGTGCTCCTATGTTGGGTGCATAAATATTTACAATTGTTATATCTTCTTCTTGGGTTGGTCCCTTGATCATTATGTAGTGTCCTTCTTTATCTCTTGTAATACTCTTTATTTTAAAGTCTATTTTGTCTGATATGAGAATTGCTACTTCAGCTTTCTTTTGATTTCCATTTGCATGGAATATCTTTTTCCATCCCCTCACTTTCAATCTGTATGTGTCCCTAGGTCTGAAGTGGGTCCCTGTAGACAGCATATATATGGGTCTTGTCTTTGTATCCATTCAGCCAGTCTATGTCTTTTGGTTGGAGCATTTAATCCATTTACATTTAAGGTAATTATCGATATGTATGTTCCTATTCTCATTTTTTTAATTGTTTTGGGTTTGTTATTGTAGGTCTTTTCCTTCTCTTGTGTTTCCTGCCTAGAGAAGTTCCTTTAGCAGTTTTTGTAAAGCTGGTGTGGTGGTGCTAAATTCTCTTAGCTTTTGCTTGTCTGTAAAGGTTTTAATTTCTCCATCAAATTTGAATGAGATCCTTGCTGGGTAGAGTAATGTTGCTTGTAGGTTTTTCTCCTTCATCACTTTAAATATGTCCTGCCCAGAAGGGGTACCCTTCTGGCTTGCAGAGTTTCTGCTGAAAGATCAGCTGTTAACCGTATGGGGATTCCCCTGTGTTTTATTTGTTGTTTTTCCCTTGCTGCTTTTAATATTTTTTCTTTGTATTTAATTTTTGATAGTTTGATTAATATGTGTCTTGGTGTGTTTCTCCTTAGATTTATCCTGTATGGGACTCTCTGTGCTTCCTGGACTCGATTAACTATTTCCTCTCCCATATTAGGGAAGTTTTCAACTATAATCTCTTCAAATATTTTCTCAGTCCCTTTCTTTTTCTCTTTTCTGGGACCCCTATAATTCGAATGTTGGTGCGTTTAATGTTGTCCCAGAGGTCTCTGAGACTGTCCTCAGTTCTTTTCATTCTTTTTTCTTTGTTCTGCTCTGCAGTAGTTATTTCCACTATTTTATCTTCCAGGTCACTTATCTGTTTTTCTGCCTCAGTTAGTCTGCTATTGAGCCCTTCTAGAGAATTTTTAATTTCATTTATTGTGTTGTTCATCTCTGTTTGTTTGCTCTTTATTTCTTCTAGGTCCTTGTTAAACGTTTCTTGTATTTTCTCCATTCTATTTCCAAGATTTTGGATCATCTTTACTATCATTATTCTGAATTCTTTTTCAGGTAGACTGCATATTTCCTCATCATTTGTTAGGTCTCGTGGGTTTTTGCCTTGCTCCTTCATCTGCTGTGTGTTTCTCTGTCTTCTCATTTTGCTTAACTTACTGCGTTTGGGGTCTCCTTTTCGCAGGCTGCAGGTTTGTAGTTCCTGTTATTTTTGGTGTCTGTCCACAGTAGTTAAAGTTGGTTCAGTGGGTTGTGTAGGCTTCCTGTTGGAGGGGACTAGTGCCTGTGTTCTCATGGATGAAGCTGGATCTTGTCTTTCTGGTGGGCAGGTACATGTCTGGTGGTGTGTTGTGGGGTGTCTGTGGCCTTAGTATGATTTTAGGCAGCCTCTGTGCTAATGGGTGGGGTTGTGCTCCTGTCTTGCTAGTTGTTTGGGATAGGGTGTCCAGCACTGTAGTTTGCTGGTCGTTGAGTGAAGCTGGGTCTTGGCGTTGAGATGGAGATCTCTGGGAGATTTTAGCCGTTTGATATTACGTGGAGCTGGGAGGTCTCTTGTGGACCAGTGTCCTGAAGTTGGGTCTCCCACCTGAGAGGCACAACCCTGATGCCTCACTGGAGCACCAAGATCCTTTCATCCACACGGCTCAGAATAAAAGGGAGAAAAAATAAGAAAGAAAGAAAGAAAGAAAGAAAGAAAGAAAGAAAGAAAGAAAGAAAGAAAGAAAGAAAGAAAGAAAGAAAGAAAGAAAGAAAGAAAGAAAGAGAGGGAGGGAGGGAGGGAGGGAGGGAGGGAGGGAGGAAGGAAGGAAGGAAGGAAGGGGGAAAGGAGATAAAATTAAATTAAATTAAATTTTAAAAAGTTATTAAAATAAAAAGTAAAAAATAATTATTAAGGGGGCTTCCCTGGTGGCACAGTGGTTGAGAGTCCGCCTGCTGATGCAGGGGACTCGGGTTCGTGCCCTGGTCCAGGAGGATCCCACATGCCGCAGAGTGGCTGGGCCCGTGAGCCATGGCCGCTAAGCCTGCGCATCCGGAGCCTGTACTCCGCAACGGGAGAGACCACAGCATTGAGAGGCCCACGTACCGCAAAAAAAAAAAAATAATAATATTAATAATAATTATTAAGAAAAAACATTTTTAAGTAAAAAAAAAGGACAGAAACCTAGGACAAATGGTAAAAGCAAAGCTATACAGACAAAATCACACACAGAAGCATACACATACATACTCACAAAAAGAGAAAAACGGAAAAAAAAAATATATCTTTGCTTCCAAAGTCCACCTCCTCCATTTGGGATGATTCATTGTCTATTCAGGTATTCCACAGATGCAGGGTACATCAAATTGATTGTGGAGATTTAATTCGGTGCTCCTGAGGCTGCTGGGAGAAATTTCCCTTTCTCTTCTTTGTTCACACAGCTTCCGGGGTTCAGCTTTGGATTTGGCCCCGCCTCTGCGTGTAGGTCACCTGAGGGCGTCTGTTCTTCGCTCAGACAGGACTGGGTTAAAGGAGCAGCTGATTCGGGGGCTCTGGCTCATTCAGGCCAGGGGGAGGGAGGGGTACGGAATGCGGGGCGAGCCTGCGGCGGCAGAGGCCAGCGTGACGTTGCACCAGCCTGAGGCGTGCCGTGCGTTCTCCCGGGGAAGTTGTCCCTGGATCCCGGGACCCTGGCAGTGGCAGGCTGCACAGGCTCCTGGGAGGGGAGGTATGGAGAGTGACCTGTGCTCACACACAGGCTTCTTGGTGGCGGCAGCAGCAGCCTTAGCGTCCCATGCCCGTCTTTGGGGTCTGCGCTGATAGCCGTGGCTCGCGCCCGTCTCTGGAGCTCCTTTAAGTGGTGCTGTTAATCTCCTCGCGCACCAGGAAACATAGAGGTAAGAAAGTCTCTTGCCCCTTCTGCAGCTCCAGACTTTCCCCCGGACTCCCTCCTGGCTAGCCGCGGCACACTAGCCCCCTTCAGGCTGTGTTCACGCCGCCAACCTCAGTCCTCTCCTTGCGCTCCGACCGAAGCCCGAGCCTCAGCTCCCAGCCCCCGCCCGCCCCGGCGGGTGAGCAGACAAGCCTCTCGGGCTGGTGAGTGCTGGTTGGCACCGATCGTCTGTGCGGGAATCTCTCCGCTTTGACCTCAGCACCCGTGTTGCTGCGCTCTCCTCCGCGGCTCCGAAGCTTCACCCCTCTGCCACCCGCAGTCTCTGCCCGCGAAGGGGCTTCCTAGTGTGTGGAAACATTTCCTCCTTCACAGCTCTCTCCCACTGGTGCAGGGCCCGTCCCTATTCTTTTGTCTCTGTTTATTCTTTTTTCCTTTTGCCTTACCCAGGTACGTTTGGAGTTTCTTGCCTTTTGGGAGGTCCGAGGTCTTCTGCCAGTGTTCAGTGGATGTTCTATAGGAGCTGTTCCACATGTAGATGTATTTCTGATGTATTTGTGGAGAGGAAGGTGATCACCGCGTCTTACTCTTCTGCCATCTTGAAGCTCCTCTCGATAAGGTACATGTTTAAATTCGAAGTCCACATATACGTATTGGGTTATTCTTCCATCAGGTGAAAATTTAAAAATATGAATCTTTTGTGGTCACACAAAAAGAGCATAAAATTTAGTCTTCCAAGATATGGCTTTGAGTTCCAACTTTGCCATTTATTAATGAGTTACTCAACTTCTCTGAGTCTTAATTTTCTCCTCTGTAAAATGGGGATGAAGATGTCAGTTGCAAAGGCTTTGCCTGTCTGGAATATTCTTCCATAGATTTCCTCATGGTTGGCCTCCTCACTTCATTGAGATCTTTGTTCAAGTGACTCCTCTTCAAAGAGGCCTTCCTGACCACCCTCAGCTTCTTTCCAGAGAGCAACAGTGTTTCCCCTACAATCATTCTTATGTTGACATGCACATAGTGAAAATATATACAAGCATTAAAATGCTGACATCAAAGTTTTAAAATTAACATAGAACGCTAGACTTGTGAGAAGTGTATATGTATGTGTAAATGTGTATGTATATGGCTATTTATTAGAATAAAAATATTTTCATCAGCTGATTCCAGTTGAACCTCAATTGTGTTTTAAAGATTCAAGTCTGACATATTGTAATAACTTTTTTTTTTTTTTTTGCTGTATGTGGGCCTCTCACTGTTGTGGCTTCTCCCGTTGCGGAGCACAGGCTCCGGACGTGCAGGCTCAGCAGCCATTGCTCACGGGCCCAGCTGCTCCGCGGCATGTGGGATCCTCCCGCACCGGGGCACGAACCCGTGTCCCCTGAATCGGCAGGCGGACTCAACCACTGCACCACCAGGGAAGCCCATAATAACTTAATATTTTAAAGGCTATTTTTGTTTTTTCACGTGTGCCTTTACTGTAGACAGCAGCATTCTTTGTTGTGTGCAGTAAAAAGCAGCTGTAGTTAAGATTGGGTTCTTTGTGTCTGTCTCTATTTTTAGTAAATCAAGGATATGTCCTAGAGAATGTTTCCTATGATCTTTTTTTTTTTTCGTTTTCTTACAGTGCCCAATGAAAATGAATCAACTTTAGGAAAAATTATAAATTATACAACATGTTGATTCAAATTTTGTGGATTATGTGGGTAGAATGGATTTGATATTTCTTTCTAATAACAAAACAATTGCAACTACATGTTAATATTCCTGAATGAATAAACATGATATTGATAAATCTGCATCTTTCTCACTCACACATAAACCTTTCTTTGTTTAATCAATTGATTCAGGTAAAACATGGTGCATGTCAGGAAGAGTTTATAAACCAAAGTGGTAGGAAAAGTTTTTATTTCTCTTCTCATTTTTATTTCATTCTTGCTTATAAAAATCCTGCAGCAAGAATTACTGGTATTCAAAGTATGTTCTCTGAAGTTATTGTCCTTACTTATTGATTTGAAACAGCTGTAAAACCTGAGGGGATCAAATGAGTTTCCAAACACCGCTGTTAAGAAGTACCTATGATGTATCCTGGATGGTCAGAGGGTTGTTTTGTATTCTTGGGGTAAAGCTTGTTGGGCTCCTGGGTTCTCCTTTGGCCTCGGTGAAGGGTATGTAACTCTTGTGTGTACTTCTGAAAATATTCAGACACCAAGTAGAAGGTTAGCAAAGAAAGAAATTCAGCCAGCACAAGACATTGCCCCTAAATGTTTGCATCAATTAAAGCCCTCTTCAAGGCTAGCCTGGCGTTCCTCCAGCTGCCATGTTCCATGTAAAATAAAATATTGCCAGCTGTAGTCAATGATTTGATTTCCCAGTGAAACAGGAGAAACATGTAATCACTGTTAATATGGTAAAAATGGATCAAGTGTGACAGGCTATATAATTTACTGATTGCAATAGTCTTTCAGGTACCAACTCTGACAGCAGTACCCTCTGATTAGTTTCTAGATCTCTAGAGCTAAGGTAAATTTTATACTTCAAATTTAGCTTTATGTCTGTCACGTGACAGAGAATTGGTTAAAAGGCCTATGATTTAGTTAATTGTGAGAATACTATCAACTATTCAAATGTTTTTGTAAGAGTGTTTAATAATGCAAGAAATTCTTATGTTATAATTTAAATGAATAAAGCAGGACTCAAAGTTACCGTATATTGATTACAGTTGCTTTAAAAAAACATGTGGTTAAAAAAATGCTAGAACATCAAAACATCTTTTTTTCTGGTTCCCATTTCTGTTAAGCCAAATGTACTGATTCAAAAAGTATAGTTGGCAGTCTGAAAGTGATTTGAGAAAGATGCAGAGGAAAAAATAATGCATTAAATCATCAAAAATTGGGCTTCCCTGGTGGCACAGTGGTTAAGAGTCCGCCTGCCGATGCAGGGGACACGGGTTCGTGCCCCGGTCCGGGAAGATCCCACATGCCGCAGAGCAGCTGGGCCCGTGAGCCACGGCCGCTGAGCCTGCGTGTCCGGAGCCTGTGCTCCGCAACGGGAGGGGCCACAACAGTGAGAGGCCCGCGTACCACAAAAAAAAAAAAAAAAAAAATCATCAAAGATTGTAAAGTACCAGAAAAAAGTGGTGAAAAATAGAGGGATCTGAGAGCCCAAGCATTCACTTTTACAACTTGTGCCGAGAAATTAATTCTCATACTACATGTGCTTTGGTGATAAACATCTTTGGGGATCTTAGTACACTGGTTATCCTTGGAGGAGTTTATAACGATGAAGCCATATAATCATGTCATGGTCAGGAGGGTGAGCTCTGTCAGATTTCAGCTTTTTCATCTCTAAAGGGAAAGTAATACCATTACCTACCCTACAGGACTACTAAATGTTCAAGTGAGATGATGCCTGGAAAACACTGAACGTGCTATCTGACTACTGGTGAAGTTTGTAAGTGTTGCCTATTTTTGTGAGTTTTTAATTGTCTATATTTGTATTTTTCACATTATGAACTACAATCTGTAGGTTTTATTTTTATGATACAATATATAATCAGCATCTTAAAGGTCTTTTTGTGGCCACAAAATATTTTTACTTTTCTCTGCTGAAGTTTCAGGGTTTTACCTTTTGCTGCCTCTCTGGGTCCAGCAATCCTGCCCTTTGATAATGTGACTAGTTTATGCACGTCTTCCAAGATTCACTTCAGCATTGCCTCCTCTGTATCCTGCTTTTGGCCCTTCAATTCTACCAAGATTTAGATAATCATCTTTGCTGTATTCAAAAATCATGTAATTTTAAGCAGAGAAAGTCCAGTTTTAACTTTGGCTCAATATAGCTGTCGAATCAGCAGACTCCTTGGAAAACAGCCAAGTGTTAAGGAAGAAGTCATGTTTCGCCTTCCGGGGCTGACGGTGTTATCTACCTTCAGCAGAGGTTCTTTAAAAGCCCGTCATATTTTAAATTCCAAGTTTTACTCTTTTGTAGTTCCTTAGAATGAGAATTTTATTAGTAATAGTGACTCAAAGGGGAGGAGGAATCACTCGATCATGGAGGTTTCTGTGTACATTTGATCTATTCTAAGAAACCAAAAAGCATCATCTTAGGGTTTGCAGGCCCTTTGGCCGAGCCTCAGAAACGTGGCTGGAGCGGACTTTGCTGCTTTAATTTTACGGGTCTAATGGCGATCCCTGCCTTGGGGCCACCTGAGCCAAGAGGGCGCCTCGCCTGGGCAGGTTGAGGACTGGGTTCTGCCACCACCATGGCCTAGAAGCTCTCTCTCCCTCTGGTGATCCACTAGTTGCAGCGGCCATGCTCCCTGGCTGGTCTCTCTACTACCACAGTGTGTTTTTATTTCCTGCCAGTGGGCCTTTCTTTGGTTAAGTCTTTCTGGGTTCTCTGACAGTTGTCAATCACTTGGAAGCTCAGAAGGGGGCTGGAATCACCTCATGCAAATTTGCCCATGTCTTGCCCAGCTACTTTCATGCTCTGCACATCAGTAGTTTGCAGAGGGGAGAGTTCAAGTTCCATCTCTCTACGGTGTTTCTCCCAACTTCTGTTTTCCCTGAGTTTTGCAAATAACTTCAAAGACAAGGTTCAAGATTTTATGGAATTCTCAGCAGGTAGCTTTTTGCAGTGAGTATCCATTCCCAGCACTGTTTATCGTGAGCAAAAGAACAGATGTGCTTTCTCTTGGAGGATAGACACAGTGCTCCTCTTACGTATTTCCTTCATGCTCATTTAACCTACTGCAAGCACAGAATAGATATTTAAAGTGTTTTATTGTCATTGGGCATAGAGACAAGCTGGTGCTCAAATTCCCTATAAATACCACATGTTTTTGGTAATTTTCTCTGAACTGCAGCTTGGCCATTGTTCATGGGGTAATCAGATAACACACGGGATTTTTGGCTAATTGTGTTGCAATTGATTTTCTAATCAGGGTAATTCATGCAACCAAGATAAAAATACTAAAAATTGAATACATGGGTCAACTTTTAAGTTTCTTAACAAAACGTTTATACTATTTCTAGCTACATGCCAGGTGATTACTTAAATTGAAAGAAAAAACAAAATCCCCAAATCAAATCAGCGGGCAGTAATGGAGACAGATTAAGCCAGAAAAGGTAGAGATTTGTGTGGTTCTTTGTTATTTTATCTAAACATAAACTTCACTAGTGAACTCCCAAAGCAGTGTCTCATTTCCATTTGGAATATTGCAATTGGTATTTTTTACATTGTCTATTTTGGTCCTTATGAAAAGAAAGTGGAAAAATGGCCTGATGAGGTGGCGTAATGCTTAAATCCACACCTGGTCTCTAACTTTTTCCCCATGGGGTTCAGTCTACAAAGTCTCTAACACTTGCTGCTATTAATAAAAGCTGAATAAAATGATGCCTTTGTTTGAAGACATTAGCAGAATTGTAGTTGTGTTCCAAAGGATTGGGGGCTGAGATGAGGGTGTGAGAAGGCCAGTTGGCCAGGGCACCGACCTGAAGGGTTGCTAAATTTGTTAAGGGGGAGGGCACCCAGCCAGCCATCAATGAACCACAAGTGCTCTGTTGCCAATCTAGGTGTCTACAATGCTCGGAATAGTTTTACTTACTTTAAGCAGTTCTATCACATGTGCTTAGAAATTCTAATGATCGTTTATATATTTTATTGAAGCAAGATTTAAAAAATGGGACATGCAGTCTTGCTGCATACTTATGTTAATGATTACTTTAGAATTAAGGTTATAAAGATAGCTAAATATTTTGAGCTTAAACCAGGAAACCAGCACCATCCCTTTTCTCCCCCACTCCTGAAACCCTCCACAACTGTAAAAAATTGTTTCCCTAGTTAGTTCTTATTTGAGGATACTGCAATGTTTCAGCACCCTGGCCAAACAGTAAAATCATCTAGAAACTCTGGGCCCCATCATAGTGCAATTGAGACTGGTCTCTAGGGGGTTGGTCTTAAATGCTCCATGGGGGTTCTGATCTATGCTCATTGTGTTTGTTGAATGAGAACTAGGTGACCATGATGACTATTATACCCTCAAAATTTAGCTCACATCAGAAACACCTGGAGGGCTTGTGAAAAGAGCTCGCTGGGCCCTACCCCCGGCATTTCTAAGTAGGTTTCAGTTGGGACCTGAGCATTTCTGTCTCTGTCAAGTTCCAGTGCTCGTTGATGCTGCCGCAGGGACAACGCTTTGAGAACCACTGCGCTAACACGAATCCTGACTCATTCTGTGTATCCTAAGGTACTTTCACTCCTAGAAAACTTCTGAAATTGTTATTGTTGTTTATGGGGGAGATTTGGAGAAGGGGCACAGAGTTAGTGCCAAAAGGGCAGGAAGTGGAGGGAAGGGACTTTAAGAAAAAAAGTTAAGATGAGAGTGTTATCAAAATTGAAGAGGGGGAGGGTTTGAACTTTTGAAGTCCGGCTGGGCGGAGAAGTTTTACCAAAGAAGTTTGAGGAGAGAAGACCAGGGAAAGTTCTAATGGTTGTAAAAGGATTTAAAGGAAATTTTAAAGAAGTGTTGTCAGAGTCTCTATTTTTCCTTCAGTGTGATGAGAAATGTAAGTAAAGGATGTTTTTTTGTTGTGTCACAGCTGGTCACTGCCCCATCTCTCGCGTGTCAGGCTTTTATAAGCATTACATTCCCTGCTTTTTTTCCCTTCTTCATTCTCCTCTCTAGGAGAACCACAGCAACCTAACTTCAACTCTGTAAAGAAACAAGAATTAGAAGGAACGATGGTTTCAAAGATGCAAGAGACTATTCCTGGAGCTTAAGGAAAAAGAAATTTGCTTGAGTCTAGGAGAGACTGTGTCCAGGGCTATTATGGGTGTGGAGCAAAAGGTGGAAAAATGCATCCAGTGGCTCCCATTGGTCAAAAGAGATCCTGGAGTGTGAAAGCCCCTGCACTTCAGTTATGTGTGTGTGGGGGGGGTTGGGGGTGGGATTGAAGAGGTGCCCAGAAGGCAAAATGGGAACACGGGCTCTGGTTATCAACAAACAGGATGCCACCTTCTGAATGAGTGAAAGTAGGTGCGATTGAGATGAAGGAAAAATGGAATTCAAAATTTATTTTAGAAGAACCAGATGGGATACACTATTCCTTGGAAACACAATTTTTTAGCCACATGTATTTGCAAGTACTTTAAAAGGGCACCCACAGGTAGTGGGAAACGAAGGGTGCGAGGAGTCAGAACACCTGAGATAGTCCTAATTTTGTTGATAACTAGTGGCATGTGGTCAAGTCACTGACTTCCTGAGCCTCACTATCTTCTTACAAAAGGGGGAACTCTGAGGTCAGCCCTGATAAATACCCTATGAAACAGAGATGAAGAATCTGATGTTAGGTCCTAGTTAGGCACCACGTTTTTATTTTATCTTTAAAAAAAAAAAATTATTTATTTATTTATATTTGGCTGCATTGGGCCTTCGTTGCTGTGTGCGGGCTTTCTCTAGTTGCCACAAGTGGGGGCTACTCTTTGTTGCGGTGTGTGGGCTTCTCATTGTGGTGGCTTCTCTCGTTGCAGAGCATGGGCTCTATGCACACAGGCTTCAGTAGTTATGGCACACGGGCTTCAGTAGTTGTGGCTCACGGGCTCTAGAGTGCAGGCTCAGTAGTTGTGGCACACGGGCTTAGTTGCTCCACGGCATGTGGGATCTTCCCAGACCAGTGCTCAAACCCGTGTCCCCTGCATTGGCAGGTGGATTCTTAACCACTGTACCACCAGGGAAGCCCCAGGCACCAAGTTTTTAAAGCATAAAATAAATTTGTATTTCTTGCCTGTCTTTAAGATTCAAATTAGGTAAAACTCAGATTTGTTTCCTTGGGTTAGGGGTGAGGCCAAAATAAGGTTTTAGAACGCACAAAGAAATCAGTAGAGCCTTGTCCTTTAAGTAGGAACATACAGGACAAATGTTAGGACAGTTCAATTTCGGTAAACAAGAAATTTGGCTATATTAGAACAATGCTGAAGTAGAGTTTAGTAACTGTTCAGTTTCTTTTCTTCCTTTTTTTTTTTTTTTTTCTGGAGGTGGGGAGAAGTTTACATTCCTCAAAAGACATGGACTAAAATAGATGAGACTTAGACTGGAATCTTTTTTGTAACAAACAACGAACCTTATTTCTCAGTTTCTTCTGTCTCTATTGGTTCTGAAACTGGCAAGTAAGAACAATTTTTTTTTTATATTTGAGATTCAACCATTTATTTTATGTGAAAATTAAGCATATTTGTTCTTTATTCTTGGTCTTATATGTTTTATGGCTAAAGTAGGAAGTTTTTCTAAAAATTAAAATTCTGATGGAACAAGTATAAATGATAACTGGGTTATTAAGAATTTCATCAGGAATTTAAAATTGGATATAAATAATAGCTATTTCTCATAATTGCATGATTAAATCAGTAGGAAACTAGTATAATGAAATAATTAAAAGTCACCCTTTACTTATCAATGGCATTCTGCCGGTCTTACTGAAACTTAATTTTCATTGTATTATCAATATAAAATTCATCCTTCCTCTGGTTTCTGAGCCCATCTCCTACCCTCTCACTGAGGTTTCTCTTTCTATTTGTCTTTCTCGTTCCTGTGTCCGAAAACTCTCCCTATTGGCTTATTTTTGCCTCCACATATAAATATGCTCAATATGTTCTAATCTTGAAAACAATTAGATTCTATCTCCCCACTGCTGCATCTTTCCTTGTTTGGCTTTCTCTTTCCCTCTTTTCCCTTCCTTTCTCCATTTCTCTCTCCTTTCTTCTCCTTATCCCTGCTCCTCCACCAGCTGCTCCCTTTCATTCATTCACTGAGTAAGTGCTTTTGAGGGTAGCGGTGTATCCTATGGTGCCTCACACTGTAGTGAGTTCTGGAAAACATGACTATACTGGAAAGATTGGGCTCTACCCTCATGGGGCTTAAAGTCTGGTGAAGGAGACATTTGATAAAAGAAGCAGGCGAGTATCATCACCTACACTCTTTCTCTCTCACCTATTGCAGTTCAGCTTGACGCTCTAGCCCAGGCCATCAATGATCAATCATTTCCAAAAACATTGAACGCTTTTTGTTTTATTTACACTTTCAATTTCTTATAGGAGTTTATCACTTCATTCTTCTGGAAACCTCTTTCTCCTTTGCCTTGTGTACGCATTCTTCACTGGTTTTCTTATTCCTTCTTACCCCTAGGCCCCTTTGGAACCATTTCCTATATTCATCAATGAATGGGTATCATTTCATAGTGTTCTACCACCAGTCCTTTTATAACTTTTCTAATTTCCTGAAGCAAACCTACCAATTCTCATGCCTTCTGCTGCCCCCTCTGCACTGGTAACTACATGTTCAATCATATCTCTTTCCCATCCATTTCAAATGCCTGGTGGCATTCTATCTCAAACTCAACAGGTTCTGAATTGAACTCATTTTCTCCAAAACTGTGTCCTCCTCAGGTGTTCCCTGTTTTATTTTATAGAATCACCATACACACAATCACTTAAACGAGACTTGTTGTAAATAAGAGCAGCAAGATTTTCAAGAACTGGCTTTTATAGGTGATATTCAAATTGAGATTTAAATGACAAGAGGGAGCCAATCACACAGATATCTGGGGGAAAATATTCTAGGTAGAGGGAACAGAAAGTGCAAAGGCCTAAAGGTGGAGAATGATTTTGAGGAGTTCATAGAACAGTGTGGCTGGAGGGTAGGGGGCAAGAGGGAGAGCAGTGCCAGATGAGCTTGAGAAATTGGCAGGGGTTACATCACCAAGATTGTTGTAGATCATGGGAAGGGTTTCATTTTATTCTAAGTGAAATGGGGTGTGATTGAGGGATTCTTCAGCCAGAGAGTGACATTTAATTTACACTTTGTAAAGATCACTTCTACTACTCTATGAATAACAAATTGTGGAAGAACAAGAGTATAGACATGGCGTCCAGCTAGGAGGCTGTTTGGCTATCTAGGCAGGAGATGCTAAAGTTTGGAAATAGGATAGTACCAGGGGAGCTGAAGGAGGAGAAGTCAGGATATATTTTGGAAGTAGTATCAATAAGACTTCCTGATAAATTGGATATAGAAGGGGAGGCAAACAAAGGCATTAAAGACTATTCCTAGGTTTTTGGTATAAGCAACTGTGGGGCCATTTTACTGAGATGAAAAGATATGGAAGGAACAGAAACTTTTTGCAGGGGGGCGGGTAGACAGAAAGCTTTGTTCTGATTATGTAAAGTTTGAAATGCCTTTAATATCTCCAAAAGAAAATGTCAAATAGGCAGTTGGATAAATGAATCTGGAGCCTAGAAGAGAAGGAGCTGGTGACCCAAATGTGGGAGTCATTGACAGATGGTATCTGAAACTATGGGAACACATAAGATTGTCCAACAAGTGAACATAGGTGGAGAAAAGCAGAGGACAAGAGGGCTGAGAATGGAGTCCTGGGTTACATTAATGTTTAGAGGTCAAGTAGGAGAGAAGCAAGCAGATTAGTTAGGCAGACTAGTGAGGAAGGGGAAGACCAGGAGAATGTAGTGTCATTGAAGCTGGACAGTGATCAGTGCTACCGAGAGGTCAAGCGAATGGAGGGCAGAAAAGGGACCTTAGGATAGAGTCCGTCGATGACCCTGACAAGAGCAGTTTCAGGATGAAGAGGGTCCTGCCTTTGTGAGTGCTTCAGATCACTTTGACATACTTTCCTTCTTGTATTATCTTAATTAAGCTTCTGTATTTTTATTCTTCATGAAGTGGGCATATTAATATTTCTATAGTCCTTTATAATAGGTAATAACAGTCACTATTGGTGAGAGCTTATTAGAATAGTGTGTGCAAAGGCATAGAGACATAAAAAATGGTACAACCTTTAAGTTGCATTAGTTGCATATGGTCAGAGTGTATAGTATGTGGGTGAGAATGAAGGTGGAAAGGATCAAAAAGAGTGAAGGTAAAGTTGGACAGGTAGACAGGACAGGTAGAAAAGAGTAGAGTTTTACAGTTTTGTAGTTTTTCAGTTTTGTCATTTTCTTCTTATAGGTCTTATACATATTTTGTTAGATTCTACTTAAGTATTTTATTTGGAATGGTGCTAATGTAAGTGGTGTTGTATTTTTTAATTTCACATTCCACTTGTTCATTACTGTTACACAGGCATACCTCAGAGATATTACAGGTTCAATTGCAGACCACTGCAATAAAGTAAATATGCAATAAAGTGAGTCACATGAGTTGTTTGGTTTCCAAGTGCATATAAAGGTTATGTTTATACTATACTGTAGTATACTGTATACTTATACTCTATTAAGTGTGTAATGGCATCATATCTTAAAAAATGTACATATACCTTAGCTAAAAATATTTTATTGCTAAAAAATTCTAACCCTCAGCTGAGCTCTTCAGTGAGTTGTAAGCCTTTTGCTGGTGGGGGATCTTGCCTCAGAGTTGATGGCTGCTGATTGACTAGAGTGGTGGTTGCTAAAGGTTGGGGTGGCTGTGAAAATTTCTTAAAAGAAAACAAGAGTAAAGTTTGCTGCATCGATTGACTCTTCCTTTTTCATGAATGGTTTCTCTGTAACATGCAGTGCTGTTTGTTAGCTTTTTACACACAGTAGAACTTTCAAAATTGGAGTCAATCCTCTCAAACCCTGTTGCTGCTTTATCAACTAAGTTTATGCAATATTCTAAAGAAATTGCCATTTCTTTAGCAATAAAGTATTTTAATACCACAAACTTTCAATTTAAAAATATGATCTCTGCAAAGTGCAATGAAACGAGGTGTACCTGTGTAGGAAAGTGATTGACTTTTGTATATTAACTTTGTATCCTGCAACCTTATGATAATTGTTTATAGGCGTTTTCTTATAAGGATTTTTTGTTATTGTTGATTCCTTAGAATTTTCCACACAGATGATCATGTCACCTATGAACAAAAACAGTTTTATTTCTCCCTTCCCAGTCTGTATGCCTGCTATATCCTTTTCTTACTGCATTAGCTAGGACTTCCACTACAATGTTGAAAAGCAGTGGTGAGAGGGACCATCCTTGCCTTACTCCTGATCTTAGTAGGAAAGCTTCATGTCTCATCATTAAATGTAATGTTAGCCATAGGGTTTTTTGTGTATATGTATATATCAAATTGAGGAAGTTCACCTCTATTCTTAGCTTACTGAGAATTTTTATCATTATGGATGTGGATATAAAAAATTATTTTTCAGCATCTATTGACATGATCATGTGATTTTTCTTTAGCCTATTGAGGTGATGGATCACATTTTTTACTTCTAACTTTTTACTTCTAGGTAGCTTTTTACTTCTAAGGAGCTCTTACTTTTTGCTTTCACTTTTTTTTTTTTTTTTTTGGTTGCACCTCCCGGCATGTGGAACTTCCCTGACCAGGGATGGAACCCGCACTCCACAGTGGAAGGGTGGAGTCTTAACCACCAGACCACCAGGGGAGTCCACATTTACTTTTAACATTTGCTTTCAACTTTTATTTTTCACTTTTCACTTGTATTTTCTCCTTTACCTTTTTACTTTCACTTTTCACTTTAAACGTCCACTTTCACATTTTACTTTTACTCCTACTTTTCACTTTTATTTTTAACGTCTCACTCTTTCTTTTCACCTTGCTTCTACTTTCGCTTTTTACTTTCACCTTTTACTTTTTATTTTTACTTCTAACCTTTCACTCTTACTTTTTATTTTTACTCTTTCCACTTTAGCTTTTGCTTTCACCTTTTAATTTTCACCTTATTTTACACTTTTACTTTCACCTTTTACTTCTTACTTCTACTTTGTACTCTTCACTCTTACTTATACTTTTTACCTTTACTTATTTGATTTTAAATGTTGAACCAACCTACCTGGGATAAATCACACTTGGTTATAATATATAATTCTTCTTATACATTGTTGAATTTGATTTTCTAATATTTTATTGAGGACTTTTATATTTATGTTCATGAGAAATGTTGGTCTGTATTTTTCTTATAATGTCTTTGTCTGGTTTTTGTATTATGGTAACGCTGGCTTCAAAGAATGAGCTAGTTGATTTTCTCTTCTTCTATTTTCTGAGAGATTGTATAGAAATCGTATAATTTCTTCCTTAAATGTTTGATAGAATTTGCCAGTGAACCTCTCTGGGCCTGGTGCTTTCTATTTTATAAGGTTATTAATTATTGAATTAATTTCTTTAATAGGTATAGGCTTATTCAGGTTGTCTATTTTCTCTTTGTAAGTTTTGTCAAATTGTGTCTTTCAAGGAATGGTTCACTTCATATAGGTTACCAAATTTGTGGGCATAGAGTTGTACACGGTATTCTTTTATTAACCTTTCTACATCTGCAGGATCTGTAGTAATGTCCCCTCTTTTATTTCTGATATTATTAATTTGTGTCTTCTCTTTTTTTCTTAGTTAGCCTTGCTAGGTGCTTAGGGATTTTACTGATTGTTTTAAAGAACAAGATTTTTTTTTTCCCCTCTATTTCCTTTTTTCAGTGATTTCTGCTGTAATTTTTATTATTTTCATCTGCTGACTTTGGATTTAATTTGCTCTTCTTTTTCTAGTTTTCTAAGGCAGAATCTTAGGTGATTGATTTTTAGATAATCTTTTCTAACACAGTTGACCCTTGAACAATGGGGGGATTAGAGGCGCCAACCCTCCAAGCAGTTGAAAATCTGGTATAATTTTATAGTTGGCCTTCTTTTCCTTACATGCAGTTCTGCATCTATGGATTCAACCAACTGTGGATCATTTAGTACCATAGTATGTATTTAAAAATCTGCATATATTAATACTATGTATAAAATAGACAACAGATGGGAACATACTGTATAGTACAGGGAACTCTACCTAATGCACTGGGATAACATAAATGGGAAGGAAGTCCAAAAGGGAGGGGATATCTGTATGTGTATGGCTGATTCATTTTGTTGTGCAGTGGAGGCTAACACAACATTGCAAAGCAACTATATTCCAATAAAAATTAATTTAAAAATCTGCATATAAGTGCAGTTCAGACCAGTGTTGTTCAAGGGCCAACTCTGTATACATTCAATGCTATAAACTTCCTTCAAAGTACTGCTTTCACAGTATCCCACAAAGTTTTATGATCTGTGTTTGCATTTTCATTTAGTTCAAAATATTAAAACTTTTTTCCTGATTTCTTTTTTGACCCATGTGTTATTTAGAAGTGTGTTGTTTAATCTCCACATATTTAAGGATCTTCCAGTTATTTTTCTGTTACTGATTTCTAGTATAATTCTTTTGTGGTCTGAGAGCATACACTGTGTGATTTCTATTGTTTTAAATTTGTTACGGTGTGTGTCATGGCCCAGAATGTGTTCTGTCTTGATGAATGTTCCATGTGAACTAGAGAAGAATGTGTATTCTGGTGTTATTGGATGAAATAGTCTATAGACATTCATTATATCTAGTTGACTGATGTGTGGTATTAAGTCCAACTATGTTCTTATTGATGTTCTGCCTGCTGGATCTGTCCATTTCTGATAGGGGGAGTGTTGAAGTCTCCAACTACAATAGCTCGTGTGTTTATTTCCCTTTCCAGTTTTACCTTTTTTTTTGCCATATGTATTTTGATGCTCCATTGTTAGGTGCATATATGTGAAAGATTGTGATATTTTATTGGAGAATTGACCCCTTTAACATTATGCAATGCCCTTCTTTATCCCTGATAACTTTCCTTACTCTGAAGTCTGCTTTGTCCAAAATTAATATAGCTACTCCTGATTTATTTTGATTGGTATTAGAATGATATATTTTTCTTCATCCCTTTGCTTTCGATCTATGTAGACTTTATATTTAAAGTGGGTTTTTTATAAGTCATTATGCTGTACACTAAGATTATGCAGTGTGGTATGTCAATTATATCTCAATAAAACTGAAAGAAAAAAAGTCAAAACATAACAGATGTTGGTGGAGATGTGGAGAAAAAGGGAGCCCTGTACTCTGTTGGTGGGAATGTAAATTGGTGTGGTCACTATGGAAAAACAGTATGGAGGTTCCTCCAAAAATTAAAAATAGAACTACCATATGATCCAGAAATCCCACTTCTGGGTATATATCCAAAGGAAATAAAATCACTATCTCAAAAAGAAAAAAAACCCTTGATTTCTTGTAGACAACATATGGTTGGGTCTTGATTTTTGATCCACTCTGACAATCTGTATCTTTTAATTGTTGAATTTAGACCATTGACATCAAAGTGACTACAGCTAACACTGCTGTATGTTATACAGAAAAGTTGAGAGAGTAAATCCTAAGAGTTCTCACCGCAAGGAGAAAATTTTTTTTAATTTTTTCTTCTTTTTTTCCCTTGTATATATATGAGAAGATCAATGTTAACTGAAACTATTGTTGTAATCATTTCACAATATATGTATATCAAATCATCATGCTGCATGCCTTAAACTTATACAGTGATATGTCAATTATTTCTTAATAAAATTGGAAGAAAAACAGAAAAAAGGCAAAAAGTTTTATTGTTATAGTTGGTTGATATCTACTGTTACTGTTTTCTATTTGTTGCTCTTGTTCTTTGTTCTTATTTTTGTCTCCTGCTCTTTTTCTGCCTTTTGTGGTTGGAGTTGTCTATTTCCCTTCCTCCAAGTCAGTTAGGTTCTGACAAAACTTCAGCAGGTTAGGCTCTGGTTATATTGTTTCTCCTGAGGGCAGGTCTTGTTAAGAACAGGATGCTCTACTATATTTCAAAATGGTTCTTTATTCCTCCCCCTGCTGGAAGCATGAAGAGATTTTTCTCTGATAGTCACTGTGAGATTTTGGTAGAGTTTCAGCAGGTAAAACACAGGAGTGTGAGGGCCCCTAATGACTGAATCCTCTAGGAGTTTTTCTCTCTGACTTGTCCGTAGTTAGCCTCTAGCAATTCATCCATTATACTCCTGCATGGGTTCCCATGGAGGTTTTGTTTATAGGTTTATGCTCTGGTAAGTTGTTGATTCTCTTCATTCACCTGTTGGTCTCTCCAATTTGGAGGTGGGGAAACAGTGGTTGACCCTGTGAATTCACTTCCGTTATGGATCTAAGAAGAGTTGATTTTTTTTTTTGGCCACACCACATGGCTTGCAGGATCTTAGTTCCCCAACCAGGGATTGAACCCACACCCTTGGCAGTGAAAGCACAGAGTCCTAACCACTGGACTGCGAGGGAATTTCCTGAGTTGTTGATTCTTTTAAAGATAATTTTTAAAGAGAAGTTTTAGGTTCATAGCAAAATTGAGAGGAGGATATAGAGATTTCCCGTATACTCCCTGCCCCTACATATATATAGACGCCCCCCATTGTCAACATTCCCCACCAAACTGATATATTTGTTATAAATGGTGACCTGCATTGACAAATCATAATTCCCCAAAGACCATAGTTTACATTAGGGTTTACTCTTGGTGTTGTACATTTATGGATTTGGACAAATGTATAATGACATGTATCCATGCCATCATTACAATATCATACAGAGTATTTTCACTGCATAAAAATCTTCTGTGCTCCACCCATTCATTCCCAACTTCTGACCCTGAATTGTTGATTTTTCAGTTTGTTCAGCTTTTTCTTTATTGTTAGGATGAAGCAGTGACTTCTAAGCTTCTTACATGCCAGACTGGAAACGACTTAACCTCATTTAATTTTTTAGAATAAAGGTTAAAAGCAAGAACTTTCTATTTAAGAGCTTTGAGTGAGTCTGGGGTTTAAGATTTTATTGTATCTTAAGCCAATTTAAATGGTTCTTCTGATATACGTATTGCAGCTAAGAATACAAGGAAAAATCCACTGTTCATACTGGGGAAATATTATTAAACTTTTTTTTGCGCTACGCGGGCCTCTCACTGTGTGGCCTCTCCCGTTGCGTAGCACAGGCTCCGGATGCACAGGCTCAGCGGCCATGGCTCACGGGCCCAGCTGCTCCGCGGCATGTGGGATCTTCCCTGACGGGGGCACGAACCCATGTCCCCTGCATCGGCAGGCAGACTCTCAACCACTGCGCCACCAGGGAAGCCCTTAAACTTTTATTAGCAATATCATAACTATTGTTTTATTTTTGAATTATTCACATCTGAACATGAATTTCCTGGCTTGCTCAATTTTCAAGTCTCTAGTACTTTTGAGTCTAGAACACAAAAACACTAGCATGCTCAAATATGGCAGTCCCACAGCACAGTTTTCCTATGACGAAATAGGAATAATAGGCCAAATGCAATTACTTGAAATTATGCATTTTTCATTATAATAGTCATTGTTATTTAAAATTGAGAGTTTAGATTGAGGACTTTAATTTTCACTGTTTAAAAAGGAATGTTTTTGGTTTCCAATACTTGAAACATCAAAAAAGGATGATTGGGGCTTCCCTGGTGGCGCAGTGGTTGAGAGTCCGCCTGCCGATGCAGGGGACACGGGTTCGTGCCCCGGTCCGGGAAGATCCCACGTGCCGCGGAGCGGCTGGGCCCGTGAGCCATGGCCGCTGAGCCTGCACATCCGGAGCCTGTGCTCCGCAATGGGAGAGGCCAGAGCAGTGAGAGGCCCGCATACTGGGGCAAAAAAAAAAAGGATGATTGTTCCATGATACTGTTAAAGTGTTTCTGGCAATAATAGGCTTAAAGGAAATTTATTTGAAAATAGAAAAAAAAAATGAAACAGTCTTGGTGTGTGTACCAGTTAACATGTTTCCCATTGTCTGTAGATCTAGCCATTCATATACTGATAACCTAAAAATTGGATCCAGGCTGCTTTAAGAGGAGTGCCATCAAGATTGTCAGTAGAAAACTTTCTTTCCTCATATTTTCTTTTTTTAATTTATTTTTAATTGAAGTATAGTTGATTTACGTGTTAATTTCCACTGTACAGCAAAGTGACTCAGTTATACACATACATACATTCTTTTTAGTATTCTTTCCTATTATGGTTTATCTCAGGATATTGAATGTAATTCCCTGTGCTATACAGTAGGACCTTGTTGTTTATGCAGTCTATATGTAATCGTTTGCATCTGCTAACCCCAAACTCTCAGTTCATCACCCCCACTTCCTCACATTTTAAAGTACTTTACTGCCATATCTTAGGTAATTATCCTGGATAAATCATGTTGCTGGAACTCTTGTATTTTGCCGCCTTTGAAAACTATAATTGCCATTATAAGTCAGGATCTCAGTCACATTACAAATGGACATTTACTAAGCAGACATTAAACAACTAAAAAGTTTCATTAGTGTGGTTTTTATATAGCAATACAAAAGGCAGAAGTATAAAAGTGAACAGTATAGTGGCTGATTTGCTAAGGATGTGAAGAATTATAGTATGCTTTCCTAATAATATTATATTACTATAGTGGATGAAGCCTCATCATGGCAGGGAATCTTGCCCTAAAAAATACATTAGAAAATTTTAAAAAAACCCTTGATGTGATGTATTTGAAATTACTATAATATTTGAGATGGGACACTAGGTAATTATTGCTCTATCTTTGTCTCATCCAATATTGAAGCATGCAGTAGGCACTTAATAAATGTTTGAATTAATGAGTGATATTAATTGTCATGATTGAATGAGTGGCATCATTGAATGTCACTAATGAATGACACGTTTTAAAATACCCATTTTTATTGCTAATATGAAGTTAAAAAATGGTATTGTGGTTATGCTAATAAAAAGAAATCTTTACATGAGATACATGTCAAAATATAATTGATCCTCATTATTTGTGGATTTGTGAACTTACCTACTCACTGAAATGTATCTGTAACCCCTAAATCAACACTTGTGATGTTTTCATGGTCATTTGCAGACACGTGCAGAGCAGCACAAAATTAGAGTGGCCCAGTGCACACGTTCCCAGCTGAGGTTGAACAAGGTGGCTCTCAGCCTTCTTGTTTCAGTCCTTGTACTGTAAACAAGTGACTTCATGATCTACTTAGTGATCACATTTTTGTGCATCTTCTGGGTTATTTTGCTGTTTAAAATGGCCTCCAAGCATCGTGCTGAAGTGCTGTGTATTGTTCCTAACTATAAGAAGGCTGTGATGTACATTACAGAGAAAAACCATGCATTAGGTAAACCTCTTTCCGTTATGAGTTATGGTGTTGCTGACTGTGAGTTCAATGTTAATAAATCAACATTATATATTATATCATGTGTCTTTAAACAGACACACATAAAGACAAGGCTATGTATTGACCAGTTGTCCACAAGGTGACCAGAGGCTTGCAGGAACCTAACCCTGTTTTTCCCCTATGAGCAGTGGTTCAGTATTTGCTAACTCAGTGTTTGATAAATTTATAGAACATAGATACCCAGAAAAATGAGAATTGACTGTATTTACCAATGAAGTGATGGAGCGATCTGGGGTTGCTTAAAAATAATTCACAGAGGCACAGGGAATTGGGTTGGGACATAGATGAAACACATTGATGAGTTGAAAATTGGTGAAGCTGCAGTTAGCTGCTCATTAAACTATTTTCTCTATTTTTGTAAATGTTTGGCGTTTCCATAATAAGTTGTTTTCAAAATCCCATTCTAAGTATTTAAAGACTTTAGTCCCAAATATTTTCATGAATGTTTGCTGCTCCCAATTTTAGTACTTGACTCAAAATTTTCCTAATTTTTTTCCTCCCTCTATCATCCTGTTTCCTCCAGGTTTACCCCATTCTACTGTTGTAGGTAAAAGAAAATGGAAGGAAGTTAGAATACAATCTGAGGGCTTTGAAAAGAGTTTAATTGAATTTTACAGACCCCAAAAAAGTAAATTATGTCTTGCAGGGTTCTGTCCACCTCTCTAGAACAATCAACACATTAAACGAACAAGCTGCTGCCAGGGATTTTATTTACACAGCTCTCCTTCTTACCTCAAGGACTCCGTGACATCCTTTGCTCTTTTGCTTTTCTGAGAATAAATTCTCTAAGGGAGGCTTCCTAGTAAGGGTTAACCCCATACACTGTGTCTAGCAGTGATTGGCTGAGAGAGTTTGTTTACTTAAAAGGGAAGAACACTTTCTTTTTCAGTTTCTTGTTGACTTTGACCCTAGAGTGTACAGGATGATTTCAGGACTGCCCTTGATAGATGAAGAATTTATAAACTGACCTATGACGTTGGCTCACACAGAGGGAGGAACAGACCACCAGCTCTGTTTATTTGTTTGTTTGTCTTAATTAAAAAAAAAAAAACCCCGCCAGAGTTGAAAGAAATAGGAGAAAAATACCGGGAAAACAACATAATTGTACCTTGTACTTTCCTGATGTTTCTTGCCTGTGTGGCTCAAAATATTCTCTAAACATTAACTCAAACATCAGTAGCTCCAAGGTACAGACAGGGCAAACATTATTACCCTCATCTGAAAGATGAGGTGAGGCAGGGCAGGGAGTCAGCAGAGCCAAGATTAGGACTCAGAACTTGACTGCTGTTCAGCAACCAGCAAAGTAACTCCAGGACCCTTCGCTGCCTTCTCTGGGTGGTTTTCCTTTCTCATCTTAGTCATAATCCATCCCCTCAGCATAAGCCTTTTGTGATATCTCTTCTCTCATCTGTGAGGCCTTCCTGGACCACCTGGACCACTAAATAGTATCCCTCCATCTGCCCCCACCCCAACCCCCATCATATAATGCCTTTCTCCAGCTTTGATTTCTTTTTGACCTTATTACCTGGCACATTGTTTATTCCTGGTCTCCCTTTATTAAGATGCTCCATGAGGGAATACTGTATTAGTGTGCCTCCAATGCCTGTTGAGCCCAAAGTGGGTACTGAGTAAATAATTGTTGACTAACTCCCTTCCTTTATTAAAACTTGCTTTTAGTTAAAATTCAATAGTGTTATCTCAAGGTGGTTGAGAAGGCTTAACATATCTCCTAGGGGTTACTTTCATTATAATAGGAGAAACCTTACTGTGAATTAGCCAAAGGAACAAAGCTCTAATTCATTGCAGCTAATAGTTTGAAGAAAGTATTTCTGCCCAGCAAGGGGTCCTTTTTGATGATCTCTGACCCTATGTCCAAGGCCAGCTCTCCCAACAGCGGTCATCAGAGACAGAGAGTGAGAAAAGAAAAGTGGATGAGAAACACACTTTGTATTCTGTGCATCAGTTGTAGATTTAAATTGTGAAGAAATAAAACAGGATTTTATTTTAACTGAAATATATTAAATATCAGAAGTGAAAACTTTCAGTGCGTTTAAACAACATCTTTTTCTGTCCTACATCTTTCTTTATGTCAGGTATCTGACTTTCATTTTATCTAAAAGAAATGCTTTACACACACACGCACACACACACACACACACACACACACACACACGGAAAGGAGGCCTTGCCTTGTTAGGGGAGCAATCAGAGGGATGCCTCTTTAGAGACCCAGACCCTCATTTAATCAAGGATAAGGCAGAGAAATCCTTCTCCTGCAGGCTTGTCTATTGATTAAGAGCTTCCGTAGCTTCCTAATGTCAGACTTTGAACAGTTGTGTGGTATGAAGGGTGAGCCTTTTCTCACGGAAACCCACTATCATGACAAATTGTAATTAGGAGCAAATCAGAGCAGGATCAGACTTCTGGTGGCTTCTGAAAGGTGCAAGTGCCAGATTAAAGTCTATCTAGACGATAATCCATATTGTGGTTATCGTGTAAGTTTATTTTTGTAAAACTTAATCAAATTTTCACATTGGTTATTTCTAATTTATTCTCAACTGCTTTATACATTTTGATATTTTTGTGCTCATTTGCTTATTTATTTATTTTTTTACACCCAGTCTTGGTCCAGGAACCATTTAAAGTGGCTTACAAATACACACACACACACACACACACACACACACACACATATATACACACGCACATACACAATAAGAAAAAAGATTACATTAAAAATTGGTGAAGAGGGGCTTCCCTGGTGGCACAGTGGTTGAGAGTCCGCCTGCCAATGCAGGGGACACGGGTTCGTGTCCCGGTTTGGGAAGATCCCACATGCCGTGGAGCGGCTGGGCCCGTGAGCCATGGCCGCTGAGCCTGCGCGTCCGGAGCCTGTGCTCCGCAGCGGGAGAGGCCACAACAGTGAGAGGCCTGCGTACCGCAAAAAAAAAAAAAAAAAAAAAAAAAAATTGGTGAAGAGGAAATCAATATAATGGAAAAGTGAGAATAGGCAAGGTGAGATAAGAATAATAATGCCTAAACATATACCATTTGCTGGGGAGAGGTAGGCACTGTTCTAAGCACTTTGCATATAAGAACTCATTTTATCTCGACAACATCACTACAAGATTAGTGCTGTTATTCTCATCATTTTACAGATGAGGTAACTGAGGCATGGAGAAGTGATTGAGACCATACAAATAGTAAGTGGTAGAGTTCTGGGGCTCAAAGCTCAGCACTCTGGCTCCATCATGCTTTACTGATTCAACAATGAAGCTGGAAATAAGATTAATGCACAAAGTAGAAATTGTAAGGTCCCGCCATCCTGCTAGAGGCAGACCACAAGTTTACCTCTAAGAGTTTTGGCAGACAAAATCAAGAAGGAAAAATGATCAGTTACAGGATTCACAGTGTTTACGAGATAAAAAACAAGCTAGTTGCTCAAGAGTAGCATAATTATTTCTAGTTGGGAGACCAGGAGGAAAATTCTCTTGTAAATTCTCACAAAGAAGTCACTATGTGATGAAGTGGACAGTATTCTCCAGTTAGGCTGTCAGGTTTTCATAGGTCTGTTTTTTACATTCTTCACTGTGTCATAATGTATAACCAACACCAAAGCCAAGTTCAGTAAAAGGCAGTTCTGCAAGGGTGGTGATTTCTGAAGATGTGGTCAGGTTTGTGGATCTCTGCTGGTCTGGCTTAATTTAGGAAAACATTTTAAGCTATTTAGAGGGAAGAATGGACTGTAGATTCCACAGCCCGCTGTCCATAATTATTATTCCTCTCAGTTGAGCTTTTGTAAAACTTTGAGTGGTAGCGAGTTTGAGGTTATTTCCTGACCAGTACCTGGAGTGCAGCTTTTCTGTGCTATTGGTTAAGTACAGAGCTTTTTTAGCAGCTGACTTAGTTGGGTGAAGGACAGATTTTCTTGTAAAGGCTGAGGAAATGCAAGGAGACTCTTTGAATAGAGGGCCACCCAGTCTACATAGGACCACATTCAATGGGATAGAGTCTGGGGCCTTGACCACCCCCAAAATACATGGAGCCAAAATGACTCTGTGGAGATCAAAAAGTTCCCCACAGACAATTTCAGTATGGACTTCTTAAAGCAGGTATAACCAAATACATACCTCAGTGATTAAAAAACTATCTCAGTAATGGACTCCTAAAATTTTTAAACTTAAAAATGAAACCAAAGTAATAAAAATATAAACATAATTTAAAAAATAAAATAGTATAAAGAGAAAAAAATAGTGTAAAGAATCTTAACCAAAAAAGCAATCATCCTTTACAGCAGCCCTCTCCTTTCCTGTTTCACTCACCAAAGGCTACCACTTAAATATTCTGTTGTTGTTTTTACATTTTACCCAGATTTATAATTTTTAAAAATATTCTGCCACATTTACTTTATCATCCTCTCACTCTATATACATATATAGAGATAAATATAGATAGATAGACATATGATTAATTTTTTTGACCATTTGAGAGTAGTTTGAATACATCATGACCCTTTACCCTTAGAAACTTAAGTATGTATTTCCTAAGTACAAATTGTATATTCTTTAAAAAAACCACAGTACAACTCTCAAATTCAGGAAGCTTAACATTGGCTCAGTATTTTATCTTATCTATAGTTCATATTGCAGCTTCTTCAACTGTCTCAATAATGTCCTTTAGAGCATTTGTTCTCTGTAAGTGCAAGATTTGGTTCAGGATCAAGTATTGATTTGTCACTCCTCTTAATCTCCTTTATTCTGAAATGATTCCTTGGTCTTTCTCTGTCTTTTACAACATTAACACTTATTTTTACATTTTTAATTTTTAAAAACTTTGAGATAAAATTGCCACACAGTAAACTGTATATAAATTGTGCAATTTGATAGGTTTTGAAGTATGTATACAAGTTTCCACATGTCCCTTTGTAATTTCTCCAGCCACCCCATCTCCCCCCATTCCCCATACAACCACTGATTTGCTTTCTATTACTAGATTAGTTTATATTTTTAGAGTCATGTAAGTGGAATGATAAAGTGTGTACTTTTCAGCATAATTATTTTGAGATTCATCCATGTTGCTGCATCCATCAATATTCCATTCTTTTTTATTGTTGAAGTGTTCCTTTGTATGGATACATATGGATTGTTTACTCTTTCACCTGTTGATGGACATTTGGGTCGTTGACAGTTTTTGGCAATTACGTATGAAGCTATGAACATTCATGTACAAATCTTGTATGGACATATTTACCTTCTAGATAGACCTATAAGGAAATATGTGGATTATATGGTAGGCCCATGTTTGATTTCCTAAGAAACTGACAAACTTTTCAAGTGGTTGTACTATTTTGTATTCCTATAGCAGTGTAGGAGAGTTTCAGATCCTCCAATTTCTAGCGAACACTTCGAATGTCAGCCTTTTTAATTTTAGTGATTCTACTAAATGTGTAGAAGTGTCTCATTGTGGTTTTAAGCATTTCCCTAACGACTAATGATGTTGAGCATGTTTGGTGTGTTTGTCATATGTATATCTTTTTCGGTGAAGTGTCTTTTCAAAATTTTTCCTTGATATTGAGACTTCTGAATGTTTCTCAGTTTGGGTTTGCCTGATGTTTCCCTGTTACTAGATTTAGGCTGTGCACACCCAACTGGAATAACATAAACATAATATTTCCTTCTCAGAGCACTTTATCTGGAGACACACTTTATCTCTCTGCTCCATGTTGGTAATATAATCCCCTGGGCAATGTGTGGCCCAGCCTTCCTTCCCCATAGTTACTTTTCCCCCACTTTCAACTAATAAGCAATTTGTGGAGAGAGATTTTGAGACCGTGGAAACGTTCCTGTTTCTCATCAAATTTCTTCCTGGATTTAGTATCACTTGATGATGACGTCCTGAACCAATCTTTTTTTTTTTTTTTTTGGCGGTATGTGGGCCTCTCACTGTTGCGGCCTCTCCCGTTGCGGAGCACAGGCTCAGGACGCGCAGGCTCAGCGGCCATGGCTCACGGGCCCAGCCGCTCCACGGCATGTGGGATCTTCCCGGACCGGGTCACGAACCCGTGTCCCCTGCATTGGCAGGCGGACTCTCAGCCACTGCGCCACCAGGGAAGCCCCTGAACCAATCTTTACTAGTATTATTGCAACGTATTGATTTTATAATTTAAGCACTCCTATATTTATCAATTCACATGCTACTGTAAGAGAGCCCACTTGACCTCTCTCTCCCTCCCTCCCCCGCCTTTTTTTGGCCATGCTGCTTGGCTTGCAGAGATCTTAGTTCCCTGACCAGGGAAATCTACCTAGCTAGCTAGCTAGCTGGCTATCTAGGAACTGTAAAAATTTAACAACTAGCTAGTACGGGCAAGGCTGGGAGGGGTGGGAAACCCTGATTTTTAGCATTTGCCAATTTCCATGGTGTAAGTACCCCCACTACAGATGGTTTTAAGCTACCTTTATGAAGTCACTGAGTGCATCTCTGGGAAGAAATGCACAATTAGCTCTCATGAGCCAATAGGATTAGCTAGCTAATCTAACTAATCTAGCTCATCTACCCTAGCTAATCTAGCTAGCTCATCTATCTATCTGTACGTCTCTCCACCTACCTACTTATCTATTCCTCTAATTCAATCCAACCCCTCAGGCTTCTTCCTTGACGTCACTTATTTCATATTTTATCCTCCCTTCTTCTATAGTGACAATCCCAGCTCTCAACAACACTAACGTGTTAACTCATTTGTTCATTCCTATAATATACAAATAATTGTTTAAGAATTACTACACCCATATCACTACTGAAAACAAGACAGTTAAAAAGAGTTCAAGATTTATTTGCATCTCCCCTAGACAGCAGGCATATGGTCAAATCAGGTTTAAAAATTCCTTGGGTTAGTCACCCCCATTCCCTTTCAGTCTGGTTATGTTGTTCATTTGAAGTATAGTTGGGTTCATTTATATTTGTTTGCTTTCAATTTTGGGTTTTTACTCTCATCTTTGTTGGCTTAATTTTATTTTTTCAATATGTAGAACATCACATGGTTCTAAAAGTACAAAAAGGTTTATTTAAAGAAGTGTTGCTCTCTCTTCTATCCCTTCTATCCCATTTACCACACCTCTTGTAGGTCTCCAATTGCATTAATTTCTTTTTTTTTGGAAAAATGACTGCATGTAAATTCAATTTTTTTTAACAGCTTTATTGGAGTATAATTGCTTTACAATGATGTGTTAGTTTCTGCTTTATAACAAAGTGAATCAGCTATACATATACATATATCCCCACATCCCCTCTCTCTTGTATCTCCCTCCCACCCTCCCTATCCCACCACCCCTCTAAGTGGTCACAAAGCACCGAGCTGATCTCCCTTTGCTATGCAGCTGCTTCCCACTAGCTATCTATTTTACATTTGGTAGTGTATATATGTCAGTGCCATTCTCTCACTTCGTCCCAACTTACCATTCCCCCTTCCCATGTCCTCAGATCCATTCTCTATGTCTGCATCTTTATTCCTGTCCTGCCCCTAGGTTCTTCAGAACCATTTTCTTTTTTTTTTTTAGATTCCATATATATGTGCTAGCATACGGTATTTGTTTTTCTCTTTCTGACATACTTCACTCTGTATGACAGACTCTAGGTCCATCCACCTCACGACAAATAACTCAATTTCGTTTCTTTTTATGGCTGAGTAATATTCCATTGTATATATGTGCCACATCTTCTTTATCCATTCATCTGTCAATGGACACTTAGGTTGCTTCCATGACCTGGCTATTGTAAATAGAGCTGCAATGAACATTGTGGTACATGACTCTTTTTGAATTACGGTTTTCTAAGGGTATATGCCCAGTAGTGGGATTGCTGGGTCTTATGGTAGTTCTATTTTTAGTTTTTTAAGGAACTCCCATACTGTTCTCCATAGTGGCTGTATCAATTTACATTCCCACCAACAGTGCAAGAGAGTTCCCTTTTCTCCACACCCTCTCCAGCATTTATTGTTTGAAGATTTTTTGATGATGGCCATTCTGACTGGTGTGAGGTGATACCTCATTGTAGTTTTGATTTGCATTTCTCTAATGATTAGTGATGTTGAGCATTCTTTCATGTGTTTGTTGGCAATCTGTATATCTTCTTTGGAGAGATGTCTATTTAGGTCTTCTGCCCATTGTTGGATTGGGTTGTTTGTTTTTATGTTATTGAGCTGCATGAGCTGCATGAGCTGCTGTAAATTTTGGAGATTAATCCTTTGTCAGTTGCTTTGTTTGTAAATATTTTCTCCTATTCTGAGGGTTGTCTTTTCGTCTTGTTTATGGTTTCCTTTGCTGTGCAAAAGCTTTGAAGTTTCATTAGGTCCCATTTGTTTATTTTTGGTTTTATTTCCATTTCTCTAGGAGGTGGGTCAAAAAGGATCTTGCTGTGATTTATGTCATAGAGTGTTCTGCCTATGTTTTCCTCTAAGAGTTTGATGGTGTCTGGCCTTACATTTAGGTCTTTAATCCATTTTGAGTTTATTTTTGTGTATGGTGTTACGGAGTGTTCTAACTTCATTCTTTTACATGTAGCTGTCCAGTTTTCCCAGCATCACTTATTGAAGAGGCTGTCCTTTCTCCATTGTATATTCTTACCTCCTTTATCAAAAATAAGGTGACCATATGTGCATGGGTTTATCTCTGGGCTTTCTATCCTGTTCCATTGATCTATATTTCTGTTTTTGCGTCAGTACCATACTGTCTTGATTGCATTAATCTCTTATTTATCCTTTCTGTGTTTCTTTTTGCAAAAATAAGCAAGCACATGTATTTCATATTTCCCCTTCTTTCTTAAACAAAGATACAAAGATACCATGCTACAGATATTCTTTTGAACTTTGCATTGTTCACTTAACAGTATATCTAGAATTCACTCCATATCTGTTTATATGAGCTTCCTCTCAAAAAATAAACTTAAAAAATTTTTTCACAGCTACCTATTACTCTATTGAGACTGCATTCTATAGTTTATAAAACCAATCTCCTACATATGAGCATTTAGGTTGTTTATAGTATTTTGCAATTACAAATAATGCTACAGAGACAAATGTTGTGCCCATGTATTTTCATACTGTTGAGGTATATCTTCAGTGTAAACTTCCTAGAAGTAGGGTTGCTGGACAAAAGGTAAATGCAGAAGTAGTTCTGTTATACATTGCAATGACCATTTTTTAAATTTACTTCTCTTTTTGAATTCTTCCTCGAGTATTTAAGTAACATGCTTATAGTGCCTTTAAAAATATATTAATTTAGACATTGGCATTTGATTTCCTATTATGATAGGTGAGGACTTGCACATTTATTTATTTATTTATTTTGTTCTTTCTCCTTTTGTAATTTCAGATTTGATTTGTACATTCATTTTTCCTCCTAGTTCTTAAATGAAAACATTAGAAAATTTCCATAGCTTTTCTGTTAACTGTTAGATTACAAGAGACTTTAGTCTATTCCAGACTATTCATCACATGTCCCCATTCCCATACAGTATCAAAACCCCTGCCCTCATCCAATTAATGCTTCTCCCCTCATTCAGCTCAGATCTGCTAGATGTGTGCAGGGGAGGAGGAGTGTCTGGTTCATTATATTTCTTTTCTTAATCCAATTATTCTCAGCAGACATTTTGGGGCAACTCCAGGTTGAGTTCAGAGAAGGTTATCTTTCTTTCATGGGTCTCCTTTGGAGATTTCTTAGAGAAAATCTAAGGGGTGCTGGGGTCAGAAGGCTTACTGTGGATCTATCGATCTGGTATTGCCTTTACTCCTGCTAGCTGTCGACAACTTCCTCTTCAACCTCTGAGCTTCCAAAAGGTCATTATTATTTATTTTATTTTTATTTTTTTATTTTTGGCTGCATTGGGTCTTCATTGCTGGGGACTTGCACGCTTATACCTTATCTCTAACTCCTTCTTCCCAATGGTTTTATCACTGTTCTCCCTGTTGGCACTTAGGAACGTTAGCTCCCATAATTTCTGCTACCGCTTTTCTGAAATAAACACAAGCAGTGTGTTTGCAATGCCAAAGTAGCTTTAAGTCCCCTAGCTTGACTTTAATAGATGGCCCTCCTGTTTTTTAAATTTTTTAAATTTTTTCTTTTTAATTGCAGCATATTTGATTTACAGTGTTATATTTAGTTTCAGGTGTACAACACAGTAATTCAGTATTTTTATAGATTATACTTCATTTAAAGGTATTATAAAATAATGGCTATATTTCCCTGTATTGTACAATAAATCCTTGTAGCTCATTTAATTTAGCCATAGTAGTTTGTACCTCTTAATTCCCTACCCCTATCTTGTCCCTCCTTTCTCCCCCTCCCTGCTGGTAACCACTAGTTTGTTCTCTATATCTGTGAGTCTGTTTGTATTCTGTTATATTCTTTCATTTTGTTTTTTAGATTCTGCATATAAGTAATAACATACAGTATTTGTCTTTTTCTGTCTGAATTATTTCACTAAGCATAATACCCTCTAGTTCCATCCATGTTGCTGCAAGTGGCAGAATTTTATTGTTTTTCTTATGGCTGAGAAATATTCCATTGTGTATGTGTGTGTGTGTGTATATATATATATATATATAAATATATAAATATATATATATATAAAAACATCTTTTTTATCCATTCATCTATTTGTGGACACTTAGGTTGTTTCTATATCTTGGCTATTTTAAATAACGCTGCCAAGAACATAAGGGAACATGTATCTTTTTGGATTAGTGTTTTTGTTTTCTTCAGATATACACCCAGGAGCAGGATTGCTGGATGATATAGTAGTTCTAGTTTTAGTTTTTTGAGGAGCTTCCATACTTCTTTTCTGCACCAATTTACATTTCCACCAACAGTTTACTATGTTTCCTTTGGTCCATATTCTTGCCAACGTTTGTTATTTGTGGTCTTTTTATGATGGCCATTCTGACAGATGTGAGGTGATATCTCATTGTGGTTTTGACTTGCATTTCTCTGATGATTAGCGATGTAGAGCACCTTTTCATGTACTTGTTGGCCATTTGTATGTCTTCTGTAGAAAATGTATATTCAGGTCTTCTGCTCAGACATCTTTATTGGAGTATAATTGTTTTACAGTGTTGTGTTAGTTTCTGCTGTATAAAAACTGAATCAGCTATACCGATACTTATATCCCCATATCCCTTCCCTCTTGCATCTCCCTCCCAACCTCCCTATCCCACCCTTCTAGGTGGTCACAAAGCACCGAGCTGATCTCCATGTGCTATGCGGCTGCTTCCCACTAGCTATCTATTTTACATTTGGTAGTGCATATATGTCCATGCTACTTTCTCACTTTGCCCCAGCTTACACTTCCCCTCCCTGTGTCCTTAAGTCCACTCTCCATGTCTGTGTCTTTATTCCTGTCCTGCCCCTATGTTCTTCAGAACCTTTTTTTTTTTTTTTAGATTCCATATATATGTGTTAGCATACAGTATTCGTTTTTCTCTTTCTGACTTACTTCACTCTGTATGACAGACTCTAGGTCCATCCACCTCACAACAAATAACTCAATTACGTTTCTTTTTATGGCTGAGTAATATTCCATTGTATATATGTGCCACATCTTCTTTATCCATTCGTCAGTTGATGGGCATTTAGGTTGCTTCCATGACCTGGCTATTGTAAATAGTGCTGCAATGAACATTGGGGTACATGTGTCCTTTTTTTTTTTGCGGTACGCAGGCCTCTCACCACTGTGGCCTCTCCTGTTGCAGAGCACAGGCTCCGGACATGCAGGCCCAGCCGCCATGGCCCACGGGCCCAGCCGCTCCACGGCACGTGGGATCCTCCCGGACAAGGGCACGAACCCGCGTCCCCTGCATCGGCAGGCAGACTCCCAACCACTGCGCCAACAGAGAAGCCCACATGTGTCCTTTTGAATTGTGGTTTTCTCTGGGTATATGCCCAGCAGTGGGATTGCTGGATCATATGGTAATTCTATTTTTAGTTTTTTAAGGAACCTCCATACTGTTCTCCATAGTGGCTGTATCAATTTACATTCCCACCAACAGTGCAAGAGGGTTCCCTTTTCTCCACACCCTCTCCAGCATATATTGTTTGTAGATTTTCTGATGATGCCCATTCTAACTGGTGTGAGGTGATACCTCATTGTAGTTTTGATTTGCATTTCTCTAATAATTAGTGATGTTGAGCAGCTTTTCATGTGCTTCTTGGCCATCTGTATGTCTTCTTTGGAGAAATGTCTATTTAGGTCTTCTGCCTATTTTTGGACTGGGTTGTTGGTTTTTTTAATATTGAGCTGCATGAGCTGTTTATATATTTTGGAGATTAATCCTTTGTCCATTGATTCGTTTGTAAATATTTTCTCCCATTCTGAGGGTTGTCTTTTCGTCTTGTTTATGGTTTCCTTTGCTGTGCAAAAGCTTTGAAGTTTCATTAGGTCCCATTTGTTTATTTTTGTTTTTATTTCCATTTCTCTAGGAGGTGTATCAAAAAAGATCTTGCTGTGATTTATGTCATAGAGTGTTCTTCCTATGTTTTCCTCTAAGAGTTTTATTGTGTCTGGTCTTACATTTAGGTCTCTAATCCATTTTGAGTTTATTTTTGTGTATGCTGTTAGGGAGTGTTCTAATTTCATTCTTATATGTAGCTGTCCAGTTTTCCCAGCACCACTTATTGAAGAGACTGTCTTTTCTCCACTGTATATCCTTGCCTCCTTTGTCATAGATTAGTTCACTGTAGGTGCATGGGTTTATCTCTGGGCTTTGTATCTTGTTCCATTGATCTATGTTTCTGTTTTTGTGCCAGTACCATATTGTCTTGATTACTGTAGCTTTATAGTATAGTCTGAAGTCAGGGAGTCTGATTCCTCCAGCTACATTTTTTCCCCTCAAGACTGCTTTGGCCATTCGGGGTCTTTTGTGTTTCCATACAAATTTTAAGATTTTTTGCTCTAGTTCCATAAAAAATGCCATTGGTCATTTGATAGGGATTACATTGAATCTGTAGATTGCTTTGGGTAGTATAGTCATTTTCACAATATTTATTCTTCCAATCCAAGAGCATGGTATATCTCTCCATCTCTTTGTATCATCTTTAATTTCTTTCATCAGTGTCTTATAGTTTTCTGCATACAGCTCTTTTGTCTCCCTAGATAGGTTTATTCCTAGGTATTTTATTCTTTTTGTTGCAATGGTAAATGGGAGTGTTTCCTTAATTTCTCTTTCAGATTTTTCATCATTAGTGTTTAGAAATGGAAGAGATTTCTGTGCATTAATTTTGTATCCTGCAACTTTACCAAATTCATTGATTAGCTCTTGTAGTTTTCTGGTAGCATGTTTCTGGTAGCAGGTTTCTCTATGTATAGTAGCATGTCATCTGCAAACAGTGACAGTTTTACTTCTTCTTTTCCAATTTGTATTCCTTTTATTTCTTTTTCTTCTATGATTGCCGTGGCTAGGACTTCCAAAGCTATGATGAATAATGGTGGTGAGAGTGGACATCCTTGTCTTTTTCCTGATATTAGAAGAAATGTTTTCAATTTTTCACTATTGAGAATGATGTTTGCTGTGGGTTTGTCACATATGGTCTTGATTATGTTGAGGTAGGTTCCCTCTGTGCCCACTTTCTGGAGAGTTTTTGTCATAAATGGGTGTTGAATGTTGTCAAAAGCTTTTTCTGTATCTATTGAGATGATCATATGGTTTTTGTTTGTTTGTTTGTTTGCGGTACGCGGGCCTCTCACTGTTGTGGCCTCTCCCGCTGCGGAGCACAGGCTCCGGAAGCGCAGGCCCAGCGGCCATAGGCTCACGGGCCCAGCCGCTCCACGGCATGTGGGATCTTCCCGGACCGGGGCACGAACCCGTGTCCCCTGCATCGGCAGGCGGACTCTCAACCACTGCGCCACCAGGGAAGCCGGATCATATGGTTTTTATTCTTCACTTTTTTAATATGGTGTATCACATTGATTGATTTGCATATATTGAAGAATCCTTGCATCCCTGGGATAAATCCCACTTGATCATGGTGTATGATCCTTTTAATGTGTTGTTGAATTCTGTTTACTAGTATTTTGTTGAGGATATTTGCATCTATATTCATCAGTGATATTGGTCTGTAATTTTCTTTTTTTGTAGTATCTTTGTCTGGTTTTGGTATCAGGGTGATGGTGGCCTCATAGAATGAGTTTGGGAGTTTTCCCTCCACTGCAATTTTTTGGAAGAGTTTGAGAGGGATGGGTGTTAGCTCTTCTCTAAATGTTTGATAGAATTCACCTATGAAGCCATCTGGTCGTGGACTTTTGTTTGTTGTAAGTTTTTTTTTTTAATTAATTTATTTGTTTATTTTTGGCTGTGTTGGGTCTTCGTTGCTGCATGCGGGCTTTCTCTAGGTGCGGTGAGCAGGGGCTGCTCTTCATTGTGGTGCGCAGGCTTCTCATTGCGGTGGCTTCTCTTGTTGCGGAGCATGGGCTCTAGGCACACGGGCTGAGTAGTTGTGGCATGCAGGCTGAGTAGCTGTGACATCCAAGCTCAGTAGTTGTGGCTCGCGGGCTCTAGAGCACAGGCTCAGTAGCTCTGGCTCACGGGCGCTGGAGTGCAGGCTCAGTAGCTGTGGCTCGCAGGCTCTAGAGCGCAGGCTCAGTAGTTGAGGCTCACAGGCTTACTTGCTCCACAGCATGTGGGATTTTCCCGGACCAGGGCTTGAACCCGTGTCCCCTGCATTGGCAGGCGGATTCTTAACCACTGTGCCACCAGGGAAGCCCTGTTGGAAGATCTTTAATCAGTTTCGATTTCATTACTTGGGATTGGTCTGTTCATATTTTCTGTTTCTTCCTGGTTCAGTCTTGGAATAATTTGTCCATTTCTTCCGGGTTGTCCATTTTATTGGCATAGAGCTGCTTGTAGTAGTCTCTTAGGGTGCTCTTTATTTCCACAGTATCTGTTGTAACGTCTCCTTTTTCATTTCTAATTTTATTGATTTCAGTCCTCTCCCTCTTTTTTTGATGAGTCTGGCTAATTGGTTTATCAATTTTGTTTATCTTCTCAAAGAACAAGCTTTTAGTTTTATTGATCTTTGCTATTTTTTGTTTGTTTGTTTGTTTCTATTTCATTTATTTCTGCTCTGATCTTTATGATTTCTTTCCTTCTGCTAACTTTGGGTTTTGTTTGTTCTTCTTTCTCTAGTTCCTTTAGGTGTATGGTTAGATTGTTTATTTGTGATTTTTCTTGTTTCTTGAGGTAGGCTTGTATAGCTATAAACTTCCCTCTTAGAACTGCTTTTGCAGCATCCTATAGGTTTTGGATCATCGTGTTTTCATTGTCATTTGTCTCTAGGTATTTTTTGATTTCCTCAATGATTTCTTCAACGATCTCTTGCTTATTTAGTAACGTATTGTTTAGCCTCCATGTGTTTGTGTTTTTTACGTTTTTTTCCCTGTAATTCATTTCTAATCTCATAGCATTGTGGTCAGAAAAGATGCTTGATATGAATTCAATTTTCTTAAATATACTGAGGCTTGATTTGTGACCCAAGATGTGATCTATCCTGGAGAATGTTCTGTGCACACTTGAGAAGAAAGTGTAATCTGCTGTTTTTGGATGAATGTCCTATAAATATCAATTAAATCTATCTGGACTATTGTGTCATTTAAAGCTTCTGTTTCCTGTTTATGTTCATTTTGGATGATCTGTTCATTGGTGTAAGTGAGGTGTTAAAGTCTCCCACTCTTATTGTGTTACTGTCAATTTCCTCTTTTATAGCTGTTAGCAGTTGCCTTATGTACTGAGGTGTGCCTGTGTTGGGTGCATATATATTTATAATTGTTATATCTTCTTCTTGGATTGATCCCTTGATCATTATGTAGTGTCTTTCCTTGTCTCTTGTAACATTCTTTATTTTAAAGTCTGTTTTATCTGATATGAGTATTGCTCCAGCTTTCTTTTGATTTCCATTTGCATGGAATATCGTTTTCCATACCCTCACTTTCAGTCTGTATGTGTCCCTAGGTCTGAACTGGGTCTCTTGTAGACAGCATATATATGGGTCTTGTTTTTGTATCCATTCAGGGAGCCTGTGTCTTTTGGTTGGAGCATTTAATCCATTCACGTTTAAGGTAATTATAGATATGTATGTTCCTATGACCATTTTCTTAATTGTTTTGGGTTTGTTTTTGTAGGTCCTTTTCTTCTCTTGTGTTTCCCACTTAGAGAAGTTCCTTTAGCATTTGTTGTAGAGCTGGTTTGGTGGTGCTGAATTCTCTTAGTTTTTGCTTGTCTTTTTGCTTTCTCCATCGAATCTGAATGAGATCCTTGCCAGGTAGAGTAATCTTGGTTGTAGGTTCTTCCCTTTCATCACTTTAAGTACATCATGCCACTCCCTCTGGCTTGTAGAGTTTCTGCTGAGAAATCAGCTGTTAACCTTATGGGAGTTCCCTTGTGTATTATTTGTCATTTTTCCCTTGCTGCTTTCAATAATTTTCTTTGTCTTTAACTTTTGCCAATTTGATTACTATGTGTCTCGGTGTGTTTTCCTTGGATTTATCCTGTATGGGACTCTCTGTGCTTCCTGGACTTGGGTGGCTCTTTCCTTTCCCATGTTAGGGAAGTTTTCGACTATAATCTCTTCAAATATTTTCTCATATCCTTTCTGTCTCTCTTCTCCTTCTGGGACCCCTATAATGCAAATGTTATTGTGTTTAATGTTGTACCAGAGGTCTCTTAGTCTGTCTTCATTTCTTATCATTCTATTTTTCTTTATTCTGTTCCGCAGCACTGAATCCCACCATTCTCTCTTCCAGGTCACTTATCCATTCTTCTGCCTCAGTTATTCTGCTATTGATTCCTTCTAATGTAGTTTTCATTTCAGTTATTGTATTGTTCATCTCTGTTTGTTTGTTTGTTCTTTAATTCTTCTAGGTCTTTGTTAAACATTTCTTGCATCTTCTCCATCTTTGCTTCCATTCTTTTTCCGAGGTCCTGGATCATCTTCACTGTCATTATTCTGAATTCTTTTTCTGGAAGGTTGCCTATCTCCACTTCATTTGGTTGTTTTTCTGGGATTTTATCTTGTTCCTTCATCTGGTACATAGCCCTCTGCCTTTTCATCTTGTCTATCTTTCTGTGTATGTGGTTTTTGTTCTGCAGGCTGCAGGATTGTAGTTCTTCTTGCTTCTGCTGTCTACCCCCTGCTGGATGAGGCTATCTAAGAGGCTTGTGCAAGTTTCCTGATGGGAGGGACTGGTGGTGGGTAGAGCTGGCTGTTGCTCTGGTGGGTAGAGCTCAGTAAAATTTTACTCTGCTTACCTGCTGATGGGTGGGGCTGGGTTCCCTCCCTGTTGGTTGTTTGGCCTGAGGCAACCCAACACTGGAGCCTACCTGGGCTCTTTGATGGGCTAATGGCAGACTCTGGGAGGGCTCACGTCAAGGATTACTTCCCAGCGCCTCAGCTGCCAATTTCCTTGTCCTTACAGTGAGCCACAGCCACCCCCAGCCTCTGCAGGAGATGCTCCAACACTAGCACGTAGGTCTGGCTCAGTCTCCCCTGTGGTCACTGCTCCTTCCCCTGGGTCTTGATGCACACACTACTTTGTGTGTGACCTCCAAGAGTGGAGTCTCTGTTTCCTCAGTCCTGTCAAAGTCCTGCAATCAAATCCTGCTAGCCTTCAAAGTTTGATTCTCTAGGAATTCCTCCTCCTGTTGCCAGATCCCCAGGTTCGGAAGCCTGACGTGGGGTTCAGAACCTTCACTCCAGTGGGTGGACTTCTGTGGTATAAGTGTTCTCAGTCTGTGAGTCACCCACCCAGCAGTTATGGGATTTGATTTTACTGTGATTGCACCTCCTCCTACCATCTCATTGTGGCTTCTCCTTTGTCTTTGGATGTGGGGTATCTTTTTTGGTGAGTTCCAGTGTCTTCCTGTCGATGATTGTCCAGCAGCTATTTGTGATTCTCGTGTTCTTGCAAGAGGGGTTGAGAGCATGTCCTACTCCACTATCTTGGTTCCTGGCTCATGTTTATGTATTTTTTGATATTAACTCCTTATCAGTCATATCATTTGCAAATATTTTCTCCCATTCAGTAGGCTGTCTTTTTGTTTTGTCAGTGGTTTCCTTTGCTGTGCAAAAGCTTTTAAGTTTGATTAGGTCCCATTTGTTTATTTTTGCTTTTGTTTCCTTTGCCTAAAAAGACATCCAAAAAAATATTGCTATAGTTTATGTCAAAGAGTGTTCTGCCTATGTCTCCTTCTATGAGTTGTATGGTTTCCAGTCTTACATTTAGATCTTTAATTCATTTTGAGTTTACTTTTGTATATTGTGGAGAAAATGTTCTTATTCTTTTACATGTAGCTGTCAAGTTTTCCAAGTACCACTTATTGAAATGACTGTCCATTCTCCATTGTATCTTCTTGCCTCTGTTGTCATAGATTGACCATAAGTGCATGTGTTTATTTCTGGGCTCACTATTTTCTTCATTGACCTATGTGTCTGTTTTTGTGCTGGTACTATACTGTTTTGATGATTGTAGGTTTGTAGCATAGTCTGAAGTCTTGGGGAATGATACCTCCGGCTTTGTTCTTTTTTCTCAAGATTGCTTTGGCTATTCAGGGTCTTTTGTAGTTCCATATACAGTTTAGGATTATTTGTTCTATTTCTGTGAAAAATGTCCTGCATATTTTGATAGAGATTGCATTAAATCTGCAAATTGTTTTAAGTAGTATACCATTTTAATAGTATTAATTCTTCCAATCCAAGAGTACAGAATATCTTTTCATTTCTTTGAGTCCTCTTTGATTTCCTTTATGAGTGTTATACAGTTTTCAGCATATATGTATTTTACCTCCTTGGTTAAGTTTATTCCCAGGTATTTTATTCTTTTTGATATAATTGTAAATGTGATTTTTTTCTTGAATTCTCTGATAGTTAATTTTTAGTGTATAGAGAAGCAACAGATTTCTGTATATTAATCTTGTATCCTGAAACTTTATTAAATTCATTTATTAAGTCTAATAGTTTTTTGGTGGAGACTTTAGAATTTTCTATATGTAGTATGGCATCTGCAAATAGTGGCAGTTTTACTTCTTCCCTTCCAATCTGGAGGCTTTTAATTTCTTTTTCTTTTTGTCTGATTACTATCACTAGGACTTCCAATACTATGTTAAATAGAAATGGCAAGAGTGACCTCCCATGTTTTAAAGCTGCTGCTGCCAGCTCAGCTTCTCCATTGGTTAACTCTGTACCCTCAAACACCTTCCTTCATTTTCTCGTCCATCTGCTATAGCAATGTCATAAGCTGGAAACCCTGGGCTGGATCTGGCATTGTTTGGCCCTATTAATATTTTAAAATGTTTTAAAGTAGTTGTCAACATTAAAAGATTTTTCATAAAAATCCAGATTTTTCTTGGTACATTGGAATCTCTGGGTCTCTGTTTCTTCATGTCAACAATCCTTTGGACCTAAGGAGCTGCTGCTGCCCCATTTAGATAGGACATGGTCTAACTGCCCTCATTTACTTTGCCTACTGGGCTATGTGAGTTTGCAACCCGTGAACTACAGAGTCTATCTTCTCTCTGGGAGATAAGGACGTTAGTGCTCCTACCCTTCCCTTTATTTGGATCAGTGTATATTTATTTTTGTGTTGTTAATCTGAAAATCAATGACAGTATTTGCATTTTCATGACTAATTAATTTTATTTCTATGTTTTATTTAAAAATTGGCTCACTGGACTTCCCCAGTGGTGCAGAGGTTAAGAATCCACCTGCCAATGCAAGGGACATGGGTTCGAGCCCTGGTCTGGGATGATCCCACATGCCATGGAGCAGTTAAGCCTGTGCACCACGACTACTGAGCCTGCGCTCTACAGCCCTCAAGCCACAACTACTGAGCCTGTGTGCCGCACCTACTGAAGCCCATGCGCCTAGAGCCCATGCTCCGCAACAAGAGAAGCACACTGCAACGAAGAGTAGCCCCTGCTCGCCACAACTGGAGAAAGCTTGCATGCAGCAATGAAGACCCAACACAGCCAAAAATAAATAAATAAATTTATAAAAATAAAAAAATAGTTCACTGAAAAGCCAAGTGGTGGGCTAGACTTATATTTCTTACTCTAGTTTTTTCTTTTCTTTTAAAGAAATTTATTTATTTATTTATTTTTGGCTGCGTTGGGTCTTTGTTGCTGTGTGCAGGCTTTCTCTAGTTGCAGCGAGCAGCGTCTACTCTTCATTGCAGTGCGTGTACTTTTCATTGCAGTGCGTGGACTTCTCATTGCAGTGGCTTTTCTTGTTGTGGAGCACGGGCTCTAGGCACCCAGGCTTCAGTAGTTGTGGCACGTGGGCTCAGTAGTCATGGCTTGCAGGCTCTAGAGCACAGGCTCAGTAGTGGCGCACGGGCTCAGGTGCTCCGCGGCATGTGGGATCTTCCCGGACCAGGCATCGAACCAGAGTCCGCTGCACTGGTGGGCGGATTCTTAACCACTGTGCCACCAGCGAAGTCCCCTTACTCTAGTTTTAATGCTATGATTACTCAAAGAAGAGAGTCTGAGTGCATTCTTCATTTCTACACCCCACCAATTACTTCCTATATATTCAGTTTTTCCCAGACATGAATGTGCCCTTATACTTCCCCCTCCCTCCTCAGAGATTTCTTTTCCAGGGCCTCACTTTCTGGCTCCAATCTGACCTGGTCACCTTTAATCTTCTTGTTCAGTTGTTGTCTTGTGATTTTGCTTCACTGCTCTCTTGGGTCAGAGCCATTGTTTCTTGGATCTCATGCATTTTTTTTAATGCCTTCATTTAGTGGAGGCATACCATCAGCTAACTGCCTAAGAGAAAAAAATATTTATTTATTTTTTTTTAAGGAAACTTTTTTTTTCTTTTTGGCCATGCCACATGACTCACGGGATCTTAGTTCCCTGACCAGGGATCAAACTCCCTGAAGCATGGAGTCCTAACCAAGGAATTCCGGAGAAAATATCTTTATTACCTGCCTGCTATTTGTGTCTAGGTAGGTGTGTATAGAAGCCTAGGTTAAAAATATTTTCCTCTCAGAACTTGAAAGTCTTTCCTTCACAGTTTTCCAACATATCCAGAGTTCCAATTACAGTCTAATTCTTGTTCTTCTGTAGGTAACTTAGTGTGTGTGTTTTTGTGTACGTGTATGTGTGTTTCTTGTCTGGAAGTTTTTAGGGCCTTCTGTTTGGTTCTGGAATTCAACAGTTTCACGCTGAGTAAAAGTTAAAGTGCTTATAATGACCTGCAAGGCCCTCTATGGTCTGGCTCCCAATTCTCAGTTTCTCCTCAAACCTTACTACTCTCCAGTAGCTTACTCCTCTCCAGCCACAGTAGCCTCCCTACCATTCCTTGAACTTGCCTAGCATGTGTTGGAGCCTGCTCTTTAGCTATTCTCACTACTGATATGCTCCACCCACAGATAGTCTCCTTCAAAGGCAGACTCTTCCTGCCTACCTTATTTAATACTGCAGCCCTCCTGCTGCTGCCCCTGTACTCTCAATCCCTCTTACCTTGTTCTACCTTTTTCTCTATTCTATAACATACTTGTAACATACTATAACATTTACTTATGCTAAGTGTTTATTGTTGGTCTCTCACTGAGAAAATCAAATCTTCATGAGATGAAGAAATTTACTTTGTTATCTTAAATGCCTAGAAGAAAGCCTTTACTTTATAAGTGCTCAATAAATTTTTGTTGAATGATGTTGGTTATGTTGAACTCATACAGCTAGCTCATAAATGATTCCTATTCAGGCAGGCCAAATGAAGGATGACAAAGAGGATCACAGTGTTCCATTAGTGGAAGAGTCGAAACTAAGATGTACTCACTTTGAGATTACAGTCTTGTAATTTATCAAAGAAACTGGCTTGCATTTCAGATGGACTGGTATAAGTCAATAGCTCTGTAGTTTGTGGGGTGCAAAGACTTGTTCTTTCAAAACGTGGGATATGGGCTTCCCTGGTGGCGCAGTGGTTGAGAGTCCGCCTACCGATGCAGAGGACACGGGTTCGTGCCCCGGTCCAGGAAGATCCCACGTGCTGTGGAGCGGCTGGGCCCGTGAGCCATGGCTGCTGAGCCTGCGCGTCCGGAGCCTGTGCTCCGCAACGGGAGAGGCCACAACAGTGAGAGGCCTGCGTACCGCAAAAAAAAAAAAAAAAAAAGGGATATGTTAAACACCAAATCCATGGATGGAACTTTTTTTGGACATTAATTTGAGGGACCAAACATGAAGCTGTAAAAGAAACCAAGCAATTCTACCAGGGTTGGTAACAGCTTTAATGAAAAACTTTTGGGGAAAAAAAGAATATGTCTTTTACATTATTTTTGGACTTCAAAATATCCTGTTCCCACACCCTCAAACCCCTCTCACGAAGATAACCAACTACAGTAGTGTAAACTTAGTTAATTCAATAAAACACATACTTCAACTGATGCAGTTAATTCTAATGAAAACTGAAAAATCACAGCATAGATTTTAAAGAACAATTGTTCATTGATGGTTTATATACATTTGTGAGAATTGCTTATAAGTGGACTTGCATACCTATTTTTTCTTTCATTCATTTATTCTCCAAAAATGTGTTAACTGCTGATACAGTCCTAGCCTTCAAGGTTCATGCAGTCTAGATCAAGAAAATAGACAAGTGGACAGGCCTAAACTTACACAGTGAGTTTTAGAATCCAATTTTCTGATTCTCTAGAATACTGTTTAGAATTTAAAATTCACATTTTCAGTACTTAGTCAAATGCAAAATATAATTTACAAACACTTTAAACATCCATTGTTGAAATGTGAGATGCACTTTTGACTTTTAAACATCTATTTTATGCCCATGTTGCAATTAATTAAAACATGATTCTATAAATTCTGACTAGAAGTCGTATTGCATCTTATAATGACTATATTCCTGTTTTTGAAGTGTCTTATCCACATTATATTTGAGTGTCTCAAAACACTGTGTATAATATGTATGCCTGGATGCTGGATTTATTAATCAGAAAAGTGAGAGGCAGAATATAGTAGTTATTAATGGAGCCAGGTTTCACATGCCAAGGAAAATTTCACAAAAGAGGCCAGTTTGAAGAGTATCTTCAAGATGAGACATGGAATTGGAGCAGTTTGGGCCAATATTCTGTTAATAGCTATATAATCATCATGGACAAATCTATTTTCCCCTGCATAGTGTCAGGACACATAATGACATCTAGCCAGGCTGAAATTTTTTTGAATTTTTGAATTTTATTTATTTTTTTATACAGCAGGTTCTTATCAGTCACCCATTTTATACACATCAGTGTATACATGTCAATCCCAATCTCTCAATTCATCACACCATTTTTTAAAAAAAATTTATTTATTTTTGGCTGCATCTGGTCTTAGTTGTGGCATGTGGGATCTTCGTTGAGGCATGCGGGATCTTTTGTTGTGGAGCGTGAGCTTCTCTCTAGCTGTGTCGTGCAGGTTTTCTCTTCTCTAGTTGTGGCACGCAGGCTCCAGGGCATGTGGGCTCTGTAGTTTGCGGCACGTGGGCTCTCTAGTTGAGGTACGTGAGCTCAGTAGTTGTGGTGCGCGGGCTTAGCTGCCCCGCGGCATGTGGGATCCTAGTTTCCCGATCAGGGATGGAACCCACGCCCCCTGCATTGTAAGGCGGATTCTTTACCACTGGACCACCAGGGAAGTCCCCTGGCTGAACTTTTAAAGTTTAAGATGTTTATGTGCTTTTAAAATTTCACTTGACAGTAACCCACTTGATATTCATTTGGCCAAAATGGTATTTAAAAATACTGTGTATAAATGGCCACCTGAATACATTTCTCCCTTAAATTCTAACTCTTGAGACTGTGAGTTTTTATGTTAAGCCTTATTCACACCAAGAAATGCCAACGTTTTTTGCCAACTAGTTATGATTAAGGAGGACTGAAAATGAGGCTCTAGACTTTCTTTTTTTAAATTGAGAATTACTGCTTGGATTCAATTTTTATGGCTTGATCCCAAAATGGATGAATTGGCCCACTTCTGAGGGAACACATTTCATGTAGGGTAGATCTGTGTGTGGGTATTTATCCACTGAATTTATATAGTGTATATTTTATCCCAAATGAAGAATATTAAAAAATATTTACTTGAAAATAAGTCACAAAATTTAAATAGTGAACATAGTTGGACAGAAGGGGAGAAGGGATACAGTTACTTGGAAGAAATAAGATAGAGAATAAAGCAAAGGCAATGTAAAAAAACAACTCAGCATAGCAGGCAATATAACTGATATATTAAGCAGCTAAGGTTATTATGTAATTGATATATTGAGCAACTAAAGTTATTTGATTCTTGGTGCTAGAAGCCATGATTATACTGTTGTAATTTATTTTTTAAAAAGGAAAACATGCTTCATTAGATAATGGCTTTTACATTTGACATTTTATTTTATTTTTTACTAAGTATAGTTGATTTACATGTTGTGTTAGTTTCTGGTGTAGAGCAAAGTGGTTCAGATATATATTTGTGTTTGTGTGTGTGTATTCTTTTTCATATACTTTTCCATTATGATTTATTACAGGATATTGAATATAGTTCCCTGTGCTATACAATAGGACCTTGTTGTTTATACATTTGACATTTTATATAGCAGATTTAAACACATCTAAGTATTGTTCAGTTCTATAAGGCTAAAATACTTAACTTTACAAACTTCTCAAATTTCACATGTAGAAAGTCATGCAAACTAAATGAATACCAAGCATTTAGCCCCCTAAAATACGTTAGTGACTCTTGAGGGTCATAAGTAAAAAACAAATTTCTTTTCCTGCTGAAGATCTAACAATCTACTTTGGAAGACAACATATAGAATAATTGGAGAATAGTAAAGTGCTGAATAAAAGCGTATGCTTTCTTATAAACAAATGCTAAATTATGTGGTAGAGAGTGAGATAATTTTAGAAATTTAGAAATCAATGTGGAGTAAAGTCAGGAAAAGCTTCATAGAGGAAGACAGAGTTTGAAGGATGAATCCAGGTGGGAAAATACTATGAAATGAAGTATGAAAATACAAGCGAACTTCCACAAAATATTTTTGTATGGAAAATGTAATAATTAAAAAACTCAAAGTGCAAATCAAAACCAAAAGGTATCACCTCACATTCATTAGGATGGCTATCATCAAAGAGGAAATAGCAAGGGTTGGTGAGGAATTAGAGAAATTCGAACCCTTGTGAACTGTTGATGGGAATGTAAAATGGTGCAGCCACTATGGAAAACATTATAGGATTCCTCAAAAAATTAAAAATAGAATTACCGTATGATCCAGAAATTCCACTTCTAGGTAAATATCCAAAAGAACTGAAAGCAGAGTGTCAGAGATATTCATAGCAGCATTAAACAATCTCTAAAAGGTGGAGAACTTAGAACTACTACCCATTGCTAACATTTTTCCTTCTGAGATAATAATTCAACTCTCCACCCTTACTTTCTAGGTAATTTTCAACTTTTAATACTTATTTATCCTTTCTTATTTTTACTCTAGCTTTCTCTCATGTTCACTAAATAGTAGCCCTTTAAAATATTTGTTACACTTACACCTGAGATTATAGTGAAAGAGTATGTCTTAGTTTTCTACTAATCATTAGTTCAACTAAGAGGTATCTAACTCCTAAGATAATCTTTGCCTATTAAATCTCAAATGACTACCTTCATTCCTATACCCATTTAGACTAAATTAGATTTCTTTGACTTTTCAATTGGCAAGACCAAGCAGGTAGGCCTTCAGTAGTGGCCTTGCATAGAAAGACATAAATCTAGAGTCTGTTGCTTTGACAGGCACATTTTTGTTCTAACTCACGGACTGTTTGGTAGTAGTTCATAGGTTTGCCTGAACTTCTTGAACAGCAGAACTTGTAAACTATTCGGAAATCAAAACACCAGGTCAACAGTAGATAAGGCAGATATTTCCTTCCCCAATTTCTAGAGCTTTAAGAAGCAGAAGCCCCCAAAACTAGTGGGTGATGTGTCCCTTGCTGGAGCCGGACTGAATACGGAAAGTGGTAACACCGTGACTATGGATCATTCCCTCTGGTGTTCATGTGACCAGTGGGGCTGCAACTGATTTGGATATAGGACTTCAGTTGTAGGAAACACTAAGACTGTGCTTAGGTGAATCTGTGCCTTAGCTGATCCCAGCCAATATTGTTTTTCAATGCGTAAGAGATTTTTGGAGATCATTTTGTTTCAGATTGAACTTTACTATGTTAGTATTACCTATTAAGTACCACCCCAGTTTAATCTTTTGTATTGCAAGAGGAAACAGATGATCATTATCAAATTACCACTATCACTAATTCCTTCAAACAGACTTCCAAACCACTGGTCTCTGTTGCAGAGATCCTATTCATTCTGACCCCTTTATCCCCACTATTTCCATTGGAGTTTTCACCTCCTGATGTGAGCAGAACTTTCTCTTCATAGTCTTTAAAAATAATTAGTCATAGACTGTTGTGAAATCTGAAAATAACATTAGAGCAAAAATGTAGGTGCTTGAATCCTTCCCAATTTTCTCCTCTCAAACCAAGGGAATCTCCTTTGCAAAAGCTACTAGACTCAGTAGGACTGAATTTGTGCCTCCAACCTGGGGCATGATGGCTTACCTAAGAATGTTTCTGGGCCCAATTTGTGTGCATGTGTACCTCATGGCTGGGACATGCAAAGAATCTTGAGAGTTGCTCCTAGATTCCCTCGAGAACTAAATTCATGTAACATCGGAAGGAATGATGGGCGCTACTCAAGAAGACAGGTCAAGGGTAAGAAAAACTGTGACTCCGAGGACTATGGAAGCACATCTGAAGCCAAGGGGAAGCCTGTGTTCTGCCTTAGAACACGGAAGGAGTTGAGGGGACAGGGGTTGTATTGAATATATCACAGACTAGAATCCATGTGAGTCCATTTCATACATTAATTATATAACAATTTACTGTATACCATGTTTCTTAAATGAATAATATTATTCAAAGGTGTTCAGAATCGTCTTATTAGAATAGATGCTGCACAAGGCACAAAGCTCTCTTAAAGTGCTGTTTATAGGGAAAAAGTCTAGTTTCTCATAAACACAAGTTTTTGTATAGAAGCAGTACTGAGAGAATAACAGCGAACTTTTGGGCTGCAGAGAGAGAGAGATCAATTGATCCAGGGCCGGAAAGAGAGATTCAGTTCAGGAAAGAGCACCCCTGAGAGGAGCAGGCACTGATGGCTGGCAATTCAAAGCTGTGGTATCCATCAAGGGCATGGGCTTGGCGCTGCCAGGCAAGGAAATGGCCCTTAGGAACAGCAGAGAAGGTCACTTTAGGGAGATGATGTACCCTGTCCCTCAGGTCACCCTTGCAGAAGATGGTGAGACTTCTGTGTATCATCAGTCTTTAGTTTTATTAGTCTGGTTCGACTAGACAATCTCTAGTCAGTTCCTTCTGTCTGAGAATTCAGTCTTACGACCTGAGTGAGGAAACAGCATCATAATTTTCAAGCATACTGACAGCGTGGGCCAATTACACAAGGCTCTAAACAGTGAAATGATTCCAAGCTGGGAGGGAGGAATGATAGGAAAATGAATTGCACATATTCCCTTCCAAAATAGTCCTACTTAGTGCCAACCAATTCCATCTTTATCCTGTAGTAATTTTCCTACCTTTCCTAATTCAGCAAATGGATTTATATCTGGCAAAGAGATGATTATAAATTTGTCATTTGGTGTTCTGCATAAAAGTCTGGTAATATCTTCGTTATAAAGTCAATATGTTGCTTTTTAAAAATTAAACTTAGTTATTTGAAAACTTTATTATGGAAATTTTCAAATAGAAAAGAAAAAGTTGAATACTATACCAAACCCTAATTTGTCCATTTTATTCAGCTCCAATAGTTAATAAGATATCACAGTCTTATTTCATTAACCACCACTTCCAGGCCCTAGATTATTACTTTTTCCCTTGTTTTGGTTATGTTTTATTTCGTTTTCCCCCACATCCTAGTCACTGAATTACTTTCAAGCAAATCCCAGACATTTCATTTGGTAGATACCATTAACATACCTGAAAACAATTCCCCTTCATTGAATACTTGTTTAATATCAAATATACACTCAGTGTTCTAAATATCCCCAACTGTTTCATAAAATTCTTTGCAGTCTGTTTGTTCAAATCAAAATCTAAATAAAGTCCATACGTTGCCTTTAGCTAATAGAACTCAAAAGCCCCTCTCTCTAATATCTCTTTAAATCTATAGATTACCCTTCCGTCTGTATTTTTTTCTTGCTATATATTTTTAAAGAAACTATGTCATCTGTCCTACAAAATTTCTCACTTTCTTGATTTCTGTTGCCTGCATATGTATGTATGTGTATATATATATATATATATATATTTTTTTTTTTTAAAACACGTTATCTCATTTTGTCTACATAACTACCTGATGAAGTAGAAAGAAGAGATAGTTTTACCACTGGGCAAAGGAGTTGCCCAGGGTACAGAGAGATAAAGAGTTGCCCAGGGTACAGAGAGTTGCCCAGGGTACAGAGAGATAAAGCGGTTTGTCCAAACTTGGAGTTAATAAGTAGTTGAACCAAAACTAGAATCCAGGAAACACATTTCTTAAACCAGGGCTCAGCTCTTTTTACCCAAACACTGAACCTCTTATTTCATGAATTAAAGCAGTATTAAAACACCAAATATCCTGAGGAGCCTTTGAATAAAAAAATTAAAATATTATTAGTACAGTTTAATGTTTTAATTTCTTAAAAGTAATCCATGTACACTGTTATCTAGGCAGCATTTGTCATGAATGGGAATCACTGAGCCTCAATATATGTATATATGTTTACTTGTCTACAGTAGTATATATGCCTATATGACTGTCTTAAATTTATTCTTTCGTATCTTTCTCATGCTTGAGTATTTCTTTGTCTTAGTTGCTATATTAGATTATAAACTTTTGGATGCAAAGTACAGTGTTAGTTTCTCTGCAGTTTCTCATAGTCAGATGTATGTGCCTGATATTCAGGGTTTTTGGTGAAAAACAAAGGCAAACTGGGCTGTGTGAATTCTCATTCAGTACTGAAGTAGAAACAGCATTTTCTGAGTAATGAAATACCTTCTACGTCTCTGCTTATTTTTCACTGCCATCTACTGGTGCCTGGTGTTATTTCTGATTAAGATCTTTCGGGGGAAGTCTGTCATAGGGACTTGAATGGAGAAAAAAGAAATTATGAAGTCATAAAAATTCTTTGAGAAAGTTCCTTTCAAAGGAATAGGTGCTTTCTTGGTAAGTAAAGCTACCTTAAGTGTACAATAAAAATTACTAACTTCTAAAAATTTCCATATCTATTACAATTACCCTCTAAGCATTATAAAATCTGCTAATTATAGATCATCTGCTACAAATTTGGGGGCATAAAATGAGTATAACTTATATAGAGTAAAATTAAAATATTTAAATGTAAGCAAAGAGACTGAAGGATTGCTGTAAAATAGCAGGTCAAATGATAAAGGGCTGAAATAATATAGTAGAGATCTGTGAAGAGCACAGAATCTAGATACAAAGATGAGGTAGACTGTGTAGATGAAATGACTGATTGATGGCTTAGGGACAATGAAGAGGGAATTATGATGACTCCAAAGTTTTAGTTGGACTCTTAGAATCACTGCCTTAACAAAGTGTAAATTCTAAGGAAGAACACATTTGAAAGAGAAATATAAGTTCAGTTTTGGGCATGCTAAGTTTGATATTTGTTGATTCGATGCCCTTGGTTGCACTATCAATTAAACATGTGTTCAATGGTAACTAAATTTACCGTGATCACTCCACGATGTATACAAATGTCGAATCATTACGTTGTACACCTCAAAATAATAACAATAAAAGAATATAAAAAAGAAAAAAATATGAGTATAACTTCTAGCCAACAATTCTTATCACAGTTGAATTACTGGCAAATTAATTTTAACAAATTTAACAATATAGAACGATACTGCTCGTTGTTAATTAGAGTATATATTATACATACATGTGCTAGGTTCTGAAAACAGAGCAGAACATAAGAAAGCCATGGCTTTGATCCTAAGAGAAGATAATTGTAAATATTGGAGGGAGGAAGTAGAAAAATTTCTCATTTAGGCTTTTTCTAAGTTTATGCAAAACACATCAACAATGAATTCTAAAAGTAACTTAATCTCTGTAGTAAAATAGGTATGTTTTTTGCATTTTGAACTTATCATTATAGTTAATACAGATTAAATTAGCTTTCCTAACCCCTTATATAGTGATTTAGATTAAGGCCTTTTGATATGTCGTATTATTGAGTCTTGTGTTCTTTGGTGACTTGTTTTTGGGAGAGAATGAATTGCTGAGGTAGTTTTAAAAATCACAATGCAGTTGATCTAACAGTAACCTCAGTTTTTATAGTAAACCATATGAAACATTGCTATTCTAAGCCTGAAAAATTTATTATATAAATACACATATCACTTTTATAAATCATTAAACATTTTTTTTTCACTTGTTTAGCAACATAGAAAGTAAAAGAAACAAAATGCAGAACTAAGAAAAGAAAGGTTAGTGACTAGTTAGGGTAAGTCTAAATTTAAATTTACTCAAAAATAGAGTAATACTATTTTGATTACTGTAACTCTGAAATATAATCTTTCTCAAGATTGCTTTGGCTATTTGGGGGTCTTTTGTGGTTCTGTACGAATTTTAAGATCGTTTGTTGTAGTTTTGTGAAAAATGCCATTGGAATTTTTTTAAAATTAATTTTTGGCTGTGTTGGGCCTTTATTGCTGTGCACGGGCTTTCTCTAGTTGCAGCAAGCAGGGGCTACTCTTTGTTGCAGTGTGCGGGCTTCTCATTGTGGTGGCTTCTCTTGTTGCAGAGCACGGGCTCTAGGCATGTGGGCTTCAGTAGTTGTGGCACGTGGGCTCTAGAGTGCAGGCTCAGTAGTAGTGGAGCACGGGCTTAGTTGCTCCATGGCATGTGGAATCTTCCCAGACCAGGGATCGAACCTGTGTCCCCTGCATTGGCAGGTGGATTCTTAACCACTGTGCCACCAGGGAAGTCCCCCATTGGAATTTTGATAGATGTTGCATTGAACCTACAGATTGCTTTGTGTAGTATGGACAGCTTAACAATATTCTTCCAATCCATGAGTATGGAATGTCTTTCCATTCATGTGAGTCTTTTCAATTTCTTTCATCAATGTCTTATAGTTTTTAGTGTACAAGTCTTTGACCTCCTTGGTTAAATTTATTCCTAGATATCCTTTTTGATGCAACTGTAAATGGAATTGTTTTCTTCTCTGACAGTTTATTAGTTTATAGAAATGCAACTGATTTTTGTGTATTCATTTTTTATCCTGCAACTTTATTAATTTATTAGTTCTAACAGTTATCTGGTAGAGTCTTCAGGGTTTTCTATATATAATATCATGTCATCTGCAAGTAGAAACTGTTTTACTTCTTCCCTTCAGATTTGGATGCCATTTATTTCTTTTTCTTGCCTAATTGCTCTGGCTAGGGCTTCCAGTACTATGCTAAATAAAAGTGGCAAGGGTGGACATCCTTATCATGTTCTTGATCTTAGAGAAAAAGCTTTCAACTTTTCACCATTGAGTATGCTGTTAGCTTGTCACACACAGCCTTTATTATGTTGAGGTACCATTCCTTCAATACCTACTTCTTGAGAGTTTTTATTATGAATAGATGTTGAATTTTGTCAAATGACTTTCCAGCATATATTGAGATGATCATATGACTTTTATCTTCCATTTTTAAAATGCGATTAGTAGATGATTTGCAGATGTTGAACCATCTTGCACCTCTGGAATAAATCCCACTTGATCATGGGGTTTCATCCTTTTACTGTATTTTTGAATTAGGTTTGATGATAATTTGTTGAGGATTTTTGCATCATTGTTCATTAGGGATATTGGCCTGTAATTTTCCTTTCTTATAGTTTCCTTGACTGGTCTTGGTATTGGGGTAATGCTTGCCTCCTAAAAAGAGTTTGGAAATTTCCCTCTTATATTTTTTGGAAGAGTTTGAGAAAGGTTGCCATCTGGTCTTAGACTTTTGTTTGTTGGAAAGTTTCTGATTACTAATTCAACCTCCTTACTAGTAATGGGGCTGTTCAGATTTTCTATTTCTTTATAATTCAGTCTTGGTAGGTTGTATGTTCTAGGAATTATCCATTTCTTCTCATTTATCCAATTTAAAGTTTTGTCAATTTTATCTTTCCAAGAAACCATCTCTTAGTTTCATTGATCTTTTCTGTTTACTTTTTAGTCTCTGTTTCATTTATTTCTGCTCTGATATTTATTTCCTTCCTTCTGCTATCGTTGGGCTTTGTTTGCTCTTGCTTTTCTAGTTCCTCTAGGAGTAAAGTTAGGCTGTTTATTTGACACTTTTCTTGTTTCTTGAGGTAGGCTTTTTATTGCTGTTTGCTTCTTAGAAATGCAGCATCCCATATCTTTTGGTATTTTGTACTTACATTTTCATTTGTCTCAAGTTATTTTTTGATTTCCCTTTTGATTTCTTCTTTGACCCATTTGCTGTTCAGGAGCATATTGTTTAATCTCTGCAAATCTGAAAATTTTCCAGTCTTCCTTTTATAATTGTGTTCTAGTTTCACACCATTGTGGTCAGAGGATATGCTTGATATGATTTCAAACTTCTTAAATTAAGACTTGTTTTGTGGCCTAACATATGATCTATCCTGAATAATGTTCCATGTACATTTGAAAAGAATGTGTATTTTTCTGCTTTTGGATGAAATGTTCTGTAAATGCTAAGTCCATCTGGCCAAACGTGTTGTTTAAAAGTCCAATGATTCCTATTGATCTTCTGTCTGGAAGATCTATCCACTGATAAAAGTGGGATATTGAAGTCCTTTACTATTATTGTATTGCTGTCAATTTTTCCCTTTAAATCTGTTAATAATTACTCTATATATTTAGGTACTCCTATGTTGGGTGCATAAATATTTACAAATGTTACATTTTCTTGTTGGACTTACATCATTATTATATAATGATCTTCTCTGTCACTATTACTTGCTTTGTGCTAAAGTCTATTTTCTCTGGTATGAGTATGGCTATCCCAGCTTTCTTTCGGTTTCCATCTGCATGAAATCTTTTCCTATCCCTTCACTTTGAGACTATCTGTGTCCTTAAAGCTGGAGTGAGTCTCTTGTCAGTAGCATACAGTTGGGTTTTTTTTAAAAATTTTTTTATCCATCCAGCCATTCTATGTGTTTTGACTGGAGATTAAATTCATTTACATTTAGATTATAGGTTGGTGAGGCCTTACTAATACCATCTCTTAATTGTTTTCTGGCTATTTTGTAGTTCCCTTGTTCTTCTTTTCTGTTGCCTTCATCTGTGAATTGATGATGATCTGTAATGATATGCTTTGATTCTCTTCTCTTTATCTCTTGTGACTCTACTGTAGGTTTTTGCTTTATGGTTACTATGACACTTACATAGATAATCTTTTATATATAACAGTCTGTTTTATGCTATAACAATTTAACTTCAGTAACCTACAAAAACTCTACCCTTTTACTTCCCCCTCTTATATATTTGATGTTACAATTTACATGTTTTTCTTGTGTATCCATTAAGAAATTATTAATTCATTATTTTTGTTACTTGTGTTTTAACCTTTGAAACTAGATTTGTAAGTGATTAACTCACCAGCATTAGAGTATTCTGAATCTAATTATATATTTACCTCTACCAGTGAGATTTATATTTTCATATGTTTTCCTGTTACTAACTAGTGTCATTTCAGTTCAGCTTAAAGAATCCCCTTTAACATTTGTTGTAAGCCATGTCTAGTGGTGATGAAGTCTTTCAGCTTTTGCTTTTCTGGAAAACTCTTCTTCAATTCTGAAGGACAGCTTTGCCAGGTAGACTATTCTTAGTTGGCAGTTTTTTGTTTCTTTCAGCATGTTGAATACACCATGCTACTCCCTCCTGGCCTGCAAAGTTTCTGCTAAAAAAATCTGCTTATAGCCTTATGGGGGTTCCTTTGTATGAAACAATTTTTTTTTTTTTCTTGCTGCTTTAAAGATTCTGTCTTTTGGGCTTCCCTGGTAGCACAGTGGTTGAGAGTCCGCCTGCCGATGCAGGGGACACGGGTTCGTGCCCCGGTGCGGGAAGATCCCACATGCCGCGGAGTGGTTGGGCCCATGAGCCATGGCTGCTGAGCCTGCGCATCCAGAGCCTGTGCTCCGCAACGGGAGAGGCCACAGCAGTGAGACACCTGCGTACCACAAAAAAAAAAAAAAAGATTCTGTCTTTTGCAATTTAGTTATAACTTGTCTTAGTGTGGGTCTCTTTAGATCATCATATTTAGAACTCTGAGCTTCCTGGATCTGGGTGTCTGTGTCTTTTCCCAGGTTGGGGAAGCTTATAGCCATTATTTCTTCAAATTTTTCTGCCCTTTCTGGGACCCCTGTAATGCAAATACTGGGTTGCTTGATGGTGTCCTATAAGCTATCTTTACTCTTTTTCATTCTTTCACTTTTCACTGCTCTGATTGGATGAATTCCACTGTTTTGTCTTTGACTTCACTGATCCTTTTTCTACTTCATTTAGTGTACTGTTGGCCCCTCTACTGAAATTTTCAGTTGTTATTGTATTCTTCAGCTCTGTAATTTTTACTTGCTCCATTCTTATATTTTCTGCATTGAAATTCTCACTTGGTTCATGCATCATTCTCCTGACCTCAGTGAGCATCTTTATGACTACATTTTGAAACTTTATTAGATAAATCACTACCTCCATTTCATTAAGGTCTTTTTCTGAGGTTTTATCTAGTTCTTTGTTTGGAACATAGTCCTCTGTTTCTTCATTTTCCTTGACTCTGTGTTGGTTTCTATGCATTAGGTAAAACCAGCTCTCCCAGTTTTGAAGGTCTTGTGTAGATGAACCTTATCATTTAACCATGCCCTAGCTCTTGGCTATCACATCTTTGTGATCTTCCAAGCAGACTTCTTTGTTCTTAGTGGCTCTCAGTAGTGGAGAGTGTACCAAGACCTGTCAGTGTCCCAAAGGGGATGGATCTCAGTCCCACACTTAGATGCAGGCTGATTGGAAACTATTCTCAGGCAGCAGCTTTTGAAGTATGCAAATACACCTCCTGAGGATGACTGGGAGATGGCATTTCTGTCTGCTCTCTTTGCACTGAGGCTTGTGGGGAACTGCTTGTTTGCTACAGTCCTGTGGGATCCACAAGCATTGCTGGCCACCAGAACCAGGTGTTCAAGGGATGTCCCCTGGGTGGCAGCCATAATAGCTGGGGTGCCAGATGTTTGCATAAACTCCTTCTCTGGAGGTGCTGGTGATCTGGTGTGAGGCACACAAAGATGGTGCCTGCCAGCCTCCTTGGTCTCTGTAGAGTAGTAATGTAGTGAGTCCCTAGGAGTGTGTTAAAGTAGAAGACTCCTGTTCAGGCTAAAGCATTTAAGATAAGCCAATAGGCCTGTTCCATGTAAAGACTGGGCAGTTTCAGTATGTTCCCTCTGTGCTAGGCCTTGGGGGATTAGCCATGGTGATTCCATACAATCCTGTAAGGAACTGCTTCTCAGATTGCACTAGCCTTGTGGGTCTCAGGGAGGCATGCCCTGCTGGCTTTCAAAGCTACATGCTTTGGGGGCCCATCTCTTGGGTCCAAGTCTTAAAAGTTGGAGCACCAGCTGTGGGGTCTGAACCTTTTGATCCTCAGGGAGAAACTGGTAGTCCTGAGTTCCCTCTTGGTCATGTCATTATGCCAGATGGGGTTTATGGTGAGACAGTGTCTCAGCCTCTCCTACCCACTCCAGTGTGGGTTTTTTCTCATTCACCTGATGTGTAAGAGTTGCTCAGCTAGATTCTAGATTTCTTTCAGAGGGAATTGTTCTGTACACAGCCATATATTCAATTTGTCCATGGGAGGAGGTGAGTTTGGGAGTCATCTTGTACTGGAACCTATTGACTATTTAAAAAAAAATATTTTACCTCCTCAAGATGTTTGGAATAGCAGTAGTTTAATGAAGAATTGTCTATCACTTGTTAGACCAGAGGGCAGACTGATGAAGAGCACATTTCTGGGTTTCCCTCTTTCCTACTGTGTCTGGTCATGAGGACCAATCTCAAGTACTGTTAAGTGTATGGTTTGTCTCAGGAGCCCTTGACGGACCAAGTTTCTCCATGTGCTGGGACCCTTCTATTGGACTTATCTTTTCTACTGATCTATTTTACTTACCCACTTTTGAATCTTAAGCAAACCCTAATTTAGAGCAGCACAGACCTTTGCGCATGATTACTAATTTTCAGGCTACTAAATAATTCACTCAAGTGACAAGATAATGCAATCGAGTGGTCAAGATACAACATTCCTGGATTTAATATTGATATGGGACAGTTTGGCATCAGCCTCTATCTGTTATTCTGGTTAGTTTCCGCTCACAAAATATATCCAGCTGCTAACAAGGGGATTGAGTGACAGTACAGTTGACCCTTGAACAATGTGTGGGTTAGGGTTGCCAACCCCCAGCACAGTCGAAAACTCATGTGTAACTTTAGAGTTGGCCCTATGTATCTGAAATTCTGCATCCATGGATTCAACCAGCCACGGATCATGTAGTACTGTAGAACCTATTCATTGAAAAAAAATCTTCATGTAAGTGGAACTGCACAGTTCAAACCTGTGGGTCATTTGTACAAGAACCTAAATGCAAATCTAGTGTTAAATATAAAAAAAAAAAAAAGACTCAAGCCAGTAAATCACTAACGTTTTTATATATGATCAGTAATACATTTATACTTAGCTTCGTGGTTGACCTAAATTTTCTTATTACTCTTACTAAAAACAAGATTATTCACCAGAATAATTTGGGTACATTTATTTATTTTATTTTTGGCTGTGCAGCATGGCTTGTGGGGTCTTAGTTCCCTGACCAGGGATTGACCCTGGGCCACAGTAGTGAAAACACCTGGTCCTAACCACAGGCCCACCAGGGAATTCCCGTTGGGTACATTTAAAGTTTTGGTTTATATAAAGTGGTATATTACCAGAAAGGTTATTTCCTTCTCATATTCAGAATCAATTTTATCCTGCAAGTATCACTACAGAAAATTTTAAATGCATTTTAATTTAAACTTTGTACTATTTCTTAAACAGTCATGATGGACTGAATATGAGACATTTGAGTTTGTTGGTAGACCGAAGAAATTAGACTATTATACAAAAATTGTTTAAATGGCTTACAAACACTACCTCTTCATTAAAAACTTTCTTATATAAGTATCTTTGTAAACTGTGTCCCATAGGAAACAACATAGTAATGCTTTTCTAATAACTGTACTCTTCAAAGAAAATTCCTGCTTTGAATACTGTTAGAAAACAAGCACAAATTTAAAGAAAACCTTTAAAATATTAAAGTAGTTATAGTTATTTTGAAATAGTTATTTTAAAATCTTAATCATATCCTTAAAATGAAAAAGATATGAAAGACATTAAATAAAATTTGGGAAACTAGAGCAGGCAAGCATTAATTCCCCAAACGCACATTCCCAACAGTTTCACATAACCACATTAAACATCTAATTTTCAAGTCTCGCTGCCTGATAGAATGCACTCTGGTCTGCGAGAAATGGTGCTGTGTTACCCAAGGCTAGCTGCACACAAAAATGGTGTTGCTGAAAAAAATGCCATGTTTTACCTGGCACTCTAGAGGTGCTCTACTGCACTAATGTGGCCGTTAGAACCTTTAATCCTGTCAGCATGTCAGTGAGACTGACATGATTGCAGAAAATTCTGATGCATGTTACTTTTATGCTACATGTTACTTAACACGTCTCCCAGGTAGTCCTGGCTTTTGAGCTGATTCTACAGGCACATACCTAGGCCCAGTTACAGGATACATATTTACTATTTCATTTCCTGCCTATTTCTCAACCAGTAAGTTTGGCATTCTATTTATAGGTAATAGTACAGGTATCTATAAGCTTGTTTATGGGTCCCATGTCAGAATTGTGAATTTACAGACACTAGGGAGACAGGGACTAAGCGTTGGGTTTAGTTTACTTTTGCACACTTCTGTGTCCAGCATAGCGGTACTCTCATAATTGGTACAAGTTCAGTAAATATTTACCAAAACTTCTTTAGGCATTCCATTTTGGAATTCTTGTAGAAACAAACCAATTTTGAAAATGTTCTAAGCTTTGAAAATTTAATAAATGAAAGGCACTTGCCATTACTGATCATAAGTAAAAAAGGTGGTATAAAATTAAGGTTAGAAGTGGTGACTCTTCTGTATGTGCCCACATGTGTAAAGTAGAATTTAAGATAGGAAGTTAAAAGATACACAAGAAACAATATGGGTGAGAATATGAAGAATAGGGTTAGACTTGAAAATGAAAAAATATCGATTACTTTTTGGATAAATTGCAGTTATAAATTAACCTTTATGAGGAAATTTTGGGGAATGGGGTAAAAACAAAACAAAAACAAAAAACCAAAATTCTCCCAACATAATAAAGCATGATTCAAATAGGTTTTTGGGAAAACTTAAGTTTTGAAAAAAATCTGTTGACCTCTTTTGATCAATTGGGATTTTACCATTCCATACATTCTGAATTATAACTAAATAACTACATGTTACAATGTTTTGTTAATGTGCAAGGAAAAAAAATTTGGATTCCTTGAGCCTGAACAATTAAGAAACTAAAAGATCCCATCCTTAAATTTTTATCCTTGATTTTCTTACAAAATTAACTTCAGTTGTTAGGCCAATATTTATCTGAAAATGGCAGCCTCCAACAGTAAATAATTGGAATAAACACAGCATCATTACGAGCTTTAGGAAAACAAATCTACAAAGTTAATTTTTCCTTCTTGAATAATAAACATTGGACAAGAGTGAACAACCAAAACCATGAAGGAAAAAAGGCAAATGTAAATAAAGGATATGCATCAAAACCAAGTCCAGAAATCAAAAACAGATATTAGAAAGATGCTTCAGAAATCAATAACCATCACAGGGAAAACATTATGAAAGCAATTCAGAAAATAAATGAACACATATCTTTAAAATATAGAAATATTTGGGGTACTCTACAATGCCCAGTTAATTGCTATAAATATTTTTTTCCCCTCGGGTATATGTGGATACTATAGAAATCAATAGGATTTGTTTACTTTCTGTTATAAAATTTTTTTCTCATATGTGAAAAATTAAAACCAATTCTTCAACCTTTAGAAAAGAAAATGAATCTCTTCACTATAATACAGCATGAAAATAGGGTATCTGTTTATTTTCCCACATTTTGAGTATGTTTTTTAAATGAAATACATGGTCAGATAATCAATTTCAGAGATATTTTTTAGGAGAACAGGTGACTGAAAACCAAGTTCTCTTTTCGGGCCAGCCACAAAACTTGAATTGATAAAGTACACGTTGTATAACTTAGCATGTACATAGATCATAGAGCAGGCTCATGTTTGAGCCAGCCAGCCTAAACATCTTTCTGTGGGTCAGGTCAGCAATCTGTGGCCCATGGGCTGAATGTGGCTTGTGGCCTATTTGTGTACAGCCTTGAGGCTAAGAATGGTTTTTACATTTTTTAAAGGGTTGTAAACAAAATAAAAACAGAATATGTGACAAAGAACCATCTATGGTCTACAAAGCCTAAAGTATTTATGATCTGGCCCTTTAGGGAAAATGTCTGCAGACCCTTCATTTATATTAATGTTGTACAGAATTCAAGCAGTGCAATTACAAGTCCAAGATAATGTTCATTTATTCCCATCCAGAACATGGTAACATTCCGAAAAGGTGGCTTCTGACGTCATCATCTGTCAATTTCTTTTCAATTTTTCTTCATTTTCAACATCATTAAAGTTCATCCTACAATAATAATGTAAAAGTGATTGAATTCCTTTCTCTTTCAACATCTAATGTTAAAAAGAAGTTAAAAATAATAAACTGACCTAAGTTTTACCTTTTCAAAAATAATTACTCAATATTCTTATTTAATAGCTCAGATGAAGTATACCTCACCTGTTGTAACAATGGAAAAAGGGTATCTCACAATTCTCACCTGTCCATGGCAGATAATACCGATTATAACTTTACCACACTTTCAAAGTCATATTTTGATGTGCTCTATAACTTAATTTCAGTTAGCATATTCTACTTTATGACTAATGTTTTCGATTTCAAATGTGTCACTTGAGATAAGTCACAATTTTAAAAATAAAACATCTTGAGAAAACGAACATAGCCAAAATATCAGAAAAACATTTTTGTTCACTGAAACAAAAAAAATAAAGTTTCATAACTATCTCTTTTCCATCTTTTAGGTTTGGATAAAACATAATTCTTGAGGTAGCTTGTAAAGCTTCCTATACCAGGGTCTGTAGTTCTAACATGGATCTATAAAGCTAGACATCTCTAGCCCTCTTCAGAGGCTGTGCTGTTCTTTCGTCTTTTCACCTTATAGGGAAAGAATCCAAGAAACCTCACGTGTGACTGTATTAAATTCCATTCAGAAAGCACTCTAGCATTTGTAAACTCTCTGGTCTGTTTCTAAATATGTCCCAGAATGATACTGATTTAAAAAAGGAAAACATGAATAGCCCTCTGAAGAATAGCAGGAAAGAGGCTGCAATGCTTCTTGATAAATAATTCAAGGATGGGGGGCAAGATGAATACAGGTTTTAATACATCCTGACTATACCAAGAACAAAAGAAAACTTGCTCTCCAAAGTGTTATGAGGCTCAAATCAATGCTTTTACATTTGAACAAATTTTAATAACTTATGACCATAGTCACTATTTTTCTGTTAAATGGTTTTACTTGTCCCAATTTCTAAGCATTTAAGTGTCCAGAGGCTAAATTTGTCATATTTTCCAAAGAAGAAATTTCTAACTACTTATTAATTTTTGAAGCTTCATTTTACTGTTTATTGATACATATACTATATAGTAAGAATAAATTCAAATACTGTTTGCCAGAGTCAGCTCTAGATTTAGTTCTTACCTTATTTCTCTTTCCATGATTTTGGAGATTTTCCAATTTTTCATATATTAAGGTAGTAATCTCTTTTGCATCTCTGGAATCTATTTCCTCTCCCCAAGTATTTCTCTACAATTGAAAACATTCTTCTTATAACCTTTTAAGTATCTAAGCAAAACATGACATTTCCATCTAAGAAACTTGATTAACTATTCCTTAAAGTTCCAAGTGTTGAAAACTTCAATTTCTTCAAGGAAATGCTGCTGCAAAAGCAGTTAACCAATAATTTACCTGAAATAAATACTAACAATACTTTTATGGAAACATGTAAATTAATTCCTTGATTAAAATGCATTGCTAACTCCAAATGTCTCAAAACGTCTAAATTGTTTAAGATGTCCCCAGAGGACTCAAAACATTCTAATCTAAAGTCACTGGCATAGACAAAACCTTGACCAACTCCAACAGTGCAAAGCAATGTATATTTCCTGGCTCTCATCTGCCCACAGCAGGAAGGTGGCTAAAAAGCAGGGGAGAAGACAGGTCAATACACCCAGGCCCGCTTATTTTGGATCTGGAGCCACCTGTTTCCTTCTTCCTGGTGGGAACTCCAAACTGTATGCTAGGATTTTGTTTCTGTGTATAGCTGCTCACCTGGTTTGAATTTCTCACTTCAATCACCATTCTGCTTTGGCCTTCTCTGCTGGACTTCTGGATTCTACCCCTGCCTTTCTGTTTGGACAGGGATATTTTGGGTCCTAATCTTATCCTCTGGACCCATGGTAACATCATGTTTTCAAGCAGCTCCCTGTATGGCCTGGTTAATTCTGTGACTGCTCATTATACTGATACTTCCCTAACATCATTCTACCTGAATAAGACGCCTATATATGTCACCTAATTCTCAAGTGTTCTGGGAATTGGGAAGCTAGTGATTCCAAAGGAATTAAGATTCAGGCTCTGGTATAAAGCTCCTTTACTATCACTGAGTTCTGCTTACCCCAGACTGTTCTTAAGACAGAGATAGCTTCCTCATAAACCAAAATCCTTCACTGAAAAATCTAGATGTCTGACAAATCTACATTTCTGAAATTCATCATCTAATTTCTTTAGCTCTATTTCAAAATGTATTATAATCACAAGTAAATAACACAAGCTCTTAATCTGATATTCTTAAAAAGTATCCATTACAACATTTGAAATTATTCATTTCAATGTTTTACAAGAAAACATGAATGCATGGCAGATATTTATTTTTATCACAGTTCTATTGTCAAAAATGTCTTATTTTACTTGGGAAGACAGCAAAGGTCATGAGTCCTTTCAGTTAGCAATTATACTGGCTGAAAGAGATACGCTTTTGTATCAATGACCATAGAGACCCACTGGTAAATGCCAAATTTTCTTGCTAAAAAAAAAAAAAAGCATATTGTCAGTGGCCCAAAAAAGAAATTATGAATGAACCATGGAACCTTTTATTTTATAGTCTAAACCATTAATAAGTATTCCTCAAGATAAATGCTCAGGTACTAAGGCTATTTTGTAAGTATTATGACAGTATTCTCTTAATTTTCTCTTTCTTTCCTAGAAAAACTAATTATAAAGATAATATATGTTAATTCTATAAAAGTAGGAAATACAAAACTTCACAGAAAATAATTACCTTGAATTATACCACCCACAGAAAACTACTATTAGTATTCTGGTGTGTCTATTTAGTAGTTCCCTATTCAGGAGTATAAAAATTTTAAGGCAATGGAGATCATATCAACTGTGAGGCAGAAAAATCTTTTAAAATCACTTGGTGTGTATGTGAAAAGAAGCTTGTTTCAGTGACATGCAGTGAAATTAAAAATGACAAAGGGAAAGAAACTAGAAAAAAGCGTTACCTGCTAAAGGAAAGGCACACAGAAGAAGGCATGTACATACCTTTGCCCTTTCATAGGGATAAAATTTAACAGTTGGATAGGCTCTGATACCAGCTTTCTGGCAGGTTTGAGCATAAGCTTGACAGTCTACTTTTCCAGCTTTCACTTTTCCTTTAATCATCTAAAAAGAGAAAAATATGCTTTGCTATTCTCTTTGGCATATACTATTCTGGCAACCACAAAGCAATATGATACTAAAAATTTTAAATATATATAAATCTAAGGATTTGTTACTTAAAAAAAAAGTAGTTTTAATCATTTCCATTCAAACAAGATTGCTTCCAAATTTTTACTAGCTCTGAACTCTTATTTACCTAGCACAGCCCCGCCAACAGCAAATAAACTCTCCTTTGCCTTATCAAGAAAATTGAGAAGCTTTATCCTGAACTACTTCTTCGCCTTCCTCCTGTTACCCACAATGTGTCTGTCACACCACAAACATCTCAGATTCTGTCCTCCACCTCCCTCAGATCTCTGGTCTCATCTGCTGAGGCAGCACTCTTCCTCCTGTGGAAGGCTGACTATGTCTACATTCTCTGGTCCCTCTCTCTCGGAGCTCTTTCTCACTCTTCAGTATATACACATATGAACAAAAAGAATTCCTTCCTTAATTGCACTGGTTCCTCTAGTTACCACCCTGCTTCTTTCTTTCTCTTTTTGAGCAGTTTATTCTTTGACCACTTCCTCATCATCTACTTATTATCAACACATTTTAGCTAGCTTCTGTTCTTAACTGCTCCCTTCACTGAAACCACGAGAAGTTCACCAATGACTTCTATTTGGCCAAACTGAATGGACAATTTTCAGTCGTCTTAATGGGTATCTGTCACTACTGACCACACCTTTCTTTCCTGTTTTCTTTCCTGGCTTATCACTATTCTCTTGGCTACTCTACTCCTCTGGCTATTCTTCCTCATTTCTAGCATGGGGACCTCCTCCTACACCCGCCCCTCAAATTAAAAAGTCCAATCACAGATCCATCTCTCATCAACCATTTTTTTCACTGTGAAAAATCTCCCAGGGAGACTTTATATACCTATATGCTGCTGAACCCTATTATTCCCCTTGATTTCAGTCAACTATGTACTGGCCTGTTTCACTTAAATAAGCACCTTAAACATAACATTTCTAAAATGAATCCTTTCACATTAACCCACTACTCCTGTCCAACTAGTCACTCAGTTCAGGCCAGAAACTAGGGCCATCCTAGACTCCTTTTTATACTGTACTTATCACAGACAAATACTAAATTCTAGTCATTCTTATATCTCTCTCACACTTGTTCCATTCTTTCTATCACCACAGCCATAATCCTGGTTCAGGTTATCACCTCTCACTTCAGGACAATTAAAATATCTTTGCTACCTCTAATTTTGTCCCCAAGGCTGGGGTACTCAACAGATAGACTAACTTGTGCTACGGCACCAGCAAAAACGCATGCAGATGTATGCACGTGCGCGCGCGCACACACACACACACACACACACACACACACACACACACACTCTCATAGTGAAGGTCAGAAAAATCTAGTTGACTTGTACTTTAGGTTACAGAAGGACACCATATTGTTTCTGGTGCTCTGATCTTTCTCTGATCTTGATGGCTCATGTTCAGTCCATTCAATGTGATCCTTCTAAAATATAAGATGGATCCTGACATAGCCAACAGTTCTCTTCCAATGCTTATATAGAATACATTCTGAACAGTATGAAAACAGTGAGGAAGAGTGTACAATGTGAGTAGTGTAGGCAAGCAGACCAAGCCATCTCCTTCTTGCCTATTTAAGAGCCTCAGTTTTTGCCACTCCCCTTCTGTCTTTATCTTCTGGTAATCCTGGACCAACAGTGGAGAAGCCTTAACATGCTCCACTGTCTTGTGTCCCTGTATCTTTGCAAATTCTGTCTTCTCTGTTTAGAGTACTCTCTAGCCAACCCTTTCAAAGTGCCACACTCCTAGTCATGTTGTAATTCTCATCTCAAATACTAACTTTTCTGTCCTCCTGGCATGACTCTGACCTTCTTCTTCCCATACTTTTGTTTCACTCTAATTTCACTATAGTAATGATCCTCTTGATTTATATATATTAATTTGCATTTTATTTTCCCACTAGATTAAAATCTTGTTAAAGACATGGAATTTTTGTCTTTCCATTTTTTTAGCCCTAATATTTGGCATAATGCTACTTGGTGCTTGGGATTTGCTGAATGACTTTTTAAATAATTTTCTGCTATATGCAAGATGTTGCTGCATTACAAAATATATAATTAAGTTTTTAAGGGATAAGGGAATAAAACATTTTTGTTAGACTTATTGGAGAAAAAGGAAGCATAAGAGGAAAAGAAGATATAAGTAGAAAAAAATGAATAACCTCTTACTTCAAAGACCAGTCAATAACTAAAACAATGTTTTACGGCTCCATAGGGCTTTTGAAATCCTTTTGCTAAAAAATTCCCCTGGCTTGGGATGTTCAGGTTTTGTTTTAGACTGGTGGAACTGGTACTGACTTTCTCCTTCTAATGAATATTTCATAGCCAAAGGCAAAGTTCCTTGAGTATAGAGGTGAGGAAGCTATCAGTCTGGATGAGGCCACTAACTGGACTGTTATGACAGAAACAACAAAACAGACTGCATTTAGTTTAATTTTATAAGCGTTTACTGAGTTAAGACAGAGGGCATATACAGATAGATAAGACATGTATCTTGCCCTCACAAAGCTCATAGTTTTATAGAGGAGAAAGATATCTTAATATATAGTTAACACGCATTGTATAAGCACACTGATTGAGTACCTGATATCCAGGTGACACTGCTTAAGTGGGAAGGTTAGAGAATACATAATGCCATTGGAGCTGGGTTTTGTACGATAGGGAGAAAAAAAATCTAGATGACCAAGGTAAGGAAAAGGCATTTTAGAGAGCAAACAGCAAGTACATAAGGGTACTTGTTCAGAGAACCCGGAGTACTCTGTAGTGCCTGGAGTGTAAGATGTGAGGTCAGGGAGAGAGATAAAGCTGAAGGGGTCAGAAGGGTCACATCAGAGATTTGTAGTCAAGGATGCAGGTCAAGTAATGTGGTTAACAGGAAGCCAGAGAAGGCGATATTTCAGAAAGATCATCAGGGTGGAACTGAAGAAGGTAGACTGGCAATATGAGACTTGTTAAGAGGCACATATGATTGAGTCTAGATGAGAGATGATGAAGGCCTGAACAAAAGGCAAGCAGAGGAGATGATAGGAGATGACAGATTTGAAGGGCATTTAGGAGATAGAACTGATAGGATCTAGTGACTACCTGGATGGCAGCAGAGTAATGGTGATGGGAAGAAAATAAGCAACAAGCAGAAGTGAGGTTTCTGGCTATTTTGGTTAAGAAGACAATGTCAACCAAGATAAGGATGTTAGCTAAAAGCTTTAATAAGGAAGGAAGAAATCTACTGCAAAGATTATAATCACAGAAATGGAACAGAGTTTTTTAAATTCAAGGAAACTTTTAAGAAATAAAATTATATTTACTATGTCTTATCTACTTATTAAAACATGCCAGTGACCACAACTTATTTAAGTAGCTAGACATGACTTACTTACCCTAGCCAAGAGCTCAAACTCTGGAGCAAAGTTTTGGCAAGGTCCACACCAAGGAGCATAGAAATCAACCACCCAATGGTTTTTCCCTTGTAAAACTTTTTCATTGAAAGTCTGAGGCGTTAGATCTATAGATGCTTGAGGTAAAAATCTGTGACAAGGGATGAAAATTACTTTTCATTATACAAAACCAAAGCAAACATCTAAAATAGAATATTGCAAATCTTTCTAAGTTAAATGACTTCAAAGAATGACAATGTAATAATGTAATAAAGCACAACCTTATCTTGGTAAATTATTCTTTACTAAGTACTTTAAAATGGTAGAACCTTAAACAACTCAGTAAATTTAGCTACAGACATGAGAGGAAGGTAAATAGCATTGAATATAATTTATACAATGATACATATTTTAATTACTCACCCTAGACCCCAGATTCTTAGGGAATAAGCATCCCTATTCCAACCATTGTAACTACTGAAAGAAGAAAAAATACGTAAGTTGTAGACAGTTATTTTCTATTACTGGACATGTTCAGAAAACAATCTCTTTGTAGCAATTTAAAAGATAAGTTTAGTTGACTGACTTCATCTAGCATCTCTTTTCTCAGATATACCTAGCTGCAAATACTGCTTACATGGCTTTCCAAATATATTTTTCTCTAGTCTCGATGTCTTTTTGTACTCTAGACAGACCTGAATGTTTAGCCGCCTGCTGGACATCTCCTATAGATCTGTGGTAATGGCAAAACTCAAAATCTCCAGGGCTTTACTTTCTGAACCTTTATTCCAGTTATTACTGTCTATCAAATTCCTACCCACTTTTTAAGACCCATGAGGACTAGTGGAAATAATGTGAGCAAAAACCCTCTGGTAGAATACCTGAAACCAAACAGGGGCTTAATAAGCGTTCTTCCTCTCCTCATTTTCTTTACAAGATTGTCAGCTTCATGATCAGTGGGACTATTCAATTCACTTTTCATCTTGTAAATTTCTCATTAGCACACTATCTTAAACATGGTGGGCTCCCAAAAATACTGGTGGTTTAACTTTTATTTAGTTAGGATAACTTTTAAATTTTAACTGTATAAATAAATGATTATATAAACATCTTCAAATTTTAGAGAACACTTACTGATATTGATAAGCTTTATTTGATTTGGGGGGAAAAAATCTTATCTCAGGGTATCTCCGAACATTTTCTTGGGAACAAAAAGAATGATATTGTTGGCAGTTTATACTGCCCACATTGATCAGTCCAGTTAATGTCTATAAAAGAAAAAAAGATCAAAGTAATTAGAATAAAATTACTATAACTATTTTATATGTTTACAATAGAGAAATAGTCACTGTGAGATGATTACTATATTATTTATCAGTGATTTTCACCAAAAAAAATGGGTAAGGGCTTAAAACATAACAGAACATTTATAGTAATGCACTGGAAGTCTAATTTTGTAGTCAAGAACTTATTACAATTATTGCAGATTAAATAATTGATTTTGTTCATCTATGACATGGGGAAAATTGTGTGGTTATAAAATTCAAAGTGTTAGAAACCAAGAACTAATGAAGTTCTTTGCAATGGTATTTCAAAGAGTTACTTTTTCAAATGCAGCCATGGGTCACAGCATACTGAGTCATGCCCAAATTTAAAAATTTTATTGAAAAGAGCAGAAAATTGTATTATTATGAATTTAAGATACTAAATAATTTTAACTCTTAGGTTTATTATTTATCTTAGAAATAAATACAAAATAATAATTTCATTTTCCATTCTGGTATTTAAATAATTTGTTCCTGATCCTTCATGATTTATACCGCTCTGTAGGAAATTTAAAAATATTTCATTGATCAAGGCCATTTTTTTCTTACTTTAAAGTCTCACAATATTGTGAAGAAACTGTATCCTTAAGCTCTAAAAATGAAGACGTAGAAAAAATGTTAATAGGAAATAAAGGAGATCTTTATGTTGATGCTGGCAGAAATTTGGTCAAATATACACCAAGTGACATAGAAAAAAGGGTAATTATTCTATACTATTCATATACCAGACAGAAGCAGAGTTGAAATCTAATTGGTATATAAAAAGTGATCAGAACTTTTATTAAGTGATAATCTAGAGGCGGGTTCACTCAGTTTCAAAATAATTGTTAAACATTCTTAGTAAATGTTAAGATTTACAATAAACTATTTTACTACACCCGGGCCATTCTCTTCCATTCTGGCATTAAGACTTGACACGGATGACACCATGGAGAATAGAAATCAACCATCCAGACTTCGTCATGTTTTCTTTGTTTAACTAGTTCATTGAAAGTGGTGGGTGTCAAGGAGATCACTGAAGGATTCATAAGATCCTAAAGAGAATACAGCGTTCATTGTAACAGATATAAAAAGGAGTAGTTCATTTATTCTTGGCAAATTGTTGGTATATGTCATTTAGAAAGGTTCCTGTTTCTGAATAATCAAAAGATACACTAGGATATATAAAGAGAATCTATAGTGAATTATTTTAAAAAGAAATGATCCTTAATTTATTTTTTAAGTTTGGATTTTGCCAATCAGTCTTATTAAATCAAGGTACATTTTCTTATTTTACACATCACTAAAATCATCTTAGGTAGAGAAAAGAGGCAACTTTAATTAAGGATAGAGGTAGATGAGGCAAGAGTTCCAAGAGCTGCCCAGATGTCTACACAGGCCATATAGTTCTTTTTGGAACCAATAATTGGTTTGGAAATGACCCTTTAATTATTTATGGAAAGCCTACTATTCTATTTTTCTGACATTCCGACGAGATACTGCACAACCTCAGATCACTTGCTCCAAATACTGTTTTAACAGAGCTTCAGTCTATCATGATTGGGTAATACTAATGAAGATGTTCGCTTCCCTGGGGAAACAATTAAAAACAACACAAAACAAAACACTATTACTTTGGAGGAGGAGGGAGAGATGAGCAGCACAGAAAGTAGAATGGTCACTGCACGGATAATAAGCTAGAATTGTTCATTTCTTTCTTAGGAGTTCCCCTGTAGCTATTTTAGTCAATTAAGACCATTAGTGAGAAAAAAGGAGATGTTGTAGATGTAGAGCACTTCTGGGCTAATAACACAGCAGGCTCGGCATAAGCTGCCTGGGCTTGAAGAAGCCCTCCATTGGCGGTTGGGGTAAGACTGTCCTTAGCCACATATTTCTTGGAATTATACAAGAATGGGGCTCACTGCTATCTCATCTATATGAGACTGAAAAGAAATAATCTGTGGTAATTCTACCTGAGAAAACAGGGAAAGGGGGTGACAAGACTTTATGTAAAAGTTACAATTTCATGTGTTAATAAATGTGTCCATAAGTACAAAGCACTATACTAGGTAACAAACAAAACATATACTTGCTAGAAACTCTGAAAATAAGTCTATAATATTTAAAAGAGTAGAAAATTTAACAAATTAATGTTGTCAGAAAATGTTTTGGCATAAAAAGAACAAATCCTATTATTAAACATTATCAAATATTCATACAAAGTGTAAACATACATGTAAGGTTTTATAGCCACAGGCTATAACTTAAAATACCTCTACGAACTCCAAGATCTGTTCAGCAGAGTGATGTCCTTCATATTCATGAATGTTGGACTGGTTGAATACCACTGTTGTTGGATAAGCCTGAATGTTATACTGTTAGGAATGAGAATACAAATTAAACAAAGATTTTATACACTTTACCCAATTGTTTCAAATTCATAACCAACTTGCCTTTATTTAAGTAACAACAACAAGATTTTAAAAACTCATTGCTAAACTGCTGGTGACTGAAAAATTTTAGCCTGGCCAGATTTAGCAAAGGAAATAGATTTATTGTTGTACTCCTGAGTATCTGATCCTTATTTATAGTTACTCCATTAGCCATAAAATCCACAGGCACTGAAACACTGAGAAGTGAGTATGGGTAATTATTAGCTTGGTCCTCTTCTGCTCTCCTGAACCAAGGTGTATGAGGATGTAAAGAGCAGACTAATCTCTAGCTTGAGTGTTTTTTTTTCTAATACCATAATAAACACTCCAATTTGTTTAGAAGTAGAAGAAAAATCAAGGAAATAATAATAGCAAGAATAAGGAAATAAATTAATAATTCATGTGTATAGAACCATATTTTAGGTTAAAGAATTATGAATCATGCCCTAAAAATGAGGTCACTTTTTATTCTTTGCTCAATTCAGCTTTTATGGTAAAAAATACCATAATTTCCTCCTCAGAATTAGTATGAACACTAATCCAGGAAGCACTTCTCTAAAGTTTTTCTTATTTATTTTTTTAAAAAGTTATAAAGAGATCCCTATCTGTGGATTTGCTGTAGCTGAACTTTGTATCCTCAAAGTTGAAAAGCACTCATTAGCAAATTGGAATCTTTGACTAGGATTCAAAAATAATTTTAGAAAAAGCAATGGAAACATTTATCAAACTTTCATAAATGAGCACAAATAACCCATTAGATGAACAAAACAATAATTTTATCTAACATTTGACAAGTCCTTATTATGTGCTGAGCACCTTTTTAGCAGTGACACGTGGAGTTTCTCATCTGTTCCTCACAACAATTCTATTCAGAAGCTAAAATTACTAAGTCAACTTTATAGATGAGGAAACTGAGGTACTGAGAGGCTAACTGACTTGGTCAAGTTAACCAATTATTGAGTAGTGAATCCTGACCTCTATTCCAGCTGAATTTGATGCAATAGTTTTAAATCTTTAAACTCGGCTTAATTATCTATAGGATATTTAAAAGTTGAGATTAAAAGTAGAAAAACTACAGGAATTCAAATTAATTAGTTTATCACAATATTTTATCTTTGCTTAGCACCTTTTTAAAGTCGCATACAAGGCATTCAAAACCAAAGGCCTTATTTATTTCATTTTTAAAACTTATTTTAATGAAATTTCAAACATAATGAAAAGAGAATAATCTAACAAACACTCACGTATACCTCTGCTACATTTAAAGATGATTAACTTTTCTGCCATTCTGGCAGACTGTTGAAAGTTCTTTCTTGATCCCATTTCCTTTCCTCCCTGACACCAGGAAAGAGCACGTATCCAATCCACTGATGTTTTACACTTTGGCTACATGCATATGTATCCCTAAGCAGTATACTGTAATGTTTCAGCACTTATAAATAAACTTTCTATAATTTCATCATACTCTATAGTATTCCACAACCTGCTTTTTTCATTATATTCTTGAGATTTACCCATGCTGGTAAAGACAGATCTAGTTTTAAGTCCTCTATGGTTATTCCACTCTGTGACTGGATAATTAATTTATTCATGTACTTGCTACTGTCAGCTAAACTTAAAAAAAAAAATTTGATGGATGGGGTGTATGACTACTGCTATAATTTGTACTTTCTTGATGACTAGTGAAGTCGAACATTTTCCCTTCCTTTACAAAATTTCTGTACACTTTCTCATTTTTCTTCTATTTAAAAAAAATTGATTTGTAGTCTTTAAATATTCTGGACAGTAAGGTTTTGTCAGTTATATGTGCTGCAAATATTTCCTCACTCTGTTGTTTGCTTTGACTTTATAATGTCTCTTTCTTTGAAAATAGTTTTAAACATTTAACGTAGCCAAATTCATTCCCATTTATAATTTTTATCCTTAGTGTATGTGTGCCTACACAGGCATGCATGTCTGTGTGGAATGAAATTATTCCTCACACAGATGCATAAAGATTTCACCCTACATTTACTTCTATTATGCTTGCCTTTTTTTTTTTTTTTGGTGGTGTGTGGGCCTCTCACTGTTGTGGCCTCTCCCGTTGCAGAGCACAGGTTCCGGACGCGCAGGCTCAGCAGCCATGGCTCATGGGCCCAGCCGCTCCGCGGCATGTGGGATCTTCCTGGACCGGGGCACAAACCCGTGTCCCCTGCATCAGCAGGCGGACTCTCAACCACTGCGCCACCAGGGAAGCCCTCTATTATGTTTTTAAAACACATTCTTTTTTAAAAAAAATTGAGGTATAGTTTACAATATTTAGTTTCAATTGTACAGCAAAATGATTCAGTTTTATATATATATATTTCAGATTATTTTCCACTAGAGCTTATTACAAGATATTGAATATAATTCCCTGTGCTATACAGTAAGTGTTTGTTGCTTATCTGTTTTATGTATAGTAGTGTGTATCTGTTAATCCCATAACCCTATCTGTCCCCCTTGCAAGCTTTGGTAACGGTAAGTTTCTGTGAGCCTGTTTCTGTTTTGTGTATATACATTTGTATTTTTTTAGATTCCACATGTAGGTGATTTCACATAATATTTGGCTTTCTCTGTCTGACTGACTTCACTAAGTATAATACTCTCTAGGTCCATCCATGTTGCTAAAAATGGCAATATTTCATTCTTTTTAATGGCTGAGTAATATTACACACACACACACATATCTTCTTAAGCCAACTGTCTGTTGATGGGCACTTGGGTTGTTTCCATGTCTTGGCTATTGTAAATAGTGCTGCTGTGAACACCAGGGTGCACAAATCTCCTCAAATTAGTTTTTGCTTTTTCTGGATATATATCCAGGAGTGGGGTTGCTGGATCATATGGCAGCTCTATTTTTAGTTTAAGGAAACTTCATACTGTTTTCCATAGTGGCTGCACCCATTTATATTCTCACCAACAGTGTACGAGGGTTTCCTTTTCTCCACACCCTCTCCAGCATTTATTATTGTTTGTAGACTTTTTGATGACAGCTATTTTGACTGGTATGAGGTGATACCTCATTGTGGTTTTAATTTCTCTAATAGTTAGTGAGTTGAGCATCTTTTCATATGCCTGTTGGCCATCTGTATATCTTCATCATAATAATTACTTAAAATCATCAGATATCCAGTGTTCAAGTTTCCCCAATTATCTCTATTGTTTTTTTCTGGAGTTTATTTGAACTGCATCCAAACAAGGCCTAGACACTGCATTTGAATGATATGTCTTGTAAGTCTTTTTCATCTCTTTTTTCCTTCTTTCAATGTATATATCCAATAAACTGGTGTTTGTCCTGTAAAGTTCTCTACATGCTGGGACTTGAAGATTGTATGTACCTGGTGTCACTTGACATGTTCCTCTGTCATTGGATTTCCTATACACTGATATCTGGAGGCTTGATTTAGGTTTTTTCCCCCCAAGGGTATTTTATAATTTCTAGTTCTTCCTAAACTGAAGAGTATTTATTAACCTAAGAAAATATGTTGTATGTAAACAAAAGTTAAGAAGCTTGTTTAATTTCTATTAACTACACTTAAAAGACAAAGAATAAAAACTATAGACCACCAAAAGGTAATATTAAGTTAAAAAAAATCTTAAATAATTGAAAAATCGAATAATCATGTATTTTATCAAGTCAACTAAATATTTTTCTGAGTTTCATAAATAAGACCCTGTCTACATTGAACCACATATTATCTATTTACATTTAGTCCAATCATAATTTTATATCATTTTGTTGAAGTTATTTCTTTAAATAATTTGTTACTACTCTAAATGTTAGATGTACATTTGAAAGTTATTTTATTGCTTTAACATTAGGCTGCCAAAACATTTTACAAAAACATTAATTAGAATAAATTTTTTGTACTTTGCCTTACCATGTTACAGAGTCCCTCGTGAACTGTACAATCTAATGTACCAAACTTAAGCTGACCGTAAAGATGCTTTGATGCTTTTCGTAACTCTGGCAATAAAGCTCGACATGGTGGACACCACTATGAAAGAAAAAATATTCATAAGCACTGAGCCAAATGAAACAAAAAAACACCATTTTTACAACAAGCAAATTCTAAGTAAGACAAACCATACTTAGTTACAAATCTTATGCATTTATATTCTCAGTTCTTGGAGGGGAGGGGCAAGTGTATCAGCCTTTCCTAGAATATGTGGCAGTGGCCAAACTGAGTAACATGATTCTAATATTCATGGTTCAAGGTTACCCAGAAAATGTTTTTTTGCTGCGACAAGAGAAAATGACAATATCGAAATTTGACAGATAAACATAACTTACAGGGGCAAAAAAATCAACTAGCCATGGTTCTTTGTCATTGGCAGGAAAATTTTGAGGTCCCAGTGTGGTAACATGAGAATTAACACTTTCTTTGGCAAAGGCAAGTATATCATAAAGAATCTTCTTTCCTTTGAAACAGAGAAAGAGAAAAATTAAAATCTACATTCTGTCTTTTTATCCATAGAAACATTTCAAAGCTTTTGTACTTGAAATATTAAAGAGAAGATACACTTATTAATAAATTGATTTTGTTGAGGTTTTAGTGTTATGTATACTATATACACATAGGTTTGCTCTGCCAGGAGAAACCTTTCCTTTACTCTGTTTCTTAGAGGATCAGATAAAATGTCAAGATCTCTTTGAAAAGTTCCTTCATCCTCAGAGGCAGAATAATTTCCTTGCAGTGTCGAGTTCTTTTTGCTTACCTGAACTACTGTTACAGCCTCTTAAATCTGTTTCTTCAACCTAGACTTCTCTTATGAATTCAAAACCTGTATTACCAACTGCCCAGTGGAAATATTTACTGATGTCATATAAACATTTTAAGCAAAATATATCCAAATTGATGTATGAGCTATTTTCCCCTAAACTTGCTCCTTTTCTCAACCTTCCCTACCTTGGCAATGGCATAATCATCCACTAGGTGCCTAAATAAGATTTCCTGGAGTTATTCTTGCCTTCTTTCTTTGTATCATAGCTCCATCTCCTACCATCTCCAACCCCAATTTAGGCTACTGCCTAAATTCAGTCTGACCTACTGAAATAACCAAGCTGGTCTTTCTGTTCTGCCTTCCTTAACTAATTCATTTTCTACATTGCTACCACAGGCAAGTTACAAAAACATTCATCTGATCATGTTGTCCCCTTGCTTAAAGACCACTGCCTAAAGAATATACTCCTTAGGGCTTCCCTGGTGGCGCAGTTGTTGAGAGTCCGCCTGCCGATGCAGGGACATGGGTTCGTGCCCCGGTCCGGGAAGATCCCACATGCCGCGGAGCAGCTAGGCCCGTGAGCCATGGCCGCTGAGCCTGCGCGTCTGGAGCCTGTGCTCCATAATGGGAGAGGCCACAACAGTGAGAGGCCCGAGTACCGCAAAAAAAAAAAAAAAAAAAATATATATATATATATATATATACTCCTTGGCTTGGCAAATAATAGCTTTCTTAGGACCAGCACATAGTCCATTTTCCCATGTGCCCTCTGATTTATTCACTCGATAGTCAATATTAAGTCAAGCACCTATTATGTGTCAGGTCCTGTTTTAAATGCCATAGTGCATGCAAAATTAAAAAAGATACAGACCTTCTCCTTAAGGAGTTCACAGGCCAGTAGAAGAAAGAGAGAGATTTTCATAAATATTTAAATAGAGTGAAAAATGACACCACATTCTCCTGCTTTTTTCTCACTCTTTAGCTGCTGCTGCTTGAATTGCTTCATGAATTCTATCTTTGACAGTTCCTTAAAAGTGACCCATAGGGCCCTGATTTTGTCTCTCTATGCACTTTTGACAAGCTCATACTCACCCAAGGCTTCAATTACCATTGATATGATGATCATTTGTACCTACAGCTTTAGCCCAAACTCTTCTCCTAAGGACCAGGCCTATATTCAACTGTGAACTGGGGGTGTCTACTCCATGGCACCTCCTCCCCCAGGGTTCTCTTCCTCACGGAATGGTGCAATCAGTCACTCAGCTGCCAATTCACCAAGTCAGAAGCTTGGGTTTCCTTTTCTTATTCCCCTACATCTAAAATCTAAACACAATCATTGGGGCTTCCCTGGTGGCACAGCGGTTGAGAATCCGCCTCCCAATGCAGGGGACACAGGTTCAATCCCTGGTCCAGGAAGATCCCACATGCTGTGGAGCAACTAAGCCCGTGCGCCACAACTACTGAGCCTGTGCTCTAGAGCCCGTGAGCCACAACTACTGAAGCCTGCACGCCCTAGATCCGGTGCTCCACAACAAGAGAAGCCACTGTAATGAGAAGCCCATGCACTGCAATGAAGAGTAGTCCCCGCTCACCGCAACTAAAGAAAGACTGCACATAGCAACAAAGACCCAATGCAGCCAAACCCCCCCCCACAAAACCAAAACACCCCCCCAAACCCCCCACAATCATCAAGTTATACTGATTTGTATTCTTGGTATTTAAAAACTCTGTCCACTTCTTTTCATCCACATTACCACTATTTAGATAAGGTAGCCATCTCCTCTTACATAAATGACTGCATCAGACTTCTACCTGCTCTCCTTTCGTCCAATTTTTGTTTCTATCCATTCTAGGCAGCCAGTCGCCTTTCTAAAATGTAGAACTAGTTGAATCATATCTCTGCTTAAATCCATAAATCCCTCTGCTTTGCCTCCAGGATAGAGTCCAAATTACTTTACCTGACAGAGGAAACACATAATCTGGACCCCTGGTGCCCTCTCAAGCCTCAAGTCTCATTCCTTTCCACACTCAACATTCCAGTTATCCTGAAATTCTTGCTTTCTAAGAATGAATGAGGTACCCTTTTATTTCAGAGTCCATGAATACATTCGCTGGTTCCTGGGGTTGGAATGTGTTTAACACCTCTTTATTTGTATAACCATTACTTCTACTTTAGATCTCAATGAAGAGCTTGCTTTCTCTAACCTCAGAAAATTATTCCATCTATATGTTCTGCCTAAGTGCAACCCATACTTCTCTCTTATGGTAGTCAGTCTCCAAGATAGCCCCCAATGATCCCTACCTCAGGTACTCGTACCACTGCTGTACCAGGGTTGGTGGATGTGACCAATAGGATATGGTGGATGTGACGGTTTATATTATCTGAGATCAGATTATCATTGCTTGTGTGTGTGTGTGTGTGTGTGTGTGTGTGTGTGTGTGTGTGTGTGTGTGTGACGGTTTATATTATCTGAGATCAGATTATCATTGCTTGTGTGTGTGTGTGTGTGTGTGTGTGTGTGTGTGTGTGTGTGTGTGTGTGTGTGTGTCTCTCTCTCTCTCTCTCGTAAGTCATTCTGAGAGAAGTGAGTAGCCATACAGAGAGGCCCACCTGGTAAGGAACTGAGGCCTCCTGACTATGCCATGAGTCAGCTTGGAACCAAATCTGCCAGCCTCAGTCTAACCTTCAGATGGCTGTAGTCCTTACCCACCCTGACTGCAACCTCATGAGAAAACCTGAGCCAGAAACACTCAGCTAAGCTGTTCTCAGAATCCTGAACACCAAAAACTGTGTGAGTTAATAAATGTTTGTTGTTTTAAGCTGCTAAGTTTTGGCGTAATTTATTACTCAGAAATAGATAATACTCCTCACTTCAGACATTTTAAAAGTTGACCATCTACTTGTCTGTTTTCTCTACTAGTTCATAATGTTCACAATAAACACCTATTTAAATCCAATACTCAACACCTATTTAAATACAAAGAAATAATACAAGTTACACTATAAAGTTAGTGACAAAATACAAAAGGAAGTACTTGGGTATTCATGGTATATTACAGGGAGAAAATGCTTTATGCAAAGTTTTGAAGGGTGACTGGGAGTTTGCTAAATATTTTGAGGGGCAGGAAGAAATGATTACAATGCAGGAGTAAGAAAAAAATCTTGTGTAAAGGCATAGGAGTGAAAGAACATTTTCAGTGATCTACAAGTAGCGGAGCTAAGATTATTTGGAGGGGCAGAGGTGGGAGATGAGGCTGGAAAAACAGGCAGAGGCAGAGAGTGCATGTACCCTATTAATCTGACAACTATTTACTGAGCTACTACGCACCAGCATCCTAGGTGCTGGAAGTACAGTGGTGAGCAAGACAAAGTCATTGCTCCTATGCTAAGGAATCTGAAGTTTATTCTAAAAGAGGTCAGGAGATTCAAGGCAAAAAAGTGACATGTGAATGTTCTAGGTATTCTAGGGTAATAAATCTGCAGATAAAACAAGTAATTAATTGTAAAGAGAAAATGCTATGAGACAATTATATTGGAGAATATTAAAGAAGATGAAGGAGATGATGGATCTGAAATAAGGCAGCGAGGGGGAATCTGAGAAATATTTCAGAGGAACAGAACTCCATTATTAAAACTTGGGTCATTTCCAGCACTGTCAGGAGGTGGCATAGTTTAGCGTGGCTATAAGCATAGGCTTTGGAGTCAGACACATTTGGATACAAAATCTACCTTGACCAATTACTGGTTGTCATGGGCAAGTTACTTTATCTTTCTGAGCCTCAGTTTTCTCCCTTGCTGGGCTGTTGTGAAGATAAAGATGGATATGCACAATATGCAAATTCTTTTAGAAAAACATCTCATTTATAAAAAGTACTGAATAAACAGTAGTTACTGTTAAGTTTATCTTGTCAAGTCTTTGCTCACAGAATTCCTTCAGTCTACAGGGCCTCACTTGTTTTTCTCTTATTTGCTTCGGGAAATTGAGTATTCAAATGTCATTTTAATTCAAAGATCACCTCCTGACCTATACTATGCAAAAGTCTCTTTATTTAATCTTATAATTTATACATAATGACTATTACAATGTTTTTCATATTTTCTTATAAATCTCCCTCCTCTCACCCACCACTAGATGATATTTTAAGCTTCTTGAGAGCAGAGTCCATGTCTTATAATTTTGCATTCCTAACACCTAAAAGAGTGCTTGTCATGTAACAGGCATAGTTATCAATATCTGTTATTTACTAACTGTGTTATAGTCAGTAGTTTATGTCTCTCTTTTGCTACATTTGACCTTTTTTAGGACAGGGACGATGATGTATTCCAAACCCTAGGAATTGGAACTGTACTTTCATGATGCAGGGCTAAAGTCCCAAACAAGGTGAAATGCAGAAATATAAATTCAAGAGAGATAACAGAGCAGTTAATGGAGATGTCTGGTCATCTAGTGTTTGAAAAATCCAAAACAATGTCTAGAAATTGCCCCTAATGATTGAGATGCTACATTTGGCATACTGAAATGGAAACTAGGTGTTTCTTATTTTTGTCAACAAGACAAACCCTGAAATTCCTTACTAGCCTGACAAGTCATCAGAGCTCTTACTGAAACAGTGATCAAAATATTGGGGAGAAAAAAGGGATTTATTTTAAACAGTAAAGAAGATAAAACAACTATATTTAATTCAAAATATCTTTCCCCACAAGAAACAAATTTACTAATAAGTGAGAACAAAGTTACTTTTCATAATCATGTCCATATAAAACAAGGTTAAAAAGTAGAATTAAGAATTACTATTTGAAAATTGAGAAATTTTTATCACTTTTTCCCTTCTTACCATGATGAATTTCAAATTCCTTAGTTCCTTGTCCTTTAAATACTGCTAGACATGGCTGAAAAACATAGAGATTACTACAGATGTCTGGTGCAGAGGAACAGTCAAACTTGCCAACCTAAAGTATAAAGAGAAGGTTTAGTCCGTTGAAAATAAAATCTTACCCATTCAGTTAAATATTCATAAGGATAATCCAAAAATGACATTGCTATAACAACGCAGCTTCTAAACAGAAGTTAATGGACCATGAAAGTAAGTGACAGAACTAATTAATTTACATTTAATACTGAAACTAAATTTAGTTATAAAAAAAAATGCCTCCTAGAGATTTCAAGAACCTGAGAGGAAATTTCCAAGAAAATATTAAGTTGTTTAAGAAACCACCCTTCTAAAAATGTAGAGAATATTTATATAATCGTGGGGTGGGGGAAAGAGAGAACGTCTTAAGAGAGACCCTACAAGCAGAAATAATAAAGAAAAAGGTTCACATTTTCATATGGTATGGAAAAAAAATCCAGTGAGCAAATGATAAACCAAATATTTGTAGCATTTAAGACAAAGGATCTATTAAGAAATAAAAATATGAACATCCTATCAGGAGAAAGAAAATGGGCCAGAGACATACATGGAAAATAAAGTAGAAAGCAAATAAATGAAAATGAGTATTATTAACAAATCACTTTTGGCCTATCAGGACAGTGCTAATTATAAAGAATGATAATACCAGGGCTGGCACTGGTATAGAGAAATGGCCACTTACATGCTGTCGGTAAGAATATAAACTGATATAAACTTCCTGGAAGACTCTGGTAATGAGGATAAAAAACTTTGAAGAAAATATATAACCTTGGTTCAAAAAATTCCTCATACTGCATTTTTGCAGTATATCTTTTTGATATAAAAATGGAAACAAAGTCACCAGTAAAAGAGGATTTGTCAAACAATCATGGTGTAACCATACAGTGAAATACTGCTTGGTCTTTAGGATGATGACTGATACATTTACATACACACACACACACATATATCCATATATATTACACTGGTATGTGGAAAAATTTATATCACTAAATGGAAAATTTTATGAAAGAGAATTTAGTGAATCTAATTTGATTAAAAAGCATACATATAAATTTACATGTATGTCTATTACAATGGCCATTACAATATGCATATATGTGCACACACATACATACGCCCACACTTAAAAAGCTTGAAAGGTTATAACAGTAAATTCTTAGTAGGTTTATTAACAGTGGAGAAAATGCGGATAATTTTTAGGCATCTACTTTAGTTCATTTTAGTGCTTATTTATATATGCTAATTTAAAATAATGAATATGAAATTACTTAAAGAAATAAGAATTTAAAAAAGGGAAAGATATCCTATTCTATAGTATGCATTCCAGAAAAACTATCATACAGATTTATCACATACCAACTACCCAAAAGAAATGAAGGTTAACCTTTTTCGGATATCATTTTAACTTTTAATACAAAAAAGAAAACGCAACAGAAGAACAAAGGCATTTAGGGGTTTCTTAACCTAGAATTTCAAATAAACATTTTTATGTTATTTAAAACATAACTTTATGTACTAAATTAGGAAGAGAGCATGTAAGCAGAAGGCTAGGCAGAATACACTTTTCTTACTTGAATATGTTCATTTTTAAGTAGAGTTTTTAGCTTCTTCAACTCAGGATCATTTGAATTTTCATTTTTTCCAAAATGAAAAAATAAGAGCCACCGATGATGAGCCAAACGATCCTTAAAAGTGATTAAAGAAGAAAGTGATAAAGGAAAAGAAACATAAGAGATGGGAAATCCTAAGAGTTCTATCAATAATTCCTATTTCTTTGACTTAATTTTAACTATCCTACCCATTACTTCAAAATATTGTCTAAAATTCAGACCCAGTCATATTCTTATTTTGTAGTTTATTTGTAATAATGCTATATAAATCAATTATATAATATTACACAAAGAAAAGAGTCACTAAATCATAAAATCTTAAAGACGATGACCGTGCCAGGAAAAAGTATGATTTCAACAACACAGAGCCAAAAAGCTGAAAGGTGGGGAAGTCAGATTTCTTTAGGTTTAACAAAAAGTTTGGTAGGGATATAGACTTAGAACACTCTGGGATCAAAAAGTAGAAAAAATAATTGATTCTATTACAAACTGAATATTTCTAAAGTTGCTTCTTAATTCTCAGTGAACAATACAGACAGTTCTCTAAGTGAGAACAAAGAGTTCCAGATCAGATCCAAAGTTGCTTTGTGATCAAAATCTTGCCTTTTCTGGTGCACCTCCTGCAGCCTACCTTCAGGACTAGTTAGGTTTCCAAAACTACAGATCCACACTGAAGCTGCAACGCCAGCAACCCTGGCATTAGAGTTCAACCTAGAACCAACTGATATATATATATAAGTCCTTTGAAACTGCTACTTCTCCAAAATGAATATAACAAACGCTGATTTTAAAATGTTAAGTTCTGAAATGTTACCAACATTTAATACTATTTATTATTAAAAAAATATTACCTCTAGTGTGTTTGCCGAAAGTAGTTCAAAATCTGGAAGGTTATGCATTATTTCCAAATATATTTCTTTAGCATCCAATGAATTAAGAAACTAGAAGTAAGAGAATCGTAATCTTTTTAATCAACGTTCACTTATTTTAGTATCTTAGTTTTTCAGTTTTCAGAGAAAGAACTTTTAAGGAAAAAAATCATAGAATTTACACAGTTTTTAAGCTAATTATCCTAAATGTTGTCCTTTTCCAAAAAAAAGAAAACGACAGTATATCATATTGTGGCAATTATTAAACTGGGTTGTTTCTTTAAAAAACAGTGATGTAAAACAAATTTCATTATTAGGTGTTTCATTACCTGGAATTTTCTATTAACTATGCTGCATATTCTATGATAATCCTCAAAATAACCTGGAGTGACCTCTGGCTCACTGGGAAAAAGCTATGTATGGTATGTTCAGTTTAATTTTAATGCTAACATGTTTTACAGAATGCCAATGCTTTATGAATTCTTGTTAAAACACTAGAATATTTGGTGATCTAAGATGTTCATACCCCAATCAATAATTAATAGGAATTAAGAAAAATTTATTGGAAAACTGGAATGGACTTTATTATAGAGATTTTTAGAAATAATGTACCAGAACCAAACCACTTAGGAGTTTTACAGAGTAAAATGTATATATATAAAAGGTATATATATATATATATATATATTTTTTTTTTTTTTTGCGGTACGCGGGCCTCTCACTGTTGTGGCCTTTCCTGTTGCGGAGTACAGGCTCCGGACGCACAGGCTCAGCGGCCATGGCTCACGGGCCCAGCCGCTCCGCAGCATGTGGGATCTTCCCGGACCGGGACAGACTCTCAACCACTGCGCCACCAGGGAAGCCCAAAAGATATATTTTAAATTAAATATATTTTAGATCTAGGTCTCTTATTTAAAACAAAACAACTGAAATAGACACATCTCGATTCTAACAAACCTTCTTTATTTCTGTCCATATTTTATCCTCAGCATATTTTTCTCATAGAACTCTCTTTGCTCTTCTAATTCTCATGGAAGCAGCTGCTATTACAGAGTGCAGCAATAGTTACATCAAGAAAATGTATACAGGGGTTGATGAAACAGTTTATTGTATATCTTTAATTATAATAAACTATTTGAAATTCATATATTACTTGAAAGATCTAAAACTCCATTAAAAACTTGTAGGAACTACCACTGTATTCACAGTTTAATTGTGTTTCACATGAGAATAATCAATAGAAACAATATCTATAACGTAAGTACAGAAAACTCAATTTTCAGCTTAAAAAAAAATCTATAGCATATTCCCAAAAAATCTATGAAATAACTCGTTACCAAAGGGCTTAAAAGGCCAAAACAGAAGACTTCCATGTCTCAGTACTATAAGCTCATTCACTTTAGTCACATTCATGAAGATTTTACTAAAAATACTCCCATAACAGCTTATATAAATATGTAAGTTACAAATCCAGTAGAACCTCTTATAAACCTGTTTGTTTTAGAGTAAAATTTGGCAGTTACATCTAGAGGGGTACTGTCCAGCCTCTGAATTTCACCTGCCAGACATATTTAGCTGGCATAGTGTTTTACATTTTTTAAAACTTGAATGCTTTTAGGAGGGACAGGGACTGCTAATTCGTCACTCTGTGTTGTCACATTTCTAATATCACTCATTTATGTTTCCTAAGATCATATCTGAGCTTGCTGTTTTATATCAAAAATTAAAATATAGAAAAGAAAACTAAAGGTAGTCTGTCTTATATCAGTCTGTTTTTCTTTGTGGGTTCTCTAGGGACCTATCCGATATGCCAGTATTTGTCTCAGCTCCTTGACAACTATCTTGAACCTCAGTTTCCTCATTTATAAAATTAGGAATGTGAACCACACCAGTAGATTGCCAAACTGAGTCTACACCAGAATCAAACAGGGTGCTTTAAAAAAAACAGATACCAGATTCCATCTAAACCTACCAATGATCTATATTTTAACATTAGAAAATACACAAATAAATGGAAACCAATAAATATTCATTTAACCTAAGAATGTATTCCATACCATTGGGTTTTTAAAACTGTAATGGTTTATGCCAGTTTAAAAATAATCCTTATAGCTTAACTTTATAAACTGAAGTATTAAACAGAATCCCAGAAATTAAATATTCTAAATAATTAAGTGTCCTATAATCAGGTGATATAAACTCGTTCCTTGTTTTGCTCATTGTTTACAAAATGATGTATTTGAATAAGTGATTCATACCAAAATACCACTTTTCTCTTTGTTATTTAAAGTGGCTCCAGGAGGAAAATATGCAGTAGTACTTGTTGTAATGTCCAAACTTTTACAAAGGTTGTCCTGGGTGGCACAGTCCATCCATCCTACACTAACAAGACCATCCTAAAATGGAAAGAAGCAAAAAAATTGTGTTGTAAGTGGAAGAAAAAGTTAAAAGGATTTATATTTAGCAAAAACACAACTTTCCTACTATTCATTAAACTTTTAAAAAGAACACTCAAAAAATGATGCAGATTTGAATAACATGATTAATAAATTTAATCTAATATATATAAAAATTACACCTTACATAGGAAACATTTTCAAGCATACACAGAACATTAACAATCTTCGTAAGTGGCAAACTCCCAACCCATAAGGCAGCTTCAATAGTGTTAAAAGTATCAACAACACACAGACTGCACTCCCTGACCATAATATGATGAGACTAAATAAATAAAATAACAAAACGACAAAAAATAATGTTTAGAAATGATAAAAACACTAATATATAACTTTCTGGTTAAAGAGGAACTCTAATGGAATACTTAGAAGTGAATGATAACGAAAACACCACATGTTAAAATGTATTGAACACAGCTAATTAATTAGAAAGAAACTTACAGCTATGAATACATTTATCAGAAAACAAGAAAGATTACAAATAAGTGAGATAAATGTTTAAGAAACCACCAAAGAAAATATTTGGAATCAGTTTTTAAATGTGTTTCTTAACATGGTGATACAATTTTACAAAGTAATTGATGCTTACCAACATTCCACTTAACCTGAGACGTGTCTGTGAAGTCAAACAATCTGGTGGGGGAAAAAAGACTTATGAGGCAATTTCAGCTTAAGTCTGTACTTTCATTAGCTGTTCCCCCAAACCATCATGTTGATTCTTAGGCAATTAATTGGGCTGTGCTGGTAAATACTGAGACTTTTATTTACTAGGTAGACATAGAGGTCAATGTCTCATTCTTCTCCCTCCCGTCCCCTTTTCTCTCCCTACCCCTCCCCTCCCTCTCCTTAGTCTTTTATTCTCTCCCCTTAGTTTCTCAGGATTTCCAGCTAAAAAAAAAAGAAGGAATTCCCTCGCAAGTACCTCTTTAGGAACTTATTCTCAAATGTCTCCTCCTATCAACAGTCCCCTTTATCCAAGGGATCTCATGATTTGGGGTAATAAAATGTAATGCCTATTTGATAAATAACAGTATGTGCAGAATCCTTAAAATACAATCTTAGAATAGCTTCTTCACCATTTTTATGTAAGTCCTATAACTATGAATGCTACGACACAATGAGATAGATTTAGAAGAAAGGGAGATGCAGCATCACAGAGCTCATGGGGATAGGTAAAATCAATCTACCTATGGTAAAAGTAAAATAATGTCACAAAGCTTTAAAAGTTTTCCTTATGTGTGGAATGGAGAGAGACATGTGCATTAAGCCAAAATGAGAGAAAACCCCTCAATGACAGACTAAGTTTAAGGGTGATTTTTGCTGCAAGGCAATACATTCCTAAGATGGGCCTTACCCCATGAGGTGAGTGGCTGATTTTATCTGCAAGGCAATACCTTTCCAACACAGCAGCATAAAGGCTGAGAGGTGAAGTATGGGGAAAAGATCCATGTTGGGATTAAACATATGAAAATGCATTCATTAATTAGGATACTTTCTAACACTAGGACCAATTTTTAACCAATCTTATTGCTTGAATACAGTTTACGTTTGTGTAGGGTACTGAACTTCCAACTTAATTTACTAGGGGAAAGGGTCCTAGAAATGGAAAGTTATCATCTTCAAATATATATATATATATATATATATATATATATATATATATATTTTAAGGCCGCAGCACATGACATGTGGCATCTTACTTAGTTCCCTAACCAGGGATTGAACCTGTGTCCCCTGCATTGGGAGTGTGGAGTCTTAACCACTGGACCACCAGGGAAGTCCCCCAAATATATACTTTTGTGAGGCAAACATGTACATTTTTGAAATGAATACATATGAGGGAAAGTCAGTAACTGCAAAAAATTATTATTTTGTGAGGGTTGTATCTGTCAACAACTAATTATTTTTTTGAAGTGTCAAAAACATTTATAGCTATCTGATGGTATAATTTACCATAAGTATAATTAAGCTGAAAAATTTGCCCATTGAATATAAACCATATGATACTTTAAGAAATTAATAACTGTAGAGGAGAGATCAAGATGATGGGGTAGGAAGACATGGAGCTCATCTCCCCTGACAACATACCCAAAATACATCTACATGTGGAACAATTCTCATGGAAAACTAACTGGAAAATGGCAGAACTCCTACACAACCAAGGCTGCAAGAAAGATTTCCATATAACCAGGTAGGATGGAAAAGGCATAGGGTTGGGACCCCCATCTGAGATGGATCTGAAAGGAAGAGAAGGTCCCCATCGGCAGACCCTCAATGTGGGGAGCAAGTGGGTTGAACCACAGACTGGACATTCCAGTCCTGGGGTCCTGCAAGGAGGAGACAAGCGCCCTTGGCTGCCGGGAGAACTGCTGGGACAGATGAAGGGCTAGAGAAGCCTAGACTCCACTCATGAGGAGTACACGTGCTGGCTTACCAAAAATCAGGGCGGAGAGAGCTTTGCACTGGCAGCTGCCACTTGGCCACACTCCCCAATCCGAGCTGGTTGAACATCCCGGCCCCGCTCACTCCATACCACAGCCTGGTGCTAGATTTGGGCCAACCAAGCCCTGGGAGAAGACTTGGTCTAGCTATGCAGAGACAGACTGGGGTCCTGGGATGTGATCTGGGTGGAGTGGAAGTGGCCACTGTCAGCACTTGCTCAGGTAGTGTCGCAGGAGCACCCCGCAGTTTGCCTCCCAGTGGAGCCAATGCTCTGGCTCCACCCACTCCACACAGCAGCTTAGCCTTGGAGCTGGGGCAGACAGGTCTGGAAGAAGACTGCCACGGGGTCAGCCCAGTGCTCTGGTGGTAGCACAGCCACCTCAATTCCTGCAGCCACTACACCCCAACCCACAGCCCCAGCCTAGTGAATGTCCCAGCCTCACCCACTCCACGCCACAACCTTGCACTAGGTCTGGGATAAACAGAAGAAGGGATGAGAACTTGGGCTGGTTCCGACTGGAGCCTCAGATGCCTACAGAGGTGGTGTACTGGTCCTTTGTGAGCACATGGGCCTCACTTGCTTCAGCAATCACCTCCTTTCGGGGCAGAGCACCACTCAAGGGGAATGGAGCCTGACTGAGCCCGACCCACAGGGCATTTACTCCAACAGCTGAGGAGCAGGCCCTGTCCCTGACAGGGCGGCAACAGCTATGCAGCAAAGAGGAAGTCCCACCTCACACCCTGCACAGTCTTTAGATCCCTCAAAACCAACCAAACCCCCTATCTAGGTTATAACGACCAGCATACCCCGAAGAAAGACATGGCTGGTGTCCATCATACACACAGAGTCTACACAGGGATGCTACCACATAAAAACACCCCTTTAAGACCATAATAGATAATCGTTTCTCCTAAATTCAGAGACAGTTAAGTAAAATGAAAAGGCAGAGGAAATACTCCCAATTAAAAGAGCAAGAAAAATCCCCTGAAACAAATAATGAAACAGAGCTCACCAGTCTACCAGACACCAAGTTCAAAAAGGTGGTTATAAAAACGCTATATGAATTAAGAAAGATCAATATAAATGCATATCACTGTAACAAGGAACTAGAAACTACAAAGATGAACAAATCAAAAATAGATAAATAATTCAATTTCTAAGATAAAAAGAAATCTAGAAGCAATGTACAGCTAACTAAATGACACAGAAGAATGAATAAGCTGGAAGACAGAATAATAGAAATCATCCAATCAGAAGAGCAGACAAAGACAAGTGAAAAAAAAATGAAAGGAACTTACAAGATCTATAAAATAATATAAAATGTGCCAACCTATGCATAATAGGGGTTTGAGAAGGAGAAGAGAAAAGGGGATCAAAAACTTATTTGAAGAAACTATGGCTGAAAATTTGCCAAACCTAAAGAAGGAAACAGATATCCAGATACAAGAAGCACAAAGGGTCCTAAACAAGATGAACCTGAACAGACCCACAAGATATATAATTAAGATGGCAAAACTTAAAGACAAAAAGAGCATCCTAAAGGCAGTGAGAGAAAAACACAGAGTTAATTACAAGGGAACCCCCATAAGGCTATCAGCTGATTTGCAGGCCAGAAGGGAGTGGCATAATATACTAAAAGTTATGAAAGGAAAAAACCTGCAACCTAGGATACTCTATACAGCAAGATTATCATTTAGAATAGAAGGAGAGATAAAGAATTTCTCAGACAAGCAAAAACTAAAAAGATTCAGTAATACTAAACCTACCCTAAAAGAAATATTGAAGGGTCTTCTCTAAATGGAAAAGGAGCAAGACACTCTAGGAAAGAGAAGATCAAAATAGGCAAGGCAAATACATAGTAAGAATTGAAGATCACTTAAATAAACTAGTATGTAGATTAAACAGTCAAAAAAAATTGTAAAAGTGACTCTATAATAAAAATAAAAGTATAAGTATAAACATGTAAGATAGGATATCAAAATTGCAAAGTACCAGGGAGGGGAATAAAAAATGTACATCTTTTAGAATGTGTTTGAATTGAGTGACTATCAGTTTACATCAAGTAGATAGTTATGGGTCAACACACCTCAATTCCATGGTAACCACAAATCAAAAACATAAAATAGATTCACAAAGACCAAAAAGAAAGGAAGTCATGCATACAACAAAAGAAAATCATCAGACCAAAAGAAAAAACAAAAAAATAAACTAACTACAAAACAACTGGAAAACAAGGATTACAATGGTAATAAATACAAACCTATCAACTACTTTAAATGTCAACAGACTAAATGCTTTGATCAAAAGACTGGCTGATTGGAAAGAAAAACAAGAACCTGAAATATACTGTCTACAAGACACTTACTTCAGGATAAAAGACACACACAGACTGAAAGTGAGGAGAAGGAAAATGATATTTCAGGCAAATGGGAATGACAAGAAAGTGGGGGTAGCAATATTCATATCAAACAAAGTAGACTTTAAGACAAAGGCCATAAAAAAAGACAAAGAAGGGCATTATATAATGATAAAGGAATCAACACAAGAGGATATTATACTCATTAACACATATGCACCTAATATAGCAGTACATAAATATATAAAGCAAATACTAAAAGACATAAAGGGAAAAACTGACAAAAATACAGTAATAGTAGATTTAACACTCCACTGACATCAAAGGACAGATCATCCAGACAGAAAATCAAGAAGGAAACAATGGTTTTAAATGATACAACAGACCAGTTGGACTTAATAGATTTCTACAGAATACTACATCCCCTGAAAACCCCAGAATACACATTCTTTTCAAGTGCACATGGAATGTTCTATAGGACAGACCACATGCTAGGTCATAAAACAAGCCTCAACAAATTTAAGAGGATAGAAGTTATTTCAAGCATCTTTTCTGACCACAATGATATGAAATCAGAAATTAACTATGGAAAGAAAAACAGAGAAAGAACAAACATGTGGAGGCTGAACAACATGGTACTAAGAAACAAATGGGTCAAAGATGGAATCAAAGAAGAAATTATAAAATACCTTGAGATTAAGGAAAATGAGAACACATTACAAAATCTCTGGCATGCAGCAAAAGCAATTCTTAGGGGGAAATCCACAGTGATACAGGCCTATCTCAAGAAACAAGAAAAATTTCAAATGAACAATCTCACCAACCACCTAAAAGGATTAGTAAAAGAAAAACAAAGTGCAAAGTCAGCAGAAGCAAGGAAATAATAAAGATCAGAGAGAAATAAAATAGATCAGGGAAAAAAAATAGCAACAAAAAAGATCAATAAAACCAAGAGTTGATTTTTTGAAAAGATAAATAAAATCGACAAGCCAGGCTCATCAAGAAGAAAAGAGAGGACCCCAATAAAGAAATTAAGAAATGAAAGAGGAGAAATAACTGATATCACAGAAATACAAAAAATCAGAAGAGAAATACAATGAACAGTTACATGCCAACAAACTGGACAACCTAGAAGAAATGGGCAAATTTTTAGAAACACACAGCCTGGCAAGACTAAGTCAAGAAGAAACACAGTTTGAACAGGCTAATCACTAGAAGTGAAACAGAATCTGTAATCATAATTAAAAGAAAAACTTTCTGCAAACAAAAGTCCAGGACCAGATGGCTTCACTGAAGAATTCTACCAAACATAAAGAACTTAAACTAATCCTTCCCAAACTATTCCAAAAAACTGAAGAAGCGGGAACACTTCCAAATTCATTCTATGAGGCCACTTTTACCCTAATTACAAAACTAGACAAAGACACTACACACACAAAAAAAGTTACAGGCCAGTATCTATGATGAATATAGGTGCAAAAATCCTCAACAGAATATTAGCAAGCTGAATCCAACAATACCTGTAAAGGATCATACACCATGATCAAGTTGGATTCATTCCAGGATCACAAGGATGGTTCCACATATGCAAATCCATCAGTGTGATACACCGCATTAACAAAAGGAAAGACAAAAACCACATGATCACATGATCATCTCAACAGATGCAGAAAAAGCATTTCACAAAATTCAACATCCGTTCATGATAAAAACTCTCACCAAAGTGGGTGTAGAGGGAACATAGTATGACATAATAAAGGCCATTTACAACAAAGCCACAACAAACATAATACTCAGTGGTGAAAAGTAAAAGCCTTCCTTCTAAATTCAGGAATAAGCCGAGGATGCCCACTCCCAGAGCTTCTATTCAACAGAGTATTATACGTCCTAGCCACAGCAATCAGATAAGGAAAATAAATAAAAGGTATCCAAATTGGAAGGGAAAAGGTAAAACTGCCACCCTTTGCAGATGACATACAATACTCTATATACAAAACCCTAGTCTTCACCCAAAAAAGTATAAGAACTAATCAAGGAATTTGGCAAGATAGCAGCATACAAGATTAATACAGAGAAATCTGTCATGTTTCTATACACTAAAAATGAAATAAGTAAAAAAAAAAAATCCCATTTAAAATCTCATCAAAAAATTTAAATACCTAGGAATAAACGTAACCAAGGAGGTGAAATACCTACGTGCTGAAAACTATAAATCACTGGTAAAGGAAATGAAAATGATTCAAAAAAATGGAAAGATATCCTATATTCTTAGATGGGAAGAATATTGTTAAAATGGATATACTACCCAAAGCAATCTACAAATTTAATGTAATCCCTATCAAAATACCATGACATTTTTCACAGAATTAAAACAAATAATCCTAAAATTTATATGAAAACACAAAAGGTCCAGAATTGCTAAAACAATTCTAAGGAAAAAGAACAAAGCTGGAGGCATAACCCTTCTCAACTTCAGAATATACTACAAAGCTACAGTAATCAAAAAGCATGGTATTAGTACAAAGACATATAGATGAACAGAGAGCCCAGAAATAAACCCAAATAATCTATGACAAAGGAAACAACAATATAGAGAAAAGACAGTCTCTTCAACAAATGGTGTTGAGAAAGGTGGACAGCTACATGTAAATCAATGAATTTAGAATACTCCCCTCCCACCCTATACAAAAATAAATTCAAAATGATTTAAAGGAGAGAGTAATCAAGATGGCAGAGTAGTAGGACGTGATGCTTACCTTCTCCCACAAATACATCAAAAATACATCAACATGTGGAACAATTCTCACAGAATATCTACTGAACACTGCCAGAACACCTCAAACTGCTGAAAGGGCAAGAAAATCTCCATGTAACCAGGTAGGAAAAAAGAAAAAAAAGAAAGGAATCAAGACAGGACCTGTGTCCCTGGGAGGGAGCTGTGAAAGAGGAAAGGTGCCAGCCCCCCTGGCAGGGAGATTGGCCAGGACAGAAGGGGAGCTTCAGAGACTCAGAGAAGAGTGCAGCAGCTAGCTTGTGGCAGCCAGAGTGAAGGAAGAACTGCACAAACGGTCAGTGCCACCACCCTGCACTCTCCAGCCAGAGGCATGTGTCTGCCAGTGCGGGCAGGGGCTGGGTACTGGAACTCAGGCTTCAGAAATCAGAACTGGGGAGAGGACTGGGGTTGACTGTGTGAAGACAGCCCTGGGGGGTGCTGGAATCCAGTGCGACCATGACTGGTGGTGTGCACAGAGGAAGCCTGGGCCGCCTTAGAGGCCAGCTGCCATTATTTGGGGGGTGCGTGAGGGGAGGGGCAGGATGCGGGTTGTAGCCTTCTTCCCTGTGCACACACTTGCAGAGGGTAGGGCAGTGCCTGCAAGGGACCGAGGGGACGTCACAAGCTGCCACCACTGCCTGCCCAGATGCCAGGAGCGGTTGCAGGCTGCCGCCGCCTCCCTCCCAGACCTCAGGAGTGGTTGCAAGCCACCCCTGCTCCCATCGCATGCTCCAGGGGGTCGCCTGAGCTGCCACTGTTGTCAAGAACCCCAGGACTGGGCACCAGCCACTGCATCTGCACACCCCCTATCAAGGGGATAACAACAAGCACATGCTGAGGAAAGAGGTGACAGGCATCCATACTAAAAACAGCCCCTACAACAAATAAATTAAACCCACACAAACTACACAGGGACGCCCCCACATGTAAACAGCCACAAGATAATTGTTTCTCCTAAACTCAGGGAGTAAGAGAAATATAACTAAAATGAAGAAGCAGAGGAACCACTTTCAGTTAAAAGACCAAGAGCATTCCCCTGAAAGAACAAATAATGAAATAAACCTCTTCAGTCTAATAGACACTGAGTTCAAAACGGAGGTAATGAAAATACTAAAGAAATTAAGAAAGGCTATCAACAGAAATGCAGAATAGTGTAAAAAGGAACTAGAAACTATAAAGAGGAACCAAGAAAAATTAGAAAACTCATTTGCCGACATGAAAGCTGAGTTAAAGCAATGAAAAACAGAATGAATAGTGCAGAAAAACAGATAAGTGATGTGGAAAACAGAGTAATGGAAATCACCCAATCAGGACAGCAGACAGAAAGCCAAATGAAAAAAAAATGAAAGCAATATAAGAGACCCACAGGATAATATAAAGCAGTGGTCCCCAACGTTTCTGGCACCAGGGACCGGTGAGGAAGACAATTTTTCCACCGATGGGGGTGGGGGTGGGGGTGGGGGATGGTTCAGGTGGTGACGCAAGTGATGGTTCAGGTGGTAATGAGTAAGCGGGAGCGATGGGGAGTGGCAGATGAAGCTTCACTCACTTGTCTGCCACTCACTTCCTGCTGTGCGGCCTGGTTCCTAACAGGCCACAGTGGTTGGGGACCTCTGATATAAAGCGTGCCAACCTATGCATAATAGGGATTCCAGAAGTGGAATAAAGAGAAAAAGGGACGGAAAGTGTATTAGAAGAAATTATGGCTGAAAACTTCCCAAACCTAAAGAAGTAAACAGATATCCAGGTACAGGAAGCACAGAGGGTCCCAAACAGACCTACACCAAGACATATGATAATAAAAATAGCAAAAGTTAAAGAGAGGGTTCTAAAGGCAGCAACAGAAAAACAAAAGAGTTAATTACAAGGGAACCACCATAAGACTATCAGTTGATTTGTCTACAGAAACACTGCAGGCCAGAAGGGACTGGCAAGATATATTCAAAGTCCTGAAAGGGAAAAATCTACAACATAGGATAATCTACCCTGTAAGATTATCATTAGAATAGAAGGAGAGATAAAGAATTTCTCAGGGGACTTCCCTGGTGGTCCAGAGGTTAAGACTCTGCACTTCCACAGCAGGGGCATGGGTTTGATTCCTGGTCCAAGAACGAAGATCCTGCATGCCACATGACGTGGCCAAAAAACAACATCAGAGAGAAAAGCAGGACAATATAGGAAAGAGAAAATCACAACCTCAAAGTAAGTCACTTAAATAAGTCAGTACACAAATTAAAAAAAAGAAATCAAAAACTTCTGTGAACATGATGATAACCACAATGAACAGCAAAAGGATGAACATGAAGGTGTAAACGGGGACATCAAAAATCATAAGATGCGGGGAGTAAGAAAATGTGTATATATTTTTTTCCTAGAATATATTTGAGCCTATAAGACTACCAGTCTAAGGCAAGCAGAAATAGGAAGGGTTAACATGCTAGAAAAGCAGGGTAACCACAAATCAAAAACATACAATAGATTCACAAAAACCAAAAAGAAGAGAACACAAGTATAATACAAAAGAAAATCATAAAACCACAAAAGGGTCATCCATTTACAATGCTTGGTGTCAGTTTATTTATCTCTTGTAAAAATAAAATACAGTGTGCGTGTGTGGAAAAAAACAACAAAAGGGAAAACAAAGAGACAAAGAAGAAATATAAAATCAATGGGAAAACAAGGTTTAAAATGGCAATAAATACATATCTATCTATAATTAACTTAAATGTTAATGGACGAAATGCTCCAATCAAGAGACACAGAGTGGAAGACTGGCTAAAAAAACAAGAGCCTAAAATATGCTGCCTACTAGACACCCATTTTAGGGCAAAGGACAAACATAGATTGAAAGTGAGGGGACAGAAAAAGATATTTCATACAAAAGGAAATGATAAGAAAGTAAGAGTTGCAACGCTCATATCAAACAAGATAGATTTTAAAACAAAGATCATAAAGAAGGATAAAGAAGGACACTACGTAATGATAAAAGGATCAATACAAGAGGACTTCACACTCATCAACATACATACACCTAATACAGTAGCACCCAAATACATAAAACAAATATTAACAGAGATAAAGGTAGAAATTGGTAGGAATACAACAGTAGTAGGAGACTTTAACACCACACTCACATCAATGCACAGATCTTCCAGACAATCAATAAGGCAACAGAGACCCTACATAATATAACAGAAGAGCTAGACTTAATTGGTATTTTCAGGACATTACACCCCAAAAAAATCAGAATACACATTCTTTCCAAGTACACATGGAGCATTCTCTAGGACTGACCACATACTAGGGCACAAAACAAGCCTCAACAAATTTAAGAGCATAGAGATTATCTCAAGCATCTTTTCTAACCACAATGCCGTGAAAGTAGAAATTAACCACAAAAAAAGAAATGAGGAAAAAACGATTACATGGAGACTAAATAACATGCTACTAAAAAACCAATGGGTCAACGATGAAATCAAAGAGGAAATTAAAAAATACCTTGGGACAAATGACAATGCAAACAAAATGATACAAAATCTCTGGGATGCAGTAAAAGCAGTTCTTAGAGTGAAGTTCATAGTGATACAGGCCTTCCTCAAAAAACAAGAAAAATCTCAAATAAACAAACTAACCTACCACTAAAAAGAATTAGAAAAAGGACAACAAAACCTAAAGTCAGCAGAAGGAAGGAAATAATAAAGATCTGAGAGGAAATAAATAAAATAGAGATTAAAAAAATAAAAATAATCAATAAAACAAAGAGCTGGTTCTTTGAAAGGATAAAGAAAATAGACAAACCCCTGGCCAGGCATACCAAGAAGAAAAGAAAGAGAACACAAATAAACAAAATAAGAAATGAAAAAGGAGAAATCTCAACTGATACCACAGAAATACAAAATACCATGAACAATTATATGCCAACAAATTGGACAACCTAGAAGAAATGGACAGGTTTCTAGAAACATACAGCCCACCAAAACTGAATCAAGAAGGAATAGATAATTTGAAAAGACCAATCATTAGAAGTGAAAGAGAATTTGTAATTAAAAAACTCCCTACAAACAAAGTCCAGGACCACAGAGCATCACAGGTGAATTCTACCAAACATACAAAGAAGAATTTATACCAACCCTTCTCAAACTCTTCCAAAAAACTGAAGAGGAGGGAACACTCCCAAGTACATTCTATGAAGCCACCATCACCCTGTTACCAAAATCAGACAAAGACACAACCAAAACAGAAAATTACAGGCCAATATCTTTGATAAATATAGATGCAAAAAACCTCAACAAAACATTAGCAAACTAATCTTACAACACATAAAAAAGATCATACACCACAACCAAGTCGGATCCATCCTAAATTCACAAGGATGGTTCAACATACACAACTCAATTAATGTGATACACCACATAAACAAAAGAAAGGCAAAAACCACATGATCATCTAAACAGATGAAGAAACAGCACTTGACAAAATTCAGCATCCATTCATGATAAAAACTCTTACCAAAATAGGTACAGAGGGAACATATCTCAAGATAGAAAAGTTATTTATGACACATCTACAGCCAATACAATACTCAACCGTGAAAAGATGAAAGCCTTACTAAAATCTGGAACAAGACAAGGATGCCCACTCTCACCTCTTCTATTCAACATAGTATTGGAAGTCCTAGCCATCAGACAAGAGAAAGAAATAAAACACATCCAAATTGAAAGAGGTAAAATTGTCATCATATGCAGATGATATGATACTATCTATAAATAACCCTAAAGACACCACACAAAAACTACTAGAACTGATAAATTCAGCAAGGTAGCAGGATACAAGGGTAACATACAGAGAAGCAAGAAGAACTACAATCCTGCAGCATGTGGAACAAAACCCACATTCATAGAAAGAAAGACAATATGAAAAGGCAGTGGACTATGTACCAGATGAAAGAACAAAATAAAACCCTAGAAAAACAACCACATGAAGTGGAGACGGGCAACCTTCCAGAAAAAGAATTCAGAATAATGATAGTGAAGATGATTCAGGACCTTGGAAAAAGAACGGAGGCAAAGATCAAGAAGATGCAAGAAATGTTTAACAAAGACCTAGAAGAATTAAACAGAAGTAAACAATACAATATCTGAAATTAATAATACACTAGAAGGAATCAATAGGAGAATAACTGAGGCAGAAGAATGGATAAGTGACCTGGAAGACAAGAATGGTGGAAATCACTGCCATGGAACAGAATAAAGAAAAAAGAATGAAAAGAAATGAAGACAACCTAAGATACCTCTGGGACAACATTAAATGCACCAACATTTGCATTATAGGGGTCCCAGAAGGAGGAGAGAGAGAAAGGACCCGAGAAAATATCTGAAGAGATTATAGTTGAAAACTTCCTAACATGGGAAAGGAAATAGCCACCCAAGTCCAGGAAGTGCAGAGAGTCCCAGGGAGAAACACACTGAGACACATACTAATCAAACTGACAAAAATTAAAGACAAAGAAAAATGATTAAAAGCAACAAGAGAAATATGACAAATAACATACAAGGGAACTCCCATAAGGTTAACAGCTGATTTCTCAGCAGAAACTCTACAAGCCAGAAGGAAGTGCCAAGATATATTTAAAGTGATGAAAGGGAAGAACCTACAACCAAGGTTACTCTACCCGGCAAGGATCTCATTCAGATTCGACAGAGAAACCAAGAGCTTTACAGACAAGCAAAAGCTAAGAGAATTCAGCACCACCAAACCAGCTCTACAACATATGCTAAAGGTACTTCTCTAAGTGGGAAACACAAGAGAAGAAAAAGGCCTACAAAATCAAACCCACAACAGTTAAGAAAATGGTAATAGGAACATACATATCAATAATTACCTTAAAGGTGAATGGATTAAATGCTCCAACCAAAAGACACAGGCTCGCTGAACGGATACAAAAACAAGACCCGTATATATGCTGTCTATAAGAGACCCACTTCCCTAGGGACACATACAGACTGAAAGTGAGGGGATGGAAAAAGATATTCCATGCAAATGGAAATCAAAAGCAAGCTGGTGTAGCAATACTCGTATCAGATTAAATAGACTTAAAAAATAAAAAATGTTACATGAGACAAGGAAGGACACTACATAATGATCAAGGGATCAATCCAAAAAGAAGATATAACAATTATAAATATATATGCACCCAACATAGGAGCACCTCAATACATAAGGCAACTGCTAATAGCTCTAAAAGAGGAAATCGACAGTAACACAATAATAGTGGGGGACTTTCACACCTCACTTACACCAATGGACAGATCATCCAGACAGAAAATTAATAAAGAAACACAATCTTTAAATGACACAATAGACCAGATAGATTTAACTGATATTTACAAGACATTCCATCCAAAAACAGCAGATTACACTTTCTTCTCAAGTGCACACGTAACATTCTCCAGGATAGATCACATCTTGGGTAACAAATCAAGCCTTGGTAAATTTAAGAAAACTGAAATCATATCAAGCATCTTTTTCGACGACAACGCTATGAGATTAGAAATCAATTACAGGGAAAACAAGTAAAAAACACAAACACATGGAGGCTAAACAATACACTACTAAATAACCAAGAGATCACTGAAGAAATCAAAGAGGAAATAAAAAAATACCTAAAGACAAATGACAACAAAAACACGATGATCCAAAACGTATGGGATGCAGCAAAAGCAGTACTAAGAGAGAATTTTATAGCAATAAAATCCTACCTCAAGAAACAAGAAAAATCTCAAATAAACAATCTAACCTTACAACCTAAAGGAACTAGAGAAAGAAGCACAAACAAAACCCATAGTAGAAGGAAAGAACTCATAAAGATCAGAGCACAAATAAATGAAAGAGAAATAAAGAAAATAGCAAAGGTCAATGGAACAGGATACAAAGCCCAGAGATAAACCCATGTATCTATGGTCAACTAATCTATGACAAAGGAGGAAAGGATATACAATGGAGAAAAGACAGTCTCTTCAATAAGCGGTGCTGGGAAAATTGGACAGCTACATGTAAAAGAATGAAATTAGAACACTCCCTAACACCATACACAAAATAAACTCAAAATGGATTACAGACCTAAATGTAAGACCAGGCACTATAAAACTCTTAGAGGAAGACATAGGAAGATGACTGTGACATAAATCACAGCAAGATCTTTTTTGATCCACCTCCTAGAGTAATGGAAATAAAAACGAAAATAAACAAATGGGACCTAATGAAACGTCAAAACTCTTGAACAGCAAAGGAAACCATAAACAAGATGAAAAGACAATCTTCAGAATGGGAGAAAATATTTGTAAATGAATCAATGGACAAAGGATTAATCTCCACAATATATAAACAGCTCATGCAGCTCAATATTAAAAAGCAAACAACCCAATCCAAAAATGGGCAGAAGACCTAAACAGACATTTTACAAAGAAAACATACAGACGGCCAAGAGGCACATGAAAAGCTGCTCAACATCACTAATTATTAGAGAAATCCAAATCAAAACTACAGTGAGGTATCATCTCACACCGGTTAGAATGGGCATCATCAGAAAACCTACAAACAGCAAATGCTGGAGAGGGTGTGCAGAAAAGGTAACCCTCTTGCACTGTTGGTGGGAATGTAAATTGATACAGCCACTATCAAGAACAGTTTGGAGCCTCCTTAAAAAACTAAAAATAGAACAACCATATGACCCAGCAATCCCACTACTGGGCATATTCCCAGAGAAAACTGTAATTCAAAAAGACACACGCACCCCAATGTTCACTGCAGCACTATTTACAATAGCCAGGTCATGGAAGCAACCTAAATGCCCATCGACAGACGAATGTATAAAGAAGATGTGGTACATATATACAATGGAATATGACTCAGCCATAAAAAGGAACAAAATTGGGTCATTTGTAGAGATATGGATGGACCTAGAGACTGTATACAAAATGAAGTCAGAAAGAGAAAAGTATCATATATTCATGCATATGTGGAATCTAGAAAAATGGTACAGATGAACCAGTTTGCAAGGCAGAAATAGAGACACAGCTGTAGAGAACAAACATATGGACACCAAGAGGGGAAAGCAGGGGTGGGGGCTGGTGGTGGGATGAACTGGGAGATTGGCACTGACATATATACACTAATATGTATAAAACAGGTAACTAATAAGAACCTGCTGTATAAAAAACTTTTAAAGTAACATAGAGATATCAGTTCCATTTCTTCACACCAACAATGAAATATCAGAAAGAGAATGTAAAAAACCAATGCCTTTTAAAATCACAGCCCCAAAATAAACTACTTAGGAATAAACCTGACCAAGGAGGTGAAAGACTTATACGATGAGAACTATGAAACATTAAAAAAGGAAACTGTAGATGATTCAAAAAAATGGAAAGATAACCCATGCTCCTAGATTGGAAAAATTAATATTGTTAAAATGGCCATACTACCCAAAGTAATCTACAGATTTAATGCAATCCCTATCAAATTACCCATGACATTTTCACAGAATTAGAATAATCCTAAAATTCATATGGACCCATAAAAGAGCCAGAATTGCCAAAGCAATCCTGAAGAAAAAGAACAAAGCAGGAGGCATAACCCTCCCAGACTTCAGACAATACTACAAAGCTACAGTAATCAAAATAGTGTGGTACTGGCACAAAACCAGACATATGGATCAATGGGACAGAACAGAGAGCCCAGAAATAAACCCACACACCTACAGTCAATTAATCTTCAAAAGAGGAGGCAAGAATATACAATGGAGAAAAACCAATCTCTTCAGCATGTGGTGTTGGGAAAGTTGGACAGCCACATGTAAATCAGTGAAGTTAGAACGTACCCTCTCACCATACACAAAAATAAACTCAAAATGGCTTAAAGACTTAAACATGACATGACACCATAAAACTCCTAGAAGAAATGATAGGCAAAACATTTTCTGACGTAAATCATACCAGCGTGTTCTTAGCTCAGTCTTCCAAGGCAATATAAATAAAAACTAAAATAAACAAATGGGACCTAATCAAACTTAAAAGCTTTTGCACAGCAAAGGAAACCATAAACAAAAACGAAAAGACAACCTACAGAATGGGAGAAAATATTTAAATGATGCGACCAACAGGGGCTTAATTTCCAAAATACACAAACAGCTCATACAACTCAACAACAAAAAACCAAACAACCAAATCGAAAAATGGGTAGAAGACGTAAACAGACATTCCTCCAAAGAAGAAATACAGATGGCCAGTAGGCACATGAAAAGATGCTCAACATCACAAATTATTAGGGAAATGCAAATCACAACTACACTGAGGTACCACCTCCAGTCAAAATGGCCATCATTAAAAAGTCTACAAATAGCAAATGCTGGAGAGGGTATGGAGAAAAGAGAACACTCCAACACTGTTGGTGGGAATGTAAGTTGGTGTAGTCAGTATAGAGAACAGAATAGAGGTTCCTCAAAAAACTAAAAACAGAATTACCATATGATCCAGCAATCCCACTCCTGGGCTTATATCCAGACAAAACTCCATTCCAGGGCTTCCCTGGTGGCGCAGTGGTTGAGAGTCCGCCTGCCGATGCAGGGGACGCGGGTTCGTGCCCCGGTCTGGGAAGATCCCACATGCCGCGGAGCGGCTGAGCCTGTGCTCCGCAACGGGAGAGGCCACAGCACTGAGAGGCCCGCATACCGCAAAAAAAAAAAACAAAAAAAAACTCCATTCCAAAAAGATACATGCACCCCTATGTTCACAGCAGCACTCGTCACAATAGCCAAGACATGGAAACAACCTAAATGTCCATCGACAGATGAATGGATAAAGAAGATGTGGTACATATATACAATGGAATACTACTCAGCCATAAAAAAGAATGAAATAATGCCATTTGCAGCAACATGGACGCAACTAGAGAAAGTCAAAGAGAAAGACAAATACCGTGTGATATCACTTATATGTGGATCTAAAATACAACACAAATGAACCTATGAAACAGAAAAAGAATCACAGATATAGAGAACAGACTGGTGGTTGCCAAGGGGGAGGGGGTTGGGGGGGAATGGAATAGGAGGTTGGGGTTAGCAGATGTAAGCTTTTACATACAGAATGGATAAACAACCAGGTCCTACTGTATAGCACAGAGAACTATGTTCAATATCCTATGATAAACCATAATGGAAAAGAATATTAAAAAAAAGAATGTAAATGTATATATAACTGAATCCCTTTGCTATACAGCAGTAATTAACACAACACTGTAAATCAACTATATATCAATTAAAAAAAAAGATTTAAAGACCTAAATATAAGACACAACACTATAAAATTCCTAAGAGAGAACATAGGTAAAACATTCTCAGACATAAATTGTAGAAATATTTTCTTAGATCAATCTCCCAAGGCAAAAGCAATAAAAGCCAAAAATAAACAAATAGGACCTAATCAAACTTACAAGCTTTTGCACAGCAAAGAAACCTTCAACAAAATGAAAAGACAACTTAAGGAATGGGAGAAAATATTTGCAAATGATGTGACTGAAATGGGGTTAATATCCAAAATATGTAAATAGCTCATATGACCAAATTTAAAAAAATAACCCAATCAAAAAATGGGCAGGAACTTCCCTGGTGGTCCAGTGGTTAAGACTCTGTGCTTCCAATGCAGGGGAAGAAGGTTCAGTCCCTGGTTGGGGGAAGTAAGATACCACATACCGTGTTGCGTGGCCAAAAAGGAATAAAAAAAAAAGGGCAGAAGACCTAAATAGAGATTTCTCCAAAGAAGACATACAGATGGCCAACAGGCACATGAAAGATGCTCAACATGGCTAATTATTAAAGAAATGCAAATCAAAACCATGATGAGGTATCATCTCACACCAGTAAGTATGGCTATCATCAAAAAGTCTACAAATAAATGCTGGAAAGGGTGTGGAGGAAAGGGAACCCTGCTACACTGTCGGTGGGAATGTAAACTGGTACAGCCACTCTGGAAAACAGTATGGTGGTTCCTCAAGAAAAACTAAAAATAGAGCTATCATAGGATCCAGAAATTCCACTCCTGGGTATATATCTGGAAAAGACAAAAACTGTAATTTGAAAAGATACACGCACCCCAATGTTCATAGCAGCACTATTTACAATAGCCAAGACATGGAAACAACCCAAGTGCCCATCAACAGACAACTGGCTTAAGATGTGGTATGGATACAATGGAATATTACTCAGCCATAAAAAGAATGAAATATTGCCATTTGCAGCAACATGGATGGACCCAGAGAATATACTTTGTGAAGTAAGTCAGACAGAGAAAGACAAATATATGATATTATTTATTTATATGTGGAATCTAAAAAATAATACAACTCAATCTATTTAATACAAAACAGAAACACACTTATGGACACAGGAAACAAATTTATGGTTACCAAAGAGGGAGGAAAGGACAAATTAACAGTGTGGGATTAACAGAAACAAGCTACTTTACATGAAATAGATAAGCAACAAGGATTTACTGTATAGTACAGGGAATTATACACAATATCTTGTAATAACCTATAATGGAATATATTCCATTATTGGAATATATTCCACAAAAAAACCAAACTGAATCACTATGCTGTACACCTGAAACTAACACAATATTGTAAATATATACTTCAATTTCAAAAAAAGAAAAAGGAAATTAATTTTACAACCTATGTGTAAAATAATCAAAAAGAAATATTCATTAAATAAAAAAATAACTGGGTACAAATTGTATTTTGAAAATAATCAATTATAGAAGCATACTTAAGACTTTCACTTAATCTAAGGGTACATACTTCCAGTTACAAGATTAATAACTTCTGGGGATCTACTGCACAGCATATAGTGATTATAGCTAACAATACTGTATAAAATACTTGAAAGCTGCTGAGAGTAGATCTCAAATGTTCTCGCCCCAAGAAAGAAATAGTAAATAGGGGACAGGATGGAGGTGTTAGCTAATGTCATGGTGGTGGTCATCATTTTGCAACATGTAAGTGTTGCAAATCAACAAACTGTACACCTTAAAGTTACAGAATGTTCTATGTCAATTATATCTCAATAAACCCGGGAAAAAAAAAGATTGTCACCTAAAAATCAAATGTCATGGTCTCTTCATCATAACAAAATAACAAATATTACCTCTTCCTTTGGAACAAAAAGTGATCAGCCAGCCAATACCAGCAGCAAACGCAGTTTGTATGGAGTTAACAAAATTTCCTTAAGAGAAAATAAAGAACATTTCTGATCATTTACTCCTCCATAATGGAAACTGTTTTCTAAATGGGTTTTCCCTTCTAATGTCACCCATTTCCAATCCACTCTGAGTAGTTTTCAGGATTCCTAAAAATCCTCTTGAGCATATCAAATTCCTTCAACTATTTATTTTTTTAATTACATAAAATCTAAATTCATTATTTCATTAAGAAACAAATTGGCAAGTAAGGCCCCTTGTGATCTGAGCTTTGTCTACCCATTCAGCCAGCCATATTCTTCCCCAAGCCACTCTACCCATTACCCATCTTTTTGTTAGATTCATGAAATACTGCCAGTTTCCCAAATACAGTGACCTTTTAAGGCTTCCTCTTCACTTTCAAGACAGGTTATATCTGACCTCGTTCAAGAAGAATTTCCTAACCCTTCCTCCTTTCCCCACCTGAGTTCTTTCATATCCTTCATGCTTCCCTAAGCTTACCTCTCATAATGGTTACTACACTGCATTTTAATGGTTTACTAATGGGGACCTGGAAGGCAGGGATTACATAGTTTATTACTACAGCCCTAGTATTTAACATAGTTTCAGAGACATAACTGTATTCAATGAATGATAAGAGCATCCCTTTAGAAGTAAATACTGTAATTTCATGGGTAGTACAGATAATTAAATAACCCACCTAAAGTCACTTGATGAATTCAAAACCTAAGATTAGAAGAATTTTTAAATTTCAAAATTAAACTGAATACAGGCATGAATTTACTGCCTGATGTAGTATACTTATGAAAGCAATAAAACACTTGGTTTACTAAATATTTAGTTGCACTTTCAAAGTTGCCTTTTCACCTAGCCCCACTTCATACCCATGGCCTACATCAAAACTGTTTTAGTTTATGTCTAAATATAGTTAATTTATTAAATGCCTACTATTTAGTAGGGCTCAGAACAAATGATACAATTCCCTTCTAAGAAGCATGGAAAAGATATTTAAAAATTTCAGTATCATGACCAGAACATTGCCACTAAAAAACTTAAAATACCAATTCAAAGTATCCTTGAAAATCAAGCAAATTATGAAAACAAAATTACCTGTCCATAATTCTGTCACTGTGCTTCTAACATGCTGCATGGCGAAATTCACTAAACTTTCCTTTGATCTGTCACCATGGTATTTCACTGCAGCCTATATTTTTATTTATAAAAAGAGAAATGTCTTTTACTTTTTCTTTTTAAAACTCATACCAAATACCTTGATTCTCCATTATTCTGAATAAGTAAGCTCTGTCTCAATGGTACAGTGTATTTCTAACTGACATGCTAAGAATCCTGATTGCACACATTCCATGTCAGACATTCTAATAATACTATTTATAATGTTTTTAGTTTCACTTTTATCACAACACTGGGGAGAGGAAGGGAAGTCAGAACTTTACATTCAATGAGAGAAAACACCTGTAAAATGCTTTGTAAATTACAAAGTACAACATGCATACTGGTTAACATTATGTTCTTTAAGATGGAAACTGAAATTGGCAAACATTTAATTTTGAAATAGAACAAAGACAAACTAATGCCATCTAAAAGTATTCACAGTATAATAAAAAATGTTTATTATGACTATAGTTAGATGGCATCTAAAATAAGACTTAAAAATCAAAAGATTCTACAAATTCACAGTGTTTTCTCTAGTATTCCCCTTGTTATAATGTTCTACCAATTAAAAAAAAAATGCCAATTTTATCTCTTACCATTCCAGACCTAAAAATGAAGAGGCTGGGATAACTGTTCACTCCTTTCATTCGGCAAAGCATTCTATCATCGCCACAGTTAACAGCTCCAATTCGAAGCAATCCATCTACTTCTTTAGCAAAGTCTCTCCACTATGAGGGAAAAAAAAAGTTTCTTCTGATGAGATCATTTATCTTTCCCTGAACATTCTTCAAGCTGTACTTTCCTCTTTTTTAAAATTAATTAATTATTTCTTTTTGGCCGCACTGGGTCTTTGTTGCTGCGCGCAGGCTTTCTCTAGCTGCGGAGAGAGGGGGCTACACTTTGTTGTGGTGCGCAGGCTTCTCATCGCAGTGGCTTCTCTTGTTGCGGAGCACGGGCTCTAGGCGCGCGAGCTTCAGTAGTTGTGGTTCCTGTGCTCTAGAGCACAGGCTCAGTAGTTGTGGCATACAGGTTTAGTTGTTCCGTGGGTTTAGTTGTTCCGTGGCATGTGGGATCTTCCCGGGCCAGGGCTTGAACCTGTGTCCCCTGCATTGGCAGGCGGACTCTTAACCACCGCACCACCAGGGAAGTCCCCAGGCTGTACTTTCTTAAAGGAGATTATGCTCAGGAAATAAAACCATATACACGTGAAAAAATATTATAGTCATTTCTGTTATAGTTACTACTAATAGAAAAAACACTCAAATTTAAAAAAACACTCAAATAACAGATCAGTTGTGAAGAGTAAAACTTTAAATCAGGATGTAAAAAATACGTACTGTGGGAGCTAAATCATGGCAGTGTGAACACCCTGGGGAGTAAAAGTTCACAAACCACAGTTCTCCAGAATTAACAGCAGCATCTGAAAGTACATAAAACCAAAACAACTTAGAACAACCAAAACAACCAATTTACTACAGGTTTGTACCTATTTTAGTTAAAAATTTTCCTTGAGATCAGAATGAAAAAAAGTCATATATTTCTCACACTGCCTTTATCATTTTCTGTATAATTTTTTCTGTAAGAAGAAAACGTACTATTTCAACTGTCAAACTAACAATACCCTTTTTTTTTTTGACTCTTCCAAGCCCTACTTGAATAAGAAGCAACCTTGAACTGCATGATCAATGTCACCAAGAAGCTGTAAAAAGAAAGGAAGCAACAAAAGAAAGCAAGAGCCAAACCTGATGACAGTCTGTGTGGTTGAGAGAAATGAAGAGAAACAGTATGAGAGACTGACATTTAAGCTCTTCTACTATCTGCAGCACTGGTTAAGCACACAGTCAATCAATTCTGACAGCTACTCCAGATTCTGAAAGAATGAAGAGACCTACACGACATAGTAAGGACTGTGGGGATTAAATCTAATCTTTGTTCTTAATAAGACATTTTCCTTGGAAAACTGTGTTATTTGAACTATTGGATCAAAGTTTTTAACAATTCAAAACATGAATACATATTTGCTAATAGATCTGAACACTACATAATATCTACCCAACAATACATTATACGTTATAATCTAATCTATAAGAGGACCTGATATAAACAAAATTTATTCATTTAAAAATTTTATCGTTGTAAGGATGTGCGCTAACAGTCAAGATAAAAAAGTTAAGAAAATTTGCTTTAAGTTAGAGTCTCCATGTAATTCCATATGAAAATCACTTATCAGTAATTTTTAAAGAAAATATTTTCATAAGTTATAATAAATTATACCAAGACATCAAAACATGCACACTATTCTAAATATGTGTAACTGATTCAGATTAATTAGTAACACGCACAATAATGTTCACCTACATTTCAGTTACCACACACACAGATCTATGTGAAAAACAGTTAAACCATACATTACAAGCAAAGTGTATACATTAGGATTTTATCAGCTGTTCTTTGGCAAAGGTTAGAAAGTCTGACAAATAGACCACTCTATCTAGGTTGTCAAAATAATTGCCATGCTGACTTAGATCAACTGGTATGAATTTAGGTAAAATCTTATATGTTCTAGGCCCCTTTCCTCTGGGACCTCTATGATGCAAATGTTAGTACACATGACGTTGTCCCAGAGGTCTCTTAAACTGTCCTCATTTCTTTCTATTCTTTTTTCATTTTCCTGTTCAGCTTCAGTGATTTCCACTATTCTGTCTTCCAGCTTGCTGATCCATTCCTCTGCATCATCTAATCTGTTGATTCCTTCTAGTGTATTTTTCCATTTCAGTTATCGTATTTTTTATCTGTTTGGTTGTTCTTTATATTTTCTAACTCTTTGTTCAAAAACTTCTAACTTCTCACTCTGTTCATTCAATCTTCTCCCAAATTCTTTGAACATCTTAACAATATATTTAAAGTGATGAAAGGGAAAAACCTATAACCAAGAAGACTCTACCCAGCAAGGCTTTCATTAAGATTTGAAGGACAGGGCTTCCCTGGTGGCGCAGTGGTTGAGAGTCTGCCTGCCAATGCAGGGGACACAGGTTTGTGCCCCGGTCCGGGAAGATCCCACATGCCGTGGAGCGACTGGGTCTGTGAGCCATGGCCACTGAGCCTGCGCGTCCAGAGCCTGTGCTCTGCAACGGGAGAGGCCACAACAGTGAGAGGCCCGCGTACCACAAAAAAAAAAAAAAAAAAAAAGATTTGAAAGACAGATCAAAAGTTTTACAGAGAAGCAAAAGCTAAAAGGTCGTCACCATGAAACCAGCTTCACAAGAAATGTTACAGGGACTTACCTAAGTGAAAAAAAAAGGCCACAACTAGAAAAATGAAAATTATGGAAGAAAAAAAATCTCATTGTTAAAGTCAAATATACAATAAAGGTAGTAAATCAGCCATGTATAAAGCTAGTAGAAAGGTTAAAAGACAAGTAGTAAAATATATACTCAATAAATAAGGAATATATAAAACAAAAAGATATAAAATATGACGTCAAAGTCAGTAAATGTGGTGGAGGAGGGAGTAAAAATGCAGGGCTGTTAAAATTAGTTAATAAGCACACACACAGAGACTGCTACGTACAGTGTGTGGAGTAGTCAACGACTATGTAATATCTTTGTATGGTGACATATCATAATCAGACTTACTGTAGTGATCACTTTGAAATGTACAGAAACACCAAGTCACTATGTTGTGTAACAGGAACTAACACAGTGTTGTATGTCATTACACTTCAGAAACAAAACTCACAGAAAAAGAGATCAGGTTTATGGTTACCTGAGGCGGGGGTGGGGGGAAGGAGAGTTGGATGAAAGTGGTCAAAAGGTACAAACTTCTAGTTATGAGACAAATAAGTACTAGGAATGGAATGTACTACATCTTAAATATAATCAACAATGCTGTATATCATATATAAAGTTCTTAAGAGCAAATCCTGAGAGTTCCATTACAAGAAAACATTTTTTCCTATTTCTTTAATTTTGTATCTGTATAAGATAATGAATATTTACTAAACTTATTTTGATCACCATTTCACGATGGTGAAATATATGTCAAATCATGCTGTACACCTTAAACTTATACAGTGCTGTATGTCAGTTATATCTCAATAAAACTGGAAGGGAAAAAAATAATGGCATTTAATTTGACACAAAACCTTATTTAAAGTAGGAAAAAAAATGTCTCCCATCTTGGTACTTTGTTTTCATAGACTACTTCTAACTTGTTTGCCCAGTTCCCACTATTATTAAAAATATTTTTAATACTGTATTATCAAAGCTCAATGGGATGTTTTTGCATAACCCAGTAACTCAGAATAGAACAAGTATATTTCAAAATGTGATTTTCAGCTTCTAAACTATACAACTATAGCTAATGTCTATTAATATTTATGTGATTATAGCTAATAGCTTCTGTTAGCCTAGAAAAATGTAAAAAAAAGGCAGAAATGCTTTGAGTTCCTCTTTAATTTCTTGAGCTTGTCTTCAAAAGGAGAATGTATTGTGTGGGTACCACTCAAAATGACTACTGTTAAGTGCAAGAAGTTCTTTGCTTTTGCAGATACTATTTAGAACTTGTTTTAATAACTGCGTAATACTTTTCTGTGACATATAAAAAGATAATACGCATCATGTTTAATGGGAAGGATAAGAACTTCAAAGTGAAGTTTATTAGTCACATTTTTTCTTCTGTACTATAGTTGAACACTTCAGAGTTCCACTCCTGATAAAAGTGAACTATGTAATTTGGATTAACTCTTCCACTACAACTTCAGAACTGGACAAAATACAAAAGACTTCTGTTGAAAGCATCAGAGAGTTACCAATGCAGAGAAGAATTACAGGGCCCAGGAATGGGAGGAGGTAGAAATCAGGGGGGCACTGTTTGCCAGGAGGTAGTTGATAGGCAAGAAACTGAGCAGAGCTTTCAATAGATTCATGAGACTAGAGGGACAAAGATGGAGTTCAGGGCACACGTAGAGAAGGGTCCTGTAAATAAAGATGAACTGGAAGGAGACCAATCCTGTACAAGTACAAAGCTCAGCTTTTGAATAATTTCAGTCTCTGTTTGGATAAAGCTGATCTGAGATTGTTAGTGCCCCTAGTCAGAAGAAAATATAACTTCTCTCTGGAGCAAGAGAACATACATAACTTAAAAGTAACTCCATAATTGTTTATATAATTAGTTACACAAAAGACCAGATTAAGTGACCCAAACCAATAGAAACTACTGGTAATGGAAAGAGACCCACAAGCAAGTATGCTAATGTGATATTTACATAGGCACAAGTTGATACAACTATCTATCCTTATTTATCATCCTCCCTAGGCTTCTTCAGCTAAAACTTAAGGATCAGCTTGTCTCAGCCTAGTAATACACAGGGTAGTATTAGAGTTCTGACTGAATAGTGGCAACTTTGCACCGAACCTATCAATGTCAGTTAATTATTTCTGAAAAACTGTCTCTAAGGTTTTGTGACTGTTAATTAATTCTTAACTACTATTTGGAGTTCCATATGAATTATTAGCAGTTCTTAACCTTTTCTCTATAATGACAAATTTGAAAAAGTCTGAACCCATGTGCAATACAACCATCAGGAAAGTCTTTCATTCTGGGTGGATTCATGGATTAGTCAGCTTGCAGGTTTTGTTCAGTTTCTCTAATTCTATCTCTAATTCCAAAGTTTTCTGCCCCACAGGACCACAAAATACTTACTGATTGACTAGCAGATGAGAGACAATAACCACAGAAAAATCAACAGGTTCATATAACTACAGTCCAAAAAGTTATGATTCTGCAAGCTTGTGACATGGGTGTCGGTTCTGTCTACCAACAATACAAATGAATCAAATTATCCTCCATTTCCTCTGTAGAGAAGACACACTCATTTTCCTTAGAGCTTGTTCAAGTGTTCACTACAAGACTTTTAACAAAATAATGTACTGAACAGCTACCTTGTAGGCCTGAACTCGCCAACGTGATATACAAAGTAAGAATCCGATGCAATTCTTGCTTAGAAGGAACTGTACAGAAACAAGTGACTGCAACACATTGTTTATGATGATAACATGAGAAATTATATAAATCTATTTTGCATCTAGTATGCTATTTTAGTTTTCTAAATTAAATGAGACTGTAACATAGCAAAATAAAATTGAAATATGATTTGAGGTAAAATATATTGGTTTGAAGTAGAAAAGAATATTTTATTACAAGTGTACAAATTTGAAAATGTAAGAATCTTTTAGGTTTTCTACAATGCAATGCAAAGTGCAGAAGTATATTTTTATATCCATTTTCACACAAATCACAGATCAAATTAAATCTGCTTCCAAAAATAACCACATACTTATTCAAAACCCTGAAATATAAAAGTTCTAAAACCAGAAGTATTTCTGCAAGTTTGCAGGAAGCTCACCTGGCATACAAACCTATCCTGAACTGATACGGGGGCTATGTGTTATTTTTACTTCTTTTATTTAGTATACACACTTATGCATTTCACTGCTATTTTTTAAAAAATAGTATACTGCCCCACATTCTGCTAAGAACTTTTTTATCAGTGCTAATATTTTTATTTTGTTCTCATCCAGCTTTTATCCTCTATGCATATATGTGTATACCTTTTGTATGATTTGTATTATACCGCATACACAATTTTGTATTAAGCTTTTTTTTTTACATAACTACTCTTAAATATAAACACTTTTTAATAATGTGAAAAAATATAGAAAGAAGAATAAATATTGGTTCATTATTTCAAATGTGTCAATTATATACAAACACACACGTACAGAATGTTGAGGATGTTGCTAGCTCTTCTAAGGTTTCATTTCAACTGCCAAATGAGAGGAATAATTATTGTTGCTAATACACAGAATGTCATAAAAGTTCACTGACATAATGGAAAGAAAAGGTGATGATGACAATAAAAGAAACTACGTGAAAACCTCAACTATGGTTATAGAACATTATTTAAAATACAGTATATACCATATTACCTTGCTAAAATTTTTAAAATTTCTAAATTCTAAATACATTTGTCCTTGAGCATTTTAGTTAGGAGACTGGTCTTGAACTAGCTTTGGAAAATCATATACCCACAAACTTACCGAATTCTCTTCTATCCAATGTTATGATTTCAGGATCATCGTCATAAATACCTATTTTGAAAAGTACATAAAATTATAGTTAAAACTTCATCATAAAAATAAATTACCACATGAAAGATGTTACTTATTTTTGTTTCAATCATCAAAAATCATATTGCTATACTAAATCTCCAAGTGGAAGAATATGCAACACACTAAGAGAAAAGCAAAGAGTAATAATACCATTGGTGATACATTTAAAGAGTATCAAAAGACATCAGTTTCCTGATATGGACTGTCATGGGGTGTGTGTGTCTGTGTGTGGCAGGGGGTGGGGATTCCCAACATTCACACAATGTCATCTCCACAGAAAATTTCTGTTATACGTTTTTTAAAAAAAGTTTTTATTTTGAAATAATTACAGACTTGCAGGAAATTGTAAAAACAGTTCAGAGTCCTACTTATCTTTCATCCAGCTTCCCCTAGTGGTGACATACTATGTAATTTTAGTACAATATCCAAACCAGGAAATTGGCACTAGTACATTACTGTTAACTAGATTACAGACCTCACTCACTTTCAGACTGCATGTTTTTTTTTAATGTGTTATCATTTAAAAATATTTTGTATTACTAAAAGTCTTATATAATTAGAATACTTGAAGAGGTAGAAGCAAACTTAAGTAAATATAAATTTTATTTATAATAATAATTAACACCAATGTGAGAAAGTTTCTCATTACTACATAAATTATCTAAATATTAGTGATGGATATATACCAGGGGTTAGTAAATATTTTAGATTTTGTGGGACATATGGTTTCTGTCACAGCTATTCAACTCTGCCCCTGAAGTGTGAAAAATAATATGTAGATAAATGAACAAAACTGTATAAATAAAACTTTATTTACAAAAGCAGGTGGCAGGCTGGACTTAGTCTGTGAAATACAGATTGCTGACACCTGTTATAGACTATTAAGCTATAGTGATTATACCTGAAAATACTATTTTGAAAAGTCAGTCTTGAGAAACAAATACTTCAGATATAAAGTGCAAATATTTTATTTAGTCTAAGATAAAAGCATACTTCAGTTCTCTGACTGCATTTGAGGCTAATTAAGAGAGATTGTAAATATTATGTGTTACCCTTAAAACAATCAAGAGAGACTACTGGGTACCAGAATGCTCCCTCTTTGCTTGACACCTGTATTTACTTTCCCCCTCCCTCAATCTCTTTAACTTGTTTACTCTCTCTGCTCTTATCTCATTTCTCATTCCTGTCAATACCTTCAACCATTATTAATCATTACTAATTAAGAAGAATGGCATTTCTACTGAAGTGACCACTATTAAAGGAAACTTTAGTCTTCCTTGGAAAATATGATGCTCTAAAAATACTGAAAGCCTTCAATATTTAACTTCTAATACAAATATTTTTAAAAATTAAATAACAATCCTTATTTTAAAAGTATTTAGCAAGATTATGACCAAAACACCTTCATATTTATACAGATATCTACATACTACTTGACTTTCCTTTTGAATTCCACTCTCATGTTATATTAAAAAGAAGGTCAATGGGGGGCTTCCCTGGTGGCTCAGTGGTTAAAAATCTGCCTGCCCATGCAGGAGACATGGGATGGAGCCCTGGTCCGGGAAGATCCTACATGCCGCAGAACAACTAAGCCCGTGCGCCACAACTACTGAGCCTGCGGTCTAGAGCCTGCGAGCCACAACTACTGAGCCTGTGTGCCACAACTACTGAAGCCCGCGCGCCTAGAGCCCGTGCTCCCAACAAGAGAAGCCACCACAATGAGAAGTTTGCACACCACAACGAAGAGTAGCCCCCACTCGCCGCAACCAGAGAAAAGCCCACGTGCAGCAACAAAGACCCAACGCAGCCAAAAATAAATTAAAATAAATTAAAAAAAAGGTCAAGGGGACACATGTTAACTATGTAATAGTTTATACATTAGCTAAGTGGTGAAACAAAATTTTCTAAATTTACTCGAATAAACAATGATTTCATAAGGAATATCATATCATCTTACCAAAATCATAACGATAATAATTCCAGCTTTCATACTGGCCTCCTTGATTATCTGCAAGTCCCTTTTCTCCATATTTGTCATACTTTTTCCGCAGATCTTCATCTTTGAGTACTTCATATGCTCTGTTTATTTTCAAAAAATCACTATGTGCGTCTGGATTATTCTATTAAAAAATATTAGATATAATATTTGTTTCAGATACACAATCGATTTAACTTAATCCTGAGATTTCTGTGTGAACAGATACCAAGATAAGGAGGAGTAGTACAATATGAAATGGGTGCTCATGCTTTGAAATAAAAAAGTCAAAAAGTATTTCTAAAGAACTCCAATATTAAAAAATACGAAAGTAGGGGCTTCCCTGGTGGCGCAGCTGTTGCGAGTCCGCTTGCCGATGCAGGGGACACGGGTTCGTGCCCTGGTCTGGGAAGATCCCACATGCCGCGGAGCGGCTGGGCCCGTGAGCCATGGCCGCTGAGCCTGCGCTCCGCAGCAGGAGAGGCCACAACAGTGAGAGGCCCTCGTAAAAAAAAAAAAAAAAAACAAAAGTAATAGAAATGAGAATTGATGCTTCAAAAGGTTGATAGAGGTGGTCATCAAATATAAGTCACTACTTCTAAGAGATGCAACAGAAAAAACTGACTAATGAACCCTTGGAAACACTTAATATTGTAAATATTATGTGTTACCCTTAAAACAACCACAAAGAAATTTGTAGGTTATTTTTCTATTTGAGGCAAAACTCAGTACTTTTAAGTAAAAAAAAGTTATGTACTCCAATCTATCAGATAATGACATAAGGACTAATATCAGAGTAACAACTCAAAAGTGGATTAATATGTTTCATTTGTTACTGTTTCATAGAATTGTTTTTTGAAGAATGTTTTCATCTAAATAATACTGCATTGTAAGTGGTCTACCATCTTTCATGTAGAAACTTAAAAGAAATAACATTCTGAAATTTTAAAGAAAAATCTGAAAAAATGAAAACCCTAAACACAATACAATGTAGATCTCAAGAAAAGATTACCAATTAACAAGAGTTTTAGAGAAATACTGATTCTATTGCTCAGCTTTATGTAATCAAAATAAAATAATCCTATTTAAAATTCTATCTAGGGACTTCCCTGGTGGCCTAGTGGTTAGGATTCTAGGCTTTCACTGCAGTGGCCGGGGTTCAATCCCTGGTCAGGGACTGAATCCGTGGTGAGGCCAAAAATAAAACATAAAAAATAAATAAAAATAGTAAAAAAAAAAAAGAAAAAAAACTGCAGTTACTGAAATTAACAGTAAAAAAAAATTCTATCTAGATATAATTAAATCTTTCTCCTTGATGAATATCAAATCTCATTAAGAAAAAAATGAATGAGATAAATTATAAAAATACCTTAAGAATGAAAACTAATACAGTTTTGAAGGATTACATCATAGGATACATAATCAAATATTTATGATTGGAATTAACTGGATTTGGCTGCTCCCAAGTTTTAATTTATAATACTTTCTGACTCTGTTCTTAGACTTGCACATGGGAGAAAATAGTTAAAGTTGAAGCATACTATTATTAGCTATTACTGCCATTTTTAGCAAGACATACCCTGTAAGTTCTAAGGAAATAATTTTTGTTACTGTTCTAAAATACTTGATTTTAAACTACTTTACTAGGAAATCTACTGCTTTGTGATTAACATCTGTAATATAACTGTTGGAAATTAGTTTTCAAATTAAGAGAGAACTGTATTTTTGGTACTGACATTCCTTTACACTATTCTGAACTGAGAACATTTTGCTTCTTCTGTTTTTAGTACAGAAGTTGAATTATGATTTTTGACGTGATTGTTCTTAAGCATTTTGAGCACTTATTTAAAATAATTTTTAAAATAATTTAAATACATACCAAAACTTACTAAAACACATTAATTAGATATGTTTAAAAAGAAATTTTTACCTACCGGGTTTTTATCAGGATGTAGCTTCAATGCCAATTTCTTGAAAGCCTGTCTTATTTCCCTACTGCTTGCAGTTTTCGATACACCAAGTAAACTGTAAAAATCCTGATCTGTACCCACTAAAATGGCCATATACACTATTAGAAAACAGAGCATGACCCTTTTCAAGTCTCTGAGATAGTCATCTTTATTTAACCAGACTCCCATTGTTTTTCTTGTCCAAGTTCTGACTCAAGTGAACATTAAGATAATGCCACTGGTTCCGGTTGATGTAATATGCAAATCTGAGAACTTCTGTCCACATTACTCCAAAGGTGAAACAGGTATCATGAATTTTTTCCCAAAATGTTAATCTAAGAGAGAAAATCAGGTAGTTGAAATACATTAATAAAAAACCAAACACATCATTAACGCTATTTACTAAATAACATGGCCTGCAATAAAATCTCCAGTCAATGACAAATCAGGCTCTGTTCTTTGGGGGCCCCCTTCACTGCTTCCGTTATCCAGGTAGCCAGATTCGTGAGATCACTCAAGGTAGCAGATAAAGGTAAAAGGCAGCTAGTGAGGTGGCAGCTACCTAGAACTCTTTACAAACAAGTGCAGCAACTTGCTCTATCAGCACCAGACCACAAGGGGGGAGAATGGGGGGAAAGCCATTTCCTTCCATCTTCTACCCAGCTTAAGCTTGCCTCTTTTGATGTGCTTCCTTTTTGGTTATTTCTTCACCCCTTTAAGGCTATTCGGCTTTCATTTCAATCAAATTTCACTTGTAGGAAATACCCTTTGGGGGTACTAGAAAGAAGCAACAGATCCTTCTAAAGGGTCTGTATTTTTCATATAAACCGTCCAAGAATAGCAGTGAATTTATATTGCTGTAACAACTTACATAGTCGGACGTGTTTTCCCCTGAATTTTCTCAGAAGGTGCTTACGTTATACCTAAGTAGTTACTATTTTATAAACTAGAAGACTAATAACTGCAAGTTAACAGTGATTTTACTGCAAAGTTTACATTTGGCATTAATAAAAATAGAAAAAGAAACAAAAGGAGAAAAGGAATCATTTAGACATGCTCACCTGTGTAGGGTAAAAATAAAATCAGATCACATGTAAACTTGTATACTTTATCAATAGTTCCAAACATGTCATAATGCTTCGAAAAATCTAACCTTCCTAGCATCCTCAGTTCCTCCTTTCTTCATTTAATCTTAAATGCCTATTTAAAAATTTAAAAAAAATTTTTTTTCCTTACCTGTGAATGGTTTTGGTTCATTTCTAATCCTTTTCACGCCACCAGAAAACCCTTTGTAAAACAGAGTGATGGAGATTAATAAACATCCAGACTAAAAAAAACGTTTAGAATAGAGAATATATTCTCAAACACCACTTTTAGACAAGCGATGTTTGTTCCCTGCCTAGCGGTGGTTCTCAGACAGCGTGGGCGTGCCTGAGGCTGTGCGCCGAGCTGCGGGGACAGGTGGAAGCTGCAGGTAAATGCAACACTAACTCCTCGCTGCCACCACTCCAGGATGGGTTGCGGGGAGAGGGGAAAGATGGAGACACTGGGTGAAAGAGACTGTCAAGTGTTGCTGGTGTGTGAAATCTCAGGTTGGATTAGGGAGAAAGGAACCTGGATAACTGAGGGCAAAGTGAGAAATTGGAGCAAAAAGTGGGGAATTGCTGGGTGGAGGAATGGCGGTGTAGGTAGAAAGGAAGAAGACTGGAAGCGAAAACACAATAAACCAGCCTCAAGAGCGAAAAGGAGGGGAGATTCCGGTGCACAGGCATTTAGCCCCTCCCTCCCCGGAGGGCCCAGGCCGCCGCCAGCTCCAGCAGAGCCCCGTTCGCCCGCCCATGCCCACCTCGGTGCTGCGAGGTCGTCTCCTGCAGCTACTTCCCCATCCTCAATCCCTGGCGGCGGACCCCACTAGGCCAAACACAAGCTGTGCGTGCGGTAAGGAAGCACGCACTTCTGGCCGCTAGCCCGCAGAGCCCGAGATGTGGTAGGAGCAGCCAGCCGCACCGGCAGCGACGAGCGGCCGGTTCGGCTCGGCTCCTCGCGCGGCCGTCTCCTAGGCGAGGCGGGGCGGGGCCTGGCGCGGGGCATTGTGGGAAAGGCGTGGAGGACGCTGCTTGGGAGGACTCGTCTCAGGATCTGCGGGCGCAGTGGGATGGGGAGGGCGGTGTAGGTTTAGGTTGACGTGGCCGTTTGCGCGGAATCCGGCTCCGGCTCCGGCTCCGGCTTCAATCCGGAGCCGAAGAACACGCAATACCCACAAAGCCCGCGCCGCCGTTCCATCGCGGCTGGCTCACGCCGCGGACAGGAAGCCGGACGACAAAGTTCGCCCCCTTCTGCTCCCGTTGCTGTGGTGACGGGACCAATTTCCCCCCCTCCCCCGGAGGGCGGGTTTAGGCGTGCAATTTCCCTGTGACCCTGTTCTTCTTAAAGGGAAAGGCACAGCTGTAGAGGATTTTTCCGGTCGTTGGGTGGGTGGGGCAGAAAGGGGAATTTAACTTAAGTGACATTGATAGCAGTGTCGGTCTAGAGGGCTGAAGAGGCAGTAGGAAATTTGGAAGAAATAAAAATATTTATGAGTGTGTGGGTGACAAACCTTTGAGCATTCTACAGTATTGCCTGACTTCCTAGTCATCCAAGCTGGAAACTGGGGAGTTATCCATACTCCTCTCTCCCACATTTACATCTAAATGATGTGGTATAGAAACTGCATTTTAGATCTGCAGAAATGTAACTAGAACAATGGAAGTAGCTGCATTTGCAACCATCAAAAGAGAAAACATCCTGATGAAGAGGATGCTGGCTTATGACATCAACCCTAATATAAGTTGTAATTGGTAACAATTTCATGTGTAGTAAATCAAATGTCAGCTTGTTAAAAAATGATGACCACGTAGGATCCATAGCTAAACTAATATATTGCCCGAAAGAAGAGAAAGTAGTCAGAGCAAAGGCAGAAATATTAGAAGAAGCCTAATGTAATAGTAGCTAATAAGTGCCAGGAACTGGTCTAAGCACACATGTAATTCAGTCCTCCAAGTAATCATATGACAGGGACTATTAATATATCCATTTCACAGTTGAGGAAACCAAGGTAAATATACGATAGAGCTGAGATTCACACCTGAGCAGCCTGGCTCCAGAGACTGTAATGTTAATCATTATGTCACCCTGTGAGCCACGAAAATCTTTAGAGTAAATTAAAGAGCAAAAAAGAAAACTGGAGAATCAAGCAGGGGCCAAGATTACAGTGGGTTTTATGCCATGATGAAGACATAGACTACCTTTTAGGTAATCAAAGCTTAAGGCTTTTAAGTAAGGGACTGAGATTGTATTTTAGATCATTCTGGTAGCTATTGGAGAGTGAATACAAAGGGACCATGACTGGAGAAAGGGAGAGCAGTTAGGAGAATGTTACAGAAAGAGTAAATTTGGCAAGAAAAGGTGATTAGTTTGTTGTGGGAGATAAAAGAGAGAAAGGATCTAGGGTTAACTTCTGGTTTAGGTGGCTGAGTACCACTCACGGAATGAAGATCTGTTTAGGGAGAAGATAAAGGATTCTGATTTGGATATATCTATTTCAAGTTCCCTAGATTATGTCCAAATAAAGATACACAGCAGGGTCATACTGCTCGCTGCATGACAGGCCAATAAATCAAGAGACCAGTTTTGGGGGCAAGGAAGAGCAACTTTATTCAGAAAGGCAGCAGACCAAGAACATGGCAGACTTGTGTCCCAAAAAACCATCTTGCCTGAGTTAGAATTCAGCCTTCTTTTATACTAAAAGGGGAGGGAGTAAAGTCAAACATTTCCTGGTTCTGGTCAACCTCCAGAGGGGATGTGTTAATTTCTTCCTTGCAGTCATTCACAGGTGGGCCTGGTCAGGATGTTTCCTGTGAGCTCTACAAAAGTATTTTACCTTAATGCTTGTTACCTGGGAGGCAGGGTTCCCAGAGATGGGCATTATGTGTAATTTAAGCTTATAGGCAACATCCCTTTAGTGATTAACTTGTAATAGAATACAACGGTTCTTCCCTATTACATAACCATCAGGGAAATGCAAATCAAAGCCACAATGAGACAACACTTCACACCTGTTAGAATGACTATTGTTATAAAGATAAGAGATAACAAACGCTGGAGTGGACATGGAGAAAAAGGAACCCTTGTGCACTGTTCGTGGGAATCTAGATTGGTATAGCCACTATGGAAACCAGTACCGAGGTTCCTCAAAAAGCTAAAAATAGAACTACCATCCGATCCAGCAATTCTGCTTCTGGGTATTTATCAGAATAAGATGAAAACACTAATTAGAAATGACATATGCATCAATATGTTCACTGCAACATTATTTACAATAGCTAAGATATGGAAAGAGCCTAAATGTCCACTGAAGGATGAATAGATAAGAAAAATATGTATATATAGTGGAATATTATTCAGCCATAAAAAAGAATGAAATATTGCCATTTGAGACAACATGAACGGTCTTTGAGCGCATTATGCTAAGAGTAATAAGTTGGCAGAGAAAGACAAATACTGTATGATCTCACTTATATGTGCATTCTAAAAAAAACCCCAAAACAAAAAACCAAGCTCTGCATAGATACAGAGTACAGATTGGTGGTTGCCTGAGGCTGGGGGTAGGAGGGTTGGTGAAATGCGGGAAGGAGTCAAAAGGTGCAAACCTCCAGTTATAAAATAAATAAATCCTGAAGATGTAATGTACAGCAGGGTGACTATAGTGAATAATACTGTATTGGGTATTTGATTGCTAGACGAGTAGATCTTAAAAGTTCTTATCACAAGAATAAACTTCTTTAAAATTCTTATTGTGGCAATCATTTCACAATATATAGAAATATCAAATCATTATGTTGTACACCTGAAACTAATATAATGCTGCCAGTGAATTCTACCTTAATTTTAATAAAAAGAATGTAAGCTCCACGAAGACAGGAATTTTTGTTTGCTTTAGTTACTGTCAGTTATGCCAGTTCTTCCTGGCATATGGTAGGTACTAAATACATTTTTTTGGAATAAAACAAGTTAATTTGAGAAGTGATCTGAAAAAGAAGAGCTCATCAAGGAGTCAAAAATGAGATGATTAGATATATTCAAAAACAACTGAACATGAAGGAAGTTAATGAGAATGATTCAGGTAAGATACTGACTAAAACTTGTTAATTGGGTCTGGCAGTTAGGTTATAGCCATCACAGAAAGCACAATTTTAGTGGGTGGTAAGGGTGGAAGCCAGATTGCAGTGGACTGGAGATTGGATGGGAGCTGAGGAAATGGAAATTGTAAGTCAATAGGAATCTACTGAAAGTTTGGATGAAGAGAGAGGCAGGTAAACTTATTGCAATTCAAGGAGGATATGGATTCAAGAGAGGAAATGCTTTAGGCTTGAAAAGACTTAAACAAGTTTAAAAGCTGGTTACGAGCCAAAAAAGAGAGGGAGGCTGCAGATATAGGAGAGAGTCAAGGGCCCAAGTGAATGGATTGATTATAAACAGTTCATTTATTCATTAACATTGTTTATTGTCCTCTGGGCTAGGTCCTTGGGGTAAAGTGGTGAGCAAAGTTATAACTCTGCCCCAAAGAAGTAGGATAATGGAGGACACATTAATCTTTTATTCAAGCAAGTCTATAATTATGAAGGGAAAATATATAATGCTGTGAGGGTAAATAACGGAGAACTGACCTTTGGGGAGCAATGTGTTTGAAAAGGTATTACCAAAATAAATGAAATAAAATAAAAAAGAAATTTAATGTATATGGGCAAGGAATTAGAGAATGTTTTAGGCAAAGAGAAGAGCAAGTGCATGGGCTTTGTACTTGAATAGTCCATGGGTTGATTGAGGATCAAAAAGAACAGAATGCAGTGAGCCTAAAGGAGAGAGAGAGTCAGCAGGATGACCCTGGTAAAGTACACAGGGACAAGATCATGCAAAGTCTTAATAGTTCATTTTAGGGATTCTTGTCTCTTTTCCTAAGAGCAATAAAAAGTCACAGCCAGTTTTAGACAGTGGAATATCATCATCATCATTGTTATTGTTATGATTTTACTTTAAAAAATTTGGGAACAATCTCAATGTTACAAAAAATTTCAAAGTTTCTTTGTTTTCCTCAACCATTTGAGAGTAAGTTGCTGACATGTATTCCCATTGTTTCCCAAAACTATGGTGTGTATTTTTTACAGACAAAGACATTCCCCTATATACCCACAACACAATCATCAGAGAATTAACACTGATACATTATTACCATCTAATCTACTATCTAATCCTCATATCCCTTGTAGGCTTTGCAATTCGTCCCAATTATGTCCTTGTAGGATCCAGCGCAGAACGACGTGTTTCATTTAGTTGTCATAACTCCTTAGCTCCTTCTGTTAGAAACAGTTCTTCAGTTTTTCCTTGACTTTCAATACCTTGATACTTGTAAAGAGTACAGGCCAGTTATTGTATAGATGTCTCCCTTTTTTGGTTTGTCTGATGTTTCCTCATGATCAGATTTAGGTTATGCATCTTTGTCGGGAATCTAGTAGAAGTGACATTATGTTGTTTTCATTGCATATTATGATGTGGTCCCAAATCTTGATTTGTCCCATTATTGGTAGTGTTAAATTGGATCGTTTGATTAAAGAGGTTTCTGTGAGGCCTTTCCACTGTAAAGTTACATTTTTTCTCTTTGTAATTAAGAAGTGCTTTGTGGGGAGATACTTCAAAACCCTATGAATATCCTGTCGCTCCTCAAACTTTCAATTTATTCGTTAATTTATGTTATTATGGATTCATGGATCCCTATTTTGTTTAAAGGGTTAAAATCCATTATTATCATTTATTTAGATGCCCAAGTTGTTCTAGATTTGACTATTTGGAATTCTTTCAAGCTGACTTTCATGTTTCTTTGACAATCCCCATCATTTTTTTGAATATGTTTCTTTTAGAGCACAGTAAGACATTCTACACTCATCCAGCACTTTTCCTGCCTCAGCCCTGATACCAGCCATTTCTACAAGAAGTCCTGATTCTTTCAGAGAATGGTATTTAGATAGCAAGATCTTGGTGCTAACCATGCTCCATGCTTTTGGGATGCTGTTACTCCCAATTCTTACCAGTGGACAGAGGTTGGGAATACATATATGTATAGATACACACACACGCACACACACACATACACACACTTACACACATACACATGTTCACATTTACATATATATAAAACTATGAGGTCCCACCAGTACCTCCAATTCCAATATGATGCCATTTCATTTCATTCATTCAATTTTCCTCCTTTCCCTGAAAATGAGAAACCGGATTCCCATTATCCTTGATACATATGTACTTAATGTTCAATTCCCCCTATGTAACCAATCTCCCATTGCTGATGCTAGCCCCTCCCCTGTGCAGTTGCCCTCTTCATCCCACTTGGTGTCTCACATTTTATATTGGGTCACTCTCCTGAGCAGATGCTCCACCCACTTCATGCAGGTTCCAACCTATGCCAGGCTGCACTCCCACAGGGACACCTAGAAATGGTTGCAATATGCACTCACTTGCTCCCTCATCTCTTTTCCTTCACCCAGTATGGACACTCTCCTCACCTTGGTTGGGCTCTAACTCGTGCCAAACCCACCTAATGGCTCTTGGTCTGAACTATTCAGGATGGGGAAGGGCCAGGATTCTTTTTTAATAATCATTTTAGCTATAGTTTGAAGAATTTATAGTAAGAGGGCAATAGTAAATATAGGAAAACTGGCTAGGAGACTATGGCCTAGGTGTTAAGGGATAATGTCTTGAACTAGGGTGCAGTTAGTTCAGATGTAGAAAAATGAACAGATTCAAGAAAAAAGTGGGAGGTAATATACATGGGATTTGGTGATGAATTGGTCATGGCGGGGAAGAGAAAGATATCTGAAGACAGAGCTCTACTTCAGATAATTAATGTCCACTTGCTTCAGAGAAACCGAAGCCTTGCCAGCTTCAGTACAATAAATCAAAACTTGATAAAATAGCTCCATCATATATGCATGAGATATGTTATAACGAGGGGACTGTTTTGTTTCATTTTATTTATTTATTTATTTATTTATTTATGGCTGTGTTGGGTCTTTGTTTCTGTGCGAGGGCTTTCTCTAGTTGTGGCAAGCGGGGGCCACTCTTCATCGCGGTGCGTGAGCCTCTCACTATCGCAGCCTCTGTTGTTGCGGAGCACAGGCTCCAGATGCACAGGCTCAGTAGCTGTGGCTCACAGGCCTAGTTGCTCTGTGGCATGTGGGATCCTCCCAGACCAGGGCTCGAACCCGTGTCCCCTGCATTAGCAGGCAGATTCTCAACCACTGCGCCACCCGGGAAGCCCTTGTTTCATTTTTAGTTCCATCTGGGGAATTGCTATTTATCTTTTACGATCCAGTTCATGTTTCTTCTAAAAATTATTTTTCTGTGAGCCATTCAAGCATGTTTGATCACTCCATCCTTTATTATTCCATTTATCATACCATATTGTAATTACATTTCATTGGTTGGGCTAATGAATTCTTTGAGATCAGGAATCAGATATTATTTACTTTTTTTCTCACTGCCTAGCTAGAACAGTTCTTGGCACTTATTCAATACGTGCATTACAATGGAATGAAGAATCAATATTTATTATGTGCAAAGAGGAAAGAATAGCCCTTTGTCTCTAAAGTCATCAATGTCTGTCCTGGAAGGAGAGGCATGAAGAACATACATTCACATGTAGAAAAATAGTAAATGTTGAAAGAGTGATATAAACAATGTATTCCAGAGGGACTCAGTTTTGGGCTCAAGTGTACAGAGTAGAATGAGAGGACAGTATAGGTGTTTCTAAATTTTAAAAAATTCTTTAATAAATTTGGAATTTTAGAACCAGGTAGAATCTTTGAGGTTGTAAAGTTTACTTCTTAAATTCATAGGGGAGGAAATGGAGGCCCAGGAATGTTGATGAGTGACTTTCCTAAAGACTCAGATGAGTCAAAATACTCATTACTCAAATGTAAATGAATGTAATGGGACTACTACCTGTGGTTTTTGATTTCTTAGCCAGTATGAAATGATAATCATAATCATAATAACTGAAACTTAATATACATTATACGTCCCAGGCACTATATCAAGTACTTTACTTATATTAACACATTCAATTGTCATAACAACTCTATGAGGTAAGTGCAATCATTATGTCAGTTTTACAGATGAGGAAACTGAGGCTAAGAGAGGTTAAGCTACTTGCCCACTGTTGCACAGTTGGTAAGTGGTAGAAGCTGGATTCCAACCTGGGCAGTCCTGATCTGGAGTCCATAATCAGTTAATTAACTGAAGTATTTTTGATAGCTTTTATTTAATAAGGTGTTATTTTCATAGGTTTTTTTTTCATAATAACCTATCACAAGTGCTTGACTTTGGGGGTAAATTGTAATACTCTATTAGATCAGAACTTATTTGTAAAGACAAATTGGTTGATGTCTTAAAATCACCTACAGCACCTACTGATAGAAGTGACATTCATTATGTGTGTTAAATTTAGTTGAATTTTCAGTTGCTTATATTTCTATGATAATTATAATTTCACATTTTAATCTCCAATAAACAGGTCTCCTTTTACCTACAACTGACATTTCTTTTATGCTTATTTTATTTTATGCTTATTTCCCTATATCCCAATTTTTTGACACTACAATTTTTAGTGTTAAAAAAGTTATGTAGTAATTAAATACTTAAACAAAAAAGTCACAATAAAGCATACATAAAATGTATAACACATATAAATATACATATGTATATATACACATATCTGTATATATATTTTGTATACATTGGCTTTTCTTGGCACTAATTCCTAAATAAATAATTGCTAAATTGAATTGAAAGCAAACAAAAAGCAAATACAGGTTGACAGTCCTAATGAAATATTTCTTCTTTCTATTTCACTTGATTAAAAAATGGGGGTAGAATTCCCTGGCAGTCCAGTGGTTAGGACTCAGCACTTTCACTGGAGTGGCTAGGGTTTTCAATCCCTGGTCAAGGAACTAAGATCCCGCAAGCCACGCGGCATGACCAAAAACAAAAAAAAAGAAAAGTAAAAGGGGGACCAGGAGATTGGAATATAAACTGATAAAATGTGCTTGACAGTCTACCACATCCCAAATCTTTAGAGATGATAGAGGTGTTTATTTAAAAATATCCAAACCATTGTTGCAGAACAACAAGTGTCCTCGATGGACCAGAAATTTTGAGGGATCCCTGAAATGTGGAAGACAGGAGGTGTTGAGTTAACAGAAGAAATCACTGAGCAAAGCCCAAAGGAGAAGAATGCTGCAAAATGTGAGAATGGCTCTGGATGTTATTAAGAAGAGAATGACATGGGAATGAAAGGACATGGAGATGTTGGTTGGTTGAAGCACTGAATTTAGGGTAGCTATGCAGGTGAGCCCCTGTATTGGGCATACTCAAGGCCATCCCCAAGTTTTATGATTCACTAGAATGACCCATCTGACTGAGAATGTAATTGCACTCATGGCTAAGATTTACTATAGGAAAAGAATACAAAGCAGAAACAGTAAAGGGGGAAAATGCATGAGCAGAGCCTGGAGGAAACCAGGTAACTTCCAAGAGTCCTCTCCCAGTAGGGTTCACAGGATGCATACTTCCAACAACGAGTTGTGACAACACATGCAAAGGGTTGTGTACAAGGGAAGCTCATTAGAGACTAAGTGGCTAAGGTTTTTATTGGCAACTGGGCAGGTAGGCATCCTCTGCTCAGTAGGCACCAAAATTGTAGACCGACCATCAGAAGGAAAGTAAATGTTCAGCACAAACGACATTGTTTTAGAGTTTAGGTACAGTGAGTCATTTTTATCATTTAAGGAAAGGTTTGTACCAGGAAACTGTTTATCAGCCAAGTTCCCAGACCCCAGACAGACCAGCTTCCCAGCAAGACTTTCCAAGGAGAGCAGTCTCAGGTTTGCTATGTTAACTCTTTTTTGCACAGCCTCTTCTAATCACTCTCTTCCAACCAATCAAGCAGTACACTGTGGAGGCATCTGCTGCCAGACAGGTACAGTGAGGGCATGAGATTTTTCAAGGTGTCAGGGAAAGGTCCTGGTTTGCTAGGAGGGAGGAGAAGAAGACATACTCAGAAAATTAATGAACGTCACATTCCTCTCAGCAGCACATTTTCCCTTCCTTCGTGAACACAAAGGAGATCCTATCGTACATGGGAATAGCATATACATATAGGCTATCAAGAAGAGTTGTAAAAACAAAGATAGCATAACTAAGAATCACCAAAATTTCAAGATCAACTCAACAAAGAAGGCACAAAACTAAGAAAAAACCCAAAACAAATAAAAATACAACTAACAAAAGAGGGGGGACTTCCCTGGTGGTACAATGGTTAAGAATCCACCTGCCAATGCAGGGGACACAGGTTCAAGCCCTGGTCCAGGAATATCCCACGTGCTGCGGAGCAACTAAGCCCGTGCACCACAACTACTGAGCCTGAGCTCTAGAGCCTGCAAGCCACAACAACTGAGCCTGCGTGCCACAACTACTGAAGACCTTGCACCTAGAGCCCATGGTCCACAACAAGAGAAGCCACCCCAGTGAGAAGCCCATGCACCACAACCAAGAGTAGCCTCCGCTCGTTGCAACTAGAGAAAGCCCATGTGCAGCAACAAAGACCCAACGCAGCCATAAATAAATAAATAAATTAATTATTTTTAAAAAGTGAAGTTAATAGTGCACACAAAGTGGGGTATGTGCATCCCAGGAGGAACACAGGTGATCTTTTGGGGGTAGGAGCAGGGAGGAAATTTTTCAACTATTTTTACCAAAAAATAATTATAAAAAATTCAACTTTACTTACGTTACTAGAATGTCAGCTACATGGAATATTGTCTGCTTTGCCTATGATATTCTAGAGGTATCTGTTAAAGAGTAGATTTTAGTATTTGTTGAAGGAATAGATGAATAAATTTAATATGTGAATTAAGAACAGCAATGTTGGGACTTCTCTGGTGGCACAGTGCTTAAGAATCCGCCTGCCAATGCAAGCGACACGGGTTTGAGCCCTGGTCCGGGAAGGTCCCACGTGCCGTGGAGCAACTAAGCCCGTGTGCCACAACTACTGAGCCTGTGGTCTAGAGCCCGTGAGCCACAACTACTGAAGCCCACGTGCCACAACTACTGAAGCCTGTGCACCTAGAGCCTGTGCTCCGCAACAAGAGAAGCCACTGCAATGAGAAGCCCACACACCGCAACAAAAAGTAGCCCCCGCTCGCCGCAACTAGAGAAAGCCCGCGCGCAGCAACGAAGGCCCAACACAGCCAAAAATAAATAAATTAAAAACAAAAAAAGAACAGCAATGTTATAGAATTTGTAAAGAAATATACTGATAAAAGTACAACCCTCATCCTCTTGTCTGCCCTGTCCCCCTCAAAAAAAAATAAAACTTGGAGACCAGGACAGGCTGTTATAACAAAGAAGCAAATTCAATGCAAATGCAAATGAAAAGTATAATCATTAAAATAAAAATCTCAAAGATGGACCGAGCAGAGGGATGTTTACAGAAAATCAGCAAGCTAGAAGATCAAATGAGGAATTCTCTAGGAATGTAGGACACAAAGATGGATCCATTGATTTGAGAAGTTGGGAACTCTTACAGAGATTCCAAGAAGAGATGAGAGAGCAAATGCAATGTAAGAAATTTCAGACATATTTCCTACAGTAGGAGACTCAACTTTTCAGATTAATAGGACACACTGTGCTGAACAGGATGAATGAAAAACATATTTTGTGATAAAACCAGAACTTCAAAGGAAGGAACAAAATGATAAATGCTTCCAAAGAAAAAAGCATATATGATATTCAGATTAAAGGCAAACTAAATATAAGAAGGCATTTTTCCTCAAAGTTCTGAGAGAAATGATTCTGAACTTTATTTTATGATGCTATTATAAATTTTATAATTTATATTTTTCAGTATTTTTTCTTCATTGTGAGTATACAGTAACACAATTATTTTTACTTATAACCTGCAATATCATTAAATTGACTATGGTAGGTTTTTTTGTAGGTTACACTGGATTTTCTTTGAAAAATATGTTGTGTATGAATTAAGACAATTTTATTTCTTCTTTCCAACCAATGCTTTTTATGCCTTTTTCTTGCTTTATTGTAGTGACCAGAACCTCAGTACAATGCTGAGTAGAAGTGTTGAACAGATTGTTTTTAATCTTAGGGGGAAAGCATTCAGTGTTTCACCATTAGGTAAGATGTTAGCTATATTTTTTTTGGTAGACGACTTTTACCAAGTTAAAAAAATTCTGTTCTCTTCTTAGCTTGCTGAGAGGCTTTATTAGGAATGGATGTTGAATTTTCTCAAGCGAATTGTTTATATTTATTGAGATGATCATGTTTGGGTTTTTTTCTCCCCAGTTTGTTAATATAGTGAATTAAGTTGATTGATTTTTGAATGCTAAACTGTCCTTGCATTCCTTGGATAAATTCACTTAGTCATAATACAGTTCCTCTTAATGTATTGTTGGATTTGATTTTCTGAAATTTATTTAGGATTTTCGCTTCTCTTTCATGAGGGATACTGGTTTGCAGTTTTCTGTTCTCATAATGTCTTACTTTGGTTTTGGCATCAGTGTAATGCTGGGCTCATAGAATGAGCTGGGATGTATTCACTCCTTTTCAATTTTCTGGAAGAGTTTGTGTAGAATTGGTATTACTTCTTCCTTGAGTATTTGGTACAATTCACCAAAGAAGCTATCTGAGTCTAGGATTTTATTTGCGGGACGGTTTTTAACTTTGAATTCAATTTAAAAAAAGATACAGAGCTATTAAGTTTATTTCTTTTTGTTTAGCTTTTTATTTAAAAATCGTGGTACATTCACAGGAAGTTAAAAAAGAAAATACATAGATGCCCTGTGAAGCCTTCATTCAATTTTCCCCAATGGTTATATTTTATGTAATTATAGTACAACATCAAGACAAGTAAATTGACATTGATACAATGTTTGCATAGTTTGGTGCCATTGGTGTCACTCAAGATACAGAACTATTCCATCACCATACAGAGGTCTCCTTTATGCTACCCATTTAGTCACGAAATTACCCCCCCCCACGTCATATCACCTCTAACCCCTGACAACCATATTTCCATCTTTATAATTTTGCCATTTTGAGATTTGATTTTCACTCAGCCTAGAACCCTTGAGATTCATTCAAGTTGTTGCAGGTGTTAATAATTTGTTCCATTAGTTTTATTTCTGAACAGTATTCCATGGTACGTTTAACCATTCATCTATTGTAGAACGTTTTGGTTGTTTCCAGTTTTGGACCTTTGCAAATGAGGTGCCATGAGTATTTGTGTGTAGTTTTTGTGTGTGTATGTAAACGTAAATTTTAATTTCTCTGGAATAATTTCCCAGAAGTGTGATTGCTGGGTTGTGTGGTAAGTATATATTGATACTTATTTTTTAAAGAAACTGGCAAACAGTTTTTCAAAGTGGCTGTACCATTAGGCATTTCTACCAGCAATTACTGAGGGTTTCTGTTGGTAAAACTTCTCTCATCACAAAACCAAAAGATGGGACTGCATTGCCTGCTCAGGAACAAATGGATTTGCATTCCTTCCTGGGATTTACAGTGATAAATGAACTTCCTAATTTCTGATGGCAATGTCAGCAGAGCTAACTGCATAAGATTGAGAAGGGGAATATGCCACATTTCTGGAGTAGGGCTCAGAATTGTACCATCCATATAGGACAGGAGCCCTGGGAGGTGCTAACCTACCAATGTAGAGCAGGTTCTGGAGCACATACAAATACAAAATAGTACTAGAGGAAGGGGCAAAAGTGGAAGAAAACTTCCAAGAAAGATGAGCTCTCATCAAGAATTTTAAGTCTGGGGCTTGTATAGTTAAGACATCAGCTATAAGACATATATGAGAAATGGGTTGATTTCTTCTTCTAAAAAACCTAATTTAAAATAAGAGGTGGAGAAGGAGTAAATGAAAGGAAACAACAGTATTCTACATCATGATATAATATACTTACTCTGTTGTGAGAGAGATAACCTTATACATTTTGTTGCAGTCAGAAACTTTTTTTTCCTATGAAAGAGCCAGTTAGATCAAAAAAAGGGGAAGATTTTACACTAGAGGAAATGGGAAATCTAAGCATTACAAAAAGGACTTTAAATGTGTATGTTGAAAATACACAAAGGAATAAAGCAGAGTGAAAGTTTAGAATAAACTTGTCTGAGACTTATTCCTTGCAGGCTCTCTTCTCAGAAAGGGATTTGACCTTTCTTTTCTCCATGATTTCCCATGGAAATAAGTCATAGCTGAGTGTTTAAGGACCTCAGTGCTGGTAGAATTCTCAGGTGATAGATCAAGCCACTGATCCAACAACAGCAACCACAAGGTTTAGATCCAGAATGCTGATCATGACAGAGAGGGGCTAGTGTTTTCCTAGTCAAAATCCCCACAGCACTAGGGCCCGGATGCTCCTTCTGAATCTAATGTCTGGCCTTCCAGATGCCTGGGGGTCCTAGCCAGGTTGTGATAGGCCATGGAGGACCTGTACACCTACTACTTCTTTCTTAGGAATTTTATACAGGCCTGGAGTGTTTGATGTTGTTCGCTTAACAATTGGCCCCCAAAGTAGGGCATCTGTCCCAGCATACCAGGGCACCACAGATCAAAGACCTACTGTGGAAGTAGGAAAAGCCCAAACAGGGCATCATGACTAGCTTCAAGGACTGGGATGGATAATTACCAACTGGTTGCAGGAACTAGTCCTTTGAAGTCCCATGTTTCTTAAGCAATAAATTTGCTAAGAACGTTAAGCCCTGGTGAGATACAGATTGTCAATATTCCATAGTTGTTATTAAGGCCTGAGAGGGAGTTACACGGAGGTGAAGCAGAAGAGGAAGTGTGAACTGGAACCAGAGGTGAAACTACTAGTTGAATATTCTGATGAGTGGAATGGGCAAAGAATTTTAGATAAAGTAAGACCAAATAAATGAACCATTTCCCTAATCCGCTTCCTATAATCAGAGCAATGTAGGTTGTCATGTAACCATGTCAAGATTAGGTGTCACGTGTTCTGTCAAGATTGGGTAGCATGAGACAGAGAATGTTGTTAGGGCACTATGTAGAGCAAGAAAAGTGGGGGAAGTATAAAGTATGTGACCCTTATGATCATCCACACACACACCCCCACCCCGATCCCATGACAGTGATAACCTTAAATCAGACCAAGTGAACTGAAAGAACTGCTGGGTGGACCTCCACCACGAGGCTGCCTCTTGGAAGACTATGAAGTTATGGCATCTAAATAAAGGGGCCAAGCAGAATAACTTTGAAGGTGTCCCCAACTATGTTCTATGGAAATAATTAGGGCATAGGGGGCCCTTCCTGTAAAAACCAGACTGAGTGCTTAGTGTGTGAGATAAAGGGAATATTAGGGGAGCGCCCAGACCATCTGGAAGATGAGAACAAGGAGGAACCAAAAATTATATCCCCTCCTATGACATTTAAATAATAAAATGGTTTGTCTGGTAAGGTATGTGTCCTCTAGGTAGTTGCTAACCAGTCCCAGCCCATCATCACCCCAGAGTCGTCTGATGATTCGTATATTAAAGCAGAGGCATTGGCTGTCCAGTTGCAGATGCTCATACACATGGTTGCAACATTGGAGGTATGACGCTGTTGACTCTTGGGTTGTCCAGAGACCCTCCAATCAGACACTGGATTATACTTCATGGCCCAGAAAATATTAAGCTGGGCCTCCTAGCATAGGCTATTCCATGCACATATCACCTGCAGAGTGTGTGGCAGTAAAATGCTGGGATAGGTCTCTGAAAAGGACAAATTTCATCAGTCTGCTGTTCATCATCCCATTGGTAGACTGGGCCACATGCCTCATGCTATATCTGTTTTAGGTACATCTCCTCAGGGGTCTATCTGTTCTTAGCTATCTGTTCTTAGCAATCCAGAAGGGGGCATGGAATCTTCTGGAGTGGAGCAAATACAGTGCAAGACCCAAGCCTAGATATGACTTCCCACGATCACTCCTTTTCCCTCTGCCCTGACTTGATCAATCAGTTGGGAAGCCTAGATTGCATCCTGTGCCACTGGGTGGATGGACACCAACCTGGAGGCACTGCTATATCCTGATCCACTGTTGTGGCCACACAACCAGGGTCATGCCCATCCTCTACCTTGTCCCTTGTAATATTGCACTTCTGGGCACAGACACTCTGTTGTGTGGACACTACATTTTTCATTCTTATTACACATGCATTCATTCTTAGCTCTATAAAAGGTGGGAGAGTGTGGTGGCAACAGGGGAAGTCCTACATCCCAGAGAAATTGATTTATGTTTGGTGGATCAGATAACACTCAGTTTGTGATTCAGTTTACTTGGTAGCCCAGGGTCAGGCATTCAGTATTTACCAGGATCTAGGAGAAAACTTAGAGCTAATTTCACATTGATAATATTTGTTACAAGAGGACATCATTGCCATATAACAAAACTCTAAAAGCCTAGGCTGTGCATCTTCTATTGGGGCGTATCAGAAGCACCTTATGGTATCTCTGTCTGCCAAAGGCACTTTCAATATCATTGGGTCTGCTGGTCATAAGTTCCAAGTAACAGGACCATTTGCATCACAGTGTAGATCTACTTATTTCAGACCCTTTCTTAAGTCAGGTCCATCTAAAAATGTCTAGTCTCATGAATTAATTGGTAAATGAGTTGGAGTAACACACCCAAATATTGTAAATATTTCCTCCAAAATTCAAGGAGCCACCAAATGTTTAACTTCTTCCTTCATGATAGGTGCAGCAACTCATATAATTTTACCATTTATACCACTTATACCATTATAACTTATATTAACTCATACCATTATACTACTTTAAAAGAAATATTTCAACCTGTCCTAGACCACTGGGCCACTAGTAATTTTACCAGAGTAGCAGATCCTGAAATTTATCTCCTATTCTCTGGCATATGTATGCCTTAGTAAGGCTTGGTACATCCTACTTATCTGTTCCACATTAATATAGTGGATCAGTATGATAGTGTTTAGGATATCAGGATGATCAAGGACCCTCTAAAGCATATTATGACAATAAGAGTTTTGACATAGTCCTGGAATAAGGTAATAAAAATATATTGTTGTTGGTGCCAGGTACATGCAAATTGCTTCTTTTTTCTCTTATCCAACTGAAAAAAAAAATCATTTAACAGGTTAACAGCTGCATACCATGTGCCAAAGACTGTGCTAGATTTTTTCAGCTAAGAAAACTTAGCTGAAAATGTAACTTCCTTTGGCATCACCATTTTATTCTCCGAGAGTCAGTGACTTTTGACCCAGCTAAAAAGGCAAGTTAAATGAGGATATATTAGGAATCACTAACCCTGCATATCTCAGGCCTTTAATGGTGGTATTAATGTTTGAAATTCACCCAGAGATGTGATCTTGCTTTTGGCTTGCTTTCTTTGTGTCTGTGTGCAACAGTTTCAGATGCTTCCATTTGGCCCTTTCTATCATAAAAGCCCTACCTCCCCCTCAAGGAACCAATTCTTGGGATTCTGCCAGTTACTAAGCATATCTATTTATACTATACAATCTAGGACTGGGGAAATAACCACAGGATGGGTTCACATCCTCTTGGGCCTACTATTAGACTCAGGCCAAAACTGCATTGAGTCCTACCTTGCTTAGTGGATCATGGTGACATGTTGAGTTTCCAGGGATCAGCAAAAACTCAGAACTAGTATCTGAAAAATTCCCAGAAGATCTGGCTATTTCCCTTTTGCAAGGCCAGTGTCAGTCTGGCAAAAGGGCACTGGCTCCCCTGGGGAAGGCCCAAGGGGAAAAATCACAGTATGTTCCTGTTGTCACGTTGCCGGCATCTCTCTCAATTGAGGGACTCTACATTTGGGAACTGGTTAGGTCTGGGATCCAGGTAACAGTCTGTGAATTCCAGCTATGGTGACTTGAGTTACTTTTCTGCCCTGTAGACCCAGAAGTTTTCCTTCTATAAATGTCAAACAGCACCTTAGTAGGTGCCTATCTTTCTTATTAATTGGGACCCTATAGTCAATTAGCCATTGCTACAGATCAATGCAGTCAAAATACTTTGATTTTCATTCCATCTCTTTAATAATTGCACCCTTCGATTGCTGCCAGTTGAACCGTACCACCTGGCTTCTACAATTCTGGGATCTTATTCTCAATGAGATCAAGCAACTCATTTCTACTGCAACATTCCCCACAACCATTTCTGACCTATAGAATGTAGCCACCACAGAGCTCTTTGAGGATGCTGCTGCCTCTTCCCAGTGCATTTATTAATACTTTGGTGAAGGTAATGTTCTTTTGGTCCTCCTGAAGGGATGGTTTGGGAGTGGCAGAGCATAATAGATCCATTCCAACTTACCCTTTTTCCTGAGACTTTAGACTTCTTCCTCTACAGTATGCCAAGAAAATTCTGACATTTTGACCTCATCAACTGGAAGCCATCATTTAATCTAGGCTTTAGATTAACCACCATTCTACTCTCTGTTTCTATGAGTCTGACTTTTTTTTTTTTTTTTTTAGATTCTACATAGAAGTGATACAATACAGTATTTGTCGTTCTGTGTCTGGCTTATTTCGCTTAGCTTAGTGTTCTCCAGATTTATCCATGTTGCTTCAAATGGCAGGATTTTCTTCTTTTTTAAAGCTGAATAATATTCTAGTGTGTGTGTGTGTGTGTGTGTGTGTGTGTATACATCTATCTATTATCTATTTATTTAGCTAGCTAGCTAGCTATTATCTACCTATCTTCTATCTATCATGTTTTCCTTATCCATTCATCTGTCGACACTGAGGTTGTTTCCAGAATAATACTGAAATGAACAGGAGAGTTTGATGGTCAGGCCACTCAAGATGGCTGTTCTCTTGCTCTTTGTACATTCCCCCGCCTGATGAGTGCCTGCTTTACCTAAATCTTACCCACAGACTGACCTTCCTACGTACTTGCCCCAGGCCCCAGCTAGTGATTGTTCTTATCAAAGGGGGATAAGGGGTGTGCCCCTCTGCTGGTTTCCCTGCTAACTACAGAGCCCACCTGACGCCAATTCCCCTATACTGATAATCTCCCCTTCCCTCCGGGAGCGAAGACTACCACCATGTCCTGCCGCGCAGAGTGGGGTGTCGGCTCCAGGACAGTGTTTCAGACGTGTAAGTTACTCCATCCGTTAAACTGTTGACGTCTTTGTTGCTGACTCTGGGCTCTTTCTTCGGTCTTGAAGCTGTGCAAACACAGGACTTGCAGGCCTGCAGGGTGCAGCACAAGAGTACAAGTATCTTTTTGAGTAGTGATTTCATTTCCTTTGGACATATATTCAGAAGTGGGATTGCTGGATCATATGGTAATTCTATTTTTGACTTTTTGAGTAACCTCTGTACTGTTTTCCATAGTGGCTGTATCAATTTACATTCTCACCAGCAGTATACAATGATTCCCTTTCTTCCATATCCTTGCCAAAATTTATTTCTTATATTTTTGATAATAGACATACAAACGAGTGAGATGATACCTCATTGGTTTTGATTTGCATTTCCCTGATGATTAGTGATGTTGAGCACCTTTTCATGTACCTGTTGGCCATCTGTATGTCTTCTTTGGAAAAATGTCTATTTAGGTCTTTGCCCATTTTATAATTGTTATTATTATTATTGATTTTGATAATGAATTGTATGAGTTCTTCGTATATTTTAGATATTAACTCTTTATCAGAGCTGTGGTTTGCAAATATTTTCTCACATTCAGTAGGCTGCCTTTTCATTTTGTTGATGGTTTCCCTTGCTGTGCAGAGCTTTTTAATTTGATATAGTCTCACTTGTTTGTTCTTGCAGTTGTTGTCTTTGTTTCTCGTGTCAAATCTAAAAAATTATCACCAAGACCTATGTCAGGGAGCTTACTGCCTATGTTTTCTTCTAGGAGTCTTATGGCTTCAGGTCTCATGTTCAACGTTTTAATCCATTTTGAGTTGATTTTTGTGTATGGTGAAATGTACAGGGTACAGATCTTTCACCTCATTGGTTAAATTTATTCCTAGGTATTTTATTCCTCTTAATGCATTTGTAAATGAGATTTTTTTCTTAATTTTTCTGATACACGTTGTTATATGTTGTTAGAGTATAAAACAACTGATTTTTGTATCTTGATTTTGTATTCTGCAAACTTACTGAATTTATTAGTTCTAATAGCTTTTGGGCAGAGTCTTTAGGATTTTCTATATAAGCTATCATGTCATCTGCAAATAGGGACAATTTTACTTTTTCCTCTTGAATTTGGATGCTTTTATTTCTTTTTCTTGCCTATTTGCTCTGACTAGGATTTCTAGTGTGTTGAATAAAAGTGGTGAGAGTGTCTTCTTCCTGATTTGAGAGAAAAAGCTTTTAGCTTTTCACCACTGAGTATAATATTAGCTGTGTGCTTGTCATATATGACCTTTATTATTTTGAGGTATGTTCCTTCTACATCTAATTTGTTGTGAGTTTTTATCAAGATAGAATGTGGAATTTTGTCAGATCTATTGGGGTGATGATATGATTTTTATCTTTTATTTTGTTAATGTGGTATATCAAGTTTATTGATTTTCATATGTTGAAACATCCATGCACCCAAAGGAAAAAAATCTCACTTAATCATGCTGTATGATCCCTTTAATGTATTGCTGAATTTGATGTGGTAATATTTTGCTGAAATCCTTGCATCTGTATTCATCAGTGATATTGATATTGACCTGTAATTTTCTTTTCTGGTAATGTCCATATCTGGCTTTGTATGAGGTTAAAATGTCTTGTAAAATGATTTTGGAAATGTTCCTTTCTCTTTAACTTTTTGGAAGAGTCTGAGAAGGATTGGTGTTAATTCTTCTTAGAACACTTGGTAGAATTCACCTGTGAAGCTCTCTGGTCCTGGGCTTTTCTTCGTTGGGAGGGTTTTGATTACTGATTCAACTTCCTTACTGGTAATGGTTTGTTCAGATTTTCTATTTCTTCATGATTTGTCTTGGTAGGTTGTATGTTTCTAGGAATTTATTTCTTCTAGGTTATCTAATTTTTTGGCACATGATTGTTCACAGTAGGCTCTTAGAATTCCTTGTATTTCTGTGTTATCAGTTGTAACATCTCTTTCATTTATAATTTTATTTGAATCCTATTTCTTTTTTTCTTGTCAAGTCTAGCTGAAGGTTTGGGTATTTTGTTTATCTTTTTGAAAAACCAGATTTCAGTTTTATTCTTTTCAGGCTCCGTTTCATTTATTTCCACTCTGATATTGGTTATTTCTTTCCTTCTATGAACTTTGGGCTTAGTTTGTTCTTCTTTTTCTAGTTCTTTGAGGTGTCAAGTTAGGTTATTTAGTTGAAATCTTTCTTTTCTCATACAGTAAGCATTTGTTACTATAAACTTCCCTCTTAGAACTGCTTTTGTGGCATCCCATAAGTTTTGGTATGTTGTAGTACCATTTTCATTTGTCTCAAGGTCTTTCTTGATTTTTCTTTTGAATTCTTTTTTGACCCATTGGCTGTTTAGGAGTATGTTGTTTAATCTCCATATATTTGTGAATTTTCCAGTTTTATTCTTGTAAGTGTTTTCTGGTTTTATACCACTGTGGTTGGAAAAGATGCTTGATATGACTTCAATCTTCTTAAATTTATTAAGACTTTTTTTTGGACGAACATATGATCTATCCTGGAGCATGATCTGTGTATAAGGAGAATGTGCACTCTGCTCCTGTTGGCTGAAATTTTCTATCTATGTCTGTCAGGTCCCAGGTGTATGGCTGTGGGGTTGCTTCTGTATCATTTAAAAACTGCTTCTTTTTTTGTTATTGTCCTGTGGGACCCATGCATGCAAGCTCTGTGAGAAGGTGAAAGGTATGCCCACCAGCTCCCCAGTCTCTGTGGAAGATCATAGCCAGACCCTAGATACATGTTAAATTGGAAGCTGGACCTTCAGGCAGCAGCTTGTGTATGCAGTCAAGACCCCTTTCAGGGAGAGAATGGGAAATGGGCATTTTTACCTGCTCCCTCTGTATTGAGCCCTAGAGGGATAGCTCTGGCCAGTGCTCATGCCCACGACTGTTAAAAATTGTTTCTTTGTTTATAATCCTGTAGGACTTGTGATTACAAATCATGTTGGCTGTCAGAGCCAGGCAATTTAGGGCCCCATCCCTCAGGCAGCAGGTGGACAAGGTGGAGCTCCAGAAGCTTTTTCCAGAGAGATCCTGGTGACCTGTTTTTATTGTTGGAGTTAGTCAGGAGAGGTGGGCATCCCTGCCCACTCCCTTTGCACTCAGCCCCAGGGGGATAGCTGTGTCAAACGTTCATGCACCCTTTAAGAACTGTTTCTTTGTTTGCCTCAGTTCCAAGAATCTCATGGATGCAGGCCCCTTAGGCCCTCAAGAGCCAGGTGTCTTGGAGACCCGTCCCTTGGGTGGGAATCTTAAAAGTTGTGGTGGTAGATGTGTGGTCCAAGCCTCTCACTTCTCAGGGAGAAGCTGGAAGCTGGGGCTTCCCTCCTAACCGTGGGGTGCTGTGCTGAGTGGGGTTCGTGGCAAGAATGTGTCTCCGCTTTTCTCACGCATCTCACTGTGAGTGCATTCTCATTTGGCTAATGTGCCAGAGTCACTCAGCTAGTTCCTGGATTTCTTTCAGAGGGAATTGCTCTATGTGTAGCTGTACATTTGGTGCATTAGTGGAAGGAGGGAAGTTCAGGAGACTCCTATGTCCCCATCTTGGTCCCTCTTCTGCTATCATTTTAGTGGTATCTCACTTGTGTTTTCATTCTTATTCAGTTAAAAATATTTTAAGTTTCCCTTATAATTCTTCTTTGGCCCATGGGTTATTTGGATGTAACAAGGGGCATAAACTAGTGCTTACCTCGAATAATTGTTGTGAAGAAGTAAGTGAACAATCGTAGAAGTGATGCACTTAGAAACAGTTCCCCGCACATAATGATTGCTGTGCATAAGCTATCATTTTCACTGCCAAATTTATGTTTGAGTCTCCTCATTCTGCTTTAAGGAGAAACCTGAATTTTCTCTTACCTCTGGTACTGTAAACCCTGGGACTCATTAAAACCACTGCTTACTCTTTCATACTCCTTTGCTACTACCAGTGTAAAATCAGAACGCTTTGAGGGCCCAGTCTTTCTTATATTGCTAACATATAATTAGTCTCTAATTAACCAGACTTTTCTGTGGATAAGAGAGAACCATTATTTGTTTTGTGCAACTTCTGCTTGCTTTAGCAGCCACGTGTCCTTTAAAATTCTGTGGTGGGGACAAGAAAACAAACAAAAGAATATGGGTGTGGTGTTTTAAAAATAATCTTGTTACTTCTTTGTTTTTTTTCAATCAGAAAAGTTTACATTGGCCATCTTGGAATATATTACTCATTGTAACCAGTTTCAAGTTATATGACTCCTTGTTTCTTGGTGAATTTATTTTATACCTAAGAATTGCTTTACTAAATGCTGTTTCCAGGGTTATTCATTTTTCCCTCCCAACATTTTAAAACATCAAACAGAACCAAATGTGCCTTTTGCCCAAATTAATATACTCAAAACCAAGATTATATAAAAATATTAAAATTTCAGTTGCATGCTAATATGCAGAGAACCTTCCTCAATGTTTAATGGAGATGCTAAAGAAAAAGGACAAGCATTCCCTATCTCTAAATGAGGGAATAGGGTTTCAGGGAAGGGAGTAGACTATGAAAGACAATGAAAGGCTCTCTGAGATTTTTAAACACTGAACCACTGTTCCTATCTGTCTAGATGCAAGTGCCTGACCTGGTGATGATAACTTTGGGACTTGTCATACCTAACAACAGCCTCTCACATATTGATATAGGCTTCTATCCTGTTCTCCACTGAAAGGTTTTAATTTCTATAATAGTCAGACTTTTCAACAAAAGCTTAGTATTATATTGAACAATTCTTTTGGCATAACTGACTACAAAAATCTGATATATTCCCTCTTAATAGCAGTGGATACTTTAATGCAGTTATTACACTTATAAGAGAGTTTTTTCTTTTTTGGGTTTTTGTTTGTTTGTTTGTTTTTTCGGTACGTGGCCTCTCACTGTTTTGGCCTTTCCCGTTGCGGAGCACAGGCTCCGGACGCGCAGGCTCAGCGGCCATGGCTCACGGGCCCAGCCACTCCACGGCATGTGGGAACTTCCCGGACCGGGGCACGAACCCATGTCCCCTGCATCGGCAGGCGGACTCTCAACCACTGCGCCACCAGGGAAGCCCTATAAGAAAGTTTTATAGCATCATAATGATATCAGCAATATTCTGCAATTAAATATAATTGTTTAATTCTGTTGTCATAAATTTTGCATTTGAAGAGTTAGTCTTTATCAAGATCAATTTATATCCCAAAGACCTAATCTACTTCTTGTAAAAAATTTTCTCTTCAATGCCTGTTCCTTTATTAATTAGCAATGTTAATTAGTTGAATAATTTTTTAATTTACAAAGCTAAGGGGTAGATTGCCACCAAGTTGATGGTAACAAACATACTGTCACTATGCCTGTCTCCTCCTATCTCCATTATTATTGTTTTTGTTCAATTCATAAAAATGCCACTGAGCCAGCAGAGTGTCACCCACTATTAATTAGGTAAGGTGAGTTGCCAGAGTATGCTGGGAAAGCAAACTGTCTTTCCATTGAGCAAGCCTTCACTTCATAAAAAATTTTTGTTTGAAAAATTATTGTACACGATCTTTGGTCCTTCAGGATACTTGGAAGTTTTCTATACTCTTAAAGGTAGACACTAAAAGTTTTATTTGATTTTGTTTCTACTTCATCAATTTGTCAGTTGCAAAAACAAGAAAACCATAGGCTGCAGTTTGCCACATTCTCCAGGACATAACTGAGGAAAAAATAATCTTTAAATACTTCAGTCATGTCTATCCAGACATGAAGTATGATCTAGGGACTCTTGGGGACCCTGGTATCTTTCCAGTTATCCATGAGGTCAAAACCATTTTCATAATAATAACGAGATGTTAATTGTGTTTCGTTAACTTTCATTCTGTCACAAATATACAGCGAAGTTTTCTAGAGGCTACATGATGTGTCATATCACAGTACATTGACTGTAGAAACAGATATGAAAATCTAGCTGTCTTTTATAAAGTCAGACATTAAAGAGATTTATAGAATTGTAAAATACTGTCATCTTCATTAATTTTGGGGAGAAATTTTTCATAAACATGTATTTTAATATGTAATGATTTATTTTTAAAATGAAAATTAATAAAATATTTTAAATTTCTCAGTTTATTTCTAATATGGTAAATATCAATAGACACAACAGATATAAACAAAGGCTCTTTGAAGTTACCAATTTTTAAGTGTGTAAAAGGACTCTGAGGCAAGAGTTTCTGAACCACTGATCAATCCAAGTGCCAAGAAGACTTGCTACTTTTCCCACTCTATCCTGAGAACAGTGTACCTGCATATTTATCTAATATCCTTACTCATTTTAATGACTTCAGCTGTTTTTAGTTTATGTATCCTGTGTTACCCCGCCTCCCCCTCCAGCTCTAGATTCACTGTCAGATCAATTACCTTGGATCTTAAATTTTACAGAGTTCTGAACACTTGCAGCAACTTGATTGAAAAGCAGAATTGATTGGAGAGATATGAAGAAATAAGAGTAGGAATGGTGAGCTTCAAAGAACTAAAGTTTTATAACTGGTAATATTTCTCCTATAACCACTACATTCATGTAACCAAGGCAATGAGACCGGACTAGAGCTAGAAACTTATCATTTATAGATGGTTTGTAGTATGTCAGATATTCTATTAGCTGCTTTTATTATTTTTAGTCCTCAGTTTCTTTGGAGGTATGCATATTTGACTCATTTCATGGATGAGGAAACCTAGTTTGGAGAAGTGAAATGATTTATTCAAGGCAAAACAGCTAATTGGCAGAATTGGAATTCCCAGCTTGGTCTGATTAGCCCCCCAGGCCATGTGAGCAAGAGGTGTGTTGTTTCTTCTTCTTTAGGTTTCACATTGGGGAAGGTCTGCACCATAATAGATATTTAGTAAATAATTTCTGTAGAATGGGGACATAAATTAGACCCAACTAAAGAGGTGATTCCTGCTTAGCTGTGTTAAAATTATTTCTATTTTCTCTCAGATCATTGCAGCCCCCTGATCAGAATCAGAATTTCCAACTGTTCCCTCTGCTCATAAAAGCATTTTAATCAGAGATCCTTTAGCATGGGGAGTCACTGACCTTTCAAGGGCTGTGAAAATTAATGAATGGAAGATAGGTCAGTTTCTTCCAGAATGTAAATTAGAATTAGTCTAAGAGAAACTTAAAAATAAATTGCCACTGGGAACTGAAGAGTTATTAGAAATAAGATCAAATTCCAAGAAGGATATTTTATATAACATGAAATATATATCTTGAAATACTTCCCCATACCCCCTCCTGAAAAGAAATTCTATTCTGCTTTTATTAGTCTGTCTAGAACAAATTGGTTGGTTCTGTTCTACTTTAACAAGCAACTTAAAATACATGAACAGTTTCATATCATTAACTTTCATCTCTACTTGTTATTATAACTTGAAATCTTAAAAAGTAATGGTTATCTTTTTAGAAAGTACTTTGTGTGATTTACCTATCTGAAAGATCACAAGGAAGAGAATAAATAATTCACAAAAATCCAAACTGATATATTTTGACTGCCACCTATTTACTAATTTTATTTCTAATAGGAAAAGACATGAATTTATACTAGTCACATCAATGGTGTGATGAGGGAGCAACACCAGTCACTTTGCTAAAAAATTTAGGTTTAGTGAAAGCAAAAATTACGAATATGGCCTATGATAAGTTAAAAGTAACCTAAATAATTAAGAAATAGTTTTTAAAAGTATTGTTCTCATTTAATATTAATGAAATACATATCCTTAATCAGGAATGTCTTTTCTATAGCTTTTATAATTATAAAAAATAAGACGAGTCTCCATTTTCTCTGACCCCATCTGATAATTCATTGCACATATTTTATGATGTGCATCTCGTACAACCTATGTGTACATTTATCTGGAAAATAAGGTCTTGTCCATTTTCTTCAGGAGAGAAACAGAGCTTAATAACCAGCAGTGCTGGCAGCAGCCTCAGTACCATGACCAAAAGCAGAGATCACAGGATGATGAGAAAGACCTGGGTTTGAACCCCAGCTATGCCATTTTAGCCCTGGACAAATCAGTTAACCTCTTTTATCCTTATCTGTAAAACAGTCCTAATGATTATCTCACAAAATTGTTTTGAGAATTATAAAAGAGCATGTCTTTAAAAAGCCTGGTATATGATAAGCATTCACAAATGGTAACATAAAAGGAAAAAGCAAACCACCTTTTTCTTTCTACAGAAATATTCTTACAGCAGAGAAAGGTATTTCATCATGCTGTTTAAGCTTAGTGGAAATATTTCTTAAGCGCCTATAACTGTCATCTAAAGTTCCACATACTCTAAGTAACCTTCTGTATTCTATTCTATTATTTTTTTGAAGAGGAATTAACTCAAGTGAGATAACAATTGTCTTACAGTGTAAAATCATACATCTTGACTTTAAACGTTTCTAATAAAATATATTAGTGTATCAAAATCATAGTGCTTCATTATCTCCTCAGGGAAGTGATAAAATCAGTTTTTAGAAACTAAAAAGTAAGAAAAATTTGGTATATTAACCAAAATGCAACACCTGTGAACCTGAAACAATCAGCAGGTCGTACCCATTTCTTTATTGGGAAAAGAAATTGAGTAAATTGCCTCCTGAGAGTGGATAATCAGCTATTTCATACAGAGCTTTGTCTAGAAGCATGAGTTATCTTGATGAGTATAATTTCTAGCCTGGTTTCCTTCGTGAAGATTCAGGGTAAGGCCTGAGGCCTTAGTATTACCACTTATCCCTTCTCCTTGAGTTATGATTAAAAGAGAATAATCACGGAGATTTGAGTCAAACAGGAATCAAAACATCAATATTATTACTGATAAGGGCTATGTCAGGGATAGTCTTTAATACTTAAGAATAACTGAAATACATTATTGCCTGATCCTCCTGTGAGCCTGATCCTCAAGTGCTGCCAAGTACCTGTAGACATTTCTTGGAAACTAGAGGTCTCAGGGCCAAATACACTGTGTTCACATGTTCTCCCACATGAATATATTTAGAGATGAAATCAGCTTGAAATGAATATTAAGAACAACCTTAAAGGGGAAATGAAGTCATAGCCAGGCAGTTTTATCCCTTTGCCTTGGTGATGCGGTATGTGATGTGCTCACTATATGCAAATGTCTCTGGGCTTTAAAAAGAAATATATATTTTTCATAATAAGAATAGGCACAAAAAGGAGTAGAAAAAGATGATGCTCATCCTCCACCACCCCAATATAATTACTATTAGCACTTTTCTGTATCTCACTCTGTTTTTACAGATCTATAAAAATATTTATTCTGTTCTTTCTAGTTAACTTCCTAACATAAACATTTTCAATATTACAACATAATCTTTATAAACATATGTTTAATGATAGTGTAGTGTATAATATTTCACCGAATGGATGTAGCATAATTTATTTAAACAGTCACCCTGCGTTTATTTCCAGTTTTTAAAGTTGTTTCTAGATTTCCTTTTGCTGATATAAACAATGCTGATGTAAGTATTATTCTGCATAAAACCTTTGCTGTTTTAGATTTCTTACCTTTAGAATCTCAAGAGTTGAACTTTAGGATTCAAAGGTATATTTAGGATCTAAGGTATATTCCCACAAGACATTAGGGTAGGAGGCAAGAAACCATTTTTTCCTAGTAAAAACCTAATCAGCTTTCTAAAATATGGCACCTGAAAGTTGTCCTGAGGAGCTATAGTTTAGGAATAGCAACAAGGTGCATGAGACCTGTATGTGGAAGTTGCATTCTGTCACTGATAATAACCATTTAGCAGCACTGCTACCAGAGTAAAATGCTGACTGTCTTTGCTGCTCTTCTGATGCAAGAGAGGAGTTTAATAGAAAATTGAGCATATTTTCAACTTGGTAAATTCCTCAAGAAGGGAGAGGGGAGCTAGCATTTGGTGAGTGCCTGCTTGGCTCCAGGCACAGTGATTGTTATTTTACATTTATTATTGTTTAAGTTACACAGTAGGGGTTGTTTTCTCAATTATACTACTCACCTCTTTTCCCCTCCAGGGTTCTGGTCAATAGAATACAGCATCAGAGACCTAATTCAAACTGGGCTCAAGATTTCAGACATATTACTGGTAAAGTTGGATTGAAGGATGTGAAATGCCTCCTAATTCCTTCCAAGCCTACATTTTGGAATCCATCTGTCTGTTATTATCTATCTGCTTACAGGTGAAAAGTTGGAGTTGGGAAAGCAGGCCCTCTCGGTCTGCTTATCACATAAAGATTATAAATACAGGTACTCACTGTGTAAGAGAGCAAGCAGGCCCCAGAGGACAAAAGGCAGTTTCCCGTCCACTTGGCAGTGTAGTGTCTTGCCTTCTGGTCAACATAGACCAATGGAGAACTGCTTCTCTGTAATAGGTGAGAAATCTGAGGTTCAGATATGTTAAGCAACATTCTGAGGTCACATAGCTAAGTGGCAAGTGGCTGAGCCAACATTCAAACCTAGACCCCAAGGCCCATGTTCTTTTCATCGTGCCGATGAGCACTACTGCCTTCATGAGCCTCATTTCCCCCCAGCACATTCTTATTTTAATAGAGGATTTCTGGGGACATAATATCTTAAGGGATAGGACTGACTCTAATGGTGGGAATTTCATGCATCTTAGAAGACCAGGAGGATTGAGATTTGGGACAGTTTGGCCTTTTGACATTTCTCAAATGATGAATCCATCTACAAATCTTGGAACAGCTATAGCAATCAGCCTAACTAAGCTCAAGACAGAAAAAAATGAGAGCGAAAAGTCAACACCTAAGCTCTAAGACAAGATTTTGTAATGAGAAACACTTTAAAGCTACATTTAGAAGTATTTAAGAAACTATACATAAATATTGTTGAGTTCTATGATTTAAACTTAAATCATGACTTTATAACAATGATCTACAAGAAATAGTATTGTTTCATGCTCCATATATTTCAGAAGATATGCTTGGCTTTTAAATCACATGAGGAATGAAATTCTAAAAGACATCTTTCAAAGAAAGAAATACTTTATCAGTCAAAGCTATTAAATTCTTAAATTTTATAGTATGAGTTCTTTCTCCAGATTTCAAAATTTGTCCATAATAGTGATTGCTTTTTAGATTATAAAAATAATTTAATTTCAAAAAATGGAAAAGTAAATGAAGTAAAACAAATCAATAATTCCATGATCACACACAATCACCTTTTAAATTTCTTTAGTATTTCTTGTCTTAAAATTTTTTTGCCCATTTTTTTTTCTCTATGTAAAATCAATAGTCTTTCATTTCCTCCCACTAGAGCTCTGGGTCCCATAATCCATTTTCTTGAGAGCTTCGCCTATTAATTACTCCTCTTCTTCCTGAATCTTTAAACTTTCTTCTCTCTGGGTTCTTATTTTTAAGCATATGAATAGGCTGTATTAGTTAAGGGTATGTGTCCTTTATGTAGGAATTTGTTCTAACACAGACACATCTGCCCTTTCCAACTCTAAGTAGCCTTTCCCCTGTCAGGAGAGACAGTCACTCATGGGTCTCTTCTCTGCTTAGTGTACCAAAACTGCCATGTCCTGACTGTTCTTTTACCTGGACCATTTCTCAGGGTTGTTTGTGTATCTAATACTTTAAGACATGAGATACATCCTCCTCTAGACAAAGAGTAGGCTTAATTACTGCTTGCTGTAAAAGCAGTAAATTCCCCAAATCCAGTGTTCCTCAGGTGAAATACAAACCCACTAAATGCATGGTGTTCATCTAAACTCATTGTATCATCTAGATTGCATGGTACTGGTATAAAAATAGACATATATATCAATGGAATAGACTTGATAGTTCAGAAATAAACTCATACATTTGTGGTCAATTGAGTTTCTACAAAGGTGCCAAAACACCTCATTAGGAAAGGAGTAGTTTTCCAACAAATGCGGCTAGGATAGCTGGATATCCACATGCAAAAAATGAAGTTGTATTCCTACCTCACACAATATATAAAAATTAACTCAGAATGGATGAAAGACCTAAATGTAAAAGCTAAGATTATATAATATATATCTTATATATAGTATAGGTGTAAATATATATAATATAGGTGTAAGTCATCATTACCTTGGATTGGCAATAGTATTTTAGACATTTAGATATAATACCAAAAGCAGAAGCAAGCCCCCCCAAAATAGATAATTAGACTTCATCAAAATTAAAAGGTTTTATGCTTAAGAGGACACTATTTTGAAAGTGAACACACAACAAACAGATAGAATGGGAGAAATATTTGAAAAACATATATTTGATAAGAGTCTAGTATCCAGAATATATAAAGAACTTTCACAACTCAACAATTAAATGACAAATAACCCAATTAAAAAATGAGCAAAGATACTTCTCCAAAGAAGATACACAAATGAGTTGTAAGCACATCAAGTTATGGTCAACATTATTAGCTATCAGAGCAATGCAAATAAAATCAAAGAGATACCACTTCTCACTAGAATGGCTAGAATAAAAAAGACAGATAAAAACAAGTGTTGGCAAGGATGTATAGAAATCAGAAACCTCATACATTGCTGGTGGGAATGTAAAATGATGCAGCTATTTTGTAATGATTTCTTAAAATGTTAAACAGAGTTACCATATACTCCCATAATTCCACTCTTAGATATGTACCCCAAAGTAATGAAAATGTATGTACATACAAAAACTCATACACAAAAGTTCACAGCAGCATTAATCATAGTAGCCAAAAAGTGTTAACAACCCCAAAGTCTATTAACTGATGAATGTATAGACAAAATGTAGTATATCCATACAATCGAATATTATTTGGCTATATAAATGAAGTTCTGATATATGCTACAACACTGATGTACCTTGAAAACAAGCTAAGTGAAAGAAGCAGACATAAAAGGGCATATACTGTATGATTTCATTTGTATCAAATGCCCAGTACAGGCAAATTGATAGATTCAGAAATAAATTAGGAATTGCCATGGGGTAGTGGGAGGATGGAGAGTGACTTCTAATGAGATTTTGGGCTGATGAAAATGTCCTGAAGTTATATAGTGATGATGGCTATATATCTTTGTGAATTTACTAAAAATTACAAAATTGTACAATTTAAAAGGGTGAATTTTACGGTTTGTGACTTATTTCTCAATTAAAAAACAAAACAAAACAAATCTGTGCTGAGCCGTAGTTTAGAAAGAGGTGAGTTGGATTAATGGCAATTACATGATGAGATTTTATCTATTCCCTCTAGGAAAGGAATGTTGAAAAAGAGCCAGAGCAGTAGTCTCTCAGATAGAAGGTCGAGATCATTACACAGGGGTATACTTTAGATATTACATTCCTTTTTTAAAATTTGAAACCACACCAATTCTCTTGTGGGAATGAAAGGTGAGGTCTTTTATTTTTTACGTTTAGTTCTGAAAACCAAAGAAGAAATACAGTCAGAGAGGAGGTGGAAACTCCAAGATATCAGGGCTATGACTTCCTGTGGCAACAGTGGGCCAGGGGAAGGAAAACCTATTTCTTTCTTGAATAGTGTGACTTTGGTAGAAGTCAAGGACTTAACCTAGGATGTAATATCAAGGACTAGAGTTAGGAAGTAACCTCTCAGCAGCTGTGTGGGACACTGCTCCCTTATCCCATTTAGACAGCAAGGAATGAGTGTGGAACCTGTTGGTGTCACAAACTGGAACTTGCTTGAGCCAACTTCAGAACATAAACTGGTTTATATTCCTGTGGTTATTTTAGTAGATTATTGGTCGTATGCAAAGTGAAATTTAATCTATTTGCCTCTTGGAATCTGAAAAAACTTATACTTAAGATCTTTAGAGATTCTAGGGGAGAGGGAGGCCCAAGAGGGAGAGGGTATATTTATACCTATAGCTGATTCACTTCACTATGCAGCAGAAACTAACACAACATTGTAAAGCAATTATACTCCAATAAAAAAAAATCTTTAGAGATTCCATATATCTCTGAGTAGAAATATGAATCTTAGTAGTTGAATGGGTTAGTTTCTCATCATTGGAGATCTCTGTAGCCATCTCAAATTGTCCTGTTACTAGGAAATAATTTCAATTTTTTCCAGTTTATAAAATAAAGCATTGGTTTAACCCTATATATCTCTCTTGCCTCTACCTTCCCTCATCCTTCATTTTAGCTGAAATACTCTTATGGGATTGTTTGGCTGTCCTGTTTTCCTCCTGTGCTCTATTCTAGGTGGGCCACTGATCATGACCTGTCTTTCCTTGGAGGCATCTATCTTTCCTCAGATTTCAGGCTAGTTGGTTACCCTGAGATCTCTGATCTTTGATGGGTTCAAGGGAAGTTATGCTTTTATAGATTATCTGGATTTTTCTTATTGTTAGTGTGAGAGTGATGCTCTTTTCAGATTTCTACATCCTAAACAGAAGATAGAAGATACATCACTTACTAAATAATTCTTTTCTCTAGTGAATTGAAAGACACCTATCATCTTTTAAATTCTCATTTATACTTGTTAACTAAATTTTCTTATAATTATAAAATATTTCAAAGGATAATTTTGAATTTAAGGATATAGAATCATAACATCTACAAGTAGAAATTAAATTATCTCATTGATTTCAATATTTATTTTCAATAATTCAATTACTCATCTTAAATCATTGTCTAGGATTTTTAGAAGGCTGTTGAATACTAAAGGTGATTATAGATATTTCTTGTTTTCTTGCTGATTTTAGTGGTAATTAATTTAGTATTTTACTGTTTAATATGATAGCTATTATTGGCTTTTGTTAAATAGTAGTCTCTTTTCATTCCCATTTACTTATATTTTTACTAGGTATGGCTATTTTATATTAATGAATGCATTTTTGACATCTATGTAGATAATGCAAATATGATTACAACATAAGTCAAATGAATATAGAGGAAACAAAAAAAATCTCTAAAAGTAATGGAATAAAAATAAATTCAAAGAAAAGATAAATAAAATTAAAAAACAGTTCCTTAAACATTAAAAAATATCACATCTCCTTTTTAGTTTATTTACATTTAAATTAATTATTGATAAGTATGTGTACTTATCTCCAGTTTGTTAATTGTTTTTGTCTTGTAGTCGTTTTTGTTCATTTCTTCTTTTTCTCTGTTCCCTTGTGATTCAATGGCTATCTTTTTTTTTTTTTTTTTTTTTTTTGTGGTACGTGGGCCTCTCACTGTTGTGGCCTCTCCCGTTGTGGAGCACAGGCTCTGGACGCGCAGGCTCAGCGGCCATGGCTCACGGGCCCAGCCGCTCCGCGGCATGTGGGATCTTCCTGGACTGGGGCACGAACCCGTGTCCCCTGCATCGGCAGGCAGACTCTCAACCACTGCGCCACCAGGGAAGCCCTCAATGGCTATCTTTAATGTTATATTTGGATTCCTTTCTTTTTGGGTGTGTGTGTGTGTGTATCTATTATAGATTTTGGTTTATGGTTACCATGAGGTTTGTATATAGCAATCTCTCTCCTCTCTCTCTCTCTGAAATACATATGTACATATATTTCAATCTTCTGACTAGTGATTGGTCAATTCAAACTTTCTATTTCTTTGATCCAGTCTTAGAAGGTTATATGATTCTAAGAGTTTATCCATTTCTTCTTGGTATTTCAATTTGTTGGCATATGGCTATTCATAGTATTCCCTTTTAATCCATTGTAATTTCTCCTCTTTTATTTCTGATTTTATTTATCTGAACTTTCTTTTGGTCTTAGTGAGCCTAGCTGAAGATTTGTTAATTTTGTTTATCTTTTCAAAGAACAAGCTTTTAGTTTCATTGATCTTTTCTATTATCTTTTAAATCACTGTTTTATATATTTCTACTCTGATCTTTACCATTTCTTTTTCTTTTTTTACTGACTATGGGCTTTGTTCTTTTTAGTTCCTTTAGGTGTAAGGGTAGACTGTTATTTGAGACTTTTCTTGTTTCTTGAGGTAGACCTGTATTGCTATAAACTTCCCTTTTAGTACCACTTTTGCTGCATCCCATATATTTTGGTATGTGGTATTTTCAGTTTCATTTGTCTTCAGGTATTTTTAATTTTTTCCTTTGATTTCTTTGTTGACCCTATAGTTGTTCAGTAGCATGTTATTCAGTCTCCATTCATTTGTGTCTTTTTCAGCTTTCTTCTTGTAGTTGATTTCCAGTTTCATTCCACTGTGGTCATAAAAGATGGTTGATATGACTTTAATCTTAAATTTATTGAGATGTATTTTGAGTCCCAACATATGGTCTATCCTTGAGAATGTTCCATGTGTATTTGAGAAGAATGTGTATTCTGCTCCTTTTGGGTGAAATGTTCTATATAAATCTATTAAGTCCACCTGATCTAATGTTGCATTTAAAGCCACTGTTTCCTTGCTGACTTTCTGAATGGATGATCTATTCATTGATGTAATGGGGCTGTTAAAGTCCTCTAACATTATTTTTTTGCTGTCACTTTCTCCCTTTAGGTCTATTAGTAATTGTTTTATATACTTTAGTGTTCCTATGTTAGATGCATATATATTGATTGATAACTGTTATGTCTTCTTGATGAATTGTCCTCTTTATCATTATATAATGTCCATCTCTGTCTCTTGTTTCCTTTTTTTGAGTGAAGTCTATTTTGTCTGGTATAAGTATGGCCACACCCACTTTCTTTTGGCTGCCATTTGCTTGTAGTATCATCTTCCATCCCTTCACTTTAAGCCTGTGTTTGTCTTTAGAACTGAAATGAGTCTCCTAGAGGCGTGTATAGTTGGGTCTTGTTTTCTAATCCATCCAGCCACTCTATCTTCTGATTGGTGAATTTAATCCATTTACATTTAGGGTGACTACTGATAAATGAGGACTTAGTACTGCCATTTTATCTTTTGTTTTCTGGTTGTTCTATATCTCCTCCCCTCACACCTTGTGTTTCTGTGTGTACTTTTGGTTCGGTGGTTTTCTGTGATGTTTTTCTCAGTTTCTTCATTTTTAATGTTTCATGTTTCTGCTCTAGATTTATATTTTGTGGTTACCATAGGTTTGTAAAAAAAAATCTCATAGATAAAATAGTCCATTTTCTACTGATAGCATCTTATCTCCATTTGCCTATATGGGTTCTCTCCATTTCCTCTTCCCCTTTTATGTTTTTGTTGTCTCAAATTATCCTTTTTTGCGTTGTGAGATCATTATCAAATTGAAATAGTTATAGTTATTTTTATTGCTTTTTTCCCTTTAACCTTTATGATATAATTAAGTGCTTAACAACCTATTCTAATACAGAGTTTTAATTTTCTGATTCTGTCTATCACCTTGCTCAAAGTTTTGTATACTTCTGCCTTTTCATTTCAGGTATAAGATAACTTTTCTGAGTAGAGTATTCTTGGCTGACAGCTTTTATCTTTCAATATTTTGAGTATGTCACTCTACTTTCTCATAGTCTGTAGAATTTCTGCTGAGAAATCTGCTGATAGCCTAATGAGGTTTCCTTTGTAGATACCATCCTTTTTACCCCTGGCTGCTTTCAAAATTCTTTCTTTGTAATTGACTTTTGAAAGTTTTAATATAATGTGTCTTGGAGAAAGTCTTTTTGTGTTGAGGTAATTAGGAATTCTCAGCTATTATTTCTTTAAATAAACTCTCCTCCATTCTCCCTCTCTTCTTCTGACATTCCCATTATCCTTGTGTTGCCCTTCCTAATGGAGCTGGATAAATGTTATAGAATTTCTTCATTTTTTTAGATATCAGTTCTGTCTCTTCTTCTACCTGTATCACTTCTAGATTTCTATCTTTGAGCTTGCTAATTCTCTCTTCTATATTGTCTGCTCTACTTCTGCTTTTTAATGCATTCTTCATCTCATTTATTAGTTCTTCAGCTCCAGAGTTTCTGTTTGGTTGCTTTTAGAGTTTCAATCTCTTTGGTAAAGTATTCCTTCTGTTCATAACTTTATTCCTGAACCCACTAAACTGCCTTTCTCAGTTTTTCTGTAGTTTGTTGAGTTTCTTTATGACAGCTATTTTTAATTCTCCATGATTTATATCACAATATTCCATGACTTTAAATTTGGTTTCTGGAGAACTGTTATTTTTCTTTTGTAACACAGTGTTCCCATGATTTTTCATTGTGCTTGATGAGTTGTTCCTCTTCTGGCACACTTGAAGTACTGAACACCTTTCTTCATAGGTACACTTTTTTTTTCCCACTTGATTCTAACAATTCAACAGGTTAGTAATTAAAGGCCTTTCTTCTGTCTTTCAGTAGGTGGCACTATAACACAAGTTTGTGGTTTCTCTTACCTGAGCTGCCTCTGGCTATATCTGGGAATCAGTACTTTCCACACTCTACCACCTCTCTCAGAAGTGTCACTCAGTACCTTCGTTGCCTCTGCTTGTCTCTTTATGGCTGCTGGTGCCTTGCTGCTGCTAGTGTTGATGCTGTAGTTGGTATCACTGCCTGGGCACCAATATGGTGGGTGCCTCTGTTGTGTCCAGGGTCTCCTGGGTTGTGGGCTCTGCCATCACTGGAGAAGGGGGAGAGTGTGGAAATTCAGGGTCAAAGACACCTTGTGTCCAAGATTTTTGGGTTTGCAAGCTTGCCGCTGCCGGTGGCAGGGCTAGAGTTGCAGGTACTTCTGTGGCTGGAGGGATGGGATCACAGGCCTTGCTGCCACTGATGCCTGGTTCCCTTTGGCTGGGGGCAGGTCTTTGGTCAGGAGGCTGGACTCATGTGTGCCACCTCTCCTTCTGCTACCAGGTTCTCTGGGGCTGTGGGCTCAGCTGCCAAGTCTGGGGGGCTGGGATTACAGGTACCGCCACTGCTGTTCCCTCAATCTGCCTTCTCTATGCATTGCAGTCCACCTGTCTTTACATGTACAGATGTGTGGAACACTCTGGCATCCTGTTGTTTTGGACAGAAGGACCTTTGTTGAGTTACGGATATTTTACTGGTTGTAGATGGAAGGGGAAAGAAAAAGTGAGCATTTGACATTGCCATGATGCTGACATCAGTAACCAGGATGTCTGGTTTTGAAAATCAGCAGGCCTTAACTCCAGAGAGCTGGAAGACTGTAGAAATTTGAGACCTCAGTCCTCAGAAGTGTGAACAAAAACTCACTCAATCTGAGTCCCAGTGCAGAAGCAGCAGTTTAAAAAATGCCTGGGTAGACTCACTTGCTAATCTTGGAGAGCCTCCTGGAGAAACAAGAAAAATCTCAAGAAAAAACAAAAACAAAAACAAAACAAAACAAAAAACAATCTAACATTACACTTAAAAGAACTAGAAAAAGAAGAAGAAAAAAATCTCATTAGTAGAAAGAAGGAAATAATGAAGATCAGAAAATAGATAAATAAATAGGAGACTAAAAATACAATAGAAAAGATCAATGAAAATGAGAGCCGGTTCTTTGAAAAGATAAACAAAATTGATAAACCTTTCACTAGACTTATCAAGAAAAGAAGAAAAGAGAGCTCGAATACAATCAGAAATGAAGCAGAAGTTACTACAACCACTACAGAAGTAGAAAGGATCATAAGAGATTAGTTGAATGATTAACTGCCAACAAATTGGGCAATCTAGAAGAAATGAATAAATTCATAGAAATATTCAATCTTCCATGACTGAATCAGGAAGAAATAGAAACTCTGAACAGACTAATTACTAGTGGTGAAATTGAATCACTAATCCAAAAAACTCCTAATAAACAAAGTCCAGGACTAAACAGCTTCACAGGTGACTTCTAAGCATTTAAAGAAGAGATTATACCTGTCCTCAAACTATTCCAAAGAACTGAAGAGGAAGGATCACTCCCAAATTCATTCTACAAGGCCACCATTACCCTGATACAAAAAACAGACACAGACACTACAAAAAAAGCCAAAAAGCAAAAAAAACCCACTACAGGCTAATACCCCTGATAAACATACAGGCAAAATCCTCAGTGCAAAATACTAGCCAACCAAATTCAACATACATTAAAAGGATCATACACTATGATCAAATGAGATGGAGCCCAGGGATGAAAGGATGGTTCAATATCTGCAAATCAATCAGTGTTATACAAACAAGACCAAAGTTAAAAATCATGTGATCATCTCAATAGATGCAGAAAAAGCATTTGACAAAATCTAACATACATGTACGATAAAAACTCTCAACAAAGTAGGTGTAGAAGGAACATACCTCAGCATAATAAAGACCATATATGACAAACCCACAGCTAACATTATACTCAAAGAGGAAAGATAAAATCTTTTCCTCTAAGATCAGGAACAAGAGAAGGATGCCTACTTCACCACTCTTATTCAACATTGTATTGGAAATCCTAGCCACAGGAATCAGCAAGAAAAAGAAATAAAAGGCATCCAAATTGGAAAGGAAGAAGTAAACCTGTCACTTTTTGCAGATGACATGATTTTATATATAGAAAACCTGTAAATACTATGCCAAAAATTATTAGGAAAATAATTCAGTAAAGTTGAAGAGTACAAAACTGATATACAGAAATCTGTTGTGTTTCTATACACTAATGATAAACTATAAGAAAGAGAAATTAAGAAAATAATCCCATTTAAAATTACATCAATAGGGAGGGAGGGTGGGAGGGAGGGAGACGCAAGCGGGAAGAGATATGGGAACATATGTATATATATAACTGATTCATTTTGTTGTGAAGCTGAAACTAACATACCATTGTAAAGCAATTATACTCCAATAAAGATGTTAAAATGAAAAAAAAATAAAAAAATAAAATTACATCAAAAAGATGCAAAAAAAAGGAATAAAATACCTTGGAATAAATCAAACCAAGGAAGTATAAAAGACTTGTACTCAGAAAACAATAAGACATTGATGAAAGAAATTGAAGATGACCAAACAAATGGAAAGATAAATGATGCTCATGGATTGGAAGAATTAATATTGTTGAAATGTCCATGCTACCCAAAGCAATCTACAGATTTTATACAACCCTATCAAAACAATTGCTTTTTTTTTTTTTTTACAGAGCTAGAGCAAATAATCCTAAAATTTGTATAGAATAATGAAAGTTTCAGATACCCAATGCAATCTTGAAATAGAACAAAGCTGGTGGTATCATGCTTCCACATTTAAAACTATACTACATATTAGAAAAATAAAAATCAAAACTACAATGAAGTATCACCTCACACCAGTTAGAATGGCCATCATCAAAAAGTCTACAAATAATAAATGCTGGCGAGGGTGTGGAGAAAATGGAACTCTCCTACACTGTTGGTGGGAGTATAGATTGTAAATTTAAATTTAAATTTAAAATGTAAATCCAGCCGCCATGGAGAAAACTATGGAAATTCCTTAAAAAACTAAAAATAAAGTTACAATATGGCCTAGGAATCCTACTCCTGGGCATATATCTGGGATAAATGAAAACTCTAATTTGAAAAGACACATGCACCCCAATGTTCAAAGCAGCACAATTTACAATAGCCAAGACATGGAAGCAACCTAAGTGTCCATCAGCAGATGAATAGATAAAGAAAATATGATATATATATATAATTTTATACATATATTTTATAATTTTATTTTATAATTTTATATATATATAAAATTGACTGTAAAAAAGAATGAAATAATGCCATTTGCAGCAACATGGATGGGCCTAGAGGCTATCATACTAAGAGAAGTAAGTCAGACAGAGAAAGACAATATATCGCATGATATCACTTATGTGTGGAATCTAAAAAAATGATACAAATGAATCTATATACAAAACAGAAATGGACTCATAGACATAGAAAACAAACTTATTGTTACCAAAGGGGAAAGGGGAGGAGGGATAAATTAGGAGTTTGGGACTGACAGATACAGAGAGTTATATTCAGTATCTTGTAGTAACCTATAATGGAAAAAAATCTGAAAAAAGAATCTGAAAAGAATCTGATATATATATATATATATATATATCACTGAATCATTTTGCTGTGTAGCTGAAACTAACACAACATTGTAAATCAACTATACTTCAATAAAAACTATACTGCAGGGGCTTCCCTGGTAGCGCAGTGGTTGAGAATCTGCCTGCCAATGCAGGGGACGCGGGTTCGAGCCCTGGTCTGGGAAGATCCCACATGCCGCGGAGCAACTGGGCCCGTGCACCACAACTACTGAGCCTGCGCGTCTGGAGCCTGTGCTCCGCAACAAGAGAGGCCACGATAGTGAGAGGCCGGCGCACTGTGATGAAGAGTGGCCCCTGCTTGCCACAACTAGAGAAAGCCCTCGCACAGAAACGAAGACCCAACACAGCCATAAATTAAAAAAAAAAAAACAACAACTATACTGCAAAGCTATAGTAATCCAAACACTATGGTACTGACAGGAAAACAGACACATTGATGGATGAAACAGAATTGAGAGCCCAGAAATAAACCCATGCTTATATGGTCAATTAATTTACACCAAAGCAGGCAAGAACATACAATGGGGAAATGGCAGTATCTTCAATAAACAGTGCTAGGAAAAGTGGACCGATAAATGCAAAAAAATGAACCCAAACCTCTTTCTTACACCATATGTAAAAATAAACTCAAAATGATTAAAGACTTAAATCCAAGACCTGAAACCATTAAACTCCTAAAACAAAACATACAGTAAACCCTTTGACATCAGTCTGAGCAGTATCTTTTTGGATTTTTCTCCTCAGACAAGGGAAATAAAAGCAAAAATAAACAAAGGGGGATATATCAAACCAAAAATCTTTTGCACAGTGAGGGAAATCATCAAAAGAACAAAAAGGCAACCTATTGAATGGGGAAAGATATTTGCAAGTTATATATCCAATATAGGGTTAATATCCAAAATGTGCAAAGAGCTCATATAACTCAATATAAAAAAAAAACCCCAACCAAACAAGCAATCCAACTGATAAATGGGCAGAGGACCTGAATAGATATATTTCCAAAGAAGACATATAGATGGTCAACAGACACATGAAAGCTGCTCAATATCACTAATTTTCAGGGAAATGCAAACCAGAACCACAGTGAGATATCACCTCATGCCTGTCAGAATGTCTATTTTCAAAAAGACAAGAAATAACAACTGTTGGCCAGGTTGTGGAGAAAAAAGAATCCTACACTGTTGGTGGGCAGGTAAATTGGTACAGGGACTATGGAAAACAGTATGAATATTCCTCAAAAAATTAAAAATAAAACTATTATATGATCCTGCAATTCCACTTCTTGGTATTTATCCAATGAAAATGGAATCACTAATTCAAAGAGATATATACACCCCTATGTTTATTGCAGCATTGTTTAGAATAGACAAGATATGGAAGCAACCTAAGTGTCCATTGATAAATGAATGAAGAATAAGTGGTACATATATACAATGGAATATCGGCCATAAAAAGGGTGAAATTTTGCCATTTGCAACATGTATGGATCTAAAGGGTATTATGCTAAGTGAAACATGTCAGACAAAGACAAATATCATATGATTTCTCTATATGTGGAATCTAAAAAAACAAAACAATGAACAAACAAAACAAACAGACTCATAGTATAGATAACAAACTGGTGGTTGGCAGAGGGGAGGGAGATGGGGAAATGATGAAATAGGTGAAGGGGATTAAGAGGTACAAACTTCCAGTCATAAAATAAATAAATCATGGGAATATAACGTACAGCACAGGGAATGTAGGCAACAGTATTCTAATAACTTTGTATGGTGACAGATGCTTACTAGACCTATCGTGATGATCATTTTGTAATGCATATAAATGTCTAACCAGTATATTGTACACCTAAAACTAATATATATAATACTGTATGTAAACTATACTTCAATAAAAAATAATAAAAAAGATAACATACACACACACAATGAAAAATTGTTCAGCCATAAAAAAGAATGAAATCTCGCCATTTGTGACATGGATGGAATTTGAAGGCATTATGGTAAATGAAATAAATCAGACAGAGAAATACAAGTACTGTACTATCTTTCTTATATGTGGAATATAAAAAACAAACAAAAACTGCCACAAGAAACAAGTGCATAGTACACAGTATAAATTGGTGTTGGTTTGGGTGAAATGAATTAAAGGGGTGAAAAGGTACAAAATCCCAGTTATAAAATAAATATGTTATGGGGATGTAATATACAGCATTGTGAGTATAGTTAATAACACTGTACTGCATGTTTGAAAGTTGCTAACAGAGTAGATCTTAAAAGTCCTCATCACAAGAAAAAAACATTTTTGTAACTATATATGGTGACAAATGTTAACTAGACTTATTGTGGTGATTAGTTAACATTATATACAAATATTGAATCACTTTGTTGTAAATAAAAGTAACATAATGTTATATATCAATTATACTTCAGTAGAAAAAAGAAATTCTTGTTCCTTTAGTTGTAACAATAGCATTGTGATTATGCTAAAAAATTTCTTGTGTAGATAAATACTACAAATATCTATAATGACATGATATGGTATTTGTGATTTGCTTCAAAATAATATAGAGCAGGGAGAATTGGGTAGAAGTTAAATGAATACATGGACCAAAATTGGTAGTTGTCAAAGCTGGTGATAGGTATATCGGAGTTCACCATATGTTTCACTGACTTTTATATTTGAAATTTGAAGTAAAGTTTCACAGGACTCTGGGGAATTGTTATAAAGACTGAAATTTTGCCAAATAATTAGGGCAATAAAAATGGAAAATGGATTTATAAAAAAACTAATGAATTAGGTAATCTATGATTAAGTTGGATATAATTACAAATATCTATAAAAATATAAATTACCTAAAATGATCCAAGAGGAAGTAGACATGTATGTCTACATTGATTACTGTGTAAGAAATGGGAAATGTTTTTTTTTTTTTTTTTTTTTTTGTGGTACGCAGGCTTCTCACTGTTGTGGCCTCTCCCGTTGCGGAGCACAGGCTCCAGACGCGCAGGCTCAGCGGCCATGGCTCACGGGCCCAGCCGCTCTGCGGCATGTGGGATCTTCCCGGACCGGGGCACGAACCCGTGTCCCCTGCATCAGCAGGCGGACTCTCAACCACTGTGCCACCAGGGAAGCCCGGGAAATGTTTTTAGAGGTAATAATAAAAAGTCACCAGTTCCAGATTGTTTTATATCTGAATTCAATCTAACTTCCAAAGAACAAATAAGTTCTCTATTATTTACTATTTCAGACCATAGAAAAAGACTACAATTAATTTTTCAAAGATAACCTTAATACTGAATACTAGTAAGAACAGTTCAAACAAATGTATACATGAATACAGATATCATAAAATATTAGCAAATTAGATTCAGCAATGTATTAAGGAGTAATAAACCATAATTAAGTGATTTTTTGGTTTTCAGGGTTGAAAGATAATTTAACATCAGGAAATCTATTAACATAAACCATTACTTCAGCAGATTAAACAAGAAAAACCATGTAATTGTATTAATTGATGTTTTTCTCTTTTTGGTATTGCTGGCATATTTGGAAGGTATATTTTAGTTCAGTTCTCACCCCAGTTTGCAGATAGTTTCTGGAGCAACAAGCAAATTTTCCAGTCCATAAACTTGTGTAGTAGAGCGTAAGGAAAGGAAGTGTATAGAAAATCTTTTTCAGTTCCTCTGGAAGAGCAGGTTGCTAAGGCCATCCAAATCAAGTTCAAATTGGTTTAAATCAAGCTCATTATGTAGTACAGAATCATTATATGATATATGATGATTAAGATTGCTCTAATGACTAATGGAATAGATTTTGTGTCTTATTAAAATGCAAATTATTTCAGCAGGGATAATGAATTCAGCTCCATTTGCCAATAACAACAAAGGAGACTTCATTAGGAAAGTGGAAAGGAGGACAAATATATTGGATACTTAAGATGGGGAGAAGAAAGGTGCACCATCAAGAAGGCAAAAGTAGTTCAGGAGACCAACTTTACTGACCTAATACTTTGGCTTAGGGTAAGCCCGAATGTCTGTGTTCACCCTAAGCCAAAGTATTACCTGTGTAAAGAATCAAGACAAAAAAACCCAAGACAGTTGGCTTGGCTGTTTTTTTTCTTTCTTTTTTTTTTTTTTTTTTTGCGGTAAGTGGGCCTCTCACTGTTGTGGTCTCTCCCGTTGTGGAGCACAGGCTCCGGACGCGCAGGCTCAGCAGCCATGGCTCACGGGCCCAGAGGCTCCGCGGCATGTGGGATCTTCCCGGACCGGGGCACGAACCCGTGTCCCCTGCATCGGCAGGCGGACTCTCAACCACTGCGCCACGAGGGAAGCCCTTTACGCAGGTTTTTAATTGTAAAATATGATATGCGTACTGAGAAGTGCACAGGACAAAACTGTCAATGTGACAAATAAAAAGAGAATACTTACATAACCACTACTCAGATCTGAAAGTGTTGATACTTGTCAGCATCTCAACCCCCCCATATCATTTTCTCATCACAAGCTCCTTCCTTATTCCCAGTTAAACACCATCCTCATTTCCTTTCTTTTTTTTAAATAAATTTTTTATTAGTCATCAGTTTTATACACGTAAGTGTATAAATGTCAATCCCAATCGCCCAATTCAGCACACCACCCCCCCGCCCCCCCCCCCCCCGCCGCTTTCCCTGCTTGGTGTCCATACGTTTGTTCTCTACATCTGTGTCTCAATTTCTGCCCTGCAAACCGGTTCATCTGTACCATTTTTCTAGGTTCCACATATATGCGTTAATATACGGTATTTGTTTTTCTCTTTCTGACTTACTTTACTCTGTATGACAGAATCTAGGTCCATCTACCTCACTACAAATAACTCAATTTCGTTTCTTTTTATGGCTGAGTAATATTCCATTGCATATATGTGCATATATGCATATATATGTGCATATATGTGCCACATCTTTATCCATTCATCTGTCGATGGACACTTAGGTTGCTTCCATGTCCTGGCTATTGTAAATAGAGCTGCAGTGAACATTGTGGTACATAACTCTTTTTGAATTATGGTTTTCTCAGGGTATATATCCAGTAGTGGGATTGCTGGGTCGTATGGTAGTTTTATTTTTAGTTTTTTAAGGAATCTCCATACTGTTCTCCATAGTGGCTGTATCAACTTACATTCCCACCAACAGTGCAAGAGGGTTCCCTTTTCTCCACACCTTCTCCAGCATTTATTGTTTGTAGACTATGGTAAAAAGTGGGGTCATGTTACTTACCTCTCTGGGCTTCATTATCTTCTCATAAATGTAGAAATTTATATTAGATTTATTTCATATCCCTTCAAATTCTAAAGTTTCATGAATTTCTTATAAAGGAATCCTAATATATCTTTAAAGTACATGGATACAGAAAATAAATAAAATTTGTTGATCCTTTTAAGGTAGGCTACATATAAGCAAATCATTTGATTTATTCTTGAATACTCCCATAACTATGTAAATGTTTTTATTAGATACTAAATTTTAGTTGATATTATCTAGAAACAATATGTTTCTTCTTAGCTTGGACAATTAAACTTTGCTATCAGAGTGCTGTATGGAAAAGCCTGCTTTCATTACAATGACATATTTGGTAGCAACTGGTGTAATTCCCACTTTTAGAAAAATGTAAATGATTCATTGTGACCTGTTAGGAACCATATATCTACTTCAGTCTAATTTATTTGTTATTCTCAAGACATTTTAAGAGTCTGAAATTTTTCCCTATTTGCAGGTTAACAAGTTAATCTCATGGATGCTGCTGAAGACACTCGATCACTAGATGAGAGATAAAGGACAATTTAATTAACTATAGCAATAGTGGTAGCCAGAATATCAATATTTTTGTATGGGTTCCCTGAGCCTCTATACCCACAGTATGATGTGAATAGGACTAGATGATGCCTGTATACATAGTGTGTTGTGTGACAGGAGAGAAACCCTGAACTCATGGAAATCTGAATCTTTTATAATGAACAATAAGGAAACCTTCCCTTTGCTCCAGGTGAAACATTATCTCTATTTACCAAAGCTATTCACTATACAAATACACTTGAAAAGATAGTCTAGAACAAAAGACGGTGCCTCTGCTCACAAGAAGCTCAGAAGCAAGAGACTCATGGAGAATTGTCTCTCAGTACTTATACCTCTTGGTAATAACTTTACAAAATTCCACTTAATTTTTAGTAACACTACATGTTCAGATAAAGACGTCAAAACTTGAAAATTTAAGCTCAGCCTATCACATTTACAAAGTCATCAATCTGGAATAATCAGAATTATAGAAGTTTCCATACTGAGTTAGACAATGATATGTCTGAAATGGCATGTGGCTAATTATAAAATAGTATATCTTCACTAATATTTAGTAGCAACTGGATTCTGATAATATTTGGGAGTTGTTATGGTTATTTTTCTGTCCTAGTGTCATTCTTTTCATTCTGGGGAAATTACTCTGATGTTTTCTGAAATTCAGTCCTGGAGTGATATCAGTAGCAGAATGACTATTAGATCAGTTGATAACCACTGAACATACACATAAGAAGATGAATGGACAATGCTTTAGAATGGGGATTCCCAGTCGGGGGCCATAAAATCATTATTACAAATTAAAATGAAGTTCAGGAATTGCCTAGGGAATTGAGAAATCATGAGGGGGCAAATGGTGCAAGTTTAATTTAACTAAAGTTAATGTGTTGACAGAAGAATTCTGGCAGACACTGCACAGAGGCAGCCTGTCATAAATGCTGCTCAACTAAACTCTTAAGGTTTCTCAGAGAATCCAGAAGTAACTAAAATAGCTTTTACTAATGACTAGCCAACCTGTTCCATGGCAGACTGCCCAGACTGTTTTTTCTTTTTAATGGTTTCCAGCCAATCAGCTTACCCGAAGAAAAGTAGAACAAACACATTGTTCTCAGAAAATCTATGTTTTTTGTTCTACTTCATCTCCTCTTTGTTTTATAAATTTGTTTTTTGCTGTTCTTAAAAAGTGTTTAATAACTGACTCTCTTTCATAAAAGAAACCTTTGTGTGAATATTAACTAAATGTTTCTGAGTTATTTGTTCACAGTCCAAATTCATAATATCTCCTGTGTGTAAACTATTTTAAAGTGTATATGTGCTATTTTATTAAATAAAAGTTTATATAAAAGCGTTAACAAATATACAGTAATTTTTAAATGTATATTTTCTCAATTAACTGATAATAATGGAGACAGTGAGTGGCACTTATAATAACCGTTAATCAATTAGCCAGTATTTAAAAAATACCTATTATTTACTTAGCATAGTCCCTGAAGACAGCTAGTCAGGGATACCAGAAACACAAAATGTTTACATAATTGTTATTATTCTATTAAGCATGAAAATGATCAGTTTAGACAATAAATATTCTAGCAGTTTAGAGGAGAGGTTTAGCAGGTAGAGGTCGAGGTGGGGCTAGAGTGATGGAAGGATTGTGGAGTGTGGTCATGAAGAAAGGAAAGAACATTTTGGAAAGTTACAATAACCAGAGCAAAGAGGCAAATGGTGCTAGTAAGGAAGATGGAGCAAATATATGTATAGGGAAAAATGGGGTTTGTATACTTTGAATGCTGGCTATTAACAAAGATTCTCTCATTGTCCAAACTACTCAGACTCCTCTGAACTTTTTTTCAGCTAGGCCTGACTCTTGTATTTCCATGTTCGCCTGCATTGTCCAATTTTAGCAAGTATCCTGCTAACTCAATTTAATCAGTATCCCTTTCCCTGGATATCTGATTTGGTTCCTCATCCTCTGCCATCCCTCAGGTGATATCTGATCACCCTAGACTGTCTTAAACAAGAATACTATTGAGTTGGTTTAGCCACAATCCTCCATAATCCCCGAAGTTTCCTTCTAGTAATTTTCCATCCACTGATCCCCACCCTACTCTTTGGCTATAAATTCCCTCTTGCCCAAGCTGTATACAGAGTTGAGCCCAGTCTCTCTCCCCCACTTCAGTATCCCATCTCAGTGGTCCCTGTACACATCTTGACAGTCTCCCCCCACCCCCTTGAATAAAGTCTTCCTTAGTATGTTTTAACAAATCTCATTGAATATTTTTTTTTCTTTAACACTACTCAAAAGTGTGAACCATAGACCAACAGTATAGTCATGAACTGAGAGCTTATTAGAAATATAGAATCTCAGATTCCACCCTACATTTAATGAATTAAACCTGCAGTTTTACAAGATTTCTCAGGTGATGTATATGCACATTAAAGATGGAGAAACATTGCTAGGTGATTGGTTTCCAATGCTTGTCACTAAACCAGGACCATTTTGGCTAAATAAGAATGCCTAGAAATCTTGCTAAAAAATAGAAGTTCTCAGAAACCTCCACCAGAGATTCTAATTCACTAAGCTTGAAATTCAGGAATGTTAACAAGCTTCCCCAGGTGATTGTGATGCACCACTGCCCTAAGCGGAGGACAGTATCTTCTAACTTTGACTTGATCTAGTTCCAGATCACTGATTCTCAACCTAGGTTGCACATTAGAATCACTTGGAGACCTCTTTAAAAATACTGATCACTGAGCTCCACTCTGAGAGTCTGATTTACCGGTGCTGTTGTGGGACTGAGGAATCCTTTTATTTTTTTAAACATCTTTATTGGAGTATAATTGCTTTACAATGGTATGTTAGTTTCTGCTTTATAACAAAGTGAATCAGCTATATATATACATATATCCCTATATCTCCTCCCTCTTGTGTCTCCCTCCCACCCTCCCTATCCCACTCCTCTAGGTGGTCAGGAATCCATATATTTTTAAAACTCCTCAGGGACTTTATTGTGCACCCAGGACTGAGAAACACTATTCCTTATAATTTAGTTTAAATAGCATAGGTGGGAATAAATGAAAGGAATGTAACAGGGAAGAGCCAGTTCTGACCCCATGTTGGATCTGTTTCTTTGACTTTAACCTTTGCTTTTCATTGCTTTTGTTATTATAATCACACAAGCCTGCCCCTCTGCCTGAATGTTAAACTAAAGTGCCTTTGTTCAGCTCACAGGGAGAGAATCTGACCCTTCCCACCTGTGAATGGCTGCAGAAAAGGAGAAATTAACACATCCCCTCCCGATGCTGGCCAAGCCAGGCAAAACTAATGGCCTTTTTACTTTGCTTCCTCACCTCCCCTCACTCTCTGTTCTATAAAAGAAACTGGCATCCAGACCCCGATAAGATGGTTTTTTGGGGACTGTAATCTGCCGTCTTCTTGGTCTGCCGGCTTTTCCAAATAAAGTCGCAATTCCTTGTCTCAACACCTCGTCTCCCGATTTATTAGCCTGTCATGTAGCGAGCAGAGCGGTAACAGGAACCTTGGATTTTTTTTCAAAACGGAAGAGTTACATATGAGATGGACTTAAATGGGAGATTATTATCGTGGTGGTGTAAAGAAATAGATTAAAAAGAGATAAGCAGTGTGAAAACCATCTGTAATAGTGCAGTGGAGAGCTGTTCTACTGAAGCACTAACAGTAAAAATGGAAAGGAAGATTTTGAGAGAAGAAATATTTAGAATGAAGAATTATCAGGTCTTTGAAATGAACTCTTAGTAAGGAGTAGGTTTAATAACATAAGAGTCTGTAGAGAGGTCAAGAAAACTGAGTGTTGAGAAATTACTATCGGATCAGATGGTTCGGAAGTCATGGAGATTTTTGAGAGTATTATTTCAATGAAGGGGTGAGAACAAAATTTAAAATGTAAGAGATTGTAGAGAGAATTAATGATGAAGAAAATATGGTTGTGGGTTGACTTCATTTAAAATCCTTAACCAAGAAGACAGGAAAGAAATAACATGCTTCTAGAAAGGAGAAATAGTCTAGTGAAGGCGTTGTTGTTTTAAAGGGTGAAATTTACATGTAAAGAGAAGTTACAGAAGAGACTGAAAATAGAAAGCAAACCAAAACAATCCTTTAATTTTCTTTTTCTGAACATTAAAACTATGTAAAAAATTCAATAAATTTTAGTTAGCTGAGGGGACTATTTGTCAAAAGGTGCTATGGGTTTAAGAAAATGATTTAGATGCTGTCAAAACAATGAACTCTCATCACTTTAATCCATGGCATACCAGCACCTGAGCCCACTGGGCCATTGTATTAAAAGTTACACCTTAAAAACACAACTGGGCCAGAATAAGTAACACCCTTTCATTTTGAGAACTGATCTTTCTTTGTAATCCTGTGAATGGTGGGGCTGGGGTGGGAGGAGGAGAAGTACACTTAATTTTGCCTATTAAAACTCACTTAGTCTCTTCTGTCTAGAATAGCCTCTTTTGGGGAAATTGTCAATTCAATTTTCAAACTTCCTAAAAGGCTGTTTCTCTCCTTTCTCAAAGGACTTTCCTTTCTCCATTTCAGGAGAGTGTCTAGGTGTGTGTGTGTTGGTTGTGGGGCTTACATTTACTCATGGTGGACTCTCTATTAGCCTGAGTTTTGCCCCTTCATTGTTTCATTCTGGTTTCTACTGCAGTGAAGTTGATTGATCTGGTATAGCCTTGTGGAAGCATGCTTATACCACCTTGATTTTTTACCAGTGTATAAGCATCCTCTGCTTAAGTTCTTAGCTTCTCCTGTCTGTCCCCAGTCATGATGTGACTGCTGACCTATCTTATCTTGACTAATTGACCACAGTGTCACTAGGAGTGAAAGAGATGAGCAACCTACTAAAATGCTGCTTAATTACTCAAAACAGGAAAAACGAAAGATCTGATGGCTGAAAACCTGACGTCAGTTACCTTGCGGATAGTGTAAGGCCAACTGGCCTGAGGCAGGGGAACACAATCAGATTCACAGGTTGCATCAGACCGAAATTCTCCGGACCACCCAGTTCCAGAAACTGCCCTGGAGACATTCCGGACCACCCAGTTCCAGGAACTGACCTGGGGACTTTGAACCCAGCCCAGCCTTCCCGCCTTTCGAGGGGCGGGACTAACGGTCCACCAGGATACCCGAAAAGACCACCAAATAAGGAATACCTTGCGCCCTCTCGGATTCACCACACCCCTTTCCCTTCTTCCCCTATAAAATCTTGCCCAACGCTCGCCCGGGTGCGACTTCTCTGGCCCCTTTCTCTCGGACCAGTGAACCTCGCCCGGGAGCGCTCACTTGAAGCTTTCCTCTGTTTCGCGTTGCCGTTTGTTAAGATCCGACCTTACAGATAGTGATGAATTTCTACCTAATTTCTAGACCCAAATTAGTTCACAGACCTAGAACTCCTTGACGGAAGGGGAGACCAGGTCCTCTTGAGGAAGGATGCTGCACACAGCCACCAGGTAAATACTGTGAATTCTCTTCCAAGCCTTTCTCAAAGGGCCACTACTAGGGGGACTGCACACTGGGGAAAAGGAAATACCCTGACTTTTCAGAGATTACTAGATACAGGTTACGAATTGATATTATTTCTGGGTACCCCATATTCACCATGATCCACCAATCAAAATGGGAGCTTACGGTGGCCAGGTGATAGATGGAGGCTTAGCCTAAATTTGAGTTACACTGGACCGTAGAGCATAGCTGGTGTTTTCTTCCTTGGTTCCTGAATGTATAATTGGAATAGACATACTTGGTAACTGGCAAAATCTCCACTTCTTGCTTCCTTGTTAAACTTTACCGAGTGTGTTATCTATTAATTTTTTCCAGCTTTACTGAATTATAATTGACAAATACAATTGTATTTAAGATGTACAATGTGATGAATTAATATATGTATATATGTGAAATAACTACTGTAATCAAGTTAACACATCCATTGCCTCACGTAGTTACTATTTTTTTTTCTTTTTGTGAAAAAACTTAAGATCTATTCTCTTAGAAAATTTCAAGTATACAATACAGTACTATTACTGGTAATCACCATGCTGTATATTAGATCCCCAGATCTGATTCATCTTACAACTTGAAGTTTGTACCCTTTGACCAACACATCCCTGTTCTCCCACTCTCTAACCCCTGGAAACTAGTGTTCTACTCTCTGCTTCTATGCGTTCAACTTTTTTAGATTCCACATGTAAGTGAGAACATACAGTATTTGTATTCTCTGTCTGGCTTATTCCACTTAGCATAATGTCCTCCAGGTTCATCCATGTTTTTGTAAATGGTGTTCTTTTTTATGGCTGAATGATTTTCCATTGTATATATACCACATTTAAAAAATCCACTCATCCATTGATGATACTTGGGTTGTTGTTTCCATATCTTGGCTATTGCAAATAGCTTCAATGAACAGGGGCATTCAGATACCTCCTCAAGATACTGATTTGATTTCCTTCGGATATGCACTCAGAAGTGGGCTTAATGGATAATATGGTAGTTCTATTTCTAATCTTTTGAGGACACTCCATACTATTATCCATAACGGCTGTACCAATTTATATTTCCATCAAGTGCAAAAGTGTTCCCTTTTCACCACACCCTAGCCAACACATCTTTTCTTTTGTCCTTTTGATAATAAACTTCCTAACAGGTTTGAGGTGATAGTCCATTGTGGTTTTGATTTGCATTTCTCTGATGATTAGTGATGTTGAGCACCTTTTCATATACCTTTTGTCCATTGTATGTCCATTCAAGTTCTTTGCCTATTTTTAAATCAGGATTTTTTTTTTGTTGTTTTTCTATTGAGTTAATGTGAGTTCCTTGAGTATTTCAGATATTAACCCCTATCAGATATACAGTTTAGAGATATTTTCTCACATTCAGTAGGTTGCCTTTTTGTTTTGCTAGTTGTTTCCTTTGTGGTGCAGAAGCTTTTTAGTGTGACGTACTCCTACTTGTTTATTTTTACTTTTATTACCTGTACTTCTGGTCTAATATTTAGAAACGATTGCCAAGATCAATGTCGAAGAGTTTTTCCCCTTTGTTTTATACTAAGAGTTTTATTGTTTCAGCGTTTATCCTATATTTTATTCTAGGAGCTTTTCACCTGTTTTATTCTAGGAGTTTTATGTTTTCAGGTCTTATATTAAAAGTCTTCAATAGATTTCAAGTTAATTTTTGTGTATGGTATAATATAAGGGTCCGATTTCATACTTTTGCAAGTGGATATTCAGTTTTCAAGCACCATTTATTGAAAAGACTATTCTTTCTTCATTGTATGTTCTTGGTATTTGTGTGGTATGTAGCATCAGTTGTAATGTCTCTTTTTTTCATTTCTTTAAAAAAATTTTTTTTATTGACATATATTTGATTTACAGTGTTGTGCAAATCTCTGCTGTACAGCAAAGTGACTCAGTTATACACATAGGCATTCTTTTTTTTTATATGCTCAACATCACTAATTATTAGAGAAATGACTACAATGAGGTACCACCTCACATCAGTTAGAATGGCTATCATTTAAAAGTCTACATAAGCTGGGACGAGGTAAGAGAGTGGCATGGGCATGTATACACTACCAAATGTAAGATGGATAGCTAGTGCGAAGCAGCCACATAGCACAGGGAGATCAGCTCGGTGCTTTGTGACCACCTAGAGGGGTGGGATAGGGAGGGTGGGAGGGAGGGAGATGCAAGAGGGAGGAGATATGGGGATGTATGTATATGTATAACTGATTCACTTTGTTGTAAAGCAGAAACTAACCATTGTAAAGCAATTATACTCCAATAAAGATGTTAAAAAAAGAAAAGAAAGGGTAAATTTATATGAAAAAAAAGGCTACAAATAATAAATGCTGGAGGGGGTGTGGAGAAAAGGGAACCATCCTACACTGTTGGTGGGAATGTAATTTGGTACAGCCACTATGGAGAACAATATGGAGGTTCCTTAAAAAACTAAAAATAGAACTACCATATGACCCAGCAATCCCACTACTGGGCATATGCCTAGAGAAAACCATAATTCGAAAGAACGCATGCATCCCCAATATTCATTGCAGCACTATTTCCAATAGCCAAGACATGGAAACAACCCAAATGTCCAACAATAGATGAATGGATAAAGTAGATATGGTACATATATATAATGGAATATTACTCAGCCATAAAAAAGAATGAAATTGGGTCATTTGAAGAGATGTGGATGGACCTAGAATCTGTCATACAGAGTGAAGTAAGCCAGAAAGAGAAAAACAAATATTGTATATTAATGCATATATGTGGAATCTAGAAAAATGGTACAGATGAACCTATTTGTAGGGCAGGAATAGAGATGTAGATGTAGAGAATGGACATGTGGAGACAGTGGGGGAAGAGGAGGGTGAGATGAATTGGGAGATTAGGTTTGACATAAATACACTACCATGTGTAAAATAGATAGCTAGTGAGAACCTGCTGTACAGCACAGGGAGCTCAGCTCAGTGCTCTGTGATGACCTAGATGGGTGGGATGGGGGGGTGGGAGGGAGATCCAAGAGGGAGGGGATATAGGTATACATATAGCTGATTCATTTCATTATACAGCAGAAGCTAACACAACATTGTAAAGCAATTTTACTCCAAAAAAAAAAAATGCTGTTTTGACCCATCTGGGGGGTGACTTTGATGGTTGCCAATTTCAAGTGGGACCCATAGCAAAAGAGGGCTCTCCAGCAGGTCCAGGCTGTAGTGCAAGCTGCCCTGTCTCTCAGGTAGATCCAATTGTGCAAGAAGTAGATAAGGACTCCATATGGAGTATCCAGAAGCCCCAACAGGCAAGTTGCAGCACAGACCCTTAGGGTTTTAGAACGAGGCCATTTCCTCCACTGGAAAGAGTTACCAGCAGCTGTTTCTGGTGCATTGCTGAGCACTAGCAGAGACTGAGCACCTGCCCATCAGCTGTACCACAGCCTGCATAGATCACTGAATTGTAAAGTTTGGATGAGCAAAGTGACAATTCATTGTAAAATGGTGCTATAATATGAATGTTTGTGTCCCCCTAAAATTCGTATGTTGAAATCCTAAGTCCAAAAATAATAGTATTAGGAGATGGAGGTCTTTGGGAGGTGATTAGGTCAGAGGGTGAAGCCTTCATGAACAGAATTAGTGCTCTTACAAAAGAGGCCTGAGAAAGCTCCCTTGCCTCTTCTGCCATGTGAGGTTATAGCTCAAATGCAACCATCTATGAGGAAGTGGGTTCTCACCAGACACCGAATCTGCTGACATGATCTTGGACTTCCCAGCCTCCAGAACTGTGAGGAATAAATGTTTACAAGCCATCTAGTTCATGGTATTTGTGTTGTAGCATCCCAAGTGAACTAAGACAAATGGAAACTGCATTTTGGGGATCAGGCCCAAGGAAGTCACAAGGGCAAATAAATGATGTCAACAGGTGACCCAAGTTCTATTTTACCTACCTCTGTTGCACTAATATATCTCTCTGAACTTATATATATTGAACTATTTTATAGATAGTTTGGCTCCATATGTGGAACCAAATATGGACTGCTATCTCCCTACAGCTCAGAGGTGGCCCTAAAGGACCGTTGGGAAGGAGTGAATATTCTCAGTGAGCAAAGGTATGAGGTTTAGACATGGTTGTTTACTTTGTATGAAAGAGAAATGAACTGAGTTAGATATACCTCCCAAGAAGGTGGTGAATGTCTTGGCTTGGTCAGGAGGCTGGAGTAGGCAAGATTAGAAGATTGGGGGCAGGGAGGTCCAAGGAAGAATGGGCTGGACATATGAGTGTGTGACTCTTCCTATCTCTATTATTGTTCACTGGAATGCATCCAACACAGAAGAAAGACTGAACAACCAGGTGGACAGAATCATCCTTCTGGTGGATGTTGGTCAGCTTCTGTCTTCAGCCACCTCAGTGCTTATGCAGTGGGCTCAAAACAGAGTAGAAATGGTGGTAGGGATGGAGACTACATGGCCTCGATACATGGAGTCCTACTCACCATGGCTGATACTGCTGCTGCTGAATGTTGAATCTATTAGAAGCAGAGATCAGTGGTAAGGTCCTGACATATTATCATCCTTCAATAAGATCAACCAGTCACATGAGAGCAAGTTGATTACACCAACCCCCTTCCATCCTGAAGATGATAGTAGTTCTTCCCTACTATCAAATTCAAATTGATGTCTTCTCTAAATATGGTTTACCTTTCCTTCTAACAGTACTTCTGCAACACCACCATTCGAGCACTTACACAATGTGTGATTTACTAAAACAATACCATATAACATCCTCTCAGATCGAGGAACTCATTTCATAGAGAAAGAGGTGTGAAAGTGGGTGCCCGGCCAAGAGGCCCTCTTGTCCTACCACACATCACATCCCCTGGAAACAACTGGATGATTATAATTATGGAATGGCTCAGCCAGTTCCCTTCAAGATTGCCTTGAATCACTGGCTGATATATAATGAGGTATCCTCATGGCTAAAACACACAGGTCCAGGAACCAAGACATTGATATAGAACTGGTCCCTCTCACCATTCACTCTCTGAGGTCCACCTGTGCAATTTGCACTTTCCTTTCTTGACAGCTTAGCTGCTAGATTAGAATTCTTTTACTCAGCAATACAAGGAAGTATCTAGTGAACCTGAAGTTGTGACTGCTTCAAAAGAATGAAAAGACAACCCTGATTTATTATGGGCTCCTCACGCCAGTGGACCAGCAGCTGAAGAAAAGAATTACTATATTCATGGGGGGAAATGAGCTTCAAGATCACAAAGAGCTAGGACTGCTACTAAACAATGGAGTTGAGGAGATGCACTGGTGCTTTCACATCTGGTGATAATGATGAATCAACAGTTGTAGTGACCATAGCATGATAAAAACAAAGCAAATAAAAGCTCAGATTCTCAGGTTGAAGATCTGGGTTATGCCACTAGGTAAGCAACTTGGATAAGCTGAGGAGAGAGTGAGCAACCTGGTAGACAGAAGGGAGAGAAAAATACACAAAGGGTGACAGAGAAGTAAGATGATGAGTATGAATTTCAGTTTGGGTAGCAGTTGTAGCATCTGTAGCTTGTGCCTCTATCACTTGTGTATTAAGCTTTCTGAAGAAGCAAATGCCTTGAATATTCAGTGATGGGTTGTATTTAATGTAGGGCACAAGTTGATCTGAGTGGTACCAGGGTGGATTTATCAGGGTGCCTCTGGTGCCCTTACATACTCTTAGTCATTTCTCCTAGTCCAGCTGTGGCTGGGGAGGATAGTTCTAAGTATATTTTGACTCACTTTGTACTGAAAGCATCTTGCCTCAAACATATCATGTCTTTGATTTCAGCCCCACGGCTCCTCTGATGCTGTGGATGAAGGAGGTGTAAATAGGCAGCTGGAATATGAATCTAGATGTTAGGAAGTTAGTTTGTAGAGGTAAATTTAAGTGTTTCCAGACTGTAGAAGGTATTTGAAGACACTGGAAGGAAAGAGATTCCTTAGGAAGAATTTCAAGTGGAAAGAAAAAGATCATGGGGAAATGTCCCAAAGAATATGTAAAACACTTATATTTGAGGAACAGTTAATATATGTGCAAAGAGGGAACACCGGCAAAAATCTTGAAGAGTGGCCAGTGATAATACCAGGAGAATGCTTAATGTTTTTATTTAAGGATGGCCTCATTAAGCCAAATTTACTAATCTTCTCAATTTTATATAAAGAACAGAAATAATAACACACACACAGAGTTCTTTGTAATTTATAAAGCCATTCTATAAATTTTCACATTTGATCCATACAAATATATGCAATAAGCTCGGATTTCAAAATTATTCCCATTTTAGAGATAAGGAAATTGGATCCCTGACTTTATTGATAAAGAGTGGATAGCTGGATATTAAATCAAAGCCTATCTCTTGTTAAACTGAAGGAAGTAACTGTTCATCGTTTTAGACTTTGAATTTTAGCTTCTGGTTCAAAGTCTGCAGCTTCAGCCTTCACATGTTATTTAGAAACCTGCTCCTATTATGCCTATTGTTATACCTTCATCCTGATCTGTGTGTCTTAAACAGGGCGTTACTAGTTACGCCTCTATTTTAATCATTGTAGGTTGATTCATTTATTTGTAAAAGCGTTAATTAGTTATCCTCATGCATTGTCTCAGTTTAAGGTAGAGGCTTCAAATGTTACATTAACAAACATTGTTTTGGGAACTTACAGACTGAAATGAATGCATAATATAAACAAATAATATGTATAAATAAAAGATGAAACTAGCTTACTGTTATTAGATTTGCTTCAAATATATTTGTATGTGTAGGCCATAGAAAGAAAGTAAAATAAAAATGCAACACATATTAAATAAAAACTTTAGTTTTTTTGGTTCTATGTAGATAAGTAATGTTCAAAGATTTCTCTTCGGGGAAAATAATTATACTAAATTTTGTAGATACGTACATTTTTGTAGCAGCAATAAACAAATTTGCCACATTTCTAAATTTTAATGAACATACCCAGAAATTGTCGAAACAATTTCCCCTTGATTTGGTATTAAAAATACAAGCAAGACTCTAGAGGGCACTCTATTCCTGTTGTTTTTCAAGAGGTGGTACAATTCCTTTTAAATGCAGCAATGAATGCAGGTATTTAAAATTTGTCGTGAATACTTCCAAGAAGGTTAGAATTCTCATGCAAGACCTTGAAATTAGTATGTGTTAGTGGGATTTTGTGTTTTATGTTATATGCTTTCACTTGGGGTAGTTTATGTTCTTTAATGCCTAGGATGTAATTAAGTTCTCAGGAGAATATACCTATATTTAAAAGGCTAAACGTTCTAATACGTGTAGCTCTAATTGTTTTCTCGGCATTGCTTAATTATGTTTAACTTAATTTCTTTACTTGATTGTTATTGCTAGTAATAACATATATTGTTACTTTAGTCAGAGTTTTGGGATTTTTCTGGGAGTGGCATCATCACATTACTTTGATTCTTCCCTAATTACCTGCACATTAAATGTATATGGGAGGGCCTCATCTAGTGCCTGGATTATAGCAGGTGTTAACTGAATATTCCTTAAATCTGAATCTGAAGGTTAAAAAAGTCTTTTAATAGTAAATGAAGATATCACATTATATCTGTGCCCCCTTCCCTAGGCCATTAATGGGCTAGGTGATGGTAAACACCTGGTCACTCAGGGTTTAATTTAGCTCAGAGATTATTCTGTTTGTCAGTAGGTTATAAAAAATCTGAATTTGACTGCATTTAAGCCATTGCATTTTATTGATAAATTCTAACAATACTCACATCCCCCTGTTTTTGTACCTTACCTGCCTGGTACGTAATAAGCCATGTGTGCTTAAAACCTCTGGATCTTTTTGCTGGCAGCAGATGTCTCTGTTAAATACCATTCTGTGTGAATAAGTGTTGCCTCCTTAGTTTGGTTTACCAGCCCTTGTGTATAAACCTCTAGCTTCCTAAATCTCTCCACTCTTTAAGCTGAGATTTTATTTCCATTTGTACCCTCAGCTTTGCCAGAATTGACCAAGGGGAATTGAAGTTTTAGGAATAACTCACTTTTGTTTTCCTATTCTGACTGTGCTTTCAGGGCTAATAACTTGTGTTGCACAAAACTCCCATCATACATTCCATTTCCAGGAAGTGGGCAATGAATTTTTTCCCATATGTCTGGATCTTATCTTGGTAACCTTCCAGCTACCCAGTTCGTCCCCAAGTAACTTGAATCTTACTTCTCTCTGTAGAGTACCTGGAGACAGTAGTCGCAGGTGAACTACAGGCCACTAGAGGGGACTATGTTATCTGCTGCCACTTGACTGCATTGTCCGGTTCTTCCATCCGCATTCCCATTGTGGTGCTTCACCACCCACCATTAAGGACATACCTTGTTGGACTCCCCTGACACCAACACTTGCCCTCATCCTCTTTACCTGGTAGTCATAATCCCTTACATTTATGTAGCACTTTCAAAACACATTATTTAGCTTACTAAGTGTATCGGCTCTTATAACAGGCATCTATAAATTGGGTATCATCACTTCCTTGTATAGATGATAAAAATGTGGCTGAAAAAGTCAAGATTTGCAGTCATGTCTTCATATTGCAGATGTCAGGATGCTCTTGTTTGTTTAAAGTAATTGCAACTGGTAATAGACTGTAACTTGCCTGAACTTCTTAATAACTAGAGTTACTTAATAGTTAGAGTCCACTTAAGCTCTCACCACACATTGTGAGGCCTTGATACTTTTGTTCTGCTCATCTGAATCAGAGTTCCTATTCTGACTCCAACAACTGGATTATGATCTTATTAGGAATTAGGCTCACTATTCCCAAAGCTCAGAATATCACAATAAGCATATAAATACATCTTCTCAGCTAATAACTTGACATTCTCTTTTCAAACAGTGTATCCCAAAGTTATCTGAAAAGACTCGCTAACAGCCTTCTTATATGCACAGGTTGCCAGGTTACCAGATTTCTTCCCTGGGCACACTGTAGCTTAGCAGTTCTGGGCAGAGGTCTGAGAATTTTATTGTAGACAGTTATCTTCAAGCAAATTTGAAAATCAACTTCTTGGAGCAGAGTCTCTTAGAAAGGCGTGAAATTAATCTGTTCATGCTCATTTCCTTTTCCGTGACTTTTTTCTCACTAGATGAATTTGAGCATCTTTCTTTTCCTTTTCCCTCCTCCTCTGCCTAGCTTCCACTGTCAATGACAGAATTTCAGTTTGATAGCTTATCAGCCCACTGTGTAATTTGGGTTTAGAAAGCTATTTGATCTACAGACGCTCCTTGTCCTGAATTGAATTGGAATAAATGATTCTGAAATTGCACCCATCCAAGATGATTTATGCCATAGCATTTCTAAAGGCCACATATTAATGAAAGAGTTTTGGAATCAGACGGTGTTGGACTTAAATTCTTCTCTTCTCAGAAGAAGGTGACATGTCTTTCCCTAAATGACCCTATTCCATCCCTGCAGAAGCTTCCAGGCTATCTCAATGATGCTTAAGTTAAATTCTAGGAGGCCGTTGACACATTATAAAGACAAAGCACATATATAAAGATCCCACAAGAAAAATGACAAATTATGTAGTGGTTATTTGTGTGGCTAAATTTCTTATTTTTTTTACTTGAGACAATTTGGGGAGGCACTGCCAATGTTTGTAAAAGACTATGATTTTGTAGCATCAATCTTTCTGATCAATACATGATTTCTTCAGCTATATTACAATCTTTAATTGGATTACACTTATGTTTCACTGACTTGGGAATTATACTTTTGTGGTGACTTTGTTTAATTATTACTGTAATTATCCATGACCAATCTGACCTATATTCTTACTGACCTAATTATATGGAAGAGTGGCTAAAGGCCTTTTTTTCTTTTTTACACTATACCATTTCATTTATGTATTTTTTATATCTTCAAGTAGCCTATCAGAAGTTATTTTCAACTGAAAAATGACATTTTATTCCCCAAACAGAAAAGCAATGAATCACTAATTCAGCTATTTAGGAAAAGAGAAATTTTATTTTAGGAAAATTCTTTACTTCTGGGTGACATTATGATGAATAATTATTTATCTTATTAGGAGAGAGAGAATATTTGAAACATGGATTTCTCTTAACTATGGAACATGAAGCTGTTATAACTTTTACTGTTTTACTCTGTCATATTAACAATTCCAATTATGTTGTTCTTGGATTTAGCATATTTTGTTCAGTACTGGCCACATTTTTTTATTTTTCATTAGGGGTTGAAATCTTAAACAAGGTAATCTGAAAAAAATCATGTTTTTTTTACTTTAGATATCCAAGGTTTTTGCCAATTTTTTTCCTGAGCATAATGATTTTGATAAACACTGTTCTACTATTATTTGAATATCTGACAGGCTTTCCATTATATTCCAAATGTTACAACAGTTGACTTCAGTTTGAAAGAAAAAAGATAAGTTAGCTTGGCCTCCAACATTATTGATGTGTTTTGAATAAGAAATGCCAACCATGCTTCTGTGGCTTTGTACAGATGAGGAAAATGTGAAAAGAAATAAAGTGGCAGTGATGATTTTATGATAAGTGACAATTTTATTAGAAAGACTACCCCAAAGAAATAATATTTCATCAGGAAAAAAGGAATATTTACATTAAAACAACAATCCATAACAGAAAACAGTTGCAAAAATGTGGAACATGTGGGTGTGCCTGAGGATGTAGGAAATGATTTACACTATTTCAAATTACTGTGCTTTTGAAAATTGAAATAATTTGATAGTATTATTTATCTTTCAAATATATATATTCATATAACTTTTCTCATTTTATTTATTTATTTATTTATTTATTTATTTTTTGCAGTACGCGGGCCTCTCACTGTTGTGGCCTCTCCCGTTGTGGAGCACAGGCTCCGGATGCACAGGCTCAGCGGCCATGGCTCATGGGCCCAGCCACTCCGTGGCATGTGGGATCTTCCCAGACTGGGGCACAAACCCGTGTCCCCTGCATCGGCAGGCGGACTCTCAACCACTGCGCCACCAGGGAAGCCCCAACTTTTCTTATTTTAGAATCCACTTATGTTCAAACATTTTGGTGAGTTTCACTGGCCTTGCTTATGTCTTAAATAGGATTGAGAAAGAAGAGGAAACCATATGCTAGTCACTCTGCCACTCATGCTACCTTCCTTGTCACAGTTAATCATCACCATGATCCTCTGAAGCAGGTTGTATCCTTTCCACTCAGAAACATGAAAATGAGTCTCAGAGAGATTAAGTCATACTGAAGATCACAGGCATAGCAGTTCTAGCAAAACTGGTGTTAGAACCTCAATCTTTTGGTTCAGTAACTCATTCTACACTTTGCAGTATATTTACTTTGTAAACTATAAAATGACATACACTTGAAAGAGTTATAATTATTACCTAATAGTATAGGGTTTTGCTAGAGTCTTTTACCGTATAGAAAAGCCTTGCATTTGATTCCAAACCTAATGAATGTTTGAACTCAATTAGTTTTTTTTCTTTAATTGAGTACTTCAATGCACGTGCCAGGTACTTTACATGCACTATATTGTTAAACCCTCACAACATCCCATTGCAGTAAATAATGCTGTTATACTCATGTTACAAATGAGGAAACAAGCTCAGTGAGATTAAGTAGCTTGCTCAATAGTCAGAGAGTGTGGAGCCTACTTCCTTTCCTCTGAACCATGTTCTGTTTGCACATTGTCAGTCAGAGGTAAGAATTCCTTACATAAAGAATTATACACACAGAAAGACTTATATGCTGAGAACTAAAAAACATTGATAAAGGAAATTGAAGATGATTCAAAGAAATGGAAAGATATCTCATGATCTTGAGGTGGAGGGATTATAGTATTGTAAAAATGGCCATACACTCAAAGCAATCTACAGATTTAATGCAATCCCTATCAAATTACCCATGACATTTTTCATAGAACTAGAACTAGAACTAATCCTAAAATATATATGGAACCACAAAAGACCCAGAATTGCCAAAGCAATCCTGAGGAAAAAGAACAAAGCAGGAGGCATAACTCTCCCAGACTTCAGAGAATACTACAAAGCTATAGTAATCAAAACAGCTTGGTAATGGCACAGAAATAGACATATGGATCAATGGAACAGAACAGAGAGCCCAGAAATAAACCCAAACACCTATAGTAAATTAATCTTTTACAAAAGAGGCAAGAATATACAATGGGGAAAAGACAGTCTCTTCAGCAAGTGGTGTTGGGAAAGCTGGGCAGCCACATGCAAATCAATGAAGTTAGAACACTCCCTCACATCATACACAAAAATGAACTCAAAATGACTTAAAGACTTAAATATAAGACATGACACCATAAAACTCCTAGAAGATATCACAGGCAAAACATTCTCTGACATAAATTGTAGCAGTGTTTTCTTAGGTCAGTCTCCCAAAGGCAAAAAGAATAAAAGCAAAATTAAATAAATGGGACCTAATCAAACTTATAAGCTTTTGCGCAGCAAAAGGGAACCATAAAGAAAATGAAAAGACAATCTATGGAATGGGAGAAAATGTTTGCAAATGTTGTGACTGACAAGTACTTAATTTCCAAAATATACAAACAGCTTGCATAGCTCAATATCAAAAAAACAAACAACCCAATCTAAAAATGGGCAGAAGACCCTAATAGACATTTCTCCAAAGAACACATACAGATGGCCAATAGGCACATGAAAAGATGCTCAACATGGCTAATTATTAGAGAAATGCAAATCAAAACTACAATGAGGTATCACCTCACATCAGTCAGAATGGCCATCATCAAAAAGTCTACAAATAATAAATGCTGGAGAGGGTGTGGAGAAAAAGGGAACCCTCCTACACTGTTGGTAGGAATGTAAATTTGTAGAGCCACTATGGAGAACAGTATGGAGGTTCCTTAAAAAACTAAAAATAGAGTTACCATATGATCTAGTAATCCCACTGCTGAGCATATATCCTGAGAAAACTAATTCAAAAAGATACATGCACCCCAATGTTCATAGCAGCACTATTTACAATAGCTAAGACATGCAAACAAACTAAATGTTCATCAGTGATGAATGGATAAAGAAGATGTGGTATATATATGCAATGGAATATTACTCAGCCATAAAAAAGAACGAAATAATGCCATTTGCAGCAACATGGATGGACCTAGAGACTGTCATACTAAGTGAAGCAAGTCAGAGAAAGACAAATATCATATGATATCACATATGTGGAATCTAAAAAAAATGATGCAAATGAACTTATTTACAAAACAGAAAGAGACTGACAGACATAGAAAACAAACTTATGGTTACCAAAGGGGAAAGCAAGGGGAGGATAAATTAGGAGTTTGGGATTAGCAGATATAAATTTTATATATAAAATAGATAAACAACAAGGTCTTACTGTATAGAACAAGGAACTATATTCAATATCTTATAATAAACTATAATAGAAAAGAATATGAAAGAGAAGATATACATAACTGAATCATTTTGCTGTACACCAGAAACTAACACAACATTGTAAATCAACTATACTTCAATTAAAAAAAAAGAATTACACATGCAGCTTTACACAGAATCCAACTCCTTATTTATTTAATCGTGATTTAGGCTTTTTCCATAATCAATTATTCAATTGGTTTTTGATCTGTTAGTTCTGGAAACCATTACCCAAACTCCATGATTTGGATCTAATAACAACTTTGGGTTTCATAGATTGCTTTATATATATATGTATGTGTGTGTGTATGGATATATATATATATACATGAATATATGTAAGGATATAGATGGATATTGTGATATATATATTTAAAAATATATGTTAGAATGTATATAAGGAGATATATGTATATAAAGATATATATATATATAAGGATAAATGCATAAGGATATGTGTATATATATATCATATATATGTATGTGTGTGTGTATATTCTCTGACACTGAGAAATCAGGAGGACAAGCCCACATTTAAGATTGGTTATTTGGTGGTTAGTCAATCTTCGGGTGTAGAAGCTTGTTAAAAGATTTTTTCATGTAACCACTGATTAGAAAGAAAGCATCTCTGACTTAACATAAATTAAATATGACCATTAGGCTTTTGAAGAGCATTGACTTATTTCAGGCAAACTGTAGGTTTCTGAGGATTTAAATAAAAGGGAAAATTGTAACAGATCAGTCATCAGCATTTATTTATCATCTGTCATAAGCTAAACAGAGAATTTTGGTTTTATAAGTCAACAAGAGTTAGCTGAATTCCCAGTCTGATTTAACAAGAAATCAACATAAGCAGCTTAAATGTCTTGCAAATAAATTGCAATATTGTATTTTCCTGTACTTTCTCAGATGTGCCAAAGCAAGTACCTGATGGTTCTGATGAGAGTTCTGTCTCTCTCTTTCATTAATCCTCTTTTCCAATTTGACATTATTTTAATTACTTAAAACAAACAAACAAACAAAAGATACTTCACTACCAAAATAGTACTGTTTGCTTTAGAACAAAGCTATTGGGAAGAAAGTTATATAAGGGTTAGGAAGGAAGCTGAGATGAGAAGGTAAGATCAGAAGAGACAACGGAGGACTGAGAGCAGTCCCAGGGCAAGCATGTGAGGCTGACCCAGAGAGAACATGGAAGCTGGGTATAGGGAAAAAAAACACAAGACCTAGGTGGAAGACCTGGCTAAATACTTTTTAAAAATTTTAATTTAATTTAATTAAGAATTTTTTATTGAAATAGAGTTGATTTACCATGTTGTGCCAATCCCTGCTGCACAGCAAAGTGACTCAGTTCTACACATCTAGATATTCCTTTTTTAAATATTCTTTTCCATTATGGTTTATTACAAGATATTGAATATAGTTCCCTGTGCTATACATTAGGACCTTGTTGTTTATCCATTCTAAATGTAAAAGTTTTCATCTACCAAACTCAAATTCCCAGTCCATCTCTCTCCCTCCCCTCCTCCCCCTTGGCAACAAGAAGTCTGTTCTCTATGTCTATGAGTCTGTTTCTGTTTTGTAGATAGGTTCATTTGTCTGACTCGATACTTTCCTGTGCCACTCTAGGCAATTAATTAATTAACTTCTCTGAGCACCACTTTTTAATCTCTAAATATTAGAATTATACCCACCTCAAAAGGAATTTACAAGTGTAAAAATGTGCTGTAATTGTAAATACATGTGAAGTCTTAAAACTGAGCTGGAGGAACAGCAGCAAATAGCCAGGAATTGTGCAGGACTTGGGCTCTTGGAGGGCCTGGACCCAGTAATAGTTAACCTGGGACCTAAGCAGCTAATGCAAAGAGTAGGACTGTCTGGCTTGTAGGACTGCAGGGGAAGGGTGCATGCTCGAAGAGGAGGTGGGTGGAGACAAATGACAGGCATCAACCCTCTTGTAACTTTTTGATCTTCCATGCTTGGGCATGTGCTTATTTGAGACTTGGTTTAAGGTTTGCCAACTTGTATCACTTGTTTCTGCCTATAAAAATGTTAAGACATTTTCCAAGCCAATTAGAGGGAACAATGGATGCCCCTAGAAAGTCTGAAGTGCCATTGGAAGATCCAATTCCCAGGACTGAAACCAGATGTATTCCCTGAAATAACTCAGGGTTCTAATGTGAATATGAAAGCCTTCAAAGAAACCCTTTTCAGAGCCTCTAAAGCTTATTTAACTGGCTTTGATATCTTAGCATCAGATATGAGTAAAGAGAAAAATACAGAAACTCCTTTAGCACCTCTCTTTTAGGGAGCCACCCATTTTCCCATTTCATAACAATTGGCTAGGCCTGGCCAGTCTATATGTTTTCAATACCACTTAGCTTATGGTCCAGGCTTGACAATTCAGAGCACTGCATCCCCCCGACTTCAGTGGTTGCTAAAGGGATAAGCATGTAACTCAAACTGGGTGATTCAGAGACCTCCAGGTTTCTAACTTCTACAATCCATATGATTTTAGGAATACCTGCAACCATTTTGCTGATACACAGACAAATCCTATGTGATTTCAAGCAAAGCAGAGGCAAGCAGAACCAAAATCAAAGAGGCAAGAAAACAGAGTTCTGATGAAATTGTTTAAACCCCTGGATTCAGCAGGAGATGTACCTTTTGGTCTTACATTTTTCTATCACTTGATACTGAAAATGTTTTGGCTTGAACAATTCCATAGTGTTAAACTCCAAATATTTCTCATTATGTTATATAGTTTGTAATTTAACTGAAGAAAAATAAAAGATTTTTTTAGCTAAAAATAATTTAATATTGTAGGATTTCTTATCATATGTAGACCCTGCTGAGATGTTTGCTATAGGTTTAGAAATAACAGATAAATTTGTGCCATAAAGCTTATTAACATGAAAACTTTTCTCATACAGGTCTTTATCTTATTAATTAGATTAAATGCAATTGCTTAGTAAAAAAATAGTTTCTTATAAAACAGAAACTAACACACCATTGTAAAGCAATTATACCCCAATAAAGATGTAAAAAAAATAAAAAAAAAAAAAAAAAAAAATAGTTTCTACAGGGACTTCAGGTATGCCAGAGTAAATTAGGAAAATGTGCAGATACTCTTTCTTTGATATGTCTTTTGACAATTGAAGATTATTTCAACTGTCAACCGTGAAGACATATATTGTCTCATGTACCATGACTAGGAGCTATACTGAAGTGCTAAAATTTTCAAGTGATTATCACGTCTGTCTAAGAAGAGTAATAATAAAAATGTTATTTGAAAACATTAAGATTTTTTTTCTTACCTCAGAAAAACTATGCAAAGTTCTTTAGTCATTATTCAAGTTGTAAAATTAACTCATTATATGAAAATGTAAAGAAGACTAATGGTACTCTTAGAATATAAAACTATAGTAAATTGTTAATTATAAATTCATTTCCTTCTCCTTGTTCATCATAATGATTTACTTTTAAAATCTGGAACGAATAAGCCCAATTAACCAATTTTGATTATGGGTTTGCTCTTGGTTAAAATATTTCAATTTATATTTGCTTTTATGGGGGAGGGAATGTTGAAATACCCAAGATTTTGGGAAATATTTAATAAATAATCACTTTAATTTTATATTAGTTATAAAATATTGGGAATAGCTTAATTATGATATGACAGCAGATAGAAAGTGGGCCTAGTTTTTAATGATTGAATATATTTTTTATATTATGTTTAAATTAATTTTTGATTAGGTAGTATTAAAATTAAATTAAATTAAATTAAAAACACAGTAAAAAGTCTATACCATCCTTTTCCCCATATACCTAGTACTCACTTTATATTCTTCTTCCCACCCCTCCCCTTGCACAGGCAACCCCCTTATATAGATTCCTATATATCCTTCCAAAGTTTCTTTTTGCATGTACAAGGAAGCATGTATATAGAAACTTAATATTCCCCCATATTTTACATATGTTTGAAAACTTTTACTATGAAGTCTGTTGTCTTTGCTTTCTATTCTTTATGTCTTCTGACAGTTAAGGAGTTTTCTTCCCTCCCTTGTGGCTGCCTCTATAAATATAACTATGTGTAGTCTACAGTATCAACCCTAAGACAACTAATAAAATAAACATGTTTCTTCTTCCTTCCTGTTCCCTCCGTTTTCTTCCACTATCTGATAGTATAGAATAAAATTATCTTTCTTAGTATTTACCCTTTTATGGTTAAATATGCATATATTTCTATTAATTGATTTGTCAGCTTCAAATAACATTTTTGACTCCCAGCTATTACAGACAAGACAATCAGAAAATTTATTTACTCTCTACCTTTCCTTTATGCCCTCCCTGTATTTATTAGTTTATCATTTCTACATTTTCAGAACATACTATATTTACATCCTGATTTTTTGCCCTTATCCTCACTTATAGTCAGTGTCAGTTCTACAGTTACATGTATTTCAGTCCTCATTTCCAGTCTCATTACTGCAGTTTTCCTGACCTTGTTTGGATAAAGTTCATCCTTTTGTATCTACTACTAGGAAAGAAACATTATTTGAAGAGAATATGATTGTATAATAACCAACCCCACCCCCCACCCCCCACCCCCCGCCCCATGTAATCAGTTGAAAATCTGCTGTAAATAAGAACATTCAGTGAAGTAAAGGGACATGGAAGTAACATAGAGAAATCAGTACTTTTTATTATATAAGGAACAACTATAAACAAATGACTCCATAAAATACCTAGAAATAAACACATCAAGAAATATATAAAACCTATATCTAGAAATTTTTAGAACACTCCTGAAGAGCACAAAAGAAGAATTGAAATAATGGAAAGATATACCAAGATTTTGACAGGAATATTCAAAATCATGAAGTTATCATTTCTTCATAACTTATAAATTTAAAGTGATCCAATAAGAGAACCATGTGTTTTTAAGCTAGAAAAATTGATTATAAAGTTTATATAGAAAAAATATACGAACAAGAATATTGAAAAGAACTTTGAAAAAAGGAGCAATAGTGGTAGGGGCAGGATTTCCTGGAGGCAAAACATTTTGTGTCTCAATAATTCAACAGAGAGCTAGTATATAAATAAACAAATGGCCAGAAATAAATGATGTGGAAATCTAGTATATTACATAGGTGTTATCCCAAAACTAATGGGTAAAAATGTATTATTAAACAAATGGTCCTGGGATGATGGGTAGCTCTCTGGAAAAAATAAAACTGGATCCACATTGTACATTATATACTATGATGAATTTCAGTTGCACCAAGAATTTACATGTAAAAGAAGAAGCCATTGAAATACTAGATGAAAATTTATTTTTCAGTGGAAAGGCTTTTCTAACTATGAATCAAAATCCAGAATCTTTAATAAAAAAAGATTAGTGGATTTGGAACTATAAAAAAGAAAAAAATTCTTCATGACAAAAATACCACATGGTAAGTCAAAAAACAAATTGCAATCTTGAAAAAATTTTGCAATTCATATCACAGGCAAAGATTAAATCTTACCATTATACAGAAAGCTTCTAGAGCTCAACCAAAGACCAACAGCCTAAAAGTTAAGAGAGCAAAAGATATAAGCAGTTCACAAATAACAAAGTACAAATAATTAAAAAACATAAAAGAGGGCTCCCTGGTGGCGCAGTGGTTGAGAGTCTGCCTGCCGATGAAGGGGACGCGTGTTCTTGCCCCGACCCGGGGAGATCCCACGTGCCGCGGAGCGGCTGGGCCCGTGAGCCATGGCCGCTGAGCCTGCGCGTCCGTAGCCTGTGCTCCGCAACGGGAGAGGCCGCAACAGTGAGAGGCCCACGTACCGCAAAAACAAAAAAACAAAAAAAAAACATAAAAGAAGTAGTCAACCTCACTGAAAAATAGAGGTTTTTATAATGAAGAGTATCCAATTGATTTATTGTTCTAAATTTTTAAATTCAAATTATTCTATTAAGATCCTATAAGTTGCATGATATTACTTATAGGGTTGGTCAAAAGTTTGTTTTTCTGTACAACGTTATCAAAAAGCCTGAACGGACTTTTTGACCAACCCAATACAATAATATCAACTGCAGTTTATATTCACATGGAGTGACATTTTATGATATCTTTTATTGTGCACCTGTTTTCATTTCTGGAGCAGATTCCAATCATTAGGATGAATGCAGTAATTAAGGGCCTACTAAAGATGAATCTTCACCCGTACATGCTGTGTTAATTTTGATCACTATAATATCTGCCACTGCTATTAAAACAATTCATTCTCATTTCATCAAGTATTCTTGTAAACTTATTTTCTTTTAGTCCTCACATTAGAGAGTTGTTTTTCTCTCTGAGTATCAAAAAGTGCTACCCATGTGAGATGAGGCATTCAAGGCAAGGGTAACATTATTCCCTGAATAATAGTGACACCTGCAGTCCTTAGTATCACAAAATATGATAATTGGATCAGCTTTGTGCTACAAAATTGACAGTTGAAAACCTGCTTTGGCAAAGCAGGACTCTTTTGCTACTGCTTGGTTTGTTTCAATTGTTTGTGTTCTTAGTCCACCCTGTTCCTGAAGTTATTTTCATTTCCTCCAATACTTGGTTATCTTAGTATTATAAACATATTGGAGGTGGATGGTTATAATACATACTCCTTGTTTGATCTCTTCGGCAGAGACAGTACCCGAGAGAACTCTCTGGGATAACTGGATTTTCCTATGTCTGGCTCAAGCTTTATTGAGTTATGTTGGTCTGTGAGATCACATTGTACTGAGTAGAGGCTCTCTCAGCACACCTTGATTTATCCAACTTGCCCACTGAACTGGTGCTCCACATTCCCTCTGCAAAACATATCCATGACCAGAGCAAGCTGAATGCAGATGGCTGAAGACTGCTCTCTCATGCACTCTGCTCCTCCTTGGATAGTTGCATACTTACCGTAAATCAAGAAGCTTGTCCCCACACTTTCTTTTATGTGAGTTTTATTATAATCACTAAACATAATTTTTTTTTGTTGCGGTATGCGGGCCCCTCACTGCCATGGCCTCTCCCGTTGCGGAGCACAGGCTCCGGACGCACAGGCTCAGTGGCCATGGCTCACGGGCCCAGCCGCTCCGCGGCACGCGGGATCCTCCCGAACCGGGGCACGAACCCGTGTCCCCTGCATCGGCAGGCGGACTCCCAACCACTGTGCCACCAGCGAAGCCCACTAAACATAATTTTAATTAAATATTCCATAAACTGGCAAGAATGGAAAGAAAGTGTTGTTTGCAATGATAACTAAACTGAATGCTTTGGAAAGATTCAATTAAAAAGGTCACTTAAAAATCCTGTCAGATAAAGTATTGGTGAGACAACAGTAAAAACATTAGAGAAATTATACAATATGAAAGGATTTTCTATTCAGATTGTTCTGAAAGACTGCATCCCTGAGATTTCTCTTCATATTAAAAAATTAAAATTGGAAATTGTAGATTGCATTGTGAGTTTGGTTCATGCAAGGTATCACAAAAAACTCCAGTCAAGTAGTGGGCTCATACTCACAGAAGTTTTGCTCTACATGAAAAAAACTGGAAAATGAATGTACATTTGTATATTTTAAATTCAGGTAAAATGTTTAAAGTATATATGCAATGCTTTTAAATGATTCAACCCTTTACACCAACTGGTTTTGATAAATTGACCAATTACAAATGCTGATGTTTCAGATAAGAGGATTTGTACTGAACTTAAACATGAATGGCTGTCCTTTTAATATTTTCATGTGGACCTAAGCTTTTGAGATAGGTAGAAGTTTGTTTTTGGAAGAATATAATGTTCTCTTAGGATGCAGGCAAAGTGATTAGAAAAAGTTTTGAGAATATCTGAAATAAGGGCAGGATGAAATGGAAGTGGGAGCAAAATGAGAAAACTGTGGACCCAGAAGTCATGTTCTTCCTATTCCTGCTGGAACAAATCCATGACCTAAATCACAAATTAACACCTCTTCTCTTTCCCCCATGGCTTCTTTTAATAAGAGACAAAGACTTTCAAGCTAATAGTAAGGGTATTCTAAGTACAAGTAACTGTACATAACACTAGCTATTTCTATTTTAGTGTGAATTAGTTTTTAGATTTTGTGTAAATGACAGACTGGTGGGGCTTCTGGAAGATGATGTAGATAAGAAACAGGAAGAAAAGTACAAACACCAGGTTGGAGCAGGGCAAGACAGGGTGTACCTTCTTAAAGTGGTATTAGATGAGGAAAATCTCTTTGACTACATGGATAAAGATGTTGTTTTCAAAATTTTCCATGTAATCAATGTCACATTGTTGACCCGAGCAACTGAGATCTTATTCACGTTGTGCTATCTACCCATTTCATGCTGACCTGCTATCACCCTGACAGTTTGTCTTAATTATATTTGAGTAAGTCTATTCATCATGCCATTTTATTTTACTTTGTTTTGATTGTAGCAAATGGAGCCAACATGAAATTCATCTTTATCTGTAATCTAGCAGGATTGGAAAATAAGTCTCTAAGACCTAAATGGATACAACATAACCTGAGTGCTACAAATTATGTGGTTTGAGTTTACCATGACGTCATGAAATCATTCTCCTTTTACTTAGGTTCTGGAAAAAAAATATGCTTTTTATTTAATGAATTAAGAAATTCAGAGAGAAACAAAGCAACACTGGTACCTGATAGTAGTCATAATTTGAGATCATCTTATAATATCATAAACTTGATCCTTTTACTTAAAATCGAAGGGTACTACATAAACTGTGTTTATAAGGGTAATAATCTTTTTAAATAAAATTTGAATTATTACAAACAATTCTTTGCTGTATTCCATTTTCTTTCAGTTATAAAGATACTTGAAAAAATAACTTAACTTTGTAAAACTAGGAAATTACTTATAGTAAGTCTAGGACCCAGTTGGACACAGAAGCTGTGAAGGAAATAAGACATAATTTTCAAGGTAGAAGGATATTGCCTCTTATGGTGTCTAACAGAGCTATCCTATTGCTAGAGTGAGAAAAAGGGTAACTAGAGCAGCAGGAGACATAATTACAAATAAAAGGGGAAATATCTTTGAATTTGAATCTTTGAATTTATTGCCAAATGTTTAAAAAGGAAGTTTTAAGTTTGTAGTTATTCTTCCATTTACTCAGGTGAATGATAAATCTTGCAAAGTTGATAGGTAAAGCCTCAGATTTTATATATTTGGCCTCTAGGATAAAAGTAGTCTCATTAAAACATACTGGCAATTAAAATTTTTATTTTCAATGGTAGTACAGTTGAAGAAACCAGACTGTGTTTTTGCTTGACATTAAATCTGATGAAATACTTGTCTGGAAGAAAAATACGCCTGATTTTGTGTGTGTGTATGTGCGTGCTCTTGTTTATGTGTTATTATCCTAAGGCTTTTTTACTTTTCTGTCCATCTCCTCGGTCTAAACCAACCTTCTCTCACATCCTATATACTTCAGTCTGGAAGTGAATAAAATCCTCTGAAAGTTGTTTACAATTAGCATAAGAAAGGGAGAAAGAAAGCCTTGACTATAATTTAGTATCAGTATATTTGATTCCACTGATTTTATTAACAATGCTTCCCATTTGTGGGAAGTATAAAAGCAAATTAATTACTGCCATTTCTCCTGGACTCTTGAGTTCAACCTACATTTTTGAGAATAGCAAATATTATAAATTTTTACAATTTCCTGACATTATACTTGACAGAAATGCAGAGAAATACTTTCATGTGAAAACTTTGCCAGAGAGGAAGAAAAGTGAATCATACCCAAACTTTTATTTGCTTTTATATAAAATTAAGTTTTACTAACATAACCTCTGTTAAAGCAAATCCCCCAATAATAGGGCCTCAACATGTTTAAGTGCTTTGTGACTGTACGAACTCAAATTCTCACTAAATGAATGAACATTAAAAAGAAAGAAGAAAATGGAGGGGAAAAGGAGAAATGAGAAAATTTGGATGAAAAGAATTAATAACATTAAAATGTGAATATTCTAAATGTTAATATAGAAACAAAATTAATTTTTAATCAGAACTCCTCACATGCTATTTTTTCAGTCTGATGAAGTGTTTTAAAATTTTTTATAAAGGTAAAAATGCATTAGTTAAGTAAGATATTTTTGGAAAAGAGGACTAGAGAAGGAGAACTTGCTTTACTAGATGAGAACATGCAATAATTTACTGTATTTGAATCAATATGGCATTGGCATCAGAACAGACCAGTGGAAAAGAATCCAAAATCTGAAAATAGATCCTGGTGATGAAGAGAATTTAACATATGGCAAAGGTGGTATTTTAACTCACTGGGAAAATGGTTTTTGCAACATATAGTGTTAGCCCAACTGGCTACCCATCAGGAAGTAAATAAAATTGTAACAGTACCTCACACCATATAGATAAATTTTGGATGGATTGAAAATTAAATTTAACAAAAACACAGTAACAAACACGTATAAGAAAATCTAGAAGACCATGGTTATAAACTGGGGGAAGGAGAGTTTTATTTTTTGAAAAGTAAATAGAAAAAGCAATATATTTGGAAAAGATATTTGTATGTAGAATGCAGACAGAAGATTAATATTTATAATACACAAAGAGTTCTTAGAAATTGACAAGGAGATAATTCAAGAGAAAATGGGCAAAGGACAATAGGCAAATCATGAAAGAGTTAATCCAAAAAAGTTCAACCTCCTTATAGGCAGGCAAAAGTTAATTAAACTAATATCTGTATACCTCTCCAACTGGCCAAAATTAAAAAGGAGGAAAACACCACTTTCTGCCCAGGAATAGAGAGGTTAGAGTATTTTCAGATGTTACTAACAAAAATGTAAATTATTGTATCCTTGTTGGAAAGTAATGTGGTAATGTCTATTTAAAGAAATAAATGCATAGTTGACTTTGATCTAGCAGTCCCTTTCTTAGGAATTTAGCCAGTAGAAATAATAGCACCCATGAAAATTGTATACAGACTATTGGTTGTAACATTATTCATAGTGGCAAAGAATTAGAAACAAAGTGAATGCTCATCATAGTACATTTATACCATGGACTATTTTGTAGTCATTAAAAAGACTGTATTAGAACCATACTAGGAAACTTGGAAGGATTTCCATGAGGTATTGTTGAGTGAGAAAAGCAGTATGCTGACATATTACATAATATCCAAATTTTGAAATATAAATAAGATCCCCCCACTATAAATATATATGCATTTTGTAAATACTTATAATTTTATAATCTAAGAAATTTTGTCACCTGGATTACCTAGGATGTGATGGTGCTGGTGATGATGTGGGTAAAAGGGGAAGAGAAAGGAGAAAGGTAACGTATTAGTTTTTTGTTGTTATGTAACAAATTAACACAAATTTAGAAGCTTAAACATCATACAGCAATTTTCCCACAGTTTTTATGTGTCAGCAGTCACATTTGCTAAGCTGAGTCCTCTGCTCAGTGTCTTATAAGGCTGAATCAAAATGTTGACAGGACTGAATTCTTTTCTAGAGCTCATGATGCTTTTCCAAGCTCACATGATTGTTGGTGGAATTCATTTCCTTGCGACTGCATGACTGCAGGCCTTGGCTTCTCCCTGGCTATTGTCTATAGGCCACCATAATGTCCTAGACGCCACCTGCAATTCCTCATCACGTGTCCTTTTCCATAGGCAGTTCAAAACACAGCTGTTTGATTCTTCAAGGCCAGCAGGAGAGTCTCCTGTTGCTAAATCAGTTAAGATGTCTTATAAAATGGAATGTAATCTTGAGAGACAACCCACCCAATCACTTTTGCCATATTCTACTGGTTAGAAGAAAGTCATAGGTCCTGCTAACACCCAAGGGCAGGGGATTTTTACAAGGTCATGGATCATAGGTGGGGAGGTCAAGATTAGAGTGTGTTTTGTCATAGAAAGCCAAGCAAATAATGAAAAGAAACAATATTTCAAAAAGACCAAAAAACTAATTGAATACAGAAACTATTAATATGATCATACCTATATGTAATAAATAATTTTTAAAAGTAAAGACTTTTTAAAAAAGAAAACGATTGCCATGTGTCAGATCATTAGTATTGTGCATTTCCTTGTGTTCTACACAGACCATTAATAACGATACATGGTGCCATGTGCTTCTCTGGTTTCTTCATGAAGAATGTGCTCTATTGTTTTCCTTCATATTTCATCCATTCTAACATGGTCTCAATTGTCAGAGGCCCATTATTTTATGTATCATAATGAAAGAAAAAAGAATGCTAGTTAAACTGGGTTTTTCTAACACCATCAATTATGAGACATATGCCAATTTCAAAGACTTGAAAATGTGAAAATATATTCATCTTAGAATTGATGAAAATTACTTGGGGACATTTTCTTCTTGGGAAAGCTCTCTTTAGCTTCCTGCTAGAGGCCCTTAGGGTCCAATGGGTTACCTCCTTCCTCTCAGACATTGCCTGCTGAAAGCCATTGCTTGCCTCACATCCTTCTATTTCCTTAAAATGTAAATCAGGAATAACAATAATCAGATTTAGGCTAAGCAAAGGTAAGTAAGACACTTTCTAAGAGCAAATTCCTCTGAAGTCATTCAGTGGTTCCATGGTGCTAGGTTTCCACTTTCAGGTTAACTTATGCAAACTCTAAACATATATTTTACTTATTATTATTATTTTTTTTTTGTAGAAAGAAGCATTGTTAAGGTGAAAATAGTGTAACAAAATTTTTGAATTAATTTTTATTTGTCAGCTGCAAAGGTCTGGAAAATTTTTTTAGCTAAGCACAGAAAATAGATGTAATTATAATATTGTGTGTGAACAATGTTTTCCCTTAGATAAAATGAATGCTAATCAAACTTGTCAAGCAATTTAAATGAACTATCTCTTATGGCAATTTCAAATGCACTGAAAGTGACTCAGTAATTTCTTGAAAGAGATTGTATTTTAAAAATGAAGGTAATTTGCTCTTTTCTTTGGCTAGTTCTTTGCTCAAAGTCTTCTGTATATTAGGAAACATTTTTCTTATGGGTTCTACAGGTCGTTGCTAAATTTTTATGTGATATCATTATCATTCTCCAGAATAAAGTCTGTTACCATGTTTTTTAATAAAAAATCCTTTACCAGTAAAATGATTAATATAACAAACTCTAAAATTAGTTTAATATATTCAATAGGTGTTTGAAATAATTAGAATTTTCAAAAGGAACAGCCTAAACTGCTACCCTTAAAAAATTATAAATAGCATTATATATATAACCTTAGTCTTTAAAAAAAATTTAGGTGTCTTTTGCTTCCATTACTGTTTTGTAGATCTTAAAGTTTTTCTCTAACCTTCCTCTGAAATTGAATTTCACGGTGCTATTCTAGTTTTCATCATTAAAAAGCTTTAATTAGAACTCTAAGAATTTATTTGCATTTCCTGTTTCAAAGTGACCTGAAGCTATCTGGTGAAGTTTTCTTTTTTCTCCAGAAATCAGTGACAGCATGTCAGATATAGCTTCAAGCTGGAGTCTAATTTTCAGTCACCGTCATACCTCCCATACGCGGGGGTGCCCTACAGATTTCAAGTGCAGTGGTCAGAAGCCGATGAGCAGGATCAGCTTCCCATCTGTGCTTTGTCAGTGTTGGCATTTACCATCCTAAGAGTACCTTTTCTTTCTCTCTGCCTTTGTCTCTGATCTTAAGTACTGCTAGAATTTTACCCTTGTAAGTCTTCTTAATTTCCTGTTTCCCCTTTTGATTTTCTCACACACAGGCAATAATAGATGTCAGTGCTATGGTACACGTTGCTGTACCTGAGGAAGGGTTTTTTTATTAGCAAACATAAATACTTGGGTTTCTTTTCTTCTGAGTTAGAAGGGTATGATGGCTTGGGCCCCTCAAAGATACATCTTGGCTTTATGATATTGTATGATATTGACAAGTTGAAAGCAACATAAACTGATCTTACATTTTCATGTTTTTCTGTTACTAAGTCTATTCTCACATGAAAGCTGAAAGATTTAGCCTCTCCTAGAACTGGTGGGATGGCCCTGTACCCAGCCAGTCAGCCAAGGGTTGTTTCCCCAACCTAATGTATATTGGGGTCACCTGTATCTTGCTCCCTAAAACAGAGAGATCTCTTTTCATGGAGTGCTCTTGCACTTAGGCAGGTGCCCCAAACTCAATCTCACCTGTCAAAAGTCCAGAGGAGGGAACAGATATTTGGAAGAAATAGTCAAAGATAGGCAAGGCAGCTACCTAACTCTCCAATCACTATATCTGTATCAAGTCAGAGCACCAGAACACCTTGTACTCCAGGAGTACTACCTCACCTAGCCTGTTTTCTATGTTTTATAGGATTTTGCTTTAATCAGCTCCAGTTGTTTTAATAAAATACCTAAGATGGGATGGCTTAAACTACAGAAGTTTATTTCTCATAGTTCTGGAGGCTGTATGTCTGAGGCCAGGGTGTCAGCGTGATTGGGTTCTGGTGAAGACTCTCTTCCTCACTTGCAGATGGCCACCTTCTTGCTGCATTCTCACATGGTAAAGAGAGGAAGCTCTTGTCTCTTCCTCTTCTCATAAGGGCACTAATCCCATCTTGGAGGATCCACCCTTATGACCTCATTTAAAACTAATTACCTTCTAAAGGTCCCCTCTCCTAATGCCATTACATTGAAGGTTAGTGCTTCAGCATATGAATTTGGAGGGTACACAAATATTCAGTCTATAACAGATTTGAAGTTTTCTTTTTGTATGATAGAACACAACTCAATGACACTGGGATAGATGAGATAGATGAAAGGTACAGCTTTTAGTTACTTACAGCTCCAAATGAGAGAAGGCTATCACTCAGGCCATGCAGAGGGTTGCACCCAGGTAAGGGTTACAGCAAGCTGGTGCTGTAGCAGGTTTGTATGTATGGCAAGAAGGGTGAGTTTCGCTAAGTTGTGTGGTCCTCCTGTGGATTGGCTAGTTTGAATAATTTTGCAGGCTCTGGGGCATAGAGGCTGTCCTTTGGTGTTTGGTACCTGGCCCTGGGGCAAATAGGTCAGATGCATAGTGACCCAGAGTCTGAGAGAGTCTAATAAGGGAAGTGATTGGGATGTGGACTCAATCAGCTGCTGAAGAAGGGAAACTGACCAGACTCTAGGCAGGGCCTTAAAACTGGTCAAGAGAGCATAAAATAATTATATTATACATGGTTGCCAGGAACATGATTTCCTATCATTCAGTTTTTTTTTTTTATCATTCAGTTTTTATTAGGGGTTACTATGAGGACTGGCAATAAAAGAAAGGTTTCATTCAGTGTCTTTTAAAAAGTATTATTGAAAATAGTGCTCATTGGTATCCATGATACAAATATGAAAACTCATTTTATAAATTCTTCTTAGGATTTTGTGTTATTAACAACTGTTTCCCAATGCATTGGTATGGGAGCATTTAATTACTGGGTAACAAATGCTGTGGCTTCTGTAATTTCTTTTGCCTACAGACCTTTTCAATAAACAGCTGCAGTCATGAGTAGAGTCCCCCACCTGTACCTTAAGCACGTAGAAAGCTAATTATTATTATTTAAAATCAGGAAACATAAAGTTAATTTCATGATGGGTGATATTGAGTAGGTTTTTATCTTTTTTGGACTTCACTGTAAAATGGCAATAAAACCCGTACTATCATCTACATGGTTTGTATGAGATTCAAGTGAGATGATTTTATTAAAAGTTCATAAAGGTGTTTTTCTAAATAATAATGGAATTCAAATAACTCAGGCTGTAGCCTGTGGACATAAAGTTATTGGTATTAACATCCAAATAGAGAGGGTTTTTTAAGCTATGGCCTGCTCATGCAAGACTCACTTTTAATCCCTAAGGCTCTCCATGTATATATTTACCTATATTCTGAACATGTCTCACAGGTGTTCATGGGGCCTCTGTGGCCCCTCGCTTATATCTCTTCTGTGCATTAGAGTCAAGTTGCTGGTGACAACCCTGAGCCCTAGGGCTTAACTCTAGTTGTTGGAAGACCAGGTAAGATGCTACCTGCTTTAATTTGGGGTTGTTTTCTCTCTCTTAGGCCTGAAACGAGATTCCTTGAGACTTCCTGTGCCTGGAATGCCACTTAGACTTTCCTAGAGAAGTATACTAAGTCTGTCTGCTCCCAAATATCTCTTTCCATACAGTATCTACACCAGTCCATTGGACTGGGCATGTTGGGTGGTCACTGTGCTGTCACCTCCATCCTCATTTCCACTTTTCACTAGATTCCCAGATCCATACATACATATGCCTATATGTTTATGTCTTTTCTTCCTCCTTCTCCTCAGACCCCAAAGCTTTCATGGATGTCAATTCATGCACCCAGATAATGCCAGATTTGCCGTCCAATTTCTGCAAACAGTAGTTCAGTGTGGATTTAAGTATAACACCTCATTTTGTTGAGAACCATTTATTGTAAATTAAGTCACATCAATTTTTGATTGTTGTTCTAACTGTGCTCCACAGCCACAGAGTCTCTGCTATTACTAAAATGCTTCCTTCCACTGAGTATTGATGTTTGAAACTCTATCTTGAATAATGTCCTTCAATTTGTCTGTTTCTTGTTGTTGACCCTTTGTTTCTGGTCCCAGTTTTCTTCTCATTTTGGACCTATTCTTATACCTTGCTTCACCAGACTCTCAGAGTCCCTAGTTTCTGGACCACCCTTGTCTTCCATTAAATCTAGCTCAGCCTTCTAAGTCCCCCAAGCTCAGGTCAATGGCTTTGCTTCCTACTCAGCAGGGAGGGGAAATTGGTGGTTTGGATGTAGGATGGTATGAACTGATTCCTAAAAGTAATACGCATTCATTCCTATCATTTCTGTATAGGCCCTGTAGAACATTTGTTTATTTTTAAATTGTAGAAGACTGCTTGTCTTGGTAAGAACTTACTTCAGGATAGTTTATCTTATTCATATGGGAAATTATCACTGTATAGTTTTCCTTCTTGTGTTTAGCTGCTCTCTGACCTAATTAGATACAGCAGTGATGCTCAACATTTGCTGCACATTTTAAATCATCTCAAGTGGTTTTGAAAAAATGCTTTATTCTGGATCAATTGAATCAGAATTTCTACAGGTGGATTCAAGACGTGGGTGTTTTAAAAAAATCTTTCTAGGTGTTTCTAATATGCATCTAAGATTGAGAACCACCGGGAAGGTTTCAAAACAATCACTTGCTTTATAATTTTAGACAGCGGTTCTATCTCATACTTAATAGCCTCCTTTATTTTCAATCTGTTCTCTTCAAATATAAGAGTATTTAAAACATATTGTGCTTAACCCTCAATTCTTGCCTAAGATAGGGCATTTGCATATCTGGAAATGGGCTAACCGGTCTATAATATTCAATAACTTATAAATGAAACCATAATTGGATTTTCAAATATCATTCTCCAAAGTCATGAAAATTCTCTCCTGAGGCTATTTCCATTATTAAGTAAATGCATTATAAATTAGGAAACCAAAAGAATATGCATGAACTATAATTCATATCCTGTAAATTTAGAACTAAACCAGAAATCTCAGTTTTCTTCAGGATGTATTTCTGTATGCTTCTTGTCTACCTATCAAGAACTTAATTATGTAGAAATTAAATTCTTCGAAATCCTTAGGAATCTTATCAATGTTGAAAATAAACAACAAACATCTTGCTGTATTCACACAAAAATTAGGCTTTTAAAATTCCTGTTGGAGATCAAAAAGTATCGCAACACATTCAAAGGGAGAGAGAAACAATGACTTGAGATAAAAGTTTTTTTTTTTAATGTGTGAAAAATACTTGATGGGTATAGAAAATGACCACATATAAATTTAAAAAATTGATATTTCCTCCTGATATTTCTCCTTAGGAGAGTGTGATAGGTTGGAGAGTAAAAAAAAAAAAAAAAAAGACTTTAGTCTCTGGTTTTTGTTTTCAAAAAGCTCAGCCCCACTGAAGAAATTATATTAAGTGCTCTTTGAAGCAAAAACATTTCATAGAGAAAGTGATTCTTCTACACTTAAAGCAAGAATGGAGGATGGGGTTCAACTGGAGATAGTCAAATATTCTCCCGGGTTTTAAGTAGCTGGTGGATTTTGGACCCCAGAGGTAGGAATGTGTGGCCCTGCTTCAGAGATAGAATCCTGAAAAGGTAAAAAGGGAGAGGAGAGGTTTATAAAACACAAGATAGGAAGGGATCTGCACCCAGTTTTCAGGCTTAGAGTCTTGGGACGTGGCAAAACTTCAGAGAGGGAATGGCTGCTTGATGCATCTGGGCAGAAGGACCACAGAGAGCCCTGTGGAGATGATTCTTGGGTCACTAAGTGTTATACACTGAATGCGTCTCCCCAAATTCATGTGTCTGAAGCAATAAACAAGGACTGAATGACTATTGACAAATCATTAAAAATCAAATAATTAAAATTCAAATTAATATATAAATGTGTTAATAATTACATTCTTAGAGATGCACACAGACTCATTCAATTACTATTTATTGAATAAATAAATACATTAAAAACTTATCAACCTTTTATTTATTTTATGGGATCCTGCACTTGGCTTAATTCCCATTAAAAATCCCAGCAAACCTTCTTCTGTGAAAGCCCAGTGGTATGAAATTCTCCTGAACTTGTATGTATAATAACTGTAATGTATCAGAAGGAAAGTTTGATAAAACAAATAAAATATTTTTCATAAAAGGTGGTTTACAGTAAGGTAAAATCTTAGATCTCAATGCTACACAAAGAATATTTCCAGTGTCAAAAACTTCTTTGAAAATAATTTTTTTCATGCAGGTGTCCATTCTGTGTGTAGCTCCGACAAAGTCTGCAGCATTTCCCTTTGTCACTGTGGTTTGATCATGTGACTCTGATCTTCCAGTCACTGGGGGGTATGGGTCACTGTACATTCCTCTGCTTATGTGAGCCACACAGTGTATTCTCAGAACTTGCTGTTTCTTATTTTCTGAGGCATCGATAACACTTTCTGGACATGCTCAGACTTTTGAATTTCACACATCAGTAATATTTCCCCTCAATTTGGGGGCAATTATCATAGTGTTGTGATTTTCTATTTGGCCAAGCAAGCATGTTAATAAAACAAATAAAACACCCTTTCTTATCATATTGAATAAATGGATATTTTTGTGAGAGATAATAAATAAGGAAAACATAATTGCAGAAATTAAGAACGTGGAAATAATTTAGCTTTAGGATAGACTTGTTATAGTATATCTTTTTTTTTTTTTTCTTAATTGCAGAGAAATCAATGACAACTTAAGTACTGAGTGGCACTGGACAAAAGCCTGGCATTTGGGAGTCACTGCCCTAGATAATGCCTTCTTGTTCTGGACAATTTCAATGGTGCCCATAATTCTAAGATGCTGTCAGAAGAGGGATTGTCTTTCTCTAAGGTTTATCTTCTCTTCGTAGAGCATTCATTTATTTAACAAACACAATCCAGGCCTGTGCTTTGTGCCAGGGACATAGAGATAAAAGTCCCTGACTCCTGAAACTCACAATCTGTAAATAGATAATTTTTCAGTTGAATCCTACTGTTACTGACTCATGTTCCTGGAAATAACCATGTATATAAAAAATGTGAAAGAGAAATATAATGCATACCATCTTTTAAAGCAGTTAACCTATTGCCAACATGCAGAGAAAACTTTCAATTATTTCTATCTTTATTAAATTATCATTTATATTTACTCATTTTTTACAAACAGAATCATAATTTTTATGACAATCCTTACTGTAAAGTCTTTGACTCCATTTCTCTTTGACTATTATTGTATCGCTTGCCTTCCTCACCACTCTTTCACTGCTTCAACTTTCACTTGGAATCAATTAGATCTTTTGTAGTCTTTTCCCTCTTTTTTTTCCCTATTCTAATTTCTTCTTTTGGTTGCACTTATTTTTGTTTTTCCAGTAATTTCTCACAAATTAAAAAAGTCAAACATAATTACACAATATCCATGACCTTAGAGAGGGAGCACAGCAGAAATGAGAAAGCAAAGCAAGCAAGCTGAGTATGAAATATTGAAGTTCCTCTGCTGCTAAAATTGGAGCCTGGTCAAAGTCTTACCAAGGACATTTGAGGTTGAAAGAAAGTAAAAATCACAAGCTTCAGGTGTTTATAATCTGGTAAATGTACTTTAGACATAAGTACAAAGTCCTATGAGAAGGGCACACATGTAATATAGATGGAGTGTGGAGGTTTCTGGAAGCAAATGACACCTGAAACAATTTATGACAAGTGAGAAGGATTGAGTCGATGATGAATATGAGTAAAGACATTTCCAGAAAAGGAAAAGCTGATGTAAAAACATGGAGAAATGAGAAAGGATGCTGCTGCAACTCAAATGGAGAATTACTCAGGTTGGGGATCATTAGGTTCTTCACAGAGGAGACAATCTGAGCTGGGTGAACTGAATAGGCCACATGAAAAGTATATGAAATTCCCAAGATCACCCTCATTTGTGATGTCAGCTGGAGATTGGAGGGTCCCTAAGACGACTCTCAGGTTTAATAACTCACTAGAAGAACTCACAGAACTCAGCAAAGCCATTATACTCATGGTTACAGTTTATTACAGCAAAAGATAGATTTAAATGATATAAGGGAGGAAGTGCACAGGGAAGGGTCTATGAAGGTCCTAGGCATGAGCTCCCAGTTATCCTTTCCCAGAACAATCTTGAGAACAGCACTAACTTTTCCCAGCAACAATGTGTGACAACACTCATTGAGTATTGCCAACCAGAGAAGCTTACTTGAGCCTTGGTGTCCAGAGTTTGTATTGGGGCTTGGTCACATAGACATGTCTGACTACCCACATGGCTGACCTTAGTCTTCAACCCCTCCAGACATCAATCTGACACTATGTGTCTCAAGGCTCCCCAACCATAAGTTACATTATTAGCACAGACTATCTGACAAGGTCCAATGTTCTCAAATAAACAAAAACATTTTTATCAGGCAGAACATTTCAAAGGCATAGAGGTTACCTCCCAGGATCTGAGGGCAAAGGCCAAACCTCTCTTTGGGCAAGGTTAATCCCTTATTACACACCAGAAAACTCTGAAATTCCACCCATATTTCCTTCAGAGGAAGCCTGACATCAGGTATCTCTCATTGGACCAGGGGTCACATCCATTGAGACCTGGTGGATCTCAACACTGGCTACACATTGAGCTTACTTAGGAGCACTTAACATTGTTGATGTTTAAGTCTGTATCCCCTGATTAAGAGATTATGATTTAATTTGTCTGTGACAGGTCTAGGATTGGTATGTTTTTAAAGTTCTCCAGGGGATTTCAATTTGTGGTCAAGATTGGGAACCACTCACTACATGAAGTAGCTGGGAGAATTCTGCCTGGTAAAGATACTCTCAGGAGCATGATGGCTCTCTGTTGATGTATCAGAATAAAAGAAAAAGTTGCCTCTGGCAGTGGGTGTAGATAAAGATGCAGCCTCAGGAGAAGAAGAATAAAGAGAGATGCTGAGTCAAGAGAATGGTTTTCTACTGGAGTTGCTGAGATATCCAAAGAGACATGACAATTCTCAAGAGGCCCTACTCTACTACTGCTAATCTGGTTTTTAGAGTGGTCATCTACCATCAGAGGTTATCTGTGCTTGTGCTGTGCAATTTGAATGAGTTTACCTAATACTCTGGCTACTGCCTCTTACCTCCTGGGGCAGGTTAGTTAATCCTTAAAGCTCCAGCTATCTCATTGGTAAAATGTAAATAATAATAGATACCTCATACGGTGTTCTAAGGTTAAATCATCAAAACCTTATTTTACTGTGCCAAATTATTTAGCTTAATACATAAATTAACTTATCTAATTTTTGTAACAGCTCTATGAGATAATGCCATTATAACTTTCATTTGATAGCTGAGAAACTAGGACTTATAAAAATTAAATAATTTGTTCAATAGTGTTCATGGCTTATTTCATTAATAATGCTACTAATAAAACTAGTTTATTGGGATAAATATACTTAATTTACTAATAAAGAAGTTGTTTATCTAGCATCTGATGATATATGGTTTTGTACTGCTTTTGACTTTTTCCAAGTGTTATAGTTTTATCTTTCCAATGAGATTATAAGTTTTATATTCCCCATAATATTATATCTTCCCAATAAGATATAATATACAAGTGACCAACTCATATTTCGTTTGCATCCCTTACTGCTCTTGGAGCAGGAGGAGAAGTGATCCTGTCATGTTAAAGAGAACCAAATTGATACCTGGGGAGGTCAAATGATTTGAAGTTACTCAAAGAACTGGAAGTAGAACCGCAATCTACTGGCTTTTATTCAGGAGGCTTTCTCTGGAACTTACGCCCATGGAAAGAGAAGAGAAATTTATGTAACAATTCCACACATTCTCAAATCATCTGCCATAGCTACATGGTTTTGGAGATAGTGAAAATGGCATGATTCTAAATTCAATTACAAATGAATTTTCAGAAAAATAGAGTATTCTAGTTAATCAAATATTCTGGTTAATGAAGACTTTCTATATATGTCACATACGAATTATCTATTTTAAAAATCCCATTATATTAAAACTATGAAGCACATATCATACTTTATGTTTGATGATTCATAAAAGTTTCTTGCTATGGTTTAGGACCACAGTAGCATCACTTCAGGTAAAACTGAATAGATAAACTAAATTATTTTAAATATTATGTAATAAAGTAACTTTATAAAAATAACAAAGAAAAAGTTTTCATATAATAATAAAGTCCCCTACATATGAAAGAGTTCAGTTCCAAGAGCTCATTCGTTAAGTCCAATTTGTTCGTAAGTCCAACAAAGTTAGCCTAGGTACCCAACTAATACAATCAGCTACATACTACTGTACTGTAATAGGTTTATAATACTTTCCACACAAATAATACATTAAAAAATGAACACAAAAAATAGAGAAAACATTTTTAATCTTACAGTAGAGTACCTTGAAAAGTACAGGGTACAGTACAAGATCTGGCATACAGAGGCTGGCATCGAGTGAACAGGCAAGAAGAGTTATTGACTGGAGAAGGGAGAGGAGGTGGGAGATGGTAGAGCTGAAGGATCATCAGCAATAGGAGATGGAGGGCAAGCTGCAATTTCACTCACACCTGACATTAATGGTACAGGTTCTGTTTCCTTGCTGGATTCAATTACATCTACTCTCTTGAAAAAAACGATCCAGTGATGTGATGTCTGGGTAGTAGCTCTTTTTTTCTCTTCGTAGATGACATGGTAGCACTGTGGCATTCTGAACAGCTGCTGCAACCTTCAGGGACCATTTGCTGGGACTAATAGTGCCTCCTCAAAAACTAACAGTGCCTCCTCAAATAAAGAAAATCCCCTTGCCATTTCCTGTGTCGTGAATCTCTTCGGTTCTTCAGTTACTTCTTCCTCTTGTCTCTCTTCATCCTTTCTATGAGCCTCCAATTCCATCAGGTCTTCATTAGTAAGCTCCTCCTATTGCACAGAAAGGAGTTCAATGAAGTCGTCCTCTTGCAGATCTAGCTCCAGCTTCTCCCCGAGGGTCACTAAGTTGCTGAAGATCTCTTTTGACTCCTCATCCACCTTCTCAAATCAACAAAAATTGTGAACAAACTGCAGGCAAAGGTTCTTCCAAATCCCATTCATGGTGATGGCCATAACCTCATGCCAAGCAAAGTCAATGTTTTTTTATGGCCTTGTAGATGTTAGAGATAGTCCTTCCAAAATTGTCACAAGGTTGTTCCTGATTCGTGACTCACCTTTACTGCCTGACAAAAAGTGTGACATGAATAATATTTCTTGAAAGTCACTATAAATTCCCTGGTCCATAGGTTGGATGAGTGACATAGTATTTGGTGACAGATGCACTGCTTTGATGTTGGGATGAAATTCATCCATGAAAGGGAGGTGGCCCGGAGCATTATCAAGCAGTGAAAGAATGTTGAACGGGACATCCTTCTTCAAGCAATAGTTCTCTACCTCCAGGATAAAGTGGTGGAAAAACCAGTCCTGGAAAATGGCCTGTGTAAGCCAGGCTTTGGGGTTACTCTTTCACACAACAGGAAGAGAGCCCTTGGCTACGTTTTTAAGGGCTCTTTGGTTCCCTGAATGATAAACTAAGAGAGGCTTCAGCTTCACATCGTGCTGGAAGCATTGTCACCAAACAATAGAGTTAGCCTATCCTTTGCTGCTTTATAGCTTAGCATCGAATTTTCCTCCTTGCTGATGTAACTTCGTTATGGCATCCTCTTCCGGTACAGTCCTGTCTCATCCATATTAAAAAGCTGCTTGGGTAAATTCGCGCCTTCATCAATAATTTCTCAAAGCGTTTCAGGAAATTCCTGGGCAGTTACCATATCTGTACTCACTGCCTCGCCACTTTTACATTGTGAAGGTTGGCTCTAGCCTTGAACCAATGAAACCAGCCATGGCTGGCATTGAAAGATGCTCCCTCTGATTCTTCACTGTGTTTCTTCTTCAAGCCTTCATAAAGGCTTTTAGCTTTCTCTTGAATCAGCATTAAGCTGAGTGGGACTCGACACTGATGCTGATCCTGCATCCACACACTGATAAGTTTCTCCATCTCTTCCATCAATTTTCCACACTTCTTCGCTATTATTGTTGACATCATTGGCACAGCAGACTTCACATGTTCCATGACCTTGTTCTTATTCTTTAGAATCGTGCCAATGGTTGAACGATTCATGTTATAAGAATGAGCGACATCTACTATCTTTTCGCCTCACTCTCTCAATCATTTTCACTTTTGTTTCCATTGTTATCACTTGGTGCTTCTTAGCAGTACCAGCTACATCACCGCTGCTTTTACGCTTGCTTCCGGGACATCCTGGGTTTGAAATAAAGATACTGTACTACTGTACTACTACTGTACTCTATACAGTACTGTACAGTAAAGTACACAAAAGCACAACCAATTGTAGAGGATACATGCACATGACAATGTATGCCAAACATCTGAACTAACTTACGTGACTAGACATGCAAACACACGTTCACACCTTTGAAAGTTCGCAACTTGAAGTTTCATATGTAGGGGACTCACTGTATTGCAAAAATGAACAATTCAATCAATCATTCAGGAAGATAGAGAATTAAAATTTATAGAGTTTCTATGGTCATTATTTTAGATACTTTTACATGTATTATGTACTGTTTCACAATAGCAAACTCCTTCTTTCTGTTATTTTCCTGTCTTGAATATCTGTGAAATTGATGTCTCTTCTAAGCAATCTGATAACACACAATTTACAAGGACTAATTAGTTAAATATTAATCATGTTCACTAAGAATATAGAATTCCTATAAATGAGACTGAAAGAAAAATGTATAGCTTGTTCTGAATACTAACATACTGTACATATCTATTTTGAGTGAAATTAGTACTGGGCTGAAGTCTTTTGTGAAGCAAAGTATATTTGAGCTGACTCTTTGTGGCCCCATTACAAGTGGTTGGTTTGATACAGTTCAGTATTGAGACTGAGACTTTGTTAGCAGGACACAGAAATTGTCTGAGCAGCAAGCCTCGTCATTCTTGTTTTGATTAGAGTTGTGATTTGGCCAAACATCATCTTTCATTTATATTTAACTTTGTTACTTGAAGTCACTTATCAGTTTCAGATATTACATTTCTTAATATTTGCTTACTTTTGTACTTTGCAATTCTTTTGCTTTCAAATAGACCTGATTTTTTCTTTTTTCCTCATTCTTTCCCAATATATATCTCATGACAGTATAAATTGTTAAATTTAAAAATAATTACTAAGGGAAGCTATAAAATCACCATCTTTGGAAATCTTTAACAACAAGATAGATTTTCTAGGGTTATTTTAGGCCAAAGGTTAGACAGAGGGATAAATTTGTATAATTTTCAGAGTCTGCTAGCCTTAGGGTTTTGGAATCTAATGCTATGTCAAGCAAAATGAAAGATGAATTGAAATTTAAATTTACTGATCACTGGTACTGGTTGAGAAGATTAGATCAATGAAAAGTATAGCAGAAAGGGAATACTATGCCATGGCATTACTTTATGTTGAATCTATCATTTGGCATATACATTTAGATACATTTTGGGTGGGAGTGTTTCTTTGAAATCACTTTAGTGCTATTTTGAGGCTTATTATTCCTCATTTTCCCCCACTTCTAAGCCCCCACATATCCACACTATAGGTGGTGAATAGTTTGGAATTCTGTGTGGCTTAGATGTTGTGTAATTCTATGTTATAGAGTACCTCAAAATGGCAGTATGTGGAATTAGCAGTGGGCTGAATCAGTTAATTGCACACTCTAGGTATGAAGGTCAGGGAACTGGAGGTCCAGGGAGACACAAAGAAAACTGGGCATTATAAGGGTAGAGCACACATTCACTGCCAGAATGTTGTGTGTGTCCAGGAGGGATGAGTGAGGGGAAGGAGGGACAGAGATGACAAAGGCCATTCCCTACAGGCTCTGATAACCTCACATTCTGCTTTTTAGGCTTAAGGGCTTTACTTGGATCATATGGTAGTTCTATTTTTAATTTTTTGAGGAATCTTCATACTGTTTTTCATAGTGGCTGTACCAATTTACAGAGCCACCAACAGTGTACTAAGGTTCTCTTTTCTCCACCTCCTAGCCAACACTTGTTATTTCTTGTCTTTTGATGATAGTCATTCTGACCTGTGTGTGGTGATACCTCATTGTGGTTTTGATGTGCATTCCCTGATGATTAGTGATGTTGAGCATCTTTCTATATGCCTATTGACCATCTGTATGTCTTCTTTGGAAAAATGTCTGTTCAGATCCTCTGCCCACTTTTTAATTGGCTTATTTGGCTTTTGATATTGATTTGTATGAGTTCTTTATATATTTTGGATATTAATCCCTAATCAGATATATCATTTGCAAATATCTTCTCCCATTCAGTAGGTGGCCTTTTTATTTTACTGATGATTTCTTTCACTGTGCAAAAGCTTTTAAGTTTTATTAGGTCCCATTTGTTTATTTTTGCTTTTGTTTCCCTTGCCTGAGGAGAGAGATCCAAAATGTATCTCTAAGACTGATGTCAAAGAGAACACTGCCTATGTTTTCTTCTAGTTTTATGGTTTCCAGTCTTACATTTAAAAGGTCTTTAATCCACTTTGAGTTTATTTTTGTATATGATATGAGAAAATGTCCTAATTTTATTCTTTTACATGTAGCTGTCCAGTTTTCCCAAAACTACTTCTGAAGAGACTGTCTTTACCCCATTGTATATTCTTGCTTGCTATGTTGTGGATTAATCTAGCAGTTCCACACCTGGGTATTTAACAGAAGAAAACAAAAACATTAATTTGAAAAAAGATACATCCATTCCAATGTTCATAGCAGCATTATTTACAATAGTCAAGATATGGAAGCAACCTAAGTGTCCATCAACATATGAATGGATAAAGAGGATGTGGTATTGAGGTATATATAGTGGAATATTACTAAGCCATAGAAAAGAATGAAATTTTGCTATTTACAACAACATGGATGGACCTGGAGGGTATGATGTTTAGAGAAATAAGTCAGACAGAGAAAGACAAGTACTGTATGTTTTCACTTATATGTGGAATCTAAAAAATAAAACAACTGAACAAGTATAACAAAACAGAAACAGCTTCACAGATACAGAGAACAGACTGGCAGTTGCCAGAGGGGAAAGGGGTGGGGCTAGGGGCAAAAAGGGTGAGGGGGATTAAGAGAAACAAACTACTGGGTATAAAATAGATAAGTTACAAGGATGTAAATTACAGCATAGGGAATACAGCCAATATTTTAAAATGACTTTATACAGAGTGCAATCTATAAATTTATCAAATTACTATGTTGTACACTTGAAACTAATATAATATTATAAGTCAACTATATTTCAATTAAAAGAAAAGACTTTACTTGGAGACTTTTTCAAAGGAATTTGTATCTTCAGATGACAAGTAAGCAGTCAAAAAAGCAGAAACCCATGCCACTTTTGCACTAAATTTGAATTTGTTTTCCTTATCTTTTGTCTATGAAATGCTTTGTAACAGCTTTTATACATTTTATTCTCTTAGTGTTTATAGCAATAATAGCTCATATTCTTAATTAAAGTTTAAATTTTCCTTTTTATATTTTTGAGATACTTTACTTTTGCTTTTCAATTTATTTCCTTGCTCTTTTTTAAAAATAAGAGTTTTATAACTTTCTTATAATGTATCCAACACTATTAAATTTTGAGCTGTTTTATCTAACACTAGTAAATTTTGAGATGTTGGTTTTGTCTTATGTTTAAATAAATTAAGACAATTATTTTTAGAATAGTTTTAGGTTCACAGCACAACTGAAGGGAACGTACAGAGATTTCCTGTATAACTCCCACCCCCACACATGCATAGCCTCCCATTATCAACATTACTCACCAGAATAGTACATTTTCTTGCCAAGGATGAACCTACACTGACACATCATAATCACTCAAAGTCCATAGTTTACATTAGGGCTTACTCTTGGTGTTGTACACTCTATGCATTTGGAAAAAAGTATAATGATATATGTTCATCATTATATAACACACACATTATAAATCAAAGCTCTTCAACTAATATCAGGTACAAAGCAAGGATGTCCCCTCTTACCAATCTTTTTCAACATTGTACTGAAAGTCCTTGCTAATACAAGTCAAAGAAGAACTAAAAAAGTGAAGAAATATTCCATGTTCATATACAGAAAGACTCAATATTGTCAAGATATTAGTTCTTCTCAACTTGATCTGTAGCTTCAATGCAATTCTAGTCAAAATTGAAGCAAGTTACTGTGTGAATATTGACAAACTGATCCTAAAGTTTATATGAAGAGGCAATAGACCAGAATAACCAACAAAATATTGAAGAAGAAGAACAAAGTTAGAGGCTGACACTACCCAAATTCAGACTTACTAAAAGTTACAGTAATTAAGAGAGTATGGTATTGGTGAAAAAATAGACAAATAGATTAATGGAATATAACACAGAACCCAGAAATAGACTCCTGTAAATATGATCAACTGATTTTTGGTAAAGGAGCAAAGGTCATACAATGGAGCAAAAATAATCCCTTCAACAAATGGTGGTCAAACAACTGGACATTCACATGCAAAAAAAATGAATTAGACAGAGACTTTACACTGTTCTCAAAAATTAACTCGAGGGAGGGGGGAAGATGGCGGAAGAGTAAGATGTGGAGATCACCTTCCTCCCCACAGATACATCAGAAATACATCTACACGTGGAACAAGTCCTACAGAACACCTACTGAACGCTGGCAGAAGACCTCAGACCTCCCAAAAGGCAAGAAACTCCCCACGTACCTGGGTAGGGCAAAAGAAAAAAGAATAAACAGAGACAAAATAATAGGGACGGGACCTGCACCAGTGGGAGGGAGCCGTGAAGGAGGAAAGGTTTCCACACACTAGGAAGCCCCTTCGCAGGCAGAGACTGCGGGTGGCGGAAGAGGGGAGCTTTGAAGCTGCGGAGGAGAGCACAGCAACAGGGGTGTGGAGGGCAAAGCGGAGAGATTCCCGCACAGAAGATTGGTGCCGACCAGCGCTCACCAGCCTGAGAGGCTTGTCTGCTCACCCACCGGGGTGGGCGGGGCTGGGAGCTGAGGCTCGGGCTTCGGTGGGAGCACAGGGAGAGGAGGGTTGGCAGCCTGAACACAGCCTGCAGGGGATTAGTGCACCACGGCTAGCTGGGAGGGAGTCCGGGGAAAAGTCTGGACCTGCTGAAGAGGTAAGAGACTTTTTCATCCCTCTTTGTTTCCTGGTGTGTGAGGAGAGGGGATTAAGAGCGCTGCTTAAAGGAGCTCCAGAGACAGGCACAAGCCACGGCTAAAAGCACGGAACCCGGAGACAGGCATGAGACGCTAAGGCTGCTGCGGGCGCCACCAAGAAGCATGTATGTGAGTACAGTTCACTATCCACACCTCCCTTCCAGGGAGCCTGTGCAGCCCGCCACTGCCAGGGTCCCGGGATCCAGGGACAACTTCCCCAGGAGAACGCACGGTGCACCTCAGGCTGGTGCAACGTCATGCCAGCCTCTGCTGCCGCAGGCTCGCCCGCACTCCGTACCCTTCCCTCCCCCCGGCCTGAGTGAGCCAGAGCCCCCGAATCAGTGGCTGCTCTAAGGCCGCCCTGTCTGAGCAAAGTACAGACGCCCTCTGGCGACCTACACGCAGAGGCGGGGCCAAATCCAAAGCTGAAACCCGGGAGCTGTGCGAACAAAGAAGAGAAAGGGAAATCTCTCCCAGCAGCCTCAGGAGCAGTGGATTAAATCTCCACAATCAACTTGATGTACCCTGCATCTGTGGAATACCTGAATAGACAACCAATCATCCCAAATTGAGGAGGTGGACTTTGAGAGCAAGATTTATTATTTTTTCCCCTTTTCCTCTTTTTGTGAGTGTGTATGTGTATGCTTCTGTGTGAGATTCTGTCTGTATAGCTTTGCTTTCACCATTTGTCCCAGGGTTCTATCCATCTATTTTTGTTTTTTAAAAATTTTTTTTCTTAATAATTATTTTTTATTTTAATAACTTTATTTTATTTTAACTTACTTTATTTCATTTTCTTTTATTCTCTTCCTTTCTTTCTACTTTTTCTCCCTTTTATTCTGAGCCATGTGGATGAAAGGCTCTTGGTGCTCCAGCCAGGAGTCAGGGCTCTGCCTCTGAGGTGGGAGAGCCAACTTCAGGACACTGGTCCACAAGAGACCTACCAGCATCACATAATATCAAATGGTGAAAATCTCCCAGAGATCTCCATCTCAACAACAACACTCAGCTTCACTCAAGGACCAGCAAGCTACAGTGCTGGACACCCTATGCCAAACAACTAGCAAGACAGGAACACAACCCCACCCATTAGCAGAGAGGCTGCCTAAAATCATAAAAAGTCCACAGACACCACAAAACACACCACAAGATGTGGGCCTGCCCACCAGAAAGACAAGATCCAGCCTCATCCACCAGAACACAGGCACTAGTCCCCTCCCCCAGGAAGCCTACACAGTCCACTGAACCAAGTTTAGCCACTGGGAACAGACACCAAAAACAACGGGAAATACGAACCTGCAGCCTGCAAAAAGGAGACCCCAAACACAGTAAGATAAGCAAAATGAGAAGACAGAAAAACACACAGCAGATGAAGGAGCAATATAAAAGCTCACCAGACCTAACATATGAAGCGGAAATAGGCAGTCTACCTGAAAAAGAATTCAGAATTATGATAGTAAAGATGATCTAAAATCTTGGAAATAGAATAGACAAAATGCAAGAAACATTTAACAAGGACCTAGAAGAAGTAAAGATGAAACAAGCAATTTTGAACAACACAATAAATGAAAATAAAAATACACTAGATGGGATCAATAGCAGAATAACTGAGGCAGAAGAACGGATAAGTGACCTGGAAGATAAAATAGTGGAAATAACTACTGCAGAGCAGAATAAAGAAAAAAGAATGGAAAGAACTGAGGACACTCTCAGAGACATCTGGGACAACATTAAACGCACCAACATTTGAATTATAGGGGTTCCAGAAGAAGAAGAGAAAAAGAAAGGGACTGAGAAAATATTTGAAGAGATTATAGTTGAAAACTTCCCTAATATGGGAAAGGAAATAGTTAATCAAGTCCAGGAAGCACATAGAGTCCCGTCCAGGATAAATCCAAGGAGAAACATGCCAAGACACATAGTAATCAAACTATCAAAAATTAAATACAAAGAAAACATATTAAAAGCAGCAAGGGAAAAACAACAAATAACACACAAGGGAATCCCCGTAAGGTTAAGAGCTGATCTTTCAGCAGAAACTCTGCAAGCCAGAAGGGACTGGCAGGACATATTTAAAGTGATGAAGGAGAAAAACCTACAACCAAGATTACTCTACCCAACAAGGATCTCATTCAGATTTGATGGAGAAATTAAAACCTTTACAGACAAGCAAAAGCTGAGAGTTCAGCACCACCAAACCAGCTTTCAAACAAATGTTAAAGGACCATCTCTAGGGAAGAAACACAAGAGAATGAAAAGACCTACAAGAACAAACCCAAAACAATTAAGAAAATGGGAATAGGAACATACATATCGATAATTACCTTAACTGTAAATAGATTAAATGCTCCCACCAAAAGACACAGATTGGCTGAATGGATACAAAAACAAGACTGATATATATGCTGTCAACAAGAGACCCACTTCAGACCTAGAGACAGAGAGAGATTGAAACTGAGGGGATAGACAAAGATATTCCATGCAAATGGAAACCAAAAGAAAGCTGGAGTAGCAATTCTCGTATCAGACAAAACAGACTTTAAAATAAAGACTATTAGAAGAGACAAAGAAGGACACTATGTAATGATCAAGGGATCAATCCAAGAAGAAGATATAACAATTGTAAATATTTATGCGCCCAACATAGGAGCATCTCAATATATAAGGCAAATACTAACAGCCATAAAAGGGGAAATGGACAGTAACACATTCATAGTAGGGGACTTGAACACCCCACTTTCACCAATGGACAGATCATCCAAAATGAAAATAAATAAGGAAACACAAGCTTTAAATGATACATTAAACAAGATGGACTTAATTGATATTTATAGCATATTCCATCAAAAAAAAAAAACCAGAATACACAGTTTTCTCAAGTGTTCATGGAATATTCTCTAGGATAGATCATATCTTGGGTCACAAATCAAGCCTTGGTAAATTTAAGAAAATTGTAATTGTATCAAGTATCTTTTCCGACTACAATGCTATGAGACTAGATATCAATTACAGGAAAAGATCTGTAAAAAATACAAACACATGGAGGCTAAACAATACACTACATAATAACGAAGTGATCACTGAAGCAATCAAAGAGGAAATCAAAAAATACCTAGAAACAAATGACAATGGAGACGCGACGACCCAAAACCTATGGGATGCAGCAAAAGCTGTTCTAAGAGGGAAGTTTATAGCAATACAATCCTACCTTAAGAAACAGGAAACATCTCGAATAAACAACTTAACCTTACACCTAAAGCAGTTAGAGAAAGAAGAACAAAAACCCCCAAAGTTAGCAGAAGGAAAGAAATCATAAAGATCAGATCAGAAATAAATGGAAAAGAAATGAAGGAAACAATAGCAAAGATCAATAAAACTAAAAGCTGGTTCGTTGAGAAGATAAACGAAATTGATAAACCATTAGCCAGACTCATCAAGAAAATAAGGGAGAAGATTCAAATCAATAGAATTAGAGACGAAAAAGGAGAAGTAACAACTGACACTGCAGAAATACAAAAGATCATGAGAGGTTACTACCAGCAACTCTATGCCAATAAAATGGACAACCTGGAAGAAATGGACAAATTCTTAGAAATGTACAACCTGCCAAGACTGAATCAGGAAGAAATAAAAAATATGAACAGACCAATCACAAGCACTGAAATTGAAACTGTGATTAAAAATCTTCCAAAAAACAAAAGCCCAGGATCAGATGGCTTCACAGGCGAATTCTATCCAACATTTAGAGAAGAGCTAACACCTATCCTTCTCAAACTCTTCCAAAATATAGCAGAGGGAGGAACACTCCCAAACTCATTCTATGAGGCCACCATCACCCTGATACCAAAACCAGACAAGGATGTCACGAAGAAAGAAAACTACAGGCCAATATCACTGATGAACATAGATGCAAAAATCCTCAACAAAATACTAGCAAACAGAATCCAACAGCACATTAAGAGGATCATACACCATGATCAGGTGGGGTTTATTCCAGGAATGCAAGGATTCTTCAATATACGCAAATCAATCAATGTGATACACCATATAAACAAATTGAAGGAGAAAAACCATATGGTCTTCTCAATAGATGCAGAGAAAGCTTTCGACAAAAGTCAACACCATTTATGATAAAAACCCTCCAGAAAGTAGGCATAGAGGGAACTTTCCTCAACATAATAAAGGCCATATATGACAAACCCACAGCCAACATCGTGCTCAATGGTGAAAAAATGAAAGCATTTCCACTAAGATCAGGAACAAGACAAGGTTGCCCACTCTCACCACTCTTATTCAACGTAGTTTTGAAAGTTTTAGCCACAGCAATCAGAGAAGAAAAGGAAATAAAAGGAACCCAAATTGCAAAAGAAGAAGTAAAGCTGTCACTGTTTGCAGATGAGATGATACTATACATAGAGCATCCTAAAGATGCTACCAGAAAACTACTAGAGCTAATCAATGAATTTGATAAAGTAGCAGGATACAAAATTAATGCATAGAAATCTCTGGCATTCCTATGCACTAATGATAAAAAATCTGAAAGTGAAATCAAGAAAACACTCCCATTTACCACTGCAACAAAAAGAATAAAATATCTAGGAATAAACCTACCTAAGGAGACAAAAGACCTGTATGCAGAAAATTATAAGACACTGATGAAAGAAATTAAAGATAATACAAATAGATGGAGAGATATACCATGTTCTTGGATTGGAAGAATGAACATTGTGAAAATGACTCTACTACCCAAAGCAATCTACAGATTCAATGCAATCCCTATCAAACTACCAGTGGCATCTTTCACAGAACTAGAACAAAAAATTTCACAATTTGTATGGAAACACAAAAGACCCCGAATAGCCAAAGCAATCTTGAGAACGAAAAACAGAGTTGGAGGAATCAGGTTCCCTGACTTCAGACTATACTACAAAGCTACAGTAATCAGGACATTATGGTACTGCCTCAAACACAGAAATACAGATCAATGGAACAGGATAAAAAGCCCAGAGATAAACCCATGCACATATGGGTTTATCTTTGATAAAGGAGGCATGAATGTACAGTGGAGAAAGGACAGCCCCTTCAATAAGTGGTGCTGGGAAAACTGGACAGGTACATGTAAAAGTATGAGATTAGATCACTCCCTAACACCATACACAAAAATAAGATCAAAATGGATTAAAGACCTAAATGTAAGGCCAGAAACTATCAAACTCTTAGAGGAAAACATAGGCAGAACACTCTATGACATAAATCACAGCAAGATCCTTTTTGACCCACCTTCTAGAGAAATGGGAATAAAAACAAAAATAAACAAATGAGACCTAATGAAACTTCAAAGCTTTTGCACAGCAAAGTAATCCATAAAGAAGACCAAAAGACAACCCTCAGAATGGGAGAAAATATTTGCAAATGAAGCAATTGACAAAGGATTAATGTCCAAAATTTACAAGCAGCTCATGCAGCTCAATATCAAAAAAACAAACAACCCAATCCAAAAATGGGCAGAAGACCTAAATAGACATTTCTGCAAAGAAGGTATACAGACTGCCAACAAACACATGAAATAATGCTCACCATCATTAATCGTTAGAGAAATGCAAATCAAAACTACAATGAGATATCATCTCACACCAGTCAGAATGGCCATCATCAAAAAATCTACAAACAATAAATGTTGGAGAGGGTGTGGAGAAAAGGGAACCCTCTTGCACTGCTGGTGGGAATGTGAATTGGTGCAGCCACTATGGAGAACAGTATGGAGGTTCCTTAAAAAACTAAAAATAGAACTACCATATGACCCAGCCATCCCACTACTGGGCATATACCCTGAGAAAACCATAATTCAGAAAGAGTCATGTACCAAAATGTTCATTGCAGCTCTATTTACAATAGCCAGGAGATGGAAACAACCTAAGTGTCCATCATCGGATGAATGGATAAAGAAGATGTGGCACATATATACAATGGAATATTACTCAGCCATAAAAAGAAACGAAATTGAGCTATTTGTAATGAGGTGGATGGACCTAGAGTCTGTCATACAGAGTGAACTAAGTCAGGAAGAGAAAGACAAATACCGTATGCTGACACATATATGTGGAATTTAAGAAAAAAAATATCATGAAGAACCTAGGGATAATACAGGAATAAAGACACAGACCTACTAGAGAATGGATCTGAGGATATGGGGAGGGGGAAGGGTAAGCTGTGACAAAGTAAGAGAGTGGCATGTATATATATACACTACAAAACGTAAAATAGATAGCTAGTGGGAAGAAGCCAGATAGCACAGGGAGATCAGCTCAGTGCTTTGTGACCACCTAGAGGGGTGGGATAGGGAGGGTGGGAGGGAGGGAGACGCAAGAGATATGGGAACATATGTATATGTATAACTGATTCATTTTGTTGTAAAGCAGAAACTAACACACCATTGTAAAGCAATTATACTCCAATAAAGATGTAAAAAAAAGAAATTAACTAGAAATGGATCATGAGCCTAAACATAAAATGCAAAACTAGAAAACTGCTACAGTAGAACATGGCAGAAAACTCAGATGACCTTGGGTATGGTCATGCCTTTTAGATACAACACCAAAGGCACAATCTATGAAAGAAATAATTGCTAGGCTGAACTTCATTAAAATTAAAAATTTCTGCTCTGTGAAAGACAATGTCAAGAGAATGGGAAGACAAGCCACAACCTAGGAGGAAATATTTGCAAAACACATATCTGTAAAGGACTGTTATCCAAAATGTACAAAGAACTCTGAAAAGTCAACAGTAAGAAAACAAGTAATCATAGTTAAAACTGGGTCAAAGACCTTAACAGACACTTCACCAAAGAAGAGATACAGATAGCAAATAAGTATATTAAAAGATGCTCCTTATCATGTGTCATCAGGAAAGTACAAATTCAAACAACAACGAGATACCATTACATACCTATTAGAAAGGCTGAAATCCAGAACACTGACAACAATAAGTGCTGACAGGTTGTGGAGCAACAGGAGCTCTCATACATCACTGGTGAGAACACAAAATGCTACAGCCACTTTGGAAGACAGTTTTCTTGTTTCTTACTAAAATAAATATACTCTCACCATACAATCCACCAATTGCACTCCTTGGTATTTATGCAGAGTTGAAAATGTATATCCACACAAAAACCTACAGATGGATATTTACAGCAGCTTTATACATATTTGCCAACACTTGGAGGCAACCCCAGAAGTCCTTTAGTAGGTGAAGAATAAATAAACTGTGGTACATCTAGACAATGTAATATTATTTAGAGTTAACAAGAAATGAATTTTTTTAAACATCTTTATTGGAGTATAATTGCTTTACAATGGTGTGTTAGTTTCTGCTTTATAACAAAGTGAATCAGCTATACATATATCCCCATACTTCCTCCCTCTTGCGTCTCCTTCCCACCCTCCCTATCCCACCAAATTATACACATATTACTAAGTGAAAGAAGCAAACTTAAGAAGGCCACATACTGTATGATTCCAACTATATGACATTATGTAAAAGGCAAAACTATGGAGACAGTAAAAAGATCAGTGGTTTAGATCTGGATCAAGAGTTGGGGTGAGAGAAGGATAAATAGGTGACACACAGAAGACTTTTAGAGCAGTGAGAATGCTCCATATAAGATCATAATGATAGATATATATGGTTATACATTTGTTCAAGCCCATACAATATACAACACCAAGAGTGAATAATGTAGACTATGATTTTGGGGTAATTATGATGGGTCAATATACATTCATCAGTTGTAACAAGTGTAACACTCTGGTGGGACATGTTGATAATATGCATGTGTGGGGGCAAGTGGTATATGAGAAATCCTTCCTCTCAATTTCACTGTGAACTTAAAACTGCTCTAAAGAATAAAGTAAAAAAACCCAACATCTTTGTTTCTGAAAACTATAACTTCTCTCATTGATTGTCTTTTCCCCCTTAACTCCCCATGTTCTTCATATTCTTGGACTGAGTGAATGACTACATTTTTCATTTTAAATGGTTCTTCATAGGAAATGCTTTTTTTCTTTTTCCTGAATATGACTTTCTTCTGTGATAATGACAATGATTGACATGTTTAAAATAAAGATCATTCAGTTAGTATTCTAGGCAATTTTCAAAAATTAGCAAATTTCCCCTTGAAATTTCTTGTTTAATGTCTTAAATTTGCTATTGCTAGTTTAATAGTGGCTCAAAAAAGATGATAACACTTTGAAATAATTAGACTGGTTATCCAAACACTGATACATGTAAGTTGAATATCTACTTTAATGCACAGACACCACAAGTTAACCAAAATTATTCCAAATAAAAAATTAATATAAAATTTGATTATAATATTTAATTAGAATTACTTTCAAATGTGGATTTTAAATTCTTATTCTGTAGTATTACTGCAATTCTCCAAAATGTATAGTTTAGGAACAATGTATAAATTTTTTTGCTAAAAACTACATTTTTAGAAATAATATGTAATTTATTTTATAAAATATTAATACCTATTTTTAACCCAATGAAGTATTAGTGGTTTGAGATATTTCAGAGTGAAATAGGAATGTAGACATCACTCTGAAATTACAGGAGTTTAAATTGCTGCAGTTTTAAATATTATTATTACTCTGGTTCTTTCTTGGTATGGAATTCACATTTTTGGATGATGTTTCTTGTTGGCATGAATTTTGTCTTTAAAAATGAATTTAACTTAAGGCCACATCTTGTTGAACAAAATAAACCTTCAGTGACTTGTTTAATATAGACAAATTATCTTTCTATTTTGCTATTCTCACAGTCTGCATTTTACTTGAGTACCTTACCTGCATTCTTCAGCTGTTAATAAAATTTAACTCACTCCTCCTCTTTCACCCTTCTCTGGTAACCAGTATGGTTATAGTTAATACAATTTTCATGGAGTGAATATCAGAAAACCCAATGATAAATTTCTCAACAACTACTTACTGACAGGAAATGTGAAAGAAGTTCTAGAAGCAAGAAAAGACATAGTACACCTTACTTGTAGCCATGATCTTATTCCTTCTTTGGATTTGGTTTATCTTTAGACCTGCCCAAGTTGCCTTTCAAATTAATGTCAAAGACGAGTAGACAGAGTATTTCAATCTCCCCCACGATGGCATTGTTTATTTTTTTAGTACAATGCAAGTGTCAACTCCTTAGATACTCAGTAAGTCTACTGGGTTATCTTGTACTCTTAGATTTGATATAATTAGTTTCAACTTCCAACCCAGTGTCCCTTTTTTTATCTTCAGTTTCTTGATACCCAGTTACTATTGGCTTGAGTTACTGATGTTGTTTTATCCTCTTTGTCTACTGTACTATTTATCTCATTTATCTTCTGCCTGTATTAATTCCTTTCCCATTCCATGTTGTCCCATTATTCTGTTTCTAAATTACCAACTTTGCCCAGTTTAATTCTGCTTCCAAATTACCATCAATGCAGGCTGATTCTCTGGAAAATTTTATTGGATACTTGGGGCCAAAAAAGTTTACATCACAGGACAGCATATCACTTAAAATCAGATAATAGATATTTGTATATATTAGATTTTGCTCCATAACAAACCACTTCAAAATGGTAAGGTAACAACAATTTTATTACTGCTTCTGAGTCTGTGGTTGATTATGCAGTTCTACAGCCATCTGAGGGCTGATTGGTCTAGGATTGTTTCTCCTATATATTGGGAAATAGTGTTGGCTGTTGGGCTGGGGCAGTAGGGATGACAGGGCCATGTGTCTTTTACCATCCAGTGGACTAGCCTTGTCTTTTAACATGGTAGCAGCAACATAATTTTGAAGAGTTAGCAAGAGACAAGCCTTTAATACACAAATACTTTTAAAATCTCTGTTTCTGTCAGGTTTGTCATTGACCAAACCTGGCAAAACTCAGAATCAGTGTGGGAGGTAAATATTCAAGGGCAAGGGTAAGAGAAGAATTATTAAGGCAATTTGTAAACAATCTGCCAAACATTGTTTAACTTTTTTTATCATTTATATTTTTATTGTTCATCTTTTCTTATAAGGTACATACATCCAACCACATTGATGTGTCCCATAGATTTTGAATTGTTGTGTTTCTGTTTTCATTTGTTTCCAGATATTTTTAAATTTCCTCGTCAGTTTCTTCAGTGACCCATTTGTTGTTTAGTAGTATGTTGTTTACCTTCTACGTGTTTGTGTTTTTTGCAGTTTTCTTCCTTGTAATTGATTTCTAGTCTCACAGCATTGTGGTTGGAAAAGGTGCTTGATATGATTTCAGTCTTCTTAAATTTGCTGAGACTTCCTTTGCAGCCTAGCATCCGATCTATCCTGAAGAATGTTCCATGTGCACTTGAAAAGAATATATATTCTGTTGCTTTTGAATGGTATCTTCTATATATACCTATCTATTAAGTCCATATGGTCTACTGTGTCTTTAAGGCCAGTGTTTCCTTATTGATATGTTGTCTAGATGATCTGTGCATTGATGTCAGTGGGGTGGTAAAAGTTCCCTACTGTTATTGTGTTACTGTCAATTTCTCATTTCATGTCTATTAATATTTGCTTTATGTATTTAGGTTCTCCTACATTGGATGCATATATTTACAGTTGTTATGTCTTCTTGGATTGATCCCTTGATCATTATGTAATTTCCTTCTTTACCCCTTGTTAGAGTCTTTGTTTTAAAGATTATTTTGTCTGATATAAGTATTGCTACCCTGGTTTTCTTTTCATTTCCACTTGTATGAAATACCTTTGTACATCTTCTCACATCCAGTGTGTATGTGTGTTTAGATCTGAAATGAGTCTCTCGTAGGCAGCATATATACGGGTCTTTTTTTTAATCCATTCAGCCATTCTAAGTCTTTTTATTGGAGCATTTAGTACATTTACATTGAAAGTAATTATTGATAGGTACGTACTTATTGCCATTTTGTTAGTTGTTTTGGGTTTTGTAGTTCTTTTAGTTCCTTTTTTCTTTTGCTCTCTTCCCTTATGATTTGATGACTATCTTTAGTGTTATGTTTGGATTCCTTTCTCTTTTGTGTGTGTTTATCTATTATAGATTCTTGGTTTGTGGTTACCATGAGGTTTATACATAGCAATCTATCTATTTATCTATCTATCTATGTATCTATCTATCATCTCTGATTATTTTAAGTTGCTGATCTCTTAAGTTCAAATGTATTTTAACAACCCTGCATTTTACCTGCCCCTGCAGTGTTTACAGTTTTTGACATCATATTTTTTTTTTTGTTTGTTTGTTGTTTTTTTTTTTTTGCTGTACGCGGGCCTCTCACTGTTGTGGCCCCTCCCGTTGCGGAGCACAGGCTCCGAACGCACAGGCTCAGCGGCCATGGCCCACGGGCCCAGCCGCTCCGCGGCACGTGGGATCCTCCCAGACCGGGGCACAAACCCGTGTCCCCTGCATCGGCAGGCAGACTCTCAACCACTGCGCCACCAGGGAAGCCCGACATCATATTTTTTTATTCTTTTGTTTTTTGTATCCCTTAACTACTTATTGTGGATATAGATGAATTACTACTTTTGTCTTTTAACCTTCCTACTAGCTTTATAAGTGGTTGATCTATTAACTTTACTGTATATTTGCCTTTATCAATGACATTTTTCCTTTCATAGTTTTCATCTCTAGTTGTAGAATTTTCCACCTAGAGAAGTCCCTTAATATTTCTCATAAAGCTGGTTTGGTAGTGCTGACTTCTTTTAGCTTTTGCTAGTCTGCAAAACTTTTGATTTCCTCTTCAAATCTGAATGAAAGCCTTGCCAAGTTAGTATTCTTCGTTGTAGGTTTTTCCTTTTATCTCTTTAACTGTATCATGCAACTCCCTTCTGACTGGTAGAGTTTCTGCTAAAAAGTCAGCTGATAGCTTTATTGGAGTTCCTTTGTATGTTATCTGTTGCTTTTCCCTTACTGTTTTTAATATTCTCTCTTTATTTTTAACTTTTGCCATTTTAATTACAATGTATCTTGGTGTGATCCTCTTTGGGTTGATCCTATTTGGGAATGCCTATGTTTCCTAGACCTGGATATCTATTTCCTTTCCCAGGTTAGGGAAGTTTTCAGCTATTATATGTTCAAATATGTTCTTTTCCTCTTCCTCTCTTTCTTCTCCTTCTGGGACCCCCATAATGCAAATGTTAGTAGGCTTGATGTTGTCTCAGAGGTCTCTTAAACTGTCTTCATTTTTAAGATTCTTTTTCTTTTTTCTATTCATCTTGAGGGATTTCCACTACTCTGTCTTCCAGCTTGCTGATCTGTTACTCTGTATCATCATCATCATACTGTTGATTCTTTCTAGTGTATTTTTAAAAGTTCAGTTATTGTGTTTTTCAGCTCTATTTGTTTCTTCTTTATATATTCTAATTCTTTGTTAAAAACTTTTAACTTCTCACTGTGTTCATACATTCTTCTCCCGAGTTCTTTGAGCATCTTTATGATCATTACCTTGAACTCTTTATTGAGTAGATTGCTTATCTTCATTTCAATTTCAAAAGTGGCTTTGTGTACGAAATGTCCTATGGGGCCCAGCAGCACACTCTCCTTTGGTCACCAGAGCTAGGTGCTTTAGGTGTACCCTCTATGTGGGTTTTTCTGTTGTGGCAGGCTAACTATTGTGGGCATGCTAGGTGTGGCTGGTCCTTGAATTTGGTTGGTTGTCAGGCCCAGCCTTGTGTGGAGGCTGCTGGCCACTGATGGTGGGACTGGGACCTCACCCAGTGGTTGTTATGGCCAGGGGAGTACAGGTCCTGGTGCCAGCGGGCAGGGATGGCTCATGAGGCAGCTGGTTATGGAGCTCCAGGGGGAGCTATGGCTATGGCTGGCCCATTGGTGGGTGGAACCAGGTCCTGGGGTGGCCAGCTGTGAGACTTGGGGTCCCGGAGCTAGTGTTGACCTGATGATGGGTGGGACCATGACCCAGGAGTGTCCCAGGGCTGATGTCAGTCTGCTGGTAGGTGGGGCTGATTCCTGACATGGCTAGCTTCAGGGTCCAGGCTGTTCCAGAGCTGGTGACCATCCACTAGGGTGGCCCCAGATCTCAGGGCAACTTCCTGAGGGACCCAAGGTGTTTTAGAACTGGTATTGGCCTGCTGTTGTGAAGGGCTGAGGCCCAGTGTGTCCTGGGGTGCTGATGCCCTGCTAGTGGGTGGGCCAGGTCTTGACATAGCTGGATGTGGGACTACTGTGGTCCTGGGGCTGGTGTTGGCCCACTGCTGTGCAAGACCAGGGCCCAGGAGGTCCCCAGGCTAGTGCCCACCCAGCAGTGGGTGAGGCCAAGTGTTGGGACTCATGCCAGCTCATTGAAGGGTGGAGCGAGTTCCTGGGGTCTCTAGCTGTGGGTATCTTGGGGGTCCAGCGTTGGTGTCAACACACTGGTGGATAGGGCCGGGGTCTATTTGGTTTCCAGGGCTAATGCCAGGCCATGGAAGATGGGACTGTGTTCTGGGCCCTTTGCTGGGTGGGGCTGGGTCCAGGGGTAGCTGGGAGTTGAGGAATTCAGCCTGCTGGTGGGTGGAGCTATGTCTCCTCCCAGCTAGCTGCTTGGCCTGAGGTGTCCCAGGGCTGGTGCAGACCAGCTGGTAGATAGGACCAAGTCCTAGCACTAATAAGTTAGAGGGAGGATTACAAAATGGCACTTGCCAGCACCGGTGGTATAAGCTCCTGAAAATTGCTGCTGCCAGCGTTTATGTCCCCAGGGTGAGTCCCAATTGCCTCCTGCCTCTCCCAGAGACTCTCCAAGATCAGGAAGTGGGTCTGATCCAGGCTCCATTCAAATTACTGCTTCTGTCCTGGGTCTCAAAGAATGTGAGATTTTGTGCACACTCTTTAAGAGTGAAGTCTGTATTTCCCACAGTTATCTGGCTCTCCCAAAAGTAAGCCCCACTGGTCTTCAAAAACAAATGTTTTAGGGGATGATCTTCCCAGTGTAGGACTCCTAGGCTGGGGATGTGGAGCTCAGATCCTTCACTCCTTGGGGAGAAACTCTGCAATTATAATTATCCTCCTGTATGGGTCTTGACTATACTGTGACTCTGCCCATCCTACCCATCTCATTGTGGTTCCTTCTTTACATTATTTAGTTGTAGAAGATTTTTCTGCCAGTCTTCAGGTCTTTCTCATTGATAGTTGCTCTATAAATAGTTATAATTTTGATGTGCTTGTGGGATGAAGTGAGCTGAGCGTCCTCCTACTCTGCATCTTGGCCACTCCTCTACTTTAGCTCTTTTTAATCTCTTTTCCTATGTCATCTAAATCCAACCTCCAAAGACCGAATTTTTGTAAACAAACCTACTGATGAGCTATATTTACTATATAAGCAAAATGGCTCTCTCTATGATAGAAATTCAGTGTACAACTCAATCTTTTCCTAACAGTTATATAAATATGAAGATGAAAATGTGAATTCTCACAAAATAGTAATAGTACTCTTATGTATTCAGTGTATAAACAAGGCTTTGTATTTATAAACGACTTAAGATAGTTTTGGGGCCCCTCTATGGGGCCTTTGTAGTTGAAAAATTTTACAGTACATTTGGAAAAGCCTTTCAGAAAATGGATATTGCAAGACAGACTGGTACAAAAAGAGAACTGTGCTGACAGAAGGAAGCATGAACATTTTGAAATAGTATTTTTTTTTTAAATCGAGTTGTACGGAAGTGCCCGATTTTATTTTAAAAACCTAAGAGAAATTTGCTGCAGTTTTCCAATCTAATTATCAGTGACAGTAACTTTAAAACCTGAAACATTTTACTTAGTGACCTATTTTATTCCTGGGAGAGAAGCAGAGTTGTGACCTAGACCAGGCTCTAAGGAACTTCCCTATCATGCTGAGGTAGCAACCTGATCTGGGTGTATGTGATTTCACTTTATGATTCCTATAGGAGTAGAGATTAGCGCTCTGATATATGTAGCTATTCAGAAATACAATCAGATATCATATTTGGATCAATAACAGGCATAACTGAACCTCTTTGACACCTGTATCACTGGGATATGTGTTTAAGTAGGGTGATCTGATAAAATACGGGACATCCAATTAAATTTGAATTTCAGATAAACAACAAATAATTTTTTGTATAAGTATGCCCTAAATATTGCATTGGAGATATCCATCTATCTATGCTAAAAATTATTGATCTGAAATTCAAATTTAATGGGGAATTCTGTGTTTCTATTTGCTATTTCTGGCAACCTTGTCATTAGGACAACATGAGGCTTAAGAGTCAGGACATATACATAAAAAGTACTAACAAAAGGAAATACATTGTGGTGGATTTAACACATATATCTACAAATTCTTTGGCACTCCTTCATTGAGAGATGGGGACTATGTCCCTTTCTTTGAATCTGGTTTGGATTTAGGGATTTGCTAGTATTCAATAGAATGCAGAGGAGATGCCACTACATGGCTACCAAGCCTGGGTCATAAAAGGCGTGTGCAGACACTCACTGTTGAAGCACTGAGCCACCAGGTAAGAAGACTAACTACCCTGAGGCCACCGTGCTGTAAGGAAGCCCAGGTCACAGGGAAAGGCTCAAGTAGCTGCTTTAGCCAACAGCCCCAGCTTAAGTTCCACTGAGGTAGCAGCTTAGAGCCAACATCAACCACTAGGCATGTGAGTGAAGTCATCTCCACATGATTCAAGACCCCAGCCACTGAGTAACTCCCAGATGAAACCCAGACATTGTGGAACAGAGATAAGCTATTCCTGCTGTGTCCTATCTGAATTCTTGACCTATATCATCTGACAGCATAATAAAGTGGTTGTTTTAAGCAATTAAGTTTTGGGGTAATTTGTTATGCAGTAATACTAACTGTAATACACATGTTAAGTACAAAGTGAATGGTTAACAATCTGTGATTCAGGAGTTTAGGGGAGGAAGAAGTCACCAAAAGCTTGGGTGGGGGTGGGGCTCCCTTTCTTGACTCTACTCCCACACTTGAAATACATAGCTTTATAGGAAGTATAGGACATGGACAATGAGAAAAGGAAAGTGTGAAAGTGGATTTAATGGCAAAGATCTCTGTTCTTTTTCCTTTAAAATTCTTCTCTTAGAATAATTGGAATTTAAAATAAACCAGCTTACGAAGCACTGGAAAGAAGATTAAGGGTTGAATGGAGAAGGAATACATTAAACTCCCATCTTCATTCTTGGGTTATGCTTCTGAGTGTTTAAAGATAAAGCTATTATGACTGTGTATAGGACTTAATAGTCTTTAGGGAGACTGATAAACTGAGAAAGAGATTGCAGTAATTTTTGATTGGTGACCCACCAGGCTGACTTAGTCACTTAAATTTCACATTTCTTTAAAATTCTGAAAAAGGGGCATTCTTAAGTGTTCTTTTAAAAGAACAGAAGAGTTTCATGGGAGAGCAAAGCAATTTGGTGAGAAGAGACTTTTCTTCATGCTTTAATGCGTCTGAGGAAGTCTCCAAGCTGCTGAATGATCAAAGATAAAAGCAAAAAAGAATATTTTTGCCTTTATTTGTGGCAAGATTTTTTGAGAGCTGCCAGGTGCAGATATTGTGGGGTAAGATACTAAAGGCTGAATCCTTTTCTTTGCAAACTTTATAATGTCAGGAGATGTTTATAATGTAAAGGATGTTTGTACACTCCTCAAAGCTAAAACCTAGAGATTTCTATGTACAAATTCAGTAGTATACTTTCTGTTTTAGGAGTGGACTTTGAGCAAAATATTGAGGTAGGTGTTGCTGAAACAGCTTCCTTCCTCTTACTGTATTCTTTACTCTCTTTACTCCCCTTCCCTCGCACCTTTCTGGACCTTCCCAGAACCTCTCAGTTCTCATGCTGTGTCTGGCCTATTAGCTCCTCCCTTTCTCTACTACAATCTACAGTACTCATTTCTCAGAGTTTCCTCCAAGGTATGCTTTAACGCTATCAATGTCTCCACACGTGTCCATCCAAATGTACCTTCCCTTAGTGAGGCGTGGCAACCACATAGACTGGGTTTTCCAGGATAGATAGTACACAAACAATCCCATTGGCTCCATATATTGAAATTCCTCAGAAATCCCAACATTTTTATATTCAAACTATATCTCTCAGAACTTCACTCAAATCTGGGACTTCCCTGGTGGCCCAGTGGTAAAGAATAAGCCTTCCAAAGAAGAGGGCATGGGTTCGATCCCTGGTTGGGGAACTAAGATCCCACATGCCACGGGGCAACTAAGCAGGCATGCCACAACTATTGAGCTCGTGCCTCAACAAGAGAGCCCGCGTGCTGCAAACTGCAGAGCCCACGTGCTCTGGAGCCCATGTGCCACTAGAGAGAGAAAACCCGCAAGCCACAACTAGAGAGAAGCCCACAAGCACAACAGAGACCATGCGCCATAATGAAAGATCCCATATGCCTCAACGAAGATCCCGTGTGCCACAACTAGGACCCAACGCAGCCATAAAAGTAAGGAAAATAAATTTAAAAAAAAAAGAGAACTTTGCTCAAATCTAAGAGGAACCCCAAATCCTTTTACATCACGTGTTTAGATTCCTTGTGTCAAAGATTCTTATCCTCCACCGCTCATTGACTCTATTAAAAAAAAAATCCGTTTTCTGTTTACTCTACAGCTTTCATTAGAGACACGGGCATTTGCTTTACTCTCTTTGTCCTTGCCCAAGTTCTGACATTTTCTCATCCACCCATCTATCCATCCTTCCAGTTTACTGTTCATGTAGACAGCTCATATAATACCATAGCTTCACAGTTACTTGTGGTTCTCGACTTTGATACCTTTATTTCTTTTTCAGTTTAGTTACCTGGCACAATTTATTTCCTGGCACATTATGTTAAAGAAATAAAAATACTTAAAATACAAACCAATTTTTATAAAGCATCCCCAGACTTTGGTAACAGAATCATCAGGTACTAATAGCACAAATTTCACTGGCCCTTGCTCTCCTCTAAGGATGTGGTACCTTTAAGCCCCTGCAAATTTTCACCCAAATAAGACTTCACTCTCCCTGAATGTGGGGGTGGTGGTGGTGTCTTGTACGTGCCTCAGAAGAGTGTTAGGTTCAGTCACTGTACATTGTCTATCCTGGTTTTCCTATGTCGCTCCATGAGCTTCTCAACCTCCTTTGCCTGAGAGGCTGCTTGTCAGTGCTCTAACTGCATGTACCTCCTGTGAAAATGTTCGTGCCAAGTGTTCATTATCTTTGAATTTCCATAGTTTCCAAATCCCAGGGTAGGGAAGAATGCAAGCTACTCGGTTAGACTTTTGTCTTGGAGACTTAAGTAACACCCCTGATGCCTGTCCTATCTCAGATATTCCCTCATGAAACAAACAAAAAGTTTTTACAGCTTTTCATTGAATTTGCTTGTGCTATAGGTTTTTAGCAGTGGTTCCCAACCTTGAATGTGCATTAGAATCACCTATTTAAATCGTCCATTTAAAAATGCTGATGTCCCTCCCACCCCCCAGAGATTCTGATTTAATCCACCTGGAATGGGACCAACATTAGGTGATTCTACTGTGCTGTGAGGGTTGAGAATCTCTGGTTTATAGGCACTGACAGGAGGCTGACACAGGTCTCATCTCCTCCTGGTTTTTATTCCAGGTGATTTCAAAATAGTGTTCCTCCTCCTTTTCATCAAAACAAATAGCCCTCACCCTTCAGCAAATCATCTCAAAGCACCTACTTGATGGTGAGAGAAGTCTGAATTTTAGTCTGGTGCTTAAAATAAGAGTCCACAGCAGTTTTTATAGGGAAAGAATTCCAAACACAGACGTCTGGCAGAGAAAAAGACTTACTGGTGTTGGAGGTTTCCCCATTCTAAGTTATCAGAAAAATCTTTGGCCCAGTTTTGAAAAAGATTGACTAGGATACAAAAATGAGCATGTATTACCTCATTTTCATCTTTAACCTATTTGATTTTTCTGTTCAATATATGGGAACACAGTTAATGTCACATATAATATTAATTCTGGATTTTGATATGTTTCTCAGTTTCTCAGGGTCACAATTTATATTGAGCACAGGCGAATCATTTGAAGAGTCAATCAGTTATGGAATTTTCTCTGAATAATCTGCAGAGGTGGATTTAGTGATGTTAATGAAGATGAAACTTTAGGGTCTCTGGAGGGCTCTAGAAATGTGTCCCTATAATCATATTTTTGTAAAATTTAAATAAGAAAGTTTTTTTTTTCTTAAGAAGGGTCCCCTTCCCCAAACTGCAAAAGCTTCAGACCTCCCTTAACCTGATTATGTGGAATCCTTGAGAATTGTGCCAAAGTGAAACGGTTCTTATTTCAATGTCTTTATCTTTCATTTTCTTTTCTATTAGAAAAAAATGGGCTTATTTTAAGCCAATATGTGCCACTAACCATGTACAGTTGCTAAATTACTGAAGTAGTACTCTACCTGTTGGTAAAATAGCCATTGCCTCAAGCCCCCAAGTACCCCATACTACCATTCCATCTAACCTGGTTGTTCCCCTGAAGCTTACTGATGCCTCCCATGATCCAACCCCTAACAAGGTAACATCTGGTACACCAGGGGCCCTCCAGAACCCTGTTTCAGTGCAGTGGCCACCAGCATCCATTCTGATTTGGCAATACCTGTGCTAAATGAGTTATTAAATATGTTGAATATCAACCTTGCTCAAAAACAACTTAAAAAATTCTGTAGTTATATATCATAGGTAAGATGACTAAATGTTTAATAAAATATTTTTATACAGGTGACACTATAAAAAAATCCAACCTCTTTTAGAAATTATTTTTGGAAATCTGTTTTGGGCCCATTTAATATCTGGTTATGTATGACTAAGAAAGGTCATGTCATATAGAAACCAGATCTTAGCTCAGTCAAAAAGGATTTGAGGAATACTTTAATAGAGCTTTAATTTGCAACTAGGATGGTTCTTAAAATATATTGAAAGAAGGAAGTCAGCTGCTAACACAAAGGAGTACACTACTCAACAGTCACTGTGTAGGAGTTGCTATGAGGGCTAGAAGGGAGACAGCACAGATATTCAACAATCGCTTAAATCTTTACCAAGAAATACATCTGGGAAAGTGCTATACTTAAACTCTATCTAGAGATGATCCACACTTTAGGTTTAAAGAATATAAGCTCAGGTCATTCTCTGCATAATTTGGCAACCTAGGAATGAATAAATCATTTGGATCAGATTTGATGCACATGAGTGTCGAAAGTAAATGAAAAATTAATTTAAGTTGAAAGTAAAATTAATTTAAGACTAAGTTGTTTAAAATATATAAGCTCACTTTAGAACATAAAACATAGCATAATCTTTGAAAAGAATAACCTCACATTATTTTCACAGATATTTTATTTGTAAACTGAAAAGAATCTATGGTTATACTATATTTATAGATTCAAAGACTCTTTGGTAATGTAATTATTAATAAACAAAAATAAGCAACAAAGGGAAGAGGTGAAAGGTACTTTTGGGTAGAAAAAAGTGACCGCCATACATTTGCAAGGCAGGTTTATTTGAAGACTCACAAATGGCCTGAAACCACCCATGCAAATACTCAAATTTATAGATGCCAATAGCTTTTCTGAGCAAAACTCTGCGTATTCATTCAGGACTCAAAAAACCTTTATTGAGTACTTAATATATTCCAGGCATTGTATTAGACTACTGATATGAAAAGATGAAGATGACACAGTCCCTGTCCTAAAGGGCACAGTCCCAGTGGTGGAGATAAACAGGTAAATAATAGTTCCATTCAATATAACATGTAAATGGTTTGTAGAAATGAATTAGTCACTCTATATAATTATATATCTTTTTAGTATAAGATGCTGCTTGGCAGAAACTCCAAAGGAGTTTTCAAACCCAACACAGATTCTCTCCCACTGGTGTGACTCATCAGGAGAGAGTATTCCTTCCAGTGTTAAATGGAAGCACATCATGCTATCTTGGAGCCCAGATTCCCTGAGTACTTAATGCGTACAACAGTGCAGCAATGGGGATTCCATTTGATCTCTGCCAATCTCTCCCATTTTCTGGTCCAGCTATAGTGCTCTTCTGCCCACATTTCTGAGACAAATAGTATCTGTTCTCTGCTTCTTTCGTAATGAAAGAAAACTTAGCCATAATTGGATTCAAGTGCACACTTGCCCACTTTAATCCCCAGGTTTAATCCCAAATTCCACCAGCAGGTGGTAGGGAAGTCAAACAGAGTAAACCTGTTTATAATTGTTTTGGGCTGAGACCACAGTACAGTAATGATTTTGACACTTCTGGATAACACTTGTAGATATTGTTCTTGCTTACTTTATTTGACGTAAAATTTGTGTATTTTTTTGAATTACATTTTTAGTTTCTTAGAATTTCAAACATCAGAATTATTACTATTATTAAAGAATACTGTGTGAATGTGTATTGATGTGGCTTACTTAAAGCTTACCTAAAGTAGCCATAGTCTTTATATTCGAGAAGAATACTATTTTAAAGTCTGAAAACAGAATTAATATGTGTTAATACAACATCTAGTAAAGTTTTCTTTCTAGAATAAAAAAATCTGAAAGTCTAGATATCTATTTTCTTTATTTCATTTCTTATTATGCAAATGAACCAAAAAGGACAGGGGTTTAACTGACCATTGTGATGCACAGGTCTTTGGAACACTCAGTTGCATTTGGCATGTCACCCTAGGACACTTGAGGTCCTTTAGCATCTTCTGTGCATGGAAAGGAGTAAACAAACATCAGACAACTAAGATTCATTTTTGGTCCCTTTTTTCCCAAATAATTTTATACAAGTCCCTGCATGTACAAGTTTAAGAGTAAAGAAAGGCTAATTAGAAGTAGAACATCAAGCTAATTTCCCTTAACTGGCAAACTTTCTAATACATAGTATGTAGGGCCTGTAAGATTGCATTTTAAACATACTTTGTGCCAAATATCTCCATGAATTATTCTGAAGAGAAATTATTTTAAAAGGATATGTTTATTTCAGAAGAACTTCTTTGTTTTTTAGGAAGCATTTTGAGATAATTCATTCCTTTACGTATATTTCTTAGTTAATGAAGGTATTTCTTTTCTAACTTTTGTTTCTTTTGTATAACAAATATTTTCTTGATTTCAGCGGCTACTCTATCTCAATGAAGTAATGAAAATGGTCATGACAAATGATTCTTTCTTGATAATCTATGTAATCATTAGAGGAATAAATATAATATCTGGAAATTAGAATTAGAAGCCATTTTCTTTCGGTAAAATTTTAACATTTAAAACCTTAATGTTAGGAAATAAAGGTAGCTTGTTTTTAGCTATTGCAATCAATATATTTGATATACAGAATATCTGGCATTAGGCATGTGGTGTTAAAATCTGAAATAATATTTCTTTTTGAACTCCAATGTGTCTTTATCATAAATTACATTGTTGAAAATTCATTTGGTGGGAAGATGGAGGTGGCTTTTGAATCTTCTCAAATCTCCACAAAAGTAAACATAGCAACTAGATAGCAAAACCAGAAATATTCATGGACAACATTTATAATAAAATTAGGTGACATGAATTCTCTTGAATTTCAAAAGTAGGATCAAGCCATCAAGAGCTACAAGACATGCAAGGTATTAGCATATGTTCAGAAGAAAGCAGAGGAAAAACAATGGAGAGTCTAAAGGGCCTGAGAACAGGAGAATCTTAAAATAATCAACAAATATTCACTGGAAAATATAGTGCAGGCAATTTTAGAATAGCAGCTGAAACTGGAAATGAGTTTTGCCCACTGCAAAAGTGGTGAATGCAGGGGCCTTCAGTAAGGCCTGAAAAGGCTAGAGAAATCTAGAGCCTATGGACTCTTAAATTGACCAGCTAGGATTCCTTTTCAAGACTGGATCCCACCCCAAGGAGAAAGTGTTTGGAGTAAATTAAAAATTAGCCAATACAGGGACAACCAGAGGACCAAAGGACAATGTTTAGGTGAGACTGGGGAAGGAGCCAAGAGACAGGAAATCTCAGCAAGTTGCCTTATTATTTAACACTATATAAAAAAGCAACAGAACAGGGAGTCCTGAAGTTAAAAAATGCTGAATTTAATGTCCTAAAAATTCATGAAAACCAATTTTATATACACAAAACCCCCAGAAACTATTGAGGTCAAATCTCAGAAGAATTTGTTACACGAATAAAAGAGAAAAAAAATGAGAATAACATTTTTACAGATAACACAAGTTTGTTAGAAAGACCTGTTCCTAAAACACGTAAAAGCCATAAAACCTTCTACATCAAAATGAGTTAATCGACATTAAGAAAATGATACAAATTATGAGAAATAATATAGTCAGAATTAGAAACTCTAAGAAAATATGTGACTGAATGTGAGAATTAGAAATTAAAGAAAAAGGAATACAAGAGTGAATAAGTACAACATATAATGCTTTAAGAGAAATATAAAGCAAAGAAGAGAAAAGTTGCAAAAATTAAAAAGAAAAAAATAAGGATTTGAGAGAAAGTGATAGATATTGAAAATAGACAGACTTTAATGTAAGGGTAACAGAAGTCATTTAAGAAGAATAACCAAAGCAATGAAAGAAAATAAGTACAAAAATATGAAATTTAAGAAAAATTTCCTGAATTTATAAAATATGTATCTGAAACTATATTTTGAAAGAGCATATCATGAACCTGAGGATATTGACCCAAATGACCACACCAAGACATATGGTAATGAAGTTACTGAAAGAAGAACTCCTGTATTTCCTAACTGAATAGTACATGGAAGCTAGAAATTGTATAACTCTTGTTTGAATAATCAAACTTGTATTTGATTAAATAGAAGTATGTAAAAGTGTGAATGTGACAAACTTGTTCAGTGTCTTGAAACCAATTATTTCAGATATTTTGTCCATTTACTGGATGTTTTAGGCAGGAGGGTAAGTTCTATCCCTGTAACTCCTTCCTGACTAGAAATGGAAGTCCTGCTTGGCTGCCTTTTATTTATATCTTACTTTATCTGTGCCTCCCCAAGACTCTGAAATCCACAAAATTTTAGAGTTTCCTCAAAGCACAGGAAATATCTGTATTCCTACCTAAAATAAATGATTCTCTGACATGAAACCATTAAGGCTTTGAGTGTTTTTCACTGATATTCCTTGTCAAATCACCAAATTGTTTACTTTGTATGTCTGTCCCAATCTTCAAGGAATATTATATTTTTCTATTGTTGCTGTAATACATTATCACAAATTTAGCAGCTTAAAACAATAAAAATTTATTATCTAACAGTTTGTAGGTCAAAAGTTTGGGCACAGAGTGGCTTGGATGTTTCCTCTGCTTCAAGTCCCACAAGGCTGGAATCAAAAGTGCCAGCTGGTCTGCAATCCCTTCTGAAGGCTCTGAGAGAGAATCTGCTCCCAGGCTATTTGTGTTGTTGGCAGAATTCAGTTCCATGTAGCTGTAGGATTGGGGTCCCTACTTCCTAGGTGTCAGCTGGGAGTTGCCCTTGTCTTCATAAGAGGTGAAAACTGGACTGGAGACTGTAGTGTAGATGTACTGCCATAATGCGTATCTTAACACATCACCCCTGACTTAACCATCCAGGAAGTGACACATTTAGACAATGGCAATTTAGCGCTATGTGTTTCCCATAGCGTGGAGAATAGCTTAGAGTGTTCCCTTCCTCTCTGCTGGCAGGAGGATCCAAAAGAGAAAACCCAAAACAAGCTAAGTCAAGCAAACTCATTTCTTTTCCCGGATGCATTAATTAGGTAAGTCATTCCTTTTCTTACAGAGGGAGTGAGTAATGAGGGAATTGAGAGACATCAGGAAAACATAAGACAAGGAATAACATTCCCTCCTCTCCCCCTCACCAAATTATAGTTCTTCCTCTCATTTAAGTCAATGAAAATAGTATTAGGAGTATATGGGAGGGATTCCCTTATTCCACATGCCATAGGTACCACACCTCCAGCTCCCTTGTTACAATCTCCTCTGAGCAGATTCTTTGTAGTTCCTGCACAGATTTCCACTCTCACCAAAGAATTTTTCCTTGGAAGAAATAATGTTGTAGTCTTTTCCCTGGGGCATATGACTCTTCCTACATTCTAAGCTGTTAGTATACATTAATGGTGTTGTGTGTAGATAAGCTTAGCTTTTGGGCAGAATTTGTTCCAGTTTCTCCTGAGGTTTCAACGGGATCTTTTTCTGGGTGGGTGCTGCCACTGTTGTTCATAGACTGGCACATCCTCAGGGATAAGGACTCTGGGTCACCTAGATCTTTTACAATTTTAGTTCCTTCATGGGTGGATTAGACGGTCTCAGCACACTGTCCAGGGATGGAGAACAGTATGTGTGGAAGGGGTGCCTGCCTTGATAAATTTATCAGTTGTGCTCTTTTCCTTCCTTGTCTCATTTCCTGATTCCCTCTTTCTTTTTCTCAGCATGTCAGGCATAAAATCTCTGCCACCCTGACCAGGGGTATAATTTATCTAAAACATCTCTATGGGGCTGTGATTATTTAATTGGATTAACTTGATTTGGCCTGTCCTATTTTTGGCTGTGTTTTGTACACAAAGAAGTGTCCCCAAGAATGACTAATCTTGGATGGGGACTAGCCGGTTTTTATAAGCATAATCATCATTTTACTCAGGTCTGACATAACTAAGACTGAAATCTGAATAATCTAAAACCTTCTCTCAATTTTGACTTATTTAGGCTGGTGATGGGAAGATATTTATCAGTCCTCAGGTTAAAGGAATCCCATATACTTCAGATATTCTTCACTATTCAAATCTCACTGTCCAAATATTTACTTTATATATTTGCAAAAATTTTTTACCTGTAATTCCTTGAACTCAAAACCTGCTATAATGAATATGTTTGTGCACCAGCAAAATCATTTTAATTGGGCAGGACTCAGGGAGAGAAGATGTAAAACGGGCTACATCTGAGCTGTTCTCCCAATAGAATTACAGCATGTGTGCTTTTATTGTTCAACGAGTTTGCATATTGCTATCAGCTTCATTACTTTTGCCCTGAGAGTTCAGCCTTTAAGTTTCCCAGTGTCTGCCTCCATAAAGAGCCTGAGGTCTAAATTAGACAAGTGTTAATTTCATTTGCAGTCAGAAGGATGGTTAGCATTTGAAATACTCTAAGGAGGCATACTCTCTCAACATGCAGTTAGCTAGCATTTGAAAGAATCTAATCAGGAGAGGCACCTGCTCTTCAGAGGCACTGCTACTAGCACTTTCACTATCGCCATCTAAATCAATACTAGTAGGTGTCCTAATTATAGCATATGGGATGTTGATTTTTCACTGGTGAAATGAGTGTTCAAGATATGTGGTTGGTTAGAAATACTACATAGGCACCTTTGACAACATAAAAAAAAGACTAGGTGTCCAGTGAGCCAAGCAGCCTAGACCAGTGGTTCTTGACTAGGGGGCAATTTTTCAGTTTGGCAATGTTACCATTTTTGATTGTCTCAGTTGGAAGGAGGGGCTGCTACTGACATCTTGTGGGTAGATGCTAGGGATGTTGTTTAAAATGCTATAATGTACAGAACCTTCCCACCCCCATCATCCCAACAAGAATTATCTGGCCCAAAATACTGGTAGTGTCAAGGTTAAGAAACCCTAGCCCAGACTCTTCAGGGTGGTGCCCTAGGTCTAGGGCTCTATTTGTCTCTATGTGTAGCCATTAACTGAGGATTTTGTCTTCTGCTTTTGATTAGAAATTTAGCTGACACCTGCTGCCAGAATATTGCTACAATTCCCTCAAGTAAACCTTTCATGGAAGGTGCTAGCTGGAGTTCATAACAGGTCAGAGAACTGGGACTTACTTATTTTTGTGCCTGCTTGCTAATATATGTTTCGATATGTTGCAGAATTCAATCTGAAACTTACTCTCATTGTAATGGAACACCTGACAGATTTTTTTTTTTAGGCTTCTCTTCCAATGGATTTTTATTTTTTGTGACTATAGTTACAATGTCTATGCTGTTTACATGGTAGGATAAGTTGACACTAAATTAATCAAAAATATTTTGTTTTCTCAAGCATTTGTAAATTAGGATTTTACAGAGATTTTGAGAGCAAAGGCCTATGGCTTTTACCTACCTCTCATAATTAGAGTCTATTTATTTTTATCAAAATAACCTAATAATTGTGTATAACTAATTTTGCTTCGATAAGTTTCCGAAAGGCAAGGTACAGCTTCAACCTTCTATCACACTGAGTACTCAGTAGCTTTAAGTGCTGACATGCTTAAATATTTGTACATGTATTCAATAGATTATATTGAATACCTTATATATACCAGGCACTGTTATAGTTCCTATGGATATAATGATGAACAAAACAGGCAGCAAGCTTACTTTCCTGTGGATTATATTAGGAATATGTCTGAGTTCCAACTGTGAGCACAGCTGAATTCTTTGGCTAGTAGCAAATTATTTACAAGGCAAATTAGTGGAGGTAAATAAGTGTGAGAGTGTGGGGGGGGTCACAGGCTATTGTCAATTTTACAGTAACAGATAAATATTACCTTCAGAACAAGATTTCCCCTCAATTTTTATGAAAATCTTTGCAAATAAAATACCTTGGCTAATCACTCATAAATTAAGAGAATCTGTAAGTATAGTTTCTACAAATCATTGCTACATGAGAGAGAAAATGAGAAAGAATATTTGGTAAAGTCTCTGGGTTATTTTAAATTATAGGACTGATCCCTCTCCTTCACATGCAGAAGAGTCCTCCTTCCTCTTGCTTCAATTTCACTTCTATAAATCACCATTATAGTATTTTTCTTTCTAAAAAATCATTTATTTATTTATTTCTGAAGTACAGTAGATTACAATATTGTGTTAGTTTCAGGTGTACAGCATAATGATTCAGTATTTTTGCAGATTATATTCCATTATAGGTTATTACAAAATAATGAGTATAATTACCTGTGCTCTACAATATATAGTATATCCTTGTTACTTATCTATTTTATACATAGTAGTTTGTTAATCTCACACCCCTAATTTCTTCCTCCCCACTTCCCTCTCCCCTTTGGTATCCACAAATATAGAAAACCTTCGGTTTCTATATCTGTGAGTCTATTTCTGTTTTGCATTATACATTCATTTGTATTATTGTATTATTTTTTAGATGCCATATATGAGTGATATCATATAGTATTCATCTTTTTCAATCTGACTTATTTCACTAAGCATAATATTCTCTAGGTCAATCCATGTTGCTGAAAGTGGCAATATTACATTCTTTTTTTATGGTTGAGTAGTATTCCAATGTATGTATATACCACATCTTCTTAAGCCAATCATCTGTTGATTGGTACTTAGGGTGTTTCCATGTCTTGGCTATTGTAAATAGTGCTGCTATGAACATTACGGTGCATGTATTAATATCTTCTTAAATTAGTGTTTTCTTTTTTTTTCAGATATATACCCAGGAGTGAAATTGCTGGATCATATGGTAGTTCTATTTTTAGTTTTTAAAGACCTCCATTCTGTTTACCATAGTGGCTGTACCAATTTACCTATAGTGTGCAAGTGTTCCCTTTTCTGCCCATACTCCCAGACATATGTTATTTGTGTTCTTTTTGATGATAGCCATTCTAACAGGTGTAAGGTGGTATCTCATTGTAGTTTTGATTTGCATTTCTCTAATAATTAATGTTGAGCATCTTTTCACGTGCCTGTTAGCCCTCTGTATGTCTTCTTTGGAAAAATGTCTATTCAAGTTCTCTGCTGGTTTTGTTTTCTTTTTTTTTCCCGGTACGTGGGCCTCTCACTGTTGTGGCCTCTCCCGTTGCGGAGCACAGGCTCTGGACGTGCAGGCTCAGTGGCCATGGCTCACGGGTCCAGCCGCTCTGCGGCATGTGGGATCTTCCTGGACTGGGGCACGAACCTGTGTCCCCTGCATCGGCGGGCAGACTCTCAACCACTGCGCCACCAGGGAAGCCCCTCTCTGCTGATTTTTGATTGGATTTTTATTTTTATTATTGTTTTTAAGTTTTAGTTTTTATTTATTTATTTTTGGTTGCATTGGGTCTTCATTGCTGCGTGTGGGCTTTCTCTAGTTGTGGTGAGCAGGGGCTACTCTTTGTTGCGGTGGGCTTCTCATTGCGGTGGCTTCTCTTGTTGCCTAGAGCACAGGCTCTAGGCACGTGGGCTTCAGTAGTCGTGGCAGATGGGCTCAGTAGTCGTGGCTTACAGGCATTAGAGCACAGGCTCAGTAGTTGTGGTGCACCGGCTTAGTTGCTCTGCAGCATGTGGGATCTTCCTGGACCAGAGCTGGAACCCATGCCCCTAAACTGGCAGGTGGATTCTTAACCACTGCACCACAAGGGAAGTCCTGATTGGATTTTTAAATATTGAATTGTATGAGTTGTTTATATGTTTTGGTTATTAACCCCTTCTTGGTCACATCATTTGCAAATATTTTCTCCCATTCTGTAGGTTGTCTTCTCATTTTGTCAGTGGTTTCCTTTGCTGTGCAAAAGCTTTTAATTAGGTCCCTTTTATTTTTGCTTTTATTTCTTTTGCCTTAGGCAATGGATGCAAGAAAATATTCCTATGATTTATGTCAAAGAGTGTTTCTGCCTATACTCTCTTTTAGGAGTTTTATGGTTTCATGTCTTACATTTAGATCTTTAAACTACTTTGAGTTTATTTTCATATATGGTGTGAAGGAATGTTCTAATCTCATTAATTTATATATGGCTGTCTAGTTTTCCCAGCACCACTTGTCCAAGAGACTTTTTTCCATTGTATATTCTTGCCTCCTTTGTTGTAGATTAATTGACCCGAGATGCATGGGTTTATTTCTGGGCTCTCTATTCTGTTCCACTGACCTATCTATGCATCTGTTTTTGTGGCAATCCCATGTTGTTTTTATTACTGTAGCTTTGTAGTGTTGTCTGAAGTCTGGAAGGGTTATACCTCCAGCTTTGTTCTTTTTTTTTTCAGGATTGCTTTGGCAATTCAGGGTCTTTTGTGGTTCTATATAAATTTTAGGATGACTTGTTCTAGTTCTGTGAAACTTGTTCTGGGTATTTTGATAGAGATTGCATTGCTTTGGGTAGTATGGCCATTTTAATATTATTAATTCTTCCAATTCCAGAGTACAGGGTGTATTTCCATTTTTCTGAGTCATTCTCAATTTCCTTCATCAATGTTTTATAGCTTCAGCATATAGGTCTTTCAAATCCTTGGTTAAGATTATTCCTAGGTATTTTATTTTTTTGATGTGATTTTATTTATTTCATTGAAGTATAGTTGATTTGCAATGTTGTGTTAGTTTCAGGTGTACAGCAAAGTGATTCAGTTATACATATATATATATATTTTCAGATTCTTTTCCCTTACAGGTTATTATAAAATATTGAGTATAGTTCCCTGTGCTATACAGTATTTCCTTGTTGGTTATCTATTTTACATATAGTAGTATGTATATGTTAATCCCAAACTCCTATTTTATCCCTCTGCCTTTTCCCTTTGGTAACCATGAATTTGTTTTCCATGTCTGTGAGTCTCTGTTTTGTAGATAAGTTCATTTGTATCATTTTATTAGATTGCAAATATGTGATATTATATGATCTTTGGCTTACTTAGTATGATAATCTCTCATGTTGCTGCAAATGGTATTATTTCATTCTTTTTTATGGCTGAGTAATATTCCACTGTATAAATATGCCACATCTTCTTTATTCATTCATCTGTTGATGGACATTTAGGTTGCTTCCATATCTTGGCTACTGTAAATGGTGCTGCAATGAACATTTTGGTGCATGTGTCTTTTCGAATTATGGTTTTCTCCAGATATATACCCAGGAGTGGTATTGCTGGATCACATGGTAGTTCTATTTTTAGTTTTTTAAGGAACCTCCACACTGTTCTCCATAGTGGCTGTACCAATTTACATTCCTGCCAACTGTGTAGGAGGGTTCCCTTTTTTCTTCACACCCTCTCCAGTATTTATTATTTGTAGACTTTTTGATGATGGCCATTCTGACTGGTGTGAGGTGATACCTCATTGTAGTTTTGATTTGCATCTCTCTAATAATTAGTGATGTTGAGCATCTTTTCATGTGTCTTTTGGCTGTCTATATGTCTTCTTTGGAGAAATGTCTATTTAGATCTTCTGCCCATTTTTTGACTGGGTTGTTTGTTTGTCTGTTTTTTGATATTGAGCTGTATAAGCTGTTTGTATATTTTGGAGATTAAGTCCTTGCTGGTCACACCATTTGCAAATATTTTCTCCCATGCTTTTCATTTTGTTTATGGTTTCCTTTGCTATGCAAAAGCTTTTAAGTTTAATTAGGTCCCATTTATTTATTTTTGTTTTTATTTCCATTAATTTAGGAGACAGATCCAAAAAGATATTGCTACAATTAACATCAAAGAGTGTTCTGCCTGTGTTTTCCTCTAGGAGTTTTGTTTGTTGGGAGTTTTTATTTATTTATTTATTAATGACAGTACTCTAGATTCACCAATTTATTAGTTTCTCCAATTTAAAAGGATCCATCATTTGGCCATTAATAAAATACATATTAATAGTGATTCGAACAAATAAGACGCAAGAGGTTTCCCCATAAGAATGGGAGGGGATGTCACCTAAGTAAAATCCTGAGAGTTTATTCTCAAAAATAGTATGGCAGAAGTCATGTTTTTAGAACACATACACTCACGTTCACACACACAGAAAGTTCTAGGAAGATCTGGTAGAACATTTACATCTCAAAGCACAGGAAGCGAAATGCAAGTCCCCCTAGAAGGCCTTTGTTTAAAGTCAGAATTCTGAAAAAATATTTTTATCAAGCTAGCTTTTTAAGCTTAATTTAACTTAACTGCATACACAATAAAAAAGCCCCCTCATTTTTAGAGCAAGATTTCCTTTAATTCCCAATTAAGTAAGTATTTGTAAGTTTTGTACATAAATAAACCTGACTAGGGTATTAATTGGAGCTGGCAACCTGCTGTTCCTTTTTCTTTTGTTTTAAAAGCTTTATTTCCCATTCTGAGGTCAGTTTGTTGAAATAAAATTGCTAGTGACAATCGTGTGGTGCTGCTTGAGAGCTTCACTCCTCTAGGTTCTGCCCCAGAGTTGTTTTAGCCCCCCTTATGTGTCTCGGGTTCTCCTGGTGGTGTATAAGACTACCACGGGTGCTCCAATCGTGGAATGGCCAGTTCTTATTCACGTCCCTGGTTGAGCAGTTTGTTAATTAAATGAGTGTTTCCCTGTAGGGACAGCAGCACAGCATGAGGTCTTGCCTCCACCACTCCTGCAAGTTTCTCAGTTGCCTGAGAAAGCTGTTGCTGGCCTGGAGGAGAGAATCTCTTCTTTGGAGCTCAGAAGCTCTCATAAGATTTTGGTTTTTTATTTTGACAAACTCTATTAAGGTAGACAATTCAAGGAAAAATGACAGGTCAGTCTTCTAATTACTCAGTCCCACCCTACTCAGTGTTTAACTGAGCAAAGTCTTCCCGGTCTTTAAACTGAAGATACCCACTCAGTATCTAAACTGGGTCTTCCCAGTGCCTTTCACTGCGAATAACCCACTCAGTGTCTAAACTGAGCAAAATCTTCCCAATCCTTTGACTGAGGATAACCCAGTTACCTCTTCTTGAAACTAAGTCTCAAGGATAACCTATTCCCCCACTGAATAAAACTTAGGATTATCAACCAATAATGGGAGATCCTAGAACCAGGAGAGAATCACCCACATTCATCTGGACTCCCTGAGGAGGCGGATGGGCACAAGAGGCCTCTTCTGGTATCAAGGGTCCAGATCCTCATAGAGTACAGGTGAAGGAGAGGAATCTGCTCTGGTCCCTTCGTTGGTCGGCTATAACTGTTGACTAAAAAATTATTCACATCCTAAAAGTTGAGAGTTATGTTTTATTTGGCAGGAATTTTTAGGACTTCAAGCCCAGGAGGCAGCATCTCAAGTAACCCTGAGAGAACTGCTCCCTGTTGGGAGTTTTTAAATCTCAGATTCAATTTCAGTACTTGTCAATGGTCTGCTCGTATTTTCTATTTCTTCCTGGGAGATTGTATCTTTCTAAGAATTTGTCCATTTCTTCTAGATTGTCCACTTTATTGGCATATAGTTGCTTGTAGTAGTCTTTTATGGTCTTCTGTATTTCTTTGGTGTCAGTTGTAACTTCTCCATTTTCATTTCTAATTATATTTGTTTGGGTCCTCTCCCCCCCTTTTTTATTGATGAGCCTGGCTAAAGGGTTATCAATTTTGTTTATCTTCTCAAAGAACCATCTTTTAGTTTCATAGATCTTTTCTGTTGTTTTCTTAGTCTCTATTTCATTTATTTCTGCTCTGATCTTTATGATCTCTTTCCTTCTACTAACTTTGGGTTGTGTTTGCTTTTCTTCTCTAGTTGCTTTAGGTGTAAAGTTAGGTTGTTTATTTGAGATTTTTCTTGTTTCCTAAGATAAACTTGCATCACTATAAACTTCCCTCTTAGAACTTCTTTTGCTGCATCCCATAGGGTTTAGATCATCATGATTTTGCTTTCATTTGTCTCTAGGTATTTTTTTATTTCCTCTTTGATTTCTTCAGTGATCCACTGGTTTTTAGTAGCATATTGTTTAGCCTCCATGTGTTTGTGTTTTTTTACAATTTTTTTTCTTGTGGTTGATTTCTAATCTCATAGCATTATGGTTGGAAAAGATGCTTGATATGATTTCAATTTTCTTAAATTTATTAAGACTTCCTTTGTGGCCCAGCATGTGATCTATCCTGGAGAATGTTCCACGGACACTTGAAAAGAATGTGTATTCTGCTGCTTTTGGATGGAATGCTCTATAAATATCAATTAAGTCAATCTGGTCTAATGTGTCATTTTAGGCCTATGTTTCCTTATTGATTTTGTCTCAATGATCTGTCCATTGATGTAAGTGGGGTGTTAAAGTCCCCCACTATTATTGTGCTACTGTCAATTTCTCCTTTTATGTCTGATAACGTTTGCCTTATATATTGAGGAGCTTCTATGTTGGGTGCATAAATATTTACAATTGTTATATCTTCTTCTTGGGTTGATCCCTTAATCATTAATGTAGTGTCCTTCCTTGTTTCTTGTGACAGTCTTTATTTTAGTGTCTATTTTGTCTGATATGAGTCTTGTTACTCCAGCTTTCTTTTGATTTCCATTTGAATGTGTACCTTCTTCCATCCCCTCACTTTCAGTTTGTATGTGTCTCTAGATCTGTCTCTTGTTGACAGCATGTATACACGTCTTGTTTTTGTATCCATTCAGCCAGTCTATGTCTTTTGGTTGAGCATTTAGTCTGCTTACATTTAAGGTAATTATCGATATCTATATTCTTACTGACATTTTGTTAATTGTTTTAGATTTGTTTTTGTAGCTCTTTTTTCTTCCTTTCCTCTTTTGTTCTCTTCTCTTGTGATTTGATATAGGATTTTTTACTTTCTCTTTCTGATATTTCATTTTTGGTGTATAGAAACACAACATATTTCTGTATAGTAATCTTTATCCTACAACCTTCAAGAATTCATTTATTAGTTCTAATAGTTTTGGGGTGGAGACTTTAGGGTTCTCTATATGGAGTATCATGTTATCTGAAAAGAGTGAGTGTTACCTCTTCCCTTCCAATTTGGATACCTTTTATTTCTTTTTCTGGTCTGATTGCTGGGGCTAGGATTTCCAATGCTATGTTGACTAGAAATGGTGAGAGTGGGCATCCTTGTCTTTTTCCTGAACTTAGCAGGAAGGCTTTAAGGTTTTCACCTTTGAGTATTATGTTGGCTGTGGGTTTGTCATAAATAGCCTTTATTACGTTGATATAGGTTCCCTCTAAACCCAGTTTGATGAGAGTTTTTATCATGAATGGATGTTGAATTTTGTCAAATACTTTTTCTGTATCTATTGAAATGATCATGTGATTTTTGTCTTTCCTTTTCTTAATGTGGTCTATCACATTGATTGATTTTGAACCATTTCTGTTGAACCATCCTTGTGACCTTGGAGTAAATCCAACTTGATCATGGTGTATGATCCTTTTAATGTATTGTTGGATTCAGTTTGGTAATATTTTGTTGAAGCTTTTTGCATTTCTATTCATCAAAGTTATTGGCCTGTAGTTTTTTTTTTTTTTTTTGTAGCATCTTTGGTTTTGGTATCAGGATAATAGTGGTCTTATATAATGAATTTGGGAGTGTTTCTGCCTCTTCAAGTTTTTAGAATAGTTTGAGAGGGACAGGTATAAGTTCTTTATGTGTGTGGTAGAATTTCCCTGTGAAGGTTTGGTCCTGGACTTTTGTTTGCTGGGAGTTTTTTAAATTACAGATTCAGTTTCACTTCTAGTGCTCTTTCTGTTCAAACTGTCTGTTTCTTCTTGCCTCAGTCCTGGCAAGCTGTCTTTTTTTCTAGAAATTTTTCCATTTCTTCCAGGTTGTCCAATTTGTTAGCATACAACTGTTCATAGTATTCTCTTACAACTTTTTTGTATCTCTGTTGTGTTGGTTGTTATTTCTCCTCTTTTGTTTCTTATTTTATTTGTGTTCTCCTTTTTGGTGAGCTTGGCTAAAGGTTTATCCATTTTGTTTATCTTTTCAAAATACCAGCTCTTGGTTTTATTGATCGTTTCTACTTTTTGAGGGGAGGATATCATTTTACTTATTTCCTCTCTGATCTTTATTATTTCCTTCCTTCTGCTGACTTTGGGCTTTGTTCTTCTTTTTCTAGTTCTTTTAGGTGGTAAGTTAGGTTGTTTATTTGAGATTTTTCTTGTTTCTTGAGGAAGGCATGTATTACTATAAACTTTCCTCTTAGAAGAGCTTTTGCTGCACCTCATAGATTTTGGAAAGTTGTGTTTTCATTTTCATTTGTCTCAACGTATTTTCTTATTTCCTTTTTGATTTCATTGTTGACCCATTAGTTTTTTAGTAGCATGTTGTTTAGTTTCCATGTGTTTGTTCTTTTCCTGTTTTTCTTTCTATAGTTGATTTCTAGTTTCATGCTGTTGTGGTTGAAAAAGATGCTTGATATAGTTTCTATCCTCTTAAATTTATTGAGGCTTATTTTGTGACCTAGAATGTGATCTATCCTGGAGAATGTTCCATGCTTCCCTGCACACTTGAAAAGAATGTGTATTGTTTTTTTTTTTTTGGATGTGGTGTCCTGTAAATATTAATTAAGTCCAACAGGTATACGGTGTCATTTAGGACCTCTGTTGCCTTACTGATTTTCTATCTGGATGATCTGTCCATTGATATCTGTGGGGTGTTAAAGTCTCCTACTATCATTGTATTATTGTCAATTTCTCCCTTTATGTCTGTTAGTGTTTGCTTTATGTAGTTAGGTGCTCCTATATTGGGTGTGTATATGTCAATAAGGGTAATACCTTCGTGTATTGATCCCTTTATCATTATATAATGCCCTTCTTTGTCTTTCTTTATGGTCTTTGTTTTAAAGTCTATTTTGTCTGATATGAGTATTGCTACCCTGTCTTTCCTGTTGTTTCCATCTTCATGAAATACCTTTTCCATTCCCTCACTTTCATTCTGTGTGTCCATCACCCTGAAATGAGACTCTTTTCGGCAACATATTGCAGGTTCTTTTTTTTTATCCAGTCAGCCACTTTATGTCTTTCAATTGGAGTATTTAGTCCATTGACATTTAAAGTAATTATTAATAGGTATGTACTTATTGCCATTTTAATCCTTGTTTTCCAGTTGTTTTTGTAGTCATTCTTTGCTCATTTTTTCTTCTTTTTGTTTTTTCCTTTTGTGGGCTGATGATTTTCTTTTGTAGTATGCTTGATTTCCTTTTGTTCTAATTTTTGTGACTCTATTGTATGTTTTTATTTGTGGTTACCATGGAATTCATGTATGTTGACTAGTGACTATATCTACTTGCTTTAAACTGTCATTCAAATTCAAACGCATTTTAAAAGATCTATATGCTTTTACTTCCCTCCCCATATTTTGTGATTTTGATTTCCTATTTTACATCTTCATACTTCTTTTTTACTGTTTATTGTAGTTATAATTACTTTTACAATTTTTCCTTGTTTTTTTAATCTACGTACTGGCTTATTTAAGGGACCTTCAATCACTGGTTTATTTAAGGATCTTCAATTCTTAGTATATATTTTCCTTTCCTATTGGGATTTTCCCTTTTCTATAGATTCTTTTCCATTTAGAGAATACCCTTCAACATTTCTTTTAGGGTAGGTTTAATATTGCAGAATTCTTTAAGTTTTGCTTATCTGAGAAATTCTTTATCTCTCCGTCTATGCTAAATTATAATCTTGCTGTGTAGAGTATCCTAGGTTGCAGGTTTTTCTCTTTCAGGACTTTAAGTATATAATGCCACTCTCTTCTAGCTTCAGAGAAATCAGCTGATAGCCTTATGGGGGTTCCCTTTATATGACTCTTTGTTTTCTCTTGCTGCCTTTAGAACTCTCTTTACATTTAATTTTTGCCATTTTAATTATGATATATCTTGGTGTGGGTCTGTTTTGGTTTGTCTTGTTTGGGACCCTGTGCTTCTTGTACCTAGACATTTGTTTCCTTTTTTAGATTGGGAAGTTTTCAGCCATAATTTCTTCAAATACATTTTCAATCCCCTTCTCTCTCTCCTCCTTCTGGAATCTCTATTATGCTTAGGTTGGCATGCTTTATATTACTCCATAGATCTCGTATGTTGCTTTCATTTCTTTTCATTTGTCTTTCTGTCTGCTGTTGAGTGATTTCCATTTATTCTATTTTCCAGATCACTTATGCATTCTTCTGTGTCACTTAGTCTGCTATTTATTGATTCTAGATTGCTTTTATCTCAAAAATTGAATTATTTTTGATTGAGTCTTCTTTATAGTTTCTAGTTCCTTGTTAATGTGATCTGTGCTTAGATTGATTCTTTCTTTAATTCAGTTAGCATTTTTATTACTGATTTTTTAAACTCACTATCTGGTAGACTGATTTTCTGTTTTATTATTTATTTTTTCAGGGGTTTTCTCTTGCTCTTTCAATTAAGAGTAGTTCCTCTGCCTTTTCATTTTGCTTTACTTTTTCTATCTCTGTGAATTTAGGTGAAACAGTTACTTATTGTGGTCTTGAAGGGGTGTTCTTATGTGGGAGCATCCCTATGCAGACTGCATGTGCCCAGTGCCCTTGGTGGGAGGGCTGGATTTGATGTGGATGCCAGGCATGTCTTTCCTCAGGGTGTACTGGCAGCCATCACCTTGATAAGGTTTGTGGCGGTACTGGAGTAGCTAGAGCCTGCTCAGGGTATGAGGAGAGACTTCCTCTCTGCTCAGTGGTAGTCACAGCCCTTTCAAGGTTGGGGGCTGCTCAAGTTGCTGGAGCAGATACCCTGAGGGTCAGGCTTGAACTGGCTCTGTTCCTTTTAAGTGTTTGTTTTTCCTTCTCCCCACACTGGCCTTTGCTCCAAAGTGGGGGGAATGCTGTATTAAGCAGGGATCAAGTGCTTACAGAGGTCTGATACACCTCTGTAAGCAGAGGCATCTGCAAGCTCCATTTAGACAGAGCCCAAGGTCGTGGTCTCTTCCCCTATTGTCCCAGATCTAGTGCAAGGGTTTGGTACTGAGTGAGTGGGGCCAGAGCATTCACTCAGCTGATGCTGGGGATTGTGGCATTGTGGATGCAAGAGTTGAAGAGGCTGTACTGCTGTGAGAAGTCTGGGCTGCTTGGCATTTGAGAAAGCATGAACAGTGGCCACTGCTTCTCCACCTGGACCACATTCTGGGCCCCTGGGTTGCCTCTGTGTCCTTAAATCGAGTCTTTTCTCAGACCTGGTTGCCCTACATCTGTGCCAAGCTGTGGCATGGAGTGAGTGGGGCCAAAGAGTTCACTCAAACTCATGTTGGGAAATGTGGTGAAGCAGCAGCCGCTAGGGCAGACCTTTCTCTGCCCTGTCTGGTGGCAAGCCAGAATCTGTGTATTCCTCATGAGTGGAGTCTAGGTTTCTTCAGTCTTTCTATCTGTCTCAGCAGTTTTCCAAGCAGCCAAGGGGCTTGTCTTCTCCCCGCTGGACCCCAGGATTGGGACACCTAGTCTGTGGTTTTACCCCACTCACTTCCCATGTCCACCCACGAGCTCTCCTTTTTCTACTTAGTCCCATCCCAGGGGCACAGGTCCCAACAGAATGCTTTCCTTCCCAGGGTACCTGATTACATGGGAATCTTTCTTGCAGTCTTGGTTGTATAGGATTTCTTCTTCCAGTTTCCAGTTAGTTTCCTGTGAGAATTGTTCCACATGTAGATGTATTTTCGATGTGTTTGTGGGGAGAGGTGAGCTCCATGTCCTCTTTCTCCACCATCTTGATCCCCTTATCCTGTGTTTTTCATACTATATCAAGTTTATGCACATTTCCATCTCCCCTGCTAGTTTGTGAACTGTTTCAAGGTGGTAATGGCACATTCCAGTACTTACCAAAGAACCTGGTGCACAGAGGGAGTTATGTTTATGGAACAGATGAATGAGTAAACTGATATCATCACATATTCCTATATCCAGAAAGCATAATATTATTTCTATTTATGGTTTCCACATATTGTTTAATGATCACAAGAAATAGGTGAATTTTAGTTGTAGAAAATTTGAATGGAAAGAGCAAATAGCCAATACCATGGTCAGGATGTCCACTTGAGAAAGGCTGGTTGATTATCAGCCAAGAGGACTCTCAGGCGTTATTATCTTTGTAAGTATGTAATCCTAAATCTTGTGTAGTCACTCTGAGAGTGGATGTGCTAACCACTGATGTGGTGGACTCGCAGTAACCAGACTCATGAGATTGATGAACAGAATACAAATGTTAATATACCAATATTGGTGAGTGTTGGCATAATCAGAGTATTCTTGACCTGCAGGCACATCTATCTGGAATTGGAATCAGAGCACTGAGATTGACACAAATTTCTTCAGTGTGACGTATCTATCTCCCTGAAAGGAAGAGCATTTTTCATGATAAAATGAAAGAAAACTTCAGGAACTTTTTTACCTGTAAGAGAAAAACCAATTGACAAGAACTGCTTTGAAGTGTGCTAAGGGTCAAAGATAAAGGTCTCTGACCCACTTCTCTAGATAAAAGACGATTCTTTATAGAGCTGGAGGGAAAAGTTCATCTCTGCTTTATTTTCCCCAGAGCTCTCTTTTCCCTTGTTTCATACTATAGTGAACAGATGATAAGGAGGAAATGAATTCAAATTTATTTACTTGCAAATAGACATATTCTACAAAGCTTTGCTTTGAGTAAGGATAGTTAATAGCAAAGTAGTGCTACCAATTTTTCATCTTTCAAATTCCACACTGATTCAATCAAAAACACATTCTGTTAAACACAGTTACTCCTCGGCAAAAAACATTCTCCCAACGTGTTGAGCATTCATTTGACTTTCTTGTTAGTGACTCAGATATTACTTAGAGTCACATCAAGTTGTTTTCTCTCTCATGCTAAATGTCTTCTTTAGTTGTGTGGTGTATTGAACAAACATCACCTGACTAATGTTTTTAATTCATACAGAGAACCAAATTCAGTGCTTATGTAGATGTATTAGACACAATTTTTAAAAAATTATGTCCTTATAATTCAGAACTTTCCAATTGAATTTTACAAAAATATAACAAGATGTAACATCAACTCTTAGAGAGGGGAAGTCAGTAGGCTTTTTCCAAACTTGCTTTTGATTTGCTTCCTTCTTAGTTTCATCTATAAATAGCAAATTAACTGTGTACTTGCCTTATTTTCTTAAAGAACTTCTTGGAGCATTACTTGAATTAGTGTACAAAAATTTGGTACCTATTTGATGATAACCACACAGAATATCTTTAGAGTTTAGAGTTACTTATGTAACAGTGAAAAAAATGTAGGATAGTTTTAGTTTTAATTACAGAGATAAGTTTTCATTCTTTTATGGATAGACCTGGAAGATTGATGGTTTCTGTCTTGTACCTGGTAAAAGAGTGGAGAAACTGGAGAAGTTTTGGGCTGGCATAGAAGCATTCAAGGACTGACTGACTGACTGACTGATGGAAGAAGAACAGTTATTTGAATTTACAAAAGTCATGGCTCCCTTATCCAGAGTCATCGTCCTGAAGGGCAAGATCATAACTCACCACTATCCTTAGAATAATGTCAAAACTCTTTAATATGAAACATAAGACCTCATGTAACCTGGTCCTTGCTTGTAGATTTCAGTGCCCCAGTAATGCTGACGTGCTTTCTCACCTACAGACTTTTGCTTAATTATCCTCTTTGCCTGGAACACTCTGTCCCTTTTAAATTTTTCACTGAGCTAATTCCCACTCATCTTTTTGATGTCCCCTTAAGTGCCTCTTCCTTTGTGAAAGCCTTGATCCCCCAAACTGGGTTAGGTGTCCTTTCATTATGCTCTAGTAGCATTTTGTTTTTACCTCTGTGGTAATATTTTATATACTAAATTGTAATTGACAGTTTTCTTGTCCACATCTATAACTAGACTTCAGGATAGCAGGGGGCAAGCACTATATCTTTCTTACTTTTGTATTCCAGTGCTTGACACAGCATGCATCTGATAGACATTAATTGAATGAATTGATGCATAAATAAACAAATGTTAGTGTAAACCAGTGGTTTTCAAACGGGGCACTTGATCTTGCTTACCAGGGGACATTTGGCAATTTCTGAAGACATTTAAATTAAGATTTAGGAGAGGTGGTGCTATATCATTTAGTAGGTAGATGCCAGGTATACTGCTAAAAATCCTATAGTGCACAGGTCAGCCTCCCATAACGAAGTGTTATCTGATCCAAAATGTCAATAGTGTCAAGACTGAGGAACTCTGGGGTAAATAATACTACGTTTATTGTAACAGGTAATACAAAGGTGTCCTCAGGGGTAAGTAGTAGAAAAAAGTGGGTGGCAAAGGAAATAACTGGCATGTTTGGAAACTGTACCTTTCAAACTGAGGTACAAGGACAGTTGTTCAAAACCAAGGTCGTGGAGAGCAATAGGGACCAACCTTCCTGTGTTAGTGCTGCCATGTGTGGTGGGTTGAGTGGAGAAGTCCAAAAGTTTTAGGCTTAGATGTGCTCTCTAATATGTTTGTTATTCTTTTCTTATCCCTTGTAGTTACTGCTCTTTTGTGTTGCCTTAATTTCCTCCTACCGTCCATTAAATATTTGTCATTCAATTTTCAAGTTTTAAAAAAATATATTCTCTTTGAACGTTTCAGATTGTATACTGGGGAGGAAAAACTGAAAATGAATTCCCCATAATTTGTAGGAGAAAGTTAGAGGAGATTGAACCTAAAGTGTTTCCTATATAGGAATAAAAAAAAATTGTATTTCTGGCCTATGTTCTTAGAAATAGGGACATATTATCTTATAAGCTCTATATTACATCTTTATTTGATCACATTTTGTCTAAAGTTAAACATAGTAAGACCTTTTTTTCTATATATAGATTTGAAATACATCTAATACAAAGTTAAATAAAATTGGCCTTTAAAATCATAATCAGTATAACAAAAATGGAACCAATTAGTAAACAAGAAAGTGTACTTCTTGTTTACTGTATCTATGGAAACAAAGGGAAAATTACTTCTGCTTCCAACAACTGTACAAAGATGAAAAATATTTTGCTTCTCTGAATAATCAGCACAGATGTTGCCCTCCTTGTCAACCTTGTGTTATTACCTATTTTATCACAAGAAAAGCAAAGTCATGGGGGTGGAGGTCAAAAGATATAAGATTAAGAAAATGGGTTGAAGATGCCTTAAAGAAAACTGTATACTATCAATTAATTGGGATTTCTGAATTGCTTTCTGAATCAGCAAATAAAAAGTGTCCAAACCTAGGTGGTTTCTAAGTCAAGTCTGTGACCTGACATAAATATGACCAATTTCTGTACAGTTTTATAAGCAAATTTTAATAGAAAATCTTTAAGATTAAGAACATGGAAGAATAAAAATTAATCAAACCGGGAAGAGACTCCCAAAATACATATCATAAAAATAATATTCCATTAATTTTTAAATGAGATGTCCTATGAGCCATGCTGATATCATGTATCTGGTTTTCATCAGGATCTACAGCTTGATAAGATTTCCTGAAAGATATCCATACTTTCCAGGTGATTCTCACCAGATATTAAAGAATAAATGGAATTTATGTGAGAATTAAGGCTGAAATGCAATTTCTACCACCCCACATACACCTCTTATCTCTCTACTGAAGTTAAAAGATTGATGTTTCCTCTAATTTGGTTTAAAAGTTTTATAATCTATATAGTTTGTTTTAAAAAATCAAGGACTTGAAAAACTATTTGTTTACATTAGATTTTTTGTTGGATTTTGTTTTGTGTGTTTTGGTTTTTTTCATAGAATCAGCTGAAAAACAAAGTTTTTCTTGAATCATCTCTCACAGTGGATTGAGTGTGTTCTGTCTATGCAGTCAATGGTTGGGTTTGGTTCTTCCCCTATGCTCAAGACAGTTTAAAGCACTTGTTCTCCTGGGTGAAGACAGAGGAGAGCCAATTACCTGGTGCAGCCAGGCAGGTGCTCCAGTCAGGCTCCCTGCTAAGAGGTAAGTCGCAACTGCAAATGCTGGCAGGATGCTGGCAAGAGACTCCTATTACTCTAAGAAGACAGGGAGGTGGTGAGGGCAGAGTTCCCTCTGGAGGAGTCTCTGTCTCTGCCCTAGCACATCTTGTCAATGCCCTTTTAGAAGTTAAGTATTGTAGCATTGCACAGCCATCTACGGCTCTAGTGGCCTGAGATGGTGGTAAAAGCCATCATTTGCCTCACACACATTTTCTCACATACAACTCACATAACTCCCTGGCCAAGGGAGTATGTTTATCTTCTTTCTTAAAGACAAGGAAGTAATTTGCCTGAAGTCACACATATAATCAGTGGTAGAGCTACATTTCAAACTGAGGTCTCTCTAACCCCAACACTGCTGTGTTCTCTCTCCACAACTCCTTGTGGCTCCTTGCAAGTTCTCCAGAGCTGCCTTTCTAACTAAAAGAGGAAGTAGCATTGGTCATTTTTCTGAGTCAATCACATAGAACCTTTGTTTTCTGATCTGGCAATCAGATATTAAAGAATTTAATAATATTCTAGAATCTCTTAATTGGAATCTTGACCCAATTCTATTGTTAACTTTGAATCCTAAACTTTGAATAATCTCGATTTTGGCTTTTTTTGTGCAAAAAATTCATCACCACAATCTGTTATTTCGTACAGGAGTTCTGTGGAAAACTTAATGGATGATTTTTAAATTTCTACCATGAAACATCGCATGATGAAGGCAAAGAGTCATCACTGATTGGGAACATAGAATAGCAGGAATATATCAATAGCTTTTGATGTCATTAATCTCAAAGAAAAATTGCACTGGACAGGGCTTCCTTGGTGGCGCAGTCGTTGAGAGTCCGCCTGCCGATGCAGGGGACACGGGTTCGTGCCCCGGTCCGGAAGGATCCCACATGCCGCGGAGCGGCTAGGCCCGTGAGCCATGGCTGCTGAGCCTGCTGTCCGGAGCCTATGCTCCGCAACGGGAGAGGCCACAACAGTGAGAGGCCCGCGTACCGCAAAAAAAAAGTTGCGCTGGACAAAGTCAAAAGGGTAGGGAAGGCTTTTCCTCAAGACTACTGCAATAGGGGAGAGAGACTGAGCTCAATTTCACTGAAACAAAAGCGGTACAGAGTTTTTAAGAGTTGGGATGAGGAAAATCATAAACCACCTGTATCTCCTAATTGTCCTAACCCAAAGAAAAAGTAAACTTTCTCACATCTTCATGACAGAAGGAAGTTTTAAATCTTGTAACAAGGCATCCACTGAAGTTAGGCTCTAATCTCCCACAGACTCTGGGAGATAGGGGCACTATCTTCCTTGATGAATATGTTTCAACACGATGATTGTCAGGTCTTTGGGAAAGACATTCCCTAGGTTATAAAACTAGCAAGAGGCTTCTAAGGAGATCTGTATACATTTCAAAGAGAACAGAGAAAGAATTTATGATTATAAGTTTTGTAAAGCAAATGCTCTAAGAAAAGGGACTATGATTAGGAACAAACCTATCTAAAGTTTAGTCAAGCTGAGGGGAACATTGAGGTCATCTTAGTCATTAACAATAAGGCTTTACCAAAACCTAAAATTAGCATTGTATTTGTTATATATTACTATGACTATTTGGGAGCTGGCACTACTTGTCTCCCAAAGATCTATGGGCTCTGAATAATCATACTGCTTTTTTTTTTTTTTTTGCAGTACGCGGGCCTCTCACTGTTGTGGCTTCTCCCGTTGCGGAGCACAGGCTCCGGACGCGCAGGCTCAGCGGCCATGGCTCACGGGCCCAGCCGCTCCGCGGTATGTGGGATCCTCCCGCACCGGGGCACGAACCCGCGTCCCCTGCATCAGCAGGCGGACTCTCAACCACTGCGCCACCAGGGAAGCCCAATCATACTGCTTTTAAGTCTGCAGATAAAGAAAGAAAACGCAGATAGTTTGGGTAAAGAGTCAAACAGATCACCATAATATCTTTATAATAACTCAATCTAAGTGGCCAGTTTGCATATATTATTCTGATAATTTCCTTAATTATTAAATTTCTTTGACTATAGAGATTTTTCTGTTCTCCTTCAATTATTATTAAATATGTGATAGCTGAATCATATAATGTTAGCTGCTGGAAGAACAGTTTCCCTAATTAGAAACAAAACCAGAATCTCCATGGATTTTGCCACTGGAAGGAGATCATCTCGGAAGAGAAGAGCAAATGAACAAGTAGCTCCTTCTTTGTTGTCCTGAATTTATCTTTATCTTGGGGTTCTCTTATTCCAATCACTCTCACTATCATCAAACCATTCTCCAGGGCCATTCTGCAGTTCCTTTAAAGGTCTGATTAAAGCACAGAAAGGAACCCCATCTTTTAGTTATCTTTATTACAATTACTACAGCATGGAATTTTCAAATATTAACCAAACACAAAACCATAAAAATAAAGATACAAGCACAGAAAAATGTATGAAGCGTAAAAACAATCTGGCTGACATAGTGTAGGTTGCTGATCCTATGATTAACTAGTCATTTTTCCCAGTCTCCAGGCTCTGTCCACTAGCCTGGAAATAAGTCTCTCACAACTGGGTCTCTCCCTCCAATCTCAATTCAAGCTTTCTTGCATGCATTCTGTGATATAGACTCTAGCTCCACTAGAGCATTCTTTTCCCTACAGACATCTGAACTCTTCTGCATCATTGTACAAGCTATGCCCCTGGCCAGGAAAAGCACCCTCCCATACCTTTTGTCCATATAACTTCACTCATTCTTGACGGCCCACTCATTTATCACTTCTTAGTGTTCCAGATTCCTGCAAAATTAACTGCTTTCCTGTTTATCTTAAAATTTCACTTTTACCGTGTTATTTGGTTCTGTATCTATCCCCTTTGTTACGTCTGAATTCCTTGGAGATAGGGACTGTGTCTTAATGACCAACTACATCTAGCATAGTCACAAACATATAGTAGGCACTCAATAGTTTTTTGTTAAATTACATTGATCAGTTTTTGTGTCTCTTTGGAGAGAATACCCACATCTTCATGTCAACTGACATAACTCTGAAGATTCCTGTCCAATTCCTTGCTTTATATTTCCAACTCTGTGAAACAGTCCATCTAACTGGACATTTTGATCCTTGCCACTTTGCATTTAAGGCCAGGAAAGCCTATAATGTGAAATCTTGAGGTGTGAGCTGCAAGTTACAGTGAAGGGGGCAGTTGAGTAATTTGCCTTTCTTCAATAGTAGATGAGATCTCTTAAAATTCTATTACATAAGAAAAGTATTTGTTCACTTTGGTGCATAATTCAATCACTACTTTAGGTAAAAAGAAAAAAATTGCTATAGGTGTTCACACATAATGGAATTCTTGTATAAAGTCTCTTCAATTGCAGAACATGTTTGCTTAGCTAGTACTGCCCATCTTTCAAACCCACAACCTCTCCTGAATGGTGACTGAGTCTGTAGACTCTTCCCTTGGGAAAAGAGAATCTCCATGAAGCCACTTGAGGTTTTTATCCTATTCTGTACTTTTCTGAGTCTATTCTCTAAGAATTAAACCCATGAGAATATTCCAACAATCCTTATTTTTACTTTACCAGGTATTTCTGGGGGAGGATAGGATAGTCTTGTTCACTGAGCGTGTAACACCTATGAAAACAGGTATTTTGCCCAGGACTAAAATTTGCTTTGGCATAATTAAAACCAGGTAGTGGGTACAGTTTTAAGTTACTAAATTTTCTCTAATCATTTTTTTATTGTAATAAGACTCAATTTGTGAAGGAAATTATGACTGCTTGTGTGGTTATTTTATTGGATATTATCTAATATTGTAACCTGAACTGAAAGCAGTAGGAATGGGGTGACATACTTTAGACTGGGAGAATAAGATTGACAAGATACAGAAAAGGCACGTTTAATTTTACAATTGGAGTTCATTTTTACAAGGCATACAATTTACATGGAACAATGTGAAAAAAAAGAAAAGTTTAAGTATTCTCTGAATAAGTTCAGTGAATAATTACTCCAAAAAAAGACAAACAATGAAGTTATACAAGACTAAAGCCTTTGTTGAAAAGGTGTTAGGCAAAGAATGTTTATAAAGCCTGTTGAAAACAAGTTCTCCCTTTGTTAAAGATCTCTTGGATTTTAGTAATGCTTTTATTAAAAACTTTACTATACATTATTCCTGGTAGTTACAATGGCACTAAATACATTGAGTGAGTTGGTTGAGCAGTCTTTCATTAAGGCCATAGTAAAATCTTTTCTTTGACCTTGTTATGGACTGAATTATGTCCCCCAAATTCATATATTAAAGTTCTAAACCCCAGTACCTCAGCATGTGACTGTATTTGGAGATAGGGTCTTTAAAGAGGTGATTAAGTTAAAATGAAGCATGAGGGTGGGCCCTAATCCAAATGACTGGCATCCTTATAAAATGAGGAAATCTGGACACAAACAGGCACAGCGAGAAAACAATATGAAGAAACAAGGAGAAGATGGCTATCTACAAGCCAAGGAGAGAGGCTTCAGAAGAAACCAACCCCATCAACACCTTTATCTCAGACACTAGCCTCCAGAATTGTGGGAAAATAAATTCTGTTGTTTAAGCCACCCGCCCAGTCTGTGGTACTTTGTCATGGCAGCCCTAGGAAACTAATATAGTACTTGAGACTAGAATTCAGTAGCTTCTGAATGATGGATCTTGCTCTGATTTTATGATAGGAAAAAGAGTTTACTATTATTTTTATGTCATTTATAGGAAATAAAGATTTTATATCAAGTTTAAAATTAGAGGCTCCTAAGCATTTTAGGTGTACTACAATTCACTACAACTGGCCTGGTAAAGGATTACATCCATAATGAAAGTACAATGTATATGTTTCCTAGGGTGGCTGTAACAAGTAACAAACTGGTGACTTAAAACAGAAATTTCTTATTTCATAGTTCTGGATTCTGAAAGCCCAAAATCAAGATGTTAGCAGGGGCATGCTCTTTCTGAAACCTACAGGAAAATCCTTCCCTGACTCTTCCTAGCTTCTAGTGGTTGTCTGGCAATTGCTGATGTTCCTTGACTTGCAGCAGCTGTATAACTCCAATCTCTGTCTCAATTATTGTGGGCCATTCTCCCTGTGTCTATCTGTGTCTCTTCTCCTCTTATCAGGACAAGACATAATGGATTACGGGTCTGTCCTACTCCAGTATGACCTCATCTTAATTAATTGCATCTGCTATGACTTTATTTCAAAATAAGGTCACATTCTGAGGTACAGGGGCTTAAGATGTCAACATGTCTTTTAGCATGACACAATTCAACCCATAACAGGTCCTTTAGGATATCGTGAATTCCTTGTTACAGGAAAGGCAAATTTAGGAAATTCAAATGGTTGTTTATTTATTGTTAGTAATCAAAAGAGCAGTTATATATGGTTTGTTTTGAAGATGCCATTAGCCTGAATGGACTGGAAATAGTCTGGATATTTATCTCCCTTTATTTAAGTCATATTACTTATTGTTAGCTGTTAATGAAATATGTGCTGATGGCATAATGAGAACTAAGATGGTTTGCCAGACATTTTCTCATTACTTGCTCTTCTTATGGAATTAATGCCCGCTATGTTCATTCTAGTCCCAGAGTCATCATCCTTTTGTTAAAATCATACCAGTTTATACTGATTTATTATAATAAGTTATATAACAGTAATTTAGATTTAAAAGCTCATTTCTCCTTTTCTGAACATACCATGTGTTTGCTTCCAGGTATGAAGGAAAACAGTCATCTTCCTCTTCTAAAACTTGCAGTCTTTTCAGACTTATGCCAACAATGACAGTCTAAGTGGCTATATATACTCATAGCTCTTGGCTGATCTCCAAGCTGCTATAGACTACAGCACTTGGGAGGAATTAAAAATATTTGTTATCCTTTGCAGAAGAAATTTTCATTAGCTGGGTTCTTGCTAATTTTTAGAAGTTTGTGTCCCTGCTTCACTAGGAGCTACTTGAAGGTAAAACTGAATCATATAGCAGAGCACCTAATTCATTTATTGAAAACTTACTATGTTCCTGGCACTATTTTAAGGGAATTATTTTTTATTTTATAGATAAGCAGATGGAGGCCTAAAGAGAGGTTAAGTAATGAGTCAAATACTCCACACCAAGAGAGTGTCAGACAGGATTTGAATCCAGGCTGTCTGACTGCAAGGCTGGGGTCAGCTCCATTTAGTAGTTCTGCCTTCCTACATAGATGGCTAACCAATAAATACATTTCTTAAATTCACAGTAGGGTATTTATTTTGGGATTCATTAGGCTTATTGTTTCACTCTCATAATCAAGTTAAAGTTAAGTGTCCATGATCTTGAAAAACTGTTTTCAAGTTATTTATTTATTTCACTCAAAGTAAAAAAAGTTTTCCCTTTTATGTGATTAGATAACTAAGTGACTTTTAGGAAAAGGAAAGGGAAACAATTCCATTGTCTAGAATTTAATTTTAGAAATTGTATTTTTTGAGGTCTGAACAGAACTTTACATTTTTTCTTTACTAGATTAAAAAATACAGAGCAGTACTTAGCTGTTGTAACAAGATTGCAGTATGAGATCTAAAGAGACTGATCATCTCCTTCAGCTCTTCCTCCAGTCCTAAAGTAATTCAGGTTTACATCCTACTGTCCACCCTTCCACACCTCATTCCAAGCTTCTGATAGTATCAAAATATATACATTTCTACAACTTGCTGTTTTTATTGAGTAGAAATATCATCCCCTCAAGTTCACAAATAAAGATTTAATTTATTTTTAAAATAACAGTATAATTTTCCATTGTATAAATGCACTGACTCAACCATTTCCTTAGTGATGGGCATTAGAATGGTTTTCTGGGGTGTCCCCTTTGTTTTTAAATAACAAGCTTATGAAAAGTGAGTTTGTTGGTCAAAGTACGTGTAGATTTAAAAATAGATGTTGCCAGATTACATTACCCAATTTACTACTTTAACCGTTTATAATGTAGACTTTTCTTTTTGAAATCAGACAGTATTGCCTTTTATATATGTTGGGAGCTTTTAAATCTCTATTGCAATGTTTTACTTGTCTCCTCTACAGAATAAAACTCATAAGAAACTCAGATGGTATGCTCAATAGGTATATAAACCTAAAGGAGCATCCTTGAACTTGCTTCCTGTTTCCTTCCAAAGAGTAGAAAAGAGTTTGGAAGAAAATAGATCCAGGTTGTGTTTTGTTATGAGGGTTCCATGAATTAGGTTGGCTCATGACCTTGGGTTCCTTCTAGACCAAAGCTCATGGTTCAGAAAATGGGGGGGGGGAGATTTCTTTATGGTCCCTGTGCAAAGATACTTTTAATTTTAACTAAATTCTTCCTCATTCTTATTTATTGAGAAGGCTGTGCGTCCAACTCTCTTTAGCAAGTCTATAAACCACTGAATGCAATTTTAGAGATCTCAGACAATGGATCTGCTGCCACATTAAAACATTCCCTCACTATAGTAATGTTTGGACCCTACAATTCTTGGCTTAGTTATTCTGAAAACTGACAATCTGCCGGAAGTTGTGTGTGACAGTTTATCTTTCCCTGATTCTAAGCACTTCACATGTCAATGAAGATAATATATGACATTTGGCTGTCCAAGCTGCCATCTGGGGAAGAGTTTCTCTTAATCAATCTAATCAGATTCTGTTTGTAGAATTGACAAATTTGCACATTCAAGATGGGACAGAAAGTTTATTCTAATTAATTCTTAATTTTGTAACAATATAAATATTTAAATCAGTACTGCAGCATGGTTTAGCAGAACAGTGTAACTGAATTTGAAACTCAACTTCACTTTGTAGTGGTTGTATGAACTTGGCCGAGTTAATTATATTCTCCAAGCTTTAGTTTCTTCAGGTATAAAACTGGGCTATAACACCAACCTCTCAGGGTGATATAAAAAGGAAATCAGTTAGTAACAACAACAACAACAAATAGATAATTTAATTTATAGTTGATAAACTAGTTTATAAACTATAGTTTATATTTAATCTATATCAAAATCAAAGACTTCTGTGCATCAACTGGCATAATCAATAGTGTGAAAAAGCAACCTATAGAATAGGAGAAAATATTTGCAAATCATGTATCTGATAAAGGGTTAATATCCAGAATACATAAAGAACTCCTACAACTCAACGACAATAAAACAAATACTCCAATTTAAAAATGAGGAAAGGACTTGAATAGACATTTCTCTGAAGAAGATATACAAATGGCCAATAAGCACATGAAAAGATACTGAACATCACTGAGCATTAGAGAAATGCAAATCAAAACCACAAAATCACTGATATAACCTCATACCTATTAGGATGGCTACTATCAAAAACCCAGAAAATAACAGATGTTGGAAAGGGTATGGAAAAATTGGAATCCCAGTGCACTGTTGGTGGGAATGTAAAATGGTGCATCCACTAGCCTCAAAAAATTTAAATTAGTAATACCATATGATTCAGCAATTACACTTCTGAGTATATACCCAAAAGATTTGAAAGCAGGACCTTGAAGAGACAATTGTACACCCATGTTCATAGCAGCATTACAATAGCTGAAAGGTGGAAGTAACACGAGTATCCATCAATGGAGGAATGGATAAATAAAATTTTGTATATGCATACAATGGAAAATTATTCGGCCTTAAAAAGGAAGATTTTGACACATGCTACATCATGGATGAATCTTGAGGACGTTTTGCTAAGTGAAATAAACTGGTCACAAAAAGACAAATGCCATATGATTCCACTTAATGAGGTACCTAGAGTAGTCAAATTCATAGGGACAGAGAGTACAATGGTGATTGTCAGAGGCTGCAGGATTGTGGGTATGAGAAGTTATTGTCTAATGGGTATAGAGTTTCCAGTTTTCAAGCTGAAAAGAGTTCTGAAGATGGATGGTGGTGATGGTTGCACAACAATGTGAATGTACTTAATGCCACTAAACTGTATACTTAAAAATGATTAAGATAGTAAATTTTATGAGTATTTTGAAAAAAGTTCATCAGGTAATGTATGTATAGCAATTAATATGGTTTCTAGTTATAGCAGATGATCAATAAATAGTTATTACTAATAACAGTGATAACGTTTAATCTCACTGGGTTACTACTTTTCCCTGGCTTGTTTTATTTTTAATTAAAGAACACTTTTATGTATGTAAGTTTTCAAACATACAGAAAAGGTGAAACAGCTCAATAAACACCTGTAGATCCTTAGCCAAGATTCAGCAAAATTAACATTTTGTCATGTTTTATATCCATCTATCCATATGTTTATGTATGTGTGTACATTTATATACATATATTTGTATCTATTTGATGTGTTATTAGAATTTTATACATTATGTAAAATATATTTTTACTGAACCATTTAAGCCATCTATTTAAAATAAATTGAAGAAATCATCACACTTTACTAAATATTTTAGCATGCATTTCTTAATAAGAATAAACTACATAATCATAATACCATTATAACTAGGAAAATTAATATCTATTCCCTAATGTCATGTATCACTCATTCATATACAAATATATCTAGTTGTCTCCAAAATGTTTTTAACAGATAACTTTTTTCAAACCAGGATCCCTTCAAGATTTATGCATTACATTTGGTTATTGTCTCTTTAGACTCTATTCTAGTTCAGTCCCATGTTTGTTTTTCCCTGTGACACTGGCTTTTTGAAGAGACCATTCTAGCTGCTTTGAGGGACATCACACATTCTAGATTGTTTTAAAAAAATGATTTCCTTATGATATGGTTCAGCTTGTTCTTCTCTATCCTCTATTTCTGTAAAGCTGGAAGTTAGGTCTAAAACCTTGATGATATTCAGATGAAATATTTAAAAAATAACTGAGATATCTTTGACATATAAAAACTATATATATTTAAGGTGTGCAATTTCATGTTTTAATATATGTATACCTTGTGGAAAGATCACCACAATCAAGCTAAATATCTTATCCATCACCTCTACACAGTTACCATTGTGGGGTGTGTGTGCGTGTGTGTGTGTGTGTGTGTGTGTGTGTGTGTGTGTGGTGAGTAAATTTAAGATCTATCCTCTTAGAAAATTTCAAGTATATAAGATGAGACATTTTTGGCAGGAAAAACCTCACCAGTGATGTCTTTATATTAGCTCCCAATAGGCACATAAAGGCAGGTTTTGCTTGCATGAGTTTGCTATAGATCACTGGGTTAAGAGACGGTTGTCAAATCTCTGTGTTGTAGAGGATATAAAGTGATTGCAAAGCAATGTGTGACGTACATGTGTAGAGCCTCATCCCACCAAACTTACTGAACATGGCTTTAGCATTCATTGATCTTTGATTAAATCAGTATTTCATTGGGGGTTTTAAAATGGTGATGAATTAGAATTCCTCCAAAAAAAAGCAAGTTAGATATTGAATTCTTTCCCTTTAATTATCAATTTTCAGAGTCAAAGTTGGGAAATAGCTGTCTCTTTCAGTGGTGGCAAATGAGATTTGTCTTTCACTTTTCAAACACTGTAGGGCATATAAATGTATAGCAATGGATTTTACAACGAAGTAAACAATTCTTAACAAGTCCACAGCTGATATCTTGCCATACTTTTTAAAAATGGGTTATAGTGGTAATGATTTATGGTAACAAACTCTGAACTAAGACCAACAGAGGTTTAAACAACCTTCTTCTCCTGCCTTTCTCCTTTACCAGATCCCTCCAGAGTTACATCACCAAATTATTCCCCTTGGCTGACAGGAGAGATTATTGTATGAGTCTCTCCCTCATTCTTTAGTGAATGCTCTTTATTCCTTTTTCTTCTCCCTCTTCTGCTCATACAAAAAGGGCTTCTTACAAGCACATAAAACCTACTCCTGGGAAGACATTCTGCTGATTTCCATTCTTTAAACAACAATTACTGAACAGGTGCTTAATGTCAGGCATAGAGTCAACTTCTGAATCTACAAAGAGATAAAAAGCATTGCCCTTGTCTTTTAGGAGCTTATGATTCATTTTGAAGCTATCTTTTGAAGAGGAGTTAGCTGATGCTTCAAGTATAAAAGAAATAAGCTGTGGACAATCAGGAGGTCATCACAAAGATGACAGTTAGCCTTTCTTAGGAAGTGAACATAGAAAAATGTCAGTTTTAAAAAGGACATTTTCTGGATAATGAAACAGTGTTCAGCTGTTGCTAGGTTGAAGATTTAGAATTCTGTTGGCTAATGGGTCATGATCTCCTTCCCAAAAAGTTGTTATTACATTGGAGACCTAAAAATTGCTCAACCTTTGATGCCACTCTCAAAAATCAAGTTTACTGGCATGTAAAACATTTTCTATGATTGATATTATTTTTGTTTTTCAAATATAAATTTATGGTCTATTTAGTATATTATTTTGTCCTAACGTAACAGAAAAGTACCATTTCATACTACCTTTAATCCAGTAATAAGTAGTTCTTGCATTTTACCAAGATTTTTCATTTTGACAATGACAGAAAGAGATTATCCTCCTTATAACTCATAACATTTGCTTTTACTGTTCTATACTCACTTTAGGTAAAGAAATTAAAATAAGTGGCTAAATGAATCTCCAAAATCTCAAAATTCGTAGATGACCATTTTATGCCATTTTCTTGTACTTCTTTTAGGCTGGTCATACCAACTTCTCTATGATTTGATTTGTAGAATAATACTGAGCATGTTTGCATTTTCCTTTTCCATTCTTTTCAGCTTGGTAAGACTTCAATGATCCAAATTTTAAAACAAAGCACATGAAAAACATTATTCTAAAATTTTGAATTGTAAAGTAAAACCTTCAGTTTCACCCATGATAATAGCTTTTGCCATTCTCTTCATAATCAGGAAGAACTGAATGAATGAATTGTGGGTATCCATTGAGGTAAAAACCTTGGCCTGTCTTCTCAGTTTTCATATAAGTATTTCAACATTACTATCTACTTAACATGAGTTAGCAACTACTTTTTTCTTTTTTTTTGGGCTGTGTGGCATGCGGGATCTTAGTTCCCCGACCAGGGATCGAACCCATGCCCCCTGCAGCGGAAGAGCAGAATTCCCTGGACTGCCAGGGAATTCCCAGCAACTACTTTAATAGCAGTTATCATATGACAGCTCTTGTTCTAAGACCTTATTCACATTACTGTTATAATGCTCATGTCAATTAAATGGGATAGGTACTATTATTATTGTCATTTTGTAGATGAGGAAATTAAAGCAAAGAAAGATTAAGTACCTTACCCAATGCTCTACAGCCAATTAAGTGGCAGAGCTGTGCTTTTATCTCTATCTTGTGCCACTTCCTCACACAGCTTCACATGTCAAATATATGGATATATTTACCTTAAACTCTCCATCATCTGGCCTAGCTTAGAAATGAGGTTAAGAGAGTGTTCGGTACTAATGACTGAAGGATATGCTCGTTATTTTATTGCTTTATTATTATTATTTTAATTTTATTCTTTATTTCAAACAATAAGAAAATTAATATTAAACCTTGACCCTCTATAAAACAACCGTCACTGCTGTGTTTGATGTCATGCCTTTTATTGATGAATGCTATAAGAAACAGCCTCATAAGCCTATCACTGTATTTGATATGGGAATGATACTAAGGACATTCTCTACTATATTACTTAGTACTGCATTATAAAGTCCTGAGTGAGAAATTTCTTTTAAAACTTAGTGGTAGGAAAGGGATTTGCTTTCAGTGATAATCCCTGCCCCTCCTTTTCAATAGTAATTTACAATCGGTCATATTTCCCTTTTCCATTTGGTTACCAGGAATAACATGTGTAGCTTAGTCAAATATGTATTTTAGTCAAATATGTAGACAATATTAAAAGTTTTAATAGTAGTTTCTTACAACATTCATTTTTACATTTTATACTTTGTACTTCTCTCCTCTTTATGTCTTGGCTTCCCATTTTAGCTTATATTTTCCCTGCTCCAGATTTTAATGCACATTATAATCACTTCTGAACATTTTATGTAAGCTATCTCAAATCTGTCATGAATAAGACAGATACAATCTCATGTCCCCTAGGCCCCAGGGATGCAAAGAAGCAAAAGGCATGGTGTCTGAGCTGCATAAGATCAGACATCACATCACTGGGAATATAGCACGTAGACACAGAAGCAAATTATTAATGAGATCGAACATACTATGAGTCCCAAATGAGTCGTATAGATTAAAAAATACTATCTGAATTTTGAGTGAAGTCCAAGGAAGTTGGAAAAAACAGAAAGAAAGAGAAACTAAGTTGGCCGTTGAAGAAAGGCTAGAAATTCAATAAGAATAATATGGGAAGAGAGGAAGACTTTTTAGGAAAGGAAAGTTTGCTGAACCAAGAAATAGAAATGGAAATATGTTTTATTAAAATGACAATGGATATATAAGTATGGAAGAAGAGTATTAGCTCCCTACTCCAATATTCATTCTCCTGCTTCCCCTCAATTGCTGAACCTTAATTTTATTTCAGAGCAACCATGTAACCAGATTTAAAAACTATGTTTTCTAGGAGGCAAGAATATACAGTGGAGAAAAGACAGCCTCTTCAATAAGTGGTGCTGGGAAAACTGGACAGCTACACGTAAAAGAATGAAATTAGAACACTCCCTAACACCGTACACAAAAATAAACTCAAAATGGATTAAAGACCTAAATGTAAGGCCAGACACCATCAAACTCTTAGAGGAAAACATAGGCAGAACACTCTATGACATAAGTCACAGCAAGATCCTTTTGGATCCACCTCCTAGAGAAATGGAAATAAAAACAAAAATAAACAAATGGGACCTAATGAAACTTCAAAGCTTTTGCACAGCAAAGGAAACCATAAACAAGACCAAAAGACAGCCCTCAGAATGGGAGAAAATATTTGCAAATGAAGCAACTGACAAAGGATTAATCTCCAAAACATACAAGCAACTCATGCAGCTCAATATCAAAAAAACAAACAACCCAATCCAAAAATGGGCAGAAGACCTAAATAGACATTTCTCCAAAGAAGATATACAGATTGCCAACAAACACATGAAAGAATGCTCAACATCATTAATCATCAGAGAAATGCAAATCAAAACTACAATGAGATATCATCTCATACCAGTCAGAATGGCCATCATCAAAAAATCTACAAACAATAAATGTTGGAGAGTGTGTGGAGAAATGGGAACCCTCTTGCACTGTTGGTGGGAATGTAAATTGATACAGCCACTATGGAGAACAGTATGAAGGTTCCTTAAGAAACTAAAAATAGAACTACCATACGACCCAGCAATCCCACTACTGGGCATATACCCTGAGAAAACCATAATTTAAAAAGAGTCATGTACCAAAATGTTCATTACAGCTCTATTTACAATAGCCAGGACATGGAAGCAACCTAAGTGCCCATCAACAGATGAATGGATAAAGAAGATGTGGCACATATATATAATGGAATATTACTCAGCCATAAAAAGGAATGAAACTGAGTTATTTATAGTGAGGTGGATGGACCTAGAGACTCATACAGAGTGAAGTAAGTCAGAAAGAGAAAAACAAATACCATATGCTAACACATATATATGGAATCTAAAAAAAAGAAAAATAATGGTCAGAAGAACCTAGGGGCAAGACGGGAATAAAGATGCAGACCTACTAGAGAACAGACTTGAGGATACGGGGAGGGGGAAGGGTAAGCTGGGACAAAGTAAGAGAGTGGCATGGACATATATACACTACCAGACGTAAAATAGATAGCTAGCGGGAAGCAGCCGCATAGCACAGGGAGATCAGCTCAGTGCTTTGTGACCACCTAGATGGGTGGGATAGGGAGGGTGGGAGGGAGGGAGATGCAAGAGGGAAGAGATATGGGGACATGTGTATATGTATAAATGATTCACTTTGTTATAAAACAGAAACTGACACCATTGTAAAGCAATTATACTCTAATAAAGATGTTAAAAAATAAACTGTATTACTATTAAAAGAAGAACAAAACAAAAAACTATGTTTTCCATCTCCACTTTGAAACCAAGATCAGCTAAGTATTAAGTTTTTGGTAGTGAAATGTAAGCACAAGTGTTATGTCACTGAGTGGGACTTTTGGAAGATCTCCTTAAAGAGAAGGAGCATGTCCTTCTTTTCTCCATCTACCACCCTACTGCCCGGAAGGCCAAAGAACAGTTGGAGCTCAAGTGGCATCTTAGATCCTGTGGATAAGGGCCACACAAGCATGCAGGAGAAGAGAGCTGAAAGCAGCTTGGGCTCCTGATGCCTTCTAGCAGCTGCCATAGTCCCGGCCTAACCACCTCCAGATTCTTTTATGTGAGAGACTAAAGCCTGGTAAATTTGAAGGGGATCTTTTCCAAGTTGCTCTGACTCATGCTAAATGCAATTCCTCCCTGATAAAACCATTTGGCTAGAGTAGAGAATTTGTATTAAGCATAATCAAAAATTGTGTCAGAGCTAATATCCAGCAAACAAATATGGGCTTTATTACTGAAAAAAAAATTGATTGTATGTGAACTTTCAAGGAAACATTTCTAAGCTGCTTTATTCAGTTAATTAAACTTGTATGAACTAATTTTCTGAGTGAAATTACATGTTTTATACCAGTGAGAAATATAGAAATATATACCTAGTTTGTATCTACTGTTACTATAAAAATATTTTATAAAAGGACAGAAGACACATTTAGAATAATTTTTAAATGTGCTTAAAGTTTTAATAGCAGCTAAGGAAATCAGGAATATGAGTTCAATAAAAAATATTTTTTAAGTTTATAAATACTAACTTCAGTTTAATAACTCATTTTTTTATAACTCATTTTTAATGACAATAAAAATAGAACAACAGTATTAACTGAAATTGAAAATCTAACTAAAAGTAACTACATAAAACTGCTGTACAAAAAATTGTTTATAAAACTTAAGAATTACAATAATGTATTATGTAAAAGACATTGAAAACTCGTTATGAGGACTTGGATTTTTTTAACTAAGAATGTAATCAATATCAAGATGAATATTATTTTTTCATTATCCAATTTTGCAAGCTGAGATTTACAACTAGTCCCTTAAAACATTTTTCTTGGTCTTTGCATCTTCAAACCTGTGTAAATTAAGGAATCACTGTACTTGCTTTGAAACCCTATTAAAGAAATGCAAGGAAGATGAGAAAATATATACTTCTGAAATCTCCCAATTTGGTAGTATTTCATGTCTAAATGAGTAAAACTTTTATTTTTCACAACTGTTTGACCCTTAGTTTGGAAGCCGGGTGTAACACATTCCAGGTTTCTTATGCAGGTACCACGAAAGTAAATTAATAGTACTCCTGTAAAATTCCCTTCCACTTGCTGGAAAATTACCTTAGAGCATCAGATCACCAGCTGGCAGAGATACCAAGAACAGTTACATATCAGCTAACAAGAAAATAAAGTTTCTTAGTCATCCAACTCGATGATTACAATTGGAACCAAGACTTTTGTGGTGATCAGATAATTTTCTTACTAATTTCCTAATTCTTGACTTCTCATGATAATATTGCAGCAAACTGTTGTGAAATGGCATCAGTGGGAGTGATTAAGAATATCATACAACTAAAATTGGCTACAGGAGAAAAGAATGTTTCTTCATTTAAAAGAGTGTTATAACTAATTCCTAATTACTTAATTAATTACCAAGCTAGACTCTTCAAGGGCTTTTAACAATTTAAATTATTCACTCTAAATCATGATCATATAAGGAACAAAATGTAAAAGGTTATTATGGATTTTTCTATGTTGCAAAGCAAGGATAAATGCTAAGCCAAATCTAGGTGTTCACAAAAACAAATTTAAAATTTGATTGCTTGAACTTGTTATGCAAAGGTCACGTTTATAAAAACTATTTGCATAGCTGAGCTGCTATTTAGGGAAGATGTAAAACAAACTCATAACTTGTAGATGGTCTTAGACTTAAGAAAGGAAGAAAAGACTTGGCAAAATCACTATAAATCAGCTTTCCATATTTATAGAAGTTTTTGCTCAAATATAAACTTCAAAATTTAAAGACATATTATCAAGATAAATACCTAAAAGTGAGCTTTATCCAGTTTCATGCTAGAAATCATACCTTGAGTAACTGGAAAGAAATATTTAAAATGAAGTACCCATAATTCACCTCTTATTCCTTGTATCATAGCATTTATACATGGCATATGTTATTGTACAAAATAATATATATTTGGAATGTAAAATAAACAGAAATTTTTGTCCTCTCTCCTATTATTTCCTATCTTGCTTCTTTCTTTTCCTTTTAATCTTTGTGTATAGAAATATTGACAACTAGGAAGTTTCCCAGATTTACATGAAATATAACTTCAAAAATTACATTATTAGAAAGTGTTAGGACAAAACTGTAGCAGATAAATAGCTATTGGAAATGAATTGATTTAAAACAGGAGAAATTTAACAAAAGGTTCTGACCAAGATTGGTTATTATTCAAAGAAGGGAGAATGTAGAAGTGGGATATAAAGGAAAATTTGTGGATGGAATTAATGGCCTGTGTAAAAACAAGTCAGTGTTTTTAAACTTTAAGTTTAAATTAAAGTAAGAATGTCAAGTAGAAGATCTGGAAGCTACCTTGAACCATCCTTATAATGCTCTTACAGCTCACTCAAATCACTGAGCTCTGAAGCACCCTGTATTCACAATTCTACATTTGTGTATCCTACATCTGCAGGGCTGACCCAACTTCCTCCCTCTCTCTTCTTTTCATTAGTGACATTTGCAAACGAGGGCTTCTCAGAGGGTGGTTACTGGGGTGAAGTGGTACCTGGAACCCACTTTCTACAAAGAGTGGATCATGTTGCTGACTTGTTTCACTGGAAGAAAGGAAGACTAAGGTGAAAATATGTCAGCTGTCTTCAACTCGTTGAAGAGCTTTTACTAATATTCAAATGGATTGTTCCATGTTGTTTCAGAGAGAAAAATAACTAGAATAATAAATGAGATTTTGACTATTATAAATAACATTTGAACCATCAGATTTTTTTTTCAAAAGAAGAACAGTCTCCCTTATAAATAGTGAGTTTCTCATCACCAAGAGTGGTTAAACCAGGCATATAGAAGGTAGATTGTAACAGATGGCTGTTGAGTATGAGTCTTTGATGCTGTGTTTTTTATGTATACTGTATGTCATCAGTCAGTATAAGAATCCCTATCATTTCCTCATCACCCCTCTTTGCCACCAAGCTATGGTCTCAATGCTAATGTGTTACTACTTCTCTCCACCTATAGGCTACCTTCCAGTCACTGGCCACCCCCTACCTGCACAAAGGGTAACCACTATTTTGTTTCTTAAAAATATAGATTAGATTTGCCTGTTTAAAAAACATCTAAATGGAATAATTCAATATGAACTCTTTTGTGTTTGGCTTTTGCCCAATGATATTTGTGAGATTCATTCATGTTGTAGATTATTCATTCTATTCCTGTACAGGGTTTCACTGTGTGAATAGTCTATACTTTATCTATTGTACTGTTGACAGGAATTTGTGTAGTTTCCAGTTTTGGGCTGTTTGAATAATGCTTTAATGATCATTCCATTAAAGCTTTTGTTGTTGTTGAACATATGCATGCATTTCTATTGAGAATATACCTAGGAGGGGCTTGCTGAGTCAAGGAGTGTAAGTATGTTCAGCTGAAGCAGACACTGCCACATAGTTTGCCAAAGTGATTGTATCAGTTTACACTCTCACCAGCAATGTCTGAGAATTCTGGTTGCTCTGTATCTTTGCAAACATTTACTATTGTCAGTATTTGTAATTTTAGCTGTGCTAATGGATGTTTTGTAGTCAGAGTGATATTTTTATTTTTTTATCATAAAGCTAACACTATTAAAAATTTTCATTTTTTTAAACATCTTTATTGGAGTATAATTGCTTTACAATGCTGTGTTAGTTTCTGTTTTATAACAAAGTGAATCAGCTATACATATACATATATCCCCATATCTCCTCCCTCTTGGGTCTCCCTCCCACCCTCCCTATCCCACCCCTCTAGGTGGTCACAAAGCACGGAGCTGATCTCCCTGTTTTATGCGGCTGCTTCCCACTAGCTATCTATTTTACATTTGGTAGTATATATAAGTCCATGCCACTCTCTCACTTCGTCCCAGTTTACCCTTCCCCCTCCCCATGTCCTCAAGTCCATTCTCTACGTCTGCGTCTTTATTCCTGTCCTGCCCCTAGGTTCTTCAGAACCATTTTTTTTTTTTAGATTCCATATATATGTGTTAACATATGGTATTTGTTTTTCTCTTTCTGACTAGAGTGATCTTTTTAAAACCATAAATAAGATGACATCTCTTCCCTTCTTGAACAGCCCTGCAGTGCCTTCTAATTTCACCTAGAATAAAATCCAACCTTGTTGTGGCTTATAGACCTCTGAATGATCTAATCCCTGCCCATCTCTTATTTCATTTTATATCACAATCTCCCTTTTTCTCAAGATTCTAGACTCATAGACTTTATTCTGTCTTTTGAAAATTACAAACTATGTCTCACTTTAGAATTTTACACCAGGTTTTAATCCCAGATTTTTACTTATCCAGTTTATTGACATTTTAATTCTAATGTTATAATTTTTAAAAAGCTGATTATTTAGGCAGAAATAAGGAGACCAAACATGATTTGAAATCTCACTTTGATTGGGGTATAGTATCAAAGTTTGGGAACAGTGAGATTTAAAATCACAATTTTGTTTTCCCTCTGGATTTAGGCTTAGGCTTTGTTGTCAGTGAGAATCAATCAGAAAGTGTTTCCCAAGCAAGGAGAAGAGAAAACTCTCTTCAACAGGCTTTTGGAATCACTGGAGTAGAAGTGCTGATATTGACTCAAGCCTACTTTCTGATCTGCATAAATTCCTTTTCGAAACAGAGATAGGAGGAAGAGTGCATTTTCCTCTGTGGAAGACTACATGGTATGAGCATTGACAGTTTAAATACTGTACACTGTGATTTACTAAGAAATGGAAAGCACATCTATCATTTTTGGAAATCCTTTCTCTTCAGCATGGCTCTTATATCTTGTCATGCACTATGAAAGAACCGTTGGCCATTTCACTTGTACTATTTTCTTTGTCAGCATTCTGAAATTTTAATTGATTACATATTTGTTGAAAAGAAAAGACTGACAAGATCTTGTACCTTTCAATTCTTATAATAGTACTGGTTTTATAGGGATTTAAGGCAATTATGACTATAGTATTATTTATTATGCTAGAAGTATAATAATTAATGATTATAAAAGCTTAACTTTTTGTGTTTTTTGTATTACTAAGAACTAGTAAAGAGTTAAATAGGGAAAGAGAGTGGCAAGTAATACAAATATTAAATAAGCACATTAGGTATGTAAGTTTGGGAAGACCAATATATTCTTTTTGAGTCAACAAATATTAATAAAATGTAAATTATAAAACAATAATAGATATTAGATTATATTATAATTCTAACCTTTGTAGACTCATTTGGTGTGCTTGCCTCATAAAAAATAGTTGTCTGTTTCATGTTTCTTTGAAAACTCTTCGCATCTAGTGAGAATGAATTAACAGAAGGATGCTGACCTTGTCTCTTCAAAATTTACAAGGAAGAAAAATCCTACAAAATTATATAAAACATCAATGATAAATTATCTTCAACTCGAACATAAAAAAGAATAAAAATATGAAGAAGAGTGTTAGAGAAAAATGGGACATCCAAAACACATTTTGTACTTACTAATGAAACTTCAAAACAACAGATTTGAAAACAACAATTTAAAAAGAAAAGCTCAAAGTTTTGTGGCTATGGCAGTTAAGAATTTCAATAGAAATTGTGTTGAAATGATTGCTACAAACTGCCAGCCATTTTCAGTAGTTGATAATGAAGGCTTTTAAAGATTTGCTTAAGCTATGAAACGTTAGCATAAAATTCTCTCTAGGAAATATGCTACTGAAAAACTGTTTCCTGAATTATTCTTCAGTGCATAGAAAAGTTTAGATACATTATTAAGTGGACACGTTGAAGTAAGACTCTATGTATACTGACTGCAGGAACAATCTAGAGATGACAGTGCTGAGAAATTATTCTCAGACAATAATATAAAAATTTAGGAAACTGATGACTAGATTTTTCAATAACCTGAAGTAGTAAATATTTTTGATAAAATTTTATTTATTCATATATACAGATGCTTTTTTTATGATGATGATATTTGGCTTTGAGTGAATATTAATTCTAACACTCAGCTTTGAGAAAACATATATTTACTGTACCACCAGTATTTATATATTCATTAATGATATGCATGTACTAATAGTCTGAGGATTTTAAGTACTAGGCCTACAATATTAAGTGCATAGTAAATTAAGTGTATTACAAAATGAACAGAAAATTGGAAATTTAAAAAGGCTGAGTTAAAGATGATATAAAAATATTTTTAAATGTCAGCTAAATTATCATGGTTTCTTAATATCATTAGGTAATATTTTAAGAAATAAAATTAGGGCAATACATTCATCATAAATAAAAGTTAATGTAAATCCATCTTATAAATAGTCTTCATAGGGCTTCCCTGGTGACGCAGTGGTTGGGAGTCCGCCTGCCGATGCAGGGGACACGGGTTCGTGCCCCGGTCCGGGAAGATCCCACATACCGCGGAGCGGCTGGGCCCGTGGGCCGTGTCCGCTGGGTCTGCGCGTCCGTAGGCTGTGCTCCGCAACGGGAGAGGCCACAGCAGTGAGAGGCCCGCGTACCACAAAAAAAAAAAAAAAAAAAAATAGTCTTCATAATTTCAAATTTTCAAAGGGCTGATTAGACTGTCATCATTTAAAATTCCTACTGTGGCTATTGAAGAGCACTTCCTAATAGGAGAAGGGTCAACTTCCTCCATTTCTTACTGTTTGCTCTTGTTTGCATTATTATTATATTATTAATCTTTAATTTATTTACAGGAATATTTTTAAGCCATTTCTACATTTTCCGAGAATGATACAATTAACACTATAAAATAATCTGCAAATCAATTTAACTGTTTACAAGTAAACTATGAAGGGTTAAAATATTCTGGTGGCTTGAGATTCTGTTCCTCTCTCACTACCCAAAGCCAAATCATCTTTAGAGCTCAACCTCATTACCATGCTTTCTTTTGGTTATGGTCTTTGGTGGGAACCTTTAAGATGATTTAAAAAGATACTTATTTCCCAAGGTTTCCCTTACTCTATGTTTGTAGCTACTATTTCAAATAATTTTAATGTAGTCAGTTCTGATTTCTTTTATTTAAAGGAATAACAATTTTGTAGTTGGAAAGGATTTTTAGATCAAATGTATGTCAACCCCCTATTTGATTTCCTTCCAATAAGTTGGTTTTAATTTTTTTTCCCTCTTTAATTTTCCAATGCTTCTGTCTTTCAGTTATTCAATATCTAGCTGAGAGTACACTGCCTTATTTTTAAGTCAAAACAATGCTACACTCAAAGAATATTACCTTTAAAAAATTCCTGGTAATTAATAATGACATTTCAAACACTTCCTTTGTTTCGAACATATTTTGGCAAATATTTTCTCAGTGCAAAGTATATTCATTCTCAATACATGCATGTTTTTAAATGGTAAAGAAAGGGTTATATGATTTTTAAGATAGTCATTTTTTTCCACTGCACTATAACATAGAAGACATTTTTTAAAAGAACTGGATAATTTGCATGAAAAAGAGTTAATTTACATATATAAGACTTTACTAGTTATGGTAAGTGGCATCCACATGGATTAGAAATAATTTATTTTATTGTAGTTCTTGAAATCTTGATTCTATTATCTTACTTCTATTATCAAATGCTCTGAGCACATTGACAAAACATTCACCAGCAGTGTGTTTGAATAATGTAATGAACTCAGCATGGAAATTTGTTTCCTGTGATTTGAAAGAAACTTCACAAATACCTTTGGTTAAGGCTCAGTTTATTGTCCAGAGGGCTTTGTATCAACTAAAAGCTCTGAAGTCAGGGAAACAATTACTGTGAGCATTACTGAAATTAAATTTGCCATACAAGTCATTGCCCAGTTGTGATGTCAGGTAACAGATGATATTTGTTCACATTTCTTTACTTTACATGAGTGTTACAAAACAGATAGCATTGACAAGGCTTTACAGATTATTTAATATTTCAAGTGTTTCTCTGTTTATACTTTTGAAAGGATATCTTGAAATCCTAACAGGATATCTATGAGATTATGCACATTCTTTGCAAGGAATTTCTTTCAAATTTTATGATGAATTATGGCTAATGGAACATTTATTTTGCCAATTACATCCTGAAACCAGATTTTTCTATAAGATGGCAGAAAGAAGACTTCTAAGGCAGCTATCCAACACTGAAAGATGATACCTTGGAAGGTAATAATAATAACGGCGTGAATAAAAATAATAATACTATCAATCATTTATTGAGGAGTTACTATGTGTTGAGCACTGTGCCGAGTGCTGCACATGACTTATTTCATTAGTATAACACTATGAGTTAAGCAGTAATATTATTTCCATTTTATAGATTAAGACTCTGAAACTCTGAGAATAAAGCTAAATAACTTGCCAAAGTTCATATGAGCGGAAGTGATGGAATAGGAATTTAAATCTAGGTCTGCTTAATTCCAGAGCCCACGCTCTTAACCACCTCGCTAGATACATCATCCCTGGAGATGTTCAAGCCTAGTCCAGAAGATGGCTTGGCAAGAATATGCTAGAAAGGCTTCCAATATCAGCTGGATGGTTGAACCAAGTGAATTAAAACTTTCAAACCCTGAGAATCTGTGATTCTATGTTTATATCAGTAACAAATGTATTTTTATGTACCTTTAAACTTCAGAAAAAGAATCGTGACTAGAGTTTCATCAAAGATGGATTTAAAATCAGTTTTAATTTAAAACACTAAAAAGGAATATGAAATAGTTTAGAAAACTTGGTTCCAAAACAAATGTTCTCTTCAAACTGTGGGTTAAATTTAGTCAAAGAAAAATGGTGCAATGCCTTTCTTCAGGACTTTGTATCTCATCTAAATGTTGAAGTTCCATCTCCACTGGCCTCCCTGCCTGAGACTAATCTCAGTGTGCCACTCGTCCCTGTTCATGTCAGTCGCCACAGAAAGCCCTGGATTTCTGGGCCAGTCGATCTTCACTAAAATCCTGATATTATTGACCTCTTGAATGGTCCCTTTACCTTCTTGCTCTAGTGGAAATTGGCCTCTCCCCAAAGGGCCTCCCTGCAGGGCTTCCCTGCAGCCTTCTCATGTGATGGTTGCTTTTTATTCTATAGTTCTTATACAGGTGGACTTGAAGACGGGGATGGACATCCTCTTTGTCCCTCATTGCTGTTTTCAGATCATTCTTTTTCTATCCTCTCTAAAACTCTGAATTCCATACCAAATTGCCCACTGCTCCTCCTTATTGCTGTTATTAACTAATTCACGGGACACCCCCAACCCCCTATTCTCTATTATTTTAGTTTCTGGCTCACCATCACTTTCCCTAACATTGTGACATTATTGGTAAAGATGAAGACCACAATAATTGGCCTCCCATTTCTTTGATCGTCTCTTCTCCAATGATCTATCCTCCACACTGCTTCAGCCACCTACAGTCATTGTCTAAAGACTCTTCTCCCTCTTATCCTGCTCTGCGTTTTCTCTCCTCTTCTCCCCTCCATCCCCAGCTGCAACTGTGTTATTCATCACCTTATGAAAGACTATGCAATTTAATTTATTATGCTTTTCTTTGTTTTCGCCCAGGTAGAATGTAAATTCCTCAAGACCAGAGATTTTAAAAAAAACTGATTGCAGGAAATATTGTCTAGTTATTTTTCAAATCTTTCTTCTTCCCTGGGCATACAGGTAGACTATATTTCCCAACTACCCTTATGACTTGTTTCTGGCTAATGAAACATGAATGAAGTGATATGCACCATTTCAAGTCCTAACCTCCATGTTCTCTTTCTTCCCCCATCTGCTCTGTGGATACAGAGAATCCAATCAATGACTGATGCTCTCTCTAGGGTAGTGGAGCCACAAGACAGTAATAACCTGGGTTCCTGAATCACCTCCTGATGGCAGCTCACCAAACATACTCCCTGATCTTTTACCTGACACAGAGGTAGGGTTCTATTGTGTTAAGCCTTGAAAACTGTTGGGTTGTTGTAGCAGTAATAGCTATTCTGAATCATACAATGATATATCTCAAGCACCTGGATTGTGACTGAAGCACGGTAGTTCATTAACAGATGCATTTTTCCTTTATTCTTCAATATAATGGAATTAAAGACCTCAAAATCACTAGTACCTGCTTAGCTAGTGTTTCAAAACTAGTTATATACTAAGCTTAACAGACAGTATAGCTTGGCTAGAACTGCCCTGAATTCTGATGAGCTATGCCAAGAAAGCAGTTGCCCAGGATATTATTTCCCTGGAAAACCAGGTCTTACTCTAGCTGTAACAACAGAATAGAAATGCTAGTGAAATACTCAGTGAACTAATCTATTCCAGACTAAGTTATTTATTTATTTATTTATTGGTGCTTAAAACCTTTGTTTAGTGCTCAAGACATTTCTGATGTACTGGGGAAGACCAATTCAACTGGTTATTCATCATTCTCACATTTACTTTCTTTATTTATAGTACAAGTTCTCTATATGCCGAACAGAGCTGAAGCCCTATTTTAATGCCATCTTATGATTCTCTTAGATAATTGAGGTCAGAAATATACTGCTTCTTTTCTAGGAATCTCCAAGATTTACCAAACATTTACCAAAAATGTTTCTCTTTTTATTCACAAATGGATGAAAAATCTGATGACTTTGAATGTATAAATAAAAAGTTGCCAGGAAAAAGCAACCCAGATATAAAGATAACACATAAATTCATAATATAAGGCTTTCTGTCTGATTTCATGTGTACAGCAACTTGCTTACCTTAACCAAATGTTATTTGCCCTAATGAAATTATATAACACAGACAGCACAAACTGTTTAATAACCCTGCCCATAAATAGCATGAACCCACACACACAAATACTTCAAGAAACATCTCATTGAAAGAACCCTAATAACTTGGGGAATAAAGAAAAATAATATATCCTGGAAATACTATTGTTGCTTCTCTTTTCTGTATTATATGTCTATTTAAATTGAAACAGAGTTCCTCAGTTTTGCCCTTGACTATACTGAATGTTTTGTAGCAATAATATAAATCTAGACTGAAAAAGGCATGTTTTTCTATTTAAGTACACAATTTGATGATATTTAGAGACATTTGCCAGAGATCTGCAAATCATATTTTGATTTCCTAATTCACTCTTTTCTTCTGCCATATGCTATACATTCTATGTATAATACAATACATGTTGCTGATTATCTTACCATTAATTCCTGACTTATGTTTAACAGATGACTTTTAAATAGACTGTGTTCTTTCAGAACTATTTGTTTTGTGTCTTTTTAGATTATTAGTAATATTTATGATTTTAAAGAAGCAAAATCTGAATTAATAGAAACATAGCTCTGGTTTACAAATTAAAGTAGAAGACTATCTTGGGTTTGGTGTTATAATTTTTTCAGGATTAGAAGATATTTATATTTTAAAAAAATCTTTAGAAATCCATAAGAATTGATTTAGATTCAATTTTAGAAAATCAATTTTAGAAAATCTTTGGAAATCAATAAAAATTGATTGTGTTTGGTGTTATATTTTTTTCAAGATTTTTCTTGAAAAGGCTATTCAAATATATTTCTAATGCTTTTTGAAACACTTTTCCCCCCAAAGAATACGTTTCTCAAGGTATTATGAAACACTGATTATTTAAGGATTCAAAACTTCTATAATCCAAAGTGTATTATATTTGAGAACTTCAAAGTAGCTTATAAATATTAATTTCTTTTATAATGTATACAAGTATACAATTATCTTCACTGTATATTATAAGCTGTATAAGCTGGGTTTAAGATCTTTAACACATCTCTTGTTAGTCTTGTAAATTGTGATTTTAGGAAATGTTTAGTTGGTTATCCCCATGGAACATCCCTCCATTGCAGGAGTGGTCTGCAAACATTTAGAGAACATGTACTGGTCAGTTTTTCCATTGTGGAGTTGCTATTTGACCTTGGCATGACCTATCTGAGGGAACCACAAGTGGAATCTGGTTCCAAGTGGGAAAAATATCTTATAATAGTGTGCATGAACTATGAAAATTACCAAAGAGTCCTAAGCTATCCCAGATGGAAATTTAGTCACTGGGAAAAAGAATTTCATCCACAAAGGTGGAAATCCTTAATTTTGGGTAAATGCTCTAGCACCCTTATTTTTAAAAATCCCTAAAAATTCAAAGAGAAGCAGCATCTGCCTCCTTGGTCTGTGTGTGCTTTTGAATAAGCTCCCTAGTGTAACTTTGACCTCAGCACAGTTTACTGAGAGCAGTTGGCAGGCACAGATTTGGGCCCACATTTTCCTAATCTGCCTTCCAAATTCCTTCTTGCATTTTGCTTGGTCGTATCCTGTGCACTTCAACTTGGCATTTCAGCATTTGTCACTGATCCTATTTTAAAAATCAAGCTTGCTGTTGTTTTGGCTCAGGTACTTTAAAAACAAAAACTGAAAAGCAACGAACTATATAGGAGGTCTTGGGAAAGAAGGCAAAGCCAGCTATTTCCTGTTAATGAGTTGAATGTGGAACATAGGTTTCTTCAGGCTCTGGTCTCATCTTCTGTCCATTATTTCTCCTCTGATGTCTGAGCAAATATATCAATTGACTTAAGATGAGAATAAAGGCAAATTCCCTTTCCAAATTTCAGGGAAGTTCTTTGGGAAAAACATAAGATTAGGAAAGGCGATAACTTTATTTTAAATTTGAGATGAGAATTAAATGGTACAGAAGCCTGATCCTAGGAGAAATTGTGATATTTGTTTTAGGGCAAGCCAGTCCCATTTCTACATCCCTCTCTCAGTCCCCACTTCCCTGATCCTCAAATACTGCTGCGATAAGCATTGTTATTTAACTTTCTTGAAGGTCCCTCTTCTTCAAAACTTACTTAACCTATGTACTAACCTCTAAGAGAGCTGGAACTCATTAGTTGATCAACTAATTCATGCAAAGTACTGAAGAGTAACTGATAAATGCATTAGCTTTTAATTTTAGATAAGCAACACTGATGCCCTTTATCCTAATCATAGAAATTTTGGGATGTGTGACAGGTCATTTCTGAGGGTCTTTTTGGTCAGAGTGGGTCTTCCCGTAGCTGTCAAATCACATTGCATAGGCAACAGCCTTAATCTGCTTACATGCAAATGAAAGTAGACCTATTTGTTTTTTTCAGGATGTTTGTCTAGGCACACTTCCTGTGCAATCTAAAGAGTCTGACAAGTGTCTGTATGGATTATGTATTTTAGTTAGCCCTTCCTGGGTGTGTAGGTAGAGCACGCCTGGTTGATAAAAACATCTTACATGAAATAAATTCTAAGTTCTTGATTAATTAGTTCTTGCCTAGAGTCCTCTCATTAAGCAAATATCCTATGCTCATCGTCAAAGTCAGGAAGACATAAGATGGAGGGTTAAATCATATCAACCTCAGTTGGTTTCCTGTGACTTTGCTTTTCTCTTCTTTTTTGGAGAAGAGATCCATTTCAGGAGATGACAGTCCTACTAGGCAGATATGGACAACAAGAGGTGCTAGATTAGAAAGGGTAGGCTGGACATTTAGAAAAGATTTACAATGGGATGGAAACCCTAGCACTTGATGTACAAATGCCTTTATATTTTGCAAATGCAATTATTGACCAGGGCTCTGTATGAGGCCTTTTTTGTTGAATCCTATTTTCACATCTATTTACTCCCAATAATCTCTCATAATGTACTTTCAACTTGCTTTTTTCCCCTTAATTTTACAATGTGAAGAAGAAGTCCCAACTATAGTTAGTTGAAAGTATCTGTTAAAGATGTGATCATAAAAGTGATGTGCAAGTAACCATATTGGTGGAATCTCAATCTGGGGGTAAAAACATGAAATGGATACATTTTTCAATAACTTCTACTACTCTTTCAATAGCAGTTCTTTCAAGTTACCCATTTTTCTTGCTGGTTAGTGGGCTTCCTTGATAACATTTCAGTTAAATTACATAACATTTTATCATTTACAGTTAATAAAACATTTCATTTTGGTTATTAACACATTTTTCTTCTCCACACTTGTTCCTCTGGTATTGGTTTGGTGAGGAGGGAAAGGGAAGAGATTTGTCCTTATAGCAACCGTGCACAGCAAGTTGGCTATATGCTCCTTGGTTGATTGTAACTTTTGCTTCTAGATGAGAACCACCCCTTATGTATGGTGGTGAAATTACTCATTTGTCTATTGCTGGCTGTGACTTCCACCTGTATGGTTGGCTTTTGAGTGCTGGCACTCTTGTGGGATGTCCAGTTGTTGGTTCTCCACAGGGCCTGATAATGGCCTCCTGATGTGCTGCCCACTAATATGGAATAACTCTCATAGGCACAACCTCTTCTTACCTCTCACAGCAGGTGGACGACCTATAATGCCTTGCTTCTGGCACACTCTGTGGATAGGTGTACCTGTTGGAGGGGGGATCAGCAAAATGGTTTTGCTGTGTCACCTTCTCCCTTGTCTTGCTACACTGCAGAGATCCTTGGGCATTCTTGCAACAGACTTGATGGGAATGCAAGCTGTCCTCCTGGCACTTCCAGCCACTGATCTTCCACTTCTCTCCTGCCCCTTCTCTATACCCCAGGTGCTTTGCTTCTCAGGAGCTCAGCCACTGCCAGATAAGAGATGATTACCAGTTCTTGCTTTAGTAGCAACAGGAGACAGTTTGAATACTCCTTTCTTATTGGAAAGATAGAGCCAGAGGACCAATTCTAATGACTTTCCTCAGCCACAGGAAGGATGTGGGGAGGAATGGTTGTTTTCCACCAACTCTATAGCGCTCCAAAAGGTCAATTCTTACTTGCTTCCAGTCCTTCCTTTATATCTCTACGTGGTAAAAGTCACCAAACTAGTATGGTCTCTGCCACTCACTAACTACATTATGTAATTACACTAATAACTGGCATAAACTGGTCTTACAATAAATACAATCAACTCTTTTTTTTTTTGTGCGGTACGCGGGCCTCTGCCGTTGCAGAGCACAGGCTCCGGACGCGCAGGCTCAGCAGCCATGGCTCACGGGCCCAGCCGCTCCGCGGCATGTGGGATCTTCCCGGACCGGGGCACGAACCCGTGTCCCCTGCATCGGCAGGCGGACTCTCAACCACCGCGTCACCAGGGAAGCCCCAATCAACTCTTGGTAAGAACATAAATTGGAGTGTAGGGACAGAAGCATTGATTCCTGGAAAAAGGACTACCAGCTCTGACCTTTCACGGTGCCATAGGTGTCAGTATGTTTTATGGAGGAATGCAAAGCTTTTATGAATCTGACAAGTCTGTTAACGGAGGTGAGTTAGGGAGCTTTCACTGTAAAGTATGCTATTTGCATCGTAAAGCAACTTTATGAACCTGAGGTTGAATGGCCTGATCCAAACTTTCCAGCTAATTAGTCATCATTAGGACATGAAATCAGATCTTCTGACTCTTTTTGTAGGGCTCTTTCTACTATAATACTTGCATCCATTAGGGCTCAGTCAGGAAAATAGAAATCATTCTAGATCTTTCGAACAGAATGATTTATTAGAGGAAACCTGTTTACATTAGCCATGAAAGAGACAAGACAGTGAACAGGGAAGAGTGAAACAACTGAGAGGATAGCAATCGCAGGGAGGTGCTACCATTTCTAGAGCTAGATCTGTTACCAGAGCCCACGTGGTGAGGGCTATGACTAGGGCAGGGGCTGCTCAGCAGAAGCAGGGATCACGGACATGGGTGCTGGAGTCTTGGAAAAGGTGCAGCCATTTATCAGAGAAGCCAACCAAGAAAGAGAGAGACATATCTGGCTCCTTCCTTCATCCTATCCTTCATTCTTCTATTTGTATCTCTCCTCCCTTTTCTGATATTTGCTTTTTTGGAAATAGGTATGTGGTAATCCTGATAGTATTACTTAGGGAAATATGTAGCTATGAACTAAGAAAAAACATGGCATGTCTAATAACATAGCTCTAAAGGGGCATAATTAAAGGGTTAAAAAGAAGCAAACTCCCAGTAAGATAATTAGTAATACTTAATTATTATATAAACAATAAATATTATATTATTCACAATAGCCAAAACACGGAAACAACCTAAGTGTCCATTGATGGGTGGATGAATGGATAAAGATAATGTGGTGTGCATACATACATATATATATAAATATACACACACACACACACACACACACACACAATGGAATATTATTCAGCTATAAAAAGAAGGAAATCTTGCCATTTGCAACAACATGAATGAACCTTCAGGGCACCATGCTAAGTGAAATAAGTCAGGCAGAGAAAGACAAATATGATATGATATCACTTATATGTAGAATCTAAAAATGCTGGACTCCTAGAAACAGAGAGTAGAGCAGTGACTGTCAGGCGCTGGAGGGTGGGGAAATGGGGAGATATTGGTCAAAGGGTACAAAGTTCCAGCTGTAAGATAAATAAGTTCTGAGGAAAAATAAATATTACACAAATAGTAAATGCTAAAATTAGACATGGTCATTGTGCCATTTATTGTTTTATCCTCATCTCACCTTTTACTGTAATTACACCTCTTTGTTTTTTCCTATTACAGGAAAGGGAGAAAAATAAAGAGGAAGAAGAACCAGAAAGAGAAGAGGGGATGGGAATCATCAGAGAGACAAATGTGAGAGAATCAAGAAGGCACAGACAATACAGGCAGAAAAGCAAGGCTAGTAACTGCAGTTATAGATTAAAATATTGAAACAATACTACATGTACAGCATTTTAATAGACATTCTCCCCACTTGAATGAGAAGAAGGAGAAGGGATTGGGAATGGGAAAGAATAGATATCAAACAAACCCACCTCCTACTGCATTATTTTCGGCTGACCTTGATTTCTTCCCACCAGAGTAGGTTCCACAGATGTTTAATTTTCTGAGCTAGTAGTATGTTTTAATGAATATTGTACACAACGTTTTTTCTTATGACTTAAACTCATCTAGACTCAAGAGTCTAAGTTTGGACAGCAGAAAGAAGCATAAACAGTAAAAGGAAGTATCTATCTTCCTATAGAAGAGAAAATGCTTAAAAGTTGACCATAAACAGGGGAGAGAAACCAGACAACCGTATTGTGGTTCAGTTCTTTTTGTTTACTCATTACTGTCAGGGCTAGTCTAGCTGCCCCTCTGAGCAATTTGCTCTGCTTTAACTTTGTCAGTTTCTATTCATCACCTAGCTCTTGTCTCCAATTATGGTCAGGTAATTGTTTGTCACCTCTTATCTCCACTTGAAAATGTTTATATGTTGATAGTCCTGTAACTTTAAACAGGTCACCAATTTTTAATAAGGTTAGGGTTCTTTTTATTTTCTTCCTTTCATGACTAAGAGATACTGAAGAACATACAGACCACTGTTAAGTAATTTATACCAAAGGCACCCAATATCATGACAGAATTCAGGATGTGGTGGGAGACTGGCAGGTGGGGAAGGAGGCAGAGAAAAGTAGTTGGCAGGACCTGTGTGTATCATCTTCTTAGTTTAGAAGCCCATATGGTGCTTCATAATGCTCTGCTCAATTGCCATATAGTTTTAGTCTACATCCTATTAAAAATAAACTCTATTAAGAAGGTATTTCAGATAAATTATAAATCTCATATTATAATTTACAAGAAGTTTTCAGGAGGAGTGTTTTGAGTTTAATATAGACTGACCTTGAAAGATAAATTGAGACATCTATTTTTTTAATGAAAAAACATACTTATTTCTGAAAGGTGTTTCCACTATTTAAAAATTACAAATTACATGTCTTTGATTAAAATAAGGTTAAGTGCAATTTTATTGTCATGAACAAAATAATACAAAACAAAATATAACAAATAACCCCCAGCCCCAAAATACCCCCTCCCCCACTTTATTGTTCATCATGGAGGTATGGCCTGTTCCTCCTGTGGCTTGTTGTATGAAGGTGTAAGTCCTAATTTTAAACCCTGGAGATGAACTACTCAAAAGAAATCACAGTCCCTGACCTTTAGAATCTTGTAATTTAGATTATCTGATGAGATATAGCTACAAGAGCAACTTGTAGTGGCTCACCTCAATAGTCAGTGACCTATTAGGGACTAATCTTACAGTCAGTAGTGTGCTGCTTGGAATTAGCCATACCAACCTGTAAGTTCTATTTAATTTTTCAGGACAAATTTTGGAAAACATAAATAAATATAATTAAAGGTAATGACTTTATTTTCTATAACCTCATTGATATTTTTATATCTGAGCTATTTACACTATCAACACTTTCATATATATTCAGTTACAAAACATTTGGTAGTCTTCAATATTCGCATTGACTGTATCAGTGTAAGAGGTCCACCCTGTCCTCTGACAGCTATACTTCTACTTTCCACTGCTTCCTGGATTTGTAACTTAACAAAACAGAGCAGCTTCCTTGAATAGGCTCACTCAGAGCACACTCACAAAAACACAGGCTCCTACAAAAGCCAAAGGGAAAAGGATATATGGAAGCAATGCACATCAATGATAATTTTTACAAAGGTACTCACCCTCTGATCTCCTTTATCATTGTGCTGTAAGTTCTGGCTTTTGAATCTGGAGACATATGCTTATTTTCATTAGCATGATTTCCCCCTAAAAGACAAATATGGGGCTTTGTCAGAAAATTCAATGAAAATTGAGAAATGGATTATTATCTTGACAATTGGCTTTTATGCACTACTTGGACATCTTTAAGAACCAAAGATTTATCATCCATTGACATAAATCCATGGTGTAGAAATTCTAAAGACATACCATGGAATCAAGAGATTTCCATTACCAAAATAGGTATTGTTATTTTATTCTTAATAGAATAATAGAATATGCTTAAAGAATAAAAATGAGATTCATAATAATCATAAATACTAAAAAATACAAAGAATTTAAACAAGTTTTACACTTAGAATATATGAGGTATTATATAATTTAATTCATATGGTTTGAGCAAAATGATAGAATGAGACTGGCAAATCAAATATTCTAGTTAATAAACAGTAACAATGTGAACATTAACAGTCTCTTAATGAGGTCATTATTATAAGCAAACAAGTTATAAAATTTGAAAAAAATGGCATACAATAAATACATAAACTATATTTAGTTTTTCTTTCCTGATTCCAAAGTTATGTCAGCCTTATTATTTGGACTATAAATTAGTCCCATATAGCAACCAACTAGCATGGTACTCAGTAAACATTTATTGAAGAATAAATATGTGGAAGCAGATGCTAACATGGTTCTAGTTGAGGGAATGAATGGGTAACATTACATACTATATGTGGCATTTACATTGACTTTACAAAAAAGTTTAATTCATACAGAATATTAGATATTTTCATACATTTCCAGTGATTTTTTTATCCCAAATTTACTTGATAAAACTACTTGGTAGCCGTTCAAAAAATTTGGCATTTTCTCTAGTGTTAAAAAGTAATTTGGTCTTAAAGCACATACATAGATACATCTGTTAAATAAAGGATAAAAATACATCTATTTTTTGTTAAATTGAGCATAGTTAAAAATAATCACGGAATATATGTTAACATATTTTGAAATATTTAAGGTTGAGTTTTTAACTTTATACATTTTCGTGAAATTATATAGGTTTAGATATTATAAAATGATAAACTAATTTGAAAAGGCAACACCTAATTTAAAAATTATCTAATAAAAGCAATTTATTTTATAATTACATAAATTAAACTAGGTTTTAACATATTTTCAGTAAATGTTTCTAAATGCCCAATATAAAATTCTCAAATTGATTTTAATTTTGATGCTTTGGACTAAGAATTGATAGGTTTATTAGCTGGAAAAGGAATTTTAATATCCAGGCACAGCCTTAAGCCAGTCATTTCCTGCTCTAGTCACATAAAACTTCATTTACAATAGTTAGTTTGGGATTTTAAAACTTAATTAATATTTCCTTTTCTAACATGTGAAGGTAATTAAGTCAGAGCAGATCTGCCTATAAATATTCATGACTAAGTAACAAAATACTTCCAGATTTTCTTCTATGTTCTCTGCATTAATACTCCATTATCAGTCAAATTAATTAAATATGAACAAATACAGGCCTAATGGTCAGTCTAGAATGGTTTTAAAAGTAATTTAGATGTGTAATCGTTTTTCATAAATATTAGAGGTTAAGCCTCACAAGAACAGTCCAAGGTTGGCAGGGCGGCTTTTCTTACATCTCTTTATTTTGTAATGATAGCTCTGATTTATTGACTCTTTCCTTCAACGAAGGACCATGGTGACTATGTTACATGCATTATCTCCCTGTGACTTCATGACAACCTAATGAAGCAAGTTCTATGATTAGTGATACTTTATAGCTGAGGAAACTGCAAATATCAAGTAGTTTCCCTGAAGATTACTGAATTGGTAAACGGTGAGCCTGGAAATAGATACAGGCTTATCTTTACCACTTTTGGCTTCTTATCATAGAAGAAGAAATTGAAATATAAAAAAGCTTAAGATGACTAGCAAGTTTAGATTACTAGGAAAGGGCAGGGTCAGAAGCTGAACCCAGTACTAGTCCTAAAGTACTTCCAACAAATATTTAGATTTAAAAACCTCTATTCACATGTAGTGAAGATTTTCTCTTGTGTAGTCTACTTGTAAGATAACTGCTAGATTAATTTTGGAATTAAAAGCAGAACATTTGGAAGGAGCCAAATAATTTAAGCTATTTTGCTTATATTGCACAAAGCAAATAACAATAGAGATGAAGTTCAGTTAAAAAAAAAGTTTAAAAAACTGGGGGGAAAAACCCCCTAAATTCTCTGAATTAACAACTCATGAAGAACCAACTATAGGTCAGTATCTTTTCATACATTATATCTCTTACTCTTCACAATACCTATGGAAGATATGGTTGTTCATGCATTTATTTAACTAATATTGGTGGAGCACCTACTTTATTCCAAGCACTGTTCTAAGTGCTGTAGGTATATCAGCAAGCAAGAGAGACATGGTCCCTGTTTTCATGGAGCTTACATGTGAGAAAGAGCAACACAACACAAACAAGTAAATACAGGATGATGTGATTTACAGTGTCACCAGAAGTGGACTGGTATTTTTGGTTGGATGGAGAGACCAAGAATCCTGACAGCAGCACACATTTGAAGACATGAGGAGACAGGTGCTGGTGAAGGCGAGAGGAACCTCAAAAGCCCTAAGTGAGGAAAGAGCTTTGCATGTTTATTCAATAGAAAAAAGACCAGTGTGACTGGAGCAAAGTCAGTGAGAGAGACAACATCAGGGTAAGTCATCCAGAAGGGTGCTTTCAATACATAAATCAGAGCCCATCACTCTCTTGCTGACAATCCTTCAAAAGTGTCCCATTACACATAGAACAAAATCCTCCAAATTTTCAAAGGCCTCCAAGGTTCCACACAGATATAACTCTTGCCATCAATTCAACCACTCATCCTCTAGTTTACGTCCCACCAGCAACACCCCACCTTGCTGGCCGTCCCATGTGCCAAGTATCCCTAGCCTCAGGATGCTTTTATTGCTCTTCCCTCTGCTTGGAATTTTCTTTCTATGGATATGTACATGGCTTCATGTTTTCATTCATTTCATTTTCATTCTCTGCTCAAATGTTACAACCTTGGGGAAGCCTTCCATGATTATCAGTAAAATCTAATCCCCTCCTATCCCTGTCTTTTCCTTTACGCTGCTTTTTCCAGTTGCTATGGCTGCATAAGAAATTACATCAAAAGTTAATTGTTTAAAATAACAATAATCATTTGTTATCTTTCACAGTGTCTGTAGGTCAGGAATTTAAGAGTAGTTTAGCTGGGCAATTCTGGCTTGGGGTCTTTTATGAAGTTGCAGTCAGACAGCTGTGTCTGGGGTCACCTGTCAGCCTTCATTCACATGACTGGTACCTGGTCTGGGAAGACTCAAAAGGCTGGGGACTGGAACTGGGGTTCCTATGTGACCTTTCTCTTTCTCTATAAGGTCTCTCCAGCATAGTGGCTTCAGGGTAGTCAGAATTCTTACATAATGGCTCAAGGCTCCAAAGGCAAATGTCCTGAGAGAGACTGAGGCATAAGCCATATCACCATTTATGGCATAGCCTTTGGAAATCAGGCAATATCACTTCTGGGGCATTCTATTGGTTGGGGCAGTTACAAAGGTTTGCCCAGCTTCAAGGGAGGAACTGATTTACAAAACAGAAATAGACTCACAGACATAGAAAACAAACTTATGGTTACCAAAGGGGAAAGGGGTAGGGGAGGGATAAATTAGGGTTTGGGATTAAAATATACACATACTATGTATAAAACAGATAACCAACAAGAACCTACTGTATAATACAGGAAACTATGCTCAATATCTTGTAATAACCTATAATGGAATGTAAAAAAAGAATATATATGTATAACTAACTCACCTTGCTGTACACCTGAAACTAACACAACATTGTAGATCGACTATATATCAATTAAAAAAAAAAACTAAAGAAAGTTTCCCTTAGTTAAAACAGAAAAAGAATTTAAGTGTACTAGCTTTGGAATTACACACTAGGTTTAAATCCTAACTCTGTCATGTACTAGCTGTAGAGCTCAATCTCTCCTACGTCAGTTTCCTTACTGATAAAATGTGTACAATCATTGAAATACTGATGCAAGATTGACAGACAATGTATGTATGGAAAAAGCACTTGAAAATAATGTCCATTAAATATAGTTTAAAATGCATCAAAATCTTATTAGTAAAACTGTGGGACTTACATAACAGACAGATGGAGCAATAAAACAGCACAGATGCTTCAGGGACAAAATACCAGTATATATAAAAATACATTGTTTGATAAAGGCTGCAATACAAATCAGTGAGGGCAGAAGAAAAATTTCAACAAATGGTTCCAGACTTTGGGTGAAATCTCTGGGAAAAATTAGCTAGATGTGTACTTTTCACATAAATTCCATATAAATTAGATCATTAAATAAATAAAATAAAACTGTTAATCAATTAGAATAAAATTGAAGTCATTAAGTATTGGATATCAACATGGGGAAAAGCCTCCAAGGCAAAAGAACAATAGCAGAATAACAGAATAAATAAACAGATTCGACTACATAAAAATTAGGTCTAAATGACACCAAAAAAAATTATGAAAAGTAAATTACAAATGGTAAACAAGAAAAATACTTTCATCATTCGTGGTAAGCCAAAGGTTAATATAAATACCTAAAGAACATTTACAAATCAGTAATAAAAATTGTAAACTCTGTAAGAGAAAAATGAACAAAAAGTGGAGCAAGTATTTTGTCAAAGTGGTACAAAGAGTCAAAAAATAAGTTAATACGAAAAAATCTCAATAACCAATTTAAAAACACATTTTTGCTTATCATACTGGTAAATAATTTGAAAGAAAAATAGGTAATATTATTAGTTAGTGTACCCTGAGATTGGAGCATTCACAGATTGCAGATGAGGGAATAAATTTGAGTAAATGTTAAGGAACTAATACTAGATGTATAATCCTTGACACAATATGCTTTCTATAAAAATTTATCTTAAGAAATAGAGAGGGTTCTAACAGCTGTTGGGGAAAGATTGTGGTAGAGAGAATGGCAAGAAGGGGTTAATATTGAGTTATTACCAGGGATAGAACTGAACGTACTTGGAGTGTGGGAGTGGGACATGAAGGACAAGTAGGAGCCAAGAACAAAATTTCCTGAATATTAAAAAATACATACAACTATTGTATAAAATAATACAAAAAAATCCAAAAAAGCAAAATAAAAAAGTTATTTTTAAAAATGAAAGTGCCAGTTTACATGGAAATTTGGAGGAAAAGCTGGTTTGAAATAGATAAGTTAATTTTTAAACTTGAGTTGAATGTGTGCCAACAGGGTATTAAAGATACATTCAAATATCTCCCTTAGTTTTTATTATGTAATATATGAGCACAGTAAAAAAAACCCAACAAAGATCGAATAGGAGAGAAAGTTACACAATATCAAATTTCCTACTGACTTTCCTATAACTACTACAAGTCCTACTCTTCATTAGTAGCCACCTTGAATTCTCATTTACTTCCTCTGGTGATCAGTTCCATATTCGTGGAACTCAAACCTCAATATTTTGATCTATCAACATCAAATATTACTTGATGTCTTCATACTATGAGAGACCAGGAACTTGTCCTCTCTTCCTAATTTTCTTAAGTTGAATTATTACTTTTGGATCCTATTGGTAATAATTGTAACGTATTATATGTACACTTCTGTAAGAAGTTTACACTTAAACTATGTCTTGACTGATCAGCTTCAGACAGTATTGTTGAAATTCCTCAATATAAACTGAGTGTATCAGTGATTATAAACTTTCTTCCACCTCTCATCCCCCTGTTTTTCTCCCAATATCTGGAGGCTGTACTATCACTTTTATTAAGGTTTAGAACATTTATATTTTATTCTGTAAATATAATAAAATAATTCATATTTTGCCTAGAGGTTGAATTCTGAAAACTTAAACTGATAAGTAGCATTTGATAATTTTATAATTATGTAACTATTATTGATATAGAATATACTACATATTTAGGACCCATTGAGAAAGAAATAGAATTCCTTTTTCTTTGCTTTTTAAACAACTTTATTGAGGTATAACTTGCACACCATAAAATTCATCCCTTTTCACTATACCATTTCAAGATATTTAGTAAACTTACCAAGTGATGCAAATCTTCATCATAATCCACCAATATTTTCATCACCCCAGTAAGGTCCCTCATGTCCATTTACAATTAATCCCCTTTCCTACCTGCCAGCCTCAGGTAAACATTAATCTACTTTCTGACTCTATAGATTTGCCTTGTCTGGTTTTTTTCTCTTAGAAAAATGTTTTAAGATTTATACATGTTGTTGGGACTTCCCTGCTGGTGCAGTGGTTAAGAATCCACCTGCCAATGCAGGGCACACAGGTTCAAGCCCTGGTCTGGGAAGATCCCACATGCCGCAGAGCAGCTAAGTCCATGTGCTACAACTACTGAGCCTGTGCTCTAGAGCCCGTGAGCCACAACTACTGAAGCCTGCGTGCCTAGTGCCCATGCTCCGCAACAAGAGAAGCCCACGCACCGCAACGAAGAGTAGCGCCTGCAGGCCGCAACTAAAGAAAGCCTGCGCACAGCAATGAAGACCCAATGAACCATAAATAAATAAACAAACAAACAAACAAATAAATAAAAAGATGTATACATGCAGTAGCATGTGCCACTATTTCATTCCTTTTTATTGTTAGATAGTATTCCTTTGTTTTGATTTACCGTATTTTGTTAGTCATTCATCAGTTGATGGACATTTGAGGTGTTTCCATTTTTTGGATATTATGAATAACTCTGCTATGAACATTTGTGTGCAGGTATTTGTGTGAACTTATATTTTTTATTTCTCTTACGCTGATACCTAGGAAATCTAATTTTGTATTTTTCTGCACCAGTCTGCGCAAAGGAAAATGTCCCAATTATCAAGAGCATCTGGAGTTTTTTTTCCCTATATGTCATTAATTACTTTGAATCATTCCATATTTTACAGTCTAACCTTGGCTTTTTTGTTCAGATTTTTTTTCCTCTAGAGATTTAAAACAATTTTTAAATTAATATGTCATAAATACCAAAGGGTATAAAGATATTACCCACAAACCTGCATATTTACACCCTGCTTAATAAAATACTTCCAGAACACTTGAGGAACCTTATGGATTTCACCTCAGTAGCATCTCCCAATCTTCTTTCCAGAGATTACCACTATCCAGAGTTTATCATCTTTATACATTTAAATAAAAACTTTTACTAACTATAAATGTATTTCTCAATTAGTTAAAAAAAAACCAAATATTTATGCTGTTTAAATTCCTACTGGACTTGATTTTTTCTCAAAATTTATTTTTGTGAGATTTACCTATATGTATAGTTTTGTTTTGTTTTTTTACTGAAAGTCATACATTTTCATTGCCATGTTATATTCCATTTTGTGAATATGCCAACATTTACTCATTTTTGTTAACTGGAAGTTAACTGGTTAAATTTTTTTTTTTTGGGTGGGGGCACTATAATCATTCTTTGTCACTGACCCAAGAATGTTTTCTATCAGCATCCAGGAAACTGTAGTAGGCTGACCTGATAGCTTGTATAAAAGGTGAAATCTCAGAACAACCAGTTCTTAACATTTTATTTTATTCATTAATAATATATATCAATTTTATTGACCTTTTCAAAGAGCCAACCTTCTATTCCATTGGTTGTCTCTATTGTTTTTCTGTTTTCTATTTCATTGATTTCTGCACTGATATTTATTTTCTTATTTTTAACTTATTTTGTGTTTAATTTGCTCATCCTCTTCAAGTTTTTTAATGTGGATCCTGAGGTCATTAATAGGAGAGCTTTGTTTATTTTTAAAACAGTAATATAGTGCTATAAATTTCCCCAGAGGTACTGCTTTGGCTCATCTCACAGATTTTAATATGTTGTGTTTTCATCTTCATTCAGTTCAGAATACTTTCTTATGTCCCTTTTATTTTCTTCTTTGACCTGTGGATTATTTAAAAGTGTATTATTTAGTTTCCAAGTATTTGGGAATTTTCCAGAGATCTCTGTTAGTGATCTCTAATTTAATTCCACTGGGGTCAGAGAACATACTTGGTATGATTTGAATCCTTTTAATATTATTGAGACTTGTTTTATGGCCCAGAATGGGGTTTCCCTTGGTAAATATTCAATGTGTGCACTTTAAAATAATGTGTATTTGCTGTGTGGAGTGTACTATAAATGTCTATTATTCAAGTCTATTGATAGTGTTGTTCAGATCTTTTATATCCTTAATGGGTTTCTCTCTACCTGTTTTATCAGTTTTTTAAAGTGAGAAGTATCAAATATCTGACCATTTGAATGTAATTGTGAATTTGTGTACTTCTCCTTAGAGTTGCATTATTTTTGCTTCATGTATTTGAAGCTTTGTTATTATGTGCATCTTCATTTTGACACCTTCATTTTATATAGGCATTCCTGTGCATTCAAAAGGGTATTTATTATTATTTTCCCAATATTTGAAAATGTTTTTTAGCCTGGAAAATTTCAGAATATCTAATCTTCCATATTATTAAAAATTTACATCTTTTCTGGATTTTTTTTCTTGTCAATTAAAATATAATGTGCTCTCACCAGTCAGAATGGCCATCATCAAAAAATCTAGAAACAATAAATGCTGGAGAGGGTGTGGAGAAAAGGGAACACTCTTGCACTGCTGGTGGGAATGTGAATTGGTACAGCCACTATGGAGAACAGTATGGAGTTTCCTTAAAAAACTAAAAAAAGAACTACCATATGACCCAGCAATCCCACTACTGGGCATATACCCTGAGAAAACCATAATTCAAAAAGAGTCATGTACCAAAATGTTCATTGCAGCTCTATTTACAATAGCCCAGAGATGGAAACAACCTAAGTGTCCATCATCGGATGAATGGATAAAGAAGATATGGCACATATATACAATGGAATATTACTCAGCCATAAAAAGAAACGAAATTGAGCTATTTGTAATGAGGTGGATAGACCTAGAGTCTGTCATACAGAGTGAAGTAAGTCAGAAAGAGAAAGACAAATACCGTATGCTAACACATATATATGGAATTCAAGAAAAAAAAATGTCATGAAGAACCTAGGGGTAAGACAGGAATAAAGACACAGACCTACTAGAGAACAGAGTTGAGGATATGGGGAGGGGGAAGGGTGAGCTGTGACAAAGCAAGAGAGAGGCATGGACATATATACACTACCAAACATAAGGTAGATAGCTATTGGGAAGCAGCCACATAGCACAGGGAGATCTGCTCGGTGCTTTGTGACCGCCTGGAGGGATGGGATAGGGAGGGTGGGAGGGAGGGAGATGCAAGAGGGAAGAGATATGGGAACATATGTATATGTATATGTATAACTGATTCACTTTGTTATAAAGCAGAAACTAACACACCATTGTAAAGCAATTATACCCCAATAAAGATGTTAAAAAAATAAAAATATAATGTGCTCTTATTTAATCAATAAAATAATTAATGTTTTTAGTTTTTTGAGATTCTTGATAAATTTAATCCAATTTTTTTCTTGAAGTCATCCTTTTGGATCCCTTTGGTTTCTTGTTTTAATTTGAACTAATTTCTTCTTAACCCTTCTTCACAGATGTAAAACTCGGATTTTGTTTTTAATCTCCATGGCTAGGTTAGGTACATGCCTCTGATTTTAGTCACTAATTACTTTTTTGATTTTGAGGTGTACTGACTCATGTAATTATTTTAGAAGAGTATTTGAGTGATATGTTCTTTGAATTTGGTGCTTCTGAATATGTCATTTACCTTTGTCATTTTGTTATAGTTTGCTGGGTGTGGAATTCTGAGTTTAAAACTATTTGCCCTTTAATTCATTACATGGTGCCAGTATAATCTTAATATAAAAACCAATAAAGTTAGTGCCACAAATATTTAGAACAATTTCACTTATGGATAAGGATATAAACTTTCTAAACAAAATGAACATCAGCAATGCATTAAAAACAATAACACATTATGACAAATTATTTGGGAAATACTAGTTCATGATCAGTGAACCAACTGAAATAAATAATTATCAATATATTACAATCTAAAGGAGAAAAGTCATGCAACTGTATCAATAACAATAAATGCTAACAATTTAATAAGGCGGTTACCATGTGCCAGATGCTGTTCTAAATTCTTTATGTATAGTAACTCATTTAATCCTTATATCAACCTTATGAGGAAGGTGATATATATTATGCTCCTCTACACGTGAGAAGACAGACACATAATAGTAACTCAAAAAGATCATATTGTTCTCTAAGTCAAAGAACAGGGATTCAAACTCAGGTAGTCTGGATCCAGAGTTTATGCTGTATTATATTGTGTCATTAATAGATACTGAAAAATCATTCTATAAATTTTTGTTAACATTCCAATTAATAAGAATAAAGGAACTACTTATTATAATAGAGATAATTTACCTGTATATAGAGTTAAAGCAAAAGAGATTGAACATCTGAGAGAAGAGACATATTGGATCAATTTTTGCCCTATATTTTCTCAATTCCCCTCAGAACTAACATTGAATGTTTTGTTTTAGGAAGTGTATTTTAATTTCTTAGAATCCATTCTTGTTGTCTTATTTCTCTTTCTCATGTCAAAATTTTTTGGTTTAGTTTAATTTTATGAGTGCAACATTTCAAAATTTTCTCAACATATTAATTAGAAAAAAAAGTTGTATGCTATTCCCAAAGTTCTACTCTGTTCTCTTTAATGTGATTTATTTTATTTTTTATTTTATTAAGTATCTTGCAGACATTAGTTATAAATTAGAAAAGAAAACTGCTTTAAATTCTCTACATTGACAGAAATAACTTTTTGATACTGCTTAAGGCTGAAGATTGTCTTGGTCAAGGATTTTAATAATAAACTGTTTTATGTAGCTTGTTCAAATTTTTATTTTATTTTATGAAACATATAATCCAATAATTAAGCATTTTTGTGTATTAAGTGTATAATCAGTATACTGTGAGTTCTTAAATATCAGTTCAATATATGATAGAAGGGACATACTGGAAGCAAAGGGCAAATGAGTTTTAATGAGGAGATAACATTCACCAACACACACTTAAGTAGAATAGACCTCATTCTTTACATTGCAATATTATTTGTAAGCTGGCCAGTGTGAGGGCTTGAAATTTCATGGCATAATTAGAAAATCATTGTGGCCTCAAAGACTTTGGTATCTTGGGTCATAAAACAGTAGTGGTGGAGTACTTGCTTTTTACGGAGATTTTTTCCCTGTGGTTTATCTTTGAGAACAGAATTCAGATGTTCGTTGACTATCTCGTAACAACAAAGTCAGGTAAGAGATTATTAAGTGAATGTAGCTAGGATTATCAATGAAGGCACAGTGAAGGTAAAATCAGTACTTTCAGAGCAAAGACTAACTTATTTCTGACAACTCTGGTAACTGCTCAAAAAAGTGAGGCTGTGATTGTGTAAAGCTGTCTGCTAGCTAAAGACATTAAATTCAGATCGAGTTCAGGAAATAGCTTGTTGGAGAGAGGAAAACTGAGGCTTCACTTGATTTAACCTCTTTTTTTTTTTTTTCTAGAAACGGTTTATTTTCTGTCAACGTTATTTCCGTTTTGTGTTTGAGTCTGTGGAAGAATAGTTTAAGCCCACTCAGAAGTTGTTCCTACCCGTCCAGTGGCCAGAGCACTGGGGGCCGCAGACAGTCCTCGCTGGCGGATGAGGCTCGGTCTCCAGTGGGGAACTGCCGGGTGGGCACAGAGGGCACCTGCGCCTTCAGACCCGTCTGTGACCTTGGGTGCAGTAGCATTGAGTTTGGGAGCTGGAGCAGGCCATTCACCCTGAAAGTCCCCCTCGGTCACAGCCTTCCCAGCAGCCGCCTGCGCTCCCTTTCCGTCTCTTCCGGAAGTGGAGGTGGGGCTGATCTCCCAGGGATGATTGCGGGAGATGGTGCCGCGCATGTGCAGACCATTCCGGGCCAACGTCCACCACGTCAGACCCCCGAGTGGGCTCCCCTGTTGTTGTTCCGGGATGGTAGCAGTGTCCACAGGGCGCAGAGGAGAGTCTGTGTCGCACGGGGCGATGGTGGGCGGGTTCACATAAAAGCCTCTGTGAGAGGCCGGTGGTGAGCCCTGGGAACGGTAGCCGCCAGAAGCCGTGGCTCGTGAAAGGCTGCCCGGATCCGGTTAGTGAAGGTTCCAGCAGTGAGGTGGTCAGTAATAGGAATGGCCCTGGTGGCAGCAGCAAACTTCAGCCCAGCTTGCTGGCCAGTGTTCCTGGAGGGTACGATGCTGGAATCAGCCGGTGTACAACGGCAACAATGGCAAAAGCTGCTGGAAGAAGCGTCTCCCCTGTTCTCAGATTTATGAGGTAGATGCCATCAGTTTTGCTTTTGTAGATGATTGTTCCATTTGGAAATCAAGGTTGTTGCCAACTAAGTGGGTTCCTGCCTCAAGAAATTTGAGGACAGCCTCCTCCTTCGTTTACAGGACGTCAGAGACTCAGGGCATTGTGAAAATTTCCCTTTAAGTTGCCACAGAAACCCAGAGGAGATATATGGATCCCTTTCTGGGTAGCATAGAAACCCCTTCTAACTTGTAAATCAGAAGGCACTTTCTAGAAAATTTTGCGAAGATTTTTTTCTACATTTGACCCTTGAACAACACAGGTTTGAACCTGTGTGGATCTGCTTATACATGGATTTTTTTCAATAGTAAATACTGTAGTGTTACCTGATCTGTGGTTGGTTGAATATGCTGACAGGGAAATGTGGATACTGAAGAATAGCAGATACTGGGGAACAATGTATATGGAGGGCTGACTATAATTTATATGCAGATTTTCCACTGAGGGCTGGCTGGGCACCTCTAGCTCCCGGGTTGTTAAAAAGAGTCAACTGTACATATTACAACTTTGACTAGATGCAGTCAGTGTTGTTTCGATAGACACAGTAACTTTATAGTGGAAGATTTCTGTTTTTTAAAGTTTACTTATTTATTTTAAATTATTTAAAATTTTTTTTGGGGTGCGTTGGGTCTTTGTCACTGCGCGCGGGCTTACTCTCTGGTTGCTGCGAGCAGGGGTTACTCTTCGTTGAGGTGCGCAGGCTTCTCGTTATAGTGGCTTCTCTTGTTGTGGAGCATGGGCTCTAGGCGTGTGGGCTTCAGTAGTTGTGGCACATGGGCTCAGTAGTTGTGGCACGCGAGCTCTAGAGCGCAGGCTCAGTAGTTGTGGCGCACGGGCTTAGTTGCTCCACGGCATGTGGGATCTTCCCGGACCAGGGCTCAAACCTGTGTACCCTGCATTGGCAGGCAGATTCTTAACTACTGTGCCACCAGGGAAGCCCCTGGAAGATTTCTTGTCAGTAAAATCATAGTGTTTATTTTGAAGGACTGGATTTAAATCTGAGGACTGTCTTTATTTCTCAATTGTCTCAACTGTTAATCGGGAATATTACCTACCTCATGGGCTTTTTGTAAGAATTTAAAAAAGTAATACTGTTAGGTACTGGGAACAGTGTCTGACACATAGTGAGCACTCAATAAATGTTAGATATTGTTACCTATCTACTGTCTATGAATATCTCTACCTTAAACCTCCAGGTAACAGGCAAGCTTCTTGCAGGGAGGAATAAAACTACATTTGTGTCTCCAAACAAACAACAAGAGATATTGCTTTTAAGTATATTTTTCTTAGCAGCTTGCAGATAGCAATAGCTGTTATGAAGCTCATACTCAAGGTCTGTGCTTGTTTCAAAGAAAGCTCACCATGTGTTGGGGGCTTGGCAGATGACTCAGTTCTGATTCCTTTTATGTCCACTTTCTCTCATTTTTCTTCTAAAATGCACAAGCAGCACAGCATCAATTTCTCTCTTCTCCTCCATCTCCCTCTCTTCCCCTTCTCCTCCCCCACACTCCTTTTCCTTCAACACACGCACACAAGGATACACACCAGTTTCGTTTTATTTATTTTTTTAATCCCCAAAGGATTCACAGAGCAGTCTGTTTGCAGCTGCCGTGTTTTCCACTGGTTAAATTGGCAGTTACCTACTGTGTGGAGTTGCTAGGAGAAGGTGAATAAGCATGATTACAGCATCATCGTTGTACATATTTTTCAATAACAACCTGTGGAGCTCGGTGGTCTGTCTTCTGTACGGCTCTTATGTTATTTTCTCATTGTTGTCATTAGTATTTGTTGAATTTATTGTTAGAGCCTGGTATATTTTTAACTCTTGGTTCCAGATCAATTAGGAGACAAAAACCTTGGCATTTAAAACAGCCACTTTTTTCTCAGGGCGGTGCTGCTGATACTGTTTCCTACCATCTGTTTTCTTATTACATCCTGCCCTCCTTCCATTGGTAGAGAGGAATTCAGCTTCTTCTGGTGTGCTAAAGTCATTCACGTTTCTCTTGTGCATAATAGATCTCAGAAACTGTAGGAATTCTGATGTACTTCAGTGCACAGAACAGTAACAAATGAGCTGCTTTGGGGGAGAGCTGGAGCGCTCAGTCGGTCAGTAGTACAGTAGCAGGCTCACATGTGTCGATTGTTTCTGTGAGGTCAGAGGATGTGTTTATACTGCTGTCTGCTTGAAGGGAGGTGATGCGGTGAGCAGTGGATATGCCTGTCAAAGTCAATAGCAATTCTGGCAGAAGCTGCCGTCAGCTTTGTAAATCTGCAATGTTTTGATAGATAAGAGATGCTACTGTATAACTGTTTTAAGATTTGTAGTGGACTGAGAAATGCTTGTTCTAGCTGCTGAAACTGACTAACTGTATTGCCCTAGGAGTATCATCATGGGGTCTACTGCTACAGAAACTGAAGAATTGGAAAACACCACTTTTAAGTATCTCATAGGAGAACAGACTGAAAAAATGTGGCAACGCCTGAAAGGAATGTGAGTAAGCTCTTTGCTTGGTCTGTGTTTTTATCCACCTCTCTGACCAAAAAAATTTTGACTATTAACATGATGAATTGTTGGTACTTTCTGACTTTGTGGATTAGTGTTTCCTTTAGAAAGATTTTCTTTAAAAAAAAAAATAAAACGTGTCAGTCTTAGCTAACAACTTGCTTGAAGGATGTATAGTTCTTTTGCACAGGTATGTTTTATGTAAAGTAAGGTAACTCCCTGAGAATTCACTTCACTATTAGACTACATGGCTTCTTTTAGACATTCTGTATGTGTTACTTAGATATGTGGCTTAGATACGCAGAAAAGTAATTATAAAAGCTGCTTGTCTGGGTACTTGCAGAAATAAAATTTGTCTCAGGTAAAAAGACAGATTACTACTAATATTTATTTGTGATTAGATTTTGAATAAAAAGGACAGGATTAATATGATAATAAATAACTATACTCCATTGTGCTTATTCCTTATGTCTTAATAATATTTTTTTAAGAAAAAAATGTTTATGTGGTAAAATTACTAGCAGCATACCAAACTTGCTTGAGAATTTTGGCTTAAATTAACCAATTCACTTCTAAGAGTACAGAATAGCTCATGGTGTAAACTAGACTTTAGTAAGATGGGTCAAGAAGTGTGCTTATGTCAAGCATGAAATGTTAAGTACCTGAGTCAAACTTTAATTGCAGTACTGTTTACCTTGCTGTTTAAACAGCATCTAGGTTTATTTCTGTGTATGTAACTAATTCCTGTTTAGTGTTCCAGCACACTATGTTTACATGCTTTATTTTAATTATGTCATAATTTTAAAATCAGATTTAATTTTTTAAAATATGAAATATGAATATTTACAGGCCATTGCAATTGCTTAGTATGTTTGCAGACTTCAAATGAAAATATGTTTGCTTTTCTATAATAATAGCTAAAGGAATCCTATACCATGAGAAACACAGGTTTTCTAGGATTTGTATTTCTAATGTTGTATACACATATTATTGTATAAAATGCAACATTTGAGTAAATTTAGTGTTGCTGTTTATCAAAATCTATGATTTTTTTTAAAAGAAAAATGATATCAAACTTCGTTAGGTAAAAATTCCTTCTACTTTCTTCCATTTGAATATATTCAATGATGTTTATATAATTAGTGTTCTCTGTATATTTTCTTATACTTGAAGTAATACATGGCATTACAGTGCACTGGTTTAAGAGCACACTGATAATGCAAACAACGTTTACCAGAGAATAACTTTTAAAAAGGAAGCCATCTTTACATCATTTGAATGAATTAGAGAAATATGTTTACAAGATTCATTGAAGATTTAGAAATCACAGTTTTTTGTAAAGGTGGTTCTCTAGGGAAACAAATAATCCTATAAAAGCAAATAACAACTTACAAAATTCATCAGCATAGATGAAAATTAAACATTGGCAGTCATCAGCTGATTTGTATCCTAACCTAATGAGTGGATGAACATCTGTACCGGAAAAATTATATTTCATATTACAACCTATTTTAGATTTTTTCCCTTTAGCAGGACAGGATGGTTCTGGTTTGTTTGTTTTGTTCAGTTTGTCTTTGTTCTCTTTTTCTGCAGTTATTTGAATGTATGAAGATGTATGGTAGTGAGTGTATGCATATGTCTTTAAAAAATTTGAAAAGTGAATTTGTGTTTACCTAACATTTTACAGCAAAGTTATCCAACTTTCACACAATCAGTTGATCTCAAAGATCAACTGTCATATTTTTTCAGGAGAGGGTGATAGAGTCATTTAGCAGTAGAGCTTCATGACAATATTCAACATGGATGTAGGATATAATTATATATGTACCTATATAAATTTTGAATTGTGTCTATATAGCACCACTGAATGACCACATAGAGACACTGAATGAACAAATTACTGATAACTAGGTTTTTTAAAATAATTATTGCTAAACTGATGGAAATGACTGATTGCTTTTGCATTAAAGCAAGAAAGAATTTTCATTTTGGTACTACTATTTTAACTTGTACTTGAAGACATTTCCAGTATTCTAGGTTCAGAATTGTCAAAACAAGAAGCTCTAAATCTAAAATCTGCATGACTAATGACACCCAAATTGTTTAATTATGGTCTTTTGTGTAGTCTAAATTCAAAGAAATGATATGAGGGACTCCCTATTCCATTGCTGAGATTGTCTTGCCTATTTAAAATCTTATATAGATTCAAACAGAATTTTAGCTTATCAAAATGTCTAGTGCTAGAATTCCACTTTTAAGTAATGGCAATTAAAATCATGTTACTCATGAAAGCTATTAAATAATTTTCTTAGTTTGGCAAAAAAGACTCAATGAAGGCCTTTAAATACTTGTTTGGAAAGTGATTTTTTCATCTTTAACTGCAAACTTTACAAATGCATTTATTTATTTCAACAGGATATTGAAATAAGTACATTTTTGAGGTTAAATAAAAATAGAGACAAAGGTTAAAGTAAAATAAGATTTATTCCAGTATACCTTAAAAATGGAAAACATGAACCACTACAGGTAGATATTTACAGAAAATATTTTATAGGCATTTTCATATAACATTATATTTTAGAACACTTTTTTTCAGTACATAGAAGTAATTTTTATATTTTGTAGCACATGTGAAAATGTTGATAAACTAATTAAAATATCAGTTCTTCTCTATCATTTTGTTGATTTCTTTCATTGAACTTTTAAATCTCCTTCATATAATATTTAATCAAGACAGCATATTCAGTAATGTGCTAAGAAATCTCTTATTCATTTGTGGGAACAAAGGTAAAACAGTTTTCTCTTCCCATTTCTGATGTAGACTTATATGCTTTGTTCTATTAATTTTCTTTTTATAGTTACGGCTCTTTTCTTTAGCTTTCTTCAGTCCATCTTCTACCACTAATTTGTCACTCAGTATGACAATTTAGATTCTACACAATGACTCACCATGTCTGATGGTAGAAATGTTAGCAAATGACTATGGCATCATGTCCTTCATAAACTATATTTTAAAAGAATCATATACTTGTCCATAAGTTACCAACCATTTAGGATTTGGAAAACACTTCCGATTTCTTTTGCCATCTTGAAACCTGATGAAATTTCTGGTTCAGAAGTTTCCTGTGACTCTGGGACCTATACTACTTCCTACATCCTGAGAACATTTGTCTAACACTAGTCTTTGCAAAGATTGTTAAGTTTATTGATTTCCATGAAGAAAGTTGATTTGAAGATTTTATATTTGTTTTCATTTATACATAGTAGTTTTTTTCAATTTAAAAAGAATCTTTTTTCATGTCATGATACTGGTTTTTGGTCTTTAAGTGTAAAAAGGGCTCTTCCACTGTGGAGTTTTTAAAAAATCAAATATGTTTTAAAACATTGGTACTGCTCTTTCCCGTCAGTGCTACTGTTCTAAGAATTTGATCTAAGAGGTTATAGCATTTCCAGAAAACTGTGATGAAGTTAAAATTCCAGTGAAAACCACAAGGTGTTAGAGTAAAACTAAATCAGAGTGTTATCCTACTCAGTTTTTTAACAAAAAAGAGGAGAGTTTGAACTGCTCAAAACCATAAACTATTGACAAAAAAGTGAGACTCACCACTCCATAGTACTTACTGCCAATACTTCAGTTTTTATAGATGTAAGGCTATGAGAATTTCGCTGTTAGAACCTAATGTAATATATGATAACTGATTTTATATGTAGAGACACATACCTCTTTATCTCTCCTAATCCATACAAATATACAGATTTTAAAATCTGGAATTGTGAATACAACAGTGGAAAGACTTAAACTTCTTTTCTCATTTTTTTCTCTTTGATTGTTGGTATACATGATCTTCAGTAGTAGAAGAATAAAATGTAGAGGAGTAAAAGGTGAAGGAGAAAGCAGAAACCCTATAACTAATTTCAATTAGCTGTTATTTTAGAGGGCAATGTGTTATACGGTTCTCTTCTGATGAAGTAGCCCAAAACTTTATCACCAGGAAGATGTAGCAGAAATACATATTTAGAACAAAAATTGGCAAAAGGTAAAATGACAGGCGTTATTAGCACCATATTACCAAACTAGAATTATACTTTAGGATGGAGCAACATTATAGATTAGAAGCAAATAAATCTGATCCTTTTACTCTCCTGCTTCAAACCTTTAAAGGTTTCTAGTGCCCTCCCTTCAAAGTTCAGCATCCATATGTATAAAATAGATAACTAATAAGAAACTGCTGTATAAAAAAATAAAATTAAAAAAAAATTAACAAAAGCCAGACAAACAAAAAAACAAAGTTCAGCATCCTTCCCAGGTCTCACCATACCTGTTCAACTTTTGGAGCCTGCTCTCATGCCTCTTCCTCTGTGGCCCCCTCCCACCCAAACCCAGGGTTGCACAGAAGAAATGCTACTTACTTCCCATCTGCCTTTGCTCATTTTTTTCTCTCTTCCAGAGGGAACCATTCCTTTCTCCTCTCTCAGTCAGAGTTGCTCTTGCTTCTCATGAGGCTTTTAGAGATGTGTGGGGATGTTTCTGGTTGTTTCAGTGCCTGAGAGTGTTTCTGTATTCAGTGGACAGCAAGGTCCAGGCATGATAACTGTACTCCAGAGCTTAGGACATTCTCTTATCAGGAAGAATTGTCCTACTAAAAATTCTAATTGAGAGCCTATTAAGAAATGCTCAAAGATCTCTTCTTAAATTTCACTTGCAAAAGAAATCCTTCCTGACCTTCCATACTAGATTAGTTTCCTATATTTGGCTCATTAAGTAACCTGGGCTTCCCTTTTCATAACAAAATCTACCTTCCCCACAAGCTACTGAGAAAAAGAGCTATGTTAGCTGTGTTTGCTTGTGGGTCTCCAGCCCGTAGCATAATAACTGGCATATTGGACATAATGCAATAAATACTGTTAAATCAATCCATCAATGAATAAAATTCTGAATCTTATAGTGGGTCTAACTACAAAATTAGAAGGTCAGTCAGGCTGTCAATATAGGGCCTAAAGCCAGGTTGGAGGAGTGGCAATAGATTCATAGCTGGAATAGGGATAAAGAAGATGGAAGGAAATAATGTTTGCTTATCGTCTACTTGTTGTCAGAACTTTCCAGATATAACATATCTGTATTCTCATTTACTCTTTTCAATGATTTCAAGAGGTGAGTATCCTAAGTTGGTTAAACATCCAGTGTCTGATGGAACTTGGATTTAAATACAGATCAACCTAGTTCTAAACCTCTTATTCATCTTGCTCCCCAAATAAAAAAAACACAAAAGAGGACATTCTCACAATGGTTACCTAGAAAGATCACCAGAAAAGGATCTAGAGTGGTGCTTCTTAAAACTTAGTCCATGAGCCTTATGGTAGGCAGACTAATTGACCCCAAGAGATGTCCATGTCCTAATCCCCAGAACCTGTGAAAATGTTACTTTATATGCCAAAGGGGAATTAAGGAGGCAGATGGAGTTAAGGTTGCTAATCAGCTGACCTTAAAATATGGAGATTTGTCTAGATTATCCAAATGAGCCCATGTAATCACAGGTATTCTTAAAAATGGAAGAAGGAGGCAGAAGGAGGTCACAGTGCCATGATGTGAGAAGGACTCAACTTGTCTTTGCCAACATCAAAGGTGGAGGAAACAGGCTATAAGCCAAGGAATGTGGGAACCTCTAGAAGCTTGAAAAGGAAAGAAAACAGAATCTCTCTAGAGCCTCTAAAAAGAATGTATCCCTACCAACACCTTGATTTTAGCTCAGTGAAACTTGCATCAAATTTCTGACCCATGGAACTGAAGATAATACATTTGTGTTGTTTCAAGCTACTCAGTTTGTGGTACATTTGTTGCAGTAGCAATAAGAAACTAATACATTTCTCCTGTAACAGAATAGTAAGAGTATTTAACCAACATGGCCACTCCTATCCTCTCCCAACACACACATACACTCTCACTCACACCCACATACACACACACAGACACAGACATGATGCCTAGAGGTGGGGCCCAGCCTAGGTCACTCTATGGCACACTGGAGTTAGATACTCATTATCCTTAGCCATTAAATAACTCACTGTCCTCCATCTAACCCTGGATTACATGCCCAGAACCCCAGTTTTTTTTACCAAGCTCTGATATTGAAAATATATAGTGGATTCATTTCAAATGTCAAAGAATGTTTATGCTATCTTTCTTGGAAATTGCTGATAAATCTCAGTCTCTGTTCTCATATGGATGTGTATGTGACTCTTCTGATGGATTAATAAGGCAAATCAGTTTAAAAAAATCAGTTTTTTAGTCATAAAACTGATTTGAAGAAAAGCATCTCACAAAACCTATATTGGTATACAGATATAATATTAATATGAATCTCAGTTCTTGCATAACATTATGTTATGCTTTCTAGAATGGACATTGTTGAGATGAAATACCTTAGAGATGAAGAAATTGAACTTGGAAACAGTCAGATATTTTCTAATACCATCTATCATTTAATGAGTGACTGTGGAAAAGTTATTAGATTTTCTGTGAAATCCAATTATTTCATTCGTTATTCATTCAGTCATACTTACTGATTGTGTAGTATGTCAGGTACTATTGTAGGCACAGGAACTTACATTCTAGAGGAAACAAATGACCAAAAAGTAAATGACAAAAAAATAAGTTAAAATGGAGTAAGAAGTGACCTGAAAAAATGTGCTAGGTCATGTGATCAAGAGTCACTTGGAGAAGGTATTTTGGCTAGTCAGGGATGACTTCTCTCAGGAGGAGTTGAGACAGACTCCTGTCCTTCATTAGATCTTGGGATGAGAGAGAGGCTAAGGAATGTCACATAATCTTTGCCCAAGTTCAGAATTAAGTGAAGGACAGATATAGGAGTCCAGTAGATGGAGATAAAATGTCAGCTTTATTGAAAGACTAAATTTATAATGGAGAGTAAGGTTTTTGGTTTGCAGCTAAATAAGCCAAAACATCTCTGAATTCAACTTACTCCCCCAAACTGTAGACTTCCCCAAACAGGGACAAAGTCTCTTCTCCTAAATTTACCTCATAACCTCTGGTAGATGAGATATGCTTTCTACAAGTAGAATATCCCTTCCACGCCCCTTGAAGAGGATAGCTTACATCCCAAAGTCTAATTCCTTCTCCACAATTCACCAACCAAATGTTGCTTCTCCTCCTCTGTGAAAGAATATGAGAAGTGGCAAAGAGAGGCCAGGAAGGCTTTTCCAATGGAAGGTCCGTCCACTTAGAAGGAAGCATTAGGATCTGGGAATCTGGATGTTGCCAGAGTCAAGATAGTGAAAATTAAATAAAATAATGTATTTAAGAAATATAACTCAGTACCTGGCGCATAGTAAGCTCTTAAAACATTGTAATTATTAATATTCCCATAATCTTGTCCATTCTTATGTGTATTCCAACTCTGCTGTTTAACAGCTATATGGTAAGTTGATTCATTTTTCAATGTCTTGGTTTCTTAACTGAAAATGGGAATAATATCCTTACCAATCTCATAGGTGTTGGGAATATTAAATGAATTAATGCTTATAAACTGCTAAGAACAGTGTCTAGAATTCAAGTAATACTAGCAATATCATTATTATTACTGATAATACATGCAGAAGCAGAATTCTATTTTTTTTCCAGGTAATTTTCTTAGAATCAGTAGACAGAGCAGGATTGTCAACATGAGAAAAGAAGGCTTTCTTTTAGCTCAGTGGAAGTGGTCTCACCAAAATCCCCAGGTTTCTCTTTACCAGAACAGTTATACTCAAGGATTTACCTTTCCCTGAGGCAAGAGTGTGTTATGTGGGAAGAGAGAGCTGAGGAAGAGAAGTGGGCTGGCCTTGAGAGTTTCACTGATAGAAGAATTGCCTTGATGGATTCAGTGTCTTTTGTTCAGCGTCTTGTAGTGGTCTTAGAATGGATTTTATGTCTCTGTAATCGTGTATGACCTAGGGTTAATCTAATTTCCTGAGTCACTCCGGCTTGAAAATCATTTGTTAGGTTTTTTCTTATCCCTGTCTAGGTCGGGTTCATAAGAGAGTTGATTTCCAAGTAATTGTTGTCATGTGCCATGGTCATTCCTTTTGTCAATTCATTATAGAAAATACCAAATCGCCATTATGTTATTAGATTTTGTCCTTTATTCTAACATATTTCAGTCAGTTAATCAAATGTAAATATTTGGGCAAGTCTGATTCCCTTCGAAAGGACTGTACTGTAAGCCATTTGGATATGAAAGGAACTGTTCATTAGCATCATTAAACAAATGATAGTGTTAAGGGCTTATGAGAATCCTAGTATTTCACATACCTGATCTGAACAAGTACTGGGCACGAATAACTATTTATTGTTAGGAAAGGACATAAAAATTATAACAGGTTATTAGAGGCATATAAATGAAACATTTTGACTCTTTTGATTCCTCCTTTAGGCTACAATTTCTTGAGGTTGTTTAAAGAGATTATATTCTACTTAATATCTTATAAAATATTTAAAAACAAATTTTATTAAATAGGCCCAGAAAATGCTCAAAGCAAATAATTTCTGGTAGGTAAAAATTTTGATATTTGTAGCTGTTCAAGTAAGTTTATAAAGAGTCATGAAAAAGCACCACTGTCTACAGGGCGGCAAAACAGAGGTCAACCTGAATTCAACTCTGCATAATCATGGAGAATCAAAGGATTCTTGGAATTTTGTACATGAATCAGGTCCTTGATAACTTAGAAGAAAATCACAATGGACTTCTTATCAGCAAAGCAACAGTATGATGACTCTGGTCCACTTAAAACTGGACTTTCTAAGACTTGGTTGAAAATAAACAGCATTTGGAGCAAGCTAAGAAAAAACTGAATGACTTGGGCATCAATCATGTTTTTGATTAGCTTAAGCTATTTAAAATCACCTTATAATTGCATAGTAGTAATCACACTTTTTAATTCTTTTATGCCTTATTCTTTCTAAAATATTTTTCTTTTGATGTGTATGGTTCAGCATAATTATCCTGTTTTTCTGATGAGAAAACTGAGCCCCAAAGACATTAAATAACTTGACTAATGTTCCCCTATTAGTAGGGGGAGAACCAGATTCCTAGGCCCATACCTATTCCCTTGAACACTGACTTAGATAATTCTATTTAACACTCGAGACTCACTATAAAACCTGACATTTCAGGAGTTAAAAACTGCTCTCTTATTTTGATTTTTCCACAATCCTGCCATCTGTTTGCCTAATTCTGCATACTCAAAGATGAATACTAAGGGGAGTTATCTCTTGGCATATGCTTTAGGTGTCAGAAACTCCCTAGTTTTATTTCTTTCCTTTTCTAGGACATGCACTACCATTACCCCTTTAATTAATTTATTTAAACAATGATCCTAGCTAGAATTTGCAAAGGAAGTTGACTTTTCCTAAACTCTCTTGCCCCTTTGGAGTTTGGACACTTACAAAATTATTCTAATTTATTTGGCCTTTAGTATGCCAAACAACAGAGAAAAATAACGCTGCACAGTAGAAATGTCTGGATGTCTGTCCCTGAAGATTTTTATTTACCAATGAGAATAAAGACAGGAGTTTTAATGATTAAAACAAGGTGTTTTATTCTTGCTGTGCTTTCTCTTCTTTTCATGTTATAACAGATTTTAAGCATATGATAAGGGTCTTTTTTAAAGTAAAGTGAGCATTTCTCCTTTTGTTTATTTTAGAAAAATCATCTAAATGGAGTTTATTCTACTTTATTGCCAGCAGAGAATATAAATTCCTTAAAGGCGTGCAGTATTTTCCTCATCATTTCTTAGTCTGTATTTGGAAATGGTTACTAGATGGGTTAAGGAGCTCTTATGAACTCTAAGAACTCTCAAAATCTTCAGTACCTCCTACTGGTCCCAGTATGAAAAAGTGTCTTTATATGTGTGACCCTCTTGATATTTCATCCCCTAGCAAATCTCTGCTTTAATAGATCAAGTTTTCCAAGGAGCCCTCTATTTTCCAAAAATTCTTTTATGCTGTTATTTACTGTTGCAATACGTCCCAATTTGTTCATGACTTCCTGCATCCACTCTTGGATAATCCCTCCCATACTGACTCTGAGCTTGGCCAGAATGTTGGCTAACTTGCTTTGGCCAATGGGATGTTAGCAAATGTGACACAAGCAAAGGCTTGGGAAGGGCTTATGTATTGGGGTTTACTCTCTCCTGCTGCTCTCTGGAACCCCCATACCAATACTGAAAGAAGCCTGGTTAAGCCTACTGGAGGATGAGAATGTGGAGCAGATATAAACCATTCCAGCTGAGACCCCTATAGACCAACCAGACCATCAGCCACCAGACATGTGAGTGAAGTCGTCCTGGATTATCCAGCTTCCTCAAAATCATGACAAAATAGTAAATGTTTATTGTTTTCGGCTACTGAGTTGCAAGATGGTTTGTTACACACAAAATAATGCCAACTGATATAAGCTCTTAGCCTCTAAATTTTTCATATAGTTCTTCTCTGGCTTCCACAGTTTTTTGCCATTAACACTCTTCTTCTCTCCCTCATCATCTCCTATCATTTATTTCTTTTACCCAATCAAAAATTAGGAAATATTTCAAAGATTATAAAAATGAAAACCGAGATCCCTATTTTCAGAAAGTCAGTCCAATAAAATTCTCTTCCACATTATTTCCGCAAGTAACAATATCAGTGGTACATACCCACTTACAGTATTTCTTGCAAAACATGATCACTCAGTAGCTTGTATATTGAAGTTGTGTTGCTCTTAGGTTTCTTTAAACATATATAATTTTCCACCAAATAGAAGAGAAACATAGAATAAGGCAGGGAAACTGCATAGTTTCATAAGAGAAGATGGTTCATATCCTGTTACCCTGGCAACAGGCACTGGGAAGGCCACGGCTTCCCACACATCCTGTTGCCCTGACAACAGGTCAGGCAGGGCATGGGAAGGCCCAGTTTCCACTCTTCTAGGCCTTTTCTTTTCAAACACAAAGAAAAAGGAGAAAGGGATTTTGCATCTTGTTCCTCCCCACCTACATATTTCTTCTATTATCTGAATCACTCCAGTATAAGATTATCTTTCCAGATGTAGGAGAGGGTAAGAAAATAGTGACCTCAATTTTTACATTCATAAGCTCTGAAACATTTGCTAATTTTTGATTGGGTCAAAGGAGTAAATGATAGGAAAAAAAGAAGAGGGAGGGAATCAAAGTAGTAGAGAATAAATTGAATATATTGTGGAAACCAGATCAGTAGTATACAAATAATGTAGCAGTAAAGGCTTTAAATTCTATAAAACAGAAGTCTTCAACTTCTGTAAACCAGATTCTATTAAAAAAAATTTTTTTGTAAACCAGATTCTTATTGGTGAAGAGAAAAGTGGCAAAAATCTTCTCTCAGAAAACAGGAAAAGGGATTTGTGGAGAAAAGATTTTGAATTTAAATTGAGCGAAAAAGGAACTGTAGGCTGGTGAAGAGGAAGTATCTTTAGGAGACTATAACCAAGTTAAAATTGAATTTCTAGAAGACCAGGTGGGAAAGTTGGAGCCTAATCAGAATATCACTAGAATCCATGAAAAAACACTCAAGACTGTATGAGACTAGATAAGGTGACTCTTCTAGGTACTCTAATTGCACTTCATGTATTATTATTATTATTATTATTGTCCATTGAATTTTCTGCCTTCTAGGTTACCTTCTTACTTCCCTAGAGGTAACAAGAGGGGACAGGTAGCATCCATTTGCCATTTGTTTAGTATCGTATCCTCAGTACCTAGAATAGTACACTGCATAAAGTAAGAACTTAAAACTGTCTCACTATAAAACTAGTGACTAGGCAATGTGTAACAACTTTACATTTGAGTGGTACAGCTAGTAAAGCTATATAATTCAGCAGCAACATTAATTCAGGTTGGAAGGTCAAGAAGGTTTTATGGGCCAGTAGAGATTATTGGGGATGTGACTATATGACAGACAAAACAAAAAATAAAAGATAAGCCTTATAATATGGAACTTAGAATCTCAGAGGATGGTTGTGAGGGATAAAATAATGAAGTCAAAGTGCCCAAACCCTGTGCCTGGCACAAAATAAGTATCTGCAATTGTAAATTAGTTTTGTGGCACAACTATGTGTAAGACAGTGTGTTTGTTTTTGCCCATTCCTCTGCCAAATATAGACTGAGATAAAAGTTGACCCTAATAACTGTCTGATGGGTAGAGGCAGAGGAGATTCAACACTGAGTGAGCTTCCTACTCCAAAATTCTAATTTCTTAAGTTCTATACCAGTCGTATCCTAGGAAAACTCAAATTTCTGTTTTGTTATGTAGTTGAATAGTTGGGATTATATTGAGAACATCTTTCAGTGATTAGCAAGTATTCTGTGTTCACATGGCCTTGTGGCCCAGAACTCTTGGTGAGTGCAGATCGCTGTGTATCCTGTGAGAGTTAGTTGCCTGCTGAAGCTTCCAAACTGTAATGAATCAGACAAATGGAGATAAGCTGACCAAACTTGTAGGAGATCAGGTTAAATACTTTATATTAGCTTCTGGGCTGCAGGTACTTGTCTGCTACTGAGTTGAAGAAGACTAACTAATCCTTTCTTTGTACGGTTCCTCGAAGAGAAACTTTGCAAGGTAGTCTTGAAATGTCACAATGTGATTGAGCAATTTTAACAGTTTTTTAAAAAATTTTTTTTTTATTTTAACAGTTTTTGAGGTTTATTTTTACCAGACATTCAAGTCCAAGGTGTGTGACAAGGCTTGAAGTAAAGTCATAATTTTCAAGCTGTCATTTAATATTTGTGTTCTCTGACTTCATCCTTCATGTGAATCATATTTCAATTCAGGATAAATATTTGCAAAAATTGTATAAAAATGTGTATCAAAAAATGCCTCTAAGAGCAAACCTGTCTACCATTAATGGAGTCATGAATTAAGGAGAGATCAGTATACTTCATGACTGAGAATATTCCAAAATGGAATTCACAACCAAAGTATTAATATACAGTTTAAAGGATTAAACTATACCTGGCATTAGTCCCCAAATGACTTTATTATATATACTTTCCCTCTGTTTTACGTAAGGCATTATAACAAATTTTTTGATTCATTACCAAAATTGTTTTAGTTTTCTAAATAAAAAATGATCAAATAGAATGCTAAAAATTATTTTGTTTACCATTATTCTGATATTTCTTTGATTTATGTCTATAATAAATTAGCATAACGTCCATGTTCTGTTGTTAGACAAGTTGGTTGATCCACTGATAGCTATAGCACGTGGAGAATAAGAAATAACATGGAATCACTTTAGAGCATTTTGGAATTAGAAACACGTTGCCAAGTAATCTTAGTTCCCTAGAAAGAGGAAATGTTTAAGTTCAGAAATAAGGAATTAAGAAAATGCTCTCCCTGATAAACTTAAATTGTTTTGTTAGTGTATGTCTTACGGGTATAAAAGTAAACACTGATTTACACAGTGTGAGTCAAACTACGGTAATCTTACTTAGTCATTGATTAGAACTATATTAAGAATGGGAGTCATTAAGAAATAAAGTTGTAGCTTAAATTCGTCAGGACTGTACTGACACTTGTAAAAATATTGAGGTGCTTTGGAAAGTAGGACTAGCATTGTTTCATTAACCCAATTCAGCTGACTTGTTAATACAATTTAATTTATTTATTCATTCAATGACTATTCATCATGGGGCACACAGAGAGTTCCAGCATCATTCTAGGCACCAGGGATACAATGATAAACAATACAGTCATGACCTCTATCTTCATGGAATTACATTTTGATAGTGAGGATGGATGATAGACAAGCAAACAAAAACTATGCAATGTAATTTGAATAAAAGCAAATAGAATAAGATGGCAATGTGTCTGGGAGGTTCAGATATGGCTACTTAGAAGAGCGGTCAGGGAAGGGCTTCCATGACAGCAACTCATGAAGAGGGACCTTAATGAAGTGAGGAGTTAACTATGCCAAGACCTGAAATAATGGCATCCCAGACAGAGGGAACCAAGGGCACAGCCCCCAAGGCAGGATGCATGTGGAGTGTTTGAGGAAAAACAACAAGACCAGGAGGCCTGGATCACAGCGGGTGAGGGAAAGAGTGAAAGAATTGTGTGTGGAGAGAAAGGCAGAAGCCAGATCATCTAAGACCCAACAGGTCATGATAAGAAAGTAGGATTTTATTCTGAGCCTGGTAGAGAGCTCTTGGAGCTTTGAAGAAGTGAAGTGGAGTGTTAAGACTTAGGTTTTAAGAGGAATTCTCTGGTCATTTTGTGGAAACTAACACTGAGGAGGGGGAAGGCAGGGAAGAACAAGATTGGAAATAGGAGGATATGTTAAGAGGTTATGGCAGTTGTCCAGTTGGAGAATTGGTAGCTTTGGTGACACTGGTACTTACGGAATTGGTAAGAAGTATTCAGATTTAGGACATATTTAAAATTCAAACTGGTAGGACTCATGATGAATTGGATGTGGGAGTGTAAGGTTTGAAAAGAATGAGATATAACGCCTTATTTTGTGCGTGTGTGTATGTGTGATCCTGAACAACTGGGTCTATGGTCCCTTGTCTGAAATCCTTGGGCCCAAATGTGACCTGAATTCATAACTTTTCAGATTTTAAAAATGTAGTAAGGTGCCTATTCCAAAAATTACTAAATATTCCCAGTGGGATGTAGGGTACCTCCCAATGAATATTTCTGCAACAAAACATGTAAATATTCACTTAATAAAGACAAAAATGGTCTGTATTCAGTTCAGGTTTTGGTGCCAAATGAGTTCAGGTCAGATCAGATTTTACTGCCAAATGAAAATGTCTGGTTTTTAGAGCCTTAGGATTCTCATAGCTGTGGATAAGGGATTATTAACCTGTTCCATTTCCTGAAATGGGGAAGTTGGTGGTGAAAACAAAAAGCTCTTTTGGATCCATGAATTTTGAGATGCCTATTAGGCACTCAAGTGGTCTTACAAATAAATAAACAGCTGGACAAATGAGAAGTCAAGGCTGAAAATATAAATTTGGGAGTCATCAATATATGGATATATTTAAAGGTGCTAAATGAGATCATCTAGGGAGTTAAAATTGGTATAAATGAGAAGAGAATCAAAGGTTGAGCCCTCAGCCACCCCAATATTTAAAGGTTGGGAGAGAAGACAGTGAAGGAGACTGAGGAGTAGCCATTATGCCATGGCATCTTGGAAGTCAAGGGAAGACTATTTTTTAAGAAAGTCAGTGTCAAATGTCAAATGTTGCTGAGAGGTCATGTAACATGAACTGTGCCTTGACTACTGGTTTTTGCATTGTAAAGGTCTTTGGCAATCTTGGCAAAACACTCTCAGTGAAGTGGTGGGACAAAATCCTAACAGGACTGGGTAGAAGAGAAGACGAGGTGGCGAAGTGGGGGCAGCATGCACAGTTAACTCTTTAAAAAATTTTCTATACAGGCGATCATAGAGGTAGGGTGATAGCTGGGGGGGGGGGGTTAAGGGTAAAGGAGTTTATGAAATGTAGAAGATATTCTTAGAGGATTATGATGGGAATGATGATAGAAATGATTTTGTAGAGAGTGAGAAATCAATGGAGAGAGAGATCTCCAGCCCCTTGAGTAGGTGAGAGGTAAGGATTTCTTAAGTGCAGAGATTGGATCTAGGAGCAAGCATGGCTTATCCATGGCAACAGAAGGGAAGGCCATGTTTGGGAACATTTGCAAGTAGGTAGGTATAAACATGGTGATGGTCCTCTCTGCTTACTTTATTTCCTCAGTGAAATGAAATAAGAGGCTATTTGCAGAGACTGAGAAGGGGAGAGAGGGAGTGGAGATCCGAGGAGAACATATGAAACAATCACCTCAGAAAGCAGCGTGACTAAGGTGGAATTGACAGGCAGTGCTGAGCATCCACTTCAATGGTATATTTAAAGTGGGATCAGTCTGCATCCCTGTGTCCTTTTTTTCCCTGCTACATTCAGTTTAGCTGCTTCCATGCAGGGTCAGTGCAGATGCAGAACTGGGTTTACAGAGTTCTTATTTTGTCAGAAAATGTAAATGCAATAGATGAAGAAGGGGGAGCTGGTGTTGAGGGCCTCTTCAAGGTTAAAGGTAAGGGGAGAGATAAGGGCATGGGGAGAATGCTGGCCAGTGAAAAAGTGGATATGATCAGCAGATTGAATGTAGAGAAAGGGATAATGAATTTTCTGGAATGAGATGCTAGGATCAGTGAACTTTTTCTCTTCTCAAAGACACAAAATGATAGAATAAACACATATTATGTGTAGACAAGCCTATACAAGAAATACAATTTATGAAATGAATCTATGGTAGGTAATTTTATTTTCCCCCTTTTTACAGAAGTCTGCTGTGAGTTCCTTTACATTTTGTTACTAGGCTTTCTCTTCAAAACAGAAGAGGCTGTTAGGAGAGTGGCCATTCCTGCAAAGAAAACAAAGCTGGCAGATCTAATTTTAGGTTGCTTTTCCTTGACAACAGCCTTTTAAATATTGCTTATACAACAATAAAAATTGGCTCCACAAATTAATGAGACTGCATTTGGTCAAGGAAGTTCAATTCCCTTTTACACTTGAACTTTTCACGGTGTCATGAGAACACATAATAGGGCTTTCTCTTCAGCTTGCTTCAGTGACTGAAGTTTTACTGTTTATGGTGTTCTTGGTGGTGGATGACAAATTTCAATATATGTGTCAGTAAAACAGGCCAAGCATGCAGTGAAGGACTGCTGTGAAATATGGTTTTAACCACAAGGATATGGAGATTGTTTCACTACATAAGTGTTGTTGTTCCTCTTTACATTAATGGTAGCTTAGGTGGCCTAAATAATTCAGACTTTAAGTTCCCCCTTGAGAGCCAAATCATGTTGTGAGTCTGTATATGCTGAGTGAGCAACTACTTGTCTTTTCCTTTGATGATTTTATTACCAAGAGTGAAGCTTGCTTGGTTTAAATTTTATAATAAAGCCATCACACACACATACACACATATTCACACAAAATAATGATATTTAATTATGTACTTTGGTAAAAATGCAACTTCCATTCAGTAACTATACATAATATTGTGCTGACCAGGTGTAAAGTGAATTAAAAGTCATTGTTTCTTTTGATTTTTATTTATTTATTTATTTGTTTATTTATTTATGGCCGTGCCGCATGGCTTGTGGGATCTTAGTTCCCCAATCAGGGATCGAACCTGGCCCCAGCATTGAAAGCGCCGAGTCCTAACCACTGGACTGCCGGGGAATTCCCTTTTGATTTTTATTACGATGTCATTATATATAGAATTTGGTGGGTCATGGTATTAAAGATTTATAAGACTTCAATATAAAGGTCACTTGTGGATAGATTTTATGTTCACTTTTCCCAGGAAATTGAATCTTCTGGTTTTGTGAAATAAACTAATTTGGGGATACTCATATGTGAGTATTTGAAAATTATTCTTCTGAAGTGGTTGCTGTATTTTCTATTTGGCATTTCAGGGTTGATCTTATTTGAAGTTTGGTACCATGTTGCTTACCCTAAAGTAATTCTTAAAATTCTTGGATCCCTGGTGGGATGTCCCCATAGGTAATGCTGTGCATTTTATGGTTGGAAAATTGACTTTCCTTCTCAGCTCACAGAGATCTTCCCTCCTGATTTTCCTCCTTTTGCGGACTGGCCTGAACATGATCTGAGACTACATAACTCCTGGTTATTCTGCCATCAAAGCTGTACTTGAATGTCTAAAAATGCCAGTCATATGCTTTGACTGGGTCTTCAGAGAAATATAAATTTGGCTTCCTTGGTACTTATCCTGTACGTTGTATAACACTTCTACTTTCAAACATTAATTCTCATTTTTATTAAAGTAATAAAGTAATACCATAAGACAGTGAAAACAGACGTTTTCTTCCCTACCCCTTGATACTACTCAGGTCTGCTTCCTGAGACGTCGACTTTCATCTTTTAATTCTTTCTTCCTATAAATCATCCATGTTTTAAAATAATAATTTTATGTAGTTGTTTCTGGATTTATCTATTTTGAGCATTATCTGCCGACTTAATATAGCAGTGGATGAAAATTTAGCACTCTTAGACCAAGTTCTAACCACTCCCCACTTGACTTATTCTCCCATCATTCTCCTACTGTGGTTCTATTACCATTCCAGTGAATCAATATTTGGTGTTCATAGTTTATGATTGAATTGTCTTTACTTCTGAGCCAAGAAATGAGATGTGAATATATTTCCTGTAGACTACAACCCTTTGTTTTTTCTTGGAATTAATAATTATTTCATCTTAGTTGTTAGTTTGTTGGCCTCGATTACTGCATAACTATCACTAATTCTTTCCAATTCATAAAGAGAGGTTATAAGACACTCTTCAATATATTTCCTACATTTCCAAGCACATCATGTGCTTTTTCTGTCCCACTCTTTTTCTTGAAGACATTGTTCTTTGAGCCTTTGTCCCCAGCTCCTTCTGAGGCTTTCCATGCCCAAAGCACAGTTATCCCCTGGGACTTCTCCTTGCCTTCATTCTGGGAAATCCCTTCAACACCCTCATGAGTTGTGTCTTTTTTTCCTGGGTCCCATTCTTTCTTGGTTTACTCTCCTTTAGGGGATGAGCTTCTCTAATAGCTTCCTGCAATAAGACACTTGAGATATACATGCTTTTAATGTACATTCATATATGAAAATATATTTTTCTATTTTGATACAGCTTGATTGGCTCTGAAATAATACGTTAAAATAATTTTTTTCTCAGAATTTTGAAAGTATGGCTTCATTGTATCTTAACTTTTATTGCTGCTAACAAGAAGTTTGATGTCATTTAGCCCTGATCTTTTTATGTGATATTCTCCCCAACCCCCATGAGCCAGGAATTTCTCCATATTCCTTTTTCTTCAGAAATTTCATGATAATAACATGCGAGATTTTTATAATGGGAAATTAGTTGGTCCTTTCAATCTAGAAATGCATGCCCTTCAGTTTGGGGAAAATTTCTCCATTTTTTGATTTGATAATTTTCTTCTTTCCATTTCCTTCATTCATATGTTTCTCCTCTATTAAGCCTCAAATTTTCTATTTTCTCTCCTCTTGTCCATTTTTGCCCTTTTATTTTTATTTATTTTTTGTTTATTGAGGTAACTGACTTATAACAAGTTTCACATGACATTGTATTTCAACTTCTGTTTACATTACAGCGTGCTCACCACCATATAGTTATTTTGACTATATGGTTATTTTTACCCTTTTTAAAAAACTAAAAAATTTGATGCTTATCTTTCAACACCTCCAGCACTTTCCAAGACCTGATCTCATTCTTATTTTGATTGATTTCTATTTGTAGCATTCCAGTCTTTTTTTTACACATTTAATAACAATTTTTATGGCTCTGAAATTCATTTTTGTTGATTAACATTTTCCTTCCTCTACTTGAATAGATACTACTGAGTTGCTGTTTTCTGTGTGTTTTTTTCAGTTTGTCTTTCATGTTAGACTCTCCTTAAAGGTATGGTGATTCTTGGCTGTCTGCTCACTTGTAAAAGAGAGACACTGAAAAGCTGATTGATGCTTAGTGTGAATGGATAGGGTTTGTTGATGTGTGGGCTTCATAATGGGGTGGGAAGTACTCAGCTACTTAGTTAGGTGATTACAAAATGCCATTATCCACAGGTCTTTTCTTTGGATCTACTTATTTTCTATACTGGAAGATAATCTAACCACCAGTCTAGGATGTTGAAACCTTGTTGTCCCCATTCTAGAACTGAATGAGGAAAAGAGTTGGGATCATACAATTCATTATGTAGTTTTTACTTAGTTTCCTTTTTTGCAGTATAGCAGTTCACCTCTCTCATCTCTGTGACTTAATTTCACCAGAAGATAAACATCTAACTAGATAAACATCTAACTAGATAAACATCAGATTAGATAAGCATCTAATCTTCCATAGTGATGTGGGAGCAGTAGTTGCCACATAATGAGGAGGAAAATGAAAGTCTATCTTTTCTATATATAGGCTTTCAAACAAAACCCTAATTCTCTGACTTCTGCAAGTTGGTGCCTTCAATTCCTGCATCTTTTCAGGGTTGTTAGGGTGAAACATTTGTTTCTAACTGCTGTTCTTTGCTAAGATTTCTGCTCCTCCATCTACTTTCCAAATTTCTAAAAAAAAAAAAAAAAAAGAGTTGATTCTCTTGTGTCTTGTTCATTTTTTTCCCATTTACTTTGTCATTCTGGGAGATTTACAACATTTTTATGTCTTTCTGTCATGTTAGTGGAGTTTTAAGAGTTAGCAATGATAAATGCATGTTCAGTTAGCATTTTAAAAAGAGATGTACTCAAGTTTCTCAATACTTTGAAAATTCATTCAGATTTTCTTTTTCACTTTAATTCTCTTGAAAACCTGTGAGGTAAGACCATGTACTAACTCCTTTTATCATAATAAGGAAACAAAAAGAGGTGCTCTTCTTAAAGTAGTAATTATATTACAAAGGGTTCAGTGTAGGAAACAGAAACCATGCTGGTATTTGAAACAGAAGGGGATCCAATACAGGAATTAGATGTTTACAAAATCATAGGAACGTTTGCAGGAGCTGGAAGTCAGGGGCCACCACGGGACTGGCAAATTGAAAGCTTATCACCTTAACTGTGATTGACAGGAAGGAAGATACTACAGCTGGGCTGCGGTAACTAGCGCTACCACCCCACTGCTTCTAGACACCTTTGGATTCAGTGGCTGGTTATGGAAGATGGAATCCAGCCAATAGAACTGCCTCATGGTCTTGTTTTTTAGCCAAAAACAGTAGGAGAAAGGTGGCTTCTCCTAACCTTGCCTTCCAAATGCTTTGAGATCACTTTTAATTGGTACTAGCTAATGCATGTCTAGAACCTTAGGTAAAATGGCCTGGGAATGTAAATTTTAGCTTTAAAATCTCTCCAAATAAAATGAGTCAATGTAATGTATCTACTACAGTAATACAGCTGGTTTGCTAAAGAGCTACAACTGGGTCCCAGTTTTTGTGACTTCTAGCATTTTTCTTTATATTGCTTCTTTCCATTGAAAAAACACAATAGAAAAGAATATAATAAAATATAAATATTTAATTATAAAAGAATAAAAATCACATTAAATTTGTTGCCCAAATGAAATGAGTAAAAATACAATAAGTGTAATTGGCATGTTTTTATTTTCAGGCTTTTGAACCCAGCAGCATTTGGTAATATTGAAATGCAAGATAATATTTTGATTTTCATTGCATAGAACACATGGACCTGTATTACATGCTGAACATTATACTAGGCCACTTGAGGGATATAGAAATAAAAGGCTTAGTCTTTCCTCTAACTAGGTAGATAAAACTAACTTGTATCAGTTGGTAGTACATGGTAAAATATGGAAGATAAATACTTTCTTTGTGGGTGAGAAAAAGACTTGTATCTGTTGTATGTCGGGAACTATATTTTTTAATATCATTAAATCTTCATACAAACCGTGTAAGTTAAAATTGCCATTCATTTTAGAGAGCACTAAATTGCCACTCAAGAAGGTTAGAGAACTCACCAAATTATGCTGACATTGGACTGTGGAGAAAGATTTAAATATTATACTCTTTTTTTAATGTCAGGCTCCCTCTTGAGGAGATTTGAGATGAACCTGGATGAAATAATTGGATATGGATGGAGAGAGGGGTAGGTCATAATTGAGTCAAATCCCATAAGAGGCCATAATTGAGGAAGGTGGGTTGCATGGTGACTGTGGCAACTCAGAGGATACTTGTTGCGTCTTGAGTCAGCAGCCTCTTAGCTCAGCTTCTTTTTATTTGTTGTATCACCACACAGTGGTCAGTTCTGATTTTCAGAGAAATGTCAAAATCCATATTTTTAATGTATAGTCTTATTATTTTTAAATGCTAGGAAATAAATCAAAGCTTTGAGAATAACTGATTGGGTCAATACTGTCAAGACCAGGTAACACCCAGGGTAGATAACAGAAGGTTAAAATGGAATCTTTCCATTTAGCTTTGGCTGAGGCACTGAAGGCCAAGGACAGTGCAACCAAATTCATGTACTACATGCTGGACCACCCATACAGGAAAACTAAGTAAGTGAAAAATAGAATCTTTGGCATTAGAGACAGCCCTCCTCCAGTCTATATTGATGGGATATTGAAAGAGAGGATTTTAGGACTTATTTGGAAGGAGAGCTGTCCGTGTGCTGATATCCTCATCACCTCCAAGAAAAAGTCCAAGAGTGAGAGACTGTGGATGGGGCTACCTTTGTCAGCAAGGAGAAAGAGGGTCCACTGGGCTTGCCATCAACATCAGGGCAAGGAGGCATGCATCTTCCTATATGCCAAGTGGACTCTTAGAAGGAAGCCCATCTCGGTCAGTTCAAAGGGGATCCTACTGAAGGTGATTGCACGGAATCAATCCTAAGAGGGAAAGCCTCTGCAGAGTGAACCAGTGGAGTTAGGGATGAAGGAGGGAGTCCTTAGCGGTCAGATAGAGGGCAAAGCATCACTTGCCCTAGGAACTGCAGTCAGAGGATCACAGAGGGAAAATTTCCAAAAATCCTGTGTGTGGGGGGATCCCACCAGAGAAAAAGTCAGCATCTGGAAGGAACCAACATAGGAGAGCAGTTGTACCTGCTGTATAAAACTGTGTCATTCCTCCTAATTCCCTTTCTCCTCTGACCTAGTAACTTAAAGAGCTGCGGAGGAAGGAAACTCTAACCTGAAGCAGGTCTGAGCTTGAGGGTGGGAAGGTGAGGCTGGAAAATGCTTCACTTGGAAAAAAAACCATGTAGTTCTGATTATTACGCTGTATGTTGGACATTTTGACTTCTGAAGTGAAACTCATCTTGTAACTGAAAGGGAACAGAAAATCTGTGGGAACTGGACTTCATCTGGTAGTGGAAACAAAGAAATTCAGAGGGTGGGTGTGAAGGGACAATGGGAGAAAAGAATAAAAGCTTCCTTACTGACTCTAGCATGTTTCTTCAACATATGGCTGCAAGACACGTGTCTGCAAGTCAAAACTGTGTGTCTCCATTTGCAATCTCTGAGATAGAGAAAGACAGTTGGGTTGGTGATGGGGAGCAAGCACGGGGTGGAAAATGTATAATCAATAACATTAAGTAATAAAAGACTGTAAAGCTTTCTGTATAAATAGTCAGCATTCTGTTTTGTCTTTTTTCTTTCGTTGTAGACTCCACTTGACCTTGTAAGGTCCTTACTTCACATTTAGATGAATGAACAGAAATGACAGTGCTACTGCTTTTAGACATATTGATGGTAAATGTTTACCTTAGCTTAGGAGATAGCCTAATAAAGATCATTCAGCTTTCTTCAAATGATAATACATTACTCACTGAAGACTCAGTAAATGATTTCATGTGCTCCTCTGGAGCCCACTGCAATTGATTTTTTAAGATGTACATTTCTCAAAGTTTTAACAAAATCACCAAATCAGAGCATTGTCTGATCACATAACTCCTGAAGTGCCATCATCTGGAATTTGTTCAAATACTAGTATAAAATGCATTGCAAAAGATAGTCTGGAAAGACCTCTTGCTGATTGCAAATTGTTAAGGGGGAATTTGTGCTATGTAGAGCAAGGAATGCTTTGGCTAATGGTTAATGTTTTTGTTCTCTTTGAGTTCCTGTTAGTGTTTTGTTGTTTTGGGCTGTGTAGCTTCTGCAATGATTAGGATGAGGTTAGCACAGAGTAGATGTTTTACCCAATAAAGAAAGTATGGTTGAAAAACCTGCTGGTCCCTTGCCCATTTGCTGTCACACAATAGAACATGTGGGCATTGCACTGTCTCACACTCATTCTGAGCCTGGAGATTGTGTTTCCCCACACAATTAAGTATGTGAGTAACAAAGGCAGCACTAATGACTTTTTGGCATGTGGATATCTCTTGTCACAGAATCTCTTTGAGAATCAGGCTTTATTTAAAAACATGTTTCACTGGATCAAAAATAAAATTCTTTTAGCATTGTTTTAAAGTGTAACAATAAACAACAGTTCGTGGTTCACAAAAGCACATGATAGGAAAATTGCTTCTCTCCTAAGTGAAACTAATTCACAAGATGAATGTTTTTCTTTTGATCCATGGTCCATTTTAAGATTATATAGGCAAAGGTTCTAATGTAGGTGATGATTTTATAACCCTAAAACATTTAAATCAATAGGTCAGACAGTTAAACTCAGTTCCCGGAAGTTTGATAGAATCTTGCTATTAGAAACTTTATGCGAGGTTTAGAATTGAAATACAAAAAATATACACAGATCTTCATTAATCCATTCATCATCCATCCATTTACTTACTAAGTCACTAGCTCACTCATCCACTCATTCAGTAAAATGTACTGATCTTCTGCCAGGTGGAAAGCCTGCTTTTTAGATGAATAAAAAGAATAATTGTAAACCTTAGGAAGCGGGACACTTAAAAGCTAATAAAAGCATTTGACATTGACAAAAATAATCAGATGTAGATATATTTATATATTTGTAATGTATATTACATATTAATGTATGTAAGCACATAAATATATATGTATATATACACACACAATGTGGTGTGCATACAACTTGGTGTCTGACTTATTTGTTTTTGTTACATTTTATTCATTGCTGCTTCATTTTCTTTGTATGTTTTAATTGGTAACGTGGTGTTTACCTTACTGTTTCTCTGTTGCTAGACAACTGTGTTGTTTCTAATTTAGCGCTGTTGTATAGATAACAGTAGGAAATACCTTTCCTATAGTTTATATATTTTTTAGGACACATTTCCAGAAGTAGGTATGCTGGGTGAAATCTAAATTTCAAGTGACCAACTTTCAATCATCTCCTCTTATTTTAAGCCCACTCCTCCCAGCACCTCAAATCCAGGAGTTTTTTCACCCTACTGGGACCTCCAATTCATTATCCCTTTACACTGTCTTCCCTTTGCTCCCCTCATGTGCTCATGTTTCCCCAACAAGCTTTAGATGAATGAGTCCATTCTCATATCCCTTGCTTGTGTGCTCATTAAGTCCTCTGTTCCCCTTGGGATACACTTCCAGAAAAATCCTACTTCTTGTTAATTACACTTTCTGATCATTCATGCCTGCATTCACGTAGGTGAGTCTGGCTGGAGAAAGACACACCACTGTGCTAACTGCTTTTACTTTAAATGCATGGCTAGGAACCTCAAGTGTACCTTAATTGTCTGCTAATACACTGTGTTCCCTGTAACCATGAATGACTGTCCTAGGCCTTCTCCTGTCTCCTCGAACCTCAGATGCTTCCTTACTCATTGTTTCCTACTTCACTGAGCAAATGTATTACTACCAAGAGCCCTCCCTGATCATGTCAACAACCCCATGTGTCTCTCCTCACCCATACTTTGCCTGCCCTTCTGTTACAATGAATGAACTGTCAGTGCTCCTGTTCAAGGCCACCCCCCTGCTTGTGTTCTAAAGTGTAATTGTCACTCAAGGACAACATTCCTATAATTACACCTGCTTTAGATTGCATTTCCCCCCTTTCTACTGTATAATTATATCAGCATAAAAGTATATTGTAGTAATTCCAAGTCAAAAAAATAAAAACACTTTTAACTATGTCACCTTCCATCTAAGTCAAATTTCCCCTTTACAGTAAAACTTTTCAAAAGAGTAGTCTGCTTGTACTGTTTCTACCTGTTCTTCTTCTATTTGTTCTTGAATCCACCCTAATAATTTTTTATATTTCCCTTTTCCAATGCAACCACTTTTGTTAAAAATCATCAAAGGCTTTCATATCACCAAATCTACTGTTCACGTCTCAGTCTTTATCTCTCTTGATTCATTAGCATACATTTCCATTTGGCTTAATGTTCCTTTCTGAAACACTTTCTTTACTGTTCCCAGAATAATCTCTTTTTAAAAACAATAATAATTTATTTTATTTTTTTGTTTTAATTGCATTTTTAAAATTGAAGTATAGTTGATATACAATATTATATAAGTTTGAGGTGTACAACACAGTGATTTATAGTTTTTAAATGTTATATTCCGTTACTGTGAAATATTGGTTATATTCCCTGTGTTGTAATATATACCCTTGTAGCTTATTTATTTTATATATAGCAGTTTGTACCTCTTAATCCCCTACTTTTATCTTTCCCTTCCCCCCTCCCCACTGATAACCACTAGTTTGTCCTCTATAGCTGTGAGTCTGTTTCTTTTTTGTTATATTCATTGGTTTGTTATATTTTTTAGATTCCTTATATAAGTGATATTATATGGTATTTGTCTTTCTCCATCTGACTTATTTCACTTAGCGTAATACCCTCCAAGTCCATCCATGTTGTTGCAAATGGCAAAATTCCATTCTTTTTTGTGGCTGACTAGTACTCCATTGTGTGTGTGTGTGTGTATATATGTATGTATATATATATATATATACATATATATATACACACACACACACACACACATATGCCACATCTTCTTGATCCATTCATCTGTTGATGGACACTTAGGTTGCTTCCATGTCTTGGCAATTATAAATATTAGTTCCGTGAACATTGGGGGCATGTATTTTTATTTAATTAATGCTTTCTTTTTTTTCAGACAAATACCTAGGAATGGAAGTGCTGGGTCATATTGTAGTCCTATTTTTAGTTTTTTGAGAAACTTCCATACTGTTTTCCATAGTGGTTGCACCTATTTACATTCCCAACAAGAGTGCACAAGGGTTCCTTTTCTCCACATCCTTGCCAACATTTGTTATTTGAGATCGTTTTGATGATAGCCATTCTGACAGGTGTGAGGTGACATCTCATTGTGGCTTAATGTGCGTTGCTCTGATGATTAGTGGTGTTCCGTATCTTTTCATGTGCTTTTTGGCCATCCATATGTCTTCTTGGGAAAAATGTTTTTTCAGATTTTCTGCCCATTTTTAAATCAGGTGTTTTTTTGGGTTTTTTTTTTGATGTTGAGTTGTATGAGCTGTTTATGTGTTTTGGATATTAAGCCCTTAGAGGTCATATCATTTGCAAATATTTTCTCCCATTCAGTAGGTTGTCTTTTCATTTTGTTGATGTTTCCCTTTGCTGTGCAAAAGCTTTTAAGTTTAATTAGGTCCCATTTGTTTATTTTTGCTTTTATTTCCTTTGTTTTAGGAGATAGATCCAAAAAATATTGCTATGATTTATGTCACAGAGTGTTCCACCTATGCTTTCTTCTAGGAGTTTTATAGTTTCTGGTCTTACATTTAGGTCTTTAATCCATTTTGAGTTTATTTTTGTGTATGGTGTTAGGGAGTGTTCTAATTTCAGTCTTTTACATGTAGCTGTCCAGTTTTCCCAGCACCACTTATTGAAGAGGCTGTCTTTTCTCCACTGTATATTCTTGACTCCTTAATCAAAGGTAAGGTGACCATATGTGCGTGGATTTATCTCTGGGCTTTCTATCCTGTTCCATTGATCTATATTTCTGTTTTTGTGCCAGTACCATACTGTAAGACTTGGTCCTGTTTATTTTAAATTATCAGTCTTATATCCAACTTAAAACTCTCCGTATCCCTCCCTTAACCCTAAGTGCAAGAGTGGAAGGAATAGCTTTCGCTATTTAGGCAACTGCTTGCCCCATCTTCCCTCCCAGCACTGGACGCTCTGATGTTGAACCTGGGGATAGGGCAGGACAGGCAAAGCGTCCCCAAGTTACTACAAAGTACAGATGATGGCTCTAGCAGAGAACGGGGGGAGGCAATATCCTTTCCACAAATGCAGCAGCCTTTCCTAAAAGGTGACCTCCTTCCCAACAACCATTCTTTTACAGTAGGAGGTGTGTGTGTGTGTGTGTGTGTGTGTGTGTGTGTGTGTGCGCGCGCATGTGTGTATGTAAGTACTTCTGATTCTGCTAACTGGACCTTTTTCAGAAAACCCTTTGGGCAGGTGGTTATCTCTAACAGAGGAAGCTCTCCGACCTCTGAATATGCTCCTTATAATTGGTGCTTTTGCTCACAACAATGGGCTTTAATCATCATGTGCAGCTTCCAGCACCTAGCACCACTCTGTTCTTAGGTGTTAAATAAAATTAGTGTTACTTAACCATACACGTGTTAGTAGTAGATTTTTGCCATTGGGAGAGAATATATTGGATTCTCTTTGGTGGAAAATTACTAATTTTTTTATAAACAAATTTTTCTTTGCCTTAGCTGTCATACATATAAATATTACTGATGGTCTAACTAGTGAAAGTCTTTTATTTATTTATTTTTTTGGAGTTATTCTTCAGCATAATGGTGCTGAATGTTTAATTGCAAAAGTTCCTTGTAATTGAAGGGGGAAAATAATTTACAGTATGATTTTTAAGAAGTTCTATTCTTCATGTGAAACAGGTGTGGTAGAATCATTTTCACCAGTTTACCAATGACAATAGGACAGAATTCATATTTAGTCAACTCTCTTAATTTCCTGTAGAAGGTTACATTGCCTTTCTTCCCTATGTACATAAAGGAATCAAATGATTTCTGCAATGAAAGCCTTTTACAAGGACATCTGATTATGTAATAAGTACAAATAAGAAACTGTGATGCAAGATATATATATTAAATAATATTTCTAAGAATGATTTATACTTTATTATGTGTTCAATAAATATTTATTAAATAAATGCAGAGTATAATAAAAACTGAAATGCAGTGTGTATTTATCTTTTCTTTAAACCCTTTTGATAGTCTTTAGTGTTGTGCCAATCTGCATTTTAAGGCATTTTCATCTTTTGAGACTAGATCTAAATCAGCCATATGTCCTAAGCTTGTCAGTCTTTCTCCCTTCTTTCCTTCTTCTCCTGTGTTTTTTTTTTTATGAAGAAAAGGGTGAAATTATATCTGCAAACTTGACACTAATGACTTTGTTAATTAGAGGTTGAATTAGAGCTTTCACATTTTCATTATAAGTTGTAAACCCCAAATTTATCTAAGAATTGTTATGAGTGCCAGCATGGTAAGCTGTCACCATAATTATCTTTTGGATGAACATTGAAGTGGGAGTAAATGTAAAGACAGGAATATTGCTTTCATGTATTCTTAAGATTGCCTACGATTGCTGATTTTTATAGAAACGAAGTTTGCTTTTCATGCTTTGGGTTTGTCTAAGAAAATTTTAACACTTCCTATGTAGACTGTCCTAAAAACATGTTCTGAAAGGATTATCCCTTGCTAGAATTAATATTGACATCTTTTTGCATTTGAAATACTTAAGACTTTCATCCTTTACCATTTCTAACTAAATGGGATCAGTAGGAAGTAATATGTATGTGCAATTTCAGTAACTTCAAGTTAAAGGAAGCGTCATCAATCAAATCCAATGTGTTCTGGTGTAAGATGTTGTATATTTTCTGTTATAAAATAATACAGCAGGAAAGAAGTCATTTATCAGACATTGTGACATTATACTTTTAGTTTGGACAAGAGAATGTTTTGGTAGTCAAGCCATCAAAGGCAAGACCAAGGGTCAGTAACAAAAAGTGGTACACTAAATTCATGATCATTTTTTTCTTACATGATGAGAGATGTGAGGTGTTCACTGTATTAGCCTCCAAATGGGAACTGAGGCATGAGAAGTTATACAGAAAAAGTTCAGCTTTTCTAAACTAAGAAAAGAGTTTGTCTTGGACAAGGAGTTACACCATTTTTCCCAGGCAGTGGGACAAATGCATTGGCAATGGTATCCAGACATGCTGAGTTCAGGTACAATATTTGGCACCTGTGTTGTGATTTTCCAATCCTAACCTGGTTTGAAGGTATTTGCAGAGATAAATGACATGGGGGAAAATCAAGACACATAGGAATGCTCCTGAAATGAGAGTTGTATACATGTGGCATGCACATGTACTTTCCCCTTCTCTGCCAACGTCAGACATTGTTCATTTATCATAGCACCCCTTCCCATTGAGGCTGGACATGAACCTCAACACAGTGCTCCGGGAATCCACTCCTAATCTGTTAGAGTTAGAAAGAACTTGTGTGTATATGTGTACACAGGAGTAATCACTGTAGTATCTAATGGATATTTGTTTCATAATGAACTGAACAAGATTGTCCAGAATTTATAAAATTCTTTTAGTGTTTTGTGAATTGTGGCAAATACAGACCAACAAAGAAATTTCTCTTTGGAGTTATTTATTTTCAAACTTCTAGTCAAGAGAAACACTTCTCAAAAGAAACACACATCAACATTCTGTAACTGGCTTTGTATTGATGTTCTTTTAAAGTGATGAAAATACATGAATGCCTTTGAATTATTATGCTGTTTATTTTGTTCTTTGGTGTCCTTATATAATGACCCATGTAACAAACTCCTAACAGAATTTAAATACTAAAAAAGTTTCTTCTGATTTACTGGTATATTTCCTTTTATGAGGTGAAATAAGTTGTATATAATGCGTAACATATCCCTTTTTACCTTGGCTGCAAGGAAACTTAGAGCTATGTTTTGTTCACAAAAGCCTTAATCATATTAAGAATTGAAACTTCCTTATATAGTTTTTGCTCCCTGATCACTTATATTATTGATCTTTTCATTTTTATGTTAAAATATTCCAGTTCTATAACTTCATTATTTTTTGTAAACTGGTCCAAGTCTCTTTTTAAGTAGATGGATCATTGAAAATTAGAAAAACATAAGCTACCGGGACTTCCCAGGCTGTCCACTGGTTAAGACTCTGTGCTTTGAATGCAGGGGGCATGGGTTTGATCCCTGGTCAGGGAACTAAGATCCCACATGCCGCAGGGCACGGCCAAAAAAAAAAATAAAAAAAAAAAATAAATAAATAAATATATATATATATATATATATATATACACACTAAATTCTGATAAACTTTGATTCCACCTTTGCTATCTTGCAACATTCTGAATTAATTTTATTAAATCAGGGTTAATTTTGAGACTTAATTAAATAAAATGTCCCAGTCAGCAAAGCAATGTGCTGTATATTATTGACAAAATGTGTGCATTATGAATTCAGCCTTAAAATAGGTAACACTAATTATAATAAATATAATTTATGCTAATTAACAGTTAATCTGTAGATGTAAAAAATGCATTTTTATTGTCCCAATATTTCCTTTAAAAGAAAATGGGTCACAATATTAGAGAAGCCCTTTCATATTAACATGATTTTTGTGAGCACATGGATGAAATTTAACTTTTAGTGGTCTTTTGGTGACAAAATAAGAAAATTTATTTTTTCCTCCTGTACCTTAAATGTACCAAGTTCTTTATTAGCATCTTACCTTCTCATTACTTTTACTATGTTATTTTAAGGACAAAACTGAATTAACTGAAATATTATTATATAACATCTAAGGAAGTAAACATTTAAGGATTAAAAAAACTCTACTTCCATTCATAGTACTTTTTGTTAAGTATATAGTCTGAGGAAACAATAAAACACTTTGGATAAGTGACATAAAATTGAGTTGTTCATTATTTTCATTAAAGGCAAGAGAGCTGAAAAATAGATGTATTTGAGAAGTATTTTGTGGTACTTGTTTAATGATGGAAGAAAGAGTGATTAGTCACTATTTTTTCCTAAAGGTTATAAGATAATTTCAATCACAAAAAATGTAACCCTAGCTTTTCCAGAATGAATTAGTAATATATGAAAGTAATAATGGAGATGGTAAAAAATTCAGTCTGACCCCAAATTCCTTTCCCTTGGAGTTGCTTGGGTTGCAAATCCCTTCTCAGTTTGCACATTTTTTCTCCTTAGTGAGCTACACTTAGTAAAACATCCAGCCTGTTTGGGGTTGGGGTAGAGGCAGAGGAAGCAGCAGGCTCATTTAGTGTTAGTTCATGTCTCTTTCCCTGTCTTGCCTCCATCAGTGGTGCTAATCAACTAATCAATACTCTATCACCTGATGGCCTCCATCTGCATCTTTTGCTGCTGCCGTAAACAGCACTGATCTTGGTTTTTATCTGGGGTCTCACCTTGACATTTTTGATGTGGAAGTCATCCCATTGTTGTTACACACCTTGAAATAGGAGAAGGTTCTGTCTTTTCCTTTGGCTCCTCAAAGGGTTTAAGCTTTCTTTCTTTCTTTTTTTTTTTTTTAAAGAAGCTACAGTCAAGTCCTTAAAGCTCTCTAGAAGAAGTCATCCAAGGGCAGTCACAAAGAACTACATCTAAAAGTGCTGTTCCAAGAGGTACCTAGAATGATACCCAGAGTTCAGCCACACTGACTTTTCTCTTTCAGAGACTGTCCATTTCCCATTGGACATGGGAGCAATTGCAGAGGTATGTGTCTTCACTTTTGTGAGGGAGTCTTAATTTCTGTACATCTGAACTCAGTTGTCCATATCATTATATTCTTCTCTTGGAATTCTTTATTGTCTTCTATAAGTAGGACTTTTTAGTGTCAGCTCAGGCAATTGAGAGTTTCAGTCCTCCTCTCCCATTTTAAAAAAAATTTTTATTATTATTATTTTTTTTGCGATACGCGGGCCTCTCACTGTTGTGGCCTCTCCCACCACGGAGCACAGGCTCCGGACGCGCAGGCCCAGCGACCATGGCTCACAGGCCCAGCCGCTCTGCGGCATGCGGGATCCTCCCGAACCGGGGTACGAACCCGCGTACCCTGCATCAGCAGGCGGACTCTCAACCACTGCGCCACCAGGGAAGCCCCCATTTTTTTTTTAAAGAGTAAACTAAGGAGTCCCATCAAAGTATATGTATATATAATTGTTTTCATATTCTGTAGTTTCCTTTTTCCATCTTATTGAGGAAAAGCAGCAACTTTATAGGACCCTTCTATGTCACCAGAAGAAATAACCCAATTAAGCAACTAGTACGTGCTTCACAGTAATCTCATTGAATTTTCACAAGATTCATGACAATAGGAATGTACACTTTATGGGTAAAGAAAACAAGATTCAGAGTTAAGTAGCACACTCAAGATCACATGACTAATTATGAATGGAATCAATGTCTGTGCTCTGACCACATCTAGGGCAGCATGTGATCTCCAGCAAATTTACTCCTCAGACCTTTAGAGAATTGAATAGGTTGCCTTGTTGCCATACATTATGTGGAACATTCCTATTGTTCCTTTCCTCTGATAAAAATGTTTACAAAGACATATTTCCCCACTCAGAAAAGACCCTGTCTTAAGTGAAAGAGTAAAATTTTCATGATAGTAAAATCCTAGATCCAAGTAAATACATATCTTTATGTTTATCATTTTATACAAAATAGGTATACAATATATATGCATTAATTAATTGCTTATATTGAGGGAAGCTTATGAATCTGGATACTAAAGGTAGGTCTTTAATATTAAAGAAGTACTTCTGAGGTCTTAAATGGATTTTAAGATTAGAAAGTTTGAGAAGAAGAGTATCTCATGAAACTTTTTGCAATCATGTTGCTGAGCCATTGACTTTCTTATTGATATTCAATTATCATACTAAACAGTGTGATAATTTCTTTCCTGTTGAAAAAAATTTCAGCAAAAAAATGTTCTTAAAAAAGAAGCAAATGCCACCTTAAAAACTTTTCTTCTCAGAGTTCAACGTAATCTAGTAGTGAGCAGTGCATAGCATCTGAATGTGTATAAAGAATTGGGTTGACATATCCTGGAGAAGAGACACTTAGGAGACTTTTACCTTACTTTCCATCCTGTACTCAAAGGCGATTCTCACATTGGCCCAGATTTCAGAAGTCAAAATTCAGATTGAAGGGATCTCTTTGTTTTGTTTTATCTCAATTGGGCTTCTTGTGATAGCAGCCAAAAATTGTACTGTTTATAGAAGAGTCCTGGGTATTTCTAGTGGTTGTGGGACTAGATATTCAATTCTTTGGTGGGCATAGGGAAAGCTTCTTTATATTATTTCATCTGCCTGATAATTATTACCTTTGTGATATGTCATCCCTTTCATTCAATGAATAATTATTGAAATATATCTCTTCAATATAATTTTTATAAGTGTTTTAAAGCCACATGACTAAGGATTATGCTGGTGGTTTTAGAGAATGTTTTTCTTCTAGATCTAAATGTATTGATCTGTACAGAGATTTCATGATTTCCATGAAACTACTTAGAAAATTTAGTTCACTAAATTGTGAAGATTGTCATTTGCCTACCCTCTGTGTTTTAGATAAGTGTACATAATTTTAACTGTTTGAAATGTTATTCTACCTACATGCAGCACTCAAGTACAAAAGTCATTTAGAACACAGACAAGGTAATTCATGAAAAACAAATCACTTTATCAAAATAGTCGTAGTATCACTGTAAAAATGTGAAGTCAAATGTCATCTCCCACTGGATTGAGCCTAATGTGCCATGTGCAAAACCTTTTATTCTAAGTGTTCTCTAATACAATAGAAGCTCTCTTCACTCTGAATATATCCATTTATATTTCCTACTTGCAGTTCCATGAATAGTGCATATTCTCTCTTGAAGCTACACTCACTCCTGCAGGCCAACTCCTCATCCTTAGTGTCTAACTTGACATCAACCCTCTTTCTGAAGGCTTCCTGGGCTGCAAGACTGGGTTAGGAGCACCTCCACTGTGACTTTACAGCATCCTATATTTAGCAACATAACAATGTTTATCATGCTTTTATTGAAATTTTTTCTTTTCCCCTTTCACTAAACTCTTAAGTTCTCAGAGAGAGGGACTATCTTCTCATTAATTGTTAAATAGCTATTCCTATAATAATTGCTAACAGACAGTAACTGCTCAATTAATATTGAACAGAGAGAGTTGAATTTAACTGAACATTTAAAATTTGATATTGAGAAATTTATTATCCTGACACAGTTTATGATGGGAATTACAAGCAATAGCATAAAAATACCTATGTGCCTAATTATGCATCGCTAGATTGATTACAGTGCTACCACCTGTAATTTATACGTAAATAAGATTACCCCAGTCCACTGAAAGTTTTCTAAGCATCATCCTGTTTCACCTAGGCTGTGTAGACCAACATCTCTCTGGTTGTCAAACATCTTTCTAAATGCACACCAACATTTGAAAACAAGTAACTTGTATTTCTGCTTTTTCTGAGATTTAGAAATAATAAATATGCAGTACTTTTTTTTCCTATTGAAGCTCAGGCTCTAAAACTATCATGTTAAGGAAAACTTGAACAAAACATTTCCTGGGAACCTACTCCTTGTGAGGAACTGAGCTAAACATTGTATTAGGTATGAAGGTAAATGAGACACTGGTCTCACTAGCCAAGATTCTTGAAGAGAATTATTGGCTGTCAGGTAAAATCCACAGACTCTGAGAGATAAAGTTTTTGCAATTTAGGCAGAACCTAAAATTTTCACTATTTTTTCAGTTGTCTAATTATGATTTTGGGGGACTTGGGGAGTAAGGGCTAGCAAATGTCCTGAGAGCTGTGAATTTAGGTCTGATTGGTATCATGGTGTCAACTACAGATTCAGAACGTTTGGGAAAAAAAAAAAGGTATGTGTGGGCAAGGTCAGGGAAGGGTCTTGCAAGACCCATTTGAAGTGTGTTGAGAATGGAGGGGGTAACTGCATTTTTATTCCTGATATGTATAAATGGCTCTTCTTCGTGGAGAGAGAGGGGAGGCCATGAACAGGACCTATGACACAATACTGTGATGTTAAACTTAGTATAGATTTTTTTCCTCTCTTCTTTTTGTTTGTAAGATACGATTTACCTATAATAAAATTTACCAATTTTAAGCCATAGTTTGTTGAAGCTTGGTAATTGTCTTCAATCATGAAATCATCACAACATCAAGATGTACAATAGTTCCCTCACCTTAAATAATCTCCTTGTGCCCTGTTGCCCTTGAACAGGGCCAACAGACCTGTTCTCTCCCTGCCCCTGACCACAAGTAATATCAGATCTGCTTTCTGTCCTTATAGTTTTGCATTTTCTAAAATTTTCTATAAATGGAATTATACAGAACATAGTCTCCTGCTTTGACTTTTTTACTTAGCATAATGTTTTTGAGATTCATCCATGTTATTGTGTGTATTCATAGTTGATTCTTTTTTTATTGGCCTGTAGTATATCATGGTGTGATATAATAACATTTCCTTATCCACTCATAAGTTGATGGACATTTGGATTGCTTGTACTTTTTAGCTGTTATGAATAATGCTTCTATGACACTTACAGATAGGTTTTGTGTGGACACATGTCTCCATTTTTCTTTTGTAAATACCTAAGAGTGAAGTTACTCAGCCACATGGTTAATATTTGTTTAACTTTATGAAATACATATAACTTTCCAAAGTGGCTGTATTATTTCCATTTCCAGCAGCAATATAGAGTTCCACATGTTCCATATCCTTGCCACACTTGTTATTTTCAATATTTTAGTTTTATTTATTTATTTTTTAAAAGTTTTTTTTGATTTGGACCATTTTTAAAGGCTTTATTGAATTTGTTACAATATTGCTTCTCTTTTATGTTTTGGTTTCTTGGCTGCAAGGTTAGCTCCCCGACCAGAGATCAAAGCCGCACCCCATGCATTGGAAGGTGAAGTCTTAACTACGGGACCGCCAGGGAAGTCCCTCAATCTTTTAAATTTTAATCCTTCTGATGGATGTGTAGTAGTATCACATTGTGGTTTTAACTTGCATTTCCCTAATGACTGGTGATCATTGAGAATCTTTTCATGTGCTTATGAGCCATTCGAATGTCTTCTTTTATGAAGTGTCTGTTTAAATATTTTATCATATTTTTGATGATTGATCTTATTGAGTTTGAAAAACATATAGTCTGGACACAAGCCCTTAGTTGAATATATAGATTGCAAAACAAAATTTTTCCCAGTCTGTGACTAACCTTTTGTTTTATTAACTATGACTTTGAAGAGGAAATGTTTTTAATCTTGATGAAATCTATTTTATCTATGATTTTCTTTTACAGTTTGTGCTTTGGGGCTCACCCAATGCCACAAAAATTTTCTTCTGTTTTTCAAATAGGAGTTTAACAGTTTTAGTTCCTTTATTTAGGAACCACCATTCTGAGCTGATTTTTCTTATGTATGATGTAAGATAATGGTTGATATTCATTTTCCCCCTATATAGTTAGTCATTTTTTCCATTCCCCTTTGTTGAAAAGACTATCATTTCCCAATTAAATTACCTTGGAAACTTTGCCAAAAGTCAGTTGACCATATAAGTATGAGTCTGTATAGTCTCTATTCTGTTCCATTGATCTGTATGTCTGTCCTTAGGCCAGTACCTCACTGTCTTGATTATTGTAGCTTTATATTAAATTTTGAAATGAGGTAGTCTAAGTACTACAATTTTATTCTCTTCAACAATATTGCTTTGGTTATTCTAGGTCTTTTGACTTTTGATATGTTAAATTTATATTGTCAATTTGCTTTAAAAGTCCCAGTTAGGATTATGATTAAGAATGCATTGAATCTAGGGATCAGTTTTGAGAGGATTAACATCTTAACAATATTGGGTCTTCCATCTATGAGCATGGTGTATTGCTCCATTTGTTTAGGTCTAGTTTCATTTGTTTTCAGCAATGTAATCTTGTAACTCTTTCTTTAAATTTTTCTGTATTTTTTTATGTTTTTGTGAATGCAGGTATTTTCTAAATTTCATTTCATATTTTTTATTCTTAAGAAATAGAAATGCACTTGATTTTTATAATAATGACCTTGGGTATCGCAACCCTGTTGAATTCACTTATTAGTTTTCATAGCTTTCTTGTGGATTCCTTAGGGTTTTCTACATATGCTACCATGTTGTCTGCAATAAAAACATTTTTTACTTCGTGTCTATTCTGCATGACTTTTATCTCTTTTTTATATCTTGTTGCACTGTCTTGGATTTAAGGTACAACATTAAAATGGAGAGAGCATAGTTCCCTTGTTCATGATCTTAGCTGGAAAGCACTGAGCCTTATATCACTGAGTTTGATATTAGCTGGAGTTTTTTCATAGGAGCTCTTAATTGGGTTAAGGACATTCTTTTTTAATTCTAGTTTTCTGAGAATTTTTAATCATGAAATGGCGGTCAATTTTGTCGAATGCTTTCACTGCATCTACTGAAATAATTATATGGTTTCTTCCTTTAATCAATTAATATGGTGAATTACATTGATTTTCAGATGTTAAATTAACCTTGCATCCCTGAGATAACACCTGTTGGTTATGATATATTATGTTTTTTACATAATGCTCAATTTGATTTGCTAAAATTTTAAAATAATTCTTGTGTCTGCCCTTTAGCCTGGGGAGCCTACTCTCTCAATAGACAAACCCTCAGAACTCCTTTTTTTCTTACAGCTGGGGCAGTCAGTTTTTCTCTAGGGTTATGTTCATCAAAACTGTGTATATGCTCTGTTGGCATTTCAAGAATAAGTGTTCCCATGAGCAGAAAGAATGAACTAGTTAGGATGAAGAATAGAACTTTGATTTACAATGTATAGAAAGCTATGAACCCTGACAGAAGATTTACAATGTGGAAATGGCTGGCAAGATCGACTTCTTGATTTGCAAACATGTGGAGGATATCTGGCAGGGTTACTGAGGCCCAGTGTGAAAACCCTTATCTACTTGCGTCTCCATCTCTTTTATTTTTCCAACTCTATTTTCTCTTACCTTTCTCTATAATAAACTCAATGCGTGGATGACCCCCTCCCACTAAAAAAAGAGTTAGATTTATGACTCTAAGTAAATATTAAATTAGTAACAACATATAAGTTGATTTAAATAAAATTAAATTACAAATTTAATTGATCAATTTCAAACTCATAAATTGAGCTGATTTACAACTCTAAACCAAAAGTTTTACCTCCTGTACCATGATCCGATTGTATGTACTTTTTGGATGCTTTATTCAAGAATACCTTCCTGAAAATTGAGGGAAGAATATGAATAACACCTCTTCCTCAAAAACATTGAATGCTTTCTTATTGTTTGACAAAACAAAGTACATAAGTCTCTGTCTAGTAGTCTAAGCTTTCTCCCCGGTTTTTCCAACCTTCTAACTTATTATTTTGTTATGTTTTCATCCTTACCTCTCATTCCAAACAACATGGTTTACTGGTTATTCCACCAACATAGCCAGTGGATTTCTGCTTCTGTGCCTTCACTGTTGTAGGACTGACTTGCTGCTTAATTTTTCTCAGTTCTCTAGGATAACTGAGGTCCAGAGAGGTGGCATAAATTGATCAATGTCAAACACTTAAGAGAGAATTAGAATAAGAACTCAGATCTAGAATTTTTCGATCTTGGTCTGAAGGGTTTGGATTTTATGTGGTAAGAAATAGGGAGCCTTTTAGGTTCCTAGGAAGATAACTCGTGGAAAGAAAATGTGGTCTAAGAAAGATAAACCTGATATTTTTAAAGTGAACGAAGAAAGATGAAACTGTGACAGGCACAAGAGCCAAGAAGCTGGAGGTATCCCAGAGGATACAGGTGAGGTTAAAGGTTACCAGACAAACCGAAAGTTATGGATTTAAAGATATTGTGAAGCAAACAGTGACAACACATAATAAGACCCTGGGAAGGAAGAACTGGCAGGATACAAAAGAAATAGGATTGGGTAATGCCTTAAAATTCTTTCTCTACATTACCATAAACCTTATCATATTAATTTTGGTATAATAAATATGTATTTATTTATTTACATGAACTGTTTTTACCACCTACTTTTTCCAGGCATTGTTCTAGACTCTGGGGACACAAGATTGAATCATTTATTTAATGAATGCATGATCTCACTATCAAAATACATATGCCAAAGTTTTATTAAGGTTGTTGAAAATATTTTTTTTTTTTTTTTTTTTGCGTTATGCGGGCCTCTCACTGTTTTGGCCTCTCCCGTTGCGGAGCACAGGCTCCGGATGCGCAGGCTCAGCGGCCATGGCTCACGGGCCCAGCCACTCCGCGGCATGTGGGATCTTCCCGGACCGGGGCACAAACCCGTGTCCCCTGCATCGGCAGGCGGACTCTCAACCACTGCGCCACCAGGGAAGCCCTTGAAAATATTTTTTGATTCTGCAGTTCTTTTTCTTTTTAGAAAAAAGTTGTTTTTTGTATTCTCTTAATCCTTCTAATAATGTAGATCTCTAGTGATATTCTTTTTTTCATTCCTTATGCATAATTCATATATTCTGTTTTTTTGAATTTTTGAATTTTATTTTTTTTTATACAGCAGGTTCTTATTAGTTATCCATTTTATACATATTAGTGTATACATGTCAATCCCAAGCTCCTAATTCATCACACCACCACCACCCCGGCCCTGTCACTTTCCCCCCTTGGTGTCCATACTTTTGTTCTCTACATCTGTGTCTCTATTTCTGCCCTGCAAACTGGTTCACCTGTACCATTTTTCTAGGTTCCACATATGTGTGTTAATATATATTTGTGTTTCTCTTTCTGACTTACTTCACTTTGTATGACAGTCTCTAGATCCATCCACATCTCTGCAAATAACCCAATTTCGTTCCTTTTTATGGCCGAGTAATATTCCATTGTATATATGTACCACATGTTTTTTATCCATTCATCTGTCAGTGGACATTTAGGTTGCTTCCATGACCTGGCTATTGTAAATAGTGCTGCAGTGAACACTGGGGTGCATGAGTCTTTTTGAATTATGGTTTTCTCTGGGTATAAGCCCAGTAGTGGGATTGCTGGGTCATATGGTACTTCTATTTTTAGTTTTTTAAGGAACCTCCATACTGTTCTCCATAGTGGCTGTATCAATTCACATTCCCACCAACAGTGCAAGAGGGTTACCTTTTATCCACACCCTCTCCAGCATTTGTTGCCTGTAGATTTTCTGATGATGCACATTCTAACTGGTATGAGGTAATACCTCATTGTAGTTTTGATTTGCATTTCTCTAATAATTAGTGATGTTGAGCAGCTTTTCATGTGCTTCTTGGCCATCTGTATGTCTTCTTTGGAGAAATGTCTATGTAGTTCTACTGCTCATTTTTGGATTGGGTTATTTGTTTTTTTGATACAGAGTTGCATGAGCTGCTTGTAAATTTTGGAGATTAATCCTTTGTCAGTTGCTTCATTTGCAAACATTTTCTTCCATTCTGATGCTTGTCTTTTCATCTTGTTTATGGTTTCCTTTGCTGTGCAAAATCTTTGAAGTTTCATTAGGTCCCATTTGTTTATTTTTGTTTTTATTTCCATTTCTCGAGGAGGTGGGTCAAAAAGGATCTTGCTGTGATTTATGTCATGGAGTGTTTTGCTATGTTTTCCTCTAAGAGTTTTATAGTGTCTGGCCATATGTTTAGGTTTTTAATCCATTTTTAGCTTATTTTTGTGTATGGTGTTAGGGAGTGTTCTAATTTTATTCTTTTACATGTAGCTGTCCAGTTTTCCCAGCACCACTTATTGAAGAGGCTGTCTTTTCTCCATTGTATATTCTTGCCTTCTTTATCAAAGACAAGGGGACCATATGTGTGTGGGTTTATCTCTGGGCTTTCTATCCTATTCCATTGATCTATATTTCTGTTTTTGTGCCAGTAACATACTCTCTTGATTACTGTAGTTTTGTAGTATAGTCTGAAGTCAAGGAGCCTGATTCCTCCAGCTACATTTTTCTTTCTCAAGAATGCTTTGGCTATTTGGGGTCTTTTGTGTCTCTATGCAAGTTTTAAGATGATTTGATCTAGTTCCGTAAAAAATGCCATTGGTAATTTGATAGGGATTGCATTGAATCTGTAGATTGCTTTTGGTAGTAAAGTCATTTTCACAATATTGATTCTTCCAATCCAAGAACATGGTGTATTGCTCCATCTATTTGTATCATCTTTAATTTCTTTCATCAGTGTCTTATAGTTTTCTGAATACAGGTCTTTTGTCTCTCTAGGTAGGTTTATTCCTAGTTATTTTATTCTTTTTGTTGCAATGGTAAATGGGAATGTTTCCTTAATTTCTCTTTCAGATTTTTCATCATTAGTGTATAGGAATGCCAGAGATTTCTGTGCATTAATTTTGTATCCTGCAACTTTACCACATTCATTGATTAGCTCTAGTAGTTTTCTGGTGGCATCTTTAGGGTTCTCTATGTATAGTATCATGTCATCTGCAAACAGTGACAGTTTTACTTCTTCTTTGCCAATTTGTATTCCTTTTATTTCTGTTTCTTCTCTGATTTCCATGGCTAGGATTACCAAAACAATGATGAATAGTAGTGGTGAGCATGGACATCCTTGTCTTGTTCCTGATCTTAGAGGAAATCCTTTCAGTTTTTCAGCATTGAGAATGATGTTTGCTGTGGGTTTGTTGTACATGGCCTTTATTATTTTGAAGTAAGTTTCCTCTATGCCCACTTTCTGGAGAGTTTTTATCATAAATTGGTGTTGAATTTTCTCAAAAGCTTTTTCTGCATCTATTGAGATGATCATATGGTTTTTATTCCTCAATTTGTTAATATGGTGAATCATGTTGATTGATTTGCATATATTGAAGAATACTTGCATCCCTGGGATAAATCCCACTTCATCATAGTATATGATCCTTTTAATGTGTTGCTGGATTTTGTTTGCTAGTATTTTGTTGAGGATTTTTGCATCTATATTCATCAGAGATATTGGTCTGTAATTTTCTTTTTTTGTGATGTCTTTGGTTCTGGTATCAGGGTGATGGTGGCGTCATAGAATGAGTTTGGGAGTGTTCCTTCCTCTGCAATGTTTTGGAAGAGTTTGAGAAGGATGGGTATTAGCTCTTCTCTAAATGTTTGATAGAATTCACCTGTAAAGCCATCTGGTCCTAGACTTTGGTTTGTCCATTTTATTGGCATGGAGTTGCTTGTAGTAATCTTTTAGGATGCTTTGTATTTTTGCGGTGTGTGTTATAACTTCTTTTCATTTCTAATTTTATTGATTTGACTCCTCTCCCTCTTTTTCTTTTTTTTTTAACATCTTTATTGGAATATAATTGCTTCACAATCGTATGTCAGTTTGTGCCCTACAACAAAGAGAATCAGTTATACATATATATATGTTCCCATATCTCTTCCCTCTTGCATCGCCCTCCCTCCCATCCTCCCTCTCCCACCCCTCCAGGTTGTCACAAAGCACCGAGCTGATCTCCCTGTGCTATGCGGCTGCTCCCCACTAGCTATCTATTCTACGTTTGGTAGTGCATGCGTGTCCATGCCACTCTTGCCCCGTCACAGCTTACCCGTCCCCCTCCCCATATCCTCAAGTCCATTCTCTAGTAGGTCTGTGTCTTTATTCCTGTCTTACCCCTAGGTTCTTCATGACATTTTTTTTTCTTAGATTCCATATATATGGGTTAGCATATGGTATTTGTCTTTCTCTTTCTGACTTACTTCACTCTGTATGACAGACTCTAGGTCCATCCACCTCATTACAAATAGTTCAATTTCGTTTCTTCTTATGGCTGAGTAATATTCCATTGTATATGTGCCACATCTTCTTTATCCATTCATCTGATGATGGAAACTTAGATTGTTTCCATCTCCGGGCTATTGTAAATAGAGCTGCAATGAACATTTTGGTACATGACTCTTTTTGAATTATGGTTTTCTCAGGGTATATGCCCAGTAGTGGGATGGCTGGGTCATATGGTAGTTCTATTTTTAGTTTTTTAAGGAACCTCCATACTGTTCTCCATAGTGGCTGTATCAATTCACATTCCCACCAGCAGTGCAAGAGTGTTCCCTTTTCTCCACACACTCTCCAGCATTTATTGTTTCTAGATTTTTTGTTGATGGCCATTCTGACTGGTTTGAAGTGATATTTCATTGTAGTTTTGATTTGCATTTCTCTAATGATTAACGATATTGAGCATTCTTTCATGTGTTTGTTGACAATCTGTATGTCTTCTTTGGAGAAATGTCTGTTTAGGGCTTCTCCCCATTTTTGGATTGGGTTGTTTGTTTTTTTGAAATTGAGCTGCATGGGCTGCTTATAAATTTTGGACATTAATCCTTTGTCAGCTGCTTCATTTGTAAATATTTTCTCCCATTCTGAGGGTTGTCTTTTGGTCTTCTTTATGGTTTCCTTTGCTGTGCAAAAGCTTTGAAGTTTCATTAGGTCCCATTTGTTTATTTTTGTTTTTATTTCCATTTCTCTAGGAGGTGGGTCAAAAAGGATCTTGCTGTGATTTATGTCATAGAGTGTTCTCCCTATGCTTTCCTCTAAGAGTTTTATAGTTTCTGGCCTTACATTTAGGTCTTTAATCCATTTTTAGCTTATTTTTGTGTATGGTGTTAGGGAGTGTTCTAATTTTATTCTTTTAAATGTAGCTGTCCAGTTTTCCCAGCACCACTTATTGAAGAGGCTGTCCTTTCTCCACTGGACATTGCTGCCTCCTTTATCAAAGATAAGGTGACCATATGTGCGTGGGTTTATCTCTGGGCTTTCTGTCCTGTTCCATTGATCTATCTTTCCGCTTTTGTGCCAGTACCATAATGTCTTGGTTACTGTAGCTTTGTAGTATAGTCTGAAGTCAGGGAGCCTGATTCCTCCAACTCTGTTTTTCATTCTGAAGATTGCTTTGGCTATTCGGGGTCTTTTGTGTTTCCATACAAATTGTGAAATTTTTTGTTCTAGTTCTGTGAAAAATGCCAGTGGTAGTTTGATAGGGATTGCACTGATTCTGTAGATTGCTTTGGGTAGTAGAGTCATTTTCACAATGTTGGTTCTTCCAATCCAAGAACATGGTATATCTCTCCATCTATTTGTATCATCTTTAATTTCTTTCATCAGTGTCTTATAATTTTTTGCATACAGGTCTTTTGTCTCCTCTAGGTAGGTTTATTCCTAGATATTTTATTCTTTTTGTTGCAGTGGTAAATGGGAGTGTTTTCTTGATTTCACTTTCAGATTTTTTATCATTAGTGTATAGGAATGCCAGAGATTTCTGTGCATTAATTTTGTATCTGGCTACTTACCAAATTCATTGATTAGCTCTAGTAGTTTTCTGGTAGCAACTTTAGGATTCTCTATATATAGTATCATGTCATCTGCAAACAGTGACAGCTTTACTTCTTCTTTTCCGATTTGGAATCGTTTTATTTCCTTTTCTTCTCTGATTGCTGTGGCTAAAACTTCCAAAACTATGTTGAATAAGAGTGGTGAGAGTGGGCAACCTTGTCTTTTTCCTGATCTTAGTGGAAATGCTTTCAGTTTTTCACCATTGAGGACGATGTTGGCTGTGGGTTTGTCATATATGACATTTATTATGTTTGGAAAGTTCCCTCTATGCCTACTTTCTGGAGGGTTTTTATCATAAATGGGTGTTGAATTTTGTCGAAAGCTTTCTCTGCATCTATGGAGATGACCATATGGTTTTTCTCCTTCAATTTTTTAATATGGTATATCATATTGATTGATTTGCATATATTGAAGAATCCTTGCATTCCTGGAATAAACCCCACCTGATCATGGTATATGATCCTCTTTGTGTGCTGTTGGATTCTGTTTGCTAGTATTTTGTTGAGGATTTTTGCATCTATGTTCATCAGTGATATTGGCCTGTAGTTTTCTTCCTTTGTGACATCCTTGTCTAGTTTTGAAATCAGAGTGATGGTGGCCTCATATTATGAGTTTGGGAGTGTTCCTCCCTCTGCTAGATTTTGGAAGAGTTTGAGAATGATACGTGTTAGCTCTTCTCTAAATGTTTGACAGAATTCACCTATTAAGCCATCTGGCCCTGGGCTTTTGTTTTTTGGAAGATTTTTAATCACAGTTTCAATTTCAGTGCTTGTGATTGGTCTGTTCATATTTTCTATTTCTTCCTGATTCAGTCTTGGCAGGTTGTACATTTCTAAGAATTTGTCCATTTCTTCCAGGTTGCCCATTTTACTGGCATGGAGTTGCTTGTAGTAATCTCTCATGATCTGTTATATTTCTGCAGTGTCAGTTGTTACTTCTCCTTTTTCATTTCTAATTCTATTGATTTGAGTCTTCTCCCTTTTTTTCTTGATGAGTCTGGCTAATGGTTTATCAATTTTGTTTATCTTCTCAAAGTACCAGCTTTTAGTTTTATTGATCTTTGCTATTGTTTCCTTCATTTCTTTTTCATTTATTTCTGATCTGATCTTTATGATTTCTTTCCTTCTGCTAAATTTGTGGGTTTTTTTGTTCTTCTTTCTCTAATTGCTTTAGGTGCAAGGTTAGGTTGTTTATTCGAGATGTTTCCTGTTTCTTAGGGTAGGATTGTATGGCTATAAACTTCCCTCTTAGAACTGCTTTTGCTGCATCCCATAGGTCTTGGGTCATCGTGTCTCCATTGTCATTTGTTTCTAGGTATTCTTTGATTTCCTCTTTGATTTCTTCAGTGATCACTTCGTTATTAATTATTGTATTGGTTAGCCTCCATGTATTTGTATTTTTTACAGATCTTTTCCTCTAATTGATATCTAGTCTTATAGCATTGTGGTTGGAAAATATACTTGATACAATTTCAATTTTCTTAAATTTACCAAGTCTTGGTTTGTGACCGAAGATATGATCTATGCTGGAGAATGTTCCATGAGCACTTGAGAAAAATGTGTATTCTTTTGTTTTTGGATGGAATGTTCTATAAATATCAATTAAGTCCATCTTGTTTAATGTGTCATTTAAAGCTTGTTTTTCCTTATTTATTTTCATTTTGGATGATCTGTCCATTGGTGAAAGTGGGGTGTTAAAGTCCCCTACTATGAATGTGTTACTGTCGATTTTCCCTTTTATGGCTGTTAGTATTTGCTTTATGTATTGAGGTGCTCCTATGTTGGGTGCATAAATATTTACAATTGTTATATCTTCTTCTTAGATCGATCCCTTGATCATTATGTAGTGTCCTTCTTTGTCTCTTCTAATAGTCTTTATTTTAAGGTCTATTTTGTCTAATATGAGAATTGCTACTCCAGCTTTCTTTTGGTTTCCATTTGCATGTAGTATCTTTTCCCATCCCCTCACTTTCAGTCTGTATGTGTCTCTAGGTTTGAAGTGGGTCTCTTATAGACAGCATATATATGGGTCTTTTTTTTCTATCCATTCAGCCAATCTGTGTCTTTTGGTTGGAGCATTTAGTCCATTTACATTTAAGGTAATTATCAATATGTATGTTCCTATTCTCATTTTCTCAATTGTTTTGTGTTTGTTATTGTAGATCTTTTCCTTCTCTTGTGTTTCTTGCCTAGAGAAGAAACATTAGCATTTTTTGTAAAGCTGGTTTGGTGGTGCTGAACTCTCTCAGCTTTTGCTTGTCTGTAAAGGTTTTAATTTCTCCATCGAATCTGAGTGAGATCCTTTCTGGGTAGAAGAATCTTGGTTGCAGGTTTTTCTCCTTCATCACTTTAAATATGTCCTGCCAGTCCCTTCTGGCTTGCAGAGTTTCTGCTGAAAGATCAGCTGTTAACTTTATGGGGATTCCCTTGTGTGTTATTTGTTGTTTTTCCCTTGCTGCTTTTATTATGTTTTCTTTGTATTTAATTTTTGACAGTTTGATTAATAGGTGTCTTGGCGTGTTTCTCCTTCGATTTATCCTGTATGGGACTCTCTGTGCTTCCTGGACTTGATTAACTATTTCCTTTCCCATATTAGGGAAGTTTTCAACTATAATCTCTTAAAATATTTTCTCAGTCCCTTTCTTTTTCTGTTGTTCTTCTGAAACCCCTATAATTTGAATGGTGGTGCGTTTAATGTCCCAGAGGTCTCTGAGACGGTCCTCAGTTCTTTTCATTCTTTTTTCTTTATTCTACTCTGCAGTAGTTATTTCCACTATTTTATCTTCCAGGTCACTTATCCATTCTTCTGCCTCACTTATTCTGCTATTGATCCCATCTAGTGTATTTTTAATTTCATTTATTGTGTTGTTCAGAATTGCTTGTTTCATCTTTAGTTCTTCTAGGTCCTTGTTAAATGTTTCTTGCATTTTCTCTATTCTATTTCCAAGATTGTGGATCATCTTTACTATCATTATTCTGAATTCTTTTTTCAGGTAGACTGCCTATTTCCTCTTCATTTGTTAGGTCTGGTGGGTTTTTATCTTGCTCCTTCATCTGCTGTGTGTTTTTCTGTCTTCTCATTTTGCTTATGTTACTGTGTTTGGGGTCTCCTTTTTGCAGGCTGCAGGTTTGTAGTTCCTGTAGTTTTTGGTGTCTGTCCCCAGTGGCTAAAGTTTGTTCAGTGGGTTGTGTAGGCTTCCTGGTGGAGGGTACTAGTGCCTGTGTTCTGGTGGATGAGGCTGGATCTTGTCTTTCTGGTGGGCAAGTCCATGTCTGGTGGTGTGTTTTGGGATGTCTGTGGACTTATTATGATTTTAGGCAGCCTCTCTGCTAATGGGTGGGGTTGTGTTCCTGTCTTGCTAGTTGTTTGGCATAGGGTGTCCAGCACTGTAGCTTGCTGGTCATTGAGTGAAGCTGGGTGTTTGCGTTGAGATGGAGATCTCTGGGAGATTTTCGCCATTTGATATTACGTGGAGCTGGGAGGTGTCTTGTGGTCCAGTGTCCTGAAGTTGGCTCTCCCACCTCAGAGGCACAGCAGTGATCCTGGCTGCAGCACCAAGAGCCTTTTATCCACACGGCTCAGAATAAAAGGGAGAAAAAATAGAAAGAAAAGAAAGGAAGGAAGGAAGGAAGGAAGGAAGGAAGGAAGAAAGAGGGAGGGAGGGAGGAAGGAAGGAGGAAGGGAGGAAGAAAGAAAGAAAGAAAAAAGAAGTAAGGAAGGAAGAAGGGAGGCAGGGAGGGAGGGAGGGAGGAAGGAAGGAGGAAGGGAGGAAGAAAGAAAGAAAAAAGAAGTAAGGAAGGAAGAAGGGAGGCAGGGAGGGAGGGAGGGAGTGGGAGTGAGGGAAGGAGGGAGGGGGGAAGGAAAGAAAGAAAGAAAGAAAGAAAAAATAAAATAAGATAAAATAAAGTTATTAAAATAAAAATAATTATTAAGAAAAACAATTTTTTTAAAAAGAAAAAACAGAAAGAAAAAAACAGATGGATAAAACCCTAGGACAAATGATGGAAGCAAAGCTATACAGACAAAATCTCACACAGAAGCATACACATACAGTCTCACAAAAAGAGGAAAAGGGGAAAAAATCATAAATCTTGCTTTCAAAGTCTACCTCCTCAATTTGGGATGATTCGTTGTCTATTCATATATTCCATAGATGCAGGGTACATCAAGTTGATGGTGGAGTTTTAATCCGCTGCTTCTGCGGCTGCTGGGAGGGATTTCCCTTTCTCTTCTTTGTTCTCACAGCTCCCGGGGCCCAGCTTTGGATTTGGCCTCGCCTCTGCGTGTAGGTCGCTGGAGGGCGTCTGTTCTTCCACTCAGACAGGATGCGGTTAAAGGAGCCGCTGCTTCGGGGACTCTGGCTCACTCAGGCCTGGGGGAGGGAGGGGTAAGGAGTGCAGGGCAAGCCTGCGGCAGCAGAGGCCAGCATGACATTGCACCAGCCTGAGGCGCGCCGTGCGTTCTCCTGGGGAAGTTGTACCTGGATCCTGGGACCCTGGCAGTGGCAGGCTGCACAGCCTCCCCGGAAGGGGTGTGTGTATAGTGACCTGTGCTCGCACACAGGCTTCTTGGTGGTGGCAGCAGCAGCCTTAGCGTCTCATGCCCGTCTCTGGGGTCCGCGCTTTTAGCCGCGGCTCGTGCCCGTCTCTCGAGCTCCTTTAAGCAGTGCTCTTAATCCCCTCTCCTCACGCACCAGGAAACAGAGAGGGATGAAAAAGTCTCTTGCCTCTTTGGCAGGTCCAGACTTTTCCCCAGACTCCCTCCCAGCTAGCCGTGGTGCACTAACCCCCTGCAGGCTGTGTTCGCGCCGCCAACCCCAGTCCTCTCCCTGCGCTGTGACCGAAGCCCGAGCCCCAGCTCCCAGCCCCGGCCACCCAGGCGGGTGAGCAGACAAGGCGCTCGGGCTGGTGAGTGCCGGTCAGCACCGATCCTCTGTGCGGGACTCTCTCCGCTTTGCCCTCTGCACCCCTGTTGCTGTGCTCTCCTCCACGGCTCCGAAGCTTTCGCCCTCTGCCACCCGCAGTCTCCCCCTGCAAAAGAGCTTCCTAGTGTGTGGAAACCTTTCCTCCTTCACAGTTCCCTCCCACTGGTGCAGGTCCTGTCCCTATCCTTTTGTCTCTGTTTATTCTTTTTTCTTTTGCCCTACCCAGGTACGTGGGGACTTTCTTGCCTTTTGGGAAGTCTGAGGTCTTCTGCCAGTGTGCAGTAGGTGTTCTGTAGGAGTTGTTCCACGTTTAGATGTATTTCTGGTGTATCTGTGGGGGGGGGAAGGTGATCTCTGCGTCTTACTCTTGCGCCATCTTCCCCTCGTCTCCTCCCTCTTTTTCTTGATGAGTCTGTTTAATGGTTTATCAATTTTTTTTTATCTTCTCAAAGAACCAGTTTTTAATTTTATTCATCTTTGCTATTGTTTTCTTTGTTTCTATTTCATTTATTTCTGCTCTGATCTTTATGATTTCTTTCCTTCTGCTAACTTTGGGTTTTGTTTGTTCTGCTTTCTCTAGTTCCTTTAGATGTAAGTTTAGATTGTTTATTTGAGATTTTTCTTGTTTCTTGAGGTAGGCTTGTATTGCTATAAACCTCCCTCTTAGAACTGCTTTTGCTGCATCCCATGGGTTTTGGATCATTGTGTTTTTGTTGTCATTTGTCTCTAGGTATTTTTTGATTTCCTCTTTGATTTCTTCAGTGATCTCTTGGTTATTTAGTAATGTACTGTTTAGCCTCCATGTGTTTGTGTTTTTTATGGGTTTTTTTCCCTGTAATTGATTTCTAACCTCATAGCGTTCTGTTCAGAAAAGATGCTTGATATGATTTCAATTTTCTTAAAATTACCAAGGCTTGATTTGTGACCTGAGACATGATCTCTCCTGGTGAATGTTTCATGTGCACTTGAGAAGAAAGTGTAATCTGCTTTAGGATGGAATGTCCTATAAATATCAATTAAATCTATGTGGTACGTTGTGTCATTTAAAGCTTGTGTTTCCTTATTAATTTTCGGTTTGGATGATCTGTTCATTGGTGTAAGTGAGGTTTTAAAAGTCCCCCACTATTATTGTGTTACTGTCGATTTCCTCTTTTATAGCTGTTAGCGGTTGCCTTATGTACTGAGGTTCTCCTGTGTTGGGTACATAAATATTTACAATTGTTATATCTTCTTCTTGGATCGATCTCTTGATTATTATGTAGTGTCCTTCTTTGTCTCTTCTAATAGTCTTTATTTTAAAGTCTATTTTGTCTGATATGAGAATTGCTACTCCAGCTTTCTTTTGGTTTCCATTTGCATGGAATATCTTTTTCCATCCCCTCACTTTTGGTCTGTATGTGTCCCTAGGTCTGAAGTGGGTCTCTTGTAGACAGCATATATATGAGTCTTGTTTGTGTATCCATTCATTGAGCCTGTGTCTTTTGGTTGGAGCATTTAATCCATTCACATTTAAGGTAGTTATCTATATGTATGTTCCTATTACCATTTTCTTAATTGTTATGGGTTTATTTTTGTAAGTCCTTTTCTTCTCTTGTGTTTCCCACTTAGAGAAGTTCCTTTAGCATTTGTTATAGTGCTGGTTTGGTGGTGCTCAATTCTCTTTGCTCTTGCTTTTTGTAAAGCTTTTTATTTCTCCATCGAATATGAGTGAGATCCTTGCCAGGTAGAGTAATCTTAGCTGTAGGTTCTTCCCTTTCAGCTCTTTAAATATATCATGCCACTCCCTTCTGGCTTGTAGAGTTTCTGCTGAGAAATCAGCTGTTAACCTTATGGACGTTCCCTTGTATGTTATTTGTCATTTTTCCCTTGCTGCTTTCAATCATTTTTCTTTGTCTTTAATTTTTGCCAATTTGATTACTATGTGTCTTGGCATGTTTCTCCTTGGGTTTATCCTGCCTGAGACTCTCTGTGCTTCCTGGACTTGGGTGGCTATTTCCTTTCCCATGTTAGGGAAGTTTTCAACTATAATCTCTTCAGATATTTTCTCGGGTCCTTTCTCTCTCTCTTCTCCTTCTGGGACCCCTACAATGTGAATGTTGTTGTGTTTAATGTTGTCCCAGAGGTCTCTTAGGCTGTCATTTCTTTTTCTTTAGTTTGTTCCGTGGCAGTGAATTCCACCAATCTGTATTCCTGGTCACTTATCTGTTCTTCTGCCTCAGTTATTCTGCTACTGATTCCTTCTAGTGTAGTTTTCATTTCAGTTATTGTATTGTTCATCTCTGTTTGTTTGTTCTTTAATTCTTCTAGGTCTTTGTTAAACATTTCTTGCATCTTCTCAATCTTTGCCTCCATTCTTTTTCCAAGGTTCTGGATCATCTTTACTATTGTTATTCTGAATTCTTTTTCTGGAAGGTTTCCTATGTCCACTTCATTTAGTTGTTTTTCTCAGGTTTTACCTTGTTCCTTCATGTGGTACATAGCCCTCTGCCTTTTCATCTTGTCTGTCTTTTTGTGAATGTGGTTTTTGTTCCACAGGCTGCAGGATTATAGTTTTTCTTGCTTCTGCTGTCTGCCCTCTGGTGGATGAGGCTATCTAAGAGGCTTGTGCAAGCTTCCTTATGGGAGGGACTGGTGGTGGGTAGAGCTGACTGTTGCTCTGGTGGGCAGAGCTCAGTAAAACTTTAATCCGCTTTGCTGCTGCTGCGTGGGGCTGGGTTCCCTCCCTGTTGGTTGTTTGGCCTAAGGCGACTCAACACTGGAGTCTACCCAGCTCTTTGGTGGGGCTAATGGCAGACTCTGGGAGGGCTCTCGCCAAGGAGTACTTCCCAGAACTTCTGCTTCCAGTGTCCTTGACCCCATGGTGAGCCACAGCCACCCCCCCCACCTCTGCAGGAGACCCTCCAACACTAGCAGGTAGGTCTGGTTCAGTCTCCTCTGGGTTCACTGCTCTTTCCCCTGGCTCCTGATGTACACACTATTTTGTGTGTGCCCTCCAAGAGTGGAGTCTCTGTTTCCACCAGTCCTGCTGAAGTCCTGCAATCAAATCCCACTAGCCTTCAAAGTCTGATTCTCTAGGAATTCCTCCTCCCGTTGCCGGACCCACAGGTTGGGAAGCCTGACATATAGCTCAGAACATTCACTCCAGTGGGTGGACTTCTGTGGTATAAGTGTTCTCCAGTTTGTGAGTCACCCACCCAGCAGTTATGGGATTTGATTTTATTGTGATTGCCCCTCCTACCGTCTCATTGTGGCTTCTCTTTTGTCTTTGGATGTGGGGTATCTTTTTTGGTGAGTTCCAGTGTCTTCCTGTCAATGATTGTTCAGCAGTTAGTTGTGATTTCGATGCTCTCGCAGGAGGGAGTGAGCGCACATCCTTCTGCTGCACCATCTTGAACCAATCTGCAGTTATTTTTTAAAAGAGGAAGTCATAATTCTGAATCTGGGAATACTTAGAAATAGATTCCAAGTTTGCCTGTGGATAACACCATTCAGTAGGCATGAAAGCAGAATATGTGTATATTTGTTTAATGAGGACAAAAATTATTGTTTTAACTTGCATCAAACAGGTTTTAAGCTTAATGTTAATGGAATAATTTGGGTAATGCTTTTCCCAAATACCATACTTGACAAAGAATAGAATAAAGGAAATGCTTTCTAAACTGAAGAGAATCTTTTTTACTCTTAAAAAAAATACTTGTAATTCCTGTGGTTTGTTAGGAGGTACACAGCTCCTCAATGTATCAGTATATGCAATTAAAATTTTTGAGACACTACTTTAAATTTTTTTATCAAAGTATACTCCAGTTTCTCAAATCCCAATTCTATTGTATGTGTATTTGGAAAGGAAAAGTGTAAAAATTCTTCGGTATAGACATTTATAGTATTTTTGGCTAAGTACAAAACTGGTCACTCCATTATGATTTGACCAGTAAACTTTAGATTAAATTTGAAATATATAACGGGCCAAATGCCTGTTAAATTATTAGTAGTAGAATCTTTATGAACCAGAGACATTGCCTCTTCCTCTGGCTCTAACCATTTATTTTTTATCATTGTCTTAGTATGAAGCCAAAGAAAATGAGGCAACACCAAGTTAACCAACCCAGCGTGATTCTCTAAGAAAAATGAAAGGCAGAAAAAAGTAAACATTCTGACTACTTCTGTTTAGTAGTCTTTAAGTCTTACTCTTTAACATTCAGTCAACATATTGAGTGCTCACCATGTGTCAGTCTTTGCACTTTGCAAGAGGAATACACAGGTAAAGAAGGCAGAAGTTTCCATGCCTAACAGGGCTTTCCTTCTAGGTAGTAAAGACAGGTATTAAAAAGTTAGCAAATAAGTAAACAGGATACTTTCAGAAAATGACAAGTGACTTGAAAGAAATAAACAAGCTATGGAATAGGAAATAAGAAACTGGTGGGTCTGCTTTATAATAGGGGGCCAACAAAAAGCCCTACTGAGTGGTATTACTTGAGCTGACCTGTGGAAGAATTAGAATTTAACTGGTTCACAAAATTGAATGCAGGAGAATGGACTTAGCTTTGTAGCATCCACAAAATAAATTAACCCTTTATAAAAGGCTAGGGTATGAAAGGAAGTAGCTTTTCCTCTGCATCCAGTATGACATTTCAGTTTTGACACCTTCCCTACCTATATGACAGACTTTCAAAAGACAGTAAGAACAAGAAAAATAGAGAACAGTATTTCTGAAGGTAATAATAAAGTTTGGTCTTTATATTATTTTCCTTTCAAATATTATTTTTACAACTAAAAAATTATCCTCTGGATTTGAAGAATGATTCTGAATCTAGTATTCATGTATCATTAAACTTTTTTGATATTTGGCTTTAAAAATAAATGGCTCCTTTTGCTTCCTATTCTACCTAGTTGTTCTGACCATTGTACATCTTCTGAGCTGAGTGGAAATTTGCTGTTTATATGATAACTTACTATGACTGGAAAGAAATTATATCAGTGGAAAATAAGAGTACTCACTTTTATAAGCATCTTTGCTATTTGATTAAAAGGGAAGTTGAGTGTACTCAAAAAGCATCCTGAAGTACTTAATGGATTGACAAAGCTAAAGTGATTTTACAATACCTAAATTATTTGTCAAAACTCTACCCACTCCCCAACTCACAAATATTATCTCTCTCTCTCTCTCTCTCTCTCTCTCTTTCTCCCCACAATTTCTTAGATTCACTTTGTTCGAAGAAGGCCCTAATTTTCAGTCTTAGGTAGAACAGTTATTAAATTGTTCTAGATAGATGCTCATTCTCTTCTATTTTTAAAAAATCTTTTTATAAGAAAATGTTAAGTTCTCCTTTGACAGCCCATTTCTGGCATGAGAGCCTTTCTCTGTAGAATCAAATAAAAAACTGATGGTTTTGGAGTACCCACTCAGAGTTTTAAGGGATGAGAAATCCTTCTAGTCTCCATGATACCAGTAACCTAAAGAAAACACAAAAAGTTTCTGGAGTTCTGGATCCTTGGTGTTGTGTGATATAAGTGGCCAGATCAGGATGAAGAAGAGAGCTTTAGTAGAGTCAGCATAGACATCACTGGGGCTCTCAACTCCTATTCACTTGTCAAACAGATAAAGTGAGAGATTGGGCTGGTGTAGAAGCAATTCTTTCCACGTCATTACCAGCTTAGTCTCCTTGCCAGGAGTTTCCTTGCCAGGAGATAGCTTGGTTACCAAGGGCTCCCAGAAGTGTTCCTTGGCAGCTCTGAGTGAATCTAGAGTGTGATTTCATGCTTATGCTTTTCTTCAGCTCGTGCCTCTCTGTGTTTTTTGAAAAATTATCTATGAATTTTTAATAAATTGTTCATATTTGCATATTATCTGAACTGTATAGGGACTTGGACATTATCTTTTATGTATTTGTTCATTTTAACAAAACAAAACTTTTGCCTTGTGAAATGCACTTTTTCTTCCTTGTATAGAGCAGTATGTGTGTGGGAAGATTTTTGAATCGTTCCTGCTTATTTTTGCCAGAAGAAAATAAAAGTATGTCTTTCACAACCATTTTCTTATGGTAGCCAGCGTTTTCTGAGGCTATCAAAATGCCAGCAGGTGGCTTCTTTTCTAGTTCGATACAATGCAGCATAAATATTCTCTTCTTTTGCATAAAACAGCTAAATCAGAGTGAATTTGCTTCCTATATCTAAAGGTTAAAGACCAAGAGATAAAATGTGCAGAGTATATTCCTTGTAATGTGAATGCCGTAGGACTCATGGGGATGAGATGTAGGTTAATTTTGTAATAATTTATTCTTTTAATATATTTTTAGATATATTGAGATCCTTAGATTTTGGGTCATTTTATTAATAAGATGCAGAAGATTAGTTACAGGAAAGAAATACTTAACATCTGATTTAAAGCTCATAAATATAAAACGTATTTTGAAAAACATAGTCCCTGAATTGATAGACTGTGGTATATCCAGACAACAGAATATTATTCAGTGCTAAAAAGAAATGAGCTGTCAAGTCATGAAAAGACATGGAGGAATCTTAAATGAATATTACTAAATGAAAGAAGCTCATCTGAAAAGGCTATATACTGTATGATTCCAACTATATTACATTCTGGAGAAGGCAAGACTATAGAGACAGTAAGATCAGTGGTTGGCAGGGCTTGAGAGGGAAGGGGAAGGATGGGTAGGTAGAACACAGAGGATTTTTAGGGCAGTGAAAATACTCTGTATGAGACCATAGTGTTGAATACAGGTCATTACATATTTGTCCAAACTTATAGGATGGACAACGTTGAGAGTAAGCCGTAATGTAAACTATGGACTTTGGATGATTATGGTGTGTCAATGTAGGTTCATCAGTTGTAACAAATGACCCACTATGGTGGGGGATATTGATAATAGGGGAGGCTATGCATGTGTTGGGCAGGGAGTATATGAGAAATCTTTGTGCCTTCCTCTCAATTTTTCTGTGAACCTTTAAGTGCTCTAAAAAAATAGTCTTAATTAAAAAATCCCATAATCTCATGTTATTTTCACTTTAAAATTTCAACAAATAAAGGAAAATATTTCAGTGTTGATATTTTTATTTTTAATTAAAAAATAAGCAGAGAAAAATAATATAAGGATTTATTATTGGGGGTGGTGGGTGGGGGTGTTTGCCCCACTCTCCACTCCACTACTGCTTCTGCCAGCTTCTTGCCTATCCCTTTTTCCTCCTGCTCCCCTCAAAGGTGGAGGTATTGGTAATCTGGCTAGTCAGTGTCTGGGAAAATTGGGCAGAAGTACTGCAAGCTAAAAGGCAGGAGCTATGCCCAGTTCCCCTCTCCTACTTCTTCATGCACGCATTGAGTAGATTAAGCCTACTGAGGGCAGTCCCTGTCAACCGTCACTTTCTCCAATCAGGCCTAAGCCTAACTGAGTACTAAATCCCAAGATTTTGAATTTGAGGTTTCTGATCAGAACCTAGTCTCTCTTTCTTTTAATAACAGATCAAGATTTGTTTTGAAAGCCATTATTATTGGTTGGTAGAATTGACCTCATTCCTAGCACAGGATGGACAAGAGGACAGGAGAAGCCCCAATTGACTTAATCCAATAAGCATGGTCTACCTTCCCGGTCCTGAGACTGGTTCACAAATGGGCATGTAACCCATCAGAACTATAAAATACAAGAGAATATTTTTGGAGCCTCTAAGAAAAAATAGCTGGGGTCTTCCTTCTACTAAATGTGGGAGTGTGAAGACACGAGGGTTAGAGCTGTGTGGCCTTTTTGCTAGCAAAAGGAATTCACCATGAGGATGAAGCTCACTCACAGAGGAAAGCACAGCTGAGACACACAGAGAAACCAAATCTTGATGACGTTATTTCAGTCTGTGGGTCAAATCACAGCTGAAGGAAGCAGTAGCACTGAATCTTCATTTTTGTGAGTCTGCATATTTCCTATTTTTCTTTAAATCAATTGAGCTCAGTTTTTGTTACTTGGAATATAGAGGATGCCCTTGGCCCACTGAGCCCTCATAGCAGATAGGCTAATCTCTGTTACATGTAATGCCCTCTGTTCCCACAAGTTGAACAGTATGTTTGCCAAGGATCTATGTTTCTTCCTAAACTCATTTAAGCCAGTTGTGCTTTATACAGTAAATCTACAAATTAATTAAATATTAAATTAATAAAATATAAGTATGAAAAGAAATTTATTGAATATACCAAAACTAAGCTTAATATTTTGAAAAGACTCATCGAAATTAAGTCATACTAAAAAGGTATCTAATTTAAAATGAGCAAGACAAGAACAAGAGTTTGGAAGAATTAAACAAAACTACAATAGTATGATTTTGAGCTTAGTTTGCTTTGAAGATATCTTAAATTCTCATTCCACTTAAAAGAAACTAAAAATCACAGAGAGGCAATTTGATTGTGGTTTATACTAGAAAGTGAATTGAAGCTCCAATTAACAGACTCATGCAAAGAAAAGGCTTTGCTCCTACAACAAATGGTTGGCAAATAAAAGCATTTTCACAAATTTCAAGTTAAATTACAAAGTTGTAAATCATATTTTAATGCTTTCCTGCTTTAACCAAAATTTTTGGCTAACTGACAGCTACAGGTTTCCAAATTCTGTGAGATCAGAGGCTTTTACTGCTCTTGATAGGAAGGTGGAACTGGGGATGGGAAAGCAGCATTGCTGAAGTGCGGCTCAAACTGTCTCAGAAAATGAATGTTCATCTGTTACAGGAGGCTGGAGGGACCGTAAGGAGGAAGAGCTGTTAGTTAAGGCATCAAGGTGTGAGATATTCTCCTGTGTCTTTGACACAGGTAACCCTTGTATAGTAGTTAGCAGCTAATTACTGATGGGTTTTAGGCAGATTTATATTTTAGAAAAATCTAAAGTAGTTAGCAGCTAATTACTGATGGATTTTAGGCAGATTTATATTTCAGAAAAATCTAAAGTAGTTAGCAGCTAATTACTGATGGATTTTAGGCAATTTATATTTTAGAAAAATCTAAAGTAATTAACAGCTAATTACTGATGGATTTTAGGCAGATTTATATTTTAGAAAAATCACTCTGGTGACAGGTAGGAAGATGGATTGGAATGAGCAGGAAATATGTTAAAGGAGGATAGTATCAATGGATGTGATCACCAACTAAATAACAAGAGTGAGGAAGAAGCAGGAACAAAAGATGACTTGGTGGTTGTCAGTGAATGGAGAATGAGGTGCCTGAGAAATAGACTCTTTGGCCGTAAAGAGTTTAAAGTTGAGTAGTGTGCTGAGACCAGCTAAATATTTATTGGGCCCTTTTTGTGCCAGGTATGGTGACACTAGGCACCATGGGGAAGATTACTATTCTCTAGAAGCTCAGAGTTATGAGGAAAAACTACATGCTACTGTGGATATTTGCTAGGGTTTAAAATTATTTATTTTTGTTTGCTCACATTCAGCCCCTTTTGTAGACTGCCCCACAGAGTGTGGGTAAAAGAGTTGTTTATCTCCCATTATGGAGGCCAAATGTGGCCAGACATTTCCTCTCCCTTCTCCCTGAAAGTTATCATTCCTCTAGGGGACCCAAGATCAGCCAAACAGATGTTCTGTTCTTGACCAAGCTCAGAATTTGGAGTTATTGATGCAAAGACATTGGGTAGTTGGAGATCAGTTAGGGTGAGAGTCCAGCTACCTAGTATCCTTCCAGTAAATTCCTTTTGTGGCCGAGTTTGACTGCAAAGGTACAAACACAGACATTACAGGACAGGACACAAAACATGATTTGGTGGACTAGGAAAGGGAGAGACCTTTAAAGTGTGCCATCAGTACTGAAAGAAATTCAGTCCACCTTCCTTCTAATATGCACTGGGAAGAGCCTTCTCAAGGGGCATGATTATAACATTCCCTCCTCTGAGAGCTTAGCTTACAGAGGAGCCCTGAACTCTTTAAGATGTTAAGGATTTAGAATTGTATAAGGACTTCCATCTTTGGCACTGGTCTATCAAACTTTCATTAACGGCATATTGACAACTTACATAGGGAATATGTACATGTTTGTTATATCTACATGTTTGTTAAGATTAGTTTAATAGCAAATATAAGTGAAATAAGCCAGACAGCAAAAGACAAATACCACATGGTATCACCTATATGCAGAATCTTTAAAAAAATGAACTCCTAGAAATAGGGGGTAGAAAAATGGTGGCTTGGGGGGTGGGGGAAATAGGGAGGGGTTGGTAAAAGGATTCAACCTTTCAGTTATATGATGAATAAGGTCTGAGACTCTAATGTATAACATGGTGACTATAGTGGATACACTATAGTTAAAATTTTCTAAAAGAGGAGAACTTAAATGTTCTCAAACACAAAAAAAAGGTAAAGGTGTGAGGTGATAGATGTATTAATTAATTTAATGAGAGGACTTCTTTCACAATGTATACATATATCAAATCATCACATTTACATTTTAAATATCTTACAATTTTATTTGTCAATTATACCTCAACAAAGCTGGAAAAAATATTTTAATAGCAAATAATAGGTATATGTATTGTTCATTTTAGGGATGAATGAAAATTGTGACAAACCAAGTGTATTAAAAAACATACAAGCTCATGAGTTCAGGGAACCGATTACAAATGGATTTATTATGCTTATTTTTTTTACTATATTGTATAAAAATGGAAAAAGAGGGAAGATATTAAGCTTAAAGAGTGATTTTTAAAATATGATAGCTCAGAAGTTGGACCACTAATAAACAGAAGAGTGGACTGGTATAGTTATCTGTGCAATGAGAGCACTTAGCATCATTTTAATTAGTGCAAATTTATAATATTGTTTTTGCTCCCTAGTGTTTTTTTAAAAAATAAATTTATTTATGTATTATTTATTTATTTTTGGCTGCGTTGAGTCTTCGTTGCTGCTCACGGGCTTTCTCTAGTTGCCGCAAGCGGGGGCTACTCTTCGTTGCGCTGAGGGGGCTTCTCATTGCAGTGGCTTCTCTTGTTGCGGAGCACGGGCTCTAGGTGCACGGGCTTCAGTAGTTGTGGCACGTGGGCTCAGTAGTTGTGGCTGGCGGGCTCTAGAGCACAGTCTCAGTAGTTGTGGTGCATGGGCTTAGTTGCTCCACGGCATGTGGGATCTTCCCGGACCAGGGATCGAACCCATGTATCCTGCATTGGCAGGCGGATTCTTAACCACTGCGCCACCACAAAAGTCCCTCCCTAGTGTTTTTAAAATGCAGTTGCCTACACATCAGTTCTGGCTTCCCTCTCATTTTGCTTTGTTAAGAAAAGTTCTTCAAACCAGCATAATTTCTCCTGATAAGATTCAGGTGGTATAATAATATGAGTAAAGACTGAGTTGGGAATTCCTAGACAGTCCTGGATCTGCTACTTCCTGTTATTCTCTCTGGGCCATAGTTTTCTCATCTTAATATAAGACTTAATTGCACCCCCTTTATTTGCTTCATAGTGTTATTGTGAAGATTAAATTAATGCCAGATAGAGAATACCACTCCCATCACCCTCTATCCCCTTACACTGCTTGTCTATTCTTATAATTCCTCTTATACCTGTCATATTTGCTTACCAAATTATTCTCTTCCTGAGCTAGAATGGAAGCTCTGTGAACATGGGGACTTCACGAGTTTGATTCACTGCTTTATTCCAAAAGCACAGAGTGGTGCCTGACACAGAGCAGGTTCTGAATAAAATTTGATTGGCTAACAGTGAATAAAAATATTACTATTGTGAAAGCCTTTCTTGGGAAGCTTGTTTCTGATTGGGGATTAGGCCCAAAGTCTTTGATTCAAGGGAGTTTTTTTCATATTTGATTGATGATCTTATCTTTCTATTTTCCATTGTACTGCTATTCTTCCAGGTTATCTCAAGATGAGACTGACTTGACTGCATCTTCCTGAAGTTTTTTTTTTTTTTTTTTTTTTTTTTTGCCGTACGCGGGCCTCTCACTGCTGTGGCCTCTCCCGTTGTGGAGCACAGGCTCCAGACGCGCAGGCTCAGCGGCCATGGCTTACGGGCCCAGCCGCTCTGCTGCATGTGGGATCTTCCCAGACCGGGGCACGAACCCGTGTCCCCTGCATCGGCAGGCGGACTCTCAACCACTGCGCCACCAGGGAAGTCCCTTCCTGAAGTTTTTATGCACACTATTTGCTGTAGCTACTGTTTTTTATTTTTAAGTAAATATCTCAATATCTTATATTGTGTTCATTTGATAATATTGGTGCCTTATAGATGAGTGTTTCCTTTATCAATAGAGAAATATATGGAATTTTAGCTCGCACATAACATAGCCTAAATTTTGCTTTGCTCAATACAAGTCATAAATAAATTCTTATATAGAAGTGATTACATTTTTAGAATCAAAGTTGCCATAAATTAAACAGGAGAATCATGGGGGAAAAAAGGCTTCAAGGACATACGCAAGAGGCAGGAATTTAATCTTGGTAAGGGCAGAATGTGTCTGTCCTGTTTACTGCTGTATAACCAGTGCTCAAGAGAATTTCTAGCTCACAGTTGGCACTGACTGAGAGAAAGGAGAGATACTTGAAACAAGCAGTACAGAGCAGAAGTAGTCAGGGAGACAAAGCAGTAAAGAGGGCAAGAGAGAGTAAATGTTCTTCATGAAGTTAAAAAGAAAGGCAGTTCTGAGCTGGCAGTGGAGACAGCAGCACTGCACAATTCTGAGCCTCCTCAGGTTTTCTCTTTCCATGTTCCTCGTACCATCAAGAGTTCAAGCAGCCAGAGGATAAGTTGTGCACTGTGCAAGGTCACACTGACATGTGACCTCAAGTCCCTGACCCTGGGTAGAAAGAGGAGCAGAATCCCCACTGATTGATGATTCCTTATATAAGGTGAGGAGTGTTTAACACATTGCAGTGTGATTTTTATAAAAAGTGGTTAAGGGCTTCCCTGGTGGCGCAGTGGTTGAGAGTCCGCCTGCCGATGCAGGGGACAGGGGTTCGTGCCCCGGTCCAGGAAGATCCCACATGCCGCGGAGCAGCTGGGCCCGTGAGTCATGGCCGCTGAGCCGGCACGTCCGGAGCCTGTTCTCCGCAACGGGAGAGGCCACAACAGTGAGAGGCCCGTGTACCGGAAAAAAAAAAAAAAGTGGTTAAACATTTTAAAAAGGCTTAAAGGATCCAGCTTCAGTTACTTAAACAATTAAATAAGATACAGTATTTTCTGATGGTGCCATTTGCCAACAGAAATACATATGGGGAGAGTGTGTGTTTATGCATTTTCACATTTCTATATATATGCTAATATATTACTATATATATAAAATATTTTTACAAGGAGAAAAATATCTTTCAAATACATATTTCTATAGTATTGGTCATTGAAATATAATTAGGAACCCAGCCTCTATTAAGTTCAAAGGCAGTTACAGAATACAGGCATGCATTATCTGTAAATTAAATTTGTCAGAGGAAGGCACTTGCATATGGTGATTCATGTACTTTTGACATTCTCTATTATTTTCAGAAACTGATACACCAAACAGTGCCAGTTGTAGATATCTATTCTTCCCCCTTTGTAAAGGTACATAACTTTTTACAAATGTAAGCAATTCTTTTCTGTGTGTGCTTTGCATCTTTTTTACACATAGTGAAAAGCTAGCAGTTCACACACTGTAACATTAATGTAACATCTCTGATGAATAAATTATAATTTCCAAAGCATGACTCCTTGGAAATTTGAAAAACAAAACAATAGCATTAAAAGGAATGAGCCTGATTTGATCTTAACAGTTCTTGATTTAATCAAACTGCAGGGGATTTTCATTTCCATAGTAATGTTGTTTATTTTATTAAAAAAATATCTTTGAGAGCTAGCTTGATGTCATTGGTATGTTGTTTCCTTCCATTAGCCAATAAATTCGCTTTCATGGGTAAATACTTAGTTTTTGGCCCTTAGGCTAACAGAGGCACATGAACTGAGGTAGTCATAAATTGGTCAGTCCTGAATTCTACTAATGGAAGATTTTATAGCTTGTTTCTCCAAATGGAAACTTTCTGGCTCAGTTTGGCACTTTACATCCCATTTCTTCTATTTTTCTTTCATCCATTCCATCATTCTCTCTAATTACTAAATTTTTACGAGTGCCAGTCTTTTGAAGACATGATATCTGCTTGAGGATGCATTTATTTCCTTTGATGGGGAAACAAAAGAGAAGGCAGTTGGCAGCAGGAATAATTAAAGATAATGCCAATGATAGTAATGATGATGATAATGAAAAAGCCAATATTTATTGAGCGCTAACTGTGTGCCAGGCACTGTGTTCAGAAATGTATATATTTGCATTATCTTATTTAATCTTGGCAACAACCCTATGAGATAATAATAATTTTAGCTTACATGTTTTATGTGGTAATCAGTATTATAAGGGTTTTAAATGGATTATCTAAGTTGGTTTAATTTAGCGTGGTATAATGGCTGAAGGCTAAACATTTTTTAAAATTTAAATGCTACACACATTATAGAGGTGTAAAAATCTATTGTGACCACATCCTACAATCCTATAAAGGGTTTATTATTCTCAAGTCTATTTTACAAATGTGAAAACTGAGGCATAGAGATGAGAAAATTATCCAAGGTCAAATAACTAGCAGGTGGCGAAGCCAGCATTCAAACGCAGGTCTTTTCACAACAGATTTATGAATATTTGCACTTTATGATTATGCTCAGCAATAGAAATAAAGATGAAAATGCCAAAGAATGAGTGTTGTGTGCCTCTCAGTGACTGTGGAAAACAAACCTGAATGAAATAAAAATCAGACAGATACACTTTCTCCTTTCAAGTTGAATTGCTGTTGGCAATATTTAAACCTCAAATACACTCCTTCTTTGCTGAAGGAGTAGGGTAGAGGTAATGGGGTGAAGAAGGTTTTTTTTTTTTTCTATTCTTTTCACTATTAATGGCATTGGATGAATTTTTCATTGAGGTTTCACTTGTTTTTTTTCTTTGTAAAGCTAAGTTGATGATCTTTTCATTTGCTTTTTTTTTTGTTTCATGGGTCAGTCTGTATATTTGGCAGGGACACTCCCATATTTGGGTATGTTTGTCATTTTGTGATACCTTTTATTTACAGGCTTGTTACAAGAACTGACAAGACTAGTATCCTAAGATCTTGAAGGATTCCGGGTCTGTGTGTGTGTGTGTATGTGTGTGTGTGTGTTCCTGTAGTTAGTATAATTCTATCAATTTCCAATAGTTATTTATTTTAAATTAAAAATTATATTTGAAAATACAGAGAGGAATTAACTTCAGATTTGTGGACTAGAGGAAAAAGAAATTGCTTTAGTGTGTCTTGTGGCCTCAGTTTCCCCAGGCAAAAATACAGGGTCTGAACTAGATGTTCTCTATAGTACTTCTCCACACTGGAACCATAATACATGTTTGCATCTGCCATTGAATAGAATCGGAATAGATTATGACAACCTCTGTAGTACACACAACCTTTAAATTAAAAAAATCATTTATCTTTCTCTTTCTGACTTACTTCACTCTGTATGACAGACTCTAGGTCTATCCACCTCATTACAAATAGCTCAATTTCGTTTCTTTTTATGGCTGAGTAATATTCCATTGTATATATATGCCACATCTTCTTTATCCATTCATCCGATGATGGACACTTAGGTTGTTTCCATCTCCGGGCTATTGTAAATAGAGCTGCAATGAACATTTTGGTACATGACTCTTTTTGAATTATGGTTTTCTCAGGGTATATGCCCAGTAGTGGGATGGCTGGGTCATATGGTAGTTCTATGTGTAGTTTTTTAAGGAACCTCCGCACTGTTCTCCATAGTGGCTGTACCAATTCACATTCCCACCAGCAGTGCAAGAGTGTTCCCTTTTCTCCACACACTCTCCAGCATTGATTGTTTCTAGATTATTTGATGATGGCCATTCTGACCGGTGTGAGATGATATCTCATTGTAGTTTTGATTTGCATTTCTCTAATGATTAATGATGTTGAGCATTCTTTCATGTGTTTGTTGGCAGTCTGTATATCTTCTTTGGAGAAATGTCTATTTAGGTCTTCTGCCCATTTTTGGATTGGGTTGTTTGTTTTTTTGATATTGAGCTGCATGAGCTGCTTATAAACTTTGGAGATTAATCCTTTGTCAGTTGCTTCATTTGGAAATATTTTCTCCCATTCTGAGGGTTGTCTTTTGGTCTTCTTTATGGTTTCCTTTGCTGTGCAAAAGCTTTTAAGTTTCATTAGGTCCCATTTGTTTATTTTTGTTTTTATTTCTATTTCTCTAGGAGGTGGGTCAAAAAGAATCTTGCTGTGATTTATGTCATAGAGTGTTCTGCCTATGTTTTCCTCTAAGAGTTTGATAGTTTCTGGCCTTACATTTAGGTCTTTAATCCATTTTGAGCAAATACTGTATGCTAACACATATATATGGAATTTAAGAAAAAAAATGTCATGAAGAACCTAGGGGTAAGACAGGAATAAAGACACAGACCTACTAGAGAATGGACTTGAGGATATGGGGAGGGGGACGGGTAAGCTGTGACAAAGCAGGAGAGAGGCATGGACATATATACACTACCAAACGTAAGGTAGATAGCTAGTGGGAAGCAGCCGCATAGCACAGGGAGATCAGCTCGGTGCTTTGTGACCGCCTGGAGGGGTGGGATAGAGAGGGTTGGAGGGAGGGAGATGCAAGAGGGAAGAGTTATGGGAACATATGTATATGTATAGCTGATTCACTTTGTTATAAAGCAGAAACTAACACACCATTGTAAAGCAATTATACTCCAATAAAGATGTAAAAAAAAATCATTTAGACTTCAGCTATTAAGCCACACTAAATTAAACTAGCTTCAAACTCTGCTGAAAGGAACTGTAAGTGAATACATTTGTTGATAGATGAAAACTGGCTGGCATGCACAGTCATTAGCAGTGGGTGATAGTTTCTTTGGATGTAATGTGGAAAGAACAGAGAGCTGTTTTGGAATGCCTTTGAAGTTTTTTCTTCTAGTTCTAAATATCTGAGATTCTTTACATTTTTCAAAGCAGAATGCTCTATAATTTTTCCTGGGTCTTAAAAAGTCACATATGCTTTATGGTCATGGATTTTCAGGGTACTTAAAATCAGACCTCAATAAGAAAAACTCATAAGTTGAAAAGAGTAATTCGAAGGTAACTCTAAATTCCATGTCTTTAAAGGCTGCTTTTAATATGAAAAGTAAAAACAATCTAAGTGATAAGATTGAGCATATCACATGGTTTAAAATTTTTTATTTGAAACATATGCTCCAACATGGTTCGAATGGTTTAAAATAAGAAAGGAAGGAAGAAAATCAAAAGTTATTGAGCATACCCTATGTGCCAAGCATGAGTGTCAGGAGCTTGAAATGTTAGGAAAGCCAAAAACTTGCATAATTAGAAGAATCGTTGACTTCATAATGTAGTGCTAAAATGCTAAAATGCAGCTTCTGGTCATATGGAGTGCCTGGGATCTGTGAAAACAGCAGTGACATTCAGGGACATGGAATAAGGGCTTCCAAGGAGATAAAGCCAGGACTCCAAGGAAAGCTTGTGTTCTAGCCCCATAATGTAAAAAAGTTGTTCAATGTCAGTGCGCATCAGCAAACATCCTTCTAACAGAATATGGACAGAGCTATGAAGCACAAATTTGTTTAAACAGTTTAGACAAAATTCAAAGGGTAATAGTTGATATTCAGTCATTCATTCATTCATCCATCCATTCATTAAGTTATCTACAATGCACAAAAGCCTAGGACAGAAGATGTCATGGCCATAAGGAATTACAATACATAGTAGAAAGTGAGTCATGTCATAAGAAAGTATAGGTCAGGTTTGTGGTTTTTCAGAGAGAGTAGGGGCCACCAGGGAAAACATCATTGAACAGATAGTCTTTGAGCTGGACCTCACAGGGTAGGCTTGGGTGCCTCATAGAATGGCTCCTTTAGTATCCAAGACTGCATAAGTTATGATCCTTACTGGGGAGTGTAAGGACTCTTTGGTGGTGCTCTCCAGCATGTATCTCCTTTTCCTGATATATACTCCCATCAGCAAAGAGTGATCTTTATGAACTGAACTGATGGTAGGGAGGGTTGGTGAAAGGTATTGGAATTTGGTTGTAATGGGAAGAAGTTGGGGAGGGGGTCAGGGTACATCTGCTGTCTATAAAGACCCCAGCTATTTCTGATATCGTCTCTTTAGATGGCCATCTCTCTTTCACATCATAGATGACAAGAGATATTAGGACATCAAAACTAAGTGCAACATTATCTAGTAATATTTGGTAATTGAGAACTACTAAAATTTATGAGGGGGAGGTACCTTGTAATAAAGCATGGTATGTAAAATATGAACAGAGTATGCGTGTATATGTATCATAGGGGTGGAAAGACTTTCCTTCTACCTTCCTAGTTTTGATAGCTGGTTATATAAAATAAACTAACAACAGGTAGATTAACAGGAGAAAAGGTATGTAAATTTATTAATTTTTAATATTACTTTCAGGAGGGCATAACAGGAAAAAAGCTAAAACTCAAAAAAGCATTGAGTGGAGAGCTTATATACCATCTTCATAGGGACACACACACACACATACACACACATATGAAAATTATGGTTCATTCAGCATTTAGGAACTGTGATATAAAGAAAAAATCTTCAAGGTAAACATTTTTCCCATGGTTGTCCTTCTGAACCTAATCAAGTTGTAATTCTAGACTTTTATGTACAGATTAAGATGAAAAACAAAACGTTATGTGCATTTACCATGTATATATATTATCTTATTTTAAAAACACAAAACTCCTATGAGGTGGTCACAACTATTATTCCTTCTTTGCAGATGAGGAAATTGAAACTTAAATTTAAAAAATAACTTTCCAAAGATCATACACCTTGTTAGAGAAGGGGCTGGGATTTTAAGCAAAGTAGGTCTTTTCGGAGATTTGATGCTCTTTATATCAAAGAAGTTATCATTTAAATGTGCATAAGAGTATTTATGCAAGTATTTAATCGTTTGAATTTAACATGTCACATGTGTGATGTAGGTCAGTTAATAAGCAAACAACAAAACCAATGAATTTGTTACTTATATCCTTCTCCTTCCATTTCTATGTACAAAGCAATTTATCCAGCTGAATAATTACTCTTTGCTTCGCAGTAAATGGACATTGGTTGTCAGTTCTTAAATCTGACCTTTCAGAAAATTATTGGTCTCAGACGAGGTATATTGTCATAACAACTCCTGACCAAAACAGGAGACTGTACTTAATTTAACAAATATTTAGTGTCAATAATATTTCTTTCCACCCTCTGACCTGATTTTATTTGTAGTAAACAGCCTGCCTTTATGTGATTAGTGGATAAGATAAATTTATCTTTGTCCTATGTTAACTGAACCTTGTGAGAGTATTCATGTTACTGGTATGCTGTACTAACAGAGTGGAGTGGTCCACCATCGCTTCCAGGCAGGAGGTTTGGTACCTGTACAAGTTTTTCATCTAGTAAGCATTTTAAGATACCATAAAATATTCCTGAGAAATCATTGCTAACCATTTTACTTTTTATTTAATTTATTTTAACTATTAAATTTAAAATATTAATATAATAATAAAAGCTGAGATGATGTAAACATGATGCCATGACTACCATTTAAATTGAAATGAATTGAAAAACATACTTGTACTTTTATCTTGCATATTAGCCATTTTAAATAGTGATAAATATTGAATATTTATGTCCCAGCATGCTGTCATTTCTATCATAACTAATTGCCTAATAAGGTTTGATGAAGTTTTGTTTTGATGGTAAAGACCTTTGACCATATCAAACATTTAAAAATACTAAGTCATGATTGAGGGTTAAAGAAAATACTCTTAAGAGGCATGAGTGATTTTATGCCAACACACTAATCTTTAAAACAGCCCAAGTATTTTTGAGCTGCAATAATGGAAAAAACAACAATACTGGGCAGGAATGAAACAGGAAATGTTTAAATTGTTATTGCCTTAAGCAGAAACTGATGTAAGTAATGGTATTAAAAGTTATACAACATTTTGTCCCTTAATGTTGCCTGAATGGTTGAGATATATTCTTGTGCTATAGACCTTCCTGTTTGTATAGCTTTCACATTGAAGCTAATTTGATTTTTATTGGCATAAGATATTTTCCTTTAAACTCCCAGATCAGCTCCCTAAAACAATATTTATAGGTTTCAACTCTCCTGAACAGAATCACCAACATTCATGGACCCTAGAAAAAATAATCTTGTTTAGAAGCAAAACAGTGTCATTTGATTCTATGTCAGATGGAAAATGGAATGTTTATTTTGAGGAGATAACTCAAGGTATAAACTACTTACTCTAAGTAATTTGTTTTACTGTTGTTTTTATACCAATAAAAAGCTGACTTTAGGCCATTCTATCAACGCTGTTGAGGTCTTAATATTTATATTTAGAAGGAAGTTCCTTTATATTTCCTCACTGTCTTTTGCAAATATTTATATTTTTATATCTTCAGTAAATGGTCTTAAGAATTTGAACTCCATTGCTTTTTGTCTGCATTAGCCTTAAGTGCTGAGAAAAATACAATCATTCACTTTTCAGCATACATAAGCTCATTTAGTTGCACTGAATGCTCACACATCACATTATACATTTCCAAACACAATTATAGTATGGCCTAACATAGTCTAAAATTCCATTTTCCACAGCCAGTAAAAACAATTTTTTGGACCAGGTCCAAAGTATGCCAAGTTTAACTTGTGTATTACAGGACTGTTTTAGCATACTAAACCCCAAAGGGTTAGCTATCTTTTCTACTCTTTTTTCCTTGTTCTTGTAAAGGAGATAAGAGTACTAAATTAAGTACTGAAGCCAATCTCTAGGTAAATTATAATTATATAATTATATATGCATGCATGTATGTGTGAATAGATGATAGATAGATAGGTAGCTAGATAAATTTCTTTTAGTAGAGGGTGGTATATAGAAGCCAAGCTCTGGGTGCTAGGTATGCCTATTTCTACTGAACTGTCACTGCTTGCAGGCCTGTCAGTGGACAGAACAAGGAAATAGATAGATTGATTTCTCTCCAAACTCAAAATTCGCAGATAGCATTTTGCAAAAGTATGGTATAGACATGCATTTAGTCATTGCCAACCTATTTTATGCAAGGCAGTGTTAAAAGAGATGTATGGAATAAAAAGATGTTATTTCCTCAACATCAAATAAGACAGGAAAGTTAATGATGGACCAAAAGTAGTAAAAAAAGATATTGCAATTATGCTGTAGATTTCTTAGAAGTGGAAGTAAGGATGCTCAACAGGCAGAGAAGGGACATCTATATCAGAGTTGGTTCTCAGGGAAGGCTTCCAGAAGCAAGGGATATACACACTGAGGGTTGAACAGTAAGCGGGAAATGGCTGGGAGAAGAAGTGAAGGAAGTATATTCTAGGCAGAAGAACTTAGAAACTGTAAATTTCTAGAGAGAGAACATAATGATCTATGTGAACTGAAAGTAATTCAATATGGTTGAAGCCCAGAATGTATGTCTATGTAGTGTGTAGTGGGTGGGGAGATTTTGAGACATGTAGCTAGAATATATAATATATGTTATATATGAAACATAATATCATGCAATATATCATTTTATATAATATGATATTAAAGGGTTTAAACATCTTGAGGGTGTCTGGGAGTCATTGAAAGATTTTAAGCAAATGGGAATTCTACCTTTAAAGAATGTTATTTAGTCCATTGTCAGAGACAGTATGCATGTAAATAATTATTATCTAAGACAGAAGCTTTTATATATCCCAGGAAAGTTAGAGAAACAATGGAATGTAAGGTAAGAGTTGGAAAATTATTTCTCCTTGAAAAGCTAAGGGAAATCTCTGTGAAGGGAGAACATTTTGGTTGGGCTTACAACTCAGGTAGGGTTGTAGACTACTCATTTATTACTGATCATTTTATCTTTAAAAAATAATTGTGAATATAAATAATACACAGGTGTCATTCTCCTAAAGTTAACCTTGCTTCTGAAAAATGATATCATGTTTTGATCTGGCAAATTTTATTGTAAAATTTATTGTAAGATACAATTTTTTTTTTTGCGGTACACGGGCCTCTCACTGTTGTGGCCTCTCCCGTTGCGGAGCACAGGCTCCGGACGTGCAGGCTCAGGGGCCATGGCTCACGGGCCCAGCCGCTCCATGGCATGTGGGATCTTCCCGGACCGGGGCACGAACTCCTGTCCCCTGCGTCGGCAGGTAGACTCAACCACTGCACCACCAGGGAAGCTCTAAGATACAAAATGTAAAGATAATGCTGAAGTATAAATTACAATGAAGTCAATTGTACATTGATTTTTCAATGTCTAAGATTTCAATACAAAGTTAAAAACTAAAGTTATAACAATCTTTAAAAAAAGTTTTATTTTAATATCATTTTAAAGTTAAAGAAAAATTGCAGGAATAGTGCAAGGAACTCCAGGATCAATTGTTTATATTTTGCTCCATTTATCATTCGTTCTCCCTCTCTCTCTCTCTCTCCCTCTCCCTCTCTCTCTCTCCCTCTCTCTCTCTCTCTCTCTCTCTCTCTCTCTCTCTATATATATATATATATATATATATGTATATATGTAAAATTCTTATTTTATTCAATGGGTAACAATAGATTACAATCATTATTTAATTTGGTGTGCAAATTGTCCCATATTTGATCAATGTAGCCTCTCTAATCTGTTTCCTGTATTTCTTTGATATGTCCCCTTTATTCTTTGAATGTTTCCTTTTAAGTTTGTCTTATACTTTCCCTCCCCAGCCCTAGATTCAGCCTATTTTATAAGGAATTCTGATTTCTTTTAGTAGTGAGTGGTATATAGGAAACAAAATTTGGGTGCTTGGTGTGCTAATTGCTAATGGTGTCTCGTTGCTTCTCAGCCTTCTCAATGGACATAGCTAGACATATATATTATATTCATTATCTATAGTTCATGCCAGTACCTCCAACTTCTATGCAATACCACAGGATATATTTTAGTCTTCCCCTTTCTCATATGTGGAGTTCCCTTCTCCAATCATGAGAAAACTGACTCTTGATATCCTTAATAATCCTTTGCTCAAGTCAATAGAACTTTTTATTTTTGATAAAAGATGAAAAAATTGATATAGAAGAATACATTTTTGTAAAAGAATAACATGCATGTGTAGTGAAAAAAAAATTTGTGGGAAGGGGATAAAGCTGAAGGAGGGCTGGTATTACCCAGTGTTTAAGCATGCTAAAAGCTACATTAACTAAACCAGTGTGATATTGGAACACAAAAATCAACAGAACAGGAGATAGACTGGGCCAAATAAACATGAAAATTGAATATTTGATAAAAGTGACATTTTAAACTAAAGGAAAAAATAAACAATATTTTTAAGAAATAGTATTGGGATAATAGGTAATTTGGGTAATTTGGAAAAATCAAACCATATCATACTGAGAATATGCCTTAAATTTTAGATACTGTTAATTCATTTCCCAAAAGAACGCTATTTTTATCTGAATTATTTTTTAAATGATGCAGAAAATATGTCAAGAATTTATTTTTCTTTTGCATGAATAAAGAAACATAGGCATTTATTGGAATTGAATGGGAATATATAATGCCTGCATATAATTAGGAAGAATAGATAGCTGACTATGTGGTAAAATTTAAAAGGCACCTATAACTAAATAGCATTTAACCAACCTACCATAATTACTTAACTTTAGAGTTCTTGATAATCATGTCCTGGAATTTAATTGCAAGTATTTATCATCTGCTAATACATTAGCAGATTTTATTTCTTTGTCAGGTCATCTGGCTCACAGTGTCATATTAAGCAATGAAACACAGAATAGTTAAGTTTTTACAGAAATCAGTATGAGAAGAAAATACACAGAATGTTGACTCTAGATGATTGATGTAGTTTAAGAGGTGAACATCGAGAGATCAAAATGTAAATGCTGGGATCCTAGAAGTTAACCCTGAGAGAAAGTTGAAGAGACATAAGAGACAGACTCTGACTACTTAAATAATATGCCTAGGGCCAGCAGAATGTCACTTTAAGATAACCACAAAAAAAGGTTATCCAAGTGAACGCCAAGCTGAAGAAGACATAGAGCAAATTTGTCTCGATCTTTTCTTGGATTCATATCTCTATTGAGTTCCCACACATGTCTTCCCCAAAGAAGACATTCCTTGGAAATTTTAAATCAAGGCATTAAAATAGGGAAGGAAAAAAACCCCAAAACAATTCCTTGAAGTGTTGTCATGTAGAAAGATGGTCATATTTCTTCTTTCTGTGACCCCCAAATTTTGTACAGTTAGCCCATATCTTCCTTTTCTAGTTATTTCCATAGACAGCATTAATTGAAGTGAGTTTGGTGTACCTAATCAGAAAAATTACCTAACCTCCATGGTTTACTGGTTTCAGAACTTTTGTCTTACTGAACATGTGATTGTTCCAGCACAGAAATTGCTTTCATTAAGACCATCAGTGGCTTCCATATTGATAGCTTTAAAAGAAGCATTTCTGTTCTCTTTTTACTTTTTAAAGTTTTAATTTGTTCTCTTTTTAATTGCTGTGCACATTTGGCACAAGTGACACCTTTCTCTTACTTGACATTCCGTCCAATTTTGTTGTAGGAAAAACTTTCCCTCCAACTCTCTGGTCTCTCTGACATCTTCACTGATAACGCTTCCCTCTCTATCCTTTCACTTGCCAGGATTTTGTTCTTGGGTCTTCACTCCTCTAACCTACATGTTCTCTCCGAGCTATACCATCCACATTCATAGTTTTATATTTATGTTGCAATACCTCCACCTTCCACACACACATTTTATCTCTATAACTGATTTCTTTCCTCTCTCCCTGTAATTTAAACATCTAATTGCCCATGAAACATCTCCTTTTGGGCCATCCTTTGGTATTGCAAACTCACTATGCCCCATCAGTGACCTTTTAAATTTTTAATTAAAAATTAATTAATTTTTAATTAAAATTTTTAACTTTTTAATTTAAAAATTTTTTTATACAACAGGTTCTTATTAGTTATCTATTTTATACATAATAGTGCATATATGTCAATCCCAATCTCCTAATTCATCCTACCACCACCCCCAGCCCCATCAATGAACTTTTGATCATACTTTTTTCTTTTTATTTCATTATTTTTCTTTTTATTTCATTATTCTTCTTCTTACTATCTGATTCTTCCCAGTTGGTGGTGGTACCATCCACCCGGATAATAAAGCAGAAATGAAAGTATTGTCTTAAAATCCTTTTCTTTCTCATTCAGTATACCGAATTATTCACTAAGCCCTAACAGATACCTGTTAGTATCTGAATAGGCTTTCTTTTCCAATTAATGCCTTTGCCTTACTTCAGGTCAGTATCATCTCTCACCAAGATTAATTACTCTAACAGACTTTTTACTGATATCCCTACATCCAGACTTGTTCGTCTCGAAAATGTCTTCCACGTGTTTATCAGTGAAGTCTTCCAAAACTGTAAAGCCGAAGGTGCCATTTTCCTGGCTGTAGCCCACCAGTGACTACCCATTGCTGGTTGAATATAGTCTAAGCTCCCCATATGGCACATATGATTTGTCATCTGTCTGATTTTCCAGCTTTACTGCCTGCCACTCTCCCACACACTTTTACCCTCAGTCATAGGAAGATACCTTCCAGTTCCTTAAAACTATGGTATTTTGCGCTTCTATGTTGTTTTTCACTTTCCTTTGCCTGGACTTTCTCCATTTCATCTTCCTAGTAAACAATTCTCCCCTGCTGAACTTCTACTTACTGGCTAAACCTTGCTAAAACATAATAAATTCCTCTATGAGTCTTTATTTCTCTCCCTTCTGAGTTTCTTTTGTCCTTTTTATTTATTTTATGAATCCATGTATTGAATTGGATTGAAATTACTTTTAAAAGTGGATTATTTTTTTCCTTTTAAACTTGAGCTCCCCGAGGAAAGAGCCTGTGTTTTAATAATCATTGTTGTCCTAACCCCCTGGTACATCTTTCGTCACACTGGCCAGTGAAATTAAGCCATGTTATTTTTAAAGGTAGTGTATAAAAGGTAAAAATTTACCTAAAACCAAAATTTACTTTTCAATATCCATAAACAATGTGCTACATTGGAGACTAAATACTCCTTTTCCATACTCCCAACACAGCCAGATTTCTCTTTGTAGTTGGAAGAGATTGTTGTTTCTTTGACTGTATACCAGGTGAAGAAGTTAGTATAAAAAAATGTCCCTATCTTGAAATACAAGTAGCATGCAACAAATGAAATTCTTATATTATGAGAGATTCTTGGGGATGGAGATCAAGGAAACAGCAGATTTACTTCTTTGAGCTCAGGGGCACTTGTGAGTAAGCCCTTTCTGAGATGGAAATCAAGAGGAATTCTGGAAAGGTTGAGAAGGTGAAAAACTTGACAGTGAAGGTTCCTTCAGATTCCAGGAGTCTATGATTCTATTTATAACAAATAACTCACTATCTCAAGGCCAAAAATGGATATCCATGAGCTCCTATACTGAAACAGTGTATACATTTAAAACAACAGCAATGTTCTGTATTTGTTGAACAACTGAGGAAAGTGAGTTCACAATCTCCACAATTTTAAGAAGGTTAGAACCAATTAATAATGATACTTGGAGCTCATCATTGGAAAAGGGAATTGTTAATGAAACAGGAGCAAAAGAAGAGGGAGAAGATAAAAATGCAAAATGACTGTGAGAAACAGAGAAAGGGAATCAAAGTGAATCATATTAGATGGCCTTAATCATTGGAGGCACTAGTGGTTAAATGCACGGGCAATGGAGGAAAGCAGTCCTGGGCTCAAATCTTTGCCTGGCCAGTCCCAGTTGTGCAATATTAACTATCTCTAAAATAGGGATTCTAACTCCTGTGCCAGGTTGTTGTCAGGAGACTTCAATGTAGTAGGGTTTGTAGAGTATTCAGAAGTGCCTGGTTCATAGTATGTGCTTAGTGAATGCAACAGTTGTCAATATTATCCTTGTAGTGGAATATAGTGGGTAGGTAACCACATAGGTAACTCTGAACTTTACAAGTCTATGAATGGGACCCATCCAGCTTTTTTGGTGAAGGTTAAGTATCTGTCTAATAATGTGATTTTGAAAGAGGGTAGGGAATTCTAATTAATGAATTAATTTTTTAATGATTTGGGTTGCTGGTGAGCATGATTTTAAAAAGGGGATTGCATTACAGACATACACCTCAGCATTGCAGAGCCATTCTGTATATTGAGGATAGAACCACAACTTCATTTATATATTTAATCTGACTTGTTTTTTTCCTAGAGTTTGTCAGTGATATTTTGACCAAAAATTTTATTTATCTACTTTTATTCAGTAAAGATTATACAGCAAACAAGTAGTAAAACTTAAAATTTAAGACCTCCATATTTAATCTGCTTTTTTCAGTTCACTTACCCATGCATGTGTAATGCTTACATTGCGAGAATGACCCAAATCAAACTAATGTGTCTCTGAAATCGAGCCTGAATTCTTGCTAGGGTGGTACCTAATTCAAATGATCAGAGTATTATATTTTCCAAGATGTGATAGTAAACCAAGATGCCTTTTTCTTGAAGATCTGAAATTCATCTGAAACAATTAATAGCAGAGGGAAGTCTGCTATTAAAACATATTCTAGTGTGATTATGGGGAGGCAGTGTTAGTAAGAATAAAGATATCAGCGTCAGATAGAACTGGATTCAAATCCTATTATACTATAACATACAAGACATACAGCCTTTGGCAGCTTATATAATTTTTCTCAATTCTAGTTTCCTTCAGTGTTCCTTGAAAGTAAGAAAATCTACTTTCTAGGTGTGTTATGTAGAATTAACTGAAATAGTGCATATAAGGTAGTCTGCCTAACATATAGTAAATGACTGATAAACACATATCAACTCCCTTGCTCCCATACTTTCCATTGGGCCAGGTGGAGAAAAGAATAGATGAGGGAAGACTGTCATTTTCTAGGACTATAGAGCAGGATAAAAGTTCATAATGTTTAAAAAAGATGCAGAATTTCTAAGATAGACTTGGTTTCCAGTATTTTGTCAGGTATTGGGCCTTGTGTTAGATGATGCAGTAGAAAATGTGTTTGGTGCTGGGCTTGGGAAAATGTTCAGTGACCAGCTTAAATCTGCTATGGATTTAAATTTAGAGTTTAATTAAATGAATGTACAAATAAATTATGGTAACTATAATATGTCATGGAACAATTGATAGGAATGATGCATTGATATGAAAAATAAGATCATACTTCCAGAGATGAGATTTACAAGGGTAGATCATTTCAATGCATATGGAATAGGGGAAAGTCAGCAGAAGTAGAGAGAAAAGCTAAAGTGGACTGAGTTTTTTGAGAAGTGAATGGATAGAAGGGTACAAATATATGTGGTCTGTAGTTATTCTCTCTGTTAAAAACATTTTTATTTTAAAAAGGTATAGGGGTAAGCGAACTATTTCTTTACATTTGAGTTATTTATGTAGAACCTATGAAACGTACTATTAAAAACTTGGCAAACTGAGGGGCTGCTTCCATTCAAAGTCAGTGTGAGTCACGATTATCTCTACTGCTGTCTAATTCTAAAAGCTTTGAGAGTCAATAGGCTAGCATTTAGGAATTTTCCATTTACTGACATTGATTCAATACATTTCTTGGTGGTAGCTCCACACATTTATTCATAGGCATTACTGGAAGCTTAAGACAGATTTAAAAATACCTGCCAATTGGATTTAAAATCATGTTGAAACCAAGCTTAAAATTTGGAGGAAAGCTGGTAATGATGACTCAGTACGGAAGCTAAGTTAATGATTTAGTGATGAATTTCAGATCTGCAGAGAAACTGAACCAGTCTCAGTGTGCAACTACCTTTAGACAACTTTCACTGACTGAAGAATTGCAGATAAGAACATTTTTGGCATGTTTCGAGAGTAATGGAATCCTTTGAATCAAATGCTTTTAAACCGTAATATCACATTGATTATTTTCCTAATTGCAGCTCCTCTTCTTATGTGATGGTGCAGCCTCTGTGATTCTGCAGGCTAATGTGACGGGAACCACTCCACACTGCTTCAGTAACAATGTACCCTCCAAATCATGTGTTGTTGCCTGGTGCTTAAGGCTGATATAACACTGCTTGCCTTTCCTCTTAGCCTGTTTGTTGAATATCTATTCATCCTTCAAGGCCCTGTCCAACCATCTCTTTCTTAGTCCTCTGACTCAAAGGGGATTTTACATTAAGGAGGTCTCTTTTTTTTATGTTTATTTAACTACTTACTATGCAAAAGCCACTTCCTTTTATAGTAGATTTAATGTTGCTTGATACACATTGAGCGGTGGGTTGGTGTTTGGTTATGAGAATAGTTTTTAAATGATTCTCTTTGTTGTTGATGTTTTCACAGAATGTCACACTCATTCAAAGGAAGTTGTTTGACTGCCAGCACTAAAGGCTGTCAGAACTTGTGGGAGTGCTAAGTGGAACCAATCAAATTCTAACTGACCTGTTTCTACACTTCAATGACAAAGAGGAATTTCTCCTACTTTGTGAAGTGGAAAGGCTCAGCTCCCATACCTGGCTGAAGAGTTAGCCAATTTGGGGGACAGATTTTCCTTGCCACTTGAAGCTATAAACCTGGTCTTCCTTATTAATTAATTTTAGAAAATAATTCTGATGTAATTTTTATTGAATAGACAATAAACTTTAAGTCTGACACACAAACAAGAAAATCTAGTTTAAATCCATTAACTAGGTAGAATGTGCTTTTTGCCCCAAGGCAGAAAACATTTTTAGTCAAATTGAGAACCATTTCCAAAGTGATTTTTAGATGCCTTGTCAGTTTTAATATCCCCATTGTATTTATTCTCAGATAAGTAGAGTTCCTGATTTGAAGAAGTGTAATGACAAATATTTTAAGATGAAACACATACGTAATTATTAGAAAATGTTTTGAAGCATCGCAAGAGATCAGTGAGAATCTATTTTTAGGTTATTACAGACAACACATGAGGGAAAACACATTTTCGGGATAACTTGACTAGATTTATTTTTAAGGTAGTCAGGAACAGTTAGATATTCTGATCTTCCCCTTAGTTTATTGCATCCTGCAGAATGGATGTATTCATTCACTGAACAGATGGATGTATACACAAATAATTGCACAAATTATGATATTGCTATGAGGGAAACAGTGCTGAAGTTACACAAAATTCAAATGGGCTTGTCAGAGTAGTCACCTCTGTGAGGAGGGGAAAGGGCAGCTGCATATGAGCAGTGGGCAGGAGGAAGATCATCTTAGGCAGAGGGAGTGGCACATGGAGAAGAGGCAGGAAGGAGTGCCAGTGTCGATGGAACAAAATGCCAGTGTGGCTAGTGTGGAATGAGCCAAAGGGTCAAGGTTTTGAGATGGAAGTATAGGTAGATGAGGGCCAGATAGGGCAGAAGGTTAATATTGTGGTATAGGTACTCACTATGTACCCACAGAAATGAATGAATAAAAAAGCTTCATAACATAATGGGAACAAGGTGCTTTTCTCTCTTCCATTTTGATGAATATGATCTTTCCTTTTTGCAGTCAGCCAGGCATCCATCTTCTTCATGCAGTGTGGGGAGTGGGGTTAATATTATCAAAGTGAAAGACAAATAAGAGGCCCAGCTTTGAATACCTAAATGGAAATTTTGAGCCTTCAACAAGACAATAGTGCTGAAAGCCAGGCTTTGTTCACACCAAAAAGGGTTTCCTAAATTCCTGTGATCCAGGCTCATAGACTTGAACACTGAGTTTATTATAAACCATGGACAAAAGACACTCAAGAGATAAAGTAAGGGATTTTCTGCCATATGAGATGGGGAAAGCATACCTCTTCTGCCCTGGTAAAGGATAGAAAAGGGAACCCTGATAGAAGGCAATTTATGCAAATGGTCAGACAAGGTTTTTTGACCTCTTACCTCTGAGCTGAAATCCCAGGGTGGGGAGCATGTTTCATTGAAATTGAAAGCTTACAGCACAGTTTTCCAGTGACTTAGTGAGTAGACTACAGCAGAATAAAAATGGTGGTATGGTATGGTATGGTCAATCCCAAGACTTCCTCAGTGCTTGTGTTGGATTGAGGGCTCAGAAAGTTCTGCTTGACCAGTGGGGAATTCAGAAGTCAGCTGAGATGGGCCAGTGTATCTGCCATGCTCCTGCCATGCCCACAGCAAGGGGTCAGGGGATCCCACAAAGAAGTCAAGCATTAACAACCTTGGCAAAGATCCAGATGAAGGATGTATAGGGGAAGGAAAAAATTTCCCTTTATGCTTTTTGGGTTCTTCTGGCTGGTCTAAGAATTAAATTGACATGAGACAGATTAACAGGTTAAAATCAAATTTAATTACATACGTAATGGGACCACATAAGAAAAATGAGACCCAAGGAGAAGTTAGGCAATTATATAAGATGGCTTATATGCCATCTGAGAGAAGGAGAAGGAGTAGAGTTTGGGACTTCAAAGGGCAGGAAGGCAATTCACCTGGAGACTTTGGTCTCCAGGTCCAGGAGTTCCCCCTACCACAACTAGCCCATATTCTTCATAGATATCTATGGTGATAATGCTCTTCCTGGATCAGGCCCTTTATCTAAATTCTTTTAGGCAGTTAAGGAGGTAAAAAAGAAAGACTTCCTAAGTTATTTGTTTCTTAAAAATAATCAGCCTAAAATAATCCTCCTGCCAAAGAGACACATTTTGGCGTGGCAAACTTTGCTTCCCTACAGATGTGACTGAGACTTAAGAGTCTTGCAGCTCCAGTAAAGGCTGAGATTGGGCTCAGTTAGAAGGAGATGATCATAGTTCCCAAACTGATCCAACTGAACAAACCAGCCAGGGATTTCAGCAGTAGATGTCAGCAGGGAGCCAAGTGACCAGACAGATAAGGGACGTGTTGCAGATTCCAGAGAACACAAAGGAGAGCAGGAACCTGCTGGTTTGGGTCTGAGGCTACCTTTTTCCTGCCACTACAAGGTCACAGAAGCCCACCTGTCTATAAACTCAGATACCTCCTTGAAGAAAAACTGTGGGTTGGAGGAAATACATAAAACTGAACATTTACCAGATATGACTAAGATTTTAGAAAAAGAATATACAAGAATATGATGAGGTAGCATTAATTAGCACTTTGTGTTAATTCATTCAATAAATAACCATTGAGTGTGTCTTATTTATCATGCATAGGGAATACAATAGACACTAACCCTTGTCCTCCTGGAGCTTACATTCTAGTGAGAGTAGTTCCCAGTTGAAGCTATAGAAAAAAAGAAAACAGAAAACACATAATTAGAAAAATAAAGATGGGACAATTTATTTTCACATTCAATAGTAGTGTGTTATATATCTTTAATTCCACAACAATGGGGATGAAAAGTATTCTGGTGGTATGCATGACCTTGCTGTGGTTAAGAAGAGCTAAAAATGGTTACAGAGTTTATTCCTGCTTGGACACTAACTTTAAATAACTTGACGTCTTAACATGCAGTCAGTCATAGAGTCACAAAAATATGGGGCTGGAAAGACATCTTAGTTTGACTGGTAAGGAAACAGATGTGCAAAGAATTGAAGATACAATCACTGCTATAGTTGGGATTTAAATATATGTTCCTTGACATTAGTCCAGGGCTCTTTATAATGGAACAGAGCTTCCATTCAGATCTTAATAGAACATATTCATTGATTACTTCACCTTGATATCAATAGGCCCTTTCTTGGGCAGGCTCTTATGAGTATGGAGAACACAATGGGCCATGCAAAGATGTTTAAGGAGGGTAGAGGATTAGTAGAAGAATAGACACTCATTAGAGGGGTTAGTTTCTTCTGTTTCTCTTTAGCATGTGAATGATAGCCCAGAAAAGGCCCAAGCAACCTTAGAGGCAGAGTGTCCACCAAGGTGACAACCTACTCAGTAGGGGTAAAAGCGAGGACTCAGGAATGAGGCATCTGGGTTCAAATCCCAGCTCTACCACCTGTCAGCTAGCTTCATAATCAGTTGGGAACCTTGTAGCAGGAAAGTTTTTAAATAAAAGATCAAATGCTGTCTCTAACAGTGTTGAGTTTTTGTTGTTGTTTGGTTTGGTTTGAGTTCTGGCACATTTTTAGGTGAGGCTCACGGTGTGAACAGGCAAAGGAGTTTTCTGTGGGAGGTAATGCCTGTAGGCAGAATGAACTGTCCGGTCTCCTCTTGGCGAGGAGCTCAGGGCTGTGAGAACAGAGGAGCTAGGGGGCCTCGAGGAAGGTTCGGAAGATGGAGGAGGTGAGATCTTGCCGGTGGTGTTGATGGTGCCTTTGCTGTCTGAGCTGGACTCAGAGTTGCTGCCCCTGCAGTAGGCGCCCAAGCCTGGGAGGATGCAGATACAGACGGCAGCAGAGGAGCAGTGGATGGAGGGGCCGCTCAGGCGGCCAAGAGACACGCAGGATGGGGCTTCTTGATTCTTGTCATCTGGGTCAGGGGTCGATGACAGTCTTTTCACACTGTTGTCCCTCTCTGAGCTCGTATGCTTCACAGCTCCCGCCAATAGCTTTGCCTGGGAGAATTTGTTCTTGGTGCTTGTACGTATGTGTAGTGGGTGGGAGTGAAAGGGTTAGGCTAAGTCATACTGAAAAAGGGTTCACCATAATAGGAAAAATACAAAAATCATTTCTGATCCCCACCCCCAGAAAAAAACTATTCAAAATAAATTATCCTTAGTATATTTTAATAGGAGATTTAGTCTGTTTATTTTTATGATAAATTTTAGTATTTTGCACAGTACAGTTGTTGAAGAGTATATTTTTGCAATTTAAGCAACAATAGTGAGGTTTTTTCATCTTACTGAATACTACATTAAATTTGAATAAGTTAACAAAGCAAACTTTTCTCTCAAATATTAAGTTTAAATGCTGTTAGAGAAAAAGTTAATGAAAACATTTAAGAAATACATATTTTTCTTTGTGCCAAGTGACTAACTTACAGTTATCTTCTTAGGGCTCCTTAAGTTCTAAGATTGGATTTAAAAATAAATATAGTGTAAGATATAAGTGGGAATCTAAGTTTTCTACCTTAACTTCAGAGCAAAAAGAATATAAACCTAATGCAAGCAATGATGTTATTTTATGGATTTTCTGTAATTAGTTTAACAACGTTCAGATTCTGCAGTTGATAAATCAAGCCTTTGAGCCTCAAGTAAGATTGTATACTTGCTTGTCATTTGAACTGTACCTTGGTTAGATGTTTATTAGTATTCCTGTTGAGTTCCTTCCATCATGTTAATGAAGAAATCATCTCAGTTTTCTAAAATCAAAGTGGACAAAACGAAAGTTAATAATAGAACTAGGACTAGAACCCACTTATTTTATTTTTAGTTCAATGCATTCTCAGACTGATTCCATTTCCTAGTGTGGATTAGAACTGCTCAATATGATCAATGATTTATTTTTAATTCTCTTCTTCTTTGTCTCTCCTCTGGGAGGAAAAAAAAAGGTGTTCTTCCTCCTGTGGACATATTTAGAGGGTGCTAAGAGCTACAGGTTGTCACCATAATGATCATATCCCCCTCTGTGACATTTGATCCTTATTTGTATGGATTATTCAACTAAAGCATGTGTGTCTCTCAGTTTTTTCACCTTTTATTACATGTATATTTTTAAAACATTTTAATCATGCTTTGAGATGGTTTATTTTATTACATAACATACCTCTGGCCTGGAATCTCATGACATTATCGATTGAGTAGAAATTTTTTTAGTGATTTAGATGCAGGAATGTCTCCAAAATAAGTTATATTAAAATATGGGGATTCGCCTTATCTGTAACTTGAACAAAAGTCCCTGCAGTGTGAGTCTCAGTCTTCCAAGTAAAACAATTTTTAATGTAATTTATTTTCAGCTGTTCACAACTTCTTATATCTACTTTTCTTTCTTTTTATTTTCATAAATTAAAATTTGATTGTATAATATAAAAACCTTAGGTTCCCAGGGAGTTTTGGGGGACTTAAAAAATTGTGTTTATGTGTGTGTGTGTTTCCATATCTTTTTTGCAGTTTCCCCTCTTAGTTGGAAAGCTACACTTGGGTACAGATATCTGGGTACAATGTCACTGATGGAATTAAGAAATTTTTGTTTTTCTAACTTTTGTAGCTCCGGCTAGCTTCACAGGGGTTTCTATCAGTTGAAATGGCATCTTCGACTTCAGCCAAGTGTAGGTTATTAGGTTATGAGTGCCAAAAACGTTGAGTCGTCTCCACACTTCATCCAGCAAGAATAAAAGCAAGATTGTAAAATAATTATAATCTCTTGAATCAAAGCCAGCCATGCAGCCTGAGTCCATCTTTCTTCATTAATTTGTATACAGTTCTTATTTTAACAGAACAAATTTTCAGAGGGTACTCACATGGGACTGCTGAACCAGCTGTACAACTTTTATTTTGAAGAAAAAAGTTGAGCCTCAGAACGGGCTGTTATAAAGACAGGGAGGGACTTAGCTTTTCCGAGCTTGACCAGCATGTGGAAGGAGTGCTCTCATGGCTGCAATAACCTAGTGAGCTCCTACCTGGGTGCCACGGGGGTAGGAAGGTTTCTGTTTGTTTTGTTCTGTTTCTGAGGGTCCTGTGCACTCCTCTTGTCCATGTCAACGTGACTCGGTGTTTTTGCACACCCTGCTCTGTGGGGGAGTGCCCCAACGTGCCTGTCTTATGTGGCCTCTATGGACACACTGCTCAGCTGGCAGAGAGCAGGGAAGTTTTCTCGAGCACCCAAAAAGAGAAAGAGAAAACTACTTTTTCCTTCTGGGCTCCTTGCAGCACAATAGATCAGGATAAGCTTCCACATTCCCTCCCTGGATTTCTGGAGTGGTTTCCAGGAACAAGTTAAACTTTCACCTTTAAATGGATGACCATGTCACAATCAGGAGGAAACATCTCCAAAGACCCATCTTTAGGTAAGTCATGCTACATCCTAGGTGGCTCCAGGGCTATCAGGAAAAGTAATTTCTCTTTTTCATACTTAACTTGGGAATTCTGGCACTAAACTACGGCAAAGCAATAAAGAGTGTGCCTAAAGTTTAATTTAATGCATACTGAAGGAGTCCTTTTATTTTCTATTTTCTGAAACCCTATGCCCAAGCTTTTATTAATTCTTCAAAATGTATTTTAGAAATGCATTGCATTAGCTTTTTATGCACATGAATGACATAGCACTGGAAAAACTTCTGAAACATTATGCAATCCCTCTCTGTTTCTAGTGGTTGCATAGCCCTGTAAATGGGAAATGTTGTGCTTGGTTCTTTCAACTGATTTCGCTCAGAAGTAGTATTTCACTGCTGTGAATGCTACACTTTTTTGAAGTAATATATGGGGAGACAAATTTGAACTTGATGGCTATTATACTAGAGTGTGTACATCTTACAGCTAGTTCAGGAGTATCTGTATAGCAGTTAAAGAAACAGTAGGGCAATAGGAGATATTTTACACTGGGGTGGAATCTTGGGCCAGGCAGAATGTAGATCTAGTATAATGGATTGGGCTAAGGTTTTATTTTGAGGGGAGAGACACTCTTTTTCTAAGACAGCAGCAATTTCTTCATTGACTCTATAACTCTTGATTCTTTAGTTACCTGTTATGTGCTTTAGAATCCAGAATTGGGAATTAAGAATTTTAAAGTAGCTAGAAAATGAACACAAACAATTTCTGCCTCTTAAAACGACAAGTTTAAAAAGTTAATTGTATAATAAATTTGTGTTTCCCCCCAGGTAATATCTTAAATATAGCAAAGATACTACATGTTAACAATACTAAATGTTAAAGTCAATTTGCAGCCACTGGTTGTTGATCTTGAATTAACAACAGGATGATAGAAGTTTATGGGTGGAATTCCTGACATTCCATCGTTGTTAAATAATGAATAAGAGTGGGCCTCAAGGAGTATAGTTATATAAAATGTTTCAATTTTATGTATTGATTAAGCATTACAACAATATTATTAGTAGAAAATAATATACTCTTGCAATGCTTAAAACAAAATGTTAGCCCAAATCTGTTTTAAAACCTTTTGAAGATAAATATTTTTAAATCTATGTTATGGATTTCATATAATGTGTCTACTTATATATGCATTTGTAAATTTAACCAAAAATCCAAAATGACCCCCCCCCCGCCGCAAATGTGTATTCGCCTGCCATATTTCTTATGGCAGGAACTGGAAAAGTTCTTCCAGTCCCTACATAATTCACTTCTATTTTCTCTCAAGTGCATGTGTGACTTCAAAGAGGTATGAGAGTTGCACAGATAATTCTAAACTCAACCGCACTGAGGCATCGCTTGAAGAGGGCACCTTCAGAAGTTCAGGAGGGCAAGGTTATGTTGGATAAAATCAGATCCACTTAGCCATCAACTTTAGTGTATTACTCCATTGTGGAGCTGTTGTGATTTGTGGCAGGTGATCTTTCATTGGTTTATGCCAAATCCTTGTCTCCTCCTGATAAATTATATGCTAAGGTGCCACTCGCAGGGGAATTGCAATTCGACTGTGCTTCTGTTATTTTTCATATAAAGAGCAGATCCTTTGTGGAAGGTGGGATTCTTTGTCCAGATAATTAGAATAAAATTTGGTAAATTCAAATGATTGCTTTATGATCCTGATGACCTAGAAGAGAAAACACAGCTACCAAAGAGGACATACTTTCACCCAGGCAATTATTTCAAGTAAGTGTTGAAATGGGTCCCTGGCTGAAAACAGATTAAGGCTAGATGTAGGGTGGGACTGATTGGTCAACTGGCATGTTGACAGCTGACTTTGCTTTAATCAGGATGTGATTGTGATGAAGGAAAAGGGAGGTAGAGAGTATCTTAAACGATCCAAATGACTAGATGTAATTCCTCAGAGAAAGTTTTAGGCTGTTCTTTAGTAATGGGCTTTCTAATAGCTAGTTGTGCTTTGGGGCAAGCTGGGAAGTGGTTTAAGCTTGGCGTTGGCATCTTTGGCCCATATCCCATGTCTCACTTCATTTTCTTTGTCAGCCTCCTTTCGCAGCTCCCTTGTCCTCTTGGGCTCTTCCTGGGCTGTCCAGCCTTTCACACTGAGACATCCTTCTAGGCCTGCCCTTTCTGGTCAGAGACCCATGTACCAGACCTTTCCTTCTCAGTATGTACTTGTGTACAACCCGCTTCCTAAGGGCTTTGCACACTGTTTCTCAATCCACATGGTAAGCGAATCTGTGCTAGAATGTTTCATATGTGCTAGTTTACAAGTTTAACAGAAAATTTGTGAAGTATCTTTGCTTTTTATAAATAATTCATTTAAAATTTTAGTCTTTAAGAGAGATCAGCCCAGAATTTATTTTAGGAACATCTGACATATTGACACCATTCAAATTTCTATATACATGCTACTTTCTTCTGGACTTGAACCCACAGCTTTAATTCAATTCACCTGGCATTCTCTGGTTGAGTAGACCTGTCCATAATCTGGGATATGGCACTGGGGAGGCCAGACATGATAACAAGAAACAAACCTTACTGACCCTCACAAGGCAGATCATCTAGTATATATCTAAGTAACCATGGCACAGGCCGATCATGGGTGCCAAAAAAGAGATAACAGCATTGTGGGAAATTATAATGGAAAAGACAGATTTCAGACTAATCTGGTACTGAGTGAATTGAGAAAGATAAGAGCAAGATTTTTTAAATTTAATTTTTGAGACTGAATTAATATCAATTTTTCATCAACATGATCTCCCTAAATTTCAGATAGTAAAAGTCATCCATCAGGTGTAAAAAATTTGAGAGATTTTTAGAGGAGATGATGAATACTGAAATTCCATTGCGATATGCTATTGGGAAGTCTGGGAGGAATCTTACGTGCTATTAAGAAACTGTCTCTAAGAATGTTTCTCCTACAGTGCTGATTCTCAAATCATTTCACATAGTTAGGTTATTAAATCTATATTTTAAAAGTCTATCATGGAAATTTTAGATATACATTTTCATGTCAGATCTGTGAAGCAAGGAACAAAGGCAGAGTTTCTTTTATGGCCGAGGCGGGAGTATATATGATCTCTTTCATGCATTTCACATGTTACTTTGGGATCAATGAGACTATTCAGTCCTGAGCATATATATATGATGCATCTCAGACATATTTTGTGGTTCTGCCTGCAGATGTTCTTGTAGCTCAGACTTGTACCAAGAAGAGATGGTTCTCCCTTTACTCAAGAGAAACACTTTAGGCTTTATATTGTAATTTTCTAGGAAGGAAACACTGTTACAAAACATGTATTAATGTGTTTTCCATCAACAACACTGAGTTTGTTCCTCAGCACTTAGAAAATAAAATTGCATAGATCTTTAAAATCCAAGATATGAATCAACACGATATGAGAGCCCTCAGATACACACATTCTTTAGACCTTTAAAAACTTTTTTCTGTATTACTACAGAGTTTTATCTCTAGTAATCATAATCTCTTTATATAAAAAGATTCATCAATTTACAGCACATTTCAGATGAAGTACCTTTATGTAACTTCAGTAAAACAATTGCTGAAGACACTTCCATCTTATTGCATACTCATATTGCTTAGTGAACTTTCTATATTCCCAGGGGATGAATCAATCTTAGACTTTGATACACGAAAAATCTGTTTCTCCTAATAAAATTGCATCAGTGAAAATAATTCTTATCTGAATTTCACTGCCATGAAGTGTTTAGTGTTTAAGTCTGGGTTTTTGTTGTAATTATCTCCTCCCACTTGATTTGATATTTTATTTTATCATATTCTATTGTATGTGCATCTTTTCTTTTTCTGTTTGTTGCTTTAAATTCTTTCTGAAAGTAGGTACAAAAATGAATTAAAAAATAAATTGAAACTCTTATTACATGTTAAGACTTATTTAGTATTTTTTAGAACCAACAACCTTTTGAAACTCTTTCAGAATTCAAAAGTGGATAAGTTATTTTTGGGGTGACTTCTCATTAGAAGTAGCACTAAAAAGCTACAAATGAAATCATACAAATAGTTCTTCGTCAGCCCTAGAATTGAGAACCGGTCTACGCATCCAGGAGCTGAGACAGTAAAGTACAAGTCAAATGGCTGCCAGGGCCCAAGACCAATGAAAATCATGTTGGGTTCTTCATAGCATTTAGAACATGCTGTTTCTTCTCTTTATGTCTTTTCAAAGTTTTATTTTTACAAGTGTCTGTTAGCAGAGGAATTCTGAGTGTATTTTTGGCAAGCATATTCTCTTCACATGAAGATGTAGAAAGCAGTGAGATGCCTAGGAAAAGAAAAGCGGTCCTAATTTTGTTTGTTTGTGGACCTACTGGGGATGGTTAGTACCCTATTGCTGGGTCTGAATTCTAATTTCTAGGTTGTGATCTATTCTTTATAGAGGAATAGCATAAAATATCTGTTACATATTTAAAATCATATACCTTTTGGACTGTAATCATTTTTATTTAGTCCCACTTTATGCTCAGTGTATTAACATCAGTGTCAAAGCTAGATCAGAAGTTGCTAATATGCAGGGATGACACCACATTTCTGATTTTTAGACAGTAATAAGGAATCAGTAATATTACTGATTTTTAGACAGTAATAAGATGGAGCACCTGACTGCTTTGCCAATTTACAGTAGTTTTCTAGGTGTTAATTATTCCATGTTTCAGACCCATTTCCTTCAGTGTTTTGGGAACAATAGAAAACGTGAACAAATAATATAAAATGCAGAATCACTTCAAAATTTAAACAAGTTGTAATACATTATAGGACATTGGCATTTTTGTCTCATAAATATTTAAGTATTTATGACATTCTGTGCTTTGTCTCTTTTTAACACCTTCTCACAAAAAAATGTGTACTTTAGAGAGAAATGTATTTAGTATAAAGTCATCAAAGTGAAAAGTAATTACATGGAAAAAAAAGTGTGAACTGTGAAAGTAGTAGGGTATATTAAATACCTTTTCTTTTATGAAATGTATTTCCTCATAAGAAAAAGCTCTATGTAAGTCAAATCCAAAATATAACTCTATATTTATGAAAATATTTTACCAATTTTTGTTTCTAGGAGATTGTGAATTCATTTATTTAAAAAAATAGAGAAAAAGGAAAATGAATTGACTTGCAATGGCTACATAGTTATATACTGGAAATTTAGTTTCAGGGTTTTTTTTAAATGATAATTTTTATGTAAGTGACAATTGAGTGATAGAACAAAATAATTAACAGTTAAGTTATTTCCACTTGCTATGAAAGTGAAAAATACTTCTGGAGGTGGGAGGGAGGGAGACGCAAGAGGGAAGAGATATGGGGATATATGTATATGTATAACTGATTCACTTTGTTATAAAGGAGAAACTAACACACCATTGTAAAGCAATTTTACTCCAATAAAGATGTTAAAAAAAAAAAAACTTCTGGAAAATAGACATAGTGATATGAATTTAAAGTCTATGACATTATCAGACACAATGCTAATTAATAGAAGAACAAATATATTTTATAACAGACATGTTCATTACAAATTAATCTTTTAGTTGTCTAGGTCAAGATATTTCTGCTGGTCAAAGGTCGTTGTATGACTTATAGGGAAGGAATAGACACAATTGATCTTTAAAATAAATTACAAAGATCAGGGTAAAACAACAAATACATTTGAATGTAAGACAGGAAATGTTTATCAAGGAAAAAACTGTCAGACATTGTGGTGCCTTTTTTTACCCCAGTTGAGATAAAAGTAGCTCTAATTTTTTTTTTTTTTTTTTGCGGTACGCGGGCCTCTCACTGTTGTGGCCTCTTCTGTTGTGGAGCACAGGCTCCGGACGCGCAGGCTCAACGGCCATGGCTCACGGGCCTAGCCGCTCCGCGGCATGTGGGATCTTCCCGGACCGGGGCACGAACCCATGTCCCCTGCATCGGCAGGCAGACTCTCAACCACTGCACCACCAGGGAAGCCCAGCTCTAACTTTTAAATGGTCATCACAAATAGATAAACTGTAATTTGTCATACATTTTAAAGTCAGGAAGTAATTCAGTCCTTCTGATATTATTTCACCCACAGTTTACAAAAATTTCAATTATGTCCAATAAACTTATCATCACTAGTGGCAGCAACAGCAGTAGGTGGTAACAATACCAAGAGCTACTATTCATCAAAATCTTAGCATATTTTTAGACAAGGTACAAGCATATATTCTTCAGGGCAAGTTCATGAGGAAGTATTAAATTCATAATAATTTGGGGTATGGATCCAGGAAAAAGGAATAGATTAAAACATGGGAAAGCATCTCTCACTCAGGAGCTATGCAAATTTTGTTTTCTAAGCTAGAGGTTCTTGGTGCTGTTTGCATTCATCTAGGACATCGGTATGATTAGAAACTGCTTTTCAAAGATCTGAAATGTTTGAATTGAGGAAAATCAAGATTATGCAGGTAAAATGATCTAGTGGGGATAATTTTAACGGCTTTATACCATCTGGAAAATTTAATATTTGGAATAATCAGCCTGTTACCTATAGTTTTAGGTAAAAAACAATGAAAAATAATAATAATAGCAATGAAAAAATAATAGTAAGTTTAAAGATGACCTGTAGGTTTATAGAGAATAAGCTTAAAGAAGTCTGCAGTATTTATAAACCTAGTCTCTTTGGTTCTGTGACTCAACATGACATAATTTTGATCGTTCTCATGGGAAAGCTTCAGTTTGTTTATGTATTTGATTAAGGCTACTTGGACCTGATCTCTAATTGAGAGAAATCCAACGTTTCCTGAATTGGAGCTGCTGGAAGTGTAGGGGGCAATTCACAGTGCATTTGAAGGAACAGATGATAAAGCTTCCAGAGTTACCTTTGTAACATCCCAAGCCTGCTCCATTAGAGTCATATTTTTTGTTATGGAGAACTGTAAATTCTGAGTCAAATTTGTGTCCATTTTTGGTGTTTTGGTGACTCTAGCTTTTAGGATCTTAGGATGTTATTTTTAGAAGTGTTATTACATCAAAACAAATATTTAAATATTAATTATATACTCATTAACAAATTGTTTTTAGGCATTGAAAGTCATGGGCTTTTATTATGAAAATCATCGCTTCAGATTTAAAAATATTAATATTTAATTTGACATTTTTAAGGATCAAAGAGCTTGGAACAAATTGTTTGAAGACCTGTGGTAATGAAGAACAGTAGGGTTGTATCTTTAACATACAAATGTGGCGATTTTCTGAGTCCTAATTAAAGAAGGAAAAGAAAATTGTAGTAGGTCAAGTCACTTTTAAATTGTATCATTAAATTAAAATTTGGATGAAATTAGGGATGTGATAATCTGGACCACCTGTCCGTTGGAGATCTGTAAGGAAGATTTCAAATGCTTATAACCATTCCAGTGATGGTGTCTTTGAGAAACAACTAATAGAAAAAGAGACTCTGTAATTTCTGTGCCCACTAATTAAGCATTGGCTTCTCAGTCCAGCTGCATCCAATTGTTTCTAATTCTGAGATCCCATGTCATTTTATCTGCATCTCTTTTAATGCACGTTTCACTCCAGTCTGTTATAATTACTTAAGGGGATCAACTCTCCTCCAATACTGTAGGATTCCTAAGGCTGGAATCCATATTGAATCTCTGTATTTCCTATAACTTTTGGTAGAATGTGAGTCATAAGAACTTACCAAGTCTTTAAACTTAAATACCTAAAGGGACCAGGTCAGTACTGTAAATGTTTGAAACAGGAAGTGCTGGGAACTGTGATAGATGGAAAACACAAAACATTTGGTTTCACATTTTTAAAAACACTGATAGACTGAACAAAATCCAACTGAAGCCTGTTAGCTGGTGACCCTTAAAACGAATGAATGATAGAATGAATAATTTGTTTCCTTAGGTCCACATAGTGGTCATCTCTCCATTTTCAGGGTGAATGATGGCCAATAAATCTTGGATGAAAATTCTGGCATCTACATCCAAGAGGATTACTAGAGGAGTGGGTACTTGGCTCTTGTTTCTAATACCAGTTAAAGAATGAGAAAACCAATATACTCCACAACATACTTATACTGATAATCTGTATATAATTTTGTAGCATTAAAGGCATAGGTGAAGAAATATATAATTGTTGAATGAATAAAATGCATGCATTTTAGCCCCAACTTGAATTATCCTAGAATCAGGGAATTCAATGCTGATATCTTTGAACAACTATGACTTGTTAGAAAGTACTTTCTCAAGTAGAAATCTGTCTTCCTATCAATACAACTTTTTCTCTCTTAGTAGAACTGGCACAAGAAGGATCCAAATGTTCTCTTTCACAGGACAGCCTTTCAAACACTGAAGACAATTGTGTCAGCTATCACTGTTTTTAAATCTCCCTAAAGCATAGCGACTTAAAATGACATGAGTCTATAGATTAGCTGGGTGGTTCTGTGATCTGTGCCAAAGTCGGTTGATCTCAATGAAGCTTTCTCATGCATCTGTGGCCAGATGGTGGGTCTGCTGTGAGCTGCCTCGTCTAGGAGGACCTTGGTTATACAACTTGGGTTTCCTCCACGTGTACCTCTTATCCCTCCAGCAGGCTAGACTGGACATGTTCTCACGGTAATAAAAGGAATTCATGAAAAGAAGGATAAACTCACACTTTTTCAAGTCTCTGATTGAGTCAAGTTGCTACTTCTCATTGGAAAAATCAGAAAGTTATAAGACCAAGCCCAGAATTGGTGGGGGAGGGCATTAATAAAAGGAAACACATTAATTAATACAATTAATGCTCTCCGAAAGCTCTTATGCTCTTTCTGATTCTTCTTTCCTTCAGTCCAGCCATAGTTCATTCAGCCATTGAAGATACAGCAATAATTTGAATTTTTCTTTCATGCTGTTAAAGTTATCTGAGTGACCAGGGAGAATAGGAAAAAATATATATTAACAGAATAGTGAAGTCTAGTTGACCCTTCGGTGGCTGATGGGTCAAATGTGCCTTACCTGACTCCAGGGGTATAGCATGCCTGAGATTCCTGGTTTAAAAAGTTTAAAAAAGTTTAAAGTTAAAAAAGTTTCCCCTAATTGCCTAAAACATGAGCTATTACACACATAATGACCTATACTTTCCTGACTCCTCTTGGAGAATTGATTTTACCAAGTGTCATGCTAACAGACTTGAGAAAATTAGTTGTTTTAATAAAAGCTGACTATAGTTAAGTATATAATTTTTGGCAATTCGATTGCAATGCCATTAAAACTAAGACATGGAAAGAAGGCCTTGTAAATAGTAAAATAAAATAATACTTTCTTATGCATTTGAATAATATTCGTCTCATCCATAATGTGTATTCTCTAGGGATTTATGATTATTATCTTTTAAAAATGATTTATTTTTATAGGATAGATTTATGGTATTGTTTTCTATTACTGAACCCTCCCAAACACTACCATAATGAGTAAATGTTTTCATAAAAGCACAAATTACAAAATTTCTCTTTTAAGTTATTGATTCACAAAATGAATGTTTGCTACTGACATTAGAATTGCAGCTTACAGAACTAAACTGAACTAAACTAAACTACACCAAACTAAAACAAAACAAAACAAACTTCTGAAATTAACCTCAGGGATTCTGCTTCAGTAGGTCTGGGAGTAGAAAGCTTTGATTATTTCTTCATGCTCCCTGTTCTATGCTGATTGACAGCTAGATTGGGAGCCACTTTCCTTAATGATATAATTTACATAAAATAGGAATGGAAAAGTAGAGTAGTTTGGAAAACCTTTTAATAAAATTAGGATCAACATTGGAAATGTAAGCCCAATAATTTTTTTCAGGTGAAATGAATTTTGTTAATTTAATAAACAGGTAAAACATATTCTATGTGAAGCAGTATATCACCTCCCCTTACTCTCCCACCTCTGGCAATCACCAGTCTGTGCTCCGTATCTATGAGCTTGTTTTTTGCTTTGTTTTGTTTTAGATTCCACATATAGGTGAGATCATACAGTACTTTCTTTTTTCATTCAAAAATGTCTATGGGTACAGGGAATCTGTGCCTATGAAGAGGGCTAAGTTTCTCCTCTAAAAAATCTGAAACCCTTTTTTAGGATGTAGGTCTATAAAGTACAGAGACAAATTACCATGGACTCCAGAGCAATTGTTCTCAGCATTGGCTGTCTTACAATCACTGGGGAATTGAAAATCCCAATACCAGGGTTGTATCTCAGACCTATTATATCAAAATTGCTGGATGAGACTCAGGAATCAGTGTTTTTTTAAAACTCTCTAGGTATTTCTAATGTATAGCCAAGTTTGAGAGCTACTGCCTTAAAGAGAAGCACACATGAAAGACAATGACATAAGAGGGAGGAACAATTGAGAATGAACATTGAAGGGTGCCTAGGCTTTTGACAGGCAAGTAGCAGAAAGAAAGGACATCAAAAAGATGGCATGGCATAAGCAAAGACATGGGAATATAAAAGTTCATAAGTGTTTGGGAGAGTTTTGCCAATAGGGAGAACTCCTGAATGGCCAGCATAGAGCTGAGCTTCTGTGTGTGGAAAAGATGTGTAGCTGAAAGTTTGGTTAGGGCTAGCGAGTCAAGGGCCATACTGCATTTATTTTGTAAATATGTGCTGGCACCCATCTGGTCTGTTGTTAAAACCGACAAACCTGATGAACCAAACTCCTGAGCTCGGTATTTCCAAAATGCTTTTTCATCATAGGGCACTATCCCCCCAAGATACTCTGAACAAAACATCAAATAAGTTTGGAAAATACTGCCTGTCATACTCATTCTCCTCTTAGAGATTTACAAAGAATATTAGAATTCGTGCAGTAAAATAAGATTGTTTACTCCAGTATTTCCCAAATCATATTCTATTTCTATATAATGCTTATACTAATAATGCTTATTAGTATCTCCAGAAATTAATGTTTCAAAGTACACATTTTTGTTCCCCTAAATTTTTTCAGAAAATGTCTCCTTTATTTTTCTGAAATTCATTTTGTTTTTGGGTAGTCTTGTTTTCATCCTTTAATTACTTCTTTTCTTATGTTACCTAGAATATAGTCTGACCCCAAGAAATTTCTCCATAGTTAACATTTTTTATCTACTCTTAGAGAAGCTTAGGCAAAAAAAATGTTGCCTAGTTGAGAGAATAGTTAATGTTCTATTACATAACTGTGATGGTGTGAGTTTAAAAAAAGGAAAAGAAATATTTTGAAAAGATTGAGAAGTGATGAACAAAGTCACATTATTGAAACAGCTGAGGGCAAATTAAGAAATAACAGATGGGAGCTATGTGTGGATTATCACACCCAGGTATCACTGTACACACAAGTTTGGCAGCATTTTACCCAACTCTTTTGCTTTTTTAAAAGAAGCATTGCCCTTAAATTCATGCTTAGTGAAATGTAGACTCTTCAATCTACAAATAACTCCATATTGAATAATGATGGCTTATGCTTGTGTAGAATCCCATATCAAGGGTTTAAAAAATTATTTTTACATGTTATACTACCTGTTCACATGATATCCTTATGAAATAGAATGAAAACTATATAGATCCCTATTTCATAGGTGAAGAAAGAAATTGAGGCTCAAGGGGTCACAGCAAGTCAGAGGAAGAAACATTGAAGAGTACTGACATTAAGAACAAGCAGTTAAGTGTGGCTTCTATTACAGATTGCACCTTCCTAACAAATACTGTTAGGAGACCTTAATGTGTATGTCAGGGCAGCTATACAATCATTCCTTGGGGTATAACACATTCTCACTTGCCAACAAATTCACCTGAATCATTTAAAAATTTTTTAGCTACTCAGAATTATTTAATACACACGATATACATGAAAATTTTCTTTTCTGGAGGTGAAGCAAGGAAAAAAAATGAGCAAAAGTAATTACTATGTGTCCTCTGAGCCGTATGATTTACTGTGAGGACTTTACAAACATAGGTTTTTTGTTTGTTTGTTTGCGGTATGCGGGCCTCTCAACTGTTGTGGCCTCTCCCGCTGCGGAGCACAGGCTCCAGACGCGCAGGCTCAGCGGCCATGGCTCACGGGCCCAGCCGCTTCGCGGCATGTGGGATCTTCCCGGACCGGGGCACGAACCCGTGTCCCCTGCATCGGCAGGCGCACTCTCAACCACTGCACCACCAGGGAAGCCCACAAACATAGGTTTGACATGGCACATATGAGGCCCTTACTAGGAATTTTAGGATATAAAATACTGTCTCTAGAAGAAGTAAAGAGGAGGGAATAGAAAGGTAAAGTTCAGGCAGTTACTTGAAAGTGTTTCTAAACAGAAGAGATTTGTTTCTACCATAATATAAACTGCATTTTCCAAGGTAGCGGAAAGACCCTTGCAGATACTGAAGGATGTGGCTTCTAGATTGTGTAAGACTAGAACTAACTTTCACTGTGACTTCATTATGAATTCATTAATAGAAATGATTAAAATATAATTTGACAGTTGCCACCTTATTAATCTTTTTTTCTCAGGCTTTACTTTCGGTAAATATCCTAATACTCAAAATGCTTGAAATTTACTGTTTTGATGGTGTTTTATTGTAATGTATTTAAGGTCATTCTTGAGTGCCATAAAACTCCCATGTTTTGTTATTTAAAAGTATTTTTCTTTATTGTGATAGTTTTTCTAAAATATTATACTAAGAATCTATTTTTTAGAGGGAAAATAAATCCCACATTCTATTAGGCAAACAATACAGTGCCCTTATAAGGCTATTTTCTCTGTCTTAAGAATCAAATATTTATAAAATTAAAAAAAAAGATATTTGGTTTGTGGTACAGGGTGGTAAAGACACAATTTGTTTAAAATACATTCCATTTCTAGACTAGATTCATTATTTCTTGATATTTGCTTATTTAAACAATGGAAAACACTTTCTGACTACATTCTGACTACATTCTAAACAGCTGTTGTTACTAAATAACCATTTACCTAAACTTTATATAAAAATTCTTATTAATTCTGTATACCAGTTTTTAGACAAACTCATGTGGAAGTTGAATTGTTAAAGTTGAATAATTTTCATCGATGTATATCATCAGGATAATTTGTTCTGCTTAATCCTTCTTCTTACCTACCAACACATTGTTTTCCTCTCTCTTATTAGCGCAGTTGGGAATTTAGCCCCATTTAATGGAGTCTATGTCAACGCTGCGCTGGTGAAGGACTCTAGCTTACATCTAATTGTTTAACTTGTTTCTCTCATAAATGTCTAGATAAAAATATGATTGTTGCTCCTTCCCACTCTCTGCTCTTTTCTTTCCTCCTCCTCTGCTGCCAGACCCCAGAATGCCTAGCATTACTCAGAAAACTAATGGTTATGCCTATTAGTATGTTATCCTGAGGTGTTCTACCTCCGAGTGTAAACATTAGAACATTTAAGGCCACCTTAGAGCTGTGAGTTTAACTCTGAGGAGACAATGGCCTTAGGACTTCCAGGTGGAGTATTAGTTCTGAATTTTCCCTTAAAGATTCAGATGCCAAGGGAAGGATCTGGAATGCCATGTTTAAGACTTGTCTTAGACTAGAACGTTTAGGTGACATCTCCATAACTTATTGAGTAACTTGAAGAGCTCATTCTAAAATAATTTTCCCTTAAGTTTTGTACTCCATCAAGTTACTGTTCAATCTCTCTTTCTTCCATTCATTAGTTTTTAAAATGTAGACTGCCTGTTGCTTCCACATCCTCTCATTACTTTCTCCAGTCTCTTGCAAAACTATCTCCTTTCATAATCTCAATTATCTTCTCTGTTAGGTGATTCCTAAATCTACATTTGTAGATCTCAGCTCTATCCAGAGTGACAGTATCTTCCCATCTCAGACATGTTTCACCTGAATGACCTCCTGATACCTGATACTAATCTGTCACAAAGAGATTTATTATAACACATACTTACTCTATAAGAGTAATTTCAGGAGCATATGTGTGCTTGTCTCTTGCAACATTAGTGCCTATGAGAGTTAATAGTTTTACACACATGTACACACACACACATTACTACACTATTTCCTAGAACTTTATTATGTTTATGTAAAATGTAAATATTTAAGAGGATGATATGATATTTAGTGTTTCCTAAATTGATAGTGGAAATCTTTGTGTTAAATATCTACAAAGATATTAAAGTCTCCAGTAAACTGTCGTTTGAGAAATATTGCTTAGACGAACAGCCTAAGCCCAGCTACTTTGTTGACAGCTATTAAGGAAAGCATAAAATGTTTCCCTCTTGCCATTGAGACTTGAAATCTCAGTTATTTTTGTTGCCTCCCTACTTCTTATCTTCCATAACAAAACAAATATCAAGTCCTTTCAGTTATGTCCTTAGAAAATTACACATTTCTCTCCTCTTTGTGACTTTTTACTTCACAACATTTTCCCCCTTATCTAAAATGTTATATTTTCCAAATTGACCTTATAATCTCCACCCCTTCCTTTCACAGTTCCTTGTTTCTAGAGTTATCAGATTAGTCTTTAGAGCTTTGTCATGGTTATGTCACTACCTTCCATAATTTTCAATGACCCTTCATTTTCAACTAAGTGACATATTGACTCTTCTGGCATTCCAAACACTTTATACCTACTGTTCGTTTACCTCATCTCCTTCCTCCTTTCACAAATCCCGTGCTACAATCATTTTGGATGACTCATTGTCCCCTAGGACTGTCTTATACTTCCCTTCTTGAGCTTATGCCCACTCTGCTTCCTCTACTTCAGTGCCTCTCCTCCATCTCCTGTCTGAATTTACTCTCTGTCCTCTTCAAGTCCATGCTTCAAGTCCTAATTCAAATGCTACTGTCTTCATGAAGTGTTCCCTGATTTTTCCAGCAAAAATAAGCTTCTCTGCTTTTGTGCTTTAATGATAGTAACACTTTTTTTTTTCTCATAGCTCTGTATTTCTGAGCATATTTGTAAAAAATTGGTATAATAATTTATTATTTAGTGCATATCTTATCTTCCCTTATTATAAACTTATTGATGACTGAGGCTTTGTCATGTTATAGAATTATAAAATGATCAGGTTGAAAAAACCTTATGTCTAGTGCAACTCTCTTATTTCATAGATGAATAAACAAAAAACTTTAAGACATTAAATGTTTTGACCAAGTTCTCACAACTACAGAGTCAGGTCAGAATCAGGACTAGAACACAAGTCTTAACTCTCAATCTAGTGTTCCTTCTAGTCTAACTTCTTTGCATCTCTTATGCTTCTAGCCCAAGGTAATAATCCCTATTGAGCATCTACTGTGAACCAGGGATTTTACCTACCTATTGTATCTAATAGTAAGAGTAACACTAGAATGTGGGCATTAATACCCCGATACTACAGATAAAGAAACTGAAGTTCAGTGAGGTTAAATAACTTTCTTAAGTAGAAAAATTTGGAATCAAAGCCAGGTCCACCTAACTCCAGAGCCTATGCTCTAGGGTCAAAGATTTAATAAATAAAGAGGGCTATTTAGTTTAGGGTGGAAGTTTGAAGTAGCTTTCTTGGGAACCTGAATTGGACTGCCACCTATGGACCAAGTCTCAAACTTTAAAATTACTGTATTTAGTTGTCATATAATGCAAATTAAAATCATAAGGAAATGCAATGATGTGCCTTCTGGAATGGCTAAATGTGAAAACCAAAAATTTACCCAGGGCTAGTGAGGCTTTAGAGTGGAGTTTCTCAGCCTCAATGCTAGATCAAATCTTTGTTGCAAGGGACTGTCTTGTGCATTATAGGATGTTGAGCAACATCCCTGGCCCCTACCCACATGATGGCAGTAATATACCCCCAGTTGTAATGAGAAATAGGTTTCCAGGCATTAACAAATATTCCTTGTAGTATAAAATCATGCCCAACTGAGAATCCATTGATTTAGAGAAATCAAAACTCTCATACATGATTGGTGGGACTGAAAATAAGTACAGCTTTGGAAAACTGTTTGCAGCATCTACTGAAGCTCAACATATGTACACCCAGAAATTTCACTCCTAGGTGTTTACCCAAGACAAGCACATATATATCATATATTCATCAAAGACCTGTACAAGCATGTTCTTAAAAGCACTATTTGTAATAAACTGAAATAAAATACCATCAAGTGCTCTTCAACAGTAGAAAGCATAAGTACATTGTGTGGAATACTATAAAGCCATGAGAAACAATGGTCCATAAATATATGCAATAATATGGGCTAATATCTCAAAGATCTGTTGAATAAAAGAAGCCAGACACAAAAGAGTACATATTGTATAATTCCATTCAAGGGTTAGGAACAGGCAAAACTAATATAGGTATTAAAAGTCAAAAAAGTGGTTACCTTTGGAATCCCTTGAAGGAAGCATGAGAGAAGATTCTGGGCCTTGGTGACATTTGTTTTTTTAATGTGGCTTCTGGTTATATGGGTATATTTAATTTTCAAAAATTCATCAAGCTAACACTTATGATTTGTGTAATTTTCAGTATGAATGTTACAATTTACTAAGAAGTTAGAAAAAAAAACGGGAGCATTTTCTATTTGGGGAAAGACTTACACATTCCATATTAACTGACTGCAGATGAAGCTTCAGAGAAAACCTGGTGGTGGTGCTAGAGCAGCTTTGAGGGGTATATACTTTGCAGATGACTTTGCATGGTGTGGGTGGGCATAAAAGGAATGAACAGTGCTTCTCTTCTGTGCCCTGTTAATGGAAACCTGTCAAAGATATTATTATTATTTTTTTTAACATCTTTATTGGAGTATAATTGCTTTACAATGGTATGTTAGCTTCAGCTTCACAACAAAATGAATCAGTTATATACATACATATATTCCCATATCTCTTCCCGCTTGCGTCTCCCTCCCTCCCACTCTCCCTATCCCACCCCTCCAGGCGGTCACAAAGCACCGAGCTGATCTCCCTGTGCTATGCGGCTGCTTCCCACTAGCTAATTACCTTACGTTTGGTACTGTATATATGTCCATGCCTCTTTATCGCTTTGTCACCGTTTACCCTTCCCCCTCCCCATAACCTCAAGTCCATTCTCTAGTAAGTCTATGTCTTTATTCCTGTTTCACCCCTAGGTTTTTCATGACATTTTTTTTTTTAAATTCCATATATATGTGTTAGCATACGGTATTTGTCTCTCTCTTTCTGACTTACTTCACTCTGTATGACAGACTCTAGGTCTATCCACCTCATTACAAATAGCTCAATTTCGTCTCTTTTTATGGCTGAGTAATATTCCATTGTATATATGTGCCACATCTTCTTTATCCATTCATCCGATGATGGACACTTAGGTTGTTTCCATCTCCGGGCTATTGTAAATAGAGCTGCAATGAACATTTTGGTACATGACTCTTTTTGAATTATGGTTTTCTCAGGGTATATGCCCAGTAGTGGGATTGCTGGGTCATATGGTAGTTCTATTTGTAGCTTTTTAAGGAACCTCCATACTGTTCTCCACAGTGGCTGTATCAATTTACATTCCCACCAACAGTGTAAGAGGGTTCCCTTTTCTCCACACCCTCTCCAGCATTTATTGTTTCTAGATTTTTTGATGATGGCCATTCTGACTGGTGTGAGATGATATCTCATTGTAGTTGTGATTTGCATTTCTCTCATGATTAGTGATGTTGAGCATTCTTTCATGTGTTTGTTGGCACTCTGTATATCTTCTTTGGAGAAATGTCTATTTAGGTCTTCTGCCCATTTTTGGATTGGGTTGTTTGTTTTTTTGTTATTAAGCTGCATGAGCTGCTTATAAATTTTGGAGATCAATCCTTTGTCAGTTGCTTCATTTGCAAATATTTTCTACCATTCGGAGGGTTGTCTTTTGGTCTTCTTTATGGTTTCCTTTGCTGCGCAAAAGATTTTAAGTTTCATTAGGTCCCATTTGTTTACTCTTGTTTTTATTTCCATTTCTCTAGGAGGTGGGTCAAAAAGGACCTTGCTGTGATTTATGTCATAGAGTGTTCTGCCTATGTTTTCCTCTAAGAGTTTTATAGTTTCTGGCCTTACATTTAGGTCTTTAATCCATTTTGAGCTTATTTTTGTGTATGGTGTTAGGGAGTGATCTAATTTCATACCTTTACATGTAGCTGTCCAGTTTTCCCAGCACCACTTATTGAATAGGCTGTCCTTTCTCCACTGTACATTTCTGCCTCCTTTGTCAAAGATAAGGTGACCATATGTGCGTGGGTTTATCTCTGGGCTTTCTATCCTGTTCCATTGATCTATCTTTCTGTTTTTGTGCCAGTACCATACCGTCTTGATAACTGTAGCCTTGTAGTATAGTCTGAAGTCAGGGAACCTGATTCCTCCAGTTCCTTCTTTCGTTCTCAAAATTGCTTTGGTTATTCGGGGTCTTTTGTGTTTCCATACAAATTGCAAAATTTTTTGTTCTAGTTCTGTGAAAAATGCCAGTGGTAGTTTGATAGGGATTGCATTGAATCTATAGATTGCTTTCGGTAGTAGAGTCATTTTCACAATGTTGATTCTTCCAATCCAAGAACGTGGTATATCTCTCCATCTATTTGTATCGTCTTTAATTTCTTTCATCAGTGTCTTATAATTTTCTGCATACAGATCTTTTGTCTCCTTAGGTAGGTTTATTCCTAGATATTTTATTCTTTTTGTTGCAATGGTAAATGGGAGTGTTTTCTTGATTTCACTTTCAGATTTTTCATCATTAGTATATAGGAATGCCAGAGATTTCTGTGCATTAATTTTGTATCCTGCCACTTTACCAAATTCATTTATTAGCTCTAGTAGTTTTCTGGTAGCATCTTTAGGGTTCTCTATGTATAGGATCATGTCATCTGCAAACAGTGACAGCTTTACTTCTTCTTTTCCGATTTGGATTCCTTTTATTTCCTTTTCTTCTCTGATTGCTGTGGCTAAAACTTCCAAAACTATGTTGAATAAGAGTGGTGAGAGTGGGCAACCTTGTCTTGTTCCTGATCTTAGTGGAAATGCTTTCAGTTTTTCACCATTGAGGATGATGTTTGCTGTGGGCTTGTCATATATGGCCTTTATTATGTTGAGGAAAGTTCCCTCTATGCCTACTTTCTGGAGGGTTTTTATCATAAATGGGTGTTGAATTTTGTCAAAAGCTTTCTCTGCATCTATTGAGATGGTCATATGGTTTTTCTCCTTCAGTTTGTTAATATGGTTTATCACATTGATAGATTTGCGTATATTGAAGGATCCTTGCATTCCTGGAATAAACCCCACTTGATCATGGTGTATGATCCTTTTAATGTGCTGTTGGATTCTGTTTGCTAGTATTTTGTTGAGGATTTTTGCATCTATGTTCATCAGTGATATTGGCCTGTGGTTTTCTTTCTTTGTGACATCCTTGTCTGGTTTTGGTATCAAGGTGATGGTGGCCTCGTAGAAGGAGTTTGGGAGTGTTCCTCCCTCTGCTATATTTTGGAAGAGTTTGAGAAGGATAGGTGTTAGCTCTTCTCTAAATATTTGATAGAATTTGCCTGTGAAGCCATCTGGTCCTGGGCTTTTGTTTGTTGGAAGATTTTTAATCACAGTTTCAATTTCAGTGCTTGTGATTGGTCTGTTCATATTTTCTGTTTCTTCCTGATTCAGTCTTGGCAGGTTGTGCATTTCCAAGAATTTGTCCATTTCTTCCAGATTGTCCATTTTATTGGCATAGAGTTGCTTGTAGTAATCTCTCATGATCTCTTTTATTTCTGCAGTGTCAGTTGTTACCTCTCCTTTTTCATTTCTAATTCTATTGATTTGAGTCTTCTCCCTTTTTTTCTTGATGAGTCTGGCTAGTGGTTTATCTATTTTGTTTACCTTCTCAAAGAACCAGCTTTTAGTTTTATTGATCTTTGCTATTGTTTCCTTCATTTCTTTTTCATTTATTTCTGATCTGATTTTTATGATTTCTTTCCTTCTGCTAGCTTTGGGGTTTTTTTGTTCTTCTTTCTCTAATTGCTTGAGGTGCAAGGTTAGGTTGTTTATTCGAGATGTTTCCTGCTTCTTAAGGTGGGCTTGTATTGCTATAAACTTCCCCCTTAGAACTGCTTTTGCTGCATCCCACAGGTTTTGGGTCGTTGTGTCTCCATTGTCGTTTGTTTCTAGGTATTTTTTGATTTCCTCTTTGATTTCTTCAGTGGTCACTTCATTATTAAGTAGTGTATTGTTTAGCCTCCATGTGTTTGTATTTTTTACAGATCTTTTCCTGTAATTGATATCTAGTCTCATGGCGTTGTGGTCAGAAAAGATACTTGATACAATTTCAATTTTCTTAAATTTACCAAGGCTTGATTTGTGACCCAAGATATGATCTATCCTGGAGAATGTTCCATGAGCACTTGAGAAAAATGTGTATTCTGTTGTTTTTGGATGGAATGTCCTATAAATATCAATTAACTCCATCTTTTTTAATGTATCATTTAAAGCTTGTGTTTCCTTATTTATTTTCATTTTGGATGATCTGTCCATTGGTGAAAGTGGGATGTTAAAGTCCCCTACTATGAATGTGTTACTGTCGATTTCCCCTTTTATGGTTGTCAGTATTTGCCTTATGTATTGAGGTGCACCTAAGTTGGGTGCATAAATATTTACAATTGTTATATCTTCCTCTTGGATCGATCCCTTGATCATTATGTAGTGTCCTTCTTTGTCTCTTCTAATAGTCTTTGTTTTAAAGTCTATTTTGTCTGATATGAGAATTGCTACTCCAGCTTTCTTTTGGTTTCCATTTGCATGAAATACCTTTTTCCATCCCCTTACTTTCAGTCTGTATGTGTCTCTAGGTCTGAAGTGGGTCTCTTGTAGACAGCAAATATATGGGTCTTGTTTTTGTATCCATTCAGCCAATCTGTGTCTTTTGGTGGGAGCATTTAGTCCATTTACATTTAAGGTAATTATCGATATGTGTGTTCCTATTCCCATTTTCTTAATTGTTTTGGGTTCGTTATTGTAGGTCCTTTCCTTCTTTTGTGTTTCTTGCCTAGAGAAGTTCCTTTAGCAGTTGTTGTAGAGCTGGTTTGGTGGTGCTGAACTCTCTCAGCTTTTGCTTGTCTGTAAAGGTTTTAATTTCTCCATCAAATCTGAATGAGATCCTTGCTGGGTAAAGTAATCTTGGTTGCAGGTTTTTCTCCTTCAACACTTTCAATATGTCCTGCCAGTCCCTTCTGGCTTGCAGAGTTTCTGCTGAAAGATCAGCTGTTAACCTTATGGGGATTCCCTTGTGTGTTATTTGTTGTTTTTCCCTTGCTGCTTTTAATATGTTTTCTTTGTATTTAATTTTTGACAGTTTGATTAATATGTGTCTTGGCGTATTTCTCCTTGGATTTATCCTGTATGGGACTCTCTGTGCTTCCTGGACTTGATTAACTATTTCTTTTCCCATATTAGGGAAGTTTTCAACTATAATCTCTTCAAATATTTTCTCAGTCCCTTTCTTTTTCTCTTCTTCTTCTGGAACCCCTATAATTCGAATGTTGGTGCGTTTAATGTTGTCCCAGAGGTCTCTGAGACTGTCCTCAGTTCTTTTCATTCTTTTTTCTTTTTTCTGCTCTGCAGTAGTTATTTCCACTATTTTATCTTCCAGGTCACTTATCCGTTCTTCTGCCTCAGTTATTCTGCTATTGATCCCATCTAGAGTACTTTTAATTTCATTTATTGTGTTGTTCATCGTTGCTTGTTTCATCTTTAGTTCTTCTAGGTCCTTGTTAACTGATTCTTGCAATTTGTCCATTCTATCTCCAAGATTTCGGATCAACCTTACTATCATTATTCTGAATTCTTTTTCAGGTAGACTGCCTATTTCCTCTTCATTTGTTAGGTCTGGTGGGTTTTTATCTTGCTCCTTCATCTGCTGTGTGTTTTTCTGTCTTTTCATTTTGCTTATGTTACTGTGTTTGGGGTCTCCTTTTTTGCAGGCTGAAGGTTCGTAGTTCCTGTTGTTTTTTGTGTCTGTCCCCAGTGGCTAAGGTTGGTTCAGTGGGTTGTGTAGGCTTCCTGTTGGAGGGGACTAGTGCCTGTGTTCTGGTGGATGAGGCTGGATCTTGTCTTTCTGGTGGGCAGGTCCAAGTCTGGTGGTGTGTTTTGGGGTGTCTGTAGACTTACTATGATTTTGGGCAGCCTCTCTGCTAATGGGTGGGGTTGTGTTCCTGTCTTGCTAGTTGTTTGGCATAGGATGTCCAGCACTGTAGCTTGCTGGTCGTTGAGTGAAGCTGGGTGCTGGCCTTGAGATGGAGATCTCTTGGAGATTTTTGCTGTTTGATATTATGTGCAGCTGGGAGGCCTCTTGTGGACCAGTGTCCTGAAGTTGGCTCTCCCACCTCAGAGGCACAGCACTGACTCCTGGCTGCAGCACCAAGAGCCTTTCATCCACAGGGCTCCTTAATTTGGGATGATTCGTTGTCTATTCAGGTATTCCACAGATGCAGGGTATATCAAGTTGATTGTGGAGCTTTAATCCGCTGCTTCTGAGGCTGCTGGGAGAGATTTCCCTTTCTCTTCTTTGTTCTGACAGTTCCCAGGGGCTCAGCTTTGGATTTGGCCCCGCCTGTGCGTGTAGGTCGCCGGAGGGCGTCTGTTCTTTGCTCAGACAGGACGGGGTTAAAGGAGCCGCTGATTCGGAGGCTCTGGCTCACCCAGGCCGGGGGGTAGGGAGGGTCACGGAGTGCGGGGCGGGCCTGCAGCGGCAGAGGCCGGCGTGACGCTGCAGCCTGAGGGCGCCGTGCGCTCTCCCGGGGGAGCCGTCCCTGGATCCCGGGACCCTGGCAGTGGCGGGCTGCACAGGCTCCCCGGAAGGGCGTGTGGCTAGTGACCTGTGCTCGCACACAGGCCTGCTGGCGGCAGCAGCAGCGGCCTCAGCGTCCCATGTCCGTCTCTGGGCTCCGCAATCTTAGCCGCGGCTCGCGCCCGTCCCTGGAGCCCTCTCAAGCAGCGCTCTTAATCCCCTCTCCTCGTGCACCAGGAAACAAAGAGGGACGTAAAAGTCTCTTGCCTCTTCGGCAGGTCCAGACCCCTCCCCGGACTCTCTCCCGGCCAGCCGCGGCGCACCAACGCCCTGCAGGCTGTGTTCACGCCGCCAACCTCAGTCCTCTCCCGGCGCTCCGACAAAAGCCGGAGCCTCAGCTCCCAGTCCCGCCCGCCCCGGCGGGCGAGCAGACAAGCCTCTCGGCTGGTGAGTGCCGGTCGGCCCGATCCTCTGCGCTGGAATCTGCCCGCTTTGCCCTCCGCACCCCTGTTGCTGTGTTCTCCTCCGCGGCTCCCAAGCTCCCCCACTCCGCCTCCCGAAGTCTCCACCCGCGAAGGGGCTTCCTAGTGTGTGGACACTTTTCCTCCTTCACAGCTCTCTCCCGCTGGTGCAGGACCCGTCCCTATCCTTTTGTCTCTGTTTAGTTTTTTCTTTTGCCCTAACCAGGTACGTGGGGGGTTCCTTGCCTTTTGGGAGGTCTGAGGTCTTCTGCCAGCGTTCAGTAGGTGCTCCGTAGGAGTTGTTCCACGCGTAGATGTACTTCTGGTGTATCTGTGGAGAGGAAGGTGATCTCCGCGTCTTACTCTTCCGCCATCTTCCCGGAAGTCAAAGAAATTATTAATAAATGTAGAGGACAATTAGAAGTTGATGGGCATACATTTAATTTTTAAATTTTCTATGTTTGTCCACATATCTAGCAAGTTTTATTATTCTACGTTATTAATGAAAGTGATTATACTAGTCTCATGAAGCAGAGTTTGAGAAATGGAAATGCTTTACACATAATGACACAGACCATGTGATCCCAGTTATATTATTCTATTATATACCCATGTATTACTTGTATTGCAATTTTTATATATTCATTAGAGAGATATTCCCACATTCATATTTAGATTGCCAATCATTGTTTTATAGTTGGGAACAAGTCATATCAAGACTTATACCAAGTCATATCAGGCCTTATATAAGATAAATTGTACTCTAATAAATGTTTATTCACGGTTTCAAACTGTGGGTGCATTTTAAAATGGTAAATTAGTTGAATTGTTTATTATACAATTTTGAATTTTTTCACAAATTTATTCTTAGAAAGTATAAATTTAGAAACCATTCATTAGGAGATGTCATATGGAAACAAGAGACATGGCCAGTGTTAGGAGGAGAGAGGAGAATTAGAGAGGAATGGAGGAAGTCACCAGAGAGCCGCAGAGCAGCAACCGACCAGTAACGAAGATGGAACAAAAAGTCTTGCTTTGGAACAGATCTGTGTCTCTGCCCAGCCTCTAGCTAGTGAGACAAATCACTTCACCATTTTGAGCTTCAGTTTTCTCTCTGAAAGGTGAGTGAATTGGCCTCAAGTGAATTTTGCAGCTCCTGAATTTTGTGAACACCTTTGTGAGAATGAGCAAAGGCCATAGAGTTGATCTCTGTTGGTAACATTTAAGTGAGACCTTTAGAAGAATAGAAGAAAGCAGGAAACTATGTAGTACTAAAGAAGGAGCAATGAGTATAGATCATTTATATAAATAGTTTATAAGAAAGTAGATTTTTAGCAGGAAAGATATCACAATTAATTTTAAATGTATTTTAGGAAAATAAAATAAACCCTCTATTTAGTCCACCAGTTATCACAAGTAATTGCTGCCCAAGATATTTAGGAGTCTGCAGCAGATGGCAGGTCCAGCACCAAGGCGAAGGGATAATCATGATAGTTACGTTGAATGAGCACCTAAGACGTAAAAGTGCCTTTTGTTTGGTATGTATGTAAGTTATGTCATGCTAGTGAGTATTTTTTAAAGTTGAAAAATTAAAAGTGAAGCTCAGAAGCATAGCTAACTTGCTTAAAATCACACAGCTAGGAAGCTAGGAAGTAGCAGAGCCAGAATTCAAACTCACATCTGCCAGACTACACAATCCATGCAAAGTCTAAATACTGTACTGTCTAAAATAGCTGGGAGTAATAGTGTGGGGGAATGAAATATGGAGGGAACATTGGGGAGCCACTGTTTTTTTTTATTGACAAGAACTTAAAAAATTATTATTTTTACATAAATTAATTGACTAAATCCCATTGGCTCAAACCAGTAGCAGTGCCTTGTGGGGCAGGGAGGCAGTTGTCCTTAGGTGCAGGCACTGTGACTGACATTTTCCATAGAGAATTTAAAAACAATAATAACCTGCTATAGCTCAGTCTTCTTTTTATTATTACTGTGTGCCAGCAATGCTAAACAGCCCTAACTCCTCCTAACTCCTAAATAATTGGTATAACTCCCAAATAATCGCCATGGTACTGAGTTTTAATTATCTACATATCTATATACATTATTATATATACATGTATATATCATGTGTATATATAGTATGTGTCTATGTGTATGTATATATTGGGTTGGCCAAAAAGTTCGTTCGGGTTTTTATAAAACTTTATGAGAAACCCGAACGAACTTTTTGGCCAATCCAATATTTTATATATACATACATATATTACTTATTCTTTAATAAACATTGTGTTCTACATGGGAGATACTTTGGGGGAAATTGCAGTTATTCAGTAGACTCCCAACACATGCAGACTCACCTACATACATTTGTTTCAAGAGTAAGCAGTCAGCCAAGTTTTGTTTTTTGGTCACTGGGCTGTCATTTATTTCAAATGTACTGTTTAAAATGTGTTGAAGAAAGCAAAAACTGTACTTAAATCGGACACAAACAATTTTGAGCAGTTATAAACTTTGGAAAAGTTTACCAAGTATAGTACAAATTTATGCAGACTTTTCTGGTGAAGTTACTTTAGTGGCAATTTTTTGATCAAAGAGGCATTTGAAAGCTATTAGACTCAACCCTGAAGAAGCAAAGATATGAACAGCATTTTATTGTGAAGTGAGATTTCATAAATCTCTGCCAAACTATAACTTTAATACTTTTCCTATATATTTTTATATCTGTTGCTTCATGTGAAGGAAACATTTTTAGAGTAAAATTAATATAAAGTGCTGTTTGAATCACTCTGAGCAAAGATAGATTGACAAATCTGGCTATACTGTCTACTGAAGATGAATATGTGAAGACAATCAATTTTGACAACTTTGTTGAAAAATATGCAGAAGTCTCAAAACAAGAACTGTAATATTATTGATTTCTTTAATAGAACACCATGTAGATATATTTTTGTTGTCTCTTATAATTAAAAAATCAATCTGTTGCTTTTTCATTTTTCTGTAATATCTATAATATATTTTAAAAATTATTTATATTTGTATATGGGCATACCAGCACAATTCAACTAGAGAAAATGTTTACTCTCTACATTTCCTTTCTGGCCATTATAATTATTAGTCTCACTTCATGATTATTTCTGAGAATAATTTTTTCATATATATAAGGGGAGTATTAAAAAATGATCTACTCTGGGTATCCAGTATGCTACGTATGCCACTGGCTAAAACTAAGAATTATTTTTTAAAATCTTGATTGATTGTGGGAAACAGCTTTTTATTGCTTTGTCTTCATCAGATATCAGAGTATAGCAGTTGATAATACATACTTATTGAATGAAAAGACAAATGATGAATGAGTAATAAACAACTGCTTAAAATAAGCCATGTTTGGTCTGCTAGCATTACTGGAAATCTACATTTTTACTCTGAGCCCAAGATCCTAACAATAATTTGACTGCTAATCAAAAGTACTCCTTTAGGTTTATGGCTAAAGATGAAAAGTCCTAAATAAATGCAGTAAACTTCAGAATTTTTAAAGCCTGATTCCCTAAAAATACTCTGTAAAAGATTTTGGAATTTCAGTCCTGGATTGACCTTTTGTTTTTTCATCTCTGAAGTGAGAATAATAATAATAGTAATGCCATATAGGTTTGAAATGAGAGTAAAATGAGATACTAGAGTGAGAGGACTTAACAGTGCTCAAAATAGTCTAAGCATTTGATAAATTATAGCTATCATGATCTATATGTCATGAGCTATCATGAGATGGAAACTTATATTTTTTGGTAAATTTATTCTGACCTAAAATGAGTCCATAAGCCTTTCCATTTGAGGAGAAAATATTTGTGAGTCAATGTTTTTTTCTTTAACAAATTTTAGGACACTACACTAGGATTTGGTGACTATAGATTTTGTCAGAATTAAGTGAAAGCCAGAAAATGATGAAAATGAGAAAGGAACAAAAAACATAAAGTGAGAGAAAGAAATTAAATCTTCTCTGAGAGACATATTTACAGCTTCCTGCAAGCTAAGTTTATGTCAGACCATTTAACAAAATCCTATCTAGAATTTAGGCTCATGAGATGCAAGGTTCCACTGACCCTGGTGGCATCCTGCAGTTTAAGGCAGCAGTAGGCCCCCTTTCAATATCAGCTCTGTCTTCTTGTTCTCCTTGTATAAATGATACTGGAGAAGTAGAAGAGTAACAATTCATTTATTTCTTTAATTTCCTATGTACTCCTCATTTTATCCTGAGATAGGGCTGTACCACTGAATTTTATATATTTATATAGTTTCAAAATTCTGTTCTCAGTCATGCCATCCGCCAACATGTGCCTTGACTACCACTAAATGTACACCATTTTGTGTGATTCATTCTGTTGTCATTTGGATGTTATTGACCCATAGTAGACGCTCTTTATCGCCTGCTTTTTTTGGTAAAAGCAATAGTCCTCTCTCACATTTTTCCTTTGGGCCACTACAGAAATAATATAGCTAAGTATCTAGTGTATTTCTATAGTTCATTTACATTCCTGTTCTACTGTTTTAAATTTAAATCTGACACAAATGCTGGAGGAAGAGGTAGTGTTTATAATTCTTCCTACACATATTACAAATGATATGATTATGGGTTGGAGACCATAAGTGCAGAGTCAGGAGTTATGTGTTTAGTAAGTAGTGAATTCCCATCAAGAGCACCTTACAGTTTTTGATAGAAGTTTGCAGTGAAACTACTGTTTGTAGCAAAACAGTATTGGATTGAGAAGCTGCAATATAAGTTGATATAAGCTAATTAGAAACTTGAATTTATTTCGAAACCATGTTCAAAATTTCTATTGAACAAATAATCATGTTAAGGGTGTGGTTGCATTGTTATTACAATAGTAATGCCACAAGTGGTTACTAAGCAACTCTGAAGGAACAATTTTGTGTGACTTATTTTCACCACTGTTGTATTTCTGTAATTTTGAGGATAGGGGACAAGTTGGCCACCAGTAAAGCAGCAATCAATAGAGATTTATGCCCAGATCTAAATCTTGACAAGCAGTCTTCTGTTATTTTCATTTATAAACATTGTGAGACTAAGCAGTTCATTTTCTCTTCACTTCAGTCCCTGCCCACTAACCTAAACTTCTTTTAATAACCCTTTGCTATGTGGTGCACTGAAATTCAAAATTCCCCACTGCTTGCAACTTATTGAAATCCATTTTTTTCTTAAATAGAACTAGAAATAGTGGTGTGCTGGTAAATTGCCTCTATAAAAAGAAATATTAACGCCTTTATTTCTAGCATTAGCCAGTTTCCATGGTGTAAATATTTCCATCATGGACTCGGAATTGGGAAGACATAGCACAGTGAGCTCTCAAGAGCTGCCAGGGGCTGGCTCCAGCCCAGCACTGGGGAGGGGATCAGAGATCACCCCACTCTGACCTCTCAAGTCACAGAGGAGGAAACTGAGGCCAAAGTAAAAGTAAATACTTACTCTTTCTCTCTTTTTTCTCCAACTATGGGTACTTAATTTAATAATTTACTGTAAACTACCTGAGGGCTGAGCAATTTATCCAGAAGAGGAGGTAATGGTAAGCAGAGGGCATGATGTTACTCTATAAAGTATATATGGGAGATGAGATAAAGCTAACATGTGTTGATAGCCAGAAGCCAAAACAGATCGATGACAGAAAAATGCTGTTCCCACCTACAGACGTTACTCTGTAACCAAACGGATTAGATTGACAATTTAAAAATCATTGAGCATTGGACTGGAGAGGTATCTGTAGCTTCAAATAATCTGTTACAAGTTTGTGTTTTCCTATCTCTTTGATTGCCGAAGTCACAGAGTGACTTCCTAAAGTTTCACTTAGATGCTGATCCAGTGATGCTGTTGCTGCTGTTCCTCCTGGACCACACTTAACCAGTGGAGTGTTAGATTTTCTCTCTAACCCTTCACTTTGCATTTTCTCTTGGAAAAGTTAATTAGAACTTACGCATAGATGAGGCTTAACACTGCCATGGTTTCAAGATGTTCTGGTTCTAGTTTCTGTCTTCCTGCCCTTCATGTAGTTTCTCACATTTGTTAGGCTTGATTTTATCATCTCACTCCTGGTTTCTTCCTCATTACTTTTTTGGGATCAGTTCTGCTAGGCTATTCTTTGATTCCTGTGGGATTGCCCACCTTTCAATGTTCTAATGCTGTCTTCCTGATATCTTCAAGAATAGCCAACTCTTACCTTTTGTTTAGCACCTCATCTTGAATCTCCCCATCTATTCTCTATCTCTGGTCTCCACATCCACCATGCCCATTTTCCTGGTCTGAAATTGTCAGATGTAAGGTCAAAAGGCTATTTTTTTGTCTAATATATTACTTAGTTATTAATTATAATTTTATTAAGTATTAATTAATTAAAATATGATTTAATTAAGACTCTCTCAAAAGTCTAATGACTTCTAGTCAATAAAGTTGAACAACAGCAATAAAAATGGATCTGTTCCATTCTGTATTTGACCTTTTTTTCTGGATATGGGGCACTTGAAAAATTGACTAAAAGTGAATTGTTAGGAAAAATTGCAACTCTCAGGTGAGAGAAAAACTTGGACTTCTGTTCTCCTTTCTGATATAGAAGATCTTCTTGGGATGTTCTTTTGCATGCCAAGATCTTATCCCAAGATCTTCTTGGGATAAGTCATTTCTCTTGAAACTTGGTCTGTGGGACAAAATGAATTTTACATATTTCTCAGTGATTTCCCTCTGCTCTTCTCCTGGGCCATTAGTCAAAAGATATCCAAGACAGAAAAAGGTGGAGCTACCAGGTTTGGAGCTTGGATGAACTTCCAGTCTATCTGTAGCATGGAACTTCTTCTTGGCTTGTTCCATATTCACTGAAGCCATTTTCAAAGCATACTTTTCTTCTAATAGAATATGAATATTTAAAAAATTTATTCTTATTGACATGTGATACCTCAGATTAAAACAAGGCTTTTGTCTTATTCTGTGAAGAAAAAGTCTTGGGGGATAGACAGTTTTTTTCATGTACACTTATAATTCATAAGTAAGGACTTATAGCAAAAAGTAAACACCAGTGGATTAATAAAAACTCCCCTTTAGTAGGAGTTGTTTATGTTTTGCACTGGACTTGAAGGCCAGAAATGCTCTGACATTTTGACAAAGGTGGTATTTTCTACTAAGCTTTGTGGAAAAAGAAATCTCTGTGACAGGTTTAGAGCAGGTTGACCAAGATAGCGCCTGCCATTATTCATCCCAGCAAGTGGTCCTTCTCTTGCCTGCTGTTTTGGCCTCAATTTCCTAACCTTTTCCCCAATCGGTCCTTCCCTTCATTATATTAAACTCAAAATATAATTTCAGGGCTTCCCTGGTGGCGCAGTGGTTGAGAGTCCGCCTGCCGATGCTGGGGACGCGGGTTCGTGCCCCAGTCTGGGAGGATCCCGCATTCTGCGGAGCAGCTGGGCCTGTGAGCCATGGCCACTGAGCCTGTGCGCCCGGAGTCTGTGCTCTGCAACGGGAGAGGCCGCAGCAGTGAGAGGCCCGCGTACCTAAAAAAAAAAAAAAAAAAAAATTTAGTGGCTTAATTTGAAAATTCCCCTCAGGGTTACCCTTCAGAGTCATCTGAGAAGCTAATTAGGGCTACAGCACCTAAGGAGACATTCAGAGACTCCTGCAAGTAAAGCTGTAAAGAGGTAGGACAGTCATGATATGCATGCTCTGAAAGCTCTTTCTGCTGCCATAAACGAAGTCACGTTGTCTGGGAGCATTATTCATAAAGGGTTTATCTAAAATTATTATAATATAGATGAAGCAAGCATTTCTCACTTAATAGAAGTATATTTTAAAATGTAAAATCTATTGCCTCCATGTCAGAGAGGTTGCTAACTTGAAACAATGCTTAGGAACAGAGAAAGGAAAATTTTAAGTTAGTTTGCTCAGTATCTGCTATATATCAAGGACACTTACTCTTCATTTAGTCATGGGAAAGACACAAATAGCTTGATAGAAAAGTGTTCAATGACATGAACAAAGAATTAAAGATTAAAATCAGTTATTACTAATTATTGTGAATCATATTATATTATCAAACTGTTCAGCAGCTATTAAAAAAATGAAATAGAGGTCTATATTAATCTGGAAATATTCCCCAAATATATTAATATTGAAAAAGTAAGCTTGTAAATTCTACCTTCAAATGGTTTCACTAAAAAGCAGAATGGGACTCTATAAGTTTAAATATATGTATAAGTGATTTGTAAACTGAGCATGGAGAAAGTTGTAGAAGGGTACATACCATACTATAATGTTGATTAGCTTAGAATCAATGGTATTGGTAAAAAGAATGGGAACACACTAGCTTTTAAATTTATGTACTAATGTATATAATTTTTAACTCTTTAGAATAAGCATATATTAATTTTATTATTAAAAATGTATAAAATTGAGAGCATATCAGTAGTTTCTGGGGATTAAGATTTGGGGGAGGGTTTGACTCAAAAGGGCAACATGAGGGTGTTTTTTGGCTGAGGAACTGTTCTGTATTATGAGTATGATGGTAAGTGATGATACATGAATCTGTGCATGTTCCAAAATTCATAGAATTTTACATCAAAAAAGCACATTTAATTGTATGTGAGTTTGTAAGAAACTATAAAAATCAGTTAAGAAAAAACAATGAATTGTTTTTAAATGTTGAGAAATGGGTAATAAAAAATAGTCCTCCAAAATCTACTAATTATAGACTAGACTAAAAGAATTTTTTTCCCAAGAGAAAACTATGTTATTATGTTGAAAATTTTAGGGTTATTTTCCAATTTGAGCCCACTTAGTCACTGATGGTCAGGAGAGCAAGTCAGTTAATCGATAGGGTAGATCAATAGGTATTATTCACTGAGTTTTATAAATAGCTAAACTAAAGCTAAAGCTAGGAGAGTTTAGTAATTACAGTTAATAGGACTTCAAGTTGAAATCCAAACTTTGGGAAAAAAAAGAAAGTCAAGATTTCTAAAAGTGAGAAATACACAGGATACAAACTATTTGTATGAATTAACTATAATAAGTTAGTAATGAAAAATCTAGCACGATTTGAGATAGAAATATACTACTCCTTTACAGTAAGAGTAATAAAACAGACCTTAGACAATAAGTAGTTACTCGTAGCCATGTCTACCCAGGAACTCCTGCAGGATCTGTGGATATAGTGATTACAAATTATTGGAATCATCTAAGTGTATAGCTCCAGGATGATGAAAATAAAGTAATATAATATTTTTATAAAGAATCTTAATTCAACTCTGCAAAAGAACTTGACCTACACACTTGCAAAAATCCATTAAAAAGTGAAATAGTAGAGGATAAAGAGTCAATCGTAAATAATTTAACATGGGGTCATTGTAGTAAAAAAGAAGTATAATAAATTTGAAGTCTGTTTGGTAGTGCTACATTCATATCTTATGACAATGTTGAACCCTGCGTTTTCATGTTAATAAGAGTAAAGCAGCAAAAGAGATCAGAGTTGCATAGATAAGGTTGACAGTTTGCATTGTAATTCATGGATATGTTCATTTCCAGTAATAATAGTGAATATTAAATATCTGTCTTCCTTTTAAGTGATCATAATTCAAGATAGCACATTTTAAATATAAACTGTTTTACAAGAGTAAAATAGAAATTTCCTCATTGACTTCATTCAACTCAAGATTTTAAATTTTGTATTTTAAAATTTCCTTTCATTTTTCTTTTTCAGTGTCAAACACTGTTTTTAATTTTTGCCTCTTCTATCTAAACCATGTCCATCCTTTCTGAGCTCAGTTGAAATTTTTCATGTAAACCTCTTTGGAAATAACACTTTTTATTTTCTGAAATCTTACTATAATTAGAATTAAATACTCAGTATTTTTTGTTCAGTGCAAGTTAATTTCATCTCTCTGAACAGATTGTAACTTAAGTGCAGAGACTATATCATGCTCCTTTGACATTTCCCTAGCATCCATTCATTCAAGCAATAAGTAGTTACTGATCACCTTCTCTGCTTAAGGCACCATGATAGCTGGGGAAGGAGATACAAAGATGACCTAAAACTTGTCTTGATTTTAAAGAATTTATCATTCAGTAGGAGATATAAAACTTGTTGTGCATATTACTCCAATACTAGACATTGTTTGGTACAAAGTGTGTTGAAAAAAGAGACAAAAAGACACTGGAGTATTGGTACAATTGGTGGAAGGCATTTTTTTCTGACTGATTTTTGAAACATTTAGTGAAACTACTATCCTATTCTGGTTTCTAATCCCAGATATTTTCCCTTATGTCTGACACTAACACTAATAATTTTAAAAATTATATGTACCTTTTTTTCTGGGAAAGAATTTATTGAAAAATACCCTTTTTTCCTGATTCATTACAATGATGTACAATCCCCTGTATTACAATGTGCCTGAAATTAGGTTGTGTCTTTTAATAAATGATGTCTCACAATGCCTTTTGAGGAGATGGCAATCATGACATATTAGGTTAAGCAATATGAAATTGATATTCAACAGTTTTTGACCTACAATAGCAGCAATTTTATATGACAATATAAAATTTTACATTGCCAGCCCATTTGTAAATTTTGTTATTTCTGTTCATCTTCTCATCACCTCAGGTGATGTTAATTATATTACTGCTACTACACATGTTGAGTTCATTAATCGCGCATAAAGAAAGGCATGAAAACAGAGCAGTGGGGCCTATATTTGACATTGGAGCAGATATTTACTATGGGGTACATGACCTTAATTATCCATTTTCTTGCAACGCAAAAACAAAATGCTTGAAGAGATCTCAAAAGTGAGAAACTCACAGGTAGATAAAACTGTGCTACATTGTTCCTTAGATATATGCACAAACATTGCTTTTACTCGCCAACCAATACAACTGGAAGTAATAGTAGTTGCAAAATCACCTGGATTGATGAAATAAATGCCCAAGTGATGATAAATGTGCCAAAGTGACAATTAGTGTCATGCAGGAATATTGTAAGAGCATTTGGTTATAGCTTAAGTGACAATTTTTGTCTTTTTAGTGTCTTACAGTGTTTTGGATTCAGTGTGATTGAATAATTTAAATATTTGTTCTTTCTTGCAAAACTTTTAAAAAGTTGTTTACACAAACTATGCTATAAAGAAACAGACTCTTCAAATGACTATAAGCTTTTGGAGAACACTCAATTAGCATATCTTCTTTTTTATCCAGTCAAGGCTAAAATGTGATTTCATTTACTTCTCCTTTGTGTTGTATTAGACGTAAGTTCTATTTCAAATTTTTCTTTATATTTATAAAAATTCAAGTGAACTGTCATATACTAATCATTTCCTATATTTATGATATGATCTCCTCTACAAGTGGTTGTGCTTTTGTGTACAGTACTATACAGTAAACTACACAAAAGCACAACCACTTGTAGAGGATGCACACACATGACAATGTATGCCAGACACGTGAACTAACTTACATGGTTGGACATTTGAGCTCACGTTCGCATTTTTGAAAGTTTGCAACTTGAAGGTTTGTATGTAGGGGACTTACTGTACGAGTCTTTTACCTTCTTGGTTAGAATACTTCCTAGGTATTTTGTTCTTTTTGATGCAGTTGTAAATGGGATTTTCTTAATTTTTCTTTCTGATGATTTGTTATTAGTGTATAGAAATGCCACAGATTTCTGTATATTTATCTTGTATCCTGTGACTTTACTGAATTTATTTAATAGTTTTAACAGTTTTTGGTGCCATCTTTAGGGTTTTCTATATCTGGTTTTATGTCATCTGCAAATGGTGACAGTTTTACTTGTTCCTTTCCAATTTGCATGCCTTTTATTTCTTTTTCTTTCTTGACTGCTGTGGCTAGAACTTAGAATACTATGTTGAATAAAAGTGATGAGAGTGGGCATCCTTGTCTTGTTCCCAACCTTAGAGGGAAGGCTTTCAGCTTTTAATCACTGAGTATATGTTAGCTGTGGGTTTGTCATATATGGTCTTTATTATGTTGAGGTACTTTATTTCTATTCCCACTTTGTTGGGAATTTTATGGTAAACAGATGATGAATCTTGTCAAGTGCTTTTTCTGCATCTGCTGAGATGATTGTATAATTTTTATTCATCATTTTGTTAATGTGATATATCATGTTGATTGATTTGTGGATGTTGAACCATCCTTGCATCTGTGGAATAAATCCCATTTGCTTGTGTTGTATAATCTTTTTAATGTATTGTTGGATTTGGTTTCCTAGTATTTTGTTGAGGATTTTTGCATCTATGTTCATCAGTAATATTAACCTGTAATTTTCTGTTTTTGTGGTGTCCTTGTCTGGCTTTGGTAATAGGCAATTCTGGCTTTGTAAAATACGTTTAGAAGGGTTTCCTTCCGCTTCAATTTTTTAGAAGAGTTTGAAAAGGATGGATATTAAATCTTCTTTGAATATTTGGTAGAATTACCCAGTGAAGCTCTCTAGTCCTGGGCTTTATTTGTGGGGAGGTTTTTTGGGTTTTTTTTTAACATCTTTATTGGAGTATAATTCCTTTACAGTGGTGTGTTAGTTTCTGCTTTATAACAAAGTGAATCAGTTATACATACACATATATCCCCATATCTCTTCCATCTTGCATCTCCCTCCCTCCCACACTCCCTATCCCACCCCTCTAGCTGGTCACAAAGCACCGAGCTGATCTCCCTGTGCTATGCGGCTGTTTCCCACGAGCTGTCTATTTTACATTTGGTAGTGTATATATGTCCATGCCATTCTCTCACTTTGTCCCAGCTTACCCTTCCCCCTCCCCATATCCTCAAGTCGATTCTCTAGTAGGTCAGTATCTTTTTTTTTTTTTTTTTTTTTTGCGGTACGCGGGCCTCTCACTGTTGCAGCCTCTCCCGTTGCGGAGCACAGGCTTTGGACGCGCAGGCTCAGCGGCCATGGCTCACGGGCCCAGCCTCTCCACGGCATGTGGGATCTTCCCAGACGGGGGCATGAAACCGTGTCCCGTGCATCGGCAGGCGGACTCTCAACTACTGTGCCACCAGGGAAGCCCGGTCTGCATCTTTATTCCCGTCTTGACCCTAGGTTCTTCATGACCATTTTTGTATTTTTTAAAAATTCCATATATATATGTGTTAGCATATGGTATTTGTTTTTTTCTTTCTGACTTACTTCACTCTGTATGACAGTATCTAGGTCCATCCACCACACTACAAATAACTCAATTTCGTTGCTTTTTATGGCTGAGTAATATTCCATTGTCTATATGTGCCACATCTCCTTTATCCACTCATCTGTCGACGGACACTTCGGTTGCTTCCATGTCCTGGCTATTGTAAAAGAGCTGCAATGAACATTGTGGTACATGACTCTATTTGAATTATGGATTTCTCAGGGTATATGCCCAGTAGTGGGATTGCTGGGTTGTATGTTAGTTATATTTTTAGTTTTTTGGGGTATTTTTGTTTTTTTTACATCTTTATTGGAGTATAATTGCTTTACAATGGTGTATTAGTTTCTGCTTTATAACAAAGTGAATCAGTTATACATATGTTCCCATATCTCTTCCCTCCTGCGGCTCCCTCCCTCCCACCCTCCCCATCCCACCCCTCTAGGTGGTCACAAGGCACCGAGCTGATCTCCCTGTGCTATGCGGCTGCTTCCCACTAGCTATCTATTTTACGTTTGGTAGTGTATATATGTCTGTGCCACTCTCTCATTTTGTCACAGCTTAGCCTTCCCCCTCTCCATATCCTCAAGTCCATTCTCTAGTAGGTCTGTGTCTCTATTCCTGTCTTACACCTAGGTTCTTCATGACATTTTTTTTCTTAGATTCCATATATATGTATTAGCATACGGTATTTGTCTTTCTCATTCTGACTTCACTCTGTATGACAGACTCTAGGTCCATCCACCTCACTACAAATAATTCAATTTCGTTTCTTTTTATGGCTGAATAATATTCCATTGTATATATGTGCCATATCTTCTTTTTTTTTTTTTTTTTTTTTTTCCTGTGGTACATGGGCCTCTCACTGTTGTGGCCTCTCCTGTTGTGGAGCACAGGCTCCAGACGCGCAGACTCAGCAGCCATGGCTCACAGGCCCAGCCATTCCACAGCATGTAGGATCTTGTCAGACCGGGGCAGGAACCCATGTCCCCTGCATCAGCAGGCTGACTCTCAACCACTGTGCCACCAGGAAACCCTGTGCCACATCTTCTTTATCCATACACCCAATGATGGACACTTAGGTTGTTCCCATCTCCTGGCTATTGTAAACAGAGCTGCAATGAACATTTTGATACATGACTCTTTTTGAATTATGGTTTTCTCAGGGTATATGCCCAGTAGTGGGATTGCTGGGTCATATAGTAGTTCTATTTGTAGTTTTTTAAGGAACCTCCATACTATTCTCCATAGTGGCTGTACCAATTCACCTTCCCATCAGCAGTGCAAGAGTATTCCCTTTTCTCCACACCCTCTCCAGCATTTATTGTTTCTAGATTTTTTGATGATGGCCATTCTGACTGGTGTGAGATGATATCTCATTGTAGTTGTGATTTGCATTTGTCTAATGATTAATGATGTTGAGCATTCTTTCATGTGTTTGTTGGCAGTCTGTATATCTTCTTTGGAGAAATGTCTATTTAGGTCTTCTGCCCATTTTTGGATTGGGTTTTTTGTTTTTTTGTTATTGAGCTGCATGAGCTGCTTGTAAATTTTGGAGATTAATCCTTTGTCAGTTGCTTCATTTGCAAATATTTTCTCCCATTCGGAGGGTTGTCTTTTGGTCTTGTTTATGGTTTCCTTTGCTGTGCAAAAGCTTTTAAGTTTCATTAGGTCCCATTTGTTTATTTTTGTTTTTATTCCCATTTCTCTAGAAGGTGGGTCAAAAAGGATCTTGCTGTGATTTATGTCATAGAGTGTTCTGCCTATGTTTTCCTCTAAGAGTTTGATAGTTTCTGGCCTTACACTTAGGTTGTTAATCCATTTTGAGCTTATTTTTGTGAATGGTGATAGGGAGTGATCTAATTTCTTTCTTTTACATGTAGCTGTCCAGTTTTCCCAGCACCACTTATTGAAGAAGCTGTCCTTTCTCCTCTGTACATTTTGCCTCCTTTATCGAAGATAAGGTGACCATATGTGCGTGGGTTTATCTCTGGGCTTTCTATCCTGTTCCATTGATCTATAGTTCTGTTTTTGTGCCAGTACCATACTGTCTTGATTACTGTAGCTTTGTAGTAGAGTCTGAAGTCAGGGAGCCTGATTCCTCCAGCTCCGTTTTTCGTTCTCAAGATTGCTTTGGCTATTCGGGGTCTTTTGTGTTTCCATACAAATTGTGAAATTTTTTGTTCTAGTTCTGTGAAAAATGCCAGTGGTAGTTTGATAGGGATTGCATTGAATCTGTAGATTGCTTTGGGTAGTAGAGTCATTTTCACAATATTGATTCTTCCAATCCAAGAACGTGGTATATCTCTCCATCTCTTTGTATCATCTTTAATTTCTTTCATCAATGCCTTATAATTTTCTGCATACAGGTCTTTTGTCTCCTTAGGTAGGTTTATTCCTAGATATTTTATTCTTTTTGTTGCAAGGTAAATAGGAGTGTTTTCTTGATTTCACTTTCAGATTTTTTATCATTAGTGTATAGGAATGCCAGAGATTTCTGTGCATTAATTTTGTATCATGCTACTTTACCAAATTCATTGATTAGCTCTAGTAGTTTTCTGGTAGCATCTTTAGGGTTCTCTATGTATAGGATCATGTCATCTGCAAACAGTGACAGCTTTACTTCTTTTCCGATTTGGATTCCTTTTATTTCCTTTTCTTCTCTGACTATTGTGGCTAAAACTTCCAAAACTATATTGAATAAGAGTGGTGAGAGTGGGCAACCTTGTTTTGTTCCTGATCTTAGTGGAAATGCTTTCAGTTTTTCACCATTGAGGATGATGTTGGTTGTGCGTTTGTCATATATGGCCTTTATTATGTTGAGAAAAGTTCCCTCTGTGACTACTTTCTGGAGGGTTTTTATCATAAATGGGTGTTGAATTTTGTCGAAAGCTTTCTCTGCATCTGTTGAGATGACCATATGGTTTTTCTCCTTCAGTTTGTTAATATGGTTTATCACATTGATTGATTTGCGTATATTGAAGAATCCTTGCATTCCTGGAATAAACCCCACTTGATCATGGTGTATGATCCTTTTAGTGTGCTGTTGGATTCTGTTTGCTAGTATTTTGTTGAGGATTTTTGCATCTATGTTCATCAGTGATATTGGCCTGTGGTTTTCTTTCTTTGTGACATCCTTGTCTGGTTTTGGTATCAAGGTGATGGTGGCCTCGTAGAAGGAGTTTGGGAGTGTTCCTCCCTCTGCTATATTTTGGAAGAGTTTGAGAAGGATAGGTGTTAGCTCTTCTCTAAATGTTTGATAGAATTTGCCTGTGAAGCCATCTGGTCCTGGGCTTTTGTTTGTTGGAAGATTTTTAATCACAGTTTCAATTTCAGTGCTTGTGATTGGTCTGTTCATGTTTTCTGTTTCTTCCTGATTCAGTCTTGGCAGGTTGTGCATTTCTAAGAATTTGTCCATTTCTTCCAGGTTGTCCATTTTATTGGCATAGAGTTGCTTGTAGTAATCTCTCATGATCTTTTGTATTTCTGCAGTGTCAGTTGATACTTCTCCTTTTTCATTTCTAATGCTGTTGATTTGCGTCTTCTCCCTTTTTTTCTTGATCAGTCTGGCTAATGGTTTTTCAAATTTGTTTATCTTCTCAAAGAACCAGCTTTTAGTTTTATTGATCTTTGCTATCGTTTCCTTCATTTGTTTTTCATTTATTTCTGATCTGATTTTATGATTTCTTTCCATCTGCTAACTTTGGGGTTTTTTTGTTCTTCTTTCTCTAATTGCTTTAGGTGCAAGTTAGATTGTTTATTTGAGATGTTTCCTGTTTCTTAAGGTAGGATTGTATTGCTATAAACTTCCCTCTTAGAACTGATTTTGCTGCATCCCATAGGTTTTGGGTCATCTTGTCTCCATTGTCATTTGTTTCTAGGTATTTTTTGATTTCCTCTTTGATTGCTTCAGTGATCACTTCGTTATTATGTAGTGTATTGTTTAGCCCCCATGTGTTTGTATTTTTTACATATCTTTTCCTGTAATTGATATCTAGTCTCATAGCGTTGTGGTCGGAAAAGATACTTGATACAATTTTCTTAAATTTACCAAGGTGTGATTTGTGATCCAAGATATGATCTATCCTGGAGAATGTTCCATGAGCACTTGAGAAAAATGTGTATTCTGTTGTTTTTGGATGGAATGTCTTATATATATCAATTAAGTCCATCTTGTTTAATGTATCATTTAAAGCTTGTGTTTCCTTATTTATTTTCATTTTGGATTATCTGTCCATTGGTGAAAGTGGAGTGTTGAAGTCCTCGACTATGAATGTGTTACTGTCAATTTCCCCTTTTATGGCTGTAAGTGTTTGCCTTATGTATTGAGGTGCTCCTATGTTGGGTGCATAAATATTTACAATTGTTATATCTTCTTCTTGGATCGATCCCTTGATCATTACATAGTGTCCTTCTTTGTCTCTTCTAATAGTCGTTATTTTAAAGTCTACTTTATCTGATATGAGAATTGCTACTCCAGCTTTCTTTTGGTTTCCATTTGCATGTAGTATCTTTTCCCATCCCCTCACTTTCAGTCTGTATGTGTCTCTGGGTCTGAAGTGGGATCTTTTAGACAGCATATATATGAGTCTTGTTTTTGTATCCATTCAGCCAGTCTGTGTCTTTTGGTTGGAGCATTTAATCCATTTACATTTAAGGTAATTATCGATACATATGTTCCTATTCCTATTTTCTTAATTGTTTTGTGTTTGTTATTGTAGGTCTTTTCCTTCTCTTGTGTTTCTTGCCTAGAGAATATCGTTTAGCATTTGTTTTAAATGTGGTTTGGTGGTGCTGAACTCTCTCAGCTTTTCCTTGTCTGTAAAGGTTTTAATTTCTGCATCAAGTCTGAATGAGATCCTTGCTGGGTAAAGTAATCTTGGTTGTAGGTTTTTCTCCTTCATCACTTTAAATATGTCCTGCCAGTCCCTTCTGGCTTGCAGAGTTTCTGCTGAAAGATCAGCTGTTAACCTTGTGGGGATTCCCTTGTGTGTTATTTGTTGTTTTTCCCTTGCTGCTTTTAATATGTTTTCTTTGTATTTAATTTTTGACAGTTTGATTAATAGGTGTCTTGGCGTGTTTCTCCTTGGATTTATCCTGTATGGGACTCTGTTCTTCCTGGACTTGATTAACTATTTCCTTTCCCATATTAGAGAAGTTTTCAACTATAATCTCTTCAAATGTTTTCTCAGTCCCTTTCTTTTTCTCTTCTTCTCCTGGAACCACTATAATTCGAATGTTGGTGCGTTTAATATTGTCCGAGAGGTCTCTGAGACTGTCCTCAGTTCTTTTCATTCTTTTTTCTTTATTCTGCTCTGCTGTAGGTATTTCCACTATTTTACCTTCCAGGTCACTTATCTGTTCTTCTGCCTCAGTTATTCTGCTATTGATCCCTTCTAGAGTATTTTTAATTTCATTTATTGTGTTGTTCATCGTTGCTTGTTTCATCTTTAGTTCTTCTAGGTCCTTGTTAAATGTTTCTTGCATTTTGTCTATTCTATTTCCAAGATTTTGGATCATCTTTACTATCATTATTCTGAATTCTTTTTCAGGTAGACTGCCTATTTCCTCTTCATTTCTTAGGTCTAGTGGGTTTTTATCTTTCTCCTTCATCTGCTGTGTGTTTTTCTGTCTTCTCATTTTGCTTATCTTACTGTGTTTGGGGTCTCCTTTTCGCAGGCTGCAGATTCGTAGTTCCTTTTGTTTTTGGTGTCTGTCCCCAGTGGCTAAAGTTTGTTCAGTGGGTTGTGTAGGCTTCCTGTTGGAGGGGTCTAGTGCCTGTGTTCTGGTGGATGAGGCTGGATCTTGTCTTTCTGGTGGGAAGTTCCACGTCTGGTGGGGTGTTTTGGGGTGTCTGTGGACTTATTATGATTTTAGGCAGCCTCTCTGCTAATGGGTGGGGTTGTGTTCCTGTCTTGCTGGTTGTTTGGGATAGGGTGTCCAGCACTGTAGCTTGCTGGTTGTTGAGTGAAGCTGGGTGTTGGTGTTGAGATGGAGATCTCTGGGAGATTTTCGCCATTTGATATTACGTGGAGCTGGGAGGTCTCTTGTGGACCACTGTCCTGAAGTTGGCTCTCCCACCTCAGAGGCACGCAGTGATTCCTGGCTGCAGCACCAAGAGCCTTTCATCCACACGGCTCAGAATAAAAGGGAGAAAAAGTAGAAAGAAAGAAAGAGGATAAAAGAAATTAAAATAAAGTAAGATAAAATAAAATAAAGTTATTAAAATAAAACATAATTATTAAGAAAAAAAAATTTTTTAAAGTAAAAGAGGGCTTCCCTGGTGGCACAGTGGTTGAGAGTCTGCCTGCCAATGCAGGGGACAGGGGTTCCTGCGCTGGTCTGGGAAGATCCCACATGCCACGGAGCGGCTGGGCCCATGAGCCATGTCTGCTGAGCCTGCGTGTCCGGAGCTTGTGCTCTGCAATGGGAGAGGCCACAACAGTGAGAGGCCCGCGTACCATAAAAAAAAAAAAAAGTAAAAGAAGAAAACTAGAAAAGGGACGGATAGAACCCTAGGACAAATGGTGATAACAAAGGTATACAGACAAAATCTCACACAAAAGCATAAACATACACACTCACAAAAAGAAGAAAAGGGGAAAAAATAATAAATCTTGCTCTCAAAGTCCACCTCCTCAATTTGGGATGATTCATTGTCTCTTCAGGTATTCCACAGATGCAGGGTACATCAAGTTGATTGTGGAGATTTATTTTATTTATTTTTATTTTTGGCTGCATTGGGTCTTCGTTGCTGCGCGTGGGCTTTCTCCATTTGTGGTGTTCAGGCTTCTCACTGCGGTGGCCCCTCCTGCTGAGGTGCACAGGCTCTAGAGCACAGGCTTCAGTAGCCATGGCACAAGGGCCCAGCTGCTCCGCAGCATGAGGGATCCTCCCATACCAAGGCTCGAACCCGTGTCCCCTTCATTGGCAGGAGGACTCCCAACCACTGTGCCACCAGGGAAGTCCCGATTTTGGAGATTTAATCCGCTGCTCCTGAGGCTGCTGGGAGAGATTTCCCTTTCTCTTCTTTGTTCACACAGCTCCAGGGGCTCAGCTTTGGATTTGGCCCCGCCTCTGCATGTAGGTAGTCCAAGGGCGTCTTTTCTTCGCTCAGACAGGACGGGGTTAAAGGAGCTGCTGATTCGGGGGCTCTGGCTCACTCAGGCTGGGGGGAGGGAGGGGTATGGAGTGCGGGGCGAGCTTGCGGCGGCAGAGGCCGGCGTGACATTGCACCAGCCTGAGGCGCACCGTGCGTTCTCCAGGGGAAGTTGTCCCTGGATCCTGGGACCTTGGCAGTGGCGGACTGCACAGGCTCCCCAGTAGGGAGGTGTGGATAGTGACCTGTGATCGCACACAGGTTTCTTGGTGGCGGCAGCAGCAGCCTTAGCGTCTCATGCCCGTGTCTGGGGTCCACGCTGTTAGCCGCAACTCGCGCCAGTCTCTGGAGCTCCTTTAAGCAGTGCTTAATCCCCTCTCCTCGCTCACCAGTAAACAAAGAGGGAAGAAAAAGTATCTTGCCCCTTCGGCAGGTCCAGACTTTTCCCCTGACTCCCTCCTGGCTAGCCGTGGTGCACTAAACTATTTTTAGTTTTTTAAGGAACCTCCATACTGTTCTCCATAGTGGCTGTATCAATTTACATTCCTATCAACAGTGCAAGAGTGTTCCCGTTTCTCCACACCCTCTCCAGCCTTTATTGTTTGTAGATTTTTTTGATGGCCATTCTGACCAGTGTGAGATGATATCTCATTGTAGTTTTGATTTGCATTTCTCTAATGATTAGTGATGTTGAGCATTCTTTCATGTGTTTGTTGGCAAGCTGTATATCTTCTTTGGAGCAATGTCTATTTAGGTCTTCTGCCCATTTTTGGATTGGGTTGTTGGTTATTTTGTTATTGAGCTGCATGAGCTGCTTGTAAATTTTGGAGATTAATCCTTTTTCAGTTGCTTTATTTGCAAATATTTTCTCCCATTCGGAGGGTTGTCTTTTGGTCTTGTTTATGGTTTCCTTTGCTGTGCAAAAGGTTTTTTTTTTTTTTTTTTTTTTTTTTTTTTTCCGTGCAGAAGCTTTTACGTTTCATTAGGTTCCATTTGTTTGTTTTTGGTTTTATTTCCATTTCTCTAGGAGGTGAGTCAAAAGGGATCTTGCTGTGATTTATGTCATAGAGTGTTCAGCCTATGTTTTCCTCTAAGAGTTTGATAGTGTCTGGCCTTACATTTAGGGCTTTAATCCATTTTGAGTTTATTTTTGTGTATGGTGTTAGGGGGCGTTCTAATTTCATTCTTTTACATGTAGCTGTCCAGTTTTCCCAGCACCACTTATTGAAGAGGCTGTCTGTTCTCCACTGTTGGAGAGATTTTTGATTACTGTTTTAATCTCCCTACTAGTAATCAGTCTAATCAGATTTTCTGTTTCTTTGTGGTTCATTCTTGGAGGATTTACGTTTCTAGGAATTTATGCATTTTTTCTAGGTTGTCCAATTTGTTGGTGTGTAATTGTTCACAGTAGTCTTTTATTGTCCTTTCTATTTCTGTGGTATCAGTTGTAACTTCTCTTTCATCTCTGATTTTATTTTTTTAAGCCTGTCTCTCTTTTTTTCTTGTTAGTCTAGTTAAAGGCTTATTGATTTTGTTTATCTTTTCAAAGAACCTGCTCTTAGTTTCATTGATCTTTTTTTTTTTAGTCTCTATTTCATTTATTTCTGCTCTGATTTTTATTATTTCCTTTCGTCTAATTATGACCATCTTTTTTTTCTAGTTCCTTTAGGTGTAAATTAGATTATTTGGGATTTTAAAAGTTTTCTTGAGGTAGTCCTGCATTGCTATGAACTTTCCTCCCAGAACTGCTTTTGCTGCATTCCATAGATTTTGGTATATTGTTTTAATTTGTCTCTAGGTATTTTTTAAAATAAATTTTCGTTATTTATTTATTTTTGTCTGTGTTGGGTCTTTGTTGCTGTGCATGGGCTTTTCTCTAGTTGCAGTGCGCGGGGGCTACTGTTCATTGCGGTATGTGGGCTTCTCCTTGCGGTGGCTTCTCTTGTCAGGGAGCACAGGCTCTAGGTACGCGGGCTTCAATAGTTGTGGCACGTGGGCTCAGTAGTTGTGGCTCGCGGGCTTAGTTGCTGTGCGACAAGTGAGATCTTCCCGGACCAGGGCTTGAACCTGTGTCCCCTGCATTGGCAGGCAGATTCTTAACCACTGCACTACCAGGGAAGTCCTAGGTATTTTTCGATTTCTCTTTTGATTTCTTGGATGACCCATTTGTTGTTTAGTAGCCTGTTTTTTAATATCTATATTTTTTGGTTTTTCCTGCTTTCTTCTTGTGATTGCTTTCTAGTGTCATACCATTATTTTAGGATAAGATGCTTGATATGATTTAAATCTTCTTGAATTTTTTGAGACTTGTTTTGTATGAGATCTTTTAAATAACTTTTTAATTTGGTGTAAAACTAGCATACATGCTATTGTTCTCAAAATGAATAAGGAAATGTATCACATTGTTATGAATGGATGGAGGGAATGGTGTACTCTACCAAGACAGGAGAGAAAGAAAACTTGGAAAGTTTAAAGAGCAGCTGAGTTTTCTAAGATGAACTGGTTTTGGAGAGGGGATCAGGGCAAGCATGAATAAAGGCAGAGGGACATGATAGAGCAGGGGACTATAGTAGAGAGCCTAAAGGAGAGAGTGTAGGAAAAGAAAAGAAAAGAAGAGAAAAGAAAAAAAGAAAAGAAGAGAATAAGATTTTGGTGGATCTGGTCTATGATGCTTAGAAGTGTGTCATAATGATGGTGGTCTAGATTCTTCAGCTTTGCCTGTGAGTTGCTGCAAAGTAAGGTGCTCATTCAAGAGTCTGGACCATCATGAATAAACAGAACAGAAAATATTTCATCTTGACAGAATCCACACCTACTACTTTAGGCCAAGTAAGATGATCCTGACATATATCCACTTTTGAAAAGAAAAGATATTTTATAAATAATTCATGGCTATCTTTGCTTCAAAGTAAGGACAGCCCTGTTAACACTTTATACTTAAACCTTTATTTTATATTTATTTTACATTTATTTCCACCTAAACTTTACAGAATGATGCATTTTTTCCTCCATTTGCAGGATTATTTACTCCTGCAAAATCCTTGCCTGTGAGCATTGCTTTATTCCTGTTTATGCTGTTAAAGTTCAGCCAGATGGAACTCTTCCAAGCCCTTATTTCTGTCAGATATTTGAACAGCTGGGATTGTGTAGTTTCTGAGTTTGAAGGAAAGGATCTGTAGAGCTCGTGTCAGCAAGAGCATGAGCTCTCATGATCTCTCTCAGTAGCTTTATATTCACACAGTTTCACTTGGAAAAGACTAACATCTGTAATTTGTGCCAAGATGGAAGAGAGCGTGAAAAGGAATTGTGTCTAATATCTGGCTTTTAACATTTCAGGCCATTTGTGATTGCTTTATTAAACTCACTTTAGAAAATTGTAATTATACCATTATTCTATCTTGTGAAGTCATTTGGCATGAAGTATGGACTTAAGTAGCTCTAGAATAATTTTTTTTTGAAAGGGGTTGAGATTCACCATGTTCAACTTAGATCACTAAGTAGAAGATAATTAAGAAAAACTGGTGTTGGTGTAGCATGTGAGATTTATCTCAAAGATTAAGTAGGTTTCAAAAAGTGTTCTTTACACTATTAAAAAATAATGGAGTTTGTTATTTTAAATTCTGAAAGTAATTATAAATGGGATTTAAACAAAATGGTTTCTTCTCTCTTCTCATTTTTAATGGCTTAATGTTCATAAAAACTAATTTAAAAAGTTTTGTCAAAAATAAATTTCCACTTGTTGCATGTACCTTTGTGAAGTATGTTGAAAGTCTAAGCAAATGCTATGATCAGATTAGAAACTATCCAGTTTTGATGCAGATAAAGCTATGCTAAAATAGTATTGGCTTTTAAAAATATGAAAATATTGGATAATAAAAATATTTCATAGTAAAGAGTTGTAATAACAAAAAAAGCAGGATGTTACTAGTAATGTAATTCTGATTGGAGATGAAGTGAGAAGGCTAGAAGACTGAGAGCCTTTGAATAATACAGTGAATGACATCTGAGTCACAGCTCATTAGTTGCAATTTGAAACTAATTGAATATCTATGTAATGTTAAACTTTTAAAATAGTAGCATGCAAATAGCTCTAAGTATTATATAATGTATAGAGTTCCTTCAGTAATTATTTTCATGAAAGCTAATACTTGGAAAATTCTTATAGTTTTGACAAAAATGTTAGAATAGGAAGGGACTCGTAGAAATCACATGGTCCAATCAGTTCTGTTTAATTAATTGAGGCGTAACTTACATATAGTAAAACACAGATTATATGTGTTTAGTCCAATGAAATTTGAGAGTTGTTGACACATGTAACTAAAACTCCAACTAAAATATTGAGTATTTTCATCTCTCCAAAAATTTCCTTGTGGCCCAGTCAATATTCACACCCTCCCATCACACAGAGGCAACCTTTGTTCTAATTTCTCTTACTTTACCTTGGTTTTGCCTGCTCCAGAACTTCATTTAAATGGAATCATTCATTATGCACTCTTTTGTATATGGCTACTTTAGCTCAACATAATATTTTTGAGCTTCAATCATGTTGTTTTGTGTATCAGTACTTGATTATTATTATTAATTATTTCTGAGTAGTATAATATTTCATTGCATAAAAATGTCATAATTTATCAGTTATCCTGTGTGGACATGTGGGTTATTTCCATTTTAGGAACATTATGAATAAATTTACTATAAACCTTCTTACCCAGATCTTTTTGTGGACAAATACTTTCATTTCTTTTGGGTAAATACCAAGGAGTAGATTTGCTGGGTCATAAAGAGGCTGTACATTTAACTTTAAGAAAAACTGCCAATCTAATTTCTGCAGTGGTAATAAAATTTTTCTCTCTCACCAGCAATGTAGGGGAGGTCTACTTGCTTCACTTTCTTAGCAACACTTGACAAAAAATATTTTATTCTATTCTTGTGGGTTCAAAGTGGTAACTCATTAGATTTAATTTGTATTTCCCTTACTATTATAATGACTATAATCACATTGAACATCTTTTTATGTTCTTATTGACCACTTGAATACCTTCTTTTATGAAGTATTTAATCAGGTATTTTGTCCATATTTATCGGGTTGTTTTCTGTTGATTATAGATTTGTAGGAATTCTTTAAATGTTCTGCATGTGAGTCTTTTGCCAGATACATGTCTGGTGAATATTTTTGTCTAGCTTGTGACTTGACTTTTCATTTCCTTAGTGGTATTCTTAATGGTGTTTTTTGAAGAGTGGAAGTTTAATTTTAATGAAGTTAACTTTATCAATTTTCTTTTACAGTTAGTGCTTTTTGTGTCCCAAGAAATTTTTGCTTACACAAGGATATTTTTCTGTTTTTTTCTCTAAGCTTTATAATTTTATCGTTCATGTGTAGGTCTTTGATTCATGCTGAAATCAATTTTTGTTTATGATGTGAGGCAGAGGATAAAATTTATTTTTTCCGTATGTGTATATAGGTGTTCCTGATGATATTCATCAAGCGTCTGTTATACCAGTCTTCGAGAGTTTTCTATTTTAATTTGATGCATGAATAAATTCACATACAAATTTTTAAATATCACATAGAAAAATAATATTAAGCATATGCTACAATCACTTATCTTTTATGTGGATTTATCTACCTAACAAAATTTAAAAATTTTGAACACATATGTACCCTGGCTAATATTTTTCCTCCATCATTCCCCAAATTCTTAGTGAATATTTATTGATTGAATGATTGGATTATTGGGGTGGAGAATCCATTAATATTTATTAGTTTTTTTTTAACATCTCTATTGGGGTATAATTGCTTTACAATGCTGTGTTAGTTTCTGCTTTATAACAAAGTGAATCAGCTATACATATACATATATCCCCATATCTCCTCCCTCCTGTGTCCCCCTGCCACCCTCCCTATCCCACCCCTCTAGGTGGTCACAAAGCACCAAGCTGATCTCCCTGTGCTATGCAGCTGCTTCCCACTAGCTATCTGTTTTACATTTGGTAGAATTTATAAGTCCATGCCACTCTCTCACTTTGTCCCAGCTTACCCTTCCCATTCCTCATGTCCTCAAGTCCATTCTCTACATATGCATCTTTATTCCTGTCCTGCCCATAGGTTCTTCAGAACCATTTTTTTTTTTAGACTCCATATATATGTGTTAGCATAGGGTATCTGTTTTTCTCTTTCTGACTTACTTCACTCTGTATGACAGACACTAGGTCCATCCATCTCACTACAAATAGCTCAATTTCATTTATTTTTATGGCTGAGCAATATTCCATTATATATATGTGCCACATGTTCTTTATCCATTCATCTGTTGTTGGACACTTAGGTTACTTCCATGTCCTGGCTATTGTAAATAGAACCGCAATGAACATTGTGGTACATGACTCTTTTTGAATTACGGTTTTCTCAGGGTATATGCCCAGTAGTGGGATGGCTGGGTCGTATGGTAGTTCTATTTTTAGTTTTTTAAGGAACCTCCATACTGTTCTCCATAGTGGCTGTACCAATTCACATTCCCACCAGCAGTGCAAGAGGGTTCCCTTTTCTCCACACCCTCTCCAACATTTATCGTTTGTAGATTTTTTTGATGATGGCCATTCTGACAGGTGTGAGTTGATACCTCATTGTAGTTTTGATTTGCATTGCTCAAATGATTAGTGATGTTGAGCATTCTTTCATGTGTTTGTTGGCAAGCTGTATATCCTCTTTGGAGAAATGTCTATTTAGGTCTTCTGCCCATTTTTGGATTGGGTTTTTTTTTTTTTTATATTGAGCTGCATGAGCTGCTTGTAAATTTTGGAGATTAATCCTTTGTCATTTGCTTCATTTGCAAATATTTTTCTCCCATTCTGAGGGTTGTCTTTTGGTCTTGTTTATGGTTTCCTTTGCTGTGCAAAAGCTTTGAAGTTTCATTAGGTCCCATTTGTTTATTTTTGGTTTTATTTCCATTTCTCTAGGAGGTGGGTCAAAAAAGGATCTTGCTGTGATTTATGTCATAGAGTGTTCTGCCTATGTTTTCCTCTAAGAGTTTGATAGTGTCTGGCCTTACATTTAGGTCTTTAACCCATTTTGAGTTTATTTTTGTGTATGGTGGTAGGGAGTGTTCTAATTTCATTCTTTTACATGTAGCTGTCCAGTTTTCCCAGCACCACTTATTGAAGAGGCTGTCTTTTCTCCATTGTATATTCTTGCCTCCTTTATCAAAGATAAGGTGACCATATGTGCGTGGGTTTATCTCTGGGCTTTCTATCCTGTTCCATTGATTTATATTTCTGTTTTTGTGCCAGTACCATACTGTCTTGATTACTGTAGCCTTGTAGTATAGTCTGAAGTCCGGGTACCTGATTCCTCCAGCTCCATATTTCTTTCTCAAGATTGCTTTGGTTATTCAGGGTCTTTTGTGTTTCCATATAAATAGTGAAATTTTTTGTTCTAGTTCTGTGAAAAATGCCATTGGTAGTTTGATAGGGATTGCACTGAATCTGTAGATTGCTTTGGGTTGTATAGTCATTTTCACAATGTTGATTCTTCCAGTCCAAGAACATGGTATATCTCTCCATCTGTTTGTATCATCTTTTTAATTTATTTTAAAAATTTAGTTTCTATTTCATATTGGAATATAGTTGATTTACAATACTGTGTTAGTTTTAGGTGTACAGCAAAGTGATTCAGATATACACATATATATGATTCTTTTTCAGATTCTTTTCCCATACAGGTTATTACATAATGTTGAGTAGAGTTCCCTGTGCTATACAGTAGGTCCTTTTGTCCTTTTCTAGTTACCACATATCTGTGAATACCTTTAAGTAGTTGCACATGGGGAACTTCCCTGATGGCACAGTGGTTAAGAATCCACTGCAGGGGACACAGGTTTGAGCCCTGGTCCAGGAAGATCCCACATGCCGTGGAGCAAGTAAGCCCATGTCCCACAACTACTGAGCCTGCCCTCTAGAGCCCATGAGCCACAACTGCTGAGCCTGTGTGCCACAACTACTGAAGCCCGTGTGCCTAGAGCCCATGCTCCACAACAAGAGAAGCCACTGCAATGAGAAGTCCGTGCACCACAACCAAGAGTATCCCCTGCTTGCCACAACTATAGAAAGCCCAAGCGCAGCAATGAAGACCCAATGCAGCCAAAAATAAATAAATAAAATAAATAAATGTATTTTAAAAAATGGTGCACGTGATTTGGTGACTCAATGCAGTCATATGTAAAAGTCTAATTTATTTTCCTATGCTATTAATATTTCCACTTTCTTTCTTATCATATTTCTCCTCCAAGTATTCCCTTTTACATGTGTTTTAAAACTGTCTCTTCCTTAATTCCTTCTTCACTGCCTTTAAACAAGCTCAGGCATTAAAAAAACAAAACAAAAAAACCCCACTACCCAGTTTTCAGTTTTGCTACTCATCAGGTACCATCTTTTATCTTTCTTCAGTCCTTTACTTCTTTGTTTATTACATGGGATGCTCTCATATACTGTGAGGAGTCTGTGACTCTTCCCATGAGAAATTTGGGTTTCACTTTAAGGAAAATCTATGAAATAGCCTTCCTATTCTGGTTCATCTGGGTAAATATCTTAAAATCAAGTTCTACCACAGTTTTAGAACTGCCCTTGGAATTTGTGTTTATAATTCCACCATGACCAAATGATAACCTAATGATAAGTCTGTTCAAATTCTCAAACAAGGAATGTGGCTTTACTAATAGATTGTGGAAGAAGTCATTTGCACTGTTGATTTCTTTGCCCTCTTCTTCCCTCCTTCCTTTATCAATCCCTTGTCATTTGGCTTTGCCTTCCACCATTTTATTAAAATTGGAAATTGATCTCTTAACAGTACCCACAACAGACTTGGCCATTCTTAGGCCTGTTCAAAAAGAGCTTAGATAGTACTTGCCCCCTTCCATTATTGCTGTGATGCCATATTTGATACTAAACTCTCATACTCAAGATGCATGATCCAAGTAAATCAGCCAAGCTCCTCTAATGCCTTTTTCCTTCAAGTCTTCTTCACTGACAACCACAGATGAGAACTGACATTCTATGAGGTCATGAAACAGCCGAGCCTCAACGATTCTGCCTTGTCACTACATGGTATCCTAGTCCATAGGACTTGGGCTTTTGTCTTAGTCCCATTTCACAAGTATTGAGTAGATACCCCACCTGTACATTATTGCCACCCTCAATCCCTGTGCTTATGACATCCCTGCTTCTGGGCTGTCGTGGCCAGTCTTTCCTCTATCCAGGAAGTAGTCTTGTATTACACTTCAGGTTGGTGTTTGAGCATTTTCTTCTTATGGGAATGCTCCCCAGGTGATAACCACTGGTCTGCCTTATTCTTTAGCATTCAACACGGTTCTGAATTTCTCTGTTTGGTTCTCTAGTGTGTACTCCAGTATTCTCAGATTGGTTATCCAGTATGAAAAACTTCTGAATTTGGAGTAAAGGTTGTGGCATTGCACCTTCTTAGACATTGCACATTCTCACTCTCCAGAGCCAGACCCTGGTTGAAGTGTGTGTCTCCCATCTCCACCCTCCCTAGCCCTGGATTCCTCACTAATTCAGAATGTTCTGTTTCCTTTGTACTTAAAGAAGTGCTATGATACTGGTGTATAACAATGTTACCTGTTTAATTCTTTGCATTACTATTTTCACATCATCACTGTTTCAAACATTTCAGTGTCTGCTGAGAGAGAGTGGGGAGAGTTTTCTCACACTTTTATTTGCAGCTATTGGCATCTTATCTCAGTACAATCCTTTCCCTTCACTCAGCTCCCTCAATCCTGTTAATAGTAAACATTTATCAGAATAAGTTTTCATGTCAGGAGATCTGATGGTCTTACTTAAAAATAACATTTCAAATAAAATATTGCTTGGAGAAGTTTCTTCTGGTTTTCTTTCCTTAACAAAACAAAATTTGTCAGGATCTTGATCTTAAATAGAAACTGATGCTTGTAGGTATTAAAAGAGTAATTTAATGTGGAAGAAATCTATATTTAAGAAAGGTTTATAATGCATATTTTATAACCACTTTTTCCGTGATCTTTTTTGGGACTGTTCTAATGTTTTTTAATGATTTTAGAATTGTGTGACATTAAGTTGTGATTCCACCCAGCTGCTACTTTAGGTAGGCAAAGACTTTCTGCCTAGCCTGTACCTCTTGGAAAATTTTTTCTCTTGTAATTCTCAGACATGTTAATTCATCCCATTTGATTCATTCTCCCTTTCTTCTTCTCCATCTCATGGTAAACTTTATAAGGGTTCTCTTTGCAGTTTTTTTCTCTTTCTTCTTTTCTTTGTCTTTGCTGGAAGGTCCCTGAAGGCATCGGAAAGATCATAATTTCAGTATCCTCAATGATAGTCCATTTAATAAACTCTTAAGAATTCTCTAATCCAATGACTTCCTCCCTGTTTCAGCAGCATACTCCCATAGTCCTATTTTTGAGATCTTGAATTTTGAAAGTTCCCTTTCTGACAACAGTCTTCTTCCTATCCTTCCATAAAGCTGTTCATAATACTTCAGTTTTTCACCTACTCTTGGCCTTCTTTCTCTTCCTACCCTGATTGAAGAGTGTTTTAATCTCTTTAACAGCAGTCTCACCAGTAACAGCAACCAACAAGAATTTGAAGAAAGATGGTCAACAAATACTTGAAACTCGCTTTTATAGTTTGTGGTGTTTTGTCAGGTTTATGGTTATCTTGTCATAGTAAAAAAGCCTGTGATGACTTAACATGGGCTTGTGACAATGATGCTTTACTCTATTTCTATACCACTCTGATTACTCTTTGTCCCACATTAGCCATGACTGCCAAGTCTACTAGTCAAAACAATTTTACAATTGAACATTAATGGACTCAAGAACATTAGCAGGAGCAAATATAAGCAGGATGCCATAGTAACCCATGGAGTCTGAGGAAATTATGGTCTATTAAAGGGACAGATAATGTCCAAAAATAAAGCTTTACATAAACAGATTGACTTCTCATACTTGAAATGTCTCTTAATGTGAAATGAGCTTCCAATTTCATACTGTCCATACTTCTCACTATCATCATAGTACTTAAAAATTTCTGGTAAAACTTAATTCATTTAAAAATTTAAGAATGATAGATTATTAAGTTAATTGGGGGAGAAGAGAAAATTACTTTATATAGAGGTAGTTTAGGGTTTTTAAGGTTATGTGATAAATTTTAAGAGAAACAGAAGGCAAATCATAGGCAATAGATTACTATGATTTTAGATTCAGCATTAACCGAAATGTCACTTAACCCATAAAGGCTCATAGGAAAACACCTCTCATTCTATTTATTTTTTCTCATCTTTTTACTTATATTGGTCATTCCCAACTCTGCAAATAAATATTTATTACAGTGGATTTCATACTTTTCACCCTTGAAGGGATTTTTTAAAAAGTCAAAATAGCACTAAACACAGAAGGAATAATTAAATTTTCAAAACTACGCTAGTAGAGATACTTCTCAGTGTCTATTCCTATAAAAGCAGTCACAACTGCAGAGAATTCACATCATCACCTTTCAACAGTGTGTCACTGAATATAGCTCTTTATTGCCACATTAACAACTCTTAGTACTAAGGAGGCAAATTCCTGCACGTTACAGACACTTTAGCATCTTTCAACATTTGGCTACACACCTAGGAAGAGTGTGGTAAATAGCAGAGGTGAGAACCACTGATTTATTAAGTGTTTACCAGGTGCAAAGCCCTGTGATAAGTTCCATGCACTCTTTTCATCTCCTACTTTGAGTTCAGTTCCATAGATGGCTATACAAAATGAGGAATAGATTTCTACTCAAGGAAACTAGCAAGTGGATATTTGTATTATATTCAATCAAAAGGATTCTAGGACGAGTCAGCACATTTTTAATATTGAGAAAAAGATAAAAATCTAAACATTAATTCTGTCATTTCAGGCCCAAGATATTGGTGAGAGAAAGGGAGGTTAAGGAGAAGAATATAAACAGGAAGAAGGAAAGATAGAGCATACAAGGAGCCAGTGATTTACAATGAAGAATTAACTTAGGAATGTGCATTTCCATTAGTTTTACAATTTGTCCATTTTGTGATTGAGGAGTTTTAGTTTAGAAGATTTAGTTTAATATGATTCTCCTTGCTTTGTAATACATATTTAATATATTTATACTAAACTGCATTAAATGTATAATGCTTAAAGTCATGCCAGCAGAGGGATGATCTAAAAAAAATAGCTGTGTTTAATTTCATGAAGACAGGAGAAAACAGCGATTGTAGAAATCATCAGATATTTTAAAGGATAGCTTGTAAAGCAGGAATCATATAAATTCATTGTGACCCATACATAGGATGATTATATCTGATTTGCCTGGAATTGTCTCAGTTTACACTTGCTGTCTCCCTATATTTACTAAGGGTGTCCTATTTCATTCTCAGAAATGTTCTGGCTTGCATGATAAAGAATATAAACACCCTATTCATATACTGAAGTTATAGTGGTATAGATTTTTAAGTCAAATTTAGGAAGAATTTTCCATAAGTTAAAATTGTTCAATAATGGAAGGAATTGCTTTAAGAGCCAATTGAAACATTAGACGTTCTCAATCAGATGCTGAAAAATTATTAATTAAGGGGGCCTAAACCAGATAATGTTTAGAGCAGCAGATCTATTAATGTGAATTACATAAAGGTGCCAATATTTGGTCCTTTTAGACTTGCAAAAATGTTAACTTCATATAGTTCAACCTAGCATAATGTCTGTCAAACTCTAGGAGTCTGTATTATGTTTATAGTCTCTTTGAAAAGATATAGACATATTGTCTATGTCTATTTGAAAAGTAACCTACAAATTGTTTTATTTTGAATCTTAAAACTTCATCAGGAATAATAAAAATTAAACTATCCCTTTATTTGCTATGCCCTTAATAGAATAATAAAGTATATAAGTCAGAGGGACAGCATTGAAAGCTGAGAGAAAAGTTGGATGTATTTTGATGCCAAGCTCTCATGAAATGTCAGAGCTCTATACTAGCACTTCCTGTAAGGGATAAGATTCCTAGAAAAGAATTCAGAGTACGTTTTTGAAAAACAGTGTTCTAATGTAGTCTGGGAATGCTGTAAAAGCCATGTTAAATTAAATCATGATTGATAACAGTTAAGATTAGTGAAAGGCTTAAAAAAGTAGACTAATATTTATTGATTTGTAAGATTGCTTTATAATTGTGTTTACCAAACAGAAAACAGTCTCAGGCACCCCTGTTATGTGGGAAATTGCATTGAGGCAATCGTTGCCTCTAAGCATATTGACTGACAGACATTCGCAGGAGTCAAAGGACAGAAAGACTCACAGATCCAAATTAAGGTTCTTGAATCAAATGGTTTATTGAACCAAATGAAAACACACAGCAAGAAGCAGGGGAAAGAGTTGAGGATAGGTTAACATACTTCGGATATAGTACAAGAGGTGTGAAAGTACCACCGACCTAAATCCTATATTGCAGAATATTTATATGTCCTGCCTCTCTCTCTGCTACATCAGACTTTCTTACTGAAAATGTGATTAAACATTACATTGAACAAGAGGGCTCAGGGAAGGTAGGTACTTGCTACCAACACGTTCTTGTTCTATTTAGGAGGAGGACCTAGTCAATTGCTGTCACTTTCACATGACCTGTTGAATAGCCTTGACTTTTCTCTGCACATGTGGGGCAGAACATACATGGGACCAAAATGGACCCATGATGTGTGTCACAAATGGGTGGCTGACTTAGTGATGATGTACCTTTCAATCTGAGGGTGGCATGATTTATATCTTGTGACTTGATTTTTCTGTTTCCATCTGTGATACTCCTGTTTATGCCATTCACTTTTAATCATATATTCCATTTACTCTATCTATAATATAGATATCCATATCTTACAAGTTACTAATTTACTTTCTATCTATACGTAACACATGAATTTTACCTATGCCTTTGAAACCAGCTGCTTGCTCACTGTCTCTAGTTAATATTTCTTGAGAGTTTCATTTATTCCATTTTGTTTTCTTGTTTTCTCCAAAGCAGAATTGAGTATTCTTAAATAATATGGCAAATACACATTGCAGTCCCACAGGAGGAAAGTAGGAGAGGAAAATAAGGGTGAAAGGCTGGATGTCTCCATTTCAGTGTCAACTTGAATAGCTATGATTTGTACTTTTACTATTTTGTGTATTCTGTACAAGATCTTGTGTGACTTAATGATGCTAATAAAAGAATCTGAAAATCAATGCTACATAAGGTTATTTACTTTATTATTTAATGTTTAGGTTTGATTAGTAATTCCATAATTATAAATGAAATTTTAAAATGCATGATTGCAACATTGTTGGGGGTCGAAATGAAAATGTTAGTGAAAATGCTAGTGGTAGAAATTTGCCAGAAATCAGATTTCATGTTTAAAATGAATGTTAGCAAAATAAAAATACCTTCGTAGATGAAAAGCTGTGGTTTAAATAAAGTTGTCCCAAATCATAGTCATCATTTCATTCATTCATCAAACTATCCATTTTTCCATCTTTCTAACAAGTATTATTTAGATGCCAGACACTGTCCCAAGAATTAGTGATACAAAGATGAATAAGACTCATCTCCTGTGCTCAAAAAATTCATCCTGGTAGAGAAGACAGAGAATAAAGGATCTGTTAAAATCCAATGTGATAACATTTTTAAAGGGGTCTGCTTTGGAGACACAGAGGAGGAGTGGAGTGGGGAGGCACTGTAAAGGAAAGCTTCATAGAGGAATTGAAGATTGAGCAAGAATTAATGGAGGTGAGGAACTAATTGGAATGAGGATAAGAGAAACACACTAGTAGATAGAGGAAATGGCATTATTGAGGGCATAAAGGGAAAACAGATGTAGATTCCAGGCACAGAATTATCAGGAAATGAGACCAAGACAAATCTGGTTATGAATAGTTTTCATGTTATGAAATAAGGATTAGAATTTACTCTGAAGCTTAGAAAGAGTGTCTGAAGAATTTTAAGAGAATAGCATAATCATGTGATCATGTTTGCAATTGAAAAGATAACTTTGGGAAGAGAAGAATGGAGAGGAGAAAGCCTCGATTGATTAATAGCCCATGACAGCAATCCAAATAGAAAAAGAGCTGGTATAAGGAGTAGAGGAGATTCTCAAGTTATTTAGTTAGCTACTGAGAATTAGACCACATCTCCTGACTTCTGAATAGCCCAGTACTATTTCTAGCTCTTCATACCACCACCACCACAGAGGAAATACTGGCTAATAGCGTACACATCTGTAAAATATCTATTGGCTTGCACTTCAATTTTAGAAGATGTGTGTTGAATTCTTAGTCATTTCACTTGTTGCATCAGAAATGTTTTCTCCAAGCTTAGTTCCCTGTTATGAAATTTAAAACTGATGAAGTTCACACATATTTGTGAAATGCAATTAGTTTATTAATATCAGTGTAGTTAATATCACTTTTGCCTCTTATTAAGATACAAAGCAAATTACTACAAATATAAAATGTTATTCGTGTTATATAGAATATTTTCCAAAGTTATTTATGCTCATTTTTAAACACAATAAGTACTGACTCTATCTCTCCTCAATCTATAAAACTCATGCTCATCAGAGCTCTAAGTCTCTCAAATCTTGTATCTGTAGTTTGCGGTAAACATCTCTTAGTGAGACCATTGCCTTGTTGGTCTCTAGAGGCATTCGTTTCTAATCCCTCCTGACAAAACCACCCCATGGTTAATATTGTTGTTCTAGTAAGTGTTGCACGCTGCAGCTAAATAGTCTAGGAGAATTTGAATTTCCTTTCTGACTTCATCTCTTCCTACTCTGTTCCCAGCCCCACCCTGGACTTTCACTTTTCCTCAAATACATAAAGCTTGCTCCCTGCTTAGAGCCTCCGTATGTGTTGTTCCTTCTGCCAGGAGCACACTTCTCCCCAATGATCCACGTTGCTGACTTTTACCTCCCTGAAGTCTATGTTCAAATGTCATCTTCTTAGTAAGCTTCTTCCCTGAACATCTTACTTAAGGTTGCTTCCCTGGATCAATCCCTCTCCTCTGTTCTAGCTTTTTAAACAACACTTAGAATTTTGTAATGTATTACATACTTCATTTATTTATTGTGAAAATAATTCTGTCTCTCTTCCCCTATTAAGACATAATGTCTTTGTCTTGTTTTCTTCCTTCTGTATGGCGATATATGTGCATATACCTGTATGGTTATTAAATATCAACAACCACATTCTCGACAGACAAATTTGAAAATAAAAGGAAGATAAAAATGTAATTTGAAAATTTAAAGAAAAACATTTTTCGCATCTTATTCTGGTTTGTCTGGAACATTGTCAGTTTTAGCACTAAAAATCCTGTGTCTTGGGAACACTTTCAACCCTTAGCAAACCAGGACAGTGGGTCACCTTTTATTCTTGTGATTACCCATCATTGTTTAATGTTTTTATCACCTATTTCTGTCTTGGTGTGAGATGGCTATGCCACTGCTGACCACTATGTTTCCAATAATTCTTAGTAAGATTATATATGTCTACCCCACAAATGGCCTGGGGAGCTTCCTCCTTTAACTGATAAATTTCTAAATTGTCATTTCTTTGTCTTCTGGCTTGGTTTGCAGGATGAATGCATGTTCCTCTCACCAATACTTCTCTTGTTATTATGAAGGAACTACAAGACTAGTAAACAAATTCTGCCACTGATTTGCTCAAATCATCTCACCACCTGGCCTCAGTTTTTTTCTTTCATAAAGTGAAGGGAGAACAGATGTTAAACCACATCCTTTTTACCACTAACATCCTAGGGTTCTAGTCTGTGGTATTTCTTCTGACCTGCAATTGAATCTGTTCCTTTTGCTCGGGAGATGTCTTAGCCACTGCTACCCTCTCAACTGGAAAATTTGGCACTTGGGGAAAAACAGGAGCCTTCTTGGACCACAAAATGTTGAAAAAACTTTTAGTTTCCTTACCTTCTCTATGTTAGAGCCTTACTTGCCCTTTCCAACTAAGATTTCCACATGAAAAGTGTGGTGTGGTTCAAAAACATTTTGCTTCTAAAGTGGCTTTGTTTCCTGCTGAATTAATTTGTTTTTAAAGGACCCAACTGTCTTTTGAACAATTTAAAACTTAATTTGAATTTAATAATTTACCAGCAATTTCCTCATAATACACACCTATGTATGACTGAAATAATACATACACATCTATGAGATTGAATTGTGTATTTGTGTGTATAGAATAGATTAAAGGAAACCTGACACTTCCTATATTTTCCTTATACCCCACATACCTAGGTTTATACTGTAGTTTTATGAGTTTGACTAAAACCTAGATGACAAACAAGTAGTTTCATCTATAAACAGCTCTCATATTTGGATCAAAAATGGGGAAAAAATGTTAGCAAAAGCAAATGTCATCATTTGCAATTAAATACTTTACATTTAAATGATTCTTTGATATTTAGAAATCACTTCATTCATTTATGGATCTGCGTACTGACTGGAATGAGAGCAGGTGTTCAAATGAGATTGGCTTCAGATGTTTGCTCTACCACTCAATAAATTTTTGTAGGTACTTGGGGGAATCAGGTCAGCCCTCTGATCCTTGGTATAGGCAGGTGTATAATGGTGATTGGAATGTCTGCCTCATTCAGCTTAACCTTTTCTAAGTTGTTGTAGGACTAAATGAAGTAATGTACCTAGGAGAGTATTAAATACATAGCCATGATTATTTTTTTAAATTATTTTTTATTGGAGTATAGTTGATTTACAATGTTATGTTAGTTTCAGGTGTACAGCAAAGTGAATCAGTTATACATATACATATATCCACTCTTTTTTAGATTCTATTCCCCTATAGGTCATTAGAGAGTATTGAATAGAGTTCCCTGTGCTATACAGTAGGTTCTTATTAGTTATCTATTTTATATATAGTAGTGGGTATATGTCAATCCCAATCTCCCAATTTAACCCTCCCCCCTTCCCCCTTGTTAACCATAAGTTTCTTTTCTACATCTGTGACTCAATTTTCTTTTTTGTAAATAGGTTCATTTGTACCATTTTTTTAGACTCCACATATAAGCAATATCATATGATATTTGTCTTTGTCTGACTTACTTCACTCGATATGATAATCTCTAAGTCCATTCATGTCACTTCAAATGGCATTATTTCATTTTTTATGGCTCAGTAATATTCCATTGTATATATGTACCACTTATTCTTTATCCATTCCTCCATCTATGGACATTTAGGTTGCTTCCATATCCTGGCTATTGTAAGTAGTGCTTCAGTGAACATGAGGGTGCATGTATCCTTTTTAATTATGGGTTTCTCCAGGTATATGCCCAGGAATGGGATTGCTGGATCATATGGTAGCTCTATTTTTAGTTTTTTAAGGAATCTCCATACTGTTCTCCCTAGTCATAGCCATTATTAATATTACTCCTGTTTATAGAGAAAGAAACTGAGGGTAGAGGAGGTTAAGTGATTTTTCCAATTGACAAAACTCCTAACTTGTGGAACCAGGACTTGTTTACTAGTCTAGGGATTTTTCTCTGAAAACCACAGTAATATTTTGAAGCTTGTCAAGTGTCCACTCAATAAAAGATCAACTAAGTTCAAGGCTGCATTATGACTTTCTTGGACTATGGACACTTTGCTTTCATGGGTTCCTTTCACCATAGGAAAAAAATAAATCCAGGTGAGGTTCATTATGATATATGCATTACTATTATATTCACTTTTTCTTCATATTTTAAAGGAGATTAAAATTAGAACATTTCCATGGGTCTCTAAATATATCATGGACCCTAGACACTGTACTCACTGTGCCTAATGGTTAAATGAACCCTAAGTTAGAAAAAAACTGCTTCATACTGGAACAAACAATAAAAATAATGGATCCTTCTATCCCCATGTTTGGTCTTGCAATTCAGAGAGTGTTCTAGTGAGGTCTTTAAGCTGCCCCCACAGAGCCTCACAAAGTATGCTATAGTTAGCTTCTGAACCAAGTTAGATAAAACTGGGATATTGGCCAAATCCTATTCCTTCACTCTCTATGAGTGATAGACGGCATTATACAAATTTAAAAGATCATGATAAAGAAGTTAATATTTTAAAATGTAAAATACAACAATTCTTCCACGTGAGATAATACAATCTAAGATGAATCACAAAAAATGCTCGCTAGGAAATGTAGTAATTCATCATTTGTTCTCCAGAAGCAATGTGTATGTTGAGTGTTTCCAAACAGTGTCAGAGTCAGTGTCTGGAGTCAATGAAATCAGGAAGGAAAAGGAGCCCAGAGTCATGCATTTTAAATCTGTAGATGTCCTATGATAATTCCTGTGAAGAAGAGGAACACTACATTGAAACTTCTATAGCATGTCCTACGTGATATTTGGGTTCCACTTTGAAGACTATAGAATTTAGGAATTGACGGTTTGAACTCATAAAATCATCAGACCATCTTCAAGAAACAAAGATAAATAAACAAGTCATTGCTGGGTAATCTCGGGATAAGCCTACCCTTCTTTGCTGGGTATATTTTGATGTGGCTTGACCATCTAAGTTTCCCCAGACAGGAAGGTTTATGAATGCAGGGGATAAAAGCTCATGGGAAAATGCCTTCTGTAACCTTTTCCCTGTTACTTTTCTTGACTTCTGGGAGCTTTATTCTCAGCAGCATAAAGTGTGTCTATGACATACAATCCTGTACAGATTTTAACTACTCAATTATTATGCTGACATGGACGTCAAACAACAAAAAAAACTTTACTAAAATGACATCAATAATCTTTCTGATGCATAAAATTGATGTTTCAAACTGAGGGAAATGTATTAGTTCAGATATAAACTTAGGCATCTGAATCCTTAGACCCAGCAACCGATCTCAAACTGAAAAAGTCATTTACATTAATCACTGAGGTGTCAGCTGAAAGGCTGTAAATTTGTCATCTCTAAAAGAGGTTTTACATTACAGAGTCACTCCAATGAAACCCCTCAAGTATAGGATGGAGGGCTTTATTGCCATTATTTATTACAAGTTTTAACATGATCATTTTTGTTTTGCCCTTTAAAAAAATCAATTAAGTGAGTTAGTGTGCTCTGAAAGAGTGTACTTAAATTTTTCTTCAAATGCATTCTAGTTATCATCAGTTTCAAACTAAGGAAACAGAACTGTTTATATATAATTTAACTTAGATTTGTTACACTTTTTAAGAGTTTGTTTGGGAAGACACTGTGCCTACCTTTCCCCAAGACCCACTCATGTGTGTTCAAACAATGTTAATTAATTTGTTCAAGAAACATACAGAGCTACAGTTAGAAACTATAATAGGCACTGAAAAGTAAAAACAAAAACAAAGGAAGAATGAAAGAAAGAAAGGAAAAAGGCAATGTAGAAAATTGATTAACAGTGGGGGTTATGGATTCAGATGGCCTCTGAATACTGTCTCTTCCAATAACAAGAAAGAAAGCCTTGAGGAAGTTACTTCTCTCTGCCTTAGTTTCCTCATCTTTAGCATTGGAATGATAATAGTCTAACCTCCTAAGGTTGTTATAAGGATCAAATGGGTTTATGCATTTTAAGTTCTTAGATTCATGCCTGGCATTATTGAGTAAGCACTCAATAAATGTTAGCCATTAACTGAATATCCCTGCTGCCAAGAAACTCATAGTGTTTCAAGAAAACAGCAAAATACAAATGCAGGTGTACCATATAATACAATGCAATAAATACTATGTTATAAATCTGAACAAAGTGCTAGAGGAGGCACAGAGGTGATTCCAAAGGAAAAATGTGGTGATTAGGCAATGGAGATGACAAGGGATTAAAAAACATCATTGGATAACACAAAGGAGGAAAGATCAATTCTGATTAGTGAGTCAGACCAAACTTCATAGAGGTGGTTGCCTGAAAGCATATTAAGATTTTAGAAAGCATGCAGATGAAAGAGCATGAGCAAAGGATTGGGGGTATAAAAATATAAGTTGACTTAAGAAATGTCGAGTGGTTAGGTGTCCCCTGAGGGAGGGAGTGGCTGAGTTGAGGAAGATGAGTCTGGAAAGTGAGAATCAGGCTGTCCATAGCTTCTGATGAGGATATGAACATTAGAAAGCCCTTAAAGGATTTACACGAAAAGGTGATACCATTGTATCTGTCCTTGAAAAGATAACTCTGAGTGTAGAAGAGTGGAGTCATGTACACTCAAAGCATGAAGCTGGGAAATTCAAGTAATTATGATAAAAAGAGAAGGTGGCTAAGAACTGGTTGAAAGGCGACCAACAAATGTCCATCCACTAGAGGTAAGAACTGCAACAGTGCTCATCACAGTGAAAGGGGCGCCCTATCCCACTTCCATCTCCCTTTATCTAGAATTCTAGAGCTCAGGCATCAGTGGGACCAAAGGCTTCCTTGGGACAAACTGCTTGGAAATCTAATTATTTCATGATCTACTGATAACAATTTATTTCTTTGAGGCATGTATTTAACTCAACGGAGCTGCCTTTAAAATGCATAATGGGACAATTGAAATTAAAATCATGGAACCTAACATTACTTAGACAAAACAGAGTTAGTTATAAAGCTAGTTTCTTCCAGACACCATCCAAAGCAATTTAATACTAAAATACAAAATGGACACAGTAATATTGTATTCTTACTCTTAGGAATTACATTACTGCTTAGATTTTGAATAAAGCATTATTATGAGGCTCTGTGGAAAAGAGTAAACTTTGTGCTCTAAGTATTTATTATCTCTTTAGATGCCAAGTGTTCTTGAAAAGCTCATGGATAGTGCAGAAACATGTTAAAGACTCTTACAGCTTTTCTTTGGAGAAAGTGTCTTGAGTGGTTATTGGATGTTTAATGTGAATTTGAAGGTAATATTATTTTGTACTTTTGTCTTTTTAAGTTGAATTATTTCAATTTCAGAAAACATTAAGAGGTATTTTGTACAAACATTTAAATTTCTCATAAGTCTTTTACCCAGGGCGTTATTAATGTTAATTACTTCTGCTGAGATTTGATATATATGAAGTAGTGATATTCTTATTTAAATCATAATGATTCAGCCAAAGAAATAAGCAAATTTTCTGCAACTCTCAAAAGCTTGTTGGCAGTATAATTCAGTAAAACTTAACCTTTTAGTATTGTAGTTTGACTTCTTATTTTAAAGAAAGGCCAGTGGGGTTTCCCTGGTGGCGCAGTGGTTGAGAGTCCGCCTGCCGATGCAGGGGACACTGGTTCGTGCCCCGGTCCGGGAAGATCCCACATGCTGCGGAGCAGCTGTGCCCGTGAGCCGTGGCCGCTGAGCCTGCACCTACGGAGCCTGTGCTCCGCAACGGGAGAGGCCACAACAGTGAGAGGCCCGCGTACCGCAAAAAAAAAAAAAAAAAGAAAGAAAGAAAGGCCAGTGAATTTGTGATAATTAATGTAATATTTGTTCTTTAAGATTTTTCCCTATATACATGGCAACAAATTATTAATCAGTTAAATTAATTAATCTAAGAAAGAAATAGAAAATTTTATTCAAACCAAATTTGAGGATTATAACCCAGGAAGAGCATCTCAGAAAGTTCTGAGAACTGTTCCACCAGTAAGAAGTCAAAGCACAGTTGTAAAGTTTTTTGAGACAGGGCAGTATATTAAATGACGTGTTATTGACAGTTTACACAATCCAGAGCTAAGCGTTATCATGACCTCTTATAAGCTGAAGAAGGAATGTTATCTTTTAAGGACTTGTTGATGCTGGAAGGATGTTGCTCTTTATGGTTGAGCAGGTATTTGTGCTGATGGGAGAGGTTTGGTCGATGCATAATGTAGATACACAATGCACAGTGCAGGGAGAGAGGAGGCCAAAGGCAGAGAAAATTTTTTGTTTAAATTTTTCTTGTCTTGGCATAAAATATCAATTTTATTTCACACACATTAAATAATTTAAAGCAATGAACTGATTTCAGGGATGATGAAAGTATTGATGTCAGCTAAGTGTTTAGACAGCTAGTTCTCCTTTCTGGTCTTCCTTTTCTCATTTCTCTCTTAAAAAATTTCTTTCTTGCTCTCTTTCTCTATCCATCATTTCATAAGACCCCACTTATCATAAAATGATTAGATCATAAGAAGTCAATGAGAAAGTTCTGTTTGTGTCAATAAATTATTAATTAGTATAATAAAAATTCTAAAGATATTATTTTTCATTTTTAAATAGATCAAAAAAGGTATTTAATATAAGATATAAGATATATATGATATATATATATATATATATATCCAAGCCCATGAAATCTCTTGCTTTTTCTTTTATTTTCTCTGTAGCCTATTATGCTATCAAAGCATTCCTTAGTTACTATTAAAGTCTTCTGTCTTTGGAATTTCAACAATTTTGTAAAATATCTTTGCATTTTTGTATGGTTCAATTGTTTCTTAATTTCAACACTCAGCAGGGTAGTTTAAAAGCTCTTGTTACAATCAAACTGACCTTTAGCTGTTTTCAAATTGTGCAGCTCTTAAATGTTAGATATTATCCAACTTGGACTTTCCTATTCTGTAATATAAACAACTCATAAAATTGTTGGTAAAATTAGTTTCTCTCCAAATCCCTATAACTCAATGCAACTTGAAAACATTGCAAAGAAATAATTTTAAGGGGGCGAGTCATTTGAAATCAAAAGCCTAAAATTTCATTAAATGTGTTCTCAATTAGAATTGTTCACTTTGAACATTACATTGAAAGAACTACACCGAAATCATTTGTCATAGAAATAACATTGCTACCAAAACTCTACCTTAATTAAAATCATTTTTAAAAGTTACCATGAAGTTATTTTTAAGAAATAAATGACTTAGGCAGTTTTAATTTGATAGCAATGAGTTTAGTATTAATGGATACATGTAAAATTCAGATGAGGATGATATATGCTTATAATAAAAGCCACGTAAACCATGTAGACATGAAATCCAGTCATTCAGAAATGATTGAAATATTCTTTTGAATGTTTCTTAGTTTTACAATTTTATTTTCAAATCTAGACTTAGAAGAACGAGAAAAATTGGAATAAAATTTACTTTTTAAAATGACAATCATTTTGGCCTAAAATTTTATAATACTTATATACTTACATTTATCATCTTCCCTGCACTATGAGTAGCAAGTCAAATTCAGGAATTGATTAATTTAATTGTTGATGGGGATATGTCACTATGTCTTAAATATAGAAATATCCATATTTATTTTGCTGTAATTGACCTATTGATATAACTGGCAATAGAGTATTCACATCTACATATTTCATTTGCATTTAATTATGTTTCTTGTGTGTATGAGAAAGAGTGGCTAATAGTAAATATTCATGTGAGTTAAAACACAAGACCTTTACTTATCCTCCTTGTTCTCCAGGTTTGGTTTGTGTATTTACTTTACCAAGTGCATTAACAAGTTAGTAAACTGTATTTTTTATTTATATTTAAGTTCAGAAAGGCAAGAATTAGAACATGTGTATTCAGATGTGGGGTGATCAGTAGGTAAGCCTATATCCACATTCCATGAGTAATTTTCATAATATGCATTTCATACCAAAGAATTCTGGATTTAGCAAATGCTATTAGGCTGCTACTTTTGATAAATGCTGACCATCTAAATAATTAGCTGATTAATTTTTAGAAAACAGGTAAAATAGAAGCATAATTGAACTCAGTTGGTTTTTTGGTTTGTTTTTTAAGTTTTCAACTGTAAAATAGGTGTGACTTTTCCATATGTACTTGTGATACTAGTTGTCAAGGCACATTTTTGCCTATCCATATGCTCATACTTAACTACCATTACTTTGTAGTTATTTCATTGGAACTTTAAGGTCCAGCCCAAATGAAATGTGCTGTTCAAGTATTGAATTTTGATTTATGTGCCTCACATATTTGAGATACACTATAAGTTGCTGATTTTATTTTTTATGATTTTAAAATTCTTGCTTTAGAAGCAGATTAGCTAAATGGTTTCCTTGACTCAAGATGAAATGTATTTACTGCTTAAATGAATGCAGCAGCTGTGTTTTGTTTACAAAATCTTATCTAAAATAAATGCTTTCTGCCATATATCAAGTCAGCTCTTGTAGGCAAGTCCCTTAGTCCAGCTGGCATTTGGGCAGAACACCCATACAATTAAAAGGAAAATTAACATTTTTAAGGGGATGAGCATTAGTTTACAGTAAGTTAAATGTCCTTGTCTTGATATCTCTGAAACAGTTTCTTTCTTTTCTTTCTTCCTTAGTTTATTTTGTTCTTTCCATTTTCCTTGGAAATGAAACCTAAAGTTGAACTATTTGGATATCCCATTTTAATTTCACTTCAGTATTTTATATTTGTGTCCCTTTGTCTTGGAATAGATTTAACCCTACTTACAAGCAAATAAATTAGCCTACTACCAGTTCATAGATGCTGGCAGAAGACACAAGACTCCTGGATCAGAAGCAAAAACTTTATTACTCAGGGCCCTGCAAGCAGCATGAGTATCAGCATGTGTATCTGCTACCCTTGCCCCAAATCCCACAGGGGCAACTTAATATGGATTCAGATGGACACTGCCTATGCAGTGACTTTATATCACAGCTGAGGAACATTGAGCTTGAGGAACCCACCTTTTTATAGCAAATTGTAGACAAGGCTTCTCTTTGTCCCAAAGGGAGACATTGTTACCTCATCCCTCAAGGTTGTTTACTGCAAAGACAACCTGAAAAATGGTCTGGGTAAAAAGCAGGCAGTCTGGGCACAGCCAGCAGGACATACAGGAGTACTAGAGACCCACGGAGGACTCCATCACATAACACCCTTATGTATGGATATTGTAAATACTTTGACATGAATAACCCTATTTTCGGTAGGTATATGTGCATATTTCTCGCATTTTTTGGTATATGACTAACTGAACATGTATATGATAAACTATGTATTTACCAGTTCACTTCTTAATCCAGATTATGTCTTAGAACATTAGCATCAAGTAAATTATCAACATTAACTAGTTATGGTTCAGGTTCATTGTCTTAAAAAAATAAACTTATAAGATTCAGTAAAGTTTATATGCACACAATAGAACAGAGGTAACAGGGTCTGGACTGTGATTTTACATTCGGAAGCTGAAGTAGACTTGTGACTGATCATAAAATGTCAGTGTAAGGAGCCAATGCTGACACCTGAAATACATCAAATGAAATGATTAGTTTGTAACATGCATGGAAAAGCATTCCAAATTTGTAAAGAAAAATGACATTCTCTGATATGACCCTGTGGGATATTTTCATGTCATATTCACCATTTAGCTTTTATACTCCAAACTTCTATTGATAATCAGATCCTAAAAACTATCTTCCAGATATGGGCAATCACATGACAACTTTAAGTTATTCTCCAAGAAATTGGATTTCATCAGTCTGAGATATTTAGAGAAAAACAAACATCTAGAAACTACCCTTAACTGTGGCATTGTTAATGTATTAGAAGATTTGAGCACTTGTCTGCATTTATAGCTATTGAAAACAATGGAAATTTTGATGACTACTTTGAGAAACAGCAGGATAAATTGTAGAAGCAGTGAACTAAGAGGGCAAAATGGTCTATAGTACTCAAGTAGTGCTAGATGTCAGAATTTAACGAAATTATTTCTAAAATCCTTAGAAGTCAGGATCTGCCTATTTCAAATGCACTTTTTCTTTAAATTATCCCAAGAAGAATATGTTCTGTTGCTCAGTGTGCTTTTTGTTAACATTGCTGAAACAAGGGAAAGCAAAATGGCCATCCTTCGCTACAAGCTAGGCTTGAATTTGTCATAATTCATAAAAATAAAAAGAAGCTATACAAGTTACAGAGTTGTGACAACCAGAGCCATTCCTTGGGATAAGGAAAATCAGGATCAGAATATTATAGGGCAGGGAGTAAAGACAGGTGGGTGAGTCAGCTGGTGAGGGTAATAATGGTAGTAGTCACGGTGGGAGTCAAACATCCTTACAGCTGAGTACTGGGGGCCTCTACCCTGGTCCCTGCTCTGGCCTCCTCTGGCCATATCCACCTCACAGATAGAGGAGTCCACAGAGACAACTGGAAATGTCCTGTACAAGCCGCTCTTCTTGACCACTTTTGAGGAACTTGGAATGCCAGAATTCCATGCCCAAGTCAATTAGAATCTGATTCTAGGCCCTGCATGAGCTTCTTCCCCAAGTCTATCTTCCTGAGGGTGGGTTGGCCTGTTGGTAATAATATATCATTTACTTCCTCTGCTATGATATGATTTCCTTCACATATATTTTACTTCAATTGATTCTCATGTGATCTCAGAACTTCTCCCTCAGGTAGAGGCAGATTTCACCTAAATGTCTTAAAATTCTGTAGCTAATACCTATAGGTCTAACTTCACCTACTTATTATCATCAAAAACTGTAAATAATTATATTGCAAGTGGCCTCCATTGAGAGCTCACCAGTGTTACTGTGATTATTTCTCTTGTCTGAATCTTACCTGTAGAACTTTAATTCACAAATATGCATTGTGTGTTTTCTCTCTAAGGACATGCTTGACTTCCAAGAGCTCTGGAAATTTCCTGCTCCTTCTTACCTTAGCTGACCTCCTGAACTTGACTCCTTGCTTGTTTGTTTTTGCTACTTTTCAGCTCTCTCCTTTTCAGAGAGTTTCCTGTCCTGGTCTCTCTTTGGTTAAACCATGGTACTTTATCTTTCTTTTCACTATCATTCAATTCTCTCTGGGTATTGTCTTTTACATCATCTTCTTTTTCAGCTCAAAGATGCTTTTGTTTCTGATTTTAGTATTTCAAATATAATTGCAAATGTTGCAGAAAGGTATAAGCATGTATAAGGGATTTACCACAAGCATTTCTTTTATAGGAGTTCCCTTGTGATGAATGGCCATTTTTGTACGTATCTAGGGATGGCTGTAGCTTGGGACGGGGTGCTCAAGGAAAGGGGAAATGGCTGCCTCAATTTCCCTAGAGCCCACCCTGAGCTGGGGCCTGGCATGTCGCTCCAGCGGCTGGTGGAAGGAGGAACCTGGCCTTCCTCAGACCTGCCAGCCACAGGGGGGCTCCTGATTCCTTGTGAGGGTCTGAAGGCAACTGTGAGAATCCCATGCCCCAGTGAGAGAGTTTCTTTGGCCAGATCTGTGCCAGGGGGCCCCTCTCTTCTTCCAACCTTGTTGAGTTTGGATTGTGTTGGTTCTGGCCAGCTCGAGATAGCTCATGAAATAAGAACTATGCAACTTTGGTGATTCCACGTACAAGCTGAATGCTGTTATAGTTGCATTTAAAACTGTTATTTTACAACATAGATATAAAGGGTAAAATTCCTGCTAATAATTTTAACTTTTTAATTTTTCTTTCCTGGGAATCTAATTATGTACCAAGTCAAGAGAAAGACCATAAGAAAGAGGAAAAAATTTATACTTCTAACTGCACTTTTTACTGCTTTTTTTAAAAAGGGGACCTTGTATTTTTATTTTGTACTGTGCCCTGCAAATTATGTAGCCGGCCTGTATGTAGACATTCTTTGTGAGAAAACACTTCTGCTTTTCCTCAAATAAGGATACAACAGCCAGCACACTAATGCAGAACAGAACATCCTTTAAAACCTAGCAATTTAACTCCTAGGGAAATACCTAATAGAAATACATAATATATTCATCTAAAGACATGCACAAGAATATTCAGAGAAGCACTATCTCTCATAGTCCTAACCTGAAAGCTATCCAAAAGCCAATAAATTGTGGGAACAAATTATATCTAACAGGAACAATGTACTAAGGAATCCATAAAGATCATGATGAATGAAAGAAACCAAATACAGAAGAGTACATACAGTATAATTCCATTTATATAAATTCAAAAACAGGCATGACTGATCTATGGTTTTAGAAGTTAGGATAATAGTTACTCTTGTTGGGGGGTTGGATAAGTACAAAAAGAAGGCATAAGTGGAACTTCTGAGGTCCTGATAATATTTTACTTCTCGATCTTGGTGCTGGTGTCAATGATATGTTCATTTATGAAAATTTATCAAGTTGTAACTTAACATTTGTGCACTTTTCTGTATGTGTGTTATACTTCAATAAAAAGTTGAAAAAATATAGCATGAAATATCCTCCATTCTTCTATTCACTGCTACTATAGAGTATGACCTTAATTCTGTGTTAATGTGAAGTTCAGTGGAAGAACTAATATAGCAAAATTAATTTATTTTCTTTTTTATGCTAGAGTTATAGGATATGTAAATAAAGAAGAAACCATTGTTTTTGATTAAGACTTTGTAAAATTAGAAGGAATAACAAGAGGAAAAATATATTTCTATCACAAAGGTCCCCCTAGACAGCAATTGGCAATGACTTGGAAGGGGTGACATTTTGAGAGATGTTCTATGAAGGTTCAGGAATTAGAACCATCCTTGCTGAGGTTAAAGCAATGTGTTTTTGTAATTAAACTACAACTGGGTGTATAAGAGGAATGTACTCTTGTTGACTCAGTCTAATTAGGTTTTTTCCTCTCTTTTTTCTTTATTGTCAATATTGATATATGAGCAATTAATTGAGGCAGTTTTCAAATATCCTCAAACAGTTTCCTCATAGGAGCAGTGAAAACTTTGTATAAATTTTGGCAAATTGGAGAGGATTAGACAAATACAATTTCTTACAAAAATGTAAGAATTGTAGAATATTTAAAATAATATTCTCTACTTTCCCATCATTTGTCAAATAACTTCAAATCCACGAAGGATGAACAATAATAGAAAAATAAATGTCTAATCACAGAATATTTAGCTAACTTATTATTATCTGTCCCTACCATATATGGATTCCTATATGGTGTCTCTGCCAATGGTCTCTTTAGACAGTTCAGCTTCCTTTCTATCACAAGTTAGTTTCTTCAAAACCAAATCTGGTAATATTAATCTTGTAGTTACAAGTTTATTTGACTTCCTATTACCTTTTGAATAAGATCCAGTTTACTTAATTTAGTCTACAGTGCCCTTCACAGTTTGCTCCTAACCTGGTCCCAGACTGCCTCTGAGATGAGGTAGTTAACTGTTTGAAATTCCATTCTGCTTCTACTATATAACCACAGCGTGACAAAATATTCTCCTACTGTTACCCTCCAGAGACTTCAAATATCTTTCCTTTTGAACATATGTGTGTGTGTTTGTGTTGATGGTTTAATTTTCAGATTAAGTACCATATCTAGAAGCCTATGGCTTTGGACAACAATGCAGTTTGACAAATCTTAAACTTCCTAATCAGAAAATTGATGGTTCACAGAAATTTCAAGTGCCTTTCAATGTCAGAAATACTACTAAAACTTCCACCAACCTGGTCTCTGACCAAGAACAACAAAAAACATCACAGAAAATCTAAACATAAATGCCTGTCACTGAAAAGCCTTCCCATTCAATTTGTTGTTGTAGTTAAGATCCCAAGGACTCAATGGCCATATTATTTTACTGACCTGTACTGGCTCCGTTGGAGGTCAGTACGTGATTTTGGCAAAGAGAAATGGAACGTGTGTCTTTTTCAGGCAGATTCTATGTTTATCCTGTTTACTTATGATATTTAAAAAAATTAAATTGTTCACCCACAGACGCTTCCCTTTTCCTCAGTAAGCTCCATTTTGTAATCTGGACTTGAGTATATCAAAATCCTGCTCCTGGCATCCACAGCAAAGAGCTTTCTGACCAAAAAACCTAGGCAGTCAAAGGTCTGGTCTGTACACTCACTTGGGTTATTTTCAATTCTCCTGAGACTAAAATCACCATAGCAATGACATTTTATTCTACCTACCTCCTTATTGGAGATGCCTATTAATATACCATTTATCAGAACAGATTAGTTTATTTTGGTGTTATAATAACACTTTTTACAGGAACTCAAACTATCCCTCCTCCTTTGCACAGCCTTTTCTGTCTTGAATTCTTTCCTCTGTTCACAAAATCATCAAGCTCTATCTGTTTTAGTAGGGAAAAGTATAGCATAATTTGAGCCCCCAATTTAAAATAAGGTACAATTACTGTCCCAGGCATGTAGTAGTCCAAAGCTCTGTCACAAGGTAAGATTTTGAGATTCAGGGCTAGAACTAAGAGTGTAGCTGGACACAGAGCTAAGGTGAACTACGGACTGCTCTATGTATTGAAGAAATGGAATGGGTAGGATCATGTGGGCTTCAAAGAGGCAGATGGATAGATGTGATCCACACACCTCAGTAAAATGTGCCAAAGAGAGGAAATATAGCTGGATCATGTGTAAGGAATGAGGAGAAATCCTGAGCCATGTGAGAACATAGGATGAAACTTTTCTAGGGAATCTGTGGTCCACTGCTAGGTGGTCTGAGCTGATTTTTATGGGAAATATAGACCCCCAAATGCCAGCGACCACAGAATACTGAAGTGTTCTATGCATGTTCTTGGCCTCATTCACCTTTTCTGTCTACTCCTTTCCTCTTAACTCTGATCATTTCCCTTTTTTACTGGAAGGGTCTAACAATCTCCCTAAATTCCTGAAGATTCTCATCAACATACACAGAGTGGAGAAATGATCCCTTTCTGTCTTTTGTATACTTCCCTTTGCCCACCCTGGCTTCTTCAGGCTATTGATGTAAAATCAGTTTATAATTTAATAGGTACATTAGTTTTCTTAAAAGATTTGGGTTGACAGAGAAAAAGTAGATCCCAAACAAATAACAAACATACTGATTGGCTTTACATCATCATAGCATGAGGTAGTTTGAGTTCAATAAGGTCTTCAAATCTCCAGGAGTGGATTTATTGCATTTGTGGCTGGCATTAATTTTTTTCCCATAAAAGTACTTGTTGCTTCCTTTATAGATGACCATGTACCACCATAACTCTATACCTTTTTCTTGTGCTTTTTCCCTCATCTAGCATAAATATCTTTAAATTTTCAACTTTCATGTCCCTCCTTCATGAAGCTATTTCTGATCCTCTCTATCAAAATGAATACTTTCTCCTAAGTGTTCTCATTGTACTTTGTTTATATCTCTTTGTTAATGGCTTTGCCTTATGATTGTTTATGTGCATCCCTGTATTTCCCACCAGATGAAAATCTCTTTGAGAATGGAGAACATGCCCTATTTATTCTTATTGCACAGTATCTAATATGGCACCTGTCTTAAGCACTTGATGTATGTTGGAGAAAGTTTTACTACATTATGGATAAAAAGCAATGTCCCAAGGGCTGAATTCATGCTACCGTTAACAAAGTTTTCAATCCATGATTGTATCAGAGGCAAAGGAAGTAATAAGTTATTAAGATCATGAGGGAAACATAATTTTAACAAAATGAAATGGATACCCAAGTTCATTTATATTGATACTGAATAGATGACTTACACAGAAGCATAGCACAAATTAACTATTACACTGCAGACTCCGAAGGTTTTAGTAGTAATTTTAGAGTTTACAACCCTAAATTAGATTAATAGTTGAAGTTAGGCAAATTGTTTTCTTTGTAGCAGTCTGTGTACACTCCCTCCCTCTGGGTTATTAATGTGAGATAGGGCCGATTGTCTATTAAAGGGGTATCTGGAGCTTTAAACAAAATTACAATTAAAAAAAATTCCTTATCAGTATTTAAATCAAGAATTTTCTGACCAAGTAGCTTTCACATTTAGGCCAGAGGGAAAAGCAAAACTCAGCTTCTTGCTATATTCTTTTTTTTCTCACATGGATGAGGATTTAAGCATTAATACTCAGATCTGCCTTTACAAGCCTTTATCTCAGATTTCATTTCAAAGAAATTTCTTGGAAAAGAAAAGAGGGTCTTAACCACTTACTTCTTAACTAGCTGTCAAATGAAGGAAAAGTGCTTCTATGGAGGACAGGTCAATTTTTTCAGCTGTCTTTTGGTGAAATAGTTGAAAATATTCTTGGTGTGGGCTTTAGAGTGAGACAGGTAGGAGCTCAAATGCCAGCTCTGCCATTTATTTTCTGAATGATCATGGGATTGCCATTCAAACTCTCTGAGGTGATTTTTCTCATTTTTAAAACAGGACTTAACCATTACTTGTATAAAAATACGTCAATATGCATATATTCGTATGTGTGTAGATCATTTCTAGAAGGCTATAAAAGAAACAGTTATAGTCTTTCCCTTCAGAAGAGAAATTAGGTGCCTTCCAGGTATCAGGGATGGATGAGAGATGTACTTTTTATGGTATACCCTTTTACACCTTTAGAACATTGTACTGCTACATGTATTACCCTTTCAAAAGTAAATTGCTTGATTAAAAAAACCAAGAAAGTATAAAGTAAAAATTTGAACCCAGTTCCTGACATGGTATTCAATAAATATTATTGTTTCTACCTTTTCTATTTCATCCTGTAACTTTCTCTGAGCTGGTATTCATGGAAAATATACCCACTCTTCTATGGAAATTTTAATTCTACTCTTTTTTATCTCAATTCATCTCTGTGTTTCACTAGAGGAAGTTTTAGGTTTTACTTTTTCAATTGTTTGTGACCACAGAGTAAGTTAAAATTCAAGATTAATTTGAAAAAGGTCAAGTTTTTTGTTTTTCACTTCTTGTGGATAGGGCTAATATATTTTAGAAATTTAAGTCTTTTAGATTATTTCAACTAAAATGGATAAATTTAAAGATACTGATATTTTTAGGAAGTTCAAATTGCAATGACTTAGCTTGTCATCCTTTCATGTAAGACATATACGTCTAAAAACCTGATGATAGCTCATTCATTCCTCTAAGAGATGTTTATATTGTCTGCTGTGGATGTGTCAGACGCTATTCTAGACTCTTGAACGAGACAGATAAATATCCTTCTCGTTGCCGAATTTACATTACAGGAGACAGACGATAAACAATAAACATGATGAATAAGCAAATTATTTAGTATGTTAGGAGGTGGAATTTGCCATGGAAATAAGACAAAGAAGATCGAGATAAGGAAAGATGAGAGTGCCAGGATTTGTGGTGACTTTAACTACAGTGGTTAGGGTGACCTTTGGAGAGAGAGACTTGAGCCAAGACTTGAAGTGGATGAGAGAATAAAACTGCACAGATTCCTGGGGGAAGAGCAGAGGGAACAACCATTTTACACTCTAAACAGAAGCATGGCTGAGTGTTCAAGGATTAACAAGTGAAAGGATGCAGAAGGAATGAGCAAGCGGAGGTGTGGTAAGAGAGGAGGTTTGGGGGTTAATAGGTTAAGATCATGTAGAGTCTTGTAAGATGTATTAAAGAGAGGCCAGCTTTTACTCTGAGTGAGATAGGGAGGCATAGAGGGCTTGGGGCAGAGATTTTAAAAGGATCGCTCTGCCTGTTCTGTTCAGACTAGACTATAGGAAGGCAAGAGAGGAAGCAAGAACTAGTATTTGTCCCTGTACTGTAGGCAAGGAATTGTGTCCAGAGTGGAGGTGCTGGATTTGATATGGGGTATGGTTGACGAACAAAGCCCCAAACAACTTGAAGCTATGTAGGCGGAGTACCTGGAAGAATGGCCTCTCCATTAACTGAGATGGAGATAACAGAGAGGATCGAAAATGCAGGGGGCAATATTGACAGCTCATTTTTGAATATATTAAATATGAGATGTCTATTAAATACCCAAGTGAAGATGGCGACGAGGCAGAGAGGTTCAGACTGAAGATATAAAGGTGGTAGTCACCAGTCTAAATAAAGACTCTGAAATGAGTCACCACCTCCAGCCCAAAAATTAAGTTCAGGGATCTATCTACCTGTAAAGGATATCCTGGTTGATCCTAAAAGCAGAGAATTCAGACCTAGAAAGCCAAGGGAAAAGGCAGTGATCACTGAATTGGAATGTAGAGCATGTAGTTGTGTCTGTGGTTGCTTCAGAATGAGGTGCCCATTTCTGTATACTGTGTTTGGGATGAGCTCATTTTTTTTTTTCTGCAGAGGCTTCCTTCAGGGAAGACAAATAACTGTAACCGGCACTTTGAACCTGATCTCTGGATAGAAAAAATCCTCCTAAAATCTTTGAAATCTTGCATGTGTGTGTGTGTGTGTGTGTGTGTGTGTGTGTGTGTGTGTGTGAGAGAGAGAGAGAGAGAGAGAGAGAGAGAGAGGAAATGAGAAAAGCAAGTAAAGAAAACCGCACACACACAAACACTATTACTTTAAAGATGCAAGCAGTTTTCTGCCTTGCAGAGGTGAAGACACCTTTCATGCAAAATATTTCTTTGTCCAAAGGAAAGCACAAAAGTGATGACATCATTGCATCATTGTAAAGCAGAAGCCATGGCTGGAAGTGTAGGTGTTTAAGAAGCCAAGGCAGCAATGAGCTGAATGCTCTGAGTGATGTACACAATGGTGTGGATCTGGGGATGCTTATACTGCTAGAGACCACGTTTCCTTTTTTTGGTCTTTATCAGAGATTGGTTTAATATTAAAGCCTGAACTCAGTTGTGTTGTGGGATTTAGAAAGGAAAGTTTGCTGTCCACACTTTGGCCATTTATGTCACCGTATGAGAGTAGCAGGTCCCCAGGCCACTGTCAAGGGCCCAGAACAACTGTAAGTGAACTACAAGGGTGACCTGAGGGAAGCAATAATGCAATGCTCATTGGAACTGGGAAAATAATATATTTACAGCTTGGGCTTCCAGTTACTCTTAAGGATGGAGGAAACACCAAAAGGAGGCTCCTTTTGGAGGCCGAAGCTAGTAGAATCTTGGCATACATATGAATGTAATTTCATTCATACACCCAGGGTGGTAAAGTCTGGAGACAATTAAATTATGTATAACTAAGTTATAATAGCTAAGAAGATTGAAGCCAATTTGCAGTCATTGCTAAGAATCATAAAATGAAATGCATTTGTGTATGCTGATGTTCTTGGGGGGTTTTTAAGCTTTGTTCTTTGTAAATATTTTATTGCATATTTGAAAGCTTCCTCATATTTATATATTTTGAAGCATAATGCAAGATATAAATAGTATTTTTCAATAAATACCAATGATGGTATCAAAAACATTAAGTGACTACTATGTCTTACATGTTGTTATATAATTCAGGAGAAATATTAAATATAGCCTATGGATATTCTTGTCAAAGAGGACATTTACTATTTTAGTTCCTAAAAATGAGAAATCATAGTGATAATATACTAATTCTCCCAGTTTGGCGCTCAATTTAATCATGATTTTGATAACTATATCACGAAACTCTTTAATTGTCTGAAGATGTAGATCTGTGTAAAATGCCAGCCTTGTCAATTAGGCTGCAAAAAATTTTAAGAGTAATAATTTTTAAAGATTGGGGCAATTTTAATGACAGATTTTCTAGCTTTTTGTCTTAGAAGAAACATAGTATTCTACAGTTTCTAAAGGATAAAATTCAAAAGAAGATCACCTAGTTTGGTCTACTGCCTATGACATTATACTGAACACCTTCAGACCTCTTTCATGTTTAAAAAATGTATGTATGCTATAAAGTGGTTGATTTTGTATAGTGTTGTATATCCATCCAATAATAAAATTACCAAATGAATACCATATGCTTGCACAATAGGCATTAAATATGATTATTGAATTTAATTTATAAATCAGCCTATATTTTCTGAGTATGTTTCTCATGATATCATCATATAAAGATGTTTACTGTATTAAAATTTTCACTTTCAAACCATAGACCATATGAGAAAAGCAATAGTTACTTTGCTGCTCTTTTTCTAACTTCTTGAAATGAATACTTTGCTCATTGTTAGCCTTTCTTCATATCTAATATCTACATTTAGTGCTATATGCATTTTCCTCTATTTTGTCTTATCTGCATTTAATGTTTTGATATGATGTATTTTTGTTTATAATTCAGCTCAAAAATAGCTTATATAATATGATTAATCCATGGATATTCTCTGATCCATGGATTAATCACAAAGGTATTTCTTAATTTCAAAGCATATGGGGGATTTTCTAGTTATATTTTCGTTGTTGGTTTCTATCAGTGAACAGCGAACACACTCTATGTTTCCAAGTCTTTGAGATTTGCTTTATAATCCAGATTCCCAGCAGCAAATGTTAGCAAAGTCTGCTAATATATAGCAGATAACTAAAGAAAAGAATGTACCAAATTTAAAGTTTTTTCAAAGAAAGTATACCATGTAAAACTCTATACTAAGAGTTTATATAAACACAATAAAACTCTAGAATAAGAACAATTTTCTTCCTATTAGTTGCTCATTCAGTGAAATTACAAGGAAAGTTTTATAGCTAAGGGCTTATACTATGTCTGAATAATGGCTAAGACAAAACTGCATCTCATACTTGTGTATTGAAATATCTGGCTAGGTCAGGATGGTGTTTCTGGGGATGCTGAATCTCAGGGAGAGTAACTAGAAGGCAGATTGTAGAGTACCCATATGGGTACACCCTGATGATAGAAATGTGACATCTTCAAATATGTCATTAAAGGACATGCAAGAGTTATAGCCACAAATATTTCTATATCTTTGATAGTTACAAACTTAGGAAAGTAACCTACCTCTACAACAAGCATGACTCAGAAATGACTTCATTAATAGAGTGTACTGGATGGGGGATCAGAAAACTGGAGTTTGGTGTCAGATTAGCTACTCCTTGGATTTAAAATCTAGGTAGGACTCTAATCATCTTGAATATCTGTTCTCTCCTTAGTGAAATGGAAAGAATTACTCTTGCCCCTCCTCTCAAGACGCTGTGAGAATTGGGACCAAAAGTAATGGTGCTTGAAAAAGAGATTTTAGACTGTAAAGTACTATTAAAAAATCAGATTTTATTATTAATGAATAGCCAAGTGCCCACATTAAGCAGTGCCAGAGGATGCCAGAGAAATACAGTCACTGACCAACCCCCCTCAAAAAAAGGTATACTTTGGAAAATTCTAGGAGGAAATAGTGCTTTAAGTCAGAGTCCTAAGAACTCAAAGGGACATTAGAAATTAAGTTACATATCCAAACTCTCCATTTTACAAATGAGGATTCTAAAACATAGAAAAATCTGTTTGACTTGTCCATGGTTCCGCAACTAGTAAGCCTGGCAAAACCAGGCTTTATTACTCTAAGGTGGTCCTACCATAGCATTACATTGGTTAGTAAGAAGGGGAAGTTATGCCATTAATAACATCTTATTCCTTGTGTGACATTTCTAAATATTCATGTTAAAGTTGAACATATATATTAATCTAATGTATGTAAATATGTAATGAAATGCTTGTTTAGAATTTGAATTGGATTACATAAAATTGGTAATGTGTTCATCAAATAACATGTATTTATATTTCAAAAATTTAATAACTTGTGTGCCAGGTGCTATGGGATGAGCCTGCTCTTGTTGAAAAGGGAGTTACTGACCACATTTTGGAGCCTCTTTAACCTTTTATGGTATCTTCCATCCATTTAACAATGAGATTTTAGGGTCTCAATAGAGAGAAAATATATCTTTAAAAATTTTTATTTTTAAAAATCATTTTCCCTTGTGTTTCTTACAAAAAAGCCTAGAGAACAAGAATATGTTTATGTTCTTAATGGAAGTCCACTTTCTGCCATGTCTTATGCCTGATTCAAGGAAATATAATATTTATGCTATTCCAAAAGATTTCTAAATAAAAAAACTTCTCTACAGTTAACCCATTTGACATGTGAAAATATTCATCATCAATAAAATATTGAACTATTTTCAATTCCCATATTTCAGTTAATTTCTTCCTGTATTAACATCAGAGCTATCGTCTCTGACATTCTAGCTATTTTAACGAGGCAACATAACCATATAATTTTTAGGGTAAAATCTTCCTTAAAAACTTTTCCTACTTGAAAATATGAAGATTCTAGATCTAGCTATGAGGTAGCTTTTTGTTTGTTTGTTATTCTGTTTCTAGTTTCAAAGTTTCCATTTTCTCCTGTTTTACAAGGGGTATTTTATGAAGTGAGTTTTATGACACAAGGTGTTTTTGGCTTAGATTAATGGCCAAAAGAAAAGGGGGGAGTGGGTGACGAAAATACGCTTCAGAAATTTTGTTCTTCAGAATTCATTCCACTTGGAAGCTCTCTGAAAGTTTGACAACAAGGTAGTCTTCAATGATGAGAGCAGATGTTAGCCATGCAGAAGTTATGGTAGTGTATTTTATTAGACAAACTTTCTGAAGAATAACATATAAATTTGATGTGTATGTCTGAAAGCAAATGGAAACACAAATTGTATATTTTACAAATGGCCTTAAAAGTATCTATTTGCTTATTTTGAAACTACTTTTGATAATTCTGTAAATCCTGCAGACTGTATATACTTCATTTTGCTGTTTATCTTGGCTTTATCATAATTCAACAATCCCCATAAATTGTTCTTCAATAAAAGTTGCATTTTATAGTATAATCTCAGTGATCTATGCCCAAGCTATGAAACAGGAGGTTCCTCACTTGAAGGCAGGTTTATATCTTTACAATGAATTAAGATAATGAATATATGGTTATCACCCCCTCTACCCCAAGTAAATCGGGTTAAGGACTTTAGAAAATAAACATTATTTTCCTTCTTTCACAAAACATAAACATAATTGCATTATGATTCACATTATGAAATTCACATGAAGTAGACCTGCTCAATCAAAATCTCATGGAGTGTTATTATTTTTTAAAAAGTTCTGCAGGTGATTATGATTCAACATTTTTGTGAACTTTTGTCATAGATGGAAGTAGAATATTTACTTTTCCCTGAAAGTGGGATCAGCCCTTGCCTTATACCCAGTCATTCAAGAGTTTAAAATGCATACGTTTCCCCTAGATTGAACAGAACACTTAGAATTTGGGGCACTTTTATGTGAGCATTTTTACCCAGAGAACTGGATTGAGTCACTTTTCAAAGCAATTACATTCTGATGATTATTCAAGACTACATATTATTAATGAAAACATATTATTCAAATTAAATTAATTTAATTTTTGTTGAATCCAGATTATGTTTGCATTTTATAGCGCTCTTAAAAGTGCTTTTCGAGGACTAGATTTTTGTTTGTTTGTTTGTTTGGCTGCACTGGGTCTTCACTGCTGCGCGGGGACTTTCTCTAGTTGTGGTGAGCCGGGGCTACTCTTCGTTGCGGTGCGTGGGCTTCTCATTGCGGTGGCTTCTCTTGTTGCAGAGCACAGGCTCTATGGGCACAGGCTTCAGTAGATGTAGCACGTGGGCTGAGTAGTTGTGGCTTGCAGGCTCTAGAGCACAGGCTCAGTGGTTGTGGTGAGCGGGATTAGTCACTCTGCGGCATGTGGAATCTTCCCGGACCAGGGATCAAACCAGTGTCCCCTGCATTGGCAGGCGGATTCCTAACCACTGTACCACCAGGGAAAGGAAGCCCCCTCAAGGACTAGATTTTTATTGCCATATTTTCATTTGTAAAATGGAAATTCATGGATATTTCATGGATAAAACATCTAGTTTATACTAAACATTTCCTTAGGTAACTAAGAAAATAATATGAAAAGGGCATGGTAAGGGCTTCCCTGGTGGCGCAGTGGTTGAGAGTCCGCCTGCCGATGTAGGGGACACGGGTTTGTGCCCCGGTCTGGGAAGATCCTACATGCCACGGAGCGGCTGGGCCCGTGAGCCATGGCCGCTGAGCCTGCGCGTCCAAAGCCTGTGCTCCGCAACGGGAGAGGCCACAACAGTGAGAGGCCCACGTACAGCAAAAAAGGAAAAAACAAGGGCATGGTAAGATAAATGCATCATTGAGAAGTACAAATTACATTGAAACATTTCACCATCTATTAAGCAAGTGTAAAAAGTTGTCTCTTGTGCTTCTTTTAGTTCTACAAGGGAAGGCCTATAAAATTTTCTTTTGTGCAATGATTCAAAGAAAAGGAAATATGACTTTGAGGTTTGAGCAAGGTTATCCTTTCATAGATATATAAAAAAAATATCTTCACAAATTCATGAAGAAGACTTTAATTAAAATTCATGTTCTTCAGTAAGGCATTAATAAGCACCAGATGAAAACAAGGTTAAGTAATGGTTTCAAACAGCTCATTAAATGCAATCTAGTTACCACTGAAATATTGACTATTGCCATTGGTGCAGTCATGCAAGAGAAAACAGATGAGTTACCTGCCTGTCATTTCAGACCCTTGCCTCCTGTTTACAAATGAAACCATATGCTTAGCAGAGGTGACAGGGACTATTGTGAAGAATGAAAATGGTTTTGATCACATAGGTGCTTATGTCAGTTAACATTCTAAGTGCTCAAACATCAAGAAAAGGGCTCTCATGTTAGTTCAAGTAAGTGAACTAACATTGATTGAAAGCAGTTTACATGCTCAATTCTTTAATTCCTTGTGAGGTAAGTGGTATTATCCCCATTTTACAGATGAGGAAACTGAGGCCCTGAGAGGCCCAAGAAACCCCACATAAAATACTGGGTGGTAGAGTCAGAGTTCAAGTGCAGGTGTTTCTGGTGCCAGCACTCTCCCTTCTACCCTTGCCCCATTTGAGACAGGAAGAGAATGAACTCAGTGGATCCAGAGTGTCATACATCTTTGAATGACTTCTCATGTCTGCAGCATTACTTCTAGAATGATGGTGTTAGAACACATCAGTCAGTCCACTGTGCTGACAGTGTGTAGGTACTGCTGATGGACATACCAAGGTGGGGTATCCAGTAGGAGAAATACAACTAAAAGTCAAAAATGATATAGGTATAAAGGCTCTAGAACTTCAAATGACAGGTAGCACTTAGAGGACCAAAACTGACAAAGAAGGTTTTGGTTAGTGTCTGATATTTTACCCTAGACACTACCAATGATAGTGGAATATCAGTCTTTTCTTTGAGGGAGAAAAAAAAAATTTATCTTTATCTTTAACATACTGAAATAGATCATCCCGGTTTTTTGCCCAAGAGGCAGAAACATACATTTAGTCCAGTTTAACAAAACTCTATCCTGTGATAATTATTACAACAGGTGACCTTTTTGGATTAGGAACAAACCTATCAACCATGTATTGGAAAAGGAAAGCAAGACCTTTTTTAAAAAAATTTTTATTATAGTTGATTTACCGTGTTGTGTTAGTTTCAGGTGTACAGCAAAGTGAGTCAGTTATACATACATGTATATCAACTCTTTTTTAGATTCTTTTCCCATATAGGTCATTAAAGAGTATTGTGTAGAGCTCCCTGTGCTATACAGTAGGGCCTTATTAGTTATCTATTTTATATAGGGTAGTGTGTATATGTCAATCCCAACCTCCCAATTTATCCCTCCCACCATTTTCCCCCCGGTAACCATAAGATTGCTTTCTACATCTGTGACTCTATTTCTGTTTTGTAGATAAGTTCATTTGTACAATTTTTTTATATTCCACATATAAACTTATTTATATAAGCAATAGCATACGATATTTGTCCTTCTCTGTCTGACTTAGTTCACTCAGTATGACAATCTCTAGGTCCATCCATGTTGCTGCAAATGGCATTATTTTGTTCTTTTTTTTACAGCTGAGTAATGTTCCATTGTATATATGTACCACATCTTCTTTATCCATTCCTCTGTCGATGGGTATTTAAGTTGCTTCCCACTCCTGGGTATACACCTGGAGAAAACCATAATTCGAAAAGATACATGCACCCCAGTGCTCATTGCAGCACTATTTACAATAGCCAGGACATGGAAGCAACCTAAATGAGACCACTTTTTGATGAACTTCTGTTTCCTCCTAAGTGCCTGGGCATCTGAAAGTACAAGACAAGGCCATTCCTCATACGTGGGATTAAAAAATATTCATCTGAGTAAATTTTAAAGATCTTATTGGCTTTATTCAACAGTTCATGAATTGGGCAGCATTTGATCTAGCAGACAGAAAGGAACTCTGAGGAGCTGTACAAAATGAAAGACTTTTTCAAGCAGAAGGGAGCAGGAATGAGGAAGTTATACTAGTAAAAGGTGGATTGGCTGTATCAAGGTCACTTTCCTTTAGGGCATGGCAGGGGTCTTTCAGACTACCTCACTAGTGCTGATCTAGGGATTCCTGATTGACGGGTTTAAGATTCCATTTCTGGGAAAGACCAAAATTGTAATTAATTTATGTCTCAGTTTGGTGGTATGGGGCTTAGCATGACTCCATTCTGAGTCTGATGTCTTATTTTTAACAGTGGAAACACTGGTGAAAGCTAATTTCCAGACTCCAGGGGCTAATTTTTACAGCGGAGGAGATAAAGTGACATGTTATTTACCAAAAGCTTCAGTTAATTAATAATTTTATGACTTTGAAAATGACAGAATTATTCATTATTCTGTCAAAGATTCCACACACAATCTCCCATTTAGATGGTAAAGTCAATGTAACTCAGTATTATGATGTGATGAACTGAATATATTCCAAACACTGTTAAAGTAAAATTAACTGTGAAACTCCTAACATGTAGGAGACTTTCTTTCTTTCCATTTAGTGTACTAATATTTTTTCTTTTGCATATTTTTCATGTAAAAGTTCACAACCTTTCTTTCTTTCTTTCTCTGCTCAAATGCTTTCCCTACATTTGAGGTCTTACACTTTACACTATGACATGTAATTCAAAGGGAACATATGGAAACCCCAAATAAGGAAAATAATACCTAACACATACTTACCATTTACGATGTATCATGTACCCATACTCTTATTACATTTTAATACTCATAGCCAACTTGTGGCATAGGGACTATTCTTTCATCCCCTTCTATAGATGTGGGAACTAAGGTACAGAAAAGTTCAGTAACTTACCCAGTTACTGAACTATGATGCTTTTGATCAGCTGCTCCATAACTGTGTGATCTCCACTAAGTTACTAAACCTCTCTGTGCCTCCATCTGCTCATCTGTAAAGGAGGGCAGTGGAAATATAAAATAAACATATAAGCTTCAAAGAGTTTACAGTCTTCTTGGTAGAGATGTTGAGTGCCTCTGGAATTCAAGAGGAAAGGTAGAGCACAAAGTCTGGAGACCAGCCATGTAAAGCATGCAGGGAAGCCCTGAGAGGTAATGAGACTTTCAGGAAGAACACACTAAGAAGTTTACCAAGGCAGGACCCTACGGGGTAAAGGGAAAGGGCAGTCTGACCTGGGTACCAAAGGATAAAAAGGTGAGTGTGGGAAGGAGATTAGAGAGGGTAGAGCAGCACTGAGTGATGCTAGAGAAGCCAGGGAACTGGCCAACAAGGCCAAACATAACTTTTTATATTTAAAGCCATGTCATTATGTTTGGTGATGAGGTCATCACTGACCTTTGGAGAGACGCCTTCCTAGAGCTGCAGCGGTGGAAGTGGGGTTGCAGTAGATTCTGAGGAGGGAGAGCAGGAGGCAGAGGCAGTGTGGAGAGTGACTGTCCAAGCAGTTTGGCCTGAAGAGAGGGCTGCAGCCAGAGAGAAAGCAGTGCTGAGAGAAGGGCTTGTGGATAGGGCTCATCTATGAGTGTTTCTACATAACATTTAAGGATCAGAGGAAGAACAGGGAGAGACTGAGAAGAGGAAGAGCAATAAAGTAAGATTCAGGAGAAAGAAACAAGCCTATAGGCCTTCTGAAAACATCTGCATTTTAACAATTTCTTCAGTGCTGTTGCCCAAGAAATAACTGATGAGAATTTGAGATCCATTCAACAGCTAATATTTACTAAGTTGTCACTACACATCTGATACCATTTTAAGTGCTGGGAATGCAACAAGAATAGCAAAGATAAAACAGGCAACATTTCTGCTCTTACGACACTTTCATTGTAGAGTCTGTTTCAAATAAATAGGAAACATGCAAATGAACAGATAGAAAGTATGTCCGGTGGAGATAAGTGCTATGAAGAAAACCAGATTGGAGTAAAGGGTAGAAATGGCCCCTGGAGGGATGGGGCTGCTTTTGTAGGCAGGGAGTAGGAAGGCTTATTTGACAAGGAGACATTTGAGTGGAAATCCGAAACAATGAGAGTCTGAATTTTATCAGTATATGGTGAGAAAACATTTCAGTCAGATGAACAGTGAGTGCGACAGGCTACAAGTGCAAAGATTTCGCAAATTCAAGGAATAATTTGCCAATAATAATTTGCCAATAATACAAGATCACTATGGCTGCAGTGGAATGAGCAAAGGTCGTGATGGGAGCTCGGCAAATTTAAATTGTACAACCTTATAAACAGGAGTCGCTATGCCTATAGGTAAAGACAGCCCTAGGAATGGATTACATTTGAATTACTATTTTACTTTTACTATATATAGTTTCTTATGCCTCGGTAGTAGTTTTTGTATTTGGGGATATTAGACCAGTTTGAGAACCTAATGAAAGCCATGGATTTTCTTTTTTAAAAAGCACATATTTACGCAAAGAAAAGAAGTTGCTTACAATTTCAGAGGATTCTGGGAATTCTACAATCCCTTCTATAGACTCTAGGTTAAGAATTCTTGCTCTAGAGGAAGAATTGGTGAAATGCTTTCCCAAACTGTTCTTCAGTGTTACTTTGATTTAAATAATGCAGAGACCCTCGCTCACTTGTCCTTAAAGAGTTTATCATCCAGCTCACTGTCTCTGCAATCGTATTTCCACGTAGAACCCTGGAATCTCAGTTCCTTGATCCCATTCCAGTCATTCTTAACCACCTGCTGCCATGGTCATACTCTAGACCTAATAACTGTAGCCCTTCCACAATCTCAGTTTCTAACAACTACCTTCTGTCTTTCCAGTTCACTCCCTCCAATGTCCCAATTCCAGAAACTTTGATCCAAATGGAATCTACTATCCATTAATCCTACCACCTTTTCATTTTGCCCCTGTCTCTGAACTGTGTCCTTATTTCTCTCCCCACACAGGTCATACTCAATGATCCATAATTGCATTCATGACCTTCCTTACACTCTCAATGTCCTTGTTCCATTACTCTCTATATTATTCTTCTGGTGAAACCCCAACACTGTTAAATTCAACTTTCAAACTATTGCACCAGTACTTGGGCAACATTGATAGCACATCTACCCACCTTACTGCACCCATGTTTACATATTCTGCCTTCACTCCTATAAATGTAGATAAGCCTGCCCATGAAAACCACCACTTCTATTTATACCTTAAATTGCATTCCTTCTCACCTTCTTGAAGACTTTATCCATTGCTCCCTCTTTACCCCACATCAATTTGTCCTATTGGATCAGTGCTTTCAGCATAAAAACCTACTTTTATTTTTTCCACTTAGAAAAAAACCTTCCTCAACCCACATTTTTCTCCAGCTTTCTCCCCATTCTTCTTTACCATTTATAGCAAAATCCCAGTGTGTTATCTGTATGTGCTTTCTCTACTTCCTCTTTTTCCATATTTCTTAAACTCACTTGAATCAGGCTTTGTCCCCACATCGCCACTAAAATGGCTCTTGTCTCCAGTGACCTCATGTTGCTAAACGCGGTAGTCTTATCTCTGTCTGCTCAGGGGAACTATCAGTAGCACTTGTGTTAACTAAATGCCCCTCCTTCTTGAGATCGTTTCTTCCCTTGGTTCCACCACTCTGTTGGCCACTCCATCTCAGTGACCTTTGTTGATTCTCTCTCATCTTCTCACCTTTAAAATTTGGAGTATTTTTTAATACTTTGACCTCCATACTCCTTGAATGCCTAAGCATGTCCTTGTCTCAGGGCTTAAGCAATTCAATTTTCCTCTGCCCGGAATGCTCTCCCTGCAGAAATCCGCATTGCTTACTTTTCCTTTCACTCAGTTCTCTATTCTAATATCACTTTAATCTTTTTTTTTTTTTTTAGACAGGCCACTGGCCACTTTATAAAATATCCCTCACCCTGGTCTCACCAAGTCAGTCCCTCCCTCTCCTCCTTACACTGCTTTATTTTCCCCCAGTATTGATCACCATCTAACATTACATATTTATTCAATTGTTTATTGTCTATCTCTCCTCAGATGTGTCAGCTACATTAGGACAGGAGCTTTGTTTTATACACCATAGTGTCCCCGAAGGCTAGGCTAATTCTTGGCGTGTGCTAGACATTCAATAATTATTTGTTGAATGAATGAGAGATAAGGAACTGACTTAGCATAACAGGTTTGTGTGTGATGTACTGTTTACTCAAAATAGCCTGTGAACTTTTTGAGGACTGGAGCCATGACTTGCTTATGTTATAAATAAGTGAATAAAAACGTTAATATACAATTGTAAAATGTTGAATAAATGAAAATAAAAACTGCATTGCTAATATTCAGAGAAAAGTAATGTTGTGTGCCTCCCCTCAATCTTTTTTTTTTTTTTTTTTTTTTGCGGTACGCGGGCCTCTCACTGCTGTGGCCCCTCCCGTTGCGGAGCACAGGCTCCGGACGCGCAGGCTCAGCGGCCATGGCCCACAGGCCCAGCCGCTCCACGGCATGTGGGATCTTCCCGGACCGGGGCACGAACCCATGTCCCCTGCACCGGCAGGCAGACTCTCAACCACTGCGCCACCAGGGAAGCCCCCTCCCCTCAATCTTTGACCCCAATTCACACATACACAGTTTTTAAAGGGCTGTGTACTCACCTTCTCAAGTAACTGCAGGCATATATTTTTTTAATTGTGGTAAAATACACATAACATAAAATTTACTATTTTAACCATTTTTAAGTCTACAATTCCATGGCATTAATTACATTCACATTGCTGTGCAATCATCACTATTATCCACCTCCACAACTTTTTGATCATCGTCATCTGAAACTGAAACCTTATACCCGTTAAACCATTCCCCATTCCTGGTAACTACTGTTCTACTTTCTGTTTCTATGAATCTGACTAATCTAAGTGCTTCATGTAAGTGGAATCATAGCATATTTGTCTTTTTTGCAACTGGTTTATATTACTTAGCATAACATTTTCAAATTTTATTCATGCTGTAGCATATACCAGAATTTCTCCCCTTTTAAAGGTAAATTATATTCTGTTATATGCATATGCCACATTTTGTTTATCCATTCATTCATCAATGGGCATTTGGATTATTTCTATCATTTGGCTATCATGAATAATGATTCTATAAACATTGGTGTACAAATATCTGTTTGAATTCCTGCTTTCAATTCTTTTGGGTATATACCTAGAAGTGGAATTACCAGATCATATGGTAAGTCTTTAATTTTTTTGAGGAGTTGTCATACTATTTTCCACAGTGGCTGCACCATTTTATATTCCTATCAGCAATTCACAAGGGTTTCAATTTTTCCACATCCTTGCCAATGCTGCTTATTTTCTGTTTCTTTGTGGTTTTATGCTAACCATTCTAATGGGTGTGAATTGACATCTCGTGGTTTTGATTTGCATTTTTCTAATTATTAGTGATGCTGAGTATCTTTTCATGTGCTTATTGGCCATTTGTATGTCTTCTTTGAAGAGCTGTCTATTCAAGTCCTTTGTCCATTTTTTTAATTGGGTTGTTTGGGTTTTTGTAGTTATTGAGTTATAAAAGTTCTTTGTAAATTCTGGTTATGAATTCCTTATCAGATAGATGATTTGTGAATATTTTCTCCCTTCTGTGTGTTGCCTTTTCTTTTTTTCTTTTTGATAGTGTCTTTTGATGCACCAAGGTTTTTAATTTTGAGAAAGTCAAATTTTTCTCTTTTCTCTTTTGTTGCCTGAGCTTTTGGTGTCATGTCCAAGAAGTCATTGACAAATCCAATATCATGAAGCTTTTCCCATTTTCTTCTAAGAGTTTTATAGTTTAAGCTCTTATGTTAAATCTGTGATCCTTGTTGAGTTAGTTTTTGTATAGAGTATAAGGTAAGAGCACATGTATACTTTTCAGTCACATTTGGTGTCATATGTTGGGACAATATCTATGTGTCACTAAATTAATTACTAACCAAAGAGTCTATATTTGCCAATTATTATCATACTTGAGACTTATATCTTCCTATTTCTAATTTCTCAGCATGGTCATCCTTTATTACACTTTTTGCTCCTGTTAACAAATGTTCATTCATACCCTAAGATTTTAGCTGGATGTGTTGTTTGTGTAGGAAAAAGAACAATGAATTCAAAGTCCAAAACTTGGATTAAATCCTAGCAATAACTAGTTCTATGACCCTGAGCAAGTCATTAAACATTTCTGAGCTGCAGGAGTAATAGTACCTACCTCAGAGTTTGTTGTGATAACCTCTGTTAAAGCCACTGGCGCATGATAAACACTTTAATGTTTGCTGAATCTATTGCCCAACACTGAACGACTAATTTTTTCTGAATGACTAGTTTCAGCTGACTTGTGTCGAGGGCAGTCAACCATGCAGTAGACAGAGGGTGGAGAGGGCAAGCCACCTACACTGGAATTAAAAAGGACAGGGGCCAAGGGATATCACAGAGGAGTGTAGATGTGGAGTGAACATGCTTGCTGCAATAGGTAACCACAGAGCAGTGATTTTGTTTCCTTATAGATTTGGGACAAAATATAAAATTTCAAGCAAAAAGTAATGGCAGTAACAAATTTGACCTCTAAAATAGAAAAATGTTTGGTATTAGGTAGAAAGTCTAAAGTGCTTGGAATTGGGCAGAAAGTCTAAATTTTTAAGATCACATGGGAGCTCTCTGATTTCCATCTCTTTTAAATTTTCTCACATAAAGGTAATTATGAAAAGTAAGTTGTTACATTTTGAAATCCCCTAAATTTAGGCATTAAAATATTTTATGCATATCATTTTATAATTAGCATATTATAATTTAAAAATACACCTAAAATTGTATACATTGATCCCCAAATGAATGATCCCCAAATGGAGCTTTATAAAGAGGATTAATGTAAGGTAGTCAAGCTCTGGTGAGGAAATTAAGGTTGGATAGATTCTGCTCCCTGCTACCTAACCACTGAGACATAGAAATTTTAGTGTTATTCCCTCCTCAATAAAATTGAAATAATATTTCTTACCTTATCTCCCTCGCAGTACTATCATGAGGTTTAAATGAAATGAAGCATATAGACTTGTAATGAGTATTTTTTTCCAGGCACTAGCCTAGAAAATGGACAGTAAAAATTAATAGCACCAGTAATATTTATGGCCCTATCTTCCGGTCTCCTACTGTATCTCAAAACAGGGATGTCTTCTCTCCTGGCTGTAGTGAGTCTCTGACTGATTCCCTGGCTCACTAAGAAAATCTGTGCTGTGCCTGAAAAAATTATCTGTTGCTCTAGAAATCTGCAGAGCATCACTTCAGTGCCAGGCTCTGTAGCTGTGTGTAGGATGTTGGGGATATACATTGGCCTAGTCTGCCAGATATAAGGCTCCTGTCAGAAGCCCCTTGAAACTGATGTAGCCTCTCACTACTGGAAGAAGTAGGGCCCTCAGATGGCTGCTCTCAAAGCTCCTAAGTTGCTGTACTTTTCTATACCATCCTCCTTGTGGCCCATGGGAACTTCCTGGCTCTGGTCACTGATGACAGTTGGACCTACTTTCCCAGGCAAGGACCCTACAAGCAGGGCTTACATTGGAATTGAATTTTTCCAGTTCTCCTCTGACAGACACTAATGTCTTCCAAAGAATTCCCCCTTATTTTCATAGACTTAAAAGAAATGTTTAGCTCCAATTGCTAGACATTAGGGAAGCAGTAGAAATGTTTTTTAAAAAAAAACTTTCTTGGTCTGCTTTCAGCCTGTGTTCAATTTTCTAATTGTCCCTATCTTTCTTCATTATTTTAGTTATTACTTCCCTAGTAGAGAACGTCTCTATATAACTTTTGTGACTGAATCTCTACCAAAGAAAAGCTAATTTCTTATTTGGGGAGGAAAAGTTGGAGTTTTTTCCCCCTTGATAAAATCATAAGATATGTTTACCGGCATTGACAATAAATGAATATTTTTAATTATTAAACAAAGAAGAGAGAAACTGGGTGTGTTTTCCTGACCTTTATTTGGATATATCTTCTTGGAATATCCTTTTTTCCCACTGCTTTAACTTGTTTACAAATCCAAAAGTCCTTACAAAGCCATTTATTTTAGATATTTGTTAAAACTCATCAAGGTAAAATAATATTTGTTTTATTTTGTAATAAATTAGAAAAGACACAATTTTTTGTAAAAGAGTTATATTATACATAACACTCAGAATATTGAGTACTCTTGGGCATTCAACTAGAATTCATTTTGTGGGAACTAAATGTGTTTAAAATTTTACTAACTCATAGAGTTACAGTATTATTTTCATGGAACATCATCTCTGATTTGATTTCTGGGTCTAATGCCTAGTTATTTATTCATTTCTGAGAAGCCACTTAATTTCTCTACTTTATTATTTCTTTTATAAAATAAAAAAATAATAACAAATATAGTTTAACGTATTTACTCCACTGGAGTGTTCTACAGATGTTTTCACTAAACTTCATAAAGTATTCTGAATGTCTCAAATGAAAATCCCATCAAGATGAAAATGAAAAATATTGGTGAATCACATAACCTTTTGCTTGTGTAGCAGAGATTCTGCATCATGAGAAATGAATTCAGCTTCTAATATCCAAGAAACTGTGAAGTCTGGGATTGATTCTTTGGCTTATTATTTGCCCAACACAATAGTAAGAAATTTCCAATACAATATTGCATTTAATCCTGGGGATGTAGATTCTACTCTCATTTCCTTTTATAAAAGAAGTTTAGGAAAAAAACCCTAACTTGCCCAAGATCACATAGCTGGTAAGTGGCAGGGTGGGATTTAAAGTCCAGTGTAATTTGGGAGCTCTCATTTCCAGTGATTAGTGACAGACCAACAAACTTTTTTTCTAAAAACAATTACTTTGAAATCATAAAGCCAGAGTAGACAACATTTCCTAGAACTCTTGAATGGTGAAGCTGGAAGAGAACTTAAAAGATTATCTAGCCTAGTGGCTTATAAATTGGTTCTTAGCCTTGAAACTCTTCCTGCAACTAAAAAATTAACTGGCAGCTCAAATATGTTTAGAGAGCTCTATCAAAGAGATTAAGGGCAGAGGGTAGCCTTGTGCAATTCTCATTTCAAGGTGCTTTCTGAGGGAGTCCCAAAGAATCTTCCCAGAATCAAGTCCTAGGGGAGAAAGTTGAAAAACCACAGTAAAGTCCAAGAGTCTTCATTCCATAAATGAAAAAACTAATTTTCAGTACTATAGTTAAAATGAAAGAAACGTTTTCAAAGTAATAAAGTCTCCCTTCTTTATGCCTTATTTCTCATTGCAGATCCACATGGCAGGACACTGACCACATTTTTTTTCTTCTTCTTTTAATCACTGAAACCCATTACTAGCAGAGTCCTGGCACCTAAGAGGAACTCATTGTTTTTGTGTAAATAAATTAAAGAATAAATGCGCAAGATAACTTTCTTAAAAATATTTGTGTGTGTGTGTGTGTGTGTGTGTGTGTGTGTGTGTGTGTGTGTGTGTACGTGTGCTAAGACTTGGGGAAAAAAAGTAATTTTTATAGCCACATGTTGATCCATAACTAAAATCTTCAGGCTGTTCTAACATATTGCCTTGGGGAGAGCTTGTGAACTATTAAAAATGGGACACCATGTCCCTTCACAGAGAAATATGCAAGAAATGGAGAAATATGTCAATTGGAACTCCAGGAGAGCTGGGAAATTCTGGCTGTGATCTCATGAATTGGAATACAGTCAGAGGGCATCAGTAAATGTTCTTAGTGGAAAATGCCATTACTCCTGGTTTTTTTGTTTTTTTCGGTACGCGGACCTCTCACTGCTGTGGCCTCTCCTGTTGCGGAGCACAGGCTCCGGACGCGCAGGCTCAGCGGCCATGGCTCACGGGCCCAGCCGCTCCGCGGCATGTGGGATCCTCCCGGACCGGGGCACGAACCCGTGTCCCCTGCATCGGCAGGCGGACTCTCAACCACTGCGCCACCAGGGAAGCCCCATTACTGCTGTTTTTAATGACCATTTTGGTTTTATATCTCCTTCAACATGAAAAACATCTATCTGCTTTAAATTAATAGTCACACAGCAGTCATTAGCAATCATTTGCCCTAAATGGTATTTTTTGCTTCTCGTTGAAACCAGATTTATTTTCCTCAAAACACTTTATTATCACCCATTAAAAGAGATTGAATGTGTAAATATTAAGATAAATTAGTATTTAATTATTGTATTCCTGCTAGTGATATAGGACAAAATATTTTGCAGATATGTAATATTTTACAGGCAGGATATTTCTCATTTAGGGTAGTAATTTGGAGGTCAGATCCCATGGGGACAAAGGAGTCACAAAATCAGTAATAGTGAATCTGCTATTCTGAACCTTCAAGATACTCTGTCAAATAATATGTGTAACTTTATATTTAACAGAAGCCTTTTTTAATAAGTAGCCCATTTGCAAATTGTTCAATTGAACTTAGCTAAGAATATAGGAAAAGTGATTTGATACTAAAGATTAAAAGTTAATTTTTAAAAAGCTAGTTTTATTGAGTCCTCAAAAGAGTAAATTCAAAACAAATTCCTAGTTATGGTCAATAATATCTACTTATTGAGGTAACAAAGATAAAGTAAATTAAAAAAAATACATTTCTTTAGTTCTAGAAAACATTGTTCTCTTATTTGGATTTATAATACACCTTTACAATATAATAGTTATTTAAAATATTTCTTAAGCCTGTGTAAAGCTGTATTTTTCTCTCAAGTTTCCTTCTGCCAATTTCCTACTGGTCAACGTGGCCTGCATGAAAACAGAAACCTTGCATCCCAGCACCTTGCAGAGGGTCTGGCATATTACAATAGGTACCTGCTACGTGAACACATTGGTGCCATGATCTGCATACTTTCATCCACTCAGACAACCTACTAAACCAACCTAGCACACTCTTGGCTCTGTGGATATAGTAACAAAGAAAACAGGCAGGAGCCTCCCCTATTGAGCTTGTTTGTCATTAATTTCAGTGTCATACCAAGCTTCATTCATGACTTTGAATATTTATTAATTAAACAATTACTATATTTTTCCTGTCTTCACTATGAGCCAAGACAACTTGTATACCTTCCAGCTGGCCCTTATTTTATAGATCTTAGTGAATGACAGTCACTGAAGATAGGCAATATAGAGCCTACCAGTTGTTCAGTACAAGAGATGCAGACCACAGGCATAGTATGCATTCTTCTGCAGAAGAAAGAAACTTGGAAGTGGAAAGCTGCTTTCTGATTTGACATAGCCTCTGAATCCTCTAGAGACTGAATAAATATTCAGAATCTTATGGTCTAATACTGAAGAAAATAATCCCATTGTATGACAATTAAACAATGTGCATCACATTTTTTTGCTTTGTCATGCCAATTTTCAGAGGAACTACATCTTTTTGTATTCCTTGATGGGTTGCTGTGCTTGTCAGCAGGGGCTGAAGTCATTCTGGCAGCTTCTAAAGAACAGCTGTACAGATATGGATGACTCAGCTAAAAGAAACAGGCAGAGGGCTTATGCATACTTCTCACTTCTCCTATTGTTCCTTTGAGCCATCAGAAAATCTGTCTAGGCAAAATTATCTCTTAGGTTGGTTACCACAGAAGTAAATAAAGTCCATATAATGATACACCCTTTTAATGCATTTATTCTAATTGTTTAAGCAAAGGAGCTCTGATATAGAAGTATCAGAGTAAATAAAAATACATTACTGGGCTTCCCTGGTGGCGCAGTGGTTGAGAGTCCGCCTGCCGATGCAGGGGACACGGGTTCGTGCCCCGATCTGGGAAGATCCCACATGCCGTGGAGCGGCTGGGCCTGTGAGCCATGGCCGCTGAGCCTGCGCATCCGGAGCCTGTGCTCCGCAATGGGAGAGGCCACAACAGTGAGAGGCCCGCGTACCGCAAAAAAAAAAAAAAAACATTACTGCTAAATATGGGCAGATTTAAAATGCAAAATTAAGGGCAAAACCATAGTGAGCATTTTAAAATTTGTTGATTAATTTAAAGCCAGAAAAGAAAAGTTAAACTAGGATTAGGATTAATTTATTCTAGAATCTTTAAAAATAATCTCCTTTAATAACTAAGACTTTCATCATCAATGTCCTAGATAAGTGTTTGTTTTAATAATATCAGTTAGACTTGGTAGAATATGTTTAGGTTATATAAAGATTAGGTGTTCGTTTTTCTCCTAACCCCACATAAATCTGTTGAGATTTGAGCCAACAAATCTCCTTACAAAAACCAAAAAAGATCAGTTTATCCTTGGATAACAAGCATATTGCATGATTTTTTTTTTGGCAAAATCAGAAATTACCAAAGCAGGAAAATCAATACATGAGGAGAAATAACCTTGTACTTTCAGGACATAAAAGCATGAAGGGTAAAATGAGAGAGGGAGCAATGGAGTAAAAGAAAATATTCATTCTCAAAGGCAGTTCTGAACGCATTATATATACTTGGGAAGAGTGACTAAGAAAAGAGGATAATGAGTAATTCATGTTGAGAATGCTAAGACATTGAAATTAATGGGCTTAACAGAATCTTCTTAAAAGTTATAAAAATGAACAGAATATAGAAGAGCCCATATCATATGGAATGGAATTAGGTGTAGCTCCAGAGAAAATTAGGACCACTGGTGTTCTATGAAATTTTAGAAGCCACAGAATTATCACGTTGTTACAAAGGTATTGCTTTCCCCATGGAGTCTCTATGACATTGAAGTGAGCATTTGGCAGCAGCCTCGGTCCTGTGGGTGAAGTTCTTTTCATTTACATGGTTGTCATATGGGCATCAAGACGTGAGTGCCAGGGAGGATGTGAAACCAGCACACTATTACTGCAGCACTGAATTTTCTGGGAAAGAGCCTTCCTACCTCTTTCAATGCTTTCTGTGAAAACTTGTTTCTTGATTATATAGATTTATGTATATGATGTTGTCAGTCTTTCAAAATGGAGGATACTAAGAATGGCAAATGGCAGGGCTCATTTCTTCGTGTGCAACAACATTAGGATGGGTTAGGCCAGGGGATAGCTTGGTGTGGTTTAGTGATTTTCAGTAGGGGACAACTGGGGTAGGAGAATGCATGTAGGTTGAAAAGAACATAGTTGGCATTGTAATTTTGTATTTGGAAACAAAAAAATATTACTAGATTTATATTATATACCAGAGGGATTGAAATTCTCGGCTAGTGAAAATATACAGATTATAGTGTATATATTGAGGGGACATATTATATCAGCTGGAAGTGTGGGGTGAGATTTTCATGTTTGTGAAAAGCAGAGGGAGGTTTTAAAAGCTGGAGAAACTGGTGTAATTAAAAGAAAATGAATATTGTAGCCAGAAAATCCTGTACTGCATTCCCAGCCCTGCTTGTTGTGTGGCCTAGAGCATCTGTTTCTACTCTCTGAGCCTCATTTCATAGATCTGTAAATCGGAGATAATCATATCCACACATAGAGTTAGACAATCATATCTATATATTAAAAAAAGTTAAACTATTTATGGTGCCTGGCACATGGACTAACCAAATGGTAATGCAAGCTCTCCCAGTCTCTGCCGGTTTCCCTCTCCCTCTAACATTTGCTCTTGCTGTCTTTCTGGCTTTCCCATCTCTATTTTTTTCCCACCTACCATATAAGCATACTCAAGAACTAATGAAAAAGTAAAAAGAGTATCACTTCTGTTCTTAGGTCCCCACCTTGTTACCACTCTGGCTCTCTTCTTCCGTTCACATTACCACTTCTTGGTCCACAGTCACTGTCTCCACCTTCCCACTGTCCATTGAGCTTTCACCCTTTGCAACTGACTTTGATCTCCATCAGTCCACTATAACTGGTCCCATTAACATCCCCAGTTCCCTCAGTTGCCAAATTTAATAAGTAGTTTTCAGGATTTTCTTTCTGGACCTTATCTTCAGGAGTACCAACATTATACCAACATTATAACTTCAGGAGTACCAACAATAAAACTATTCATACTTCCTTGATGTTTTCTCCCTCAGCTTCCTCACTGCCAGTTCTTTTCAATCTCTCCTTATAATGTTCATCTTTTCTTGCCCATCATGTAAATATTGTCATTTTCATGATTCCATCTTTAATATCCTTTCCTTCTGTTTACAAAGTCTTCTAGAGATGTTTGTTCACATCAATAACTTCAACTACTCTTCATTACTATATATGTAGTCTCTGAACAATGTGTTTTGGAATCACTTATGAACACTTAGAAGAAGTGAAAATCTGAGGCTTGACCAGACCCTCCTCTGCCTTCATTCTGATGAATTTCAAGTGCAGGTCACCACCTCAGAGAGATCTTGGTTCCAGACCAAGTGCCCTGCTCCTTCTGGGCATTTTTGCTTGGATGTCCCATAAGCCCCACATGTTTGGGGTGCTCAGAACTGAGCTGTTCATTACTCTCAGCCTAACCTGCCATGGCCACTATCATGGAGATGCTCACTAATCTCCCCCAGTTTCCTAAATCCTAGCATCTCCCTCTCTTTCATCATCACATCTCATCAGTCATCAAGCTCCTCCTTTCCACCCTCACTGCCTTCTTGTCTTTTATACTTGGGTAACAAAATAGTCTCAGTTTCCCTGCCATAGTCCCATCTCTTTTAGATTTGTCCTCCATCATACTGTAATATGTCAGTAGTATTCCCTACTCTATTTTTCGCTAGCTCCCCCAGAAGCCTCTGAATAGGTTCCAAACCTCTTAATAGTGCATATGGCCCCTGCCTGCCTTCCAAGATCCTTACCTGCCACACCTCACACAGGGGTCCTAAGATCCCTTGTGTTTAATGATTTGCAGTTTACTGCAGGCTTCCTGCCTTCAAACGTTTGAACATGTTGTTCTTTATGCCTGGGATTCCTCCTTCACCTGACGAACTCATACTATAGCTTCAGTACTTATTTCAAGGATAAACCCCAAAGATCCCCTCAGGAAATGTCCTACATCATCTGGATTGAAAGATACACATACTTGGTTTGTTTATTTGTTTCATAACAATCTGTGCTTTCCTTTGTCACAGCATTAGTCATTTTATGTGATGATCATCAGAGCACTTGTCTGTGTGTACTGCTAGTCTGTGAGAATGAGAATAGCACCTTTCAATTAAAAATCTGCCACACCATGCACAGTACCTAGCACATAGTAGGTATTCAATTGATACATGTTTGTTAATGTATTGGCTTGTGAACTAATGGTTCTTTTAGGTGGATGATGATGGCACTGTGAGTGGAAGGAAAGATACTATTTAGGATGTCTTAGCTCAATGAGTCATGATTATATCAAATAACACTTTTTTTCTTTTTTTATTGACGCATAGTTGAATTCCAATATTATATTAGTTTCAGGCATATGACATAGTGATTCAACATTTTTATACATTATGAAATGATCACCACAATGAATCTAGTTACCAGCTGTCACCATACAGTTATTACAATATTATTGACTATATTCAGTATGCTGTATGTTACATCCCCATGATTTATTTATCTTACATTTTTTAAAAATTTTGTGATAAATGTTCAAAGATCATCTGTTTTCTTAAAAAAAATTAAGCACAAATATTTAAAACTTAATTCTGGATCCACAAGTGTCATAAGGCATAAATGCATGAGAGTATTAACATCTGCTTAGCCTGGAAATATGTTTAAGTGTGGGTATTAAAATGCATTGCATAACTGAACTAGTCTAAACTCCAAACCAGAAATTTACTATTTGAAAGCAAGATGAAACCAAAATAGAAGCCTTTTAAACCTAAACACAGCCTGGTCAGAGGAAGAACAATGAAAACATGTCCATTCTTAATGTCTTGCAAAAGGATGTAAGTAATTTTTCACTTTTTTTAGTGAGTGCTGAATTCCAACAGGAATTTGGCAGATTTTCTTCACTTAATTTTAAACCAACATGTATCAGAAATGAAAGAAGCATCCATGTTTTTACCTCTGATTTTAAACAATTATAATACCCAATTTGGATAACTTTGAAATGTTTTAATGTATTTAGAGTGTGTAGTCTATGTAATGCATATTTGGAAGTAAAAGTACAGTATGTAATAATCTATTGAAATACAGTTTAAAAAGAGAATAAAAATTTAAAAATAAACTGCATTCCTGATTCTCTGAATATCCTCTTTTCAATCCAAAGTGAGGACTCCAGCAACCTTTTTCCAAATATTGTTAGCTATTAATATTAAAGTTGGTACTGCAAATTTATTCTTAACACGATGAGCTTAATAGAATGTAAAGAACTTTAGATTAGAATTCAGAAGACCCAGTCTTGTCTGAGCCGCTTACCAAATGTGTAGCCTTAGACAAATCACTCATCCCCTTTGAATCTCAGTTCATTCCTTTGTAAAATAGAAACAATAATTCCTATTTGCTTATTTAATAATTTATTTACTCAAATGATAAAAATATATGAAAGCTGTTTGTAAAATTTTAAATACATATAAACTAATGTATCAATATAAGTAATGCATTGCAACTTGAAAAAAATAATGCATTTTTTCAAAGTTTGACCACATACATTACCTCATTTTTATATGAGGGTAATCTGTTACCCTGTTGTTCATGAAGATGAATCAGGATAATCTGACATTGCATCTTTATTTCTTGATAACCTGTGTATAATATTATTGACATATTATTGACTCTTAGATGCACCTGCCTAGCATAGGTCCTCCAGCCACATTTAGAGCCTTATGCATTAGTGCTGGGAAACATCAGGATGTCCCCTCTGAACTCACAAACACTTTGCAGATTCTTCTGGTTCTGAAAAATTGATTCCTTGGTCAATTTTCACTGCTTGTGAAGTCACTTGTGAGCAGAGCTTTGCCAAGGCCCTATTGCCAGTATCCACCGTGGAAATGATAATGTGTTTACTGGGAGGTGCTTTCTTGTGGTTCTTCCAACACTGCATTTCCCATAATCCTCTCTGCTGAAACCACATGGTAGTCCTTGAAACTGTGGGAATAAACTTCTCTCCTCTACTCTGTGTCGTACTTAACTGCCTGAGCACTTATGGCATCCTACTTGTGCCTCTGAGTCTATCCCATAAAAACCCTCATGAAAATAGTTTCCCAGCTGTGTAATCTTTCTCTCTAATGGGATCAGTCCTTGAAGTTGGGCATGGAGAGCATTACTTCATAAGAAAGTGCTGAACTGTTTTCCACACTAAGTCTACCATTTTGTATTCCTACAATATATGAGTTTCAAGTTGTTCCATCTCATTGCCAGCACTAGGTTTTCTCAGTCTTTTTAGATAAGTTAGCCTTTAATATTTGATTAAATATTTATATAATTATTAAAATGATTTCTTAAGGAGACTGCTTATAATATCTCTTCTTCACAACCTACTAATCTTTTATCCTGTATTTAAAGTAGATCTATAATTTGTCAACCAGTAAACAATATAGTATTCCCTATTAGATACTCATAGCGGTAGAAGCTTCATGCTTTCTACCAATTCTCAATGTGCCCATCAATGGAGATCAAGGTGGGATATGAAAGTGTACAAAAAGAAGCCAAATATGGAAAGAAAATAAACTGCCAACTGGAACAAAATGAAGATGTTTGCTCTCACTGCTTCTATTCAATGTGGTACTGGAAATTCTAGCAAATGCAGCAAGACAAGGAAAGAAAGAAAATATATCTAGGTTGAAAAGAAAGAACCAAATCTGTTATTAGCAGAATAGATAGTCATCTGTGTAGAAAGTCTGATGGAACTTATTTTAAAAGGCTTCTAGAACTAATAAGTTTAGTAATGCAGTAGGATACATAATATTTATGATAGCAACAAAAAATTAAAAAATACTTAGGATAAATCTGATAACGTGCAAGGTTTATACATTAAAATCTATGAAACAGCAGAGAGAAATTGAAGGAGTCATTAATACCTGGAGAGGCATGCCATGTTTATAAGTATATCAGGTTTATGGGTCAGAAAACTGTTAAGATGTTAATTCACCCAAAATTGTCTTATAGACTTAATACAATTCCCATCATAATCCCAGCAGGCTTTCTTTTGTGTGTGTGTAATATAAAAAGCTCATTTTAGGGCTTCCCTGGTGGCGCAGTGGTTGAGAGTCCGCCTACCGATGCAGGGTACACGGGTTCGCGCCCCGGTCCGGGAAGATCCCACATGCCGCGGAGCGGCTGAGCCCGTGAGCCATGGCCGCTGAGCCTGCGCGTCCGGAGCCTGTGCTCCGCAACGGGAGAGGCCACAAGAGAGAGGCCCGCTTACCGCAAAAAAAAAAAAAAAAAAAAAAAAAAAGCTCATTTTAAAATTCATATGGAAATGTGAAGAACCTAAACTAGTTAAAACAACTTTTCAAAAGAAGAATAAATTTGGATGACTAATACTACCTGTTTTCAGGAGTTACTAAAAACCACAGTAATCAAGACAGTATGGTATGTATTAGTGTTAGGTAGAAAAATAGAAAAATGTGATAGAATAGAGTTTATAAATTGACCCACATGTATGTGGAAAATTGACTTTTTGTTGTTTTATTTTTATTTTATGTTATTTTTTTTGGCTCTGCTGCACGGCATGTGGGATCTTAGTTCCCCAACCAGGGATCAAACCTGTACCCCTTGCATTGGGAGCATGGAGCCTTAACCACTGGACCACCAGGGAAGCCCCTGGAAAATTGACTTTTGAAACAAGGCTACAAAGGCAATTCAGTGGAGAAATAATAGGCTTTTCAACAAATGATGCTCCCCAAAGTTGGATATCTATATACAAAAATAAAATAAACTCCCATCAGTACCTCACAATATATGTAAAATAAGTCAAAATGGATCATAGCCCTAAATGTAAAACCTAAAACTATAAAATGTCTTAAAGATATCATAGCAGAAAAGCTTAGTGATTTTAATTAGGCAAATATTTCTTAGATATGGCACAAAGTATATAATCCAGAGCATTTTTTAAAATGATAAATTGGACATCATCAAAACTTAAAAAAAACCCAAAAAACTTCTGCTCTTGAAAGACACTGTTAAGAGAATGAAAAGATGCCATGGACAGGGAGAAAATATTTGCAAATCATCAATGTGAAAAAGAACTTTTATCAAGAATATATAAGGAAATCTCAAAACTTTATTTAAAAAAAGAAAAGAAAAATAACCCGGTTAAAAAATGGGAAAAAAAATTGAAAACACTTCACCAAAGAAGATATACAAATGACAAATAAGCACATGAAAAGATACTTATAGCAGTAGAAGCATTCATCATTAGTGAAATGCAAATTAAAACCACAATGAGATATCACTACATAACTATCAAAATGGCTAAAATTATGAGGAATAACTATATAAAGTATTTGCTTGATGATAAAGTATTTGTTTGATGTGGGTGTACTGGAATTCATACACTGCTCTTGAGAATGCAAAGTGGTACAGTCACTCTGGAAAAAAGTTTAGCAGTTTCTTAAAAATTTAAACTTATACCTGTATATAATACAACCATTCCATTCCTAGGCATTGATATGAGAGAAGTGAAATCATACATCGGTACAGAGACTTCCATGTGAATGTCCAGCTGGGGAATGGATAAAGAAATTTTGGCTTATCCATTCAGTGGAATATTATTCCTTTAAAAAGAAACATACTTCTGATATATTCAACAGCCTGAGTGAGTCTTGAAATAATTGTGTTTAGTGAAAGAAGCCAGCCAAAAAAGCTATAGACTTTATGTTTCCACTTATATAACATTTTAGAAAAGAAAAACTATAGGGACAAAAAAACACATCATATGTTGCCAAGGATTAGTGGTAAGAAGAGAATTGATGGAAAAGAGCAATGATGCAACTTTTAAGGGTGATGAAAATACTCTAGATCTTTATTGTAGTGATTGTTGCATGGCTGTATATATTTGTTAAAACTCATTGATCTGTATACCTAAGAATGACTTTTTAAATTACATAAGTTATATGTCAGTAAACCTGACTTATAAAATGGAGTTATGCACACACTAAACAGTAAACAGCATTGATGAATTTGTAGAGAAAATCAGGAAGTGCCAGAGTGGGCAGGAACATTTTCCTGAAGTAGGTTAACTTGAACTTGGTTGGAAAATAGAGTTCCTATCTGAATGGGTGAAGAAAATAATGCAGTTATAATATTATTTAGGGCAGACTTACTACAGTAACAGTAACCCTAATCTTAATAGCTTAACATAGTAATGGTATATTTCCTGCTCACATGGTAGCCCACCATATTCAAGAGGCAGTCTTCAAGGCGTGATGTAGGAACCCAGGTCCTAGAGAGTCTAGGTCCTTGGAATCCTCCACTATATCTTCCGTATCAGGGAAGGAATATAAAGAAGTAGAGCACTTGCATGACAAACTGTATGGGAGATTTTAGAAACCAGGTATGGAAGTTGTGTATATCATTTCTTCCGGAACTCCATTAGCCAGAATATGATCACATGGCCTCATTTATCTGCAAAAACATTGGGAAATGTAGTTTAAGCTGGGTTCCTAGGAGGAAAAGGATACAAGTTTGGTGAGTACAGAGTAGTGTTTCTGCCACAGGTATGGATGTGTGAAAATGAGATGTGCAGTCACAGAGTGTTGAGGAATCTGTTTAGATTTAGGAAGCTGGTAACATTTGTAAGGGAATATGGGAGGAACTAGAGGAGTACACCGAACACCAAGATTAAGCAGTTTATATTGTCTTTGGGGCAGTAACTGGCCAAAGATGTCTTTGTATCAATAAAATAGGATGATATTTGCCTATCACTCAAAGGCATACTGAGGATGGAAGAAGATAACATACTGAAGCTGTCTTTCAAGGTTTATAAAGCACTAAATGAGCATATGACATATTATGTATTACTTCTAAGTTTCTACAATTGCAAAACAATTGCAAAACAATTTCTATATTCAATGACTTTCCCTGGAAAGTGCAAAGTTTTTCAGCAACTTTTGAACTTTGCTAATTATTCCCTCCATACCCCCAAAGGAATAATTATTTCCTTTGCCTATCTTATTCGTCTCTGAAGAAAAGATATTAATAAATTATTAACTGTAAAGGAAAGGAAACCAGAGGATTTCTTAGAACACTTCTCTTCTTTGCAATCTTTGTGGCTAAGGATATAGTATTAACATCTGTGCTAATAAAAATAACAATAAAAAACAAAAGAAAGAAAAAACAATTCACTAAAGAAGACATACAGATGGCCAAGAGGCACATGAAAAGATGTTCAACATCACTATTTATTAGAGAAATGCAAATCAAAACTACAATGAGGTATCACCTCACCCTGGTCAGAATGGCCATTATCAAAAAATCTAGAAAAAATAAATGCTGGAAAAGGTGTGGTGAAAAGGGAACCCTCCTGCACTGTTGATGGGAATGTAAATTGATACAAAAACTATGGAGAACAGTATGGAGGTTTCTTAAAAACTACAAATAGAACTACCATATGACCCAGCAATCCCACTACTGGGTATATACCCTGAGAAAACCATAATTCAAGAAGAGACATGTACCACAATGTTCATTGCAGCACTGTTTACAGTAGCCAGGACATGGAAGCAACCTAAATGTCCATCAACAGATGAATGGTTAAAGAAGATGTGGCACATATATACAATGGAATATTACTTAGCCATAAAAAGAAATGAAATTGAGTTATTTGTAGTGAGGTGGATGGACCTAGTGTCTGTCATACAGAGTGAAGTAAGTCAGAAAGAGAAAAACAAATACCGTATGCTAACGCATATATATGGAATCTTAAAAAAATAAATGGTACTGATGAACCTAGTGGAAGGGCAGGAATAAAGACGTAGACATAGAGAATGGACTTGAGGACACGGGTGGAGGGGGGATGCTGGGGCAAAGTGAAAGTAGCAGTGACATATATACACTACCAAATGTAAAATAGTTAGCTAGTGGGAAGCAGCAGCATAGCACAAGGAGATCAGCTCGGTGCTTTGCGATGACCTAGAGGGTAGGATAGCGAAGATGGGAGGGAGGCTCAAGAGGGAGGGGATATGGGGACATATGTATGCATATGTCTGATTTACTTTGTTGTACGACAGAAACTAACACAGTATTGTGAAACAATTATACTCCAATAAAGATCTATAAAAAAATAACAATACTGTGCACAAATAATGTTGAAATGTAGAATAATAATTATTTCAAAAAATGAAATTAAGTCCTGTTTTGTTTCTTCTTTCTACAGATTTCATTTTTGCATTATTTGTATTTTTCTTTTATCTTTAGTATGTTCATTGTGTCCTGCCTCAATTACCCTGATAACTCTGCTTCTCTCCCTAGGGCTATAGGCCAACTGATCACTTCTAAAACCAATTTTGTTCATTACATTGGCATTCTCTCCCCCTTTCTTTTAAAATTACCTTCTCAATACCTTTGAATCCAATTTTAACTATTTTACTGAGTTACAGGACAATTTTTCCACCATTCCTGAGCTAGTCACATCCATCACTTGTAGTTATTTCACCTCTCCATATTGTTATGACACAAACACTCTTAAAATTGTCCTTTTGATATTTTCCCCAACTGTATTTTCATGCATATTTTTATCTGGCTGCATATATCTGCAAAATAAGTTTTTCTTTATCAATTCACTCTTTTCAACTTTCAAACAACAGCTCATTTTTTGAATGAGATTTTAACTGAAATGACTGATTTGATATTCAAGTTGAGTAATTTATCCTTTCTCATCTTTGATATTTTCTTATCAGAGTCCACCAAACATGAACACAGCAAATCCTTTATAATCTTAGAGGATAATTGTGATTCCATCACTGGGTCCTCTATTTTTCTCCTATCACTCTGGGTACATATTTGTTTTCCTGCTTTCTAGACCCCACATTTCATTATTAGAAATGGAAATGTTTTAAAGTTTTGGTTAGTCATAAGAGGAATAAGTGATCTTTCATTGTGATTACTTGTAATTATGCAGTTATAATAATAATATTATGGTCAGTATTACTCTGTACTCTACACAACAAAATCTCGATATAAACATAAAATGCTGATTTTTCTTTATCTAATTTTATAACATTTGAAGTAAAAACATATTTATATTAAATATATAGTTTATCAGTTGTCTCTCTTCAGAATTAATAGCAAATTGAGTCTCTTAAATAAACATAAAATCATATCCAATTTTTCACCTGAAAGGAAAACCTGGGTTTCATGAAGTTCTTAGAGAGTAATTTGCAAGCCCTCTTTGTCACTTTTTTTTTAAAAAAAAACAAGATTAAGGCCTACCTTTTAAACCTACTAACAGATGTTTATGTGACATTTATGACAAATAGTAGAAATAAGAAGTAAGGACAAAGAAAATACTATTTAACTCTAAAAAGGTAAAACAAACATGGCAGATCATGGATAAGTGGTAGCAGTAAGCTGGTTTTTACTAAATTCTAATAGCCTTTTATGGGATAGAGAGTGCACTTCTTAACTACAGAGAAAAAACCACATACATTTTGCCTTCGACTGAATAAAAGAAATTAGTTGGGTTGTTTCTTACATTTTTAATTCTTTATGATGTAACTCATGCTATATCTGAAAAAAAATACATAGAGGTACAATTGGATGAAAGTGAAAATTTTCTGTTGAACAATTTATGGATGTAAAGAGGGAGGAGGCAGTGAGTCCAAATACGTATGTTTCCCCCCAATTAGTCACATTTATATTATCAGTATTGTCTAAAGTTTTAAAACTGTGCTTGGCCAAAGTTTACTTCATATATTATAATTACTTATTTGTTCCATAGCTATTTCTGTTAATTTCTGAATTGTTCTATTTTATTTCATCCTTTCAAGTATTCTGCCTGTTTGAAAAGAAAAGGGGAGGTAAAATGATATACATAGGAATTTAGTTAATTTACAGTTGCTTATTATGCAGAGATTTGCTTTCTAAAGTTCTCAATGACTTGAACTTACATTTCAGGTTCTTTATTAAAGATTTATTTCAAGGTATTTTATTTAGCACTTCAATCTCTAATTTATTTTTAGCAATTTAAAAGTGATGATTTACATAAACCACATTCATTTTTATTGGAGTCAGGAAATTTCTCTTACATTACTACATAATTGATTTAATTATAGCATTATGCTTTAAACAACAACATTTTCATGCTTCTAAGTTATTACATATGTTACATGTGGTGTTTCTTCCTGAGTGCTCTAACATGGAAATGATTCTTTTCTGATTTAGGCTACAGTTATTAAACTTGTGCAGAATAATATTGTCAGCAAGTCCTGTCATCTGAAAAAAAGAATAATTTCCCCAGTGGATATTATTTTTCAATAAAATTGTCAATGCCTTAATGCTAAATGTTCAAAAAAGTTCACTTTTAAAGATGGTCTATTATGAATGTATTGTTTTTACTATAAGAGGACTGATTTTGGATTGTAAAATCCTGGCAATAATTTTATATTATGTATGATTTTTATAAACTTTATAATGTCTTCATAGAGATATTGGTAATCTCTTGTGACTTGGAGGACTTTCCAAAGTGTTTCTTGTATATAGAGACATACCATACAGAACTTTAGACCATGAAGGAAGCTTAGAAGTAATTTAGAGCAAGGATAAGCAAACTACAACCCATGGATTAAATCTGGCCAGTAGTCTCTTTTTGTAAATGAAGTTTTTTTGGAACACAGCTACCCCCTTGTAAATCATCCCTTACCCCATGTCCTGAGGAACAGTATCTCTTATACAGCAGCATTGAAAGTTGAGTATGGAAAGCACAAATCACCCAGGTGGGTCACTAGGAGAGACAGTACAAGGGGCTACTTCTAGTTTGACCCTTGGTTCTCAGATCCATGTGTTCTAGCTACTTAGAGACATAGCACCACACAATAGCCACTGTCTCTTAAAAGATAGTACCCCAGTCCCACAGAGTAACAGTGTCATCATAAACTAGTGGTTTACTTGTGCCTCTAAGAGACTAATCCAGCATTATATCAGGCCAGCAGATTTGGGGTAATGCAATATATAGTAAAATGAGTGATATCTCATAGTCATGTACTTTTTGTCACCTTTCCCTTGCTGTAATATGGGCCATTTTATTCTTTCATTCAAAAAGAAGTTATACAGGATCCCATGACAATAAATCTCTCATTCTCTGAGCCCTTAGATAGTATTGCTGGATGAGACACTTGGGCAGAAAAGGCAAATCCACACCAAAATATTTATCAATCCTAGTAATGACAATTCTTTGCCCTTTCCAGGGAGGAAAGGGTCAGATATTACCAACTTGCAACCAGATGACTGGTTGGTTTCCTCAAGGGATTGTATCATACGAAGTGATCATTTTTGGTTTTTTATTATGACAAGTCAGTCATTCAACAGAGGCAATAGCTAGATCTGCCTCAGAAGAGAGAGCCCATGCGTAGTCTACATCTGCACCACAATAACTATTCCTCCAATGGGCCATTATACAGTAAGTGTAGTAGCCACAGGGGAAAACTTGTTCCACGAGACAGGTATTTCTATCCATTCCGTTGTTCAGTGTTTATACTGCAAGGTGTACAAGAAGCAAAGCTCTACACTCTTTGTGACTACCTCCAATAATTCCTTCCACTATTTCTTTTCTAGGCACTATTGTCTCCAGTCTTCCAATCCTGGTCTTTCCAAAGCTCTTAACCACACAGTCAAATCATTTACCGCTGCTCAGTATTCCATACATATCCTTACCTTGAGCCAATTCTCCATCCACACAGTTGATGACTAGATACACTACTTAAAGCCCTGCCCACTGGGAGGATTTCCCCATACTATTGTCTTTCAGGGCTGTCACTGAGTGAGGAAGTAGTGTGACATTTTCAGCTCCCAGTGGTTTATTGCAATGTGTTATCAATGAACCAAGCCCAGATTTTTCTCCAGCTCCATCAGCTGGTCAAACAGAATCCCCCCATGAAGCCATAGGAGTGAGCTGAGAGAGAGGTGTCACTGCAACACAGAAGTCTAGTCTACCTGTTCCTGAAACTTACTTTCTCAGTATACTCAGTATATTAGGCTTCATCCCATAAGTAACATTTCCTAATGTGTTATAAACTAAATGTCTTCAAAAATCTGTGTTTGTTAGTGCTGGAAATGCAAAGTACAATAACTTGTTCTTTACCTTGTGGCATGTATTCTGTCATGTTCCCAGCAATCAGATTCCTAAACCTTCACCCTTGAATCATTATAGGATTTATCTCCTACCCTCTGTCAGCCATATGTCACAGTATGGGTTTCCTTATCACTTGCTGCTCAAGTCTGAGTAACATGCTGCCATTAATATAGTAGATTAGTGTGATGTTCTGCAGAATGTCCAGATGGTCAAGGTCCCTGTATTGTGTCAGAGAGCAGGAGGATTAACAATCCTGGGACATGATCATGAACATGTGCTGCTATCCAGTCACATGAATCTAAACTGCTTCTGATCCTCCTTTCTGATGGGTATTGAAAAGAAAACATTTTCCGCTTCAGTAGTTGCATATCATGTAACAGAAGCTTTGTTAATCTGCTCTAGAAATGATAACACATTTAGTACAGCAACTGCAAATGGAGCTATTATTTAATTCATTTGTGGTTAGTTGACCATCATCTGTCATGATCTAGCCTGGTTTTGCAGGGCCAGAATGATGAATTAATTGGAGATATGATGGAAATGACCATCTCTGTACCTTTAAGTCTTCCATGGTGTGCTAATATCTGCCATTACACCCAGAATGCCATATTGCATTTGATTTACATTCCTTGCCAGAGGGGAAGAAGCAGTTTTAAGGACTTGTACTTGGTCTTTTCTGCCATAATGCTTCTTACTGTAAAGATATGGAAATCAGTTCAAAGATTTTGCCAGTTGATAAGTATATCTATCCAGATTCTGCATTCAGGGACTGCAGAAATAATCATAGGATGGATCCATGGACACAATAGTTCCACCATGATATAGATCTGAGCCAGGACTCCATTTATCACCTGCCATCTATATACTCTAAGAAAGCCTGTCCATGATGGTAGTTAAGGTCCCCTGGTATCCAAATGTGAGTATTTTTTCCAGTGTACAGAGTATTTTTTCCAGTGTACAGAAACCATGGTATTTGGGGGGAAATATTGGAATTTTTACTCAATATATTTGTTGTGCTGTTGCAGGCTTCTTCCACAAGGGGACCCTGTTTTCCTAATTGATGGTTTAAGTCTAGAACTAGTTCTGCTCTGGAAACTGGCTAAGAGTTTTTAAATTTCCATTATGGCAGCAAATATCAACCTTCTGTTCACCTGATATTAATCTTTTTTTGAGTGTGTATGTGTGTGTGCGTGTGTGTGTGCGTATGCATACCAACATTAGAGTCCAGTCCTTGTCTTTCAGCCCTTATATTCCAGTATCCCTTAAGATCAATTCTCAGACATGTTCTCTCAGTTTTTGCTGGTATGTAATATCAAGCTCCTACAGTTCTTTGTGAATAATCTCTTTCCTCTTATAAAAGGCACTGTACTTCTCAAACCAGGTCAAGCTGAGACTTGACCCTAGCTGTTGGTTTGGAAGTAGTGAAGTAAAGTGGGGGAAGATCAGCTTCTGAGCCATCTGCATAGACTCCAGGGAAGAAAAGACTGCTATACTTTAACAAAAGAGTGATACACCTCTGTTAGGGTTCAAGGGAATTTGGAGATTGTGTTACCAAGTGCATCCACTCCACATCCTATGGTCACATTCCTTTCTTAAGAGAACCTTACTGTAGCATAAGGGACTTTTCAGTTCTGTGTTTCAGTCTTTCTCACAATAAAGTCTTGGGCCTTATTTACAACATATTCCTCTAGTTATAGAGCATAAGTGTCTATTTAAATGCTGCCATGAAGACTTTCTGGCCCTCACACCTTCCCCTGAGTTGAGAGTGGGCTCAACTAACTCTGTCATTTTCTTTCCTTAAGCACTGCAATGATAGTTAACAATAACCATTCAATTCCATAGCTCCTTTAATTTCCATTGATCCCACAGCTCTTGAATGTTATGCATAAGTACCTCCTTCCATCTGTCTTTTATCCCATTTCTTTTTTTAAAAAATATTTTTGTATGGTTTAACTTTTTTTTAATTTTTATAAATTTATTTATTTTATTTATTTTTGGCCGTATTGGGTCTTCGTTGCTGCACGCAGGCTTTCTCTAGTAGCTGTGAGCGGGGGCTACTCTTAGTTGCCGTGCGCGGGCTTCTCATTGCAGTGACTTCTCTTGTTGCCGAGCATGGGGTCTAGACGCATGGGCTTCAGTAGTTGTGGCTCGCGGGCTCTATAGCACAGGCTCAGTAGTTGCGGCGCACGGGCTTTGTTGCTCTGCGGCATGTGGGATCTTCCCAGACCAGGGCTCGAACCCGTATGCCCTGCATTGGCAGGCGGATTCTTAACAACTGAGCCACCAGGGAAGCCCTATCCCATTTCTTCACAAGTGAGCTAGCAACTGTGGGGCTGGAGCACACCACAGATTATCACTATTGCAATTACAACCAGCAATGGGATTCTTCTTGCCATCTGGCTGGCAAGTTATCCAATTCCACTAGCTTGTGTATCTGCTTTTTAATATAGAAAACCACTGTCTTTGTTTATGCTCTCCCAAATGCTGACCTGTTGATCCCTGGAAACAGTGGTAAGGAAGTGGGGAAGTGATACATGGAAGAATGTGTTATCAAGCAAGTTATTAGTGTGGGAAACTGGAACTTACTGGGGAACTCTAGGAAGCAATGTAGAACACACGTCTCAGAGTGATGCCATGCAAGCGGTGAGGGAGATGGGGTATTATTATGGCAGCCATTGCTGTTGTCAGTTACTGGTTGAGGCTACTTTCAGAATCAGGTCTGACCGAGTACTCAGTGGCATCCAGAGAAAGTCTCAGGTAAAGATGTGTAGATGCTGATATTGGAAATGTAGGAAGCCTGGATTAAAGTAATAAAACCAAAATAAATAGCATCTGCTGTAAATGACTGGCCTAACATCTCAGAGTCTATACACGGTAGAATGGAAACAAGAACATGGGCTTTAAGACTCCTGTTTCGGTGAACCTACACTAAGCTGTTTCTTTCACATTCATTTCAACATTCCAAGAATGTTGTCTAGTTTGTACTTGAGTGTGGCATATATAAAAATGACTCCCAATCATATTTAATGATTAAATCTTCTCTTTGTTGTCAGCCCAAGGATAAGAGAAAAATAGCTCTTGACTTTTCTCCTCTGAGCTCAGGAAATGGAGTTTACTAAGCAAGGACAATGCTCTTATGCCAGTGGGAGGAGGAGAGAGGAAGAGGACAAGTAAGATTTTTTTCCACCAATGGAAGAGATCAAAACAAACAAAAAAAAGACATTGGACGCTTGATGCAATAGATAATAGTTTTTGTAACCCAGGGATAGCCAAAATTTACTTTATAGCTAACTAAGGCAGTGGCAGAATATAAATCTTAACATATCCACTAGCTTGCAGGTTAGATTTTAGAGCCTATGAAAACAATTGTACAGGGTATTCCTTACTTGAAGATGAGTGTCCTCTTCATTACTTGGCTTCATTTCTCTTGGGAAAGAGGTCCAGGGCCACCCACTGTACACCCTTAAGGAAGGAACAGAGAGATATAGAAAGGGTTCTAGGAGCAGCCATGCACACACTGACACGTCCACATGCTTGCAAAACCAAAGGTGCTCTCTTTCTTCAGTGCACCTCTGTTAATAAGCAAGCACATGTGTGCCTAACTCTTACCAAGTCCAAGCTCTCTCTGCTTGCCACAGGACAGGCCAATGAATTGGAGGCGTTGAGGCAAGGAATACGACTTTATTCGGAAAGCCGGCAGACAGAGAAGATGGCAGACTAAAGTCTCTAAATAACTATCTTATCGGGGTTTGGATGCCAGTTTCTTTTATAGCACAGAGAGGGGGAGGAGATGAGGAAGTAAAGTAAAAAGGCCATAAGTTTTGCAAATATCACCTGGAATGGCCAGCCTCAGGGAGGGGATGTGTTAATTTCTTCTTTCTTGTAGCCATCCACAGGTGGACAGGTTCCGGATGTTTCCCTGAACAAAGGCACTTTGGTTCAACATTCAGGCAGAGGGGCAGGGTTCCCCAAGGCAGGCCATTATGTATAGATAGTATCCTTTTAGTGAACAAAAGCAGCTGAAAGCAAAGGTTAAAGAAAAAGAAACAGATCCAACATGTAGTCAGATTTCGCTCTTCCCTGTTACATAACCTCACTTCCATCTTCCTGTATCTATGACAGTGTGGTGAAGTAACAAAACTAAGAGAAAGGCAGTGAAAATCTTCATGGTGGGATTGGTATACAGCAGCCAGAGAGCCTGTACATGCATTCTGAAGCAATCCCAAAGCTCATGTGGAGGCAGTTTAAAGGATAATCATCTTCACCTAGCACTGCTTGCTTCTTCTTATTTCCCAATTTGCATTTTTAAGAGAGAATCTATTGATTCCAGCTAAACTTTTTGTGCCAGGCTACATCTAGATACTCTGTAAACTGCCTGCCCTTGGACCAGTGCTCACCTTTTGCCCAATTTGTTATTGCCGAAAGGCACAGAATGATGTGATATTAAATATGACTGCCTAAAGTGTATCCTGTAGAAGAGACTTAGGACCTACCCTTAAAATAGAATGTGTGAGCAACATTGTCGATATCTACCTATCACATGTATGTTATCATGCTTAAGTGAGATCATGTAGATGAAAGTACCTTATGAATTATAAAATTCTAACCATATATGTGTTATTAATCCCATTATTATTAAAAACATAACTACAGCAGGGAAACGTGTTCTATAAAAGCCAAAAGTAAATGAAAAAATACTTTGTTAGTTGAAGTTTATTAAAAAAAAATCACATTAATGACCCCAGATGAACAGCTCTCTGACTAACATTTATCTGTCACATGTTTATTTATGTTGTATTATTCATACACTCACAATTTACTTGGAAGTTGTGTGTCATCATTACTTCATTAAAAAGTTTTTTGTTTGTTTATTTGTTTTGCTTAAAAATGTTAGCAAATAAATGCTTTCAGTACCAGGTGAGAGAAAAAAAATACAAGCCATTAATACTGAAGTAACTAAAATGTTCAAAGTAATAATGTTGTTGAACCACTATCTTTTATTGATATATATATTTTTAAATCTAAATGCTAGTTTTCTTCTAATTTATTTTATATTTATTTAGTCAAAATAAATCCTGAAAGTTTTCTTGAAGGCATTTATTAATAATATGAGAGCTCTAGCTTTTTTTGTTGTCAGCAAATTCTATCCTACATTCAAATCTCTGAATCTCAGAGGAGGGATTTGATGCAACTTGTTTTGTAGAGGATCCAGAGCCTTTAACTCTTAATTAGTAGTTTTTAAAAGACTATCTAATGACTGTCATTCTAGGGCATAAATTTAAAATAACAGGAGATCTATTCAAGATGGCGGAGTAGAAGGACATGCTCTCACTCCCTCTGGCAAGAACACAAGAATCACAACTAACTGCTGAACAATCATCGAGAGGAAGACACTGGAATTCACCAAAAAAGATAGCCCACATCCAAAGACAAAGGAGAAGCCACAATGAGACGGTAGGAGGGGCACAATCACAATAAATCAAATCCCATAACTGCTGGGTGGGTGACTCACAAATTGGAGAACACTTATACCATAGAAGTCCACCCACTGGAGTGAAGGTTCTGAGCCCCACATCAGGCTTCCCAATCTGGGGGTCTGCCAACAGGAGGAGGAATTCCTAGAGAATCAGACTTTGAAGTCTAACAGGATTTGATGCAGGACTTCGAAAGGACAGTGGGAAACAAAGACTCCACTCTTGGAGGGCACACACAAAGTAGTGTATGCATTGGGACCCAGGGTAAGGAGCAGTGACCCCATAGGAGACTGAACCAGACCTACCTGCTAGTGTTGGAGGGCCTTCTGCAGAGACAGGGGGTGGCTGTGTCTCACCGTGAGGACAAGGACACTGAAAGAAAAAGTTCTGAGAAGTACTACTAGGTGTAAGCCCTCCCAGAGTCCGCCTTAGCCACAGGAAAGAGCCTCGGTAGGCTCCAGTGTTGGGTTGCCTAAGGCCAAACAATCAACACGGAGGGAACCCAGCCCCACCCACCAGCAGACAAGTGGATTAAAGTTGTATTGAACTCTGCACACCAAACCAACAGCCAGCTCTACCCACCACCAGTCCCGCCCATCAGGAAACTTGCACAAACCCCTTACATAGACTCATCCACCAGAGGGAAGACAGCAGAAGCAAGAAGAACTACAATTCTTCAGCCTGTGGAACACAAACCACATTCACAGAAAGATAGACAAGATGAAAAGGCAGAGAGCTATGTACCAGATGAAGGAATAAGATAAAACCCCAGAAAAACAACTAAATGAAGTGGAGATAGGAAACCTTCCAGAAAAAGAATTCAGAATAATTCTAGTGAAGATGATCCGGGACCTCGGAAAAAGAATGGAGGCAAACATCAAGAAGATGCAAGAAATGTTTAATAAGATCTAGAAGAATTAAAGAACCAACAAACAGAGAGAACAACAGAATAACTGAAATGAAAACTACACTAGAAGGAATCAATAGCAGAATAACTGAGGCAGAAGAATGGATAAGTGACCTGGAAGACAAAATGGTGGAATTCACTGCTCTGGAAGAGAATAAAGAAAAAAGAATGAAAAGAAATGAAGACAGCCTAAGAGACTTCTGGGACAACATTAAACGCAACAACATTCGCATTATAGGGGCCCCAGAAGGAGAAGAGAGAGAGAAAGGATCCGAGAAAATATTTGAAGAGATTATAGTCGAAAACTTCCCTAACGTGGGAAAGGAAATAGCCACCCAAGTCCAGGAAGTGCAGAGAGTCCCATACAGGATAAACCCAGGGAGAAACATGCCGAGACACATAGTAATCAAACTGGCAAAACCTAAGACAAAGATAAATTATTGAAAGCAGCAAGGGAAAAACGATAAATAACATACAAGGGAACTCCCATGAGGTTAACAGCTGATTTCTCAGCAGAAATTCTACAAGCCAGAAGGGAGTGGCATGATATACTTAAAGGGCTGAAAGGGAAGAACCAACAACCAAGATTGCTCTACCCGGCAAGGATCTCATTCAGATTTGATGGAGAAATCAAAAGCTTTACAGATAAGCAAAAGCTAAGAGAATTCAGCACCACCAAACCAACTCTACAACAAATGCTAAAGGAACTTCTCTAAGTGGGAATCACAAGAGAAGAAAAGGACCTACAAAAACAAACCCAAAACAATTAAGAAAATGGTAATAGGAAAATACATATAGATAATTACCTTAAATGTGAATGGATTAAATGCTCCAACCAAAAGACACAGGCTCACTGAATGGATACAAAAACAAGACCCATCTATATGCTGTCTGTAAGAGACCCACTTCAGACCTAGAGACACATACAGACTGAAAGTGAGGGGATGGAAAAAGATATTCCATGCAAATGGAAATCAAAAGAAAGCTGGAGTAGCAATACTCATATCAGACAAAATAGACTTTAAAATAAAGAATGTTACAAGAGACAAGGAAGGACACTACATAATGATCCAGGTATCAATCCAAGAAGAAGATATAGCAATTATAAATATATATGCACCCAACATAGGAGCACCTCAATACATAAGGCAGCAGCTAACAGCTATAAAAGAGAAAATCGATAGTAACACAATAATAGTGGGGGACTTTAACACCTCACTTATGCTAAAGGACAGATCATCCAGACAGAAAATAAGGAAACAGAAGCTTTAAATGACACAATACACCAGATAAACTTAATTGATATTTATAAGACATTCCATCCAAAAACAGCAGATTACACTTTCTTCTCAAGTGCACATGGAACATTCTCCAGGATAGATGACATCTTGGGTCACAAATCAAGCCTCAGTAAATTTAAGAAAACTGAAATCATATCAAGCATCTTTTCTGACCACAACGCTATGGATTAGAAATGAATTACAGGGAAAAAAAGGTAAAAAACACAAACACTTGGAGGATAAACAACACGTTACTAAATAACCAAGAGATCACTGAAGAAGTCAAAGAGGAAATCAAAAAATACCTAGAGACAAATGATAATGAAAACACAACGATCCAAAACCTATGGGATGCAGCAACAGCAGTTCTAAAAGGGAAGTTTATAGCTATACAAGCCTACCTAAAAAACAAGAAAAATCTCATATAAACAGTCTAAACTTACACCTAAAGGAACTAGAAAAGAAGAACAAACAAAACCCGAAGTTAGCAGAAGGAAAGAAATCATAAAGATCAGAGCAGAAATACATGAAATAGAAATGAAGAAAACAATAGCACAGATTAATAAAACTAAAAGCTGGTTCTTTGAGAAGATAAACAAAATTGATAAACCATTAGCCAGACTCATCAAGGAAAATGATGGAGAGGACTCAAATCAATAAAATTAGAAAAGAAAAAGTTACAACAGACACTGCAGAAATACAAAGCATCCTAAGAGACTATTGGAAGCAACTCTATGCCAGTAAAATGGACAACCTGGCAGAAATGGACTAATTCTTAGAAATGTATAACCTTCCAAGACTGAACCAAGAAGAAATAGAAAATTAGAACAGACCCATCACAAGTAATGAAATTGAAACTGTGACTAAAAATCTTCCAACAAACTAAAGTCCAGGACCAGATGGCTTCACAGGTGAATTCTTTCAAACATTTAGAGAAGAGCTAACACCTATCCTTCTCAAACTCTTCCAAAATATTGCAGAGGAAGGAACACTCTCAAACTCATTCTATGAGGCCACCATCACCCTGACACCAAAACCAGACAAAGATACTACAAAAAAAGAATTTTACAGACCAATATCACTGATGAATATAGATGTAAAAAATCCTCAACAAAGTACTAGCAAACAGAATCCAACAACACATTAAAAGGATCATACACCATGATCAAGTGGGATTTATCCCAGGGATGCAAGAATTCTTCAATATATGCAAATCAATCAATGTGATACACCATATTAACAAATTGAACAATAAAAACCATATGATCATCTCAATAGGTGCAGAAAAAGCTTTTGACAAAATTCAACACCATTTATGATAAAAACTCTCCAGAAAGTGGGCATAGAGAGAAGCTATCTCAACGTAATAAAGGCCATGTATGACAAACCCACGACAAACATCGTTCTCAATGTTGAAAAACTGAAAGCATTTCCTCTAAGATCAGGAACAAGACAAGAATGTCCTCTCTCGCTACTATTATTCAACATAGTTTTGGAAGTCCTAGCTATGGCAATCAGAGAAGAAAAAGAAATAAAAGGAATACAAATTGGAAAAGAAGAAGTAAAACTGCCACTATTTGCAGATGACATGATACTATACATAGAGAATATTAAAGATGCTACCAGAAAACTACGAGAGCTAATTAATGAATTTGGTAAAGTTGCAGGAAACAAAATTAATGCACAGAAATCTCTTGCATTCCTATACACTAATGATGAAAAGTCTAAAAGAGAAATTAAGGAAAGACTCCCATTTACCAGTGCAACAAAAAGAATAAAATATCTAGGAATAAACCTACCTAAGGAGACAAAAGACCTGTATGCAGAAAACTATAAGACACTGTTGAAAGAAATTAAAGATGATACCAACAGATGGAAAGATATGCCACGTTCTTGGATTTGAAGAATCAATATTGTGAAAATGACTATACTACCCAAAGCAATCTACAGATTCAATGCAATCCCTGTCAAATTACCAATGGCATTTTTACAGAACTAGGACAAAAAATCTTACAATTTGTATGGAGACACAAAAGACCCCGAATAGCCAAAGCAGTCTTGAGGGAAAAAAACAGAGCTGGAGGAATCAGACTCACTGACTTCAGACTATTCTACAAAGCTACAGTAATCAAGACAGCATGGTACTGGCACAAAACCAGAAATATAGATCAATGGAACAGGATAGAAAGCCCAAAGATAAACCCATGCACCTGTGGTCAACTAATCTATGACAAAGGAGGCAAGGATATACAATGGAGAAAAGACAGTCTCTTCAATAAGTGGTGCTGGGAAAACTGGACAACTACATGTAAAAGAATGAAATTAGAACACTCCCTAACACTCCTAAACTCAAAATGGATTAAAGACCTAAATGTAAGACCAGACACCATAAAATTCTTAGAGGAAAACATAGGAAGAACACTTTTTGACATAAATCACAGCAAGATTTTTTTTGACCCACCTCCTAAAGAAATGGAAATAAAAACAAAAATAAACAAATGGGACCTAATGAAACTGAAAAGCTTTTGCACAGCAAAGGAAACTGCAAACAAGACAAAAAGGCAACCCTCAGAATGGAAGAAAATATTTGCAAATGAATCAATGGACAAAGGATCAATCTCCAAAATATATAAACAGCTCTTGCAGCTGAACATTAAAAAAGCAAACAACACAATCCCAAAATGGGCAGAAGCCCTAAATAGACACTTCTCTCAAGAAGGCATACAGATGGCCAAGAGGCATATGAAAAGCTGCTCAACATCACTAATTATTAGAGAAATGCAAATCAAAACCACAATGAGGTATCACCTCACACAAGTCAGAATGGCCATCATCAGAAAATTTAGAAACATCAAATGCTGGAGAGGGTGTGGAGCAAAGGCAACCCTCTTGCACTGTTGGTGGGAATGTAAATTGGTACAGCCACTATGGAGAACAGTATGGAGTTTCCTTAAAAAACTAAAAATTGGGGCTTCCCTGGTGGAGCAGTGTGTAAGAATCCACCTGCCATTTCAGGGGACACGGGTTTGAGCCCTGGTCTGGGAAGATCCCACATGCCACAGAGCAACTAAGCCTGTGTGCCACAACTACTGAGCCTGTGCTCTAGAGCCCATGAGCCACAACTACTGAGCCCGCGTACCACAACTACTGAAGCCTGTGTGCCTAGAGCCCGTGCTCCACAGCAAGGGAAGCCACCGCAATGAGAAGCCCACACACTGCAACGAGTAGACCCCGCTTGGCGCAACTAGAGAAAGCCGTGAAGAAGACCCAATGCAGCTAAAAATAAATAAATAAAGCAGATGCAACATTAAAATAGAAATAAAAAATGTTTTTAAAAAATTTTAATAAATAAATAAATAAAAATAGAATTACCATATAACCCAGCAATCCCACTACTGGGCATATACCCAGAGAAAACCATAATTCAAAAAGACACATGCACCCCAATGTTCATTGCAGCTCTATTTACAATAGCCAGGTCATGGAAGCAACCTAAATGCCCATAGATAGATGAATGGATAAAGAAGATATGGTACGTGTATACAATGGAATATTACTCAACCATAAAAAAGAATGAAATTGGGTCATTTGTAGAGATGTGGATGGACCTAGAGTCTGTCATACAGAGTAAAGCAGGTCAGAAAGAGAAAAATAAATATCATATATTAACGCATATATGTGGAAACTAGAAAAATTGTACAGATGAACCGGTTTGCCAGGAAGAAATAGAGACACAGATGTAGAGAACAAACTTATGGACACCAAGGGAGGAAAGGGGGCGTGGGATGAATTGGGAGATTGGGATTGACATATATACATTAATATGTATACAATAGATTACTAATGAGTACCTGCTGTATAGCACAGGAACTCCACTTCCCTGTACAGAAGAAACTAACACAACATTGTAAAACAACTCTACCCCAATTTAAAAAGAGAATTTGGCTTTCTACTGTGTTTTTTAACTTTTAAATACCACATTATAAGTTTGTTCTATCTTTACACTAAGATTTTCTGATGTAAACAGAGGGAATAATTTAATTCATTAAATTGAAGAAGCTATTCTGTCCCAGACTTTAAAGTTTAGTGGTTTCACTGAGTGTAAAAATAAATTTTATTTGGGGAAAAAAGTCCTGAATAAGTAGAGAAAAACATATTATATTTCTATCCCCAGATATTCCACTCAGATTTTTAGGCTCAGTGGAAAGAGAAGAGGACACAAGTTGGTCAGGTAAGCCTTTCTTTAGGCATAATTTGACCAGTTTGTTTGCTAGTAAATTTAGCCTTCAGCTACAGCTATCTTTCTCAATGTTAGTTTAAGCAACAAACTTGCTTTGCCTTTTTCAGCTCAGTAGAGTTGGTTGGGGCATTAAAGTGTGCCTAGCTCAGTGCGTAGAAATTTCAACACACTTCATTAATGAGTCAAATTTACTGAACACTAACCATGTATTAAACAATGCTAGCATGCTGGGTAGTAGGGTAGTAGATAAAACATACAAGGATCTCTGCCTACTTACACTGTGGGACTGTGGGACGAATAGATAGATAAGTGAATAGTTACATAGATACATAGATAGATATATTAGATAGATAGATAGATTGATAGATAGATAGATAGAAATACTAAGTAGATTTCTGATGGAAAGTAACATATCAAATTGTCATAAGTTCTATACAGAACATTACAATAGATGAATGTGCTAGAAAGTGACTGGGTGACTATTTTAGATTGGGTTGTCAGGGAGGGCTTCTCTGAAGAGGTGTCATTTAAGCTGAAGTCTTAGTGAGAGGAAGGGTGCCAGCCATGTGAAGATTATAGAAGAGTGTTCTAGGAAGAGAGAAGGGCCAGTACAAATACTCCAGGAAGGAATTTGGATGGTCAAGGAACCAAAAAACAATCAGTGTGAGTAGACCCTAGTGCACGATGAAGAGATAGGCATGAGACAAGTTCAGAAAGGTAAAAATTTTGTTTAACCAAAAAATCCCTCTGGCTCCTGCCAGGAATTAGATGGCAGAAGGACCAGCGCTGGAAGCACAGAGACCAGTAAGGGAAGTGGGGCAACATATGGCTAACTGTCCATCACACCCATCACTCTCTTTCCTTGGCACACAGTTGAATTGCCCTTCCCAGTCTCCTTTAAAGTGAGATGTGACCATGTAACTGATTTCTCCTCAGTGTAAGATGAATGGAAGTTATGAGCACCACTTTGATCTCTCAACATAAAGCCTTCTACATGCAACAACCTATGCTCTTTCCCACTCCATTGGCTTGATATGCCTGAGTCCAGTGATCATGGAAGCCATGTATTGAAAATAGTGGCACCATATGAAGGAAGGAACTTAGGTCCTAAATCATTTATTAACCAGAAACTCACAACTCTTTATGAGTGAGAAATAAACTGTGATTGTGTTAAGGTACTAGGTTAGAGTTTTATCTCTTATAATAGTTAGCAATACTTTAACTAAAATAGGGACTAATGCAGTAAAATAAGAGAATTAAGGTGGTAGCAGTAAGGAGAGGAGATGAATAAATGACATATATTGGAGGTAAAATTGACAAAAAATTGGACAAAAGGGTTAATGAAGGAGAAGCCAGAGGGGACACTTACTTTGCTCACTTGTGAGCTGTGTGAAACTGATTGTCGTTTTCAGTGTTAGGTACCATAGGAGGAGGAATACAGTGCTCATGATGGCACCTGTAGATTTTAAGGTCTCTAAGTAACCTCCCAGAGCAGCTTTTTAGTAGCATATTTGAGTCTGGAGATGAGGTGGTGGAATAATATTCTTTGGTGGAATAATAATAATATCAAGCATTAATTGGGCTCATATTATATGTCAGTTATTCAGTCACTGTGCTAAGCACTTCACATTCATTATTTCATATGCTTCATTTCCTCAACAACCCAAGCAAAGCATACACTGTTTTTTTTCCCCAACTTTGCAAATGAAAACACTAAGAGTCGTGTATGGTAACTTATTTGCCATTTATCGCAGTCTCACACTTTGATAGTGTGTCTGAACCTATAACTTCCCAGTGGTTTACAACATTTGATTTTTTTTTTTTTTCTTTTGCGGTATGTGGGCCTCTCACTGTTGTGGCCTCTCCCGTTGCGGAGCACAGACTCCGGACGCACAGGCTCAACAGCCATGGCTCACGGGCCTAGCCGCTCCGTGGCATGTGGGATCTTCCCGGACCGGGGCACGAACCCGTGTTCCCTGCATCGGCAGGCGGACTCTCAACCACTGCACCACCAGGGAAGCCCTTCTTTCTTGTTTTCTCTGGCATCACCTTATATTTATTAATTATTATTATTAATTAGTATAATATTTAAGACTGGCTGGCTACCTATCTAAGAAACTACTTACTAGTTTTGTGTGATCTAGGGCAAGCTACTTAATCTCCTGCTATCTCAGATTCTTCATTATAGAATCAAGATAAACATAAATTACCTAACAGAATTGATGTAAGATCAAATGAGTTAATAAGTGTAAAGCATTTAAAAGAGTTTCTGACACAATGTAAGTGCTTAATAAGTGTTAGCAATTATTTTATGGGAAAATGTTCAGCATGTTTATATACTGATGACAGAAATTTATATAAAGGAATGATTAAAAACCTAGGAAAGAGAGGATTTAATATTATGTTTTTATTTTAAAAATCACCACTCATCTATATTTTCTATTGACTTAGATGAAGGAAATCTGTTTTTTTTTCTTCTGAATAATTTTAGCCATCATGTCCCTTAAAGCAACACCAATTTGTTGCATATCTGACAGTTAATAACATTATAATGAAATTCAATCTATATTCATTTCCATTCAAAATATATTTTTATTACTCTGTAGCAAAGATAGTGAAAATAAAAAATTAGCCAATGATTCTTCAAGTTTGTGAGTTTGCTCAATTTGATTTTGTGCACTAATTTTGTATTATAATTCTTAGTCATCTAATTAAACTCTTGGTGATACATCAGTTGATAAACTCCTCTAATGCAGCTATTTACCTGTAAGTATAAATATTACTTTGGATTTAAGATTCTTTCTAGCTAGAAATTAAGCCAGATAAACCAATCAAAAACTGGGGAGGGGGAAGGGTAAGCTGGGACAAAGCGAGAGAGTGGCATGGACATATATACACTACCAAATATAAAATAGCTAGTGGGAAGCAGCCACATAGCACAGGGAGATCAGCTCAGTGATTTGTGACCACCTAGTGGGGTGGGATAGGGAGGGTGGGAGGGAGACGCAAGAGGGAGGAGATATGGGGATGTATGTATATGTATAGCTGATTCATTTTGTTATACAGCAGAAACTAACACACCATTGTAAAGCAATTATACTCCAATAAAGATGTTAAAAAAAAAAAAAACTGCTTTCATCATGACCATTTCCTAAATTCCCTCATGTAGTGTAAGGTCCAGACGCCTTACTAGAATTTAAATTCATAGGTAATGGGGCTTCAGTGGGGCCTTATCCCTTCTTGCCAGTAGCACATCCCTGTGTTTTTCCATATAAGCCATCTCCTTACCTTACTGCCTATTGAATTCCCAAATTCATATATGCTTTCCTGCAATAGGACGGGTAAAGGCTATCACGTCACTAGCTACTTGAAAACTGGGACCTAATTCAGTTGTACCTGGGAGAAAAAGAAGGTATGTACTTGATAATAGTAACGTTTACTATTACAGAACAACCTCCTTGAGCTTCTAATGCCCCAGTTATCCTAAGTGCTGTTAGGTGTCAGTTGTCATTGACATTTTACTCCATCCTTAGAATGAGATGTTAAAATGGAGTTTGATAATGTACAATTTTTAAGACACAATGCTTTTCACAAGTATTGGTATGTTGCCATGGAGTTCTAGCTAATCACTAATTTAATCAAAAGCATTCTCCCTTGTCTGGCTTTCACTTTATAATCTTTAAATGTGTGTCAAAAAACACCAAGTTAGAGTGATGCTACTTTGTGTCATCTGTTTGGGGATCAGGACTGCAGTTCCTAAGAATGATTTATTTTCTTCTGAACGAAAGTGGTTTTTGTTTCCTTTCAGAAAAACTTCAGATATGTGTCTTTCCTTGTTAAACTAATGGTCACTCATGATTTGTTCTGAGTTAATAGTTGAAAAGATTAAATAAAAAAACAGCTTCAGAAATAAAGTCAAAAGCCCAAACAGAGCCTCATATTGTTTTATTATTTTCTCAAATCTAAGAGTTTATATTGTACAGCATTTAAGGAAGGCTGCCACTGAGTTATAAAGTGTGTATGTGGGGTGTGTGTGTGTGTGTGTGAAACTCAGGTACCCTTCATACCAAAACCATGTTCGCATATTGATAAAGTAGACTCCTCAAAGGAGAACAGTTTAAGCAATGTGTTGTGTTATTCTCAGAAAGATTTGTTGGTTGAAAAATTCCATAAGAACCACTGTAATTATGCTGTATAGGTGACCATTTACTACTAACTATGGGACTTATCTGGCTGTATGTATGTGGACACTCAACAGATGTCCAGTACTATTTACTTTGCTATCACTTTTACCAATCCTTAGGAATGATTACATCATTACAGTTTAGAATGTAAGGATTTGAGAAGAAAATATTTCTTCCCTATTGCTTATTGACATTGATCAATATTTCAGGTATTTGCTAAGTATAATCTTAGTCTTATATTTAGCTTGGTATAGAAGGAAAAGGCATGGATTTTTGAGAAATATTTACTAGTTTTAGATTTACCTCTTCCACTATTTAATTGTGTAGATGTGAACAGTTTAGTTAAAACTCTGAGCCTCAGTGTCCTCATTTTAAAATTGAGAATAATTCATTAAGGTTTTTGTGAGAATTAAATAAGTTTTATGATCTTTAGGTAGATTTTATATAGTTTTTTGAATAAACAGGACTGCCAATGGTAATTTAGGACTAAGAGATTTATTATGCCACAAGACATACATGTAGACTATATATTCATATATTGGATTAATCATTTATAATGACAAAATATTCAATTAAATTATTGGTATATGTAGGGAAATAATGCCAATTTGGAAGCTCATGTATGTGTATAAATACACATACATAACTAATACAAAACTTCAGTATTAAGATATGAGATATGATATGGGTGTAAGGGGATGTCAGTACTTGGATCCTGGGGTATCTTGTATGCAATGGAACAGAGTTGAAATTTGATGAGAAGTGATGCTTTTGTGCTGAGTTTTTGTATGCTTGAGTTAAGGTTGCTGCAGGCTGTATAGCAGTAACAAGGACACTTATGAGCCTGATTAGTTCAAAGGGGTGAATTTTATCTACACAGAAAGCTTTTCTTAGGGAAAACAATTGATAATTAAAGTCAAGCTTAGAGATTGGAGGAAGGGTTACCAACCTGAAAAATGTATATCAAGTTGACTGTTAGCAATGCTGTATTTTATACTTGAAATTTGCTAAAAGGATAGTTGTTAAAGTAAATCTCATCACACACAGACAATGACACACAAATAACTATGTACAGATGATGGATAAGTTATTTAACTTAATTGTGATCTTTTCACAATGCATACTGATATCAAAACATCAAGTTGCATACCTTACATATATACAATTTTTATATGTTAAATGTATCTCAGTAATGGTGTTTTTTTAAAAAAGGATGCAGTGACTTCCCTTGACAGTGACCATCTCTGGGAGTAGAGGAACAGCCAAGACCTAGTTGAGCGTGGTTAATAGAGGAAGGTTTACATAACAGGGAATGATTAAAGGAGGGAGCTCAAGAGCAAGAAGATAATGAGGACAAGTGAGGGGAAGAGTGGAAGAGAGGTTAAGATTATGGTTAAAAATCTTCTTTATGGGGTGAGTGAGTTGAATCATCAGAGTTAACTGGATGGGTCTACTCCAATTTCAAGATTAAACTAGATAGTACAAACATCCTGTCTGCAATAATACCATCACTGTGTTGAGTGTGACATGGTTTCAGATGATGGGAAGTCACAGGTACTGGTGGAATGATCTAGATGGTCAGTAAAAAAAGCATACAAAACTATATTGGTAATGTATTGTTTTCTTATCTTCAACATTTTAGTCCAAGGTTTATTTCTTTAAAATATCTTAACTGCATTTAATATTAAACTCAAAAACATGTGGCTGTAGAAGCTGAATTAACCACTTGCTTGTTCGCTGCATTAAAAAATATTTTCCCCTTTCGATCAATACTCACTTGCTGAATCAGATTGAGTGTACAACAGTCTAAGCAGCCATTGAGAGAGGTAGCTTTAAAAAATAATAACATGTTTACAACCTCATTTCTTGAACATACTGACATTTGTCACACTCCTCTGCTTTCTTCAGTTCTCTTCTGGTTGTAAAAGCACATGGTGAATGTAATGTACCTTGAGTGTAAATAGTTATTTTCCCTTTCTTAGCATCAGTAGCAGCAGCAGCATTTGCTCAACATCTGGCTCTTTCATGGGGCAGTTGTTTACTGGAGTTCAGATCAAGCCTTCTAGTCCATATGGTTAGTTAGCATTCAGATAGGTTTCTTGACATTACTTTGCTATTTTATCGCTATCATTTCAAAGCTGCATGACTGTTTGTTCTGCAGGCTTGTTTTAAGTAGTTTCTTTGAAAAGTAATGTCCTTTTAAATACCACTAAGACAAAGCACTCATTATAACATTCTTCATCATGATTTTTTCATGGGACATTTTAAAACCAAATTGCAGTAGAAAACCAGCATCTGTGTTACAGAACTTAAGAGCGTATCACACACACCTTTAAATAAAAATTCTAAAGTAACTGTTGAAGACAGAAAATTAATGCTAAAATTAACAAATGAAAATGACTCATGCATTTTAGAGTACACAGACTCCCTGAGCATACGTCTCCTTGAGCCTTTATAGTTGTAGAGTCATGGGGGTGGATGGGAGTAACGAAGTGGAAAACCATTGAATTGCATGCCAATCAAGACACTGAGTTTCTCTTTTCTATAACAAACTCGATTCTCCCTACTATCCAAATGGACTTTCAGCTATAATTCTTTCTTTTTTCTTTTTTTTATGTCTTTATTGGAGTATAATTTCTTTACAATGTTGTGTCAGTTTCTGTTTTACAACAAAGTGAATCAACTATAAGTATACATATATCCCCATATCCCCTCCCTCTTGAGCCTCCCTCCCATCCTCCCTATCCCACCCCTCTAGGTCATCACAAAGCATCGAGCTGATCTATTCCTTGTTTCTCCAGTCATTTTTTCTGCCCCAGAAAAGACAGATTTTTCTCCTGTTTGTGAAAAACACTCTGTAATTTTTTCTATACCAAATGGGTTATGCCCATTTGCACCAGCCTTCTGTTTCCTCCTTCATTATTAATATTTTTTTAATTATTGAGGTACTTCATCAAAAATTAGTTTTCATCTTAGCTATACCTTATTATCTTCTTTTTGTTAATTTAGTTAGGCAGCAAGAAAAGAAAATGCTTACTTTTGAATAAAGGTAGTGGGTGGTCACATGTATCTATTTTTTTCCTACTTGAGACCTCCCTTAAAATAATACTAGAAGAGTAAAATTTTATAAACTTACAAAATCAAAGGAAAAATGGTGGCATTAGAGAGTAGGATATTTTAATGAATTTTTGAAATATGGAAACAGAAGGACTGTCAGAACAGAACAGAGTGACCAAGCACGTGACTTCCTTTAGCAGAAGAAATGAAGCACATTTTTCAAATTTTGAGAGAAAATGCTTATCAATCTAGAATAGTCTGTCAAGCTGTCAATCAAATGAGAAGAAAGAACAAAGAATTTTAGCAGAGATTCAAAGATTTATGTCACATACACATTTTCTTGGTAACTACTGGAGAATGTGCTCTTTCCAACAAAATGGGAGAATTTAGAAATGAAGAAGTCATAGAATCCAGAAACAGGGGCTCTATACCCTGTTTAGAGTGAGGGAGTGTGGGCAAAGGAGGTCTCAGAATGACAGCTGTGTTTCAAATCTGGAAAACAACTCATCCAGATTTGAAGCAGAAGATAAAGAGCTCTAAGACAGATGTCCCCAGAATAAAAGGGGGAATTGCTGATTGATATTTAGCAGATATAAATGGGATTTGGGGGGGAAATTTAGAATAGTCATAAAAAAACAATGATAGTAAAAAATAAAGTGCTTAATAATTCAGGAAATTTTTAATAATCCAGGAATGGAAATGTAATCATTATACACCATTTGGCCGTGTAATGAGCATTATATACATAATCATAAAATATAGACATTGATTATTGATTAAGAGTTGTATAGAGCAGTATTGGGAATTTAGAATAAGGTAAAATGGTCAGTCAGACATGTAAAACACCTAAATCTTCAACTACCATAACAGGAAACTGATAGGTAGCATCCAATATTGATAAATCAAGAAATAGAAAAATAAGTATACCATTAAAAAATAGGGAGAAAAATCCCACAAGAAACAGACAAAATATTTTAAAGTAGATGTCTTCTGTGAACAGAGCATAGAGTGAGGCTAGGTGGGTGAAGAAACTGCTAATTTTTAGGAAAGGATTTCAAATATATAATATTTAGTTATATATTTAAAAATTAAATATATGTATTTAATTTTGTGCATGATTTACTCTGGTAAAAAGTAAAGGCCAAAAAACAAGAAAAAAGAAAAACTTTCATATTTGAAATCTTACAAAAATCTTCTCCTTAAAAATAGGTCAGTGCTATAAATCTGAAGACCCAAAAGCTACAGGGTAGGAAACCAGGATTGATTCACTATGGAAAGAAGAGGAAAGCAGGATTTCTAGAAGTCAGATCCATGAATGTACAATCTATAAGGAAGGTTACTCTTCCCCTGCAACCAAAACTACTTTGTTTTGGTTGGTCATAGGCTCCCCATGAAACCAACCCTGAAGAAGAATGAAAGCAAATGGGGCTTTGATCTTTGCTATCTGGCTATTGCTTTCTAACTCAGAACACAAAAGACAGGCCCAATTTCTATACGGAGATTATTCCGGAAGTTGAAAAACAGGCATAGCTGTTAAGCCCAAAGGGGCATGGACCTTAAATAAATAAGGAAACAAAGAGAGAATAACCTTTTTACCTTATTATATATCTTAGAGAGCCCTCTGGTTCTGTTGTGGTGGCATGCTTTGTGAGTTCCTATAGGTTATAATGATTTAGGTTGTGCTTGCTAAGAATTACAGGATGGTGTTTTTTCTCCTACTACAAGCTAGTGTTGAAAATCTGCTTGTCCTCTGCCTATTAACAGTGAATATTCATTGCCTATGTAATAATATATATAATAAATATGATTTCTATAAAAAACCAAGCTAAAAAAAATGAAAATCTACTTTTTAAGAATCCTGCCTAGATACCTTATTTTCATTATACCCTAGTTATTGTTTAATAGAAGATAATTTATGAAGAATCTCTAAGACACTATGAAAGTCTCTGTTATTTGCCAATACAAGGGGTCTGAGTTGAAAAAAAATAAGGAAATGAAGTTGAACCTTGGAATTTCAACCTTAAGCTTTCACGTAATGCTTGTGCTCCTGCCATTCTGAGCAAATCTGTTTAAACTGCATTTGGCTTACTTTAAAAAATTAAAACTAAAATAAAGGAACTTCAAGCCTTCTTGGGTTGGTCAATTCTACCAGGTTTTTCTCCCCCCGCCACACATTAACCATTGCTGAGCTACTATAGAGAATGGGATTGCGTTTACCAGGGTGAGGACTCTTTCTGGAAAGTCAAGCAGGTATTGACTTCTAAGCCGACTCTTACATTTGGATCTGCATGAAATACTGTTTCATTTTTATTTTGAGAATTGACAAGAATCTGTATGATCTTAAAATATTGCCCATAATGCATAATGTCTCCACTTACCTATATACCCCAGACAAAAATGTGTAAAACCGCTGAAGAATCAAAGTGATTCATAAATCCCTCTGATATGAATGTCAATTTTACTGATCACTGCTTCTTTGAGGACCCCATTCTAATACTAGACCTTCTCTCTGTCTAAGGCTACCAAAACATAGAATTGAAGGCTTTGGGTCAGCATTTCTGGTTAAAGATTTGGAAAAAACAATGCTAAAATTTTATGCCTTAGGTCATTTGCCCCTGCAAATTGTGGAGTGTTTGAGGCATAACCACTAGAAACTTTGAAATTAGAAGCTTGACTTAATTATTTAAGCATATTAAATCACATTTTTCACTAAATCACTAATTAGGCCCGTTTCCTAATTAGTCTTTGTCTTGATGCAAGTTGGAATCTTTGTGGGGATGAAAGAAAAGACTAAGAATTCAAGATTTTCTCAAGAAATTGACCTGTTTAATCACCATATTAAAGACGTTTTCTGAAGAAATCATGATCTTCCAGAAAGATCAAGATCTAGAAGTCATCATGTCCTTTTGGCCAGACACAGATGGTATATATGTCACAGGGGACATGGATTTGACATAGGTCTAGTGCTGTGGACTGATTGACCTTAAATATACTGTAACTAATGGTATAACAATATAACATTGCCAGGCACTCACTGTAACCTAGTCATGGCAGGGATTCAAAAGAGTTGGATAAGGACCCTTTTTGATTTTGTGAATCATTCCAGGTAAAGAACTTTCTGATAGTGTCTCACACCACATTATTGTCTCACAGGGCCATTCAATTTTATTTGAAATGCCTGCTGAAACTCCAGAGCTGTGCATCCTAATACAGATGGGGCTGCATTTACCTCGATTGTGTTGGAGGAATTTGCAGAAAAGCACCTAATGTGGGGTGTGACTCTAGCATCTAACAACTCTCTAGCAAGAAAATCCAGACCACTGAGAATTCCCTGAAAATAAGTCATGGGAAAAATTGACCTAGGGCAGTTTCTTATTGTTTAGCATGTCATGTTTAAAATCAGAAATCTGTTTCATGTTTAAAATCAGAAATCTGTCTTGCTGAATTGCTTGCCTTGTTTGCCTCAATTAGGAGCAAAGGCCTTAGAAGCAAAATTATGTTGAGATTTCTGTCTGTGACTGTGTAGTGAGACTTCGGTAGTCTCCTGGGACAGGATCAGTGCTTGGTCTGTATTTTCAATAACAAAAAATGCATACAGGTGAGCGCAGCACTACCTCTGTGTGGATCTGCTAGGAAGGTGTGGTTTCTCCAAAGAGTTGCTATTTGGAGCATCTCTTCTAGGGCCAATTTTTAAAAATTTTCACCTACATTCTAGGAACTCATGAGAGCCATGTCTTTATTAGTTAAGAAAGAGAGGGAGAGAGAGAGAGAGAGAGAGAGAGAGAGAGAGAAAGAAAAAAAAAGGAAGAAAGAAAGAAAAAAAGGAAGGAAGAAAGAAAGAAAAAAAGGAAGGAAGGAAGGAAGAAAAACAGAGAAGGGAATGGAGAGGAAATATTTTCTTGTTATTATATTCATCCTTCAGCTCTGGATTTAGCTGCATTTTTAATTGTTTTACATGTTGAGAGTATTGGTATAAATAGTACAAAAATTTGTAGTTCTTTTGTTAAAATATACTTTTCAGAAAGGTAAAATCGTGAGTCATGCAAATACAAATAAAACATGTACCAAAATTTTGCTTAAATCAGTAGTGAGGAAATCAGTGAGAAGTTATGGCTTGCTCAAAAGGCATTTAAGAAGCTAGATGTATATAAGCAATGTTCTGATAAGACTGCTAGGGTAGATGCACAACTGGCTAATGTCTAACAAGGTCTTAAACCTGTGAGGTTGTTTGTTCCACTGAATAAAAAGTTTTGTCATTTCCACCAGACAGAAATCTACAAGTATAATGAACAAATAATTTCATTAAATCTGGATCCTTTAATCAATAGCAAACTGACCTACATACATTCCTCTAGATAACCCTTCACTGGATTTGTCCCAATGTTAGAGAGAAGACATGCCACTCACCTTTCTGCCATATTTCCAAATCTCAGAAAAAATTTTTGACAATTTCTGGTTACTGTGTATTTGGGTTCTTGACCTGTTTGCCCTTGGATCTATTCCTTGTTCTATCCCTGCTCTGCTCTGTATCATCACAGCTGAATTTCCCAGCCTCCTGTGTCAACTGGCATCTGGCTGGATTTGGCCAAAGGCAGACACTGCCAGGAGATTACAGGATAGGTGAGGAGGAAGAGAAAAGCCAGTGCATTTCTCCCTCCCTCTCTGCACTTAGGAAAACCTCCTTGCATCAGCTGTGTCTCTTCTGTGGTTCCATATGCCCCTTCTGGACAGGACCACTGGTGATCCGTTCTTCTGCAGGAACCCCCAAAGGTGCTAGGATCTGAGGACACTGCCTCTTTCCTTTGATCCTCCAAAAGCTTCCTGTAGTTGCTTATTTAGAGGGACCTACACTGTTCTCCTGGTTGTCTTACCATCTTGCATCATCCCAGTAATCAATTTCAAAAAAAAATGTATTCTCAGTTTTAAATGTTCAAAGTTGTTATATTTCCTAGTTAGAACATGACTAATTCATTTGAGAATCTTTTGTTTATTTTTTTATTCCTATTGTTAAGCTATACTAAATTTGGGACTCAGTAATTTATACAAGTGATGATGCATTTTCAGAACTGCTTCTGTCAATGTCAATATAACATTCCTAAGATCTCATAAGGAAAGAATTATTTCCAACAATCCTGAGAGATCATGTATACAAAAGTTACATTTCTATGGAGGCAAGGAAAACTCAGCAAAATCAAACATGAATTTTTGTCCTCCAATTTTAGTGGTGTCTTGAAATCCAGAGTATTCATATACAACATGGAGAGAGACAGGTAGTGGGGGAGATTGGGAGGGAGGGAGAGTGGTAAAGGGAGAGTGTTAGGGACAGGAAAAGGGGGAGGGGAAGAAGGGGGGAAGGAGAGAGAGAATTATTCAAATTAGGCTAAAATAATTTTTCTAATACATACAGCAACCTTCACAATAAAAGCCATCTTCTCAATCAATTAATTAGAAGTCAGTTTGGTCACTTATTATGCCACCAATTTCATCCCAACAGAAGGATTGCTCTTTCAAGACACTCTTCTTTAATTGATCCCAATTTTTCTATCTCTGAGTGTCAAGAGTAACAGAAGGACTTCTCTACTTCCCTGAACACTGATAGGATTTTGATGGTATTTGCCATGGAAATATTTCTGCTTCTTAGGTTTTCTGATGTTTATGATTTATTGTAATTGGAAAAATTCCATGTTGACTTTTCTTTTATATTTTTGTAAGCACATTTCTTTAAAAATCTATTTTAATATGATTTTCCTTCTCTGGTAGTGTATTTTTGAAGCATGTTGGTACAAGTACTGCATTAATTAGGAGTAAATGTCCCAAGCGCATTTTTAAACATTCCTTTGTTATTTTTGGTGGAACTGGTGCTGAAGTTGCTTTACTCAGCCAATACAGTCATAGACTTTACTGGTTTCTAGCCCCTTATTGCTTTAGGAGCACCCCAGATTCATCATGCTCTTTTTATGCCCAACCTCTTGTCTACTCACTTTAATTCTTTCTAAACTACATTCTAATTTGACTTTTGTAGCACTGCTCAATATACTTTTCCCCTTTCTCTGATTCTGCAAAAAATATGTAATAAATTCAGCCATCATAGTTTACTCTACTCTAATATTTTATACTATTGATATTCCCCCATATCTCCCTTTCTCTTTTTCACATATATATTTCCTTTTCTGTGTCTACCTCAAATCTAAAACATATGTCCCTGTTTTCAGTCAGTTTAGTCCATGAGCCTGGAACATGTGATGAACAGGTATATATTTAATTATCATGTGTAATATTCTTTCCTTTGGCTTCACTATGCATCCAAAAGAGGCTAGAACAACTGGAGTTCAATATAACCATCAACTCATGATTGGAATATTTTTTACCCTCTTAAAGCTTTCTTTGCTTCAATTCAAGATGAATTTTAACATCTTGTTATTTTTCAGTCCTTTAAATTTGTCATGGTCAGTGGTTCCATATGACCAAGTATAGGACCTGACTTCTAAGTTGTCACTTGTTTTGTGAGCAATATATCAAATATTGTACTTTAAGAGGGGATTATTTCATTAAAACTCTTTTTATTATTATCAAAAAACAGCAGTCAATTTCCCAGAATTAAATAATCTCAATGGTTTAGTTCGGTTTAGTTATTTGTTCTTTAACATACTTCCAAATAATATCTTTTACTATTTTTTGATTTATCAATTTCAAACTTTACCAACTGACATCTGTAATGTTAATAGAGGAATAGCTCTTGTACATTAATTTCACCAACTTCCCTACCCTCATCTTCTCAAAAGAGTTTTATTGTACCTTATTTTGTTTTTAAGTCACTACTGTTTAAGCAGTGTAATTTCTAAATATTATTCACTTCTCAATCAAGTAGTCAATCAAATGACTTATATCTTGTATAACTTTTTTCTTTCTCCTTGATTTCATAATCATTGTATTTTTATAATTTTATGCTCAACTGATCTGTCAAAGCAAAGTTCCAAATATCCCATCAGTTCCATTTTCACCCCCAGAGACTTCCCTCCTACTTCCTTTCCTCTGTACTCCTAGTTAATTCCTAGGATGGACACATATCTCTCCTTTGGAGGCTTCCCTTTTTCACTTATCTGTATTAGAGTTAGTGTTATGTTCTTGTTTTGGTCAAAGGTATCCCCCAGTGGCTTCCTGAAATAGAATGCATAGAAAGTCAAATTTTTAGACTCATTGAGTATCTGAAAATGCCTTTATTCTTTCTTCAAACTTGATTGATAGTTTGGCTGAGTGTAGAATTGTAGGTTGACCCCAGGACCAGCTATATTATGTTCAGGGCCCAGTGCAAAATGAAAATGCAGAACTTCTTGTTCAAAAATTATTAAGAATTTCAGGATGGTGACAGCAGAGCACTAAGCTAAGCGGGGGGAGGTCCTTCTAAGCTCAAGGTCCTCTATGACTATCAGGTTTAATGCTCATGAGACTGACCCCAGTAGGCTCTTTCAAAATGGAGATTCTTTGTTCTAGAAAATTGGGTGGTTTTTTTGAGAATTTCCTCCGTTCCTGATTTCTAGAACTTTAGTTAGCTAGATATTACATCTCCTGAACCAGCATTCTAATTTTCTTATCATTATTATTTTATTATTCATTTTGCTGTCTTTTTGTCCACTTTGTGGCATATTAGACTTTATCCTCTACCCCTTCTGTTGACATTTGTATGTAATAAATCATCAGTTTCAATTCCCAAGAACTCTTTCATCACCATTTATTCTATTTTTTAAAAGTACCATCATGTTCTTTTTTCACGAATAAATCTTCCCTTACTTTTCTCCGTTTTTTTTTAAATTGAAGTATAGTTAATTTACAATGTTATATTAGTTTCAGGTTTACCACATAGTGATTCAATATCTTTATAGATTATACACCATTTAAAGTTATTATAAAATATTGGGTTGGTCAAAAATTTCATTTGAGCTTTCAGAATGAACTTTTTGGCCAACCCAATAGTTGGTTCTCTGTATCTATGAGTCTGTTCCTGTTTTGTTATATTCATTCATCTGTTTTATTATTTAGATCCACATATAAGTGAAAACACAGTGTTTGTCTTTCTCTGTTCAACTTATTTCACTAAACATAATACCCTCTGGGTCCATCCATGTTGTTGCAAATGACAAAATTTCATTCTTTTTCATGGCTGAGTAATATTCCATTGCATATATGTACCACATCTTCTTTATCCATTCATCTGTTGATGGGCACCTAGGCAACTTCCGTATCTTGGCTATTATAAATAATGCTGCTATAAACATTGAGGTGCATATATCTTTTCAAATATGTGTTTTCATTTTCTTTGGATAAATACCCAGGAACTTCCATACTGTTTTCCATAGTGGTTGTACCAATTTACATTCCCACCATCAGTGAACTAGGGTTCCCTTTCTCCACATCCTTGCCAACAGATGTCAGCCATTCATCTGTGAGGTGATATCTCATTGTGGTCAATTCAGGTTTTTGTTTTTTTTTTATGTTTTCCTTTGGTCTCTATATTGTTTCTGTTTCCTTCAAGTTTCTTTTTTTTTTTTTTTTTTTGCGGTACGTGGGCCTCTCACCGTTGTGGCCTCTCCCATTGTGGAGCACAGGCTCCGGATGCACAGGCCCAGCGGCCGTGGCTCACGGGTCCAGCTGCTCTGCGGCATGTGGGATCCTCCTGGACCAGGGCACAAAGCCGTGTCCCCTGCATCGGCAGGTGGACTCTCAACCACTGCGCCACCAGGGAAGCCCCAAGTTTCTTTATTTGTCTAAATATATGTCTTTCATGTTTGAGGTTTTCCTTCAAGGCTTGCAAATTGATGACAGGCCATTAATATTAAAGAGTGTGGCTCTGAAAAGTGATTAGAATCTCTTTGTCATACGTGGTGCTTGTCACCTTCTGGGCTTTAGCAAGTACAAACTGTTGGTTTCCAAAATTTCATTTCTCTGGGTCTTTTCAGTCTCTCCTGCAGTGAATCCCTCAATCTTCATCCTGTAAATAGGTGGGAGAAAGGAACCTGGGGTATCATCACTCAACATGCTGACTTTTGTTTAATTTCTCTGTTTTCAATCTGGCAGTCCTGCCTCCTTTCCAGGTTTGCTATAGGAATAGGTAAGGGTAGTCTCCTGTTACTTGGGGTGGAGAAAGTAATCTGAAAGTTCTAAGAAGATTTTCACCCTTTTGTTTTGAGCCTAAAGACAGTTCGGCAGAAGACCTAAATAGACAGTTCACCAAAGAAGACATACAGATGGTCAACGTCACTAATCATTAGAGAAATACAAATCAAAACTACAATGAGGTATCACATCACACTGGTCAGAATTGCCATCATCAAAAAATCTACAAACAATCAATGCTGTAGAGGGTATGGAGAAAAGGGAACACTTTTGCACTGTTGTTGGGAATGTAAATTGATACGGCCACCTAAGGATAAACCTACCTAAGGAGACAAAAGACCTGCATGCAGAAAACTATAAGACACTGATGAAAGAAATTAAAGATGATACAAACAAATGAAGAGAAATACCATGTTCCTGGATTGGAAGAATCAACATTGTGAAAATGACTATATTACCCAAAGCGATCTACAGATTCAATGCAATCTCTATCAAATTACCAATGGCATTGTTCACAGAACTAGAACAAAAAATTTCACAATTTGTATGGAAACACAAAAGACCCCAAATAGCCAAAGTAATCCTGAGAAAGAAAAACGGAGCTGGAGGAATCAGGCTCCCTGACTTTAGACTATACTACAAAGCTAAAGTAATCAAGAAAGTATGGTGCTGGCACAAAAACAGAAATATAGATCAATGGAACAGGACAGAAAGGCCAGAGATAAACCCAGACACATACTGTCACCTTATCTTTGATAAAGGAGACAAGAATATACAGTGGAGAAAAGACAGCCCCTTCAATAATTGGTACTGGGAAAACTGGACAGCTACGTGTAAAAGAATGAAATTTAGAACACTTCCTAACACCATACACAAAAGTAAACTCAAAATGAATTAAAGCCCTAAACGTAAGGCCAGACACTATCAAACTCTTAGAGGAAAACATAGGCAGAACACTCTATGACATAAATCACAGCAAGATCCTTTTTGACCCACCTCCTAAAGAAATGGAAATAAAACCAAAAATAAACAAATGGGACCTAATGAAACTTCAAAGCTTTTGCACAGCAAAGGAAACCATAAACAAGACCAAAAGACAACCCTCAGAATGGAAGAAAATATTTGCAAATGAAGCAACTGACAAAGGATTAATCTCCAAAATATATAAGCAGCTCATGCAGCTCAATATCAAAAAAACAAACAACCCAATCTAAAAATGGGCAGAAGACCTAAATAGACATTTCTCCAAAGAAGATATACAGATTGCCAACAAACACATGAAAGGATGCTCAACATCACTAACCATTAGAGAAATGCAAATCATAACTACAATGAGGTATCACCTCACACTGGTCAGAATGGCCATCATCAAAAAAAAATCTAGAAACAATAAATGCTGGAGAGGGTGTGGAGAAAAGGGAACCCTCTTGCACTGTTGGTGGGAATATAAATTGATACAGCCACTATGGAGAACAGTATGGAAGTTCCTAAAAAACTAAAAATAGAATTACCATACAACCCAGCAATCCCACTACTGGGCATATACCCTGAGAAAACCATAATTCAGAAAGGGTCGTGTACCACAATGTTCATTGCAGCTCTATTTACAATATCCAAGACATAGAGGCAACCTAAGTGTCCGTCGACAGATGAATGGTTAAAGAAAATATGGCACATATATGCAATGGAATATTACTCAGCCATAAAAAGAAATGAAATTGAGTTATTTGTAGTGAGGTAAACATTGTAAACATTGTTTACATTGTAAAGCAACTATACTCCAATAAAGATGTTAAAAAAAAATACTTTTCCATTATATATTCTCCAGCAGAGTTATTTTGCTCCTTTAAATGTAGAATGTAAATATATTTGAAAGAGCAATAGTGTCTGCCATACAATTGTTCCCATTTTTTTCAATGATATCAATTTTGGGGGGAATGATTTATTCTATAAAATAAAGGTATCAAGGAGCTTTACACTTATAACATTGGCCTCTGTGGGGAAAAAAAAGTATCTTAAAAAGACTTTAAATCTATAAGCCTTGCTTTTTATACTAAGATTAGAATTTAATTTCCTAAGCATTGTCCTACAGAGTAGACAACACAATTTCATTATTTAATGGCTTCTTATCATCATTTTTTATCATGTTAAGATTAGAGGCATGCAGGACTTAGAAAATGACATAGATACTTCTAGTTCTGGCAGTACCTATTTGTGTTTTTGTGCACTCCTGCGTATGGCCATATTTTAAAGTTAATGTTAATATCACTATAGATATTCTTTTAGCTTTACCTCTTCTGCTTCTTAAGATGACATTCTTACAACCGTATCCTTCTCACTTTTGTTCGGTTAGGTCAAAAATGGGGACATTGACAGAAATATGATGAGTATCAATTCTCTCTTAAATTATTGATGTATATATCATTCATGCTTTACAGCATTAGGGATATCCTGGACATTTTTATCCTAGAATTAATGAATACATGCATAGACAGACGGAATTTTTCAGTATAATATTCTTAGTCATGTAGGTGGTCCTTTTGCATGATAGGGTCATGTAGCAATCTCAGAAGGTAAGTTTAGAGTATATGAAGTGCTTGATTCTGAAAACTACATCCCTTTATACTGAGTATTTTTTCATTTAGAAAGTGTCGGTTCTATATTTGAATAAAAAAATAATCATTTTCTACAGTTCAGTACTCTGTTCAATGGTAGAAATTATTTTTCTTCTGCAACTGCTTGATTGAATCACAGATCCAATCAATTATTTTCAAAGATGGTTTCTGTTTTCATTTCTATCTTCTTTTAAATGTTCTGATCGTTAGAAGGTAAGGAAGTCCCACCAAAAAGCTACGAACATCAAAGCTGTTCAGCACCTAATATTCAGGCTGATTTAAAAGTCTTGTGAATTATCAAAATTAGTGTCATTCTCCTTGGAGAAAGATCATTAACAGTTTAATGCTACTTTCGATTTTTTATCATGCCTTTCATGATAGTATATATTAAAAATTTAAGCATTTTAATAAAATTGATGAAAAATAAAGATATGTAACAGAAGCATCTATTTAACATATATGCTTTTTCTATCTCAAATTACATATTTCACTGTGTAATTTATAATTTGACAAGTATGAACATCTGTGTACACCTATGAAACCATCACCACAATGAAGAAAACAAACATTTCCATTACCCTCAAACTTTCCTCCAGCTCCTTTGTAACCCTTCCCCTCCTTTCCTCCTTCATCTCCTCACTCCCAGGCAACCTCTGATCTGCTTCCTGTCACTGTAAGAATAGCTTACATTTAAAAAATTTTATATAAATCGAATCATACATATGCGTCTATCGTATTTCACTCAGCATAATTATTTGAAGTTCACTCCTGTCATTATGTGTATCAATAGTTCATTCCTTTTATTGATGAGTGAACTTCTTTGGATGGATATGCCCCAATTTGTTTTTCCATTTACTTGTGGATGAACATTGGGGATGTTTCCAGTTTGGGGCTATTACAAATAAAGCTGCTTATGATGCTCATGTACAAGTATGTGTAAGGACATATATTTCTTTTTCTCTCCATCAAAGAATAGAGTGGTTGAGTCACATGGTAGATACATGTGTAACTTCTTGAGAAAATGTTTTCCAAAATGATTGTACTTATTTACATTCCCAACAGCTGTGTATGTAGTTTAACTTGCTTTACATCTTTGCCAATATTTGGTATGATCAGTTATTTTAATTTTAGTCATTCCAATAGGTATTTGATTATATCTCACTATTATTTTAGGTTGAATTTTTTCTGGTGACCAGTAATTGTGAGCATCTTTTCATGTTTGCCATGAATATATCTTTTTTGGTGATAGAAAAAAATCATTGGCAGATTTTGTATTGGATTGTTTATCTTATTATTGAGTTTTGCAAGTTCTTTATATGTTTTCTGAAAATCCTTTATCAGATATATGGTTTGCAAATATTTTCTCCCAGTCTGTGGCTTGTCTTTTAATTCTTGAAACAATGTTTTTGAAGAACAGAAGTTCTTAATATTGGTGAAGTTCAACTTATTTTTTTTCGTAGGTGTTGTACCTAAGACATCTTTGGCTGACTCAAGGTCAAAAAGATTTTCTCCTACGTTTTCTTCTAGGTTTCTAGTTTTAAGATATACATTTAAATCTGTGATGCATGTATGGATCAAAGTTCCTTTTACACATGGACATTTTTAATGATCCAGCACAATTTGTTGTAAAGGTTATCCTTTTTCCTCTAGATTATCATTGCATCTTTTTCTGAAATAAATTGATTATATATTGGGGGTCTATTTTTAGACTTTATATTCTGTTCCATTGATCTGTTATACTATCTTGTTGCTAATAATGTACTATATTATGCCATTTATTCTGTACTGATTACTGTAGCTTTAAAATGTCTTGAAGTCTTATAAGTCTTGAAGTAGTATAAATCCCCCAACTTTGTTGTTTTTGTAAAATTTGTTTTGACTATTTTAGCTCCTTGATTCTATGTGAATTTCAGAATCAGCATGTCAATATATACAAAAACAAAAATCCTGCTGGGATATTTACTGGCGTTGTATTGAATCTATAGATAAATTTGTGGAGAAATGACATGTTAACAATATTGGGTCTTCCAATCCATAAACATGATGCATCTCTCCATTTATTTAGGTCTACCTTTATTCCATTCATCAATGTTCTATAGTTTTCAGTGTATAGGGCCTGCACATACTTTGTCAGATTTATATCTAAGAATTTTACATTTCAGTACTATTGTAAATGGTATTGCTTTTCATTTTAATTTCAGATTGTTCATTATTATATAGAATGATATTATTTTTGTATCTTTTTTATATTATAAACTTGTTAAAATCATTTATTACTTTTTATTCTAGTAACTTTTTGTTATATTTCATAGATTTTCTACTTAGACAACCATGCTGTCTGTGAACAAAGACAGTTTTATTTCTTTCTTTCCAGTCTGGATAGCTTTTATTCTTGCCTTATAGCTTTGGCTGAAAGATCTGGTGAAATTATGAATAGCTGTGGTGAGACTAGAGCCTTGTTCCTGATGTTTGAAGGAAAGCATTCAGTCATTTAACATTATTTATGACATTAGCTGTAGATTTTTGTAGGCTCCCCTCTATTCCTAAAATGCTAAGAGTTTCAATCAGCAATTGATGTTGGATTTTGTCTAATACTGTTTGAGTATTTATTAAGATGATCATATGGCTTTTCTTAGTCTCTTAATATAGTGAATTACATTGATTTTTTTTCAATTTTATAACAACTTTTCATTCCTGGGATAAATCTCTTTTATGATGCAGTATTCTTTTATGTACTGGTGGACTTGATTTCTTAAAATGTTAAGAAATGTTTACATTTATGTTCATGGGGCATATTCATTAATATGTTACTGCTGCTGCTTCTTTTTCTTCTTTTAATGTTTTCATCTGGTTTTGTTATACGGGTAATTTTGTACTCCTAGAATGAGTTGGGATTCTTTTTCTGGAAAAGTTTGTAGGGAATAGGTATTATTACTTCATTAAATGTTCGTAGGAATTCACCAATGAAGTCGTTTGGGCCTGAAGTTTTCTTTGTGTGAAAGTTTTTAACTACAAAATCAGTTTATTAATTTCTTTTTGAAATTTAGTAGCTTGCATCTTTTAAGGAAATTGTTTATTTTGTCTGAGTTTTTGAATTTATTGGCATAATGTTGTTTATGTTATTTTTTTTAACTTTTATTGGAGTATAATTGATTTACAATGTTTTGTTAGTTTCAGGTGTGCAACAAAGTGAATCAGTTATATATATATATATATATATATATATATATATATATATATATATACTCTTTTTTGTAGGTTCTTTTCCCATACAGGCCATTACAGAGTATTGAGTAGTATGTTATTGTTTTAATTGTAACTTTTAACATCCTTGCTTACTTATTCTATCATCTTTGTAGTTTTGGGGTCAATTTTGACTGACTGATTTTTATCCTCATTATGGATCAATGTTCCTTCTTTGTGGGCCTTGCAATTTTTTTATTGGTTGAAAAATCAGTTGGGAAAACATCATGCACAAAATATTAAAATTATAGTGAAAGCCAGAGAAATATCAATTTCATAAGTGAGGGATAAATGAAGTGTGGTTTAGTTTCTAAGTCGAGAGATCACAGTGGATAAAAATCTTCTAAGTACCAATGATATAGATAGCATCCCAGATATGCCTGGTAATTAAACATGATTCAGACAGTTAAAGATGGGATACAGGAGAAAGGGATTTCAGTAAGAAATAAGAACTTGAATCTAGGATGATGTGAGAGTGTTTGAGGCACAGTGACTAAATCAGTTTGCTTGGAAATTAGGGAAAAGAAGTAATGGGAAATGTATGCATTCCAACATTTGATAACATTATTTGCATAAGTCATGCCATTCCCAGAGATTGCAGATATCTTGAAGACAGGTACTGTGGTGCATTACGTGTGTGTATCCATATATATGCATTCTTATATGTATTCATATACACAATTTTTCTTACACAGCCCCAGTTGCAGTAATAAATGCTAAATAATTATTTATTTAACAGACTTGGGTTTTAATACCTTCTTGGCAATATTATCTGCTTACAAACAGCAGGTCTTTGCTGTTTGATAGAACAGCTCTTGTTTGCTACCGTGCAGGGAAGCCAGTGGAGTCTCTATCCACAGATTGCTGAATTGCTGGGCCAGAAAGTGCTCAAGTTAGAACATAAAGTACATATACTTATCTTAAGCTTTGGGAACCAGTAGAATATACCTAGTCCTGGTAATACTGTACTGTTTTTCACCCGGCTTGCTTACTCCGATGAAAGAAACCAAATCATTATTTAAAAGAGTTTTTACTAAATTTAGGGAACTTATTTATTTTATCATATGACTTTGTGATTTCTTCTTCAGTTCTGAGAATTTGCTCATAGGATAGTTTAGGAATTACATAAATAGTCTATATCTTCTTAAAAAAATAAAAAAATTTGTACAGATATATTCAGTAAAGCCTTAATGCTTTGGAACCCACCAGTTTAAAATGTATGATCATTTGAAAATGATTCATGATAATATTTGGCCTTGTATTATCTACAAAGGGAAACTAAAGCCTAAATAAGATCGTTGGGGATTACTGTATGCATAAATTGATTACAAAAGCAAATTCACATTGAAATAACAAATATAGAAATTGTTTCCTTAACATGCTGTTCTAATTATAAATAATCTTTTTACAATACAAAGGTTTTTTCTTTTTATGTAAATAGAAATGTGTACTCACTAAAGGAAATTTTGTGCATACAGGCAAAGGAGATAAAGGAAGTCCTAATAATCCTCCAAAATATATTTCTGTTTTTTTGGTATTGACATAGTGAGTTTAGAGGTGTGTGTATGAGAGTGTGTGTGTGTCTGTGTGTGCATCTGTGTGTGTCTGTGTATAGGTAGGTATGGTTTTACAGAGTTATAACCATATCTAATTAGTTTTTCTAGTTGGGTGATAAAACTTTTCTGGAGTATTTTTTTCAAAGCTATTTCTTGTGTTAGATTCTAGGTTTATACCCCTATTAAGATTTTTCAAAGCTATTTTTTGTGTCAGATTACAGGTTATTACCCCTATTAACATATAACAATTTATAATGTTTGTTGGTTTTAAACTACATCAAGATATCTCTGTGAAAAAGCATGTTCATTGTGTAAGTATTAGAGCCTTTTGATGTCCCAGGTTTCATCACGTGTGATCTGCTGATGGATGACTCCCTGGGAACAACTGCAGGCTGTCATGAGTTAGGAAGTGAACCTGAGTATAGTTTACCAGGAGTGTCCTCTCTTGTTTTATATGATAATTTCTCTATTCTTGAGTTCCTTATTTTGTTTCATTTTTTAAAATTAATTTTTATTGGAGTATAGTTGCTTTACAATGTTGTGTTAGTTTCTACTGTACAGCAAAATGAATCAGCCATGCATATACATATATCCCCTCCATTTTGGACCCCCTTCCCATTCAGGTCACCACAGTGCATTAAGTAGACTTCCCTGTGCTACAGAGTATGTTCACATTAGTTATCTATTTTATACATAGTATTAATAGTGTACATGTGTCAATCCCAATCTCCTAATTCCTCCCACCCACCCCTGTTTCCCCCTTGGTTTCTATACATTTGCTCTCTGCGTCTGTGTCTCTATTTCTGCTTTGCAAATAGGACCATCTATACCATTTTTCTAGGTTCCACACATATGCGTTAATATACAATATTTGTTTTTCTCTTTCTGATTTATTTCACTCTGTATGATAGACTCCAGGTCCATCCATGTCTCTACAAATGACCTGATTTCATTCCTTTTTATGGCTGAGTAATATTCCATTGTATATATGTACCACATCTTCTTTATCCATTTCTCTGTCGATGGACATTAAGTTGCTTCCTTGTTCTGGCTGTTGTAAATAGTGCTGCTAGAAACATTAGGGTGCATGTATTATGGAAAATAGTATGGAGGTTCCTTAAAAAACTAAGAATAGAACTACCATATGACCCAGCAATCCCACTACTAGGCATATACCCCCAAAAGACCATAATTTGATTCATTTCTTATTCATTTGATTTATCAGTTAGGATTGCGTTCAGCTGCATTTAAAAGCAATCTCAAGACCAGTCCCTCCCATCAGAAAACTTGCACAAGCCTCTTAGATAGCCTCATCCACCAAAGGGCAGACAGCAGAAGCAAGAAAAACTACAATCCTGCAGCCTGTGGAACAAAAACGACATTCACAGAAAGATAGACAAGATGAAAAGGCAGAGGGCTATGTACCAGATGAAGGAACAAAATAAACCCCAGGAAAACAACTAAATGAAGTGGAGATAGGCAACCTTCCAGAAAAAGAATTCAGAATAATTCTAGTGAAGGTGATCCAGGACCTCGGAAAAAGAATGGAGGCAAAGATGGAGAAGATGCAAGAAATGTTTAACAAAGACCTAAAGAATTAAAGAACAAACAAACAGAGATGAACAATCCAATAACTGAAATGAAAACTACACTAGAAGGAATCAATAGCAGAATAACTGAGGCAGAAGAATGGATAAATGACATGGAAGACAGAATGGTGGAATTCACTGCTGTGGAACAGAATAAAGAAAAAAGAATGAAAAGAAATGAAGACAACCTAAGAGACCTCTGGGAAAACATTAAACGCAACAACATTCGCATTATAGGGGTCCCAGAAGGATAAGAGAGAGAGAAAGGACCCGAGAAAATATTGAAGAGATTATAGTCGAAAACTTCCCTAACGTGGGAAAGGAAATAGCCACCCAAGTCCAGGAAGCACAGAGTCCCATACAGGATAAACCCAAGGAGAAACATACCGAGAAACATAGTAATCAAATTGGCAAAACTTAAAGACAAAGAAAAATTACTGAAAGTAGCAAGGGAAAAAATGACAAATAACATACAAGGGAACTCCCATAAGGTTAACAGCTGATTTCTCAGCAGAAACTCTACAAGCCAGAAGGGAATGGCATGATATACTTAACGTGATGAAAGTGAAGACCCTACAACCAAGATTACTCTACCCGGCAAGGATCTCATTCAGATTCGATGGAGAAATCAAAAGCTTTACAGACAAGCAAAAGAGAATTCAGCACCACCAAACCAGTTCTACAACAAATGCTAAAGGAACTTTTCTAAGTGGGAAACACAAGAGAAGAAAAGGACCTACAAAACCAAACCCAAAACAATTAAGAAAATGGTCATAGGAACATATATATCAATAATTACCTTAAAAATGAATGGATTAGATGCTCCAACCACAAGACACAGGCTTGCTGAATGGATACAAAAACAAGACCCATATATATGCTGTCTACAAGAGACCCACTTCAGACCTAGGGACACATACAGACTGAAAGTGAGGGGATGGAAAAAGATATTCCATGCAAATGGAAATCAAAAGAAAGCTGGAGTAGCAATACTCATATCAGATAAAATAGACTTTAAAATAAAGAATGTTACAAGAGACAAGGAAGGGCACTACATAATGATCAAGGGATCAACACAAGAAGATGATGTAACAATTATACATATATATGCACCCAACATAGGAGCACCTCAATACATAAGGCAACTGCTAACAGCTATAAAAGAGAAAATCGACAGTAACACAATAATAGTGGGGGACTTTAACACCTCACTTACACCAATGGACAGATCATCCAGACAGAAAATTAATAAGGGAAACAGAAGCTTTAAATGACACAATAGACCAGATAGATTTAATTGATTGTTATAGTACATTCCATCCAAAAACAGCAGATTACACTTTCTTCTCAAGTGCGCACGGAGCATTCTCCAGGATAGACAACATCTTGGGTCACAAATCAAACCTCAGTAAATTTAAGAAAATTGAAATCATATCAAGCATCTTTTCTGACCACAACATTATGAGATTAGAAATGAATTACAGGGAAAAAAAAACATAAAAAACACAAACACATGGAGGCTAAACAATACGTTACTAAATAACCAAGAGATCACTGAAGAAATCAAAGAGGAAATCAAAAAATACCTAGAGACAAATGATAATGAAAATACAATGATCCAAAACCTATGGGATGCAGCAAAAGCAGTTCTAAGAGGGAGGTTTATAGCTATACAAGCCTACCTCAAGAAGCAAGGTAAATCTCAGATAAACAATCACCTGACACCTAAAGGAACTAGAGAAAGAAGAACAAACAAAACCCAAAGTTAGCAGAAGGAAAGAAATCATAAAGTTCAGAGCAGAAATAAATGAAATAGGGCTTCCCTGATGGCACAGTGGTTGAGAATCTGCCTGCCAATGCAGGGTACACAGGTTCGGGCCCTGGTCTGGTAAGATCCCACATGCTGTGGAGCACCTAGGCCCGTGAGCCACAACTACTGAGCCTGCGGGTCTGGAGCCTGTGCTCCGCAACAAGAGAGGCTGCAACAGTGAGAGGCCCATGCACCGCGATGAATAGTGGCCCCCGCTCGCCGCAACTAGAGAAAGCCCTGGCACAGAAACAAAGACTGAACACAGCCAAAAATAAATAAATAAAAATTTAAAAATAAGAAATAAATGAAATAGAAACAAAGAAAACAATAGCAAAGATCAATAAAACTAAAAGCTGGTTCTTTGAGAAGATAAACAAAATTGATAAACCATTAGCCAGACTTATCAAGAAAAAGAGGGAGAGGACTCAAATCAATAAAATTAGAAATGAAAAAGAAGTTACAACAGACACTGCAGAAATGCAAAGCATCCTAAGAGACTACTACAAGCAACTCTATGCCAGTAAAATGGACAACCTGGAAGAAATGGACAAATTCTTAGAAAGGTATAACCTTCCAAGACTGAACCAGGAAGAAATAGAAAATATGAACAGACCAATCACAAGCACTGAAATTGAAACTGTGATTAAAAATCTTCCAACAAACAAAAGTCCAGGACCAGATGGCTTCACAGGCGAATTCTATCACACATTTAGAGAAGAGCTAACACCCATCCTTCTCAAACTCTTCCAAAAACTTGCAGAGGAAGGAAGGAAGTCAGAAAGAGAAAAACAAATATCATATATTAATGTATGTATGTAGAACCTAGAAAAATGGTACAGATGAACCGGTTTGCAGGGCAGAAGTTGAGACACAGATGTAGAGAACAAACGTATGGGCACTAAGGGGGGAAAGCGGCGGGGGCGTGGGTGTGGTGGTGTGATGAATTGGGAGGTTGGGATTGACATGTATACACTGATGTGTATAAAATTGATGACTAATAAGAACCTGCTGTATAAAAAAAATAAAATAAAATTCAAAATTTAATAAGAAATAAGAAATCTCAAAATAATAGTGGCTTGAACACAACATTTTATTTTTTGTTATCTTATGAAGTAAGTCCAGATGTAGGTGATTTCATTCAGGTGGATTCACAGCATGGGACCCAGACCAATTCCCTCTTCCTTCTCTGCCATTCTTAGTGGGTAGCTTCCTTTAGTCAGATCACTTTATGATCCTATATAGCTCCTGGACCTTCAGACAGTTCCACTGCATTCCAGGCAATAAGGAACAGGCAAGGGTAAAAGAGAATCCTTTCTAGCTGAGTTAGCCTTCTTCAAAATAATCGTTCTGAAAGTCTTACTCAATGACCTTCTTATTCTCCTTAACTAGCATGCAGTCATTTGACCATACGTAGCTTTGAGACAACCTGGAAGATGTAGTTTTTTAGTAGTGAAAATTGCTAACTTAAATAATATAAGAGTTCAGTTATTCAGAAAGAATGGAAGGTAACCATCTGAAGTTCACATGGTTTTTAAGACCACATCATACAACCAAATACAGCAAAGCCGTACAACCAAGCTCTACCAACACTTTTCACAAGAAGGATACATGACTGGAATATTTTTAAGCCATTGCAAAGTATCACACTTTTGCTGCCCACATAAAACATAATTCCACTAAGTATAATGTGCTTGGGTCATAAGCATTACAAAAATCCCTCAAAATTCTATGTGTTGTTCCTTTGTCATCACATTCGGTGTTTTACACAAGCCTCAAAGCCAGGCTTAATTTTTTCTTTCTAAGTAACCTGTTTTAGTTATTATTTTTGTTTTGTTTTACTTTGCTGACTCTGTACAAATAAGACTTGTTTATTGATACATGGATTTATTTTGCAATGTTGTTGTCTGCTAATATTTTATCATACAAAAGTATATGGTACAAAAAGTAATTCTTTGTAGCTTCCTGAATAAGAAGTTTTAATCTAGGTGTGGTTTTTTTCCATGGAGAAATAAAGTATTTCTTATGGATGGAGAAATGTCAAATACCCTTGCTGAAATTCTTAACTTGCCTTTATACCCTAAACCTTGATATTGGAAATCACCCAAAGTAAATTTAAAGAAAATGTTACACTATCTTTAAGACAGTGCCTAAAAGTAGATACACTCCATTCTCTCTGAAATACATTTTCTTAGGAATGGAATTAAATTCTGTCTGCTGATTTAGGAAAATGGGTAACTTGTCTTTACAATGTTTATTTATAGTGTGTACTGACTAAAGAATATGTTTTCTTTTTCTGCCTAGTAAAGGGCAGTATCTTCAGAAACACTGGATTTATAATTAATGCATAAAAGTTTTTTAAAGTGTTAGAAACTTATTGAGGTAATTTGTATTATCTCACTCCATGAGATATCTATTGCTGCATAAAAAATTATCCCAAAATTTAGTGACTTAAAACAGTAGTATTAATTACATCACAGTTTCTGTGAGTCAGAAGTCTAGGCATGTTCTAAAATTTCTCAGACAATTGGGATACATCATCCCATGGGCAAAACCAAGAGAAAATATTTTATAGTTTTCCTTCAAGTGAAAAACCATTGCAGTAAAAATACTAAGCATGCATACATATATTTTTTTCTCAGCTTAATTATATTTTCTTGAATCTTTTGCCTTTTATTTTTGTTTTTACTGCTATATACAGTGAATAATTGCTACAATGGTAGTCAAAAGAGTAGACTTTAAATATTCTCTTAGTGCCAACTCTGAAGGAGCAAAAGAGCCATAAGATAAATTCTACTGTTAGAAATACTTTTATGAAAATACCTATATTGTTTTGAATTTTCAGAAAAACTATGTTTGAAATATGGTACCTAAACTAGCAACCTATAGCCCTAATATTATTGAGAGGTGAATATAATTTCTGAGTCATTTAAGTGATAAAGACTGATCTTAATTATACCCCAAATATACCTAAAAATATTCCTATTTAATGACCTGGAAAGATATACTGAAAGTTTAACCCAATTTGTATATTTAATATTGGACTATTTTCCATACAGTTATGATAAATCTCTTTTTATTTTTCTTTCTTTTTGGCCAACTTTTGGAAATAGACTAAGATGCTTAGTGAAGCAGCTGGAAAAAGGTGATGTTAACATCGTAGACTTAAAGAAGAATATTGAATATGCAGCATCTGTGCTGGAAGCAGTTTATATCGATGAAACAAGGTAAGTTTTAACCTCTTCTCACTTTTAACTTTTTGCCTCTCTCTTTTTTTCCCTTTTTCTTGACCCTCCTTTCATATCTTAGCCATGAAACCAAAATCAAAATCTTATTAAAACTTAAAATGTTCTTCTTCATGTAGCTATGGAAGAATTATGATTCTTTCTTTAAAAAATACAAATTTTAATCCAAATGCTTGAATAATAAAAAATAGTCAATAATAAAGTCAAAAAATAAACAAATTAAAGTCTCCTTTACCCCTACTCTCACTGTCCTTAGGCCCAGATTTTTAAATGTCAGAGACAGTGTAGGCTTACACTGATTTTCACTGATGTAAGAATTTTCCTATTATCTCAAGATTGCGGAGTTCCTTCTGAAAAAATGGGTGTCACATGCCCACATATTCTCATGATATTTATCTATCAGACCCTCTGTGCAGGGCTTGCTAAGGGGCAGTCTCCAATGTGTATTTGATTATCACCTAAACCCCATCACCCAGCCTGATAATTAGCAGAATGGTAAGGAGATTAGGAAATGGCAATTCATTTGAAGAGTGTTGTTAGGCTAGTGCTGTGGCTCTCAACCAGGCCATTTGCCTTCCAGGGGTCATTGGGCAGTTTCTGGAGACATTCTTGTTTTGTTGATGGGGGCGTGCTACTGTTAACATAATGGGTAGAGGCCAAGGATACCACTAAACATCCTAAAATGCACACGAAAATCCCCCACAACAAAGAATTATCTAGCCCCAAATGTCAATAGCATGGAGGTTAAGAAAACTTGGCCTAAAGGGAGGACTGTAAAGAGGGACCCTGTGGAGGGAAGGACATGCACTTCCAGACTTTAGCACAGAAAAGGTACTGAGTTTTTTCAAAGTCATGAGGCAGGTGGAGTAGAGAGGTCTTTTAAAGGTATTGACCAAAGGATACTGACTTCAGAGGGTGGAAAACAGCCTTCATGGGGTGATTGTTGATATAGAAGCCAGGGTAGGAATTGTAAAAATTCAGCCCAAATATCAGAGAACAAAGTACCCTCTTGGTGTAGTAAGCTGTCTCTGAGGGACGCACAAAAGCTCCCCAGGAGAAAAAAATAACCAACATTTGGGTATTTGTCACACAGATGACAACAAACACACCAGTCTTGTAAGACCCTTTGACCCCTACCTCCTCTCCAGATTGCTGAGCAAGGAGAAGCAGCAAAGTGGGTGGGACAGGGGACGGGGCATGGAGAGTGAAGACATTCATCATGCCCCTTCTCTTCCACAGGTGTCCCTGCCTGTGTCAGGCCTGAGCATGGGCAGGTGAGAGACGTTAAGTCAGATGTGAGACAGGTTTTTATATATCAGTGTGTACTGGACTTAGAGACACACACACATACAACAATTTATTTAATAGGTAAAAAATTCACGACTCAAAAATCAAAACAATGTGAAAAGGTATGTTATGAAAGTCTCGTCTCCACCTGTTTCCCAGTCTACTCAAGTTCCCCAAGTCATAAATTTCTTATGTATATTTTCAGTGATTTATTATAAATTTTTATTTCATATTTTCCCTCTGCCTTTCATAGAAGGTAACATACTATTCAGAACTTTCATTCTGATTTTTTTCCCCTCAGAAAGGAAACTTGATCTTCCTATATCATGGGCTGACATTTAAATTTTAGACAATAAGAATTTTTACTGGCAACTGATAGAAAAGTGCGTGGTGAGGACCATGCTGCACAGGTGATTCTTTGTCCGCAGAATGGAACTCTGTTAAAGCACAGTGTGAAGTCATAACTTAAGAAAAAAAATCATAGATATACTTTTAGAATGATTTTTTGGTTAACTTTCACTGAATATATATAAATGTATATGATTCTTCTATGTGAACAGAGATTCAAAGTGTAAATTTTTTTAAAATCAGGTATTTTTCCTATAATTTCCTTGCCTTCATTTTTGTGTGTGCTGTTTCTTGTTCACAAGTTGACTGAACTTAACGTATTTAAGATTTCTTCAATCTGTCCTGGACATTTCATTTTTTATACTTATTTATAAAACTGAAGAACTTTTACCTTTAATAATTATTTGGAGATTTACACTATACATCTTGTAATGACATAATGCAACTATCCATTTTGCCTAAGTGTCTCATCTTTCACTTGATAGGCTATTATATGCTTTATCTATTAATTTCTCTGTTGTATTTCCTTTTCCAGAAAATTATGATTTCATAGATATTTTTTAACTTAGTTCCCCAAGATCCCTAATTCACTTAAACATATGTTACATTTCAAAGTATAGTTCCTTTTCTTTTGAAACTTGCTCTTTTGTGGGAAGAAAAAAATGCTTAACTGCTTCATGATACAATGTGGATTTTTTTCCTCTTTACAGCAAAGTATCCCAGCTGTTAACAACACATCATTCCCAACTTTTACTCAAATGGCACAAAATTTTTCACTCTTTTATTTTAATGCCTCCATGGCATCATGAATTTTAAAATGGATTAATGATAATACCCCACATTTGTACCATCTTCCAAGAGCTCTTAGCTTCATTATCTCATATTAATCTCACCACAATCCTGTGCAGTTGGCAGGGTGGTCATTACTTTCCATATTTTACTAATGAGAGAGCCAAAGCTCTTGAAGTAAACTGGTTTGGCAAAGGTCACAAACCTAGACTTTGGCAAAACTGTGACTAGTAACTAAGGTATGAATTTTTTTCTTTTTAACATCTTTATTGGAGTATAATTGCTTTACAATGGTGTGTTAGTTTCCGCTGTATAACAAAGTGAATCAACTATACATATACGTATATCCCCATATCCCCTCCCTCTTGTGTCTCCCTCCCACCCTCCCTACCCCACCCCTCTAGGTGGTCACAAAGCACTGAGCTGATCTCCCTGTGCTACGCGGCTCCTTCCCACTAGCTATCTATTTTACGTTTGGTAGTATATATATAAGTCCATGCCACTCTCTCACTTCATCCCAGCTTACCCTTCCCCCTCCCTGTGTCCTCAAGTCCATTCTCTACGTCTGCATCTTTATTCCTGTCCTGCCCCTGGGTTCTTGAGAACCTTTTTTTTTTTTTAGATTCCATATATATGTGTTAGCATATGGTATTTGTTTTTCTCTTTCTGACTTACTTCACTCTGTATGACAGTCTCTAGGTCCATCCACCTCACTACAAATAACTCAATTTTGTTTCTTTTTATGGCTGAGTAATATTCCATTGTATATATGTGCCACATCTTCTTTATTAAGGTATGACTTCTTACTTAGTGCTCTTCCCTCTATAACTGGCTTCTCTCAGAGTATTGCTATCAAACAGGATGGGTTTCAATGACCTCTGAAAGATTTAGATGACAATGTGTAAAACATTCTGATGAGTAGAATTGTGAATTCTCGAAAAAACAATCCCTAACATTTATGACTAATAGCCTATTATTATAGCTATGTGCCAAGAACTCTCCTAGGCATTTTAATGCACTATTTTATTTAACCATCACAGCAATTCTAATGAGATAGAAACTTTATTATTACCATTTTACATATGAGCAAAGAGAGTCACAGGAAAGTTAGATGGCTTATGCAAGGTAACACAGAGGGTAACTTAAAGAGTGGAGTTAGGGTCTTGGCAGCCTGACTCTAGAGCCTGGCTTTTAAGCACAATTCTCATCTGCATCCCTTTAGCCACTTCTGACCAAAAGATGATTTCAGAGACTTATTGGAGGTTTTGATGAAAGCTCACATGATGTCAGGGTTGTGGGACCCAGTGGTGTGTGGACTGTGGTTACATCTTTTCCCAGCTCTTCCTTCAGTGATGTCATATCGTTAGCTTGAAATTGGCTACAGGGAGAGTATTTATACCATGGAAATTGGCAAATGCTACAAATCAGGATTTGTTTTTATTCTGGAGAGCCTGTGATTAAATATTGTCATCATGCCACTGGTTAGACCCAAGATTACCTTGTACATATCTTCTAAGACTGTGATTTTATGATTAAAATATCAGCCTAAGAAATTTTAAAGCAAAATTACTTGATGTGGTTTGATTTCCTATAGACTTAGTAAAACACAGCAGTAAACTGAGGATTTTTTTGTTGAGATGTATATATAATTATTAAAATTGCATTTGCCTTAGAAATATTAGTAAAACAGAGATAATTTAGAATGAGGAGGGATGAATAAGCATTTAGTTTCTTTTAAACTTTAAATTAAAAAACTGCTGACTTTTGAGATTTTTTAATGGAAAATTCTCTTTCTAGGAAAAATGTTTCAGTAAGTATTCAAGAGAGGCATTTTTTTTGGGGGGGGAAGCTGGATTACAAAAAAAATGATTAAAACATTATAAAGCAGAATAAAACAGAAATTATGAATTGGTTTAAATCCCCCCCCCCCCACTACACACACACACATATATCCCTTTTCCCACTAAGCCTTAGCAGGATTTCAATTAAGAAAACAAATCACAACACAAAATGTCTCTTGAAATATGATATGAGTAAGAAAAATAGAAAAGAATTTCTGATAGAATTTGAATTCTGACCTTCTTTGAGGGATGATAGCACAATTCCCTAATGAATATAATTATTGGTTTTTTAAGAAAACACTTTCAAATGCAAATGCCAACATTTTATGAGTTCTGCTTTCAGATGTGTCCCTAGAGGCTATTGTTTTTCAAAGCCGCATAGTTATAATCCAGAAACGTGACTTTAAAAAAAATAATTCTTTTTGATCATCCTTATTTGGATTTGGATGCTGCCAGGAAAAGTAGCATCCTTGGCCTCATGAATTGCTATTCATGAGGGTAGGCAGCTGACTGGGAGGTATACTTTCAGTGATGGATATTATGCTTATTAATACCTCCCTACAACACAATTTATAACTTTATTTTCTTAATGTGAACCAATCTAAGTCTTATGATTACCACAGTTTGATCACAGACTCTGGATTCAGAAAGAATGAGGTGATGAAAGTCTGGATGCTCCACTCAGTACTCTCTTTCTTTAAGCAAGTGGCTCAACTTCTATACTTTCTAGCTTTATCATCTGTAAATTAACAATAATGACATGCTAACCTCACAGGGTTGATTTGAGGATTAAATGTAGCACCATATCTGACAGAGTAAAAGTTAAATAATAACCAATTTTTGTTGTACTAATAAAATGCAGATACTTCTGGGTACATAACACAATAAAGATGTATAATTTATAGAAAAATATCAAATAATTTATTGAGAGAAATTTTTTTTTTTTTTTTGCGGTACGCGGGCCTCTCACTGTTGTGGCCTCTCCCGCTGCGGAGCACAGGCTCCGGACGCGCAGGCTCAGCGGCCATGGCTCACGGGCCCAGCCGCTCCGCGGCATGTGGGATCTTCCTGGACTGGGGCACGAACCCGTGTCCCCTGCATCGGCAGGCAGACTCTCAACCACTGCGCCACCAGGGAAGCCCGAGAGAAATTTTTGATCCTGAAAAAATGAAGTCAGATGGGCTCAAGTTACCAGGAAGTGAAAGCAAAGTGCAAACTGATGGAAACAAACCTTAATAATATACACATCTTGATAAAAAAAAAATCTTCAATTGACTCCTATGTCTTACTACGTCTAAAGGTCCTTCATTTTGAGAGGTTGTCTTGAGTGAGAATGCATGGATGTCAATCAGTACTTCAAGAAGTTAGTCTGCTAGCAACTGAGTGAAATCCAGGGCACCTTGAAGTCTAAGTCCCTTGAAATCATCAAGTACTGGAATTTACTAAGGAATATTCACTCATGACACAAATATCTATTGCGTATGTGAAGTGAATACCAGGCACACTGGTCATCAGAATCCAGGCTACAACCGTGCAGATAGCTGGTGGTTAGAAATGAGTCAAGAGGTGGGAAGATAAATGGAGGAACAAGGACTAATACCACAAACAAGAAACAGGGATGTTCGGAGTTAGAGAGAGAAACACAAGCACATTGACAGATTACAAGAGGAAACACTAAGTAGCCTCAGTAAATTATATACAGAACATGGGTATAACATGGTATAAAAACTGTAGAGTCAAGATTCCAAACCAGACATGGTTGGACTTGCTGAATGTTAAAGAGTTTAGTTCCCTGGCAAAGTTCCCTATGCCCATTCTCAAAGACATGGCTTCTAACAAAAGAACTTAAGGTTAAAAAAAAAAAAAAAAGGTCTGGAATGCACTAGATATATGGGCCCTAGAGCTCAGAAATATGGTGCCATATTACAGATGTGAATTGGGGGATTATAATCCAGGAGTCTCAGGGTTTTTTTTTTTTTAATGCTTTATTTCAATTTCACTATTCAGAGCTCCTATACTAATTCAATATGTTTCTCAGCCCAAAGTTTTTAAGAATGCCCAGTGAATGTTTACTTATTTAACCAATGTGTCCTGGCTGTCACTTTCCTCTACAGCCAGCTCTCTGGCTTCAAACTACTGATTTGTTCCTCTGCAGTTCACCTATTTCCCCCTCAAGTCCAGCAATCCACAGGCTGGTACTGCTCCCAAGCATGAGCTCAATCTCTTCCTCCGGTTCCCCAAACTGAAGCTAGCATCAGCTAGGCTCACTATAACTGCTGCAAGACCTCTCAGAACCCACAACTCAACCCCTTCCATAGAGGTCCCCTACCAGGCATTTCTCTGCATCCTCTAAGGTCTAAACCCATCTTGTAAAGCCACCTTACCATCCCCTATGGAAGTGTCTTTCAACATGTTTTCCTACACTGAATTCAGGATCTCCAGCTACAAGGCCAAGAAAAAGGAAGTGGGCTATCAAAATTAATGTCAAGGTGTGCATTCATCTCCAGGATCAACACCTATGCTCAAAGACTATGCAGTCTAAATCCATATTTAGAAAAAGAGTGACATTTTTCCAAAAGACACAGAATCTGCAGTGATGTAGCTGTGCTCACAATGAAGATAATTGTGCACATTACTGTTCAGAGTTGTCTAGTCTCTTGCAGTCACCTTGTCTCCGTCTTCTATGCGCCAGAGTTGAGACTTTATTTTTGTGTAACTTAAAGACCTATTTAAAAGATTTTTTCATAAGACAAAAGAGCAGTCTGCCTCTGAAGGTAAAATAAAGCCTCTGCAGAATAAAACAAATTATTTTTTGACTTTTCAAATGTCAGTTTTTCTCACCTCCTACTATTAAGGTTTTCAAAAACTCTTGGAGTTCCATCTCAAAATGGTCAACATGTTATCCTTGTAACTGAAGTCAAGGGAGAGGATGAAAATGCCAAATAGAGGTGTGGAGTGAGAGGGTGGTTATGGAGGGATGTGGGAACACAGCATTTAAAGTTAGGCATGGAGCTACTAAAGAGGATGCTCAGGAAGTATAGACATAGAAGCTGGAGGCAGATCTGTAAAATATGGAGTAGCAAAAGCCGGCAGAGAGTGGGGTTACTAAATATTGTAAATCAAATAACACAGGGAGAACCACTGGATGCAGTTAGGAGATTCCTGATGCCTCTGAAGTGCAGTTTCACAAAGAGAAAAAGGTACCTGCCAGATTATGGAAGTATGAGGAACTGAAGTGAAATGGCTCTGGAAGAAAGCAATGTGGACTGTTTTTCAAGAATTTTCTAGTAGGAAAAAGCAGCAATAGAATGGTCTATTAATGGGGACATAATTTTTTTCATACTTTTTCTAGAGTGGAAACCTTCTGTTAGCCTTGAGATAGAGTTTAAAAAGAAATTCTGGTTAAAGAGAAATAATAGCCATAGAAATATTAGGTCAAGAAATTATTCCTTGTAAGTTGGTGCAGCCACTGTGGAAAACAGTATGAAGTTTCCTCAGAAAACTAAAACTAGAATTACCATATGATTCATCAATCCCCGCTCCTGGGCATGTATCCAGACAAAACTATAATTCAAAAAGATACATGCACCCCTATGTTCATAGCAGCACTATTCACAATAGCCAAGACATGGAAACAACCTAAATGTCCATAGACAGATGAATGGATAAAGAAGATGTGGTACATATATACAATGGAATACTACTCAGCCATAAAAAAGAACAAAATAATTTGCAGCAACATGGATGCAACTAGAGATTATCATACTAAGTGAAATAAGTCAGAAAGAGAAAAATACCATATGATATCACTTATATGTGGAATCTAAAATATGACACAAATCAACCTATCTAGGAAACAGAAACAGAATCATGGACATAGAGAACAGACTGTTGGTTACCAAGGGGGAGGGGGTTGAGGGGGGGATAGAGTGGGAGGTTGGGGTTAGCAGATGTAAGCGCTTATATATAGAATGGATAAACAACAAGGTTCTACTGTACAGTATGGAGAATTATATTCAATATTCTATGATAAACCATAATGGAAAAGAATATAAAATATATATGTATAACTTAATCACTTTGCTGTACAGCAGTAATTAACACAACATTGTAAATCAACTGTACTTCAATAAAAAAGAAGTTATTCTTAAGTTATCTAGGGAAACAGACAAATAGCCAAGCATAGGTGGAAAATGTGGGTGAAGATGGAGCTAACTAGAGCGCAGCTAAGGGTCTTCAAATAAGCAAAACTTGCATAGCACTGTAAAATCAAAAAGGTTAGTAAGCATTGATTTTAAACTCAGTTGCTCAGCAGGGGTAAGAGGTGATAATAATTTTTACCAAAATATAGACTATGGGCTCTAAAACTCATGGATCAATGTGATGTAGAGAGTAAACCTTGGGTGGTTAATCACTACAACTGGCAAGTCATGATGGCACTGACACACGTGTACTCCTTAAACATTTAGAGCAAGAGTAGGGAAGAAGGAAAAAAGAAAAGAGCTGGACTAATGAACACCTTTCATTAACATTTCAGTTGTAAGTGACAGGAAACCCAACCAAACCATCTTAAACTCTCATTGCTGAAACGTTGATGGCTAATGCTGACTATAATCATAGGTCAATCAGGACAAAAATGATGTCAAGGGATCAATCTCTCTGTTTCAATTACTCTGGAATGACCTCCTGATGCTTTAAAGGTAGCAAATCAAGACAGGCAGTGTATCCAAGCGTTACATCCTCACACCTTCAAGTCCAGTGGCAATAAGGGAGGCTTTCCTTCCCAGAGGCTCTAACAAACACAACTTTTCTGTTTCATTGGCTCTAGTTAGGTCATATGCTTATCCCTCAAACTATCATGCCCAGAAGAACTGAATATGCAAGTTCACTGGTCAAGCATCTCATGAGGCAAGTAGGAGGTCAATTTTATTTAAATCACATGCCTAAGAATTGAGTGGAAGAGAGTGCTTTCCTAAACAACAACTATGTCATCTCTAGAGTGAAAACTAAAATGTTTATGTTAGTACCGCGTGCAGTGGGACCTGGAACAGGGTCTGTGCAGGACGTTGAGCAACTCCTGTCCTAGGTTTGCTCCTACTAATGACAAGCCTATGGGCAAGAGATTTTTTTTTCTCTAGTCATTAATTTTCTTACACAGAGATGAAGTCACCAGTCCCTTTGTGTTCTGGAATTCTGTGGTTTTATCCACAGTCCCAAAGTCCCTTGTAAAGACTTGCTTATGCCTAAACTACCCTGGCCCCCAGGAGGGTGACAGAGCCTATTGCTTATCATATGCTTAGTGGGGGAGCATTTATAAATTTGGGCTCCTGTATTTTTTAGAGCTGTTTCCATTTGGAGGAGTCCCTGAGGAAATCAATTTGAAGGGCATGTGCTAAGACATTGCTAGAGATCAGTGAATCATTAAAAAGCAAATTATGATTTTTATGAATTCCATTTTTATGGTGTGAGTTGTAGGGAGGGGTGGCTATTTGGAGTGCTGTGTTTGTAGGCTGTTCTCACCCTGTAGACTGAGTGTGAAAACCAGGCTTAGAAAAAGTTGCAATACATTTTGGTTGATTTTCATATTTTCTGCCATCTGTGGTGTGTTACTTTCTGCAAACTTTCAAAAACAGCCTCCCTAGTGAAAGGGGAAAAAAATAACCTGACCAGATCTTTTGAGAGATAACTGACATAAAAAGCTCCACATATTATGTAAGATCTTACTGTTGTGATATTTTAGATCAATAAAATATAAATGAATATGTCCTGGATTTGAAAAAGATAAAAATTTTATTATTCTTTTCTAATGATGATATTAATAACAAGATTATTTGATGGTTAATTATATCCAAGGCAACATATTATGCAATTTGCATATATGATTACAAGTAAGTCTCAAAAATTCTATGAATTAGATACATGTATTATTTTCACTATAAAGTTAAAAAATTTGAGACATAAAGAAAATAATTCACTTGCTTAGAATCATATAATCATTAAGTATCAGAGACAAGTTCAAACTGAGATGGAGCGTACCCAACATCAATTGTTTTCTTCCCTGGCAATAGAACGTTTTTTTTTTTTTCAATTATTCGCTCTTCTCTGCAAAGCCAAGTGATTCAGGGGAGACCAGTCATAGCACCAGGCTCAGGATGAGTGTGTCCTAATTGACCTAAACCAGTAATTGGTTTCCAGCTTCCTAACCAATGAGTTTGGATATGGACATATGTTACAATTCTGGCCAATGAGACTAATGGGGGTTCTGCAAAAGATTTCCTCTCCATAGAAAGGGAGTCCTGTGTGTCTGGGGATTCTATCTGTATATCATGCTTGAAAATGATACAACCATCTGGCTACAAGCTTAGAGCTAAACCTAACACTAAAGTTGGCAGCATAGAAAGATGGAGGAAACCTGAGTCCTTGATGATATTGTTGACCTGCTGATTTAAAAAACATAAATCCCTGCTGGAGTCTACCTACCTTTAACTTTCTTGTTAAGAAAAATAATAAAGTCCTCTATAATTTAAGCCACTTTGGGTTAGGTTTGATGTCACCTGCTATTGAGAGCGTCCTTCTAGCCACATAGGTCTGCCTTGCTCCAAAGCCCATGTTCTTAATTTCTAATCTTTGTAGGTAGTCACATTATCCTAATAAGAAATCCTAACACAAGTGCTTGTTATCTAAGATAGTTACTTAGAATCTATTTTCCCATAAAACAAGGTAAGACGTTGATTGAGTTTCCAAGGCAGCTTATAAAACATACTGATCCCATGATACAGTTAAACAGCATAGGTGGTTCTTGGGCAAGTATCAGGTACTGGATGTCAGAGACTTAAGTTTTTTCTTAGTAAATAAAAGGGTGGGGTTAGGGGGTGGAGTGGGCATCCAGCATCCTTCTGCTCCAGGATCCTAGAAATGTACTGTGGTGTTCCATTTCCCCACTCAGTGTTTGTCTTGGTTTGGAGAATTTCAGGTTGGACTCAGTGTCCCTTCTCAAAATCTCTTCTATCTTCCTTTCTGACTCCTCTGGCTTAACCTAGGGCATCTTTGGATAATAATAGGAATGGAAACTCTGCTCTGACTCATCACATACTCTTCCATTATCTTGGGCCTTTCCTCCTTCCCTGGGACCTAGATTTTGAAACTCAAATCCAGGAACAGGAGTTTTTCCTTCCCCAGGTTATTCTGTGTCATACATGAGTCAATGAATGAAGCCATGGCTGACTATATGGACAAAGGGCCAGGGTAACAGGAATTTTTTTTCTAATTGTGATATCATCTTTGTACACATGAAGCAGACCTGACTAAAAATGACTTTATTCCTCACCAAACCACTGTAAATATCTTAATATTTTATAACCTCTAAGACCAGAGACACTCTGCCTATGTTTTTATACATTTATTCACTTATTCAACAAATATTTATGAAGGACACTATATACATTGATAATTATTTTGTTATTCTGTTTGGCCCTTGTTAACTCCTTCTTGTCATTGCCCCTACTCTTTTAGCTTCATTGGTTTAGAAAGAAATATATTCCTTGTCTTCACTCACACCCATGTCCTTCAAATATACCCCAGTTCTTCTTAGTACCCCTTCTCTGCTCCCCACCCCGAGAATTTGACACTTCTGTATAGCATGGTGACTATAGTTAATAATACTACAACACATTTTTAAGAGTTGCTAAGAGTAGATCTTAAAAATTGAGAAATTGACTCTTCTATTTTTCAATTAAGTAACATACAGATCATTCTTATTCATAAAATGAGTATAAAAGATTCACTAATTAAGATACTTTTACTGAGATTCTTCTGCCAATCCCTTCCTGTATTGTTCACCAGCACTATCTCTGACAGTGAAATAATGGGCAAATGGACATAAGCAGTACTGCTAAGTCCACATTATAGAAAAGGATTAAACCTTACGTTCTTGGTAGAGCTCTTCCATTAATTGACACGTCATGAATGGATAAGAGCAATTCTCCAAGTGTTCACAAGAATCACCTGGAGGGCTTGTTAATTCAACAGGTCTGGAGTAGAGCCCTTGAAATTCCAGTTCTAACAAGTTCCCAGTTGCTGCTGATTCTGCCGGTCCAGGGACCACACTTATAGAGGATGACAAAATGAGGCTACAAAAGGAGAGATGTACAGAGAATGTTAGAAACCTAATGGTTAGAATTTTAAGGTCTTATCAAAGGAGTGTGGCCCAAATATTGCCCCAAGTTGTATATGAAATGACCCTGGGAGCTGAAATGCCTCCCCGAGTCAGGAAACTTCACCACCTACTAGGAGCAAAAAGCAAGGGGCGCTGGAGATTAGCAGCACCTCAGCAGCAACTCTTGGGCACAGAAGAGGGAGCCCTATCCTTTAGTCCATGACGTGGGCACCTCTCCCAGATCTGGGAAACCATAGCCCTTAGGCTTCATCTCTGGGCTGCAGCCCCAACCTTTTTCTTCAGCCTGCAACTCAGTGATCCTTGGAACAACACTTACTTAGATGGAGCCTGGAATACCCTCCTCTATGTCTCATTCCCTTGATTAGAAGAGGCAAAATATCATTCCTGAAAAGTAAGGCAGGGAGAAGATGATAGATATTGTATTGATAGTATTGTCATAAAATATAAATGTACCATTTTAACAATTTTCAGTGTACAATCCAGTGGAATTAAGTACATTATTTACAGTGTTATACAACCATCCCACTATCCATTTCCACAAACTTTTCATTATCCCAAACAGAAACTCTGTACCCATTAAACAATAACTCCCAGTCACCCCCCTCCCCTCAGCCCCTGGTAACTTCTATTCTTTCTGTCTCTATGAATTTTCCTATTCTACTCAGTAAAATTTTAAAGTAGGTAAAAAATATTTTTGGAGGTTCCTCCCACTGCCTCCTCACAGCCCATAGAATGCGTAAGTTGTTCTTTGGCTCCCCCAAGTCCACTTTGACCAATTTCTTCCAGTAATGTCTGAAACACTTCCATCCCCAGACACCTTCCTTTTACTGCACCTCAGAAATAGGAGATCTGCTTAGACTAATTCATATGGATGTGTGAATGGCTGGGAGTTTACTGAGGGCTTGCTTTGTGTCAGACACTGTTCTAAATGCTTTCTGTGCATTTACCCATTTCATCCTCCAACCCCACCACTAGGGATACTATTATTATCATCTCTATTTTATTGACAAAGAAACTGAGATTCAGGCAGACGAAGTATTTTTTCCAAGACCACACAACTAATAGGTGATGAAGCCAGGATTCCAACTCCTGAGGCAGTTCTCCTAACCACAGAGGATGCTTACTAATCAAAAAAAAAAAAAAAACGATAATTAGTGGAATGTCAGGCTTTGAGCCTAAAGGAGTATTTTCAAAGATATTTTTGAGCCAAAAGGACTTCCTGGTGGGAAGCCAACAGCCATCAGAGAAGCCTAGGGCAGTTTCTGCTTCACCCGTTCCCTCCACTTTCATCTCCAAACTAACTCCCAAAATCTTGATGCTAACTCTCTGAGATCCTAACCCCTTCTCAGAGCCCTCCCCCAACATTTCTTGGACCTTCCTGCCTGTCTTGGGGGACGACCCTCCTCTGCTGGATCTCTGCTTCCTCGGCTGGATACAAAAGAGGTTCAGAGCTCTCTGTAGGCATTAGCTTGGAGAAAGCCACATCTAACTTTAACACTCTCCTTTGTCAACTTCATTTTGGCCAAATTTGCCTCTTGGAATTGAGCTAAGGTCAGCGTAACTGACTTATCTACCCAAATGTTCAGTCTTCAGTCGCTCAGATATAATACTCATCTTCTCATAGTTAAAAAGAAAAAGATTGATAAAACCAAAGGAAACATTGAACAAAAGCTATCAGGTAGGCAGAAAAAGAAAACTGCCCCCCCCAAAAAAAACCCACAAAAAAATGTTGAAATAAATCTGTGAGCCTGCCATTTTATGTCTCTTTTGAAACAAGGCAAATAATAAATAATAAATAAATAAAAGTGCATGGGTGGTGGCCTGGAAAAATTAATTCAAATGTATTTAGTACTCAGGAAGTAGGTTACTGACAAGTTGATAAGGCTTTTCAAATGTATTACCTCTTTCCATCCTGACATTTAATTTATTGCACTTCAAAATACTGTGAAATTCTACCATCCAGATACATTTCTCTCTGAGAAAATGATTCAGCATACCAATCATGGGAAATAAATTTAAGCTTCCTCCAACCAAAACTCTGGTGGACCAAACTCCTTTAAGATCAATTATTTTTAACCCTGAATTTCAAGGTAGAGATGGGATAGAGAATAATGATTACTGATATTTTTTATTGTTTCAGTGTGAAGGTAGTCTGGGCACTTAGTAAGCAAAACACACGTTTGAGGTTAGGGATAGCTCAGCAGTTAAAAACTCAGACCCTGAAATCAGAGACTTGAGTTCAAAAAATAGCATGGCCACTTCTGGTTATATGATTTGAGCAAATCACTTAGGGTATCTGTGCGTCAATTTATTCATCACTAAAATAGGGGTACTGATAATAATTGTGTCTCCCACATAGTGAGGAAGGAATGAAGTAAAGCTTGGAAGATTAAATGAAGTAAACCTTGGCTCCTTGCCTGGTTCGTAGTAGGTAAGCATCCCGTATCCTGGGCACTGAGACCCCAGAGTTCTCTACCCAAAGGTCTCCTAGCCTGTCTCCTAAGTCTTCATGGGTCTCCTCCTTAGGTCTTTCCTCCTGAGGGGGCCCAGGACACTGTTGGTGTGTGCACCCCTCCACCCCTAAAGAGTGGCCAAGAAGCAGCTGCTTTCAAGGCTGATGGGTTGATGGAGATTGTACTGGGGCCATGGTGTCCACCTGCTCATATAGTGAGGGCCTGAACAGGAGGCAGGCAGGTGCAGAGAGCCAGCCATAGTCCACTGGCCCAGCCCTGTCACACAAAGAGCTGAGAATTCACAATTCCAATACAACTTGTCAGACTTTTATGAAACATTAAAAGGTAGAAGGATAGAACAAATATCATATTTGTTCACTTGATATATAACTTTTAAATATTTAATGTGGTATTTCGGAGAAATGTGCTCCTACCCTGAGCCCAGCAGATATTAGAGGTAGAGTTGAATGAGTTAGTTTCTTGTTGAAGTGTGTTCCTTTATAAGAATAATAAAGCAGGAAAAACAAAATTTCAAACTTGAGAAGCCAGTTTCCGGCAATTATGCATCCGGCAGATGAATTTTAGTACTTAATAGGTGTAAATGTGGGCACTGATTGCCTGGAAATAACTGTGTGGGTACACGAGTGTAACCATTTTCCAAGAGTCTACTGTGGGCAGAAATATTCTCACTGATATTACTGTAAGAGTCAAAATCCCATGACCTCTCCTTCTGTGGCTGCCTCTTTCTTTATGCCCTTTTCCTACAAACTTTCTAGTTCAAAATATAAGCCCTTTGGGAGTTGTGTCATCTGATTTGAAGAGAAAATTTGGAGTATAAATAGCTCCCAAAGATCAGTACTGCGCTGATTGGATGCAGGGTCAGTTTTCACAGCTTGCCGGCCCTGCATCGACCCACAGCTTACGTTTAGGGACCCCTCACTTTCTGCTTTATTGACTCCATTGGGGCTAAAAAAAAAGAGTTGCATCAAACACCAGTTGAAGCATTTTTCAGAGGTCCATAGTGTTAACATTTTACACATATACATTTTACTCCATATACTCCTATCGTTCTTTTCTGTATAGTGCATTTTAAGAATTCCCAAGGAAAATGTACCAATGATTTTTTTTTCATGTTGTAAGTTTCTTAAACACAAAGTCTTAATTTTTAAGAGCCCTCATGGAGTAAGCAATTCTGCTCACCCTGCCATCCAACCCTAGGATGAAGAGCAATTGAGCTGTTGGATGTTTTGGAAGCAAGATTCATTATAGTATTTGAGATCTCATTTTATCAAGCTTCTTGCACAAATTTATGTCAGAAATGAAATGAAGGCAGAATGTAGTCACGTGTTTTACATGTGACATAATCTTATATAAGTATTTAGATATCTTCACATCTTAGATAAATGTATAGAAAAATTGTTTCTGATAATTCTCTAACAAAAGCCCAGGATTACTATTTGATATTATACTATAGTTTTCATTCCTGCCCTATCTAGCATGGTCAAATGAAATCTGAAGAGCTCCTTTTGGTGCTCAGAAGAAGAAACAGTATACAGGGCAGGTGCCAGGGAAAGGGAAAATAAATAAGGGAGAGAGAGGAGAAATATGTGCCATTAGGTGTGTCGGATTATTTTTTAAATTCATTTAAATTTGTTTTATCTACCTGCCTTTCAACTTTCTTCTATCCAAACTTGAAAAATTATCTTAAATAGTTTGATACAAATTATTTGTGTCTTTATTAGGAATTTCTTACCATACTCTACTTGATAGATGAGGCTAAAAGAGTTAGTTCTGATAACTGATACTTAACAGAGATACTGAGGTCCTTGGTTGAAGGCATGTAAACAGTGCATACAATTTTAAAAATGTTTCTTTCCTGGGCCATTAATTCAAAATGCTATTAGAAATGTTTAATATCTTTTCTTTTTTTACATTTTTTTATTGAAGTATAGTTGATACACAATATTGTTTTAGTTTCAGGTGTACAACAAAGTGATTCAGTAATACATACATATATATCTTTTTTTTTTAGATTCTTTTCCCTTATAGGTTCTTTTATACAGCTGAGTAATATTCCATTGTATAAATATACCACATCTTTTTTATCCATTCATCTGTTGATGGACACTTAGGTTGTTTCCATGTCTTGGCTGTTGTAAACAGTGCTGTAATGAACATTGGGGTGTAGGTATCTTTTCAAATTACAGTTTTCTCCAGATATATACCCAGGAGTGGGATTGCGGGATCATATGGTAGCTCTATTTTTAGTTTTTAAAAAAACCTCCATACTGTTCTGAATAGTGGCTGCATCAATTTACAGTCCCACCAACAATGTAGGAGGGTTCCTTTTTCTCCACACCTTCTCCAGCATTTATTATTTGCAGACTTTTTGATGGTGGCCATTCTGACTGGTGTGAGCTCATACCTCACTTTAGTTTTGATTTGCATTTCTCTAATAATTAGTAATGTTGAGCATCTTTTCATGTGCCTTTTGGCCATCCGTATGCCTTCTTTGCGGAAATGTCTATTTAGATCTTCTGCCCAGTTTTTGATTGTTTTGTTTTGTTTTGTTTTGCTTTTTATTGAGCTGTATGTGCTGTTTGTATATCTTGGAGATTAATCCCTTGTCAGTCACATCATTTGCAAATATTTTCTCCCATTCTGTAGGTTGTCTTTTTGTTTTGTTTATGGTTTCCTTTGCCGTGCAAAACTTTTAAGTTTAATTAGATCCCATTTGTTTGTGTGTGTATGTGTTTTTATTTCCATACTCTAGGAGATGGAGACAAAAAGATATTGCTGCAATTTATGTCAAAAAGTGTTCTGCCTGTGTTTTCCTCTAGGAGTTTTATAGTATCCAGTCTTACATTTAAGTCTTTAATCCAGAAAAATGTCTAATATCTTTTCCATGTCAAATATACATTTCCCTATAATTTGCCTCAAAAATTGTAAAGAGATTGTTCAAGGGCAAATTAACCAAAAGGCAATGAAGAGATGATTAACAATAGTGAACTACTCCCAGGATGCTGCTGCTCTTATCAATCAAATAATATGGGACTCTAAAAGACTAAACTTTCTTATACCATCTCCATTCTCACTCCACTCCTCAAAGATAGTCACTTGTAATAGTTTAGTGTAAATATTTCTAGATGTTGATCCCCCCAGTCTGTGCCATGCACTGTTGCACATGCTGGTGATATAACAGTGCACAAGAACAGACCGACTCTCTGATCTTGAGGTCTTTACAGTCTAGTGGATAAATCATAAAATGAATGAACAAACTGATAAACTTATGGCATGACATCAGCAGTGGTAAGTGCTAAGAAGAAGTCTATAGAAGGATAAAGACAATAAAAGTGTTTACTCTTTGAGTAGCGGGGTCAAGGAAGCCCTTTCTACCTAAATGCAGTGAGGAAATGATCCACACATCTTGAAAAAGAGATTCTAAGCAGAGGGAATGGCAAGTACAAAGACCCTGAGCAGAAGCAAGCTTGGCAGGTTTGAGTATACCAAGGAGGCCAGCATTGCTGAAGCAAAATGAATAAGGTGGAAATTGTTAAAAGATAAAGGTAGAGACATAGCTTGTGGTGAGCTACATAGGGCTGTATGAATTAGGCACTGACATGGTCTGACTTATACTTTAAAGGAGGCTGACACTGGCTGGAAATTCTGACAGCAGTAAATGTTGCAATCTTGAGTCTGAAAGTAGTCTGGAGGCAGGATTACTTCTTTGGGGGACCTCCGCCTTACCGCTAAAGGCCTTTAATTGATTGGATCAGGCCCACTCACATTATGGAGGGTAGTCTGCTCTACTCAGTCTATTGATTTAAATGTTAATCACATCTAAAATATACCTTCACAGCAACATCTAGACTGGTGTTTGACCAGACAACTAAGCATCATAACCTAGCCATGTGAACATATAAAATTAACCATCACAGAGGTATTTTTTGTTTTTCCAAGATTTCCTTTTTTAGTTATACAATAGAATATTTCATGCTTTTCTCTTTATGTACTCTCCTCCTTTATTTCTATATTCATTAATTAATCTATATCACTCTTTTTTCCCTGAAACTATATCTTATTTCATTTTCAATAAATGACATCATGCATCATGACTAAGGGATTGCCAGACTCCTGGGTACCACATCCCTATATGAACTGTCATTTTCATGTGCTAATTTTGTCATATTCGATGATCTGTCATGGATAATTTATGATTTTAGGACATATAGCCCTAAAGTCATCCACATCAGATTTGCAAAGGAGCAATTGACAACCATTACTATGTGTCTGTCATTGTACTTAGAGTAGCTAATAAAACAAGATAGCAGTAGAATTCCTGGAGCATGGTGACATCACAGGATTATAGCACAATGATTCCCATTCCATCTGTCCTGCTCTGTGGTTTTATTTGATCACTGCATGAGGAATAATAGAAATGGCATAAGCCCTGAAATTTTCAAACCATGTAGTGTAGTGACTTGCCATAATTGGCTAAGGAATCTAATTTTAAATGGTCAAAAGTAGAAAAAAAATATTTTGCTTTGAATTACGATGTCCATGTGTTAAGTATAAACGAAAGTCATCCAAACGTAAGAGCCAAATGAGAATTAAATATGATTTAGGGTAAGTATTAATCAATATTTTTTAATATCTTTATTGGAGTATAATTGCTTTGCAATGGTGTGTCAGTTTCTGCTGTACAACAAACAAAGTGAATCAGCTATACGTATTCATATATCCCCATATTCGCTCCCTCTTGCTTCTCCCTCCCACCCCTCTAGTTGGACACAAATCACCGAGCTGATCTCCCTGTGCTATGCAACAGCTTCCCACTAGCCTTCCATTTTACACTTGGTAGTATATATATGTCAATGCTACTCTCTCACTTCGTCCCAGCTTCAATATTAACTTCCAAGTATGTCTTTTTTATCTTCATATGTATAAATATAATTTTACAACTCCAGCACTTAAGTTGTATATAGTTTTTCATAAGGCATTTCATAAATGCATTCACACTTATTTAGTACTATGAAAAATAAATATTGGCAAATGACTGACATCGATATGCTTATAAACAGTAGCATATAGAGGAAGTCATATTATCTTTTGAGTCTCTTTTTGGTAGTTTTTGCTCTCTGGAGATGATGTGTGACTTGTTCTGAAGGCTGTAGCACTCGCTGTCATCTCTGGCTACCTTCCTTCCATCGGCTCATAATCCTTAGGCCTCACTCTGTGCAAAGAAATTTACTAGCGCGAATGGAACCCAAAGGTCAAAGCTAAAGTGCGCCAAAAATAGCTCTGAGTTATTAAATTGGTGCGCCAACAAGGAAAAAAACCTAGTCAAGCAAAGGGCAGAGCTGACCTGTATTCTTCCTGAAGGCAAAGCTCAATTGCTTTGTAAAGCCCCTTTTGTATTTTGTGGGGAGCCTTTCACACTATCTTGCCAGTTCAGACCTTTAGGAAGTTCTGGATCACTGGAGCTGCCCACCCTTAATGCAGCTATTGTTACTGGTCAGTCCTGTCCACATCATCTACCTGGAGCTTCTGCTGGAGAGTGGCAGGGCAGTGCTTTCAGCTCCTGGTCACTTCCTCCTCACACAGCTGATTTCCTCAGCTAGCAGTTCTAAGCCCATCAGATCTCCACCCTCAAGACATCATTTGCTTTAACTTTTCCACCTGACACTGGCTAAATCACCTAAAATTAGCTTTCAAAATAATCCACTTGTTTTCATCTTTATTTTTCAAGTTATTATTTTCCTAAAATTTAGGGATACCCATCAAATAAAATAACACATGTGAATGACTTCTGTAAACTCCAAGGCCTTATTCAAATAGCATGTACTTTCTGTACTAAATATACACAAGCTTATTAAATATAAGACAACTTTTATAGCTTCGACTCCCCTTTTTCTTTCCACTCCAGTTGCTTCCTTTAATAGACCTTTGTTTACGAACTCTCTTCCCTATCTTATATTAGTTTCATTTATTATTGGAAATATATATTATTATATATTAATATATTATAAATATATTAATATAACCGATATCTCCAGACTCATATCATTGTACTTAAATGTTTGGGAATGCTCAAATGTTCAAGTCCATTAGTCTTTGCCCTCAGAAGATGACCAATTTGAGAAATTCAGAGATTTCAAAATGTTAACCCAATCATTTTTTAAGACAGTTCATATTAAAAGATGATCAGAGAGTGACTTGTTATACTTTAAATCCTATTGCCATGCTTGTTTTGTTATTAGTTTTTCTTCACTTTTTCCTAAACTTTAACCACTATAAATTTTTGTAGAAGACTGCTGGATACTGATGATGAGCTCAGTGACATTCAGTCGGATTCGGTCCCATTGGAAGTCCGGGACTGGTTGGCTTCTACCTTTACACGGAAAATGGGGATGATGAAAAAGAAATCTGAGGAAAAACCAAGATTTCGGAGCATTGTGCATGCTGTTCAAGCTGGAATTTTTGTGGAAAGGTAAGTGAAGTTGTTGGTATCTCAAGACAAAATTTAAAAGACAGCAAATATACTTACTATGTCAAAGTTATGAGAGTCCTGTATTTTATTTATTGAGGAAAACTGTAATCATAAGTATAATTGGAATGAACAGATTTAGGACTTTATGGTGAATTTACCTATAACAAAAATATCTTGTCCTGGATTTATTATTTTCATTTATATTTAAATTGACATAAAGACTAAAGGCAAAGGCTTTTGAATGACCATTCTCCTCAGATGAACTTTTGTGAATAACTGTTTATAATACATTTATAAACACATTTATATGCTTTACACCTAATAATACATTTATATGCTTTACACCTAATTTTACCCAAATACAATGTAACACCCAATAAAATAAGTTCTATACTATATACCAAAATGAAGCAGGCCTTTTCTTGGCACTAAAAAGAAAAGACCATTCTCTTACCATTGTGGAAGAAAGCTCTCTCATGTCCACTTTCCTTGAAGAACTTTTTAACCTTTCTGTCACTGAAGCATTTCTGTCACTTGTTGGCCCCTAGAAACACCAGAGTTTCTAAAGTGAAATACATGTTAATATGACCCAATTTAAATTCTTTAGCCTTTAAGAGGACAGCTTATTTTTCTGTCTGGAAACAAGATGTTTCAGAACTAAAACTACGAAAAGACTTGAAATAACATCTAATATCTGACAATGTTGAAAACTAGTTCTTAGAAATCCCTTGGATTAAAAAACAATTACATTACATTAAATTATACATAAAAAGGTTATTTTAACATTTTTGAAACAAATAAAATCGAGGAACAGAGAAATTTTTTATCAATGTATCTAAAATTAAACTTAAGGGAGACCACATCAATTTTTATCTTCAGACATCTCTAATCATTACCTCTAATGAACTTCATAAACTTTCGTTTTCTTCTTCTAACAGAACAATGAGAAGCACTCTTGGGTTTCTAAAAATCTAAATGACAATGCATTGCAAGAAGTATTCGAAGTGATTTAGAGATGTATTATAACCATAAGACATGAAGCATCTAGGATCTTGGTTTATGACTATATTATCCAAAATAACAACCACTCAGTGATTATTCAAATTATTTTGACTACTTCTTGACTATATCTAGTTGGCTTTGATAAAAGAACCCTCATAATAACCATTATGAGCTTATAATCATGATGAGTTAGGTGAGATGACAACCCCCCCACCCCTAGTGCATGAACTGCTCCCAGCTCTGCCAGGTGGGACCAGAAATCTGAAACAGAGAGGTAGAGAGGGCTGGAGAGAAATAATTTTTATAATTATGTTCCTATTTTTTAAAACAACTTAGGCAAGTATATGGCATTATTGATTTTCCTTAATATAAATTCGAAAACATCTAAATCATAGTTCAGAAAGTCAGTGAGAGAATCAGAGAAAAAAGAGTGTATGTTTGCTTTAATGAAGGAATGTATATTTTGTCTTTTTTGTTTAAGAAAATATTGCAGAACTTGGCAAACTGAAAAGAAATGTAAATTATTAAAGTAAACCAACTAAATTTCCATTCCCATTAAATAGAAAAATCAAGACAAATTCTGTGAAATATATTGACACGTTAAACTTTCAGTTTTTTTATATGCTACACAGAAATATCAAAACGTACTTAAGGTAACTAAATTAGCAAGCAGTCTTAAAGAAATTAATGTGCTAAAAACACATGGAAATGAAATTTTTAAATTACTTTTGAATCCCCATTAGTAAGTGTGTAAACAGAGTGAGATATGTTTATCCTGAATTTTCAAAAACAACCATCTTCAGTCTTGAAACTTAGAAAGTCTTTTTGAGTCTTCTCTCAGGCAGCCCCTCCCAAGAATCAATACCTCAACAAGTCCAGGCAATTTGCTTACCCCGGTGTATCCTGAGCCTACTCACTTTCTCAACTCCACTCCTGCAACCCCAAACTGAGCCTTTGTCACCTGCCATCAGAAATATGGCAATAGCTTTCAACTCTTCCTCACTTGCCCTCTCCAAACAAGTCATTCTGTAGTGATTTTTAAAATATAAATTAGTTCCTGTCATTCTTAAGCTTAAAACCATCTGACTGTTTTTACCATTTCACTTGATATACCATTACACTTGGTATTAAAGGCAACTTCTGTATCATAGCTTTGCATGACTAAGCCCCTTACCCCTTCTAGACTCATCTAATGCTACTCCACCCTTACCTGAATATCTTTACTAGTGTGATTTCAACTCCATGAATATCCCTAAACTCTTGCTTCCCTTGGGACCAGTAATCCTGCTATTCCCTCTATCAGAAGAAATGATTTTCCCCACCCTTCACTCTGGCTAGCCCTTTCTATCTTTCCAGAGGCCTTTCCTGGTTACTCTGTATACTGTTCATCACTTTCTCTATCCCAACCAGTGGTTTACCTCATAGCATTTAGTGCTGTTTTTAATCATATATTATTTCTTATTTATTGTCCCTCTTTGCCACTGAATTAACCCCATGAAATTTTTCTTGTTCTTCACTGAATAGTCTCTTGCTTAGTACTGTGTCTGGCATAAGATAGTGGGTTTTTTTTTAAGGTTTTGAATTATATTTTGTAACTGTAGTAAAAACCTTCCAAGAATAATCTACCGTATTTCCAGCTGGACTTTAACCACCTATAGGAGAACAGGAAATCCATTATTCTTTTTCAGCAACTTTTAATATAGTGACTATTTACTCAAGTGTGAGGCCACTGTATTAAGGTTTCTCCCACATTCATTTGATTCCAGAATGAGTAGTCCTAATTTTCCATCCTAATTTTCTATTTCTAAGTTTTCATCCTAATATGCTATTCCCAATTATAGGGTTAGAAAATGATAATGGGGAAGTTTCTCCTTCTCCTTGGATGAGTAATCTTCTTCCTTGTCTTTCTTTACATTCCATATAATGAGAATATACAGGGATGTATGTATGCATGTGTGCTCTTTGCTCCATCATACTGCCTTTTGTGCCATGAAGTCACACTGATTTAGTTACTTAATTTTTTTTTTTTTAGTTACTTAATTTTTAAGGTTCCTTATTCCTGACCTTTTTATTTCCTCGCCCATCATCCTTCCATTTCCCCCATACTTCCATTTTTTAGTAATGATTCAAAAAATAGATAGAAAAGCCTGTTTCCTGAAAAAAAAAAAAAAAGGAACTAAATATCATTACTGACAGCAGTTATTTTCTGGGTCTTTTGTAGTGTGATTAAATAGTTTCCTTGCCCTGCATTATTAGAATAATTATATCTATCTCAGTGGAGTAATTAACACAGGTATTTTTCTTATAAGAAATCTTCCAATTGAGATAGAGGGTAAGGATAAATTTTTATGATAACTGATTGCCACACCTAAAAATTATTTAACGTCATTTAAGATAAACATAAAATGGGAACATGGAAATAAAGTAACAAGGTCTCTGTAATAAAATGGGAAGATACTTTATCAAGGAAGTCTAGTCTCTATGTAAGTAAATACAATATTTTAATTCTGAGCTTCCAAGAAGTGAAGATTAAAAAGGAAAACATGAAGAATTACTTAGCTTTTATAATCTTGAAAAAAATGATAGCTTGTACATAGAAACTGAGTAATATCTTAAGGATTTTTAATATAAGGTACATTGAATCAAAAGGTTAGTATCTCCCATAGTGGTTTTATAAAAGATGCAGAATATTTTCTTATGTTCTTATATTTCTTATATTGACCCCCAATATAAATTAAAGATATAATCATTAAATTATGGTTTTGTCCAGGCATCTTGGGAAGAGAGTTTACTTCAGTATAGCCTAGGAATGCAGCTTGCTTGTGGACTAACAATATAAAAATTAAGGGACATGATTAATAATCAGTTAAATTCTTTCTTCACAGGACTTTGTGGAGGAGCCATGTTCCTTTCAGTCCTGATTAGAAACCTATTGCTATTTTTACCCATTAGGGTATCATGTTGATTCTATTTTTGCATGAATCAATGGAGGAGTTTCTTATATTTGGTTTAAGTCATCTTGGTTGTCCATTGGAAGCTGGAAAACTCCAACAAATTACTGATTAATAAAAAAATATTTTTGTTATTGATGCTATTATAAAAATAGAAACACCCTGTTCTTTCTGGATAATCTTTATTAAATAATATTAAATGACAATTTGAACAAACTTAAGCAATTTTTGTCAATATGTTCTCCAATATTTTTAACTTAAAAAAAAGGCTCTGTAAATTCTGATGATAGTGCATATTCTCTCCTATAATTTTTACTTTGTGGAAAAAAAAACCTATAAGGAAACATTTCCATGACATTCAGCTTCCAGACTGAGAATTTTGGAACACAAATAGACACAAAATAAGACTACTGTGCTGTCATGCATGTGGTGGCATGCTAAAAGGTGTTGTTGCTGCCCGTGCAAAGGACAGTCTCTGTTTTTAATAAGATGACGTTTAGGGAAAGACCTCTTCACATAGAATCTAAAATCACACTGACTTTGTGGTTGTGATGCAAATGTACTATTTGCATCTGTCACATTGTAGATGCTTAATAAGCGGTGACAATAGTTATCATTGTTGCCACAAAGGGAGACTGTGACATGATACAAGGTAAACACATCAAAGGTAATTTTTTCTTTGTTCTTAAGAAATAGCTGAAAACTTTGAGTAACTGATTTTTACATATACACTTATTTTTCTTTTTCAGAATGTACAGAAAATCCTATCACATGGTTGGGTTGACATATCCAGAAGCTGTCATAGTAACATTAAAGGTAAAAAAAATGTTCAATTACTTTAGTTTTTCAACTAGTCATTTTTTCTAATCTCCTTAAAAGGACTAGGAGAAAATGAGAATAGGTCTTTGCTGCAGCTTACATGTTGGAATGTAAAAAATATTTTAACCATTTACAAAATGTCATGTGTTCAAGTCATGACTCATTGTAGATTTAAATGAGGATCAATTTACCCTAACAAACTATATCAATACATACATATACACACACACACGTGTGTGTGATGTTTTCTTCTTCTTCATGCTTTATTTAGGTGGATCTTGAATTCAGTTTTTTTTTTTTTTTTGTGGTACGCGGGCCTCTTACTGTTGTGGCCTCTCCCGTTGCGGAGCACAGGCTCCGGACGCGCAGGCTCAGCGGCCATGGCTCACGGGCCCAGCTGCTCCATGGCATGTGGGATCTTCCCAGACCGGGGCACGAACCCATGTCCCCCTGCATTGGCAGGCGGACTCTCAACCACTGCGCCACCAGGGAAGCCCTTGAATTCAGTTTTGAGATGGCACCAGCAGTTGTCAGAATACACATATTTTGTTACTGTATATTATGAAAGAGTTGAATGCTTTATAAATAAAAAGATATTTCAGTCAAATATGGTTAAAGGCAAAACTTATATGGAGTGAAATTGTTTAGAATTTTAGGTCCGAGAAAATATAAAAAGTAAGATAAAATTAAGAAAGGAAACAAAAAAGAAATTCATATCTTTTGTCTCTGGCTTTCCCTGTGGCTGCCCTAGTCTGAGGCCCAATTGCAGTATTATATGTGTTAGAAATAACTAGAGTTGAAAATCCGAAGTTGTGAAAGTTTTTGACTTGCTTGTTCCCATTGCATGTGTGTGTGTGTGTGCACGCGCACACTATTCCTAGACTTTATTACTAAAGAGGCATTTTGTAGGCTCATCGTTCTACATTCCTTATTTCATTCCATCACTTAATTTGGGTAGGAAATTCAACTTCGTCTCCTCTAACAGTTTTATGGTGGTTTTCCTGTATTAACCACAAATTTAAAGAATACTAGCAACAGAATATACTGGGTTATTTTATTTTTGATTTATTAAACTCCTTTCCTAGTTTAAATCTATATTGCTTTCTTTTGTTCTTTAATTTCCTTTAAAGCATCCCCTTTGCATTTGTTTTTTCTCTGCTGCATATTAGATTTTAATCTTATTCATTTAAAAAGGTAGTTCGTTTTTCTTAGAAGCTTTTTTATATTCATGTTTCTAAAGCGATAATAGAGGCAAGTATATAACTGAAATGTCACATTATCAGATATTAATTACTCCTTGGCTCTTGAGAGATTTTGATTTCCTCATTATTTCCTGAACTGTGGGCATGAAAATTACTTATTTTTATTTATTTTTCTTAGAAACCAGCTAACAGAGTATTCTGGTATGAGAGAATGTAAACATTTTTCTAAAATGTAGTGTAGGGAAATCATGAACTAACAGGTTGAAGAGAATTATCACTAAGTTAAGAATGTTTTAGTAATTCTAATTTCCTGAGATACCTCCTTGTCTTGTTTGTTCTCAATCTGACAAAGTAAAAGCCAAGCATCTGCAGTAGTTTACAGATGTAAATCACCATTGTTGATTTAAAAAATCCCCCAAAATGGAGAGCTAAGCTTTTACTCAGTGGGAAACCCCTACTGGGAACTGTAAATAGCAGCCTGTAACATTCTGAACTAATTCTGTGTTAGCTTTGGAATTTGGTGAGATTTGTTGGTCTCCTTTGAGCTTTGTTGATGGTAAATGCCTTCTAACAGAACTTTGAGAGATTTTTAAATTTACAAACTGATCAAGCGAGTATTTCAGGATCAAATTAGGGCCAAACGCAAGGAATTTAACAAAGGTACCCAAAGAAACCAAAAAATATTTCACTGGTGTTTTGAAATGATTAAAAACACGTTTGATGTTATTGTTGCTATTTGTGGAAAGAAATAGTTTTAAGAGATGGTTTGGATACTTTTTATCAGATTTTCAGTTTAGTTTCAGCATGTTACAGCATGTATTGTTGGCCTCTGTGAAATGTGTTAAATGAATGAAGTTCTAAACAGGGCCTGCTCAAATTCAAAATTAATGTATAGCTTTAAGGTTGTCCACTTACTGTTCAATACTAAACCTGTTGTGTGTATGCAAACACTAGACCTTCTTTACTAATAATTTATGATAATCATTAGAACTGATTCTGCTGTATTTATGTAGATTTTTAAATTTCAGTGATTTATTTACTGTTGCAACTCAAGCTTTACCTTAATGTACTGATGTACTTAATACCTCCTTAATGTACTGATACCACTTGCTACAAGTCCATTTTGTGGACCCCTCTGGCAAGTTTTTGTCCTGGAATTACCTGAATCAAAGTCGTGAGGTGGCTGGAGTAGTTGGATATACCTGCTCATTGCCCTCTTTTCCCACAGTTAGGGGGGACTTTCCTAGGGTATCTATTTCCCTACAGGCCTGGCCACTTCCCCCGGGGAATTGCCTGAAATGCCAAAATTCCTAACCTCCCCCTCAATCAAGAGACCCACTTCCTTTATCTTACCATCTGGCCCTGGTAGAAAGTAAAAATGAATCAGCCAAGGTTAGAGTGAGTAATAAGGTAGTAGTACTCTACCGAGAGAGCGAGCTCTGTCTCTCTAGGGTATCTTCATTTTAAAAAAAAAAAGACATAAAATATCAAATCTTTAAACCAAATTAGTAACTTTTAAACGGTAGAATTTCAAGCAACGTAGCAGGTGGGTGGATGGGTGGGAATGATAAATTGGGGCTATCTTCCCTCTCTCTCTCAATTACATCACCCACATAACCTGCAATTCCACCCTGAAATGAGGCCCACTCTGGGAAAATGATTTATGGCATGCATTTGGAGAGAGGCTAAGAATATGGGCAGTGTTATAGAGTTATCAGGTTTACTACATCATATTGGATAACCTTGGGATTAAGGGGAAGATCTTAAGCATTATTGACCTCACTTTTGCGGATACACAGATACTAAGTGTCCCTGTCACATCAGACACTGGTAAAAATGAAGTTTGATGTGCTGAATTGAAATCTGACCTGCTGGATGTACAATGCCTGAGCTTTCCAAGAATTTTTTCATAGAAAGAAACAGAATCATATGATATTGCCAACTAAAATATTTACTTTTTTTCCTACAGGATGTTGATAAATGGTCTTTTGATGTATTTGCCTTGAATGAAGCAAGTGGAGAACATAGTCTGAAGTTTATGATTTATGAACTATTTACCAGATATGATCTTATCAACCGTTTCAAGGTCAGAAACATGGAAGAAAAGTAAAATGCTCTTAGAATGAGTTATCTGAATAAGAATGAAAATGCAGAACTTTGGGTCATTAATCAATTCATTTAATAATGTTTCTGGATTGTCAGATCACAGAACTAAGGGGACGAGTTCACCACTTGATATAGCCATTCTCTACAAATCAATGACATTTCTGTATATCCACTGGGGTATCATAAGGCCATGATAGACTCATTCCAACAGGATACAAACATCCCCCTGAATTATTCACAGAACGCTCATGTAAAGATTGGAATCTATGTCTTAAAGAAATATGATTTTCCTAAAATGCAGAACGAACCATTATTGGCAGCTTTTTTTAAATTGAAATGAAAGAGTTTCTAATTAACTTCACTTAGAGCCATCTCAGCAACAGATTTGATTCAGATTTCTGAGCCTGTATCTATGGAATCATGTTATTTTTAGAGTTAGAATTTACTGGGAGGTCATTTATTTTAACCCCCTTGAATTACCGATAGAAAAACTAGACTTCACCAGTTGTAATTGGAAAATTTTACCCCTTTAAGAACTAGCCTTCTTATCTGACTCTGGAAGATACAAAATTTAAAGATTGCTATATGGATAAGACTGTTATTTCATCTATCTTAATTAAACACTTGGGGGTTATAATCCTTCTCAGCATTGAAAACTGACAGGTTAATGAAGTGTTTTTTCAGAACAATCCACATTTAACTTTAAGAAACTACTGCCCACATCTGACTCACTAATGTATCCCATCCCAAACATCTTTGTGCTCATGTTGATTTAGTGCCACTCTTTTGGTCAAAATATAATCATAATTGTTACTTTCTGCAGATTCCTGTTTGTTGCCTAATTGCCTTTGCAGAAGCTTTAGAAGTTGGTTACAGCAAGTACAAAAATCCGTATCACAATTTGATTCATGCAGCTGATGTCACTCAAACTGTGCATTACATAATGCTTCATACAGGTATCATGGTAAGAAAGTCTTTGTAACTGAAGTTTGTTAGTTTGCAACATCAAATTCCATTCCCTTCTCACTGTCTCTTTAATACTCAAAAAAGTATTATAAGTAATAATCTTCTGGATTTTTGAGGGTTAATGAGTTATTTACAATATTCATTTTTCAAAAAATATTTTAACTCAGTGAATAAAGATCTCCAGAAGCAAATGAAAATAGGCCGCAAATTTTTCAAAATTTGGACTATGTAACATTTTTCATTTGTAAATTCCTTTTCCCATAGGTATCAACCCCCAGAAAAATGACCTAGAGAAAAATTCTTTGGAATAAAAGTTAGTTGTAGTGCTCTCCCCTCCTTTCATCACCCAAGCTGAGCTCAGTAGCTTTTTCTCTTTTACATGTTTGCATTGCTAATTACAATCAAATCCTAATAGGGATTTTTGGAAATTATTCATTTGGATTTTTCCGAATTCTTCTTCCTTCTCTTTGTATTTGAACAAATCAGTTGATGAGTGAATAAATGGTTCAGCAGTGCAAATCCTGGGACAAAAATGAGTAGATGTTGGGAAGTCTGGGACTGCCTAGAATTTCTATAGTGTCTTAGAGCATAGGATTACTTCCAAGGGATAAAAAGGGACGGGAAGTCCTTCCTTCTGAAGGTTCCAAACTGGGATGGGTTCAAAGGGTATGAGCCATGTGAGATCCCCAGAATCTGAGTACATTTTTGATTCCTCATGTATCAGCCTAGGCTGAAGCAGTACCATATAATGCATATAAGTAGAATGGTCCACCAAACCTCATAATTTACATTGCCTACCTGTTTAGATTTCAAAAGTCACATTCTTTTTATTGGTAAGTCTCATTGGCATTCAGATCTGTGTAACTAGTACTCCTCCATATCTCATCATTCTGCCCCAGAGACTGTGTTCCTTACCTGGTCCCACACAAAGCCCTTAGGGCCACAGTATAGAGTCCTGAAGATCTTGAAAACTTGTAGCAGGTATATGATTCTCCAAGTTTATTGTATACAGATGATAATTGTATACATTTTCCTCCAGAATCCAGTGTGTGGTTTCCTACACATAAGATCCCTTTGCTATGATTCATCCAAAGGTATCTCACGTGATGAATGAAGAAATTATCTATTTTACTTCTCCATCTTTTTTGCCTCCAAAATGTTGCAGATCCATCAATGCCTTGGGCTCAGATTCCACTCCTGCCCCGTGTTCCAATTATCTGTTTTCTCCAAAACAAACTACTCTAAACTCAGTGGCTTAAAACAATAATTTATCATTGTTTCTCATGGGTGTCTGTAGTTAGAAGGGTCCCAACTAGAAGGTTCTCATTTGGGGTCTCTTGTGTGATTGTGACCAGCTAGCAACTATGGTCAAAGACATCTGAGGACATCACTGGGCAAGACATCCACAGTGGTTCACTCACATGGCTGGCAGTTGATAATGGCTAATAGCTGGGAGCTCAGCTGGGATTTTAATGAAGAATTTTCTTCGAATATCACTACCAGTTCAATAGAAATATGCATTATATTGGCAGGGTCACTAAGTAATTATAGCCTGCTTTGGAGTTAATGCCTACTATGGGGAGGTAAAAATCTCAAAAACCTTCACTGATGCATGACTCTCTTGTGGCCTTCTAGAAGGTTGAATTATATGTGATGTTAACCTTATACCTTTGTTTTCTCTTTTTAAGATGTAAATGTGGCTATCACCCAGTTAAGATATAAATGTGCCCATCGAGCCAAATCAAATGCAGTCATGGCTGAACTTGGTCCTTGGTTGAAGTTTACTCACCATTCATTCCAGGAGTCTGATTTGACATTTAAAGGGAGGGAGTAGAACTTAGCAATAATAAGTAGAAACTCAAACTTTCAAAGATATAGCTTCGAAATATTGTAAGCTTTTTTAAAGTAGTATATGTAACTTTCTATCTGTTTCTCTTTCTAGCATGTGTGCGTGTGCACACACACATACACACAAATTATTTTAAAGCTCTGTTGGTTTAATAAGTCTTCATTGTCAGAGCTGTTTCTTGAACTCTGTGTTTTCATTTGGTTTGATATACGCGGCAATTAGTGTGAAGAGCAAAGTGCCTCCTGACAGCTGCAAATGCTGTTAACACTTGAAAAACTTGCTTTAACATCTTCCTGGTTAGATTTGCTTTTCCTTTCTAAGGCCTTGGAATTAAATCTGATTGTGAGGTGGTTTTCATTTCAAGTGTTTGGCATTTCCTCTTCCCTGAATTCTGTGGCTTTGAAAAGTTAACTGAAAAATGAAATATTTAAGTGTTAGTCTGAAACAGAAACTGTACTAATTAAGTTTCCTCAGAACAAAATGGAGTGGAAAAGTAATGCCTACTTTGGTATAAAAAAAATCTCTGCTTTAATTATGAAGTACAACCAGAAGATATATGCCATTTCAGGCTGTTAGGAAACCAGGATTTTGTTTTGAAATACATTTTTGCTTAAGTACCACAAGTGTAAAGGGAACCAAATAAGAGACTCCTAGTTCAGCTTCAGAACCTCTGTTCTGAAGGTGACATTGAACAGATGAGGGATGCTATATTGGTGGGTAAATAGAGAAATGCAAATCTGCAATGTGCATTTACCCTCAGACTTGCAAGGAAGACTTGTTCCAGGATCTAACAAGCCATTCCAACTTCTCTGGAAGACCGGGGAAATCTGGCCGAGCCTGGCATGACTCTTAGAAAGCTAAAGTTGTTAGTAAAGATCACATAGTCACTTTTTGAGATATATAACTTCACTCTACTTTAGCAGGTTTGATTTAGAAACATTTCTAAATTTATTCATCCTTTACCAAAAAAAGTGTCGGTGGACTCTTCACTTATCCCTTAGTTTGGCCATTACAAAAATAGTCGGGTGGAAGACTGTCAGTGTTGTCCAGGATTGGGAAAATATATTTAAACTAATGAGAAATTTTATGATTGATGATGAAAGGAAAGGCAAAATGAATTTTCAGTTTATTGACTATTTTGTCAAAACTATGTTACATTGCCAGCTTGAGGGTTTTTTGCAAGTTATTTTAATAAGCTTTTCTTTAGATTAAAAAAATGGTAGTAGGAGAGTATTAGTTTTCATACATATGAATGTGTTCGTTCTTTGAAACAAAAAACAAAGCATTACAGAAATATTCATTTAACTGAAACCCCTGGGCTTTGATATGGAGAAGACAGAGTCACTTACTTTAGTGTTTTAGTCATCTCCTGCTGTTTCAAGATGGTTTTATCAGCATGACATTTATGGAGCACTCCAGTAGCAGCCCAGCACTGTCAGATAACTAGTGCAGCCTGTCACCTGCAAAATGTTCGCAGGACCATTGCCTGAAAGGGATTGGGATGAAACCATTGTCCTTCAGTTTGTTAATGTCATATTGGGACACTCTCAGGCCTGGGAATAGGCAGTGCAGAGAGGATGCCAGGACACCCTCTGTCTCCCTCTCTCTCCGTTTGTCACTTAATTAATTTGTAGCCACGTGTAGTGCCACGGTGATAGGGGTGTGTGGTAGCTCGATCCATTTGCTAAAGAGCAAATGCTTCACCGAATGCTGCCAAGCCACTTCCAAATGTCTTTTTGAATATGAAATCATCTGAGGGCCTTGGCAAGGGAACACTTGTATTTCAGGGCTCCTGGCACTGTGTTCCCTCTAATACTGAGAGTAGAAGAAAAAGAGATAACTTGAAAACTATTCCTTTGGAACTTGTAGTCCACTGACTACACCCAGAAATAGCCCCTCACACTCAAATTACTTAATTTTTCTCCAATCTACAGAAATTCGCCACTATGTCTCTGTTCTGCAAACTACATGGAAATTCTGTTCTTGTAAATGGCTTCCAATACAACAGTGTTTGGAAAAGTGGGAAGAGTGTGGGCTTTCAAGGCAAGCAAACACAGATTTAAAACCCTACTTCCCCACTTCCTAGCTCACTTGCTCTCCATATCGTTCCCTTGTCACTAAAATGTGGTTAATAATACCAACTACCTTGTAGTACAACAGTGAGGAGTAATGATATCATATGTGTAATCCTAACCTAGTTCCTGAAACATAATAGCTATTAGTAAAAATTATTAGTAATTTATATATTATATATTAACTTATGTGTATTATATGTTAATATTATTATAATATACTCACTTTCCATATTGAGTAAGTTATAGCAAGGTACTTCAGTCTATTCAAAGGGATAGAGAAAAAAAGGTCCGACCCTACCTATCACGTAAGCTAAAGGGGTTGTTAATTACGCCCTTTTAGACACACCGGCATCTAATATGTCAATGTGATTTTCTGACCTAAAATTCTCCCAGGCCTATACATATACACATATACATTCTCTATCATACACACACACACACACACACACACACACACACACACACACACACATTAAATAATTCAGATATGAAAATTACATCCTAAGTCTTAAAGCTTTGTTAGCTTCTCTACCTATCAGTATATTTAGTTAAATTATCTAGAAATTCTGCTTTTGAAATCTTAGAAGAATGTATTCAGCATATTACCACCCTGGAATAATGGAGGCTATTGTCATCCATAGAAGGAAGGAATATTGTGATCTGTGGAAAGAACAGAAATTTTGGAATCAGACAGATTTTAGTTTGAATTCCTGCTCTGCCACTTGAGAGCTATGTGACTTTTGGCAGGTTGACTCAATTCTTTAGGCTTCAGCTGTGTTATTTGCCAAATAAGATTTAAAACATTTACCTAGTAAATGGTAAATAGGGTGATTATAAAAATTAAATGAAACCATCTACCTAAAAAGTCCAGTTAATGTTAGTTCTTTCTCCTTTCTTTCCATCAACATTGTACATGCTATTAATGGAAGTCAATGTCTCTCTCTGGTATAATTTGAGGACTGAGCTTTTTACAGCAAGTCTACCTGAGCAATTCTCTAGGCAAAATGCAGTTTAGATGAAGCACAATGTCTACACTGCTCATGACTCTTCATTTTAACCCTTTATTTCTGCCTATTAAGAATCAGAAGAACTTAGGTTATGTACTGACCACTGTTCTAGTTGGGAAGAATGATATGATTCAGACTTATTCTCTCTGACTTGTCATCATGAGTAATTTACAAAATTCATGAATTTAAGCAACCATTTTCTGAGTTAGAATTCTCATTCAACACCAGTGTAAAATGAATTGTCAACTAAGGACATAAAAATCAGCCCCCAATTCTACTTTCACTAATATGAAATAGATGTATTTTTCAATTAAGTGTGAATGTTCAATGTTTCTCTCTTCCCAAACTAGTTTATAATGTAAACTTAATTGTTAAGACTATACTGTGGCAATAAGTAAGATGAATTGATGAAGGAAGTACTATTTATAGGAGGCAGAGATTAATGAGACTAAAAACAGGAAACATGTATAATCAATTTTGAAAGTTAGAAAGATAATAATTTTAAATACTTATGAGATAATCTATAATTAAAATTCAGCTCTTATTTCCTAATTTAATTATTTTTACAATTGCGCTTCATATTCTGTATTATCGTAGTAGATATAGAATATTGCTTTTTAAAAATCACAGGTAAGTCTGTAAATCTTAAATATAACTAATAGGAAATACTTAAGAAAATAGGTGATTTTTTTTCTAATAACAATTTTCTTTATTAAAACAATGGATTTCTGGGGTTACAAAATCTGGTTTAACTTCAATTGCTATTCAGTTCATGGTGTTTAATTCCACAGTCTCAGTGGGGACATTGGAGGCTCAGTCCCAGTTCAGCCTCTAATATAGACCTTTAATGAGGTAATTTCCTTCCTTTTAATGACTCACAATTAAATGCACCTATAAACACAGTGCAGCTAGTTATATCAACTCTCCTTAGTTCTAAAAATTATTTCTGCTTCAGTCATCCAACTGTGAGGCATTTATTCTTGAATTGCAATCACTAAAGATATGTTAGCTCATTATTATTTTCCAGATTCAATACCTTAAACAATGTATTTAAAGTAATAAGTTCAGTAAAATGCCATTTATTCTGTATTTTACTGTATATTAAGACTTGTAATAGGCACAGCACATACATCAACTTTAAATTTCTTTTAAAGTCCACAGGGGAATGATCACTAATTTTATTTTCATGGAAACTGTGCCTGAGAGGGTAAATAGCTTATTTGCCTGAGGATTAACAAGGCTTAAAATCAGGATTCTCTGATTCCACAGTCTCTTTCCACTATTCCCAATTAACTCCTCCAAATGCAAAACTAGTGAAATTCAATTCAACAGACAAATGCCAAGTTCCTACTATGTGCCAAATACCATGATGGGTTATATGAAAGGAGCAAAGATGAATAAGACTGTGCCTTTAGCAATCATGAGACTCAACAGTGTCACCTCCACTGTTAGACCCATGGACCTACAGTGGCTTCCTGTTGCCTTTTATTCAAAATCTTAATTCATCAGCTCTAATCAAGGTAGCTTATCAATTCTTTCCCATACTCCACCTTCAATCTCACTTCACTTGACTCTCCAACACAATTGTACTATTAACAATTCAATTTCCGTACAGGCCTCTATAGTATCATTCCATATTTACTCTTTCTATTTAGAATCTCTCTGTTTCCAACCTTGCATTTAGCTACCAATCTTTGTCCATCCTTCTTCCAAGATCCACTGCCACCAAATAGGTGTCCTATCTGCCCTTCTATTCTGTGAGTTTTCATCAAGTATGCATGTACTTTATATTCTTCTGCTGCTTTGTGCAAGGTCTTTTTTTCAAGTGTATGGCGTAAAACCACTAAGAGCCAAGTTCCACATCACTTTGGATCCTCTATTCTTACCATCAAGTACCACCTACTTACAGCGCTCTCCAATAGAACTTTCTGTGGTGATGCAAATATTTTGTATCTGTACTGTTCTATAAGATAACCACTTGCCACTATTGAGCAGTTGAAATGTGGCTACTGCAACTGAAAAAGTGAACTTAATTTTACTTAATTTTATTTATTTTTAATTTAAATAGTCATATGTGATTATCATATTGAACAATGCAGTTAAAGTGTTATGCAAAATGTGAGTAATGAATAAACTATCAAATTACCTAAATGGACTTATAACAGTAGAGAAATTTTATTAAAACCATCCAATTGATAACAACAACAAAAAAATCAATGTATATGAAGCAGTGCTCTGGATTTTACGTGAAAGCATTTATTCTTTCATTGCTATTAAGTTTAATTGTATAGTCATAGAATATATGTATCATGAAGAACAAACTTGATAAATTCTTGGAATCTCTTCTAAATCTCTAAATATAAAAACTAAGTTCAGTTTCTCTAATGACCAAAGTGAATATTTTCAACTCACAGGTGGAAAATTTTCTAATAGTAGGGTCTTCTACAAAAGTTGTGCTAAAAGACATTTTAGTGTTGTATGAGTTATATGTTAAAAAATCACTAAACTGAAATGATTTCATGAGATCCCAAATTGGTAAGGCTGTAAATTCAAAATCCATTTAGAGTTCACCTTTTAAATCATAGAAAATTACTTCTTTTCCAATTAGCAAGGAAAATTATAATGTCTGAATTTTTAACTTAACAAGCCATGAAACAATCATCAGCCTCATGAAGAATCCATTATGCACAACTAATGGAGGTAAAATAGGGAAAAAATTATTTAAAATTCATATAACAGTTGTATATATTGATTTATACTGTGTGCAATGAAAATATTTATTTTTTAGAAAGACAACATTGACTCCGCTTTTTGATATGATGGAATCTTTGTTTAATTTAATAGCACTGGCTCACTGAACTGGAAATTTTAGCAATGGTCTTTGCTGCTGCCATTCATGATTATGAGCATACGGGAACTACAAACAATTTTCATATTCAGACAAGGTAAGTTAGATAAAGGATTAACTTTTCTAAGTTAAAACTTGAAATTTATTTTTCTGAATATTACTTATTTTTAAGAGGATTTTAAAATAATAATGAAGATGTCTAATAAGAATGGATTTTAGCAAAATGCCTTAAGCTTGGAACACCTCAATCAGCAATTCTTATTTATCAAGAATCTTGTATTTTGGTGGCATATTTAGCAATTTACAGAACATAAAAATGTATAAGGTAATTTTTCTTTGCCCAGAACTTGCACTAAACTATCACACAACTCAGACATTTATTCACTGGGACAAATCTTACAATATTATTGTTCACGGCCTCAGTCTGGTGTCATTATATATTTGAAAGTAATGAAGTTCCGCTTCTGAAAAAAAATCTAAAGATCAAAGAAATCTTATTTCCAGGTTAGCATGCAATATTAAATTTAAACTAATTAGAAAATTGGATTTTTAATTATGGTGATAATGGCAGTTATTAGAATCAAAATACCAGAGTAGAGGTGCATTAGTCTGTTACAAATATTACATAATACTACAGATTGGGTGGTTTAAATAACAGGCATTTTCTCACAGTTCTGAAGACTGGACATGCAAGATCAAAGTGTTAGCAAGTTTGGTTTCTTCTTAGGTCTCTCCCCTTGGCTTGCAGATGGCTGACTTCTTGCTGTGTCCTCACATGACCTTTTTTCTGTGCTTGAACATACCTCAGGGTCTCTTCCTCTTCTTATAAGACATCAGTCATATTGGATTAGGGCCCACCCTTTGACCTCTTTTAACATTAATTATCTCTTTAAAGGCCTTATCTCCAAATACGTCACATTCTAAGGTACTGGGGTTAGGACCATAAACATATAAATTTGGGGGAACACAATTCAGTCCATAATAGAAAGGGGCTCTAAGCTCTTTTTGGCTGAAAAGAGATTTCAGTACCCGGGAAACAGAATTTGGTTTAAGACCCATCAGGATCCAATTCACTTGTTTACATAGGATCCTGAATTTCTATGTCTTTCACTAGTCAGAGATGCTTAAGATGGAGATGTAAGTCGAGAGACTGGTTTCTTTCTGGAACTACTGTAAAGCTCTCTATTCTTGTTGAGGGAAAACTAAACCCAGTTATTTTTTGTTTGTTTTTTTAAATTAATAGACTTTATTCCTTAGAGTAGATTTAGGTTTACATAAAAATTGAACAGAAAGTACAGAGTTTCCACATACTCCTTCCCCAACCCCACATTTTCACCTAGTGCTAACATCTTACATCAGGTGTGGTACATTTGTTACAATCGATAAACCAATATTGATACATTATTATTAGCTAAAATCTATAGCCTGCATTTTGGTTTGCTGTTTGTGTTATACATTTTATGGGCTTTACAAATGTATAATGCCATGTATCCACCATAATAGTATCATCCACAATAGTTTCACTGCCCTAAAAAGTCCCCTGAGCTTCATCTTTTCATTCCTCCCTCCCTCCTTCCCCCTTTACCCATGGCAATCACTGATCTTAAGATCTCTAGTTTTGCCTTTTCCAAAATGTCATGTATTCGAAATCATGCAGTATGAAGCCTTTTCAAACTGGCTTCTTCCGCTTAACAATATGCATTTAAGGTTCCTCTATGTCTTTTCATGACTTGATAGCTCATTTCTTTTTACTGCTGAATAATATTCCATTGCATGGATGTACCAGAGTTCACGTATTCTACTATTGAAGGATGTCTTGGTTTCCTCCAAATTTTGGCATTTATGAAAAAGCTGCCATAAATGTTCATGTGCAGGTTTTTGTGTGGTCTGTTCATTTGTATTTTAAGAGCAATATTTCTAAAAATTGATTTTCCAGCTATAGGAATTTGTTGTTTTGATGTGGGGAGCATGGAACATTTCATTAAAATACTGAACATTTTAGGGCTTCCCTGGTGGCGCAGTGGTTGAGGGTCTGCCTGCCGATGCAGGGGACGCAGGTTCGTGCCCCGGTCCGGGATGATCCCACATGCCGTGGAGCAGCTGGGCCCATGAGCCATGGCTGCTGAACCTGCGTGTCCGGAGCCTGTGCTCTGCAACAGGAGAGGCCACATTAGTGAGAGGCCCGCGTACTGCAAAAAACAAACAAAAAAACAAATACTGAACATTTTAGAGCTTCAAGGGATCCTACGGTGACTGAGGTCCACATTATAGATCATCTGGTCTAAGCCTCACAGTCTAAGAAAAGAAAACAAAGATCTTAATAGGTGAAATTACCTAACTATATGCACATAGTCAGCTGATGGCAATAGCAGGGTTGAGAAGCTGAGATGAGGGACACTTACTCTCAATCCAGTCTATTTACATAACTCTGCTCCCATGGGCAGAGACAGACATATAACAGTCAATCTTTTACAGTCTTAAATGGATGGACTTGAAAATTATGGCCCCTTGACAGAGACAGAGGGAGAGTTGAAATTCAAACAATGAAATGTTGGGGAAAGCATTCTTTCTATCCCTAGAGTCTCCCAGATTGACAGAGCATAAAGTGAAAAGGAAGACCTTGAAGTCTGGTTGTACAGCAGGGATGTTATTAACCTACACTTTTGTAGAGTATAGAGATGTCCTGTCTTCATTTGTGTTAAACATCAAAGGAAAGGTAAACTATGCAGATCATTTTTGCTTAGCAAAGGCTCTTCTATATCCACCAAATTCATAATAAGTGGGATTTTAATTAAAGACAGCTCATTACTGAGCCGGGCCCAGTGTAGGACCACAGTTTTAGGAATTGGAGAAGGGAGCAAGTGATTTGCTTCCAATAAATATTTCTTGCTCTTTCTATTTTGAAAAGTAAAGGCAATGGACTGACCTCCAGCAGCAATATTAAATTATCACTTCTAGATTTCTCCTTTTACCATTGATTTACAACTGGATGAAGAGTCCTAATGTACTTATACTTTAGACTGCAGAGAAGGAAAAGGAGATGGAGAAAAGAAGGAGGAGAAAGAACAGAGAGAGTAGGAGGATGAAGAAGAACACACTTTTTACCATTTTATATTAAGAAGCTCTGTATAAACACTGGGAAAGGTCTATTATTTTACTTATTTTCTTATATATTGTCTATCAGGATCAATTATTTAATAGATTAATTCTATAAGAACTTGAACATTTTATGAAAAAAAAAGTTGTAATGATCACAAATGCAACAATATGATGTGCTTTTTGAAATTATTGGCTTCACATTTTGTCCAAGTATATATTGGTTTTATGTTACTGATATCAATAATTCTATCGTATTTTATATTATTCTTGTTACTTGGATTTAGAGTTGCTTTTCTAATATGGAAACCTACGTACTAGATAATGAAAAATGACTGAAAAATAATTTAAAACATAGTGCAAGGCTAGATTTGAGTTCAATACAGACATTATAATTCATACAATCCTTGAAAGTGTAAATAAATAGAAATAATTTCCTCTTTGTGAAAAGAAAATGCCAAGCTACATGTAACCATGGACACTGGGTATTGCTTAGAATCTTGTTCTTTCCATAGCAGTCAAAGATTATCTCAAGCATTAAGACCATTCTGTATTCTCAGCGTCCTTTTGGATTTATGAGACAAAATCACACATAATTTGCTACAATTAAATCTGGTTAAAAAACACATCTTTGCTTGTTGCTGAGAGAAAGGAATAGTGATACTTAGATCCACATCATGCAATAACCCTGGCAAAACTGCCATGGCTAGATTTGAGATTGTATGATACAAAATATGTGATTTGCAAATCACAGTTTTCCCCATGATCTCAGCAAATTTCTGGAGATACTTGGACAAGATCTATTTAATTTTCTCTCCAACAAGGATTGCATGTATGCTCTCCTAGTTCAGTTTTCTGTGTATCGAGCTATGATTATTGCTAATAAAATTTTTAGGCCAAGGCTGGGATGATTAAAAGAAAGTCTATTTTGGGGTTATATGCTATTAGCTAACTACACGTGTTATTCTACTTTTATGATAGTGCTAGGAACAAAAGAGGAAGTAATTATTCCACTGCCTAATAGGTCATTTCCCCTATATTGGATTAATAATCAAGCTTGGTTTATCCACCAGACTATTAGATACAGATCTCAAATAGGTTGCTTGCTACAGAAGCCAGATTTCTTAGTTCTTTCTTATATTTGTCATTGTCTACTCTTTGGTAAACTTTCAGTGCTAAGGTCAGTGCTAGATCACTACCCACTGAAAAGCCTGAAATAGTCTTAGTGAGACATTTTTAGTGCTGACAGAATATGTGTCTACAGGAGAAAAGAAAGGTGAGAGGAGTGTGTTGTGTGTTGGTGTAAGTGGTAGCAAAATTGTTACAGGTTTCACCTCGACTTTCCTTTGGTGCTATTTTTACTGCCTACCTACAAGTTGCCAACTTATTTGCATGGGACACTGCACTGAACATAGTAGCTCTGCTTCCATTCCACACTTGCAAAATGATCTGGCAACTTAAGGGGATAGAGGAAGAAAAAGCAAGGGCTCAATTATACAGATTTGAGAACACTTGGAATATTTCACACTTTATGCTAGAATACCAATTTCAATAGTGCAACTTAAGTACTTTATTTGATGATCAAACGATATAAAAATACAAACAGGTGAGACATAAAAGCCTTCCCTTAATGAATTCATCATTTTAAAATATAATGCCCATTATAAATTGGTGGTGAAACATACATTTTAAGTTTTGTTTTACAAAATGGTTTTCCCAGTTTAACGGTAGAGGACCTATAATACTCAAATCGAATTACAGCATTATAAGAGAAAAAAATAGAATCATAAATAGACCAAATGATTTTTAACATCCCCTCTGCCTTCTACCCAAAGTAAATTTAGTCCAAGGGAGTAAGGGTGGTAATCAACTATATAGAATAGGTACAAAAGGATTGGTTCTTTCAGTGATTAAATGAGGATGTTAGGTGAGTTTTTTCTCTCTCTCTGTGTCATATGTAGATCTTGCAGGCATCTGGATTGCAAATTGAAAGGAAAGGGCATAAATACATTTAAATTATGATAATACAAGGAGACTAGGCACATGACCAAGTGGGATTTATGCCTAGGTTTGACATTAAAAATTCAATTGAGGTAACCCGTCATATCAATAGGCTAAAGGAAAAAACACACAATCATATCAAGGCTAAAGAAAAAAACACACAATCATATCAAGATACAGAAAAAACACTTACCGTAATCCAATAGCTATTCATGATAAAAATATTCAGTGAATTAGGAATAGAGGGAAACTTCCTCAACCTGACAAAGCATATCACAAAAAACCTACAGTTAACATCATACTTAACAGTGAGAAACTTGAAGCTTTCCCACTAAGATCAGGAATAAGGCAAAGATGTCCCCCCCTCTCTACTGCTTTTCAATATCATATTATACAGGTTGGGAAGGAAGACAAAACTGTCTTTGTTCATAGATGACATAATGGTCTATGTAGAAAATCCAAAAACTTAACAAAAATACTTCTAGAACTAATAAGCAATTATAGCAAATAGCAAATTTTCATGATACAAGGTTAAAACTCAGTCACTCTCATATATACTGGCAATGAGCAAGTGGAATTTGAAGTCAAAATTTAATAAAAATTTTATTTAAAAAATTTAAAACTAAAATTCAATAATGTAAAATATCATTTACATTAGCATCCAAAAATTGAAATACTTGGGTATAAATCTAACAAAATGTACAAGATGTATATAAGGCAAACTACAAAACTCTGATGAAAGAATTCAAAGAACTATATAAATGAAGAGATATTCCATGTTCATGGATAGGAAAACTCAATGTTGTCAAGAAGTCAGTTCTTCTCAACTTGATCTATTGACTTAATGCAATCCCAATAAAAATACCAGCAAGTTATTTTGTGTATATCAGCAAGCAGATTTAATGTGTATATGGAGAGGCAAAAAGACCCAGAACAGCCAACTCAACATTGAAGGAGAGAACAAAGCTGGAGAATTGACACAGTCCAACTTCTAGACTTACTATAAGTCTACAGTAAACAAGACAGTATGGTAATGGCAAAAGAACAGACAAATAGGTCAATGGGGCAGAATACAGAGCTCAGGAATGCACTTACATAAATACATTCAGCTGATCTTTAACAAATGAGCAAATGCCATACAATGGAGCAAAGATAGTCTCTTCAACAAATGGTGCTGGAACAACTAGACATCCACATGCAAAAAAATGAATCTGGACACAAACCTTACACTCTTCATAAAAATTAACTCAAAATGTATGATAAGGCTTCCCTGGTGGCGCAGTGGTTGAGAGTCCACCTGCCGATGCAGAGGACACGGGTTCGTGCCCCGGTCTGGGAAGATCCCACATGCCGCGGAGCGGCTGGGCCCGTGAGCCATGGCCGCTGAGCCTGCACGTTCGGAGCCTGTGCTCCACAGTGGGAGAGGCCACAACAGTGAGAGGCCCGCATACTGCAAAAAAAAAAAAAAAAACAAAAGTATGATAGACCTAAATGTAAAATGCAAAACTCTAAAACTTCTAGAAGGTAACATAGGAGAAAATCTAGATGATCTTAGGCGTGGCAATGACTTTTTCAATACGACACTAAGGCACAATTCTTGAAAGAAATAACTGATAAACTGGACCTCATTAAAATTAAAAATTTATGCTTTATGAAAGGCAATATCAAGAGAATTACAAGATAACCAGAGTAGGAGAAAATATTTGCAAAAGATACATCTGATAAAGGACTATTGTGCAAAATATATAAAGAAGGCTTAACACTCAACAATAAGAAAATAAAGAACCTGATTTAAAAATGGTCCTTAACAGATACTCACCAAAGAAGATACACAGATGGCAAATTAGCTTATGCAAAGATGCTCCATATTATATGTCATCAGGGAAATGCAAATTAAACGAGATATCACTACACATCTTTTAGAAAGGCCAAAATCCAGAACATTGACAACACCAAACACTAGTAAGGATGTAGATCAATAGGAACTCTCGTGCATTGCTGATGAGAATGCAAAATGGTACAGCCGTATTGGAAGACAGTTTGGTGGTTTCTTAAAAAACTAAGCATGCTCTTACCATGTGAGCCAGCAATCACTCTCCTTGGTATTTACCCAACAGAGCTGAAAACTTATGTCCACACGAAAACCTGCACAGAGGTGTTAATAGCAGCTTTATTCATAATTGCCAAAACTTAAAAGCAACCAAGATGTCGTTCAGTAGGTGAGTGGATAAATAAACTGTGATACATCCAGATAATGTAATGTTATTTAGTGCTCAAAAGAATTGAGCTATCAAGCCATGAAAAGATATAAAGGTAGCTCACATGCATACTAAAAGGTTCAAGAACTCAATCTGAAAAGGCTACATACTGTATGAGTCCAACCATATGACATTCTGGAAATGGCAAAACTGTGAAAACAATAAAAAGATCAGGAGTTGCCAAGGGTTCAGGGGATGGGAAGGGAAGGATGAATTGGCAGATCACAAAGGATTTCTAGGGCAGGGAAAATACTCTGTATGATACAACAATGGTAGATGTATGTCGTTATACATTTGTCCAAACCCATAGAATGTACACCACTAAGAGTAAACCCTTAATGTAAACTATGGACTCTGGGTGATAATGATGTTCAATGTAGATTCATCAATTTCAACAAGTGTACCACTGTGATTGGGGATGTTAATAATGGGGGAGGCTATGCGTGTGTGGGGACCAGGGGGTATATGGTGAATCTCTGTACTTTCTGCTCAATTTTGTTGTGAACCTAAAACTGCTCTAAAAAATAAATGCTAATTTTTAAAAATTATCATATAGTAAAAAAGAAAGGAAACTAAGTACTTCCATAAGTCTAGGTGTTTAATTATAGGATTTTTATGGATGATATTGTGTCTTATGACTTGAGTAGTTTTCAAAGACACTCATGAGGTCTAAAGAAATCCTCTACTTGGCATTTTGTTTTTAATTCTTAGGTCAGATGTTGCCATTTTGTATAATGATCGCTCTGTCCTTGAAAATCACCATGTGAGTGCAGCGTATCGACTTATGCAAGAAGAAGAAATGAATGTCCTGGTAAATTTATCCAAAGATGACTGGAGGTGAGTTTCAGAGGAAACCTAGAGGAAATTTAATGTTAGGGAAAAAGTTAAGTGATGTAAACTGAAGAAAACAGATGAAAGTCAACAATCCTTTACTCACAAAACAAACTCAGTTCCCTTTGACTGGATGATTCTGAGAATGATTAGTGCCTAGAAGACGGTTCAGGAGCCAGGCTCTGTTACATGGAGCTGAACTATTTCAAGGCCAGTTCAACATCTATATGCATCATAGCCAATCCATAAGATTATGTACCACATAAGAAAAACCTTAAGATACATAACTACATACTCCCAGGAATGGAGCTCTACTCAGCTGTACCAATATGTGGTCCTACATGAATTCAAAATTTTAGCATCACACTGATCCCTTCATATATTACTTTTCTATATGTGTTTAGCTTCTCTAAAAATCAAAGAACTCACTATTTGGGGAAAAAGTTATGAATATAACATACTAAAATGACCTAGATGCAAAGGGTAATCTTACATGTTTCTCCAAGGCATCTGTCTTCTTAAAAAGAAAAAAAAAATTACGTGAAATGGTATTGCTTATTGCCATGCAGGGAAAAATAACAAGATGCACCCCTACTGCTCAGCATAACATTCCCTCCTTTCTTCTTGATCCTCAGGTCATCATCATCCCCTTCATTTGACTATAGGCTTGCCAGATGTAACAAATAAAAATACAGGACATCCAGTTAAATATAAATTTCAGATAAACATAGACATTTTTTAGTGTAAGTATATTCCTAATTTTCTGTGGGACCTACTTACATTAAAAAAAAAAAAAAAGGAAGCCTTTATCTTTAACTAAGATCTTGTTAAAAGTCAGTTAATGGCCTGAAAAAATTCCTATTCAAATTCAAATGTCAAAGTGTTCTTTAGGTTTGTTTCTGTTTTTGTGTTTTTCTTTAAATCAAGGTGAAAAGAAATGTCCAAAGAAGTAACCTGGAATTAAGATCTGCCTTAAAATACATAAATAAAAGTTTAATTCAGAGTTTAAAACAAGCCCTAATTTCCCATGGTTACTTCTCCAAATATTAAAACTTCCTGGATTTTCAAGGCTGGAAAAAATATGGGCTCACTTTTGCAACTGTAGAAAAAGCTCTGAAGTTAGGGGAAGGAGGCAATTCAGGCCTCTCATTTTATGCCACAGGAAACAATAGCACAGTTGGGTCACCAGCCTAGGAAGGCCAGGATCTAATTGTGAAGCCACCACTGCTGGGTATGGGGAAAACAGAAGGGCAAAGGTAGAAGCAGGGACACAGTGCAGAGGTGTTTCCTAAGGTCTGAGAGATTGACTGTTTATATCTAGAGTATTAATTTATTTCTTCATCAGTGATTATCATTCCCAGAGGTAACATTTGTATTATTAATTTTATTATTCCTTTGAATTAACGTTTTTCTTCTCAAAGTTATTCTGTTGCTATTTCAGTGTGATTTTTTTCTATTACACTTTGTTCTTTAACATCTTTATTATTTATTCTCATAATTTACTCCTCTAATATTTTATATTTTTGTACAGTAGCTAAGAAGTTACTGTACAAAACATCCTAATTGAGTGTTTTTATAGAATTTTTCTTTTCAGCCGCTCCACAAGGCTTGCAGGATCTTAGTTCCCCAGCCGGGGATAGAACCCGTGGCCCCAGCAGTGAGAGCACCAAGTCCTAACCACTGGACTGCCAGGGAATTCCCAATTTTTTTTAACACATACTATAATATCACATGATTTATGATTTGATTTATCATATGATTTAACACTGTTTCCAAAAAGCTGTAAAAGATTTATTTAATAGTATAAACTTGATACTATTTTACCAAGAATTAAAATATGGATAGCGGGACTTCCCTGGTGGCTCAGTGATTAAGATTCTGCCTGCCAATTCAGGAGACAGGGGTTCAAGCCCAGATCTGGGAAGATCCCACATGCGGCGGAACAACTAAGCCCGTGTGCCACAACTACTGAGCCCACGTGCCGCAACTACTGAAGCCCGCGCGTCTAGAGCCCATGCTCCACAACAAGAAAAGCCATGGCAATGAGAAGCCCGCACACTGCAACGAAGAGTAACCCCCGCTCACTGCAACTAGAGAAAGCCCACACGCAGCGACGAAGACCCAACACAGCCAAAAATAAATAAATTAATTAATTAATTAATTAAAATAAATAAATAAATAAAATATGGGTAGCTAGCTTTTTAAGGGTTTGTAGGTTTTCTGTTTGCAAATCTAGTTTTTAAAGTAACTTTAGTAACTATAAATGCAGTAATTTTTAAATTTTGGCAAGAAAAATGTATAAATAAAGTAACATTTCCTTTGTGTACTAGTTTGCCTATTGATATTAGTTGATTATTGACAATATCTAACATTTATTGATTACTGTTAAAAAACAAAGTTCAACTGAGTAAATTTTAAAAATCTTATTGGCTTTATTCAACCCAATTCATGAATTGGGCAGCATCCCATCTAGCAAATGAAAAGGAGCTCCAAATAACTGTACAAAATGGCAGACTTTTATAAGCAGAAAGAGGAAGACAAGGAAGTTATTCTATCAAGGAGCTGATTATTTCAGGCAAATTCACCTTCCTTTGGGGGATGACAGGGGTCTGTCACGTGGATTACCTCACTAGTGCTGACCAGGTAATTCCACATTGATTGGTTTAAGTTTCCAATCCTGGGGGAGGTATTAAGTCTTGTTTGGTGATGTGGGCTTAGCACAAGGACTCCATTTTGGGTCTGTTGTCTCTTTTTTAACATCACATCTGCAAAGTACAAAGTATTTATTAAATTTTATAGATTTCATAAAACTTTTGTCTCATTTTTCCTAGTTAACATGAATATTTTGGTACAGTTGGTATTGTAACATGGGTATCTCGTAATTTAGAAGAAAAAATGTAATTGAGAATAAGTATTAACTATCTTTGATAGCTTCCATTCCCTTAATATTTGGGTAAAAGAATTCTAAGCAAGCTATACAATATCATGAACAGTAATCAGAGTATTGTTTTCTTATTGCTCCTATCTAAAAATCCAACTGAATTGAGCACCCATAATTTTCAGCAAGAATCTCCAGTATGTGGTTGTTCTTAAAAACAAATCATTCAATCATACCATCTTTAGGTAAAATATCTTTGACACAAGATCATAATTCAAGTTTAGCATACACCTGTAATTTAGCTTATTCTACTGGCCACAGAATGAAATAAAATATCATTTCCAGTATAAGCGACTTTTTTACCTATCTGTACTGAGCAAGCAATGAATTGTAGAACATGCAAGCCTTTACTGGCATTACTCATCTCCTGCTTACTGTGAGAATGAGTTATTCATTCATAGACTTTGTGATATGTTCACCGTATTTGCAGTGTCTTGGTTAAAATTTTAACAGTACCAGTAGCTCTGTCTATGATATGTAGGATCGAGGTCCCCAGGGCTTAAACAGAGAATTCCCACTCACTTATAGCCTTGGTTTCTCTGGAGTCCTCATGATGGAAGCTCGGTACAGTGGAGTGATCCAAGTGTCAGCTTTGCTAGTGGGAACTCTTGGGGGTGAATCTTATCTCTGCTATGTACTAGCTGTGTGACTCAGCAAACAACTCAATCCCCTCTGGTGGGAAATAGTAGTACCCCCTCACATAAAAGCACCTAGAACACTGCCTTGATTGAAGAAATACTGAATAAATGGTGGTGGTTTTCTTAATTACAAATTCTGCCTTTAGAATAGTTTTTTCTTTAAAATTAGTTAGGATTCTTTCTGATACTATTATTTCTAAAAATAATATTTAGAAATTATGAGTGGGGGAGGGATGTAGGTGTGGGAGGGAAAGCATCCAGTTCTTTAAAAGGAGATGTTGCCCAGCATCATTCACAAATCACTCTCCTGGCAACATCCTAAAGCCAAACTTTTGTAAGCTCTTTTACATTTAAAATGTAGCATCTTTTGTGCTCATACCATTAGAAAAAAATAAAATGTAATTCGCAATATTAAGGAAATATTTCACTTGAGAACAAAAAGGGACCAAACAAACCTTTCTGCTTTTGATGACTCCACAGGGATCTTCGGAACCTAGTGATTGAAATGGTTTTGTCTACAGACATGTCGGGTCACTTCCAGCAAATTAAAAATATAAGAAACAGTTTGCAGCAGCCTGAAGGGTAGGTGTTTTTTTGTTTTTTTTTTCATGTTAAAGGTATGTGGGCTTGGACTCAAAGGAGACTGTAATTGGTTACTTTGTTCTGATAATTTGAGCATGTCCTTGTTTTGACAGGCTTGACAAAGCCAAAACCATGTCCCTGATCCTCCATGCAGCAGACATCAGTCACCCAGCCAAATCCTGGCAGCTGCACCACCGATGGACCATGGCCCTGATGGAGGAGTTTTTCCTACAGGTGCCTCTTTCATGTTCTGTGTCTATGCAAATGTTTTTGGAAATAGTGACTGTGCATATCGACGTACATCTTCTCTGTAAAGAATCCAGGCCTTGTGACTTGCTATTACCAACTTGGCCACAACACATTCTTGGGACTTCAGGCAGAATTTATTAATCTTTCAAATGAATGTATTAAATAATCCTATGTAGTATAATACACGTTTTAAAGAGGGTCAAGTCTTGGATCTCAGATGCCAATCTCAAGAGAGAAAGAAATTAACAAATGAGTCGCTATCTGCTGTTAAAAGGTAAAATGCTAGGGTTAGGTTTAGGGTTAGGATTTGCAGAGGCAGCAAATAGCTTTCATCATAAAAAGAGAAAGGGAGGATTTATAACACTTCTGCATACATCTTGCTGGTTAGAATTTAGTTATACATGTATAGTTCCAAGGATGGCTGAGAAATATAGCTTTTAGCTGGGTGAACATGTACCTAACTGCAAAAATCTATTGTTATGTGAAAAAGCAAGCCTGGATATTGTTGACAAAAAATTAATCAATAGCCAATCTAAGAAAGAAATGGAAAATTTTATTTGAGCCAAAATAAAGATTATAACCTGGGAGACAGTCTCTCAGAGAGTTCTGAGAACTGTTCTGAAGAGGTAAAGGGGGAGGCCAGTATATATGTGATTTCGGCAAAAGGGGTGCATGCAATCAAGTATGCATCTCAGTAGAAGGTTGCTGCTAGTCACAAGGAACAGACATTTTAGTTAATGGTTTTAGTGCTTTTCTAAGTATGGGAAGATGCAAGAATCCAAGTTCACAAGAAATTTCTCCTGAAAATATCTAACTATCTGAAGGCCAGTTCTGTCAGTTTCCCCCCAGCACAAAGCACCACATCCTGATCTTCACCCTGAATTCCTTTCAGGGTGTATTGTAAGTCAGCAACTTCAGTGCCTGATGACTTGATTATTGTAGGACTGGATGGCGGGCAACATTCTTTATTTTACAATCTCTCACCTTTAGGTCTTAATTTCGACCAAGATTTGGGAGGCATTTCATGACCAATTTGTTCCATGGCACTAGGAATACTCATTCCCAGGTTGGGCAAGAATTTCGTTGTTAGGCCACTCAGTGTACTATTACTGGACTAAACCCTGTTAACAGTGGCCAGAAACTTCTGGAACGCCTGTCATACTAGTCTCTTATGGTTCAGGAAATGGTTCCCTCTTGTTGCTTCTTCCCATATCTAGAGTTACACTATTGTAATCATTGATCTTATAGAACTGTATATTTGGTCAATTGTTTCAAGTTGCCTAATCATCATTAATTTTATCACAGTCACACATTTAGTAATGCAAGAAACAATAATCTTGTAAAATAGGCAGAATACAAGTACTAAGGTCATAGTGAGTACTTAAGTTAAAAACTTCCATTAGGTGTGACCCAGTATCTCTCCAGGTCATCTGACCAGTCTGCTTTGCACCAATCGCTATCTTTAAGGGAAATGATGCATTGGCATTGTACATAAAGTGCACCAAAGATGTCTGCACATACGAGGTGAGCAGTGGGTCATCTTGACCCCTTACAAGATTGCAAAAAGCAATGTTAATTTCTAAGGAGTTACATGGCTGGTGCCAGAAGGAAAAGAATTGATCTTTATGATTGAGCAGGTATTTCTGCCATTGGGGAGGTTTGGTTAATGCATAATGCAGATGCACAATGGACACTAGAGGGGCGGGAAGAGGCCCAGATGGGCAGAGCAAAAAATATGTTTAAATTTTTCTTGTCTTGCCTTAAAATGTGAATTTTTATTTCATCAATATGGAGAATGACCAGTGTTCTCTACAACAAGTATATGTTTTTTTTTCTCTATGGTGTCCTTATTCTGTTTCTACTCCCACTGGGGTACTACAGTAAAATGAGCCAAGTGACTCAGGAAAGTGCTCTACTTACAATTATAGTTTTATTATAAAGAATACAACTCAGGAACAGCCAAATGAAGAAGTGCATAGGCCAAGGTCTGGAAGGGTCCCAGATATGAATCTTCCACGCTCTCTCCCCGTAGAGTCAGGGTGTGTCACCTTCCTGACACATCCATGTGTTCACCAACTAAAACGTGCCACTGAGTTTTGGTGTCAGGAGTGTTTATGGGGATTCATTACATAGGCATGACTGATTAAATCATTGCCCATGTGATTGAACTCAACTTCCAGCCCTCCTTTCCTCCCAGATGACGCTGCCCCAATATTCCAACCCTCTAATCATGTGATTGGTCTCTCTGGTGAGCAGCCCTATCCTGAAGCAATCTAAGGGGTCTTATGCCATGAATCACATAATTAGCATAACAAAGAGTCTCCTATCACTCAGGAAATTTTATGGGTTTTTGAACCTTTGTGCCAGGAACCAGGAACAAAGATCAGATACATTATTTATGATGCCACAGTCCTGTTTAGAGAAGCTCTTTTTTAACTTCTGTATTTTCAGATTATTTGATTTCTCAACATTGTTCTTTATTTGTAATCTTTATTTTTTAATGTTTCACTTATTCTGAAAACATAAAGACCAAATACATTACTGTAGTTAGATGACTATGGTTTTTGTCTCCTATTGTCAATAGGTATATGGTTTCACTTTGAAATAGCGTTGCATAGTCCTAGAGAAAGTTACTAAGTAACATGTTCGAAATTCAAATATTTTTACATTAAAAATGTCTTTAGGGCTTCCCTGGTGGCGCCGTGGTTGAGTCCGCCTGTCAATGCAGGGGACACGGGTTCGTTCCCCGGTCTGGGAGGATCCCACATGCCGCGGAACGGCTAGGCCCGTGAGCCATGGCCGCTGAGCCTGTGCGTCCGGAGCCTGTGCTCTGCAACGGGAGAGGCCACAGCAGTGAGAGGCCTGCATACCGCAAAAAAAAAAAAAAAGTCTTTAAAAAATATTTTAATACATTTTGTGCTTAACAATAAAAAACCAAATGTTAAAATCTGTTCAATTCTAAAGGCAAGCTGCATGCTATGGCCAATTAAAAATTATAATTTTAGTTACTCAACGAATCATCAGACAATGGTAAATATAAAATAGACTTAGAGAGCTTTAATAACAACATTCTCACATTAGAGATGAAAAAAACAGAACCAGGAAAAGATAAAATGACTTTTCTTGGGTTAAGAAGAAATATTAAAATATTTTTAATTGAATGACCATGAAAACACAACATATGAAAATTTGTGGGATGCAGCTGAAGCAATGCTAAGAGAAAATTTTATAGCTTTAGATGCTTATATTAGAAGAATGTATAAATCAGTTATCTATGTTTCTACCTTACTAAGTAAGCTAAGAAAAGTTAAGAAAATTAAACCAAAATAAGTTGATGGAAGGAGATAATAAATATAAAAGCAGAAAATCGATGAAATAGAACAAGACAAACAATAGCAAAAATTAGCAAAAGCAACAGTTGTTTCTCTGAAAAAAATAAAATAAAATTACTAGCAGGATCAAAAAGAGAAAAAAACAGCATAAATTGTAAAGGAAAGAAGAGATATCGTTACAGATCTATATATATCAAAAGGATAAAGAATGTTATACACAATATAAATTTAATGACTCAGATGAAATTACCAAATTATTTGAAAGATACAAATTACCAAAACAGACACAAGAAAAAAACTGTAATCTGAATATCCATATATCTGTTTTTAAACACTGTAGTTTAAACTCTTCCTGTGAAGAAAATTCCAGGCTTAAATGGCTTCAGTTTTTAATTTTCATTTCAATTCTTAATTCTCAGTTCAGCTGAGAGAGGGTGAATTCTCTCAAACTTTTCAGGAAAAAATAATGCCAGTCTTACACAAATTCTTTCATGACATGGAGGAAGAGGGAAAATTGTCAATATAACCCCTGACAAAAGCTAACAAAGCCTTTGCAAGTAAGAAAATTGTACACCCATATCTGTCATGAACCTAGATGTACAATTCCTTAAAATATTAGCAAATCCAACTCAGCAATATAGTAAAAGGGTACACATCATGACCTCCATTGACTTACTAATCAAAAATCATTTAGGTACTTTACCATATTAAGAGGAAAAAAGGGGGGGGAATCCTATTATCATCTCAATACTTGTAGAAAAAGCATTTGACAAAATTCAAAAGACATTTATTATAAAAACTTTCAGCAAACTAGAAATAGGAGACCTCTCTCAACCTGGCAAAAGGTGCCTATAGTTAACAATACTTCATGGTGAAATATTGAACACTTTCATTCTAAGATTTGGATGTCTACTCTTACCACTTCCATAACATTGCATTTGAAATTCTAGGTAGTGCAATAAGGTAATAGAAGGAAATAAAGAATAGATTGGATAAAAAGAAATAAAACTGTCTTATTTCCAGAAACATGAGCATCTACATAGAAAATCTTAAAGAATCTGTTAAAAGCTACTTGGACTGATAAATGAGTTTATCAGGGTTGTTGAATCAATTGTATTTCTGTATGCTAGCAGCAAAAAATTTGAAAATGAAAATTTAAAAACAATATTATTTATAATAGCATAAAAATAGTAAACTATATGGGAATATATTAATTAAATGCATATAAAACCTTGATACAGAAAACCACAGAATATTGTTGAGAAAAAAATTTTAAAGATCTATATAAATGGAGAGATATACTATGTTAATGGATTGAAAGATCTAATATCGCCAAGATGTCAATTCTTCCAAAATTGTTTAATATATTTAACATAATCCTTATTAAATATTACAATAGTCTTCTTTATAGAAGCTGAAAGAAAAGCTGATCCTAAAATCTCCATGGAAAAGAATCTAAAATAGCCAAAATAATTTTGAAAATGACTAAGAGTTGAAGGACTTACACTTCCTTATTACACAACTCGGTATAAAGCTACAGTAATCAAGTCAGTGTGTTACTGACATAGGGACAGACAAATAGGCAATAAAATAGAATAGTGATTCCAGAAATAGTTCCATACTTAGACGATCATTTGATTTTCTACAAAATCACCAAAACAGCTAAATGGGGAAAGGGAAGTCCACAAATAGCAGTGGAACAACACATTATATGTATGGAAGAAAAGGAACCTGCCTGTCCTCTACCTGTACCATGTATAAAAATTAAATTCAAGATTAACCACAGGCTTAACACAAAACTATAAAGTTTCTACAGGAAAACTCAAGAGAATGTCTCTCTAATCTTAGGGGTAAGCAAATATTTCTTAGTGAAGACACATATAGCACTACCTATAAAAGAAGAAATTTGTAAAGTGGACAAAAGCAAAATTCAAAACTTCTGCTCTTCCAAAGATACTATTAAGAAAAGGCAAGCCATAGACAGAGAGAAAATATTTGTACTACAGATATCTGGCTACAGGCTTGTACCAGATTGCATAAAGAATTGCTACAAATCAGTAATAAAAAGAAAAGCAGCCCAATTTGATCAGACACCTCATAAAAGAAAACACACAAATGGGTAGTAAGTACGTACAAGTATGTTCATTTTCATTACTTATCAAAGAATTGCAAATTAAAAGCACAATGAGATACCACTACACCCTCACCAGAATGGCTAAAATTAAAAGGACTGACAATATTAAGTGTTACTGAGGATGTGGAGCCACTGGAAGTCTCAGGCATTGATGGTGGGAGTATAAATCATTACAATCCATCTGGAAAACTACTGGTTGACATCTATTAAAGTTAAACTTAATATCGCCTATGACCCAGCATGTCCACCCATAGGTGTATAACCTACATAAATTAGTGCTTATGCTCACCAAATGTCTTATGTAGGAGTAGTTGTAATGGTATTACTTATGATAGCCCGATATTAGAAAAAGTCCAAATGTGCATCAAAAATAGTAATGCATAAGTAAATCATAGTATAGTCATACAAAAGAATGTCATACAATAAGAAATGGACCAATAATATGAACCACAGTGAACCTCAAAAAAATGGATACTATAGGGCTTCCCTGGTGGCGCAGTGGTTGAGAGCCCGCCTGCCAATGCAGGGGACAGGGGTTCGTGCCCCGGTCTGGGAAGATCCCACATGCTGCGGAGTGGCTGAGCCCGTGAGCCATGGCCGCTGAGCCTGCGCGTCCGGAGCCTGTGCTCCGCAACGGGAGAGGCCACAACAGTGAGAGGCACGCATACCGAAAAAAAAAAGGATACTATATGATTCCCTTTATATGAAGTTCAAAAACTGGCAAAATTAATCCATGGTGATTGAAATCTGAACAATGGTGGCCTGCCTATATGGGGTAGGATTCACTAGAAGAGGGTAAAGGAACCTTTTGTGGGTGATGGAAGTGTTCTATATCTTTATTGAGTGTTAGTTACACAAGTGTGTTCATGATTTATACTGTTAAGATTTGTACATAAATTTTTCCTTAATTTAGAAAAGGAATATATCAGAATGAAGGTGCTTCACTAGTGACTTAAACAAAATACTCTAAAAAAAATAAAAAACTCTAATAAATCCCAGAAACTCTTGAAAATTACTGTTAGATCTCCAAATAACACCATGACTTGTATTACCCATCTTTTATTGATTTAAAACCAAAGATTTTCATGAATTCAATGAAATTGAGGCCTGATGATTTTGAAGTTCACTACCTTATTCTTGAATTTTCTAGAAAGGTGACTGATAACTGTTAATGAAACTCCTGGCATGCAGTAATTTTTGACATCTGAATTTCAGGGTAGAGGCACTTTGTTTTGTGAGGCTACTTAGCTCCTCTGTCATTCTCAGAGCCTGGTAAACAGTGACTCAGATATCTGAATACTAGAGATTAAAATACATCCAACACAAAAGGTCAAGTCTTGGAATAGGTATAGCATCATGCTGCTTGGAATGTTTTTGTGATCTTCATTTTTCAGAGTGTGTTAGAGTGAGGAGGTGTCAGGTTTTCATTTTGTTTTGTTCTTTGATAGGACTCTTGGCAATAATAGGCATTTATGTAACCCCAAAATATTCAGAAATGACAGTCTTTGCTTGAATGACCTTAACATATAAGGCACGATACTTACAGCCCAAAGGAGAGGAAAGTGTATGTGTTAATATGGGCTATTATAAAATCAAAACATCTCTGTTTGCATTGCCTCATCTCTTCAACTATGAAAATCTTCTCAGATCATAATAAATTAATATAGGACTGAGTTTTAAAATGGAATCATATTTAATAATGGAATCTTAGATTTTCTCTGGATTTTTAAAAGTAAATGACTTTTTCTTCCAGTTTTTTATTGAGATATAATTGACATCCAGCACTGTATAATTTTAAGGTGTACTGCATAATGATTTAACTTACATACATCATGAAATGATTACCGAAATAAGTTTAGTAAACACCCATCATCTCATATAGATAAAAAAATTAAAGAAATAAAAAATTTTTTTCCTTGTGATGAGAACTCTTAGGATTTGCTCTCTTAACAATTTTCATGTATAACTTACAGAAGTGTTAACCATATTTAACATGTTGTACATTACATCCCTAGTACTTATTTGTCTTACAACTGGAAGTTTGTACCTTTTTATTACCTTCATCCAATTGGCTTTTAAATCCCCTTCAGAAATATATTTAGCAAAACAGGAGAATGTAGAGCTAAAAGTCAAAATAAGTGAGTTTGCACTAACAGCGATTATGTTTTACAAGCAAAACAAGTTTATTTTTACGAGACATACTAAAATATGACTGACTCCAGAAGGAATCCATTTTTTATGCTTTCAACTAACTAAATGAATCTCTCAGTACCCTTAATTTTCTTAGCCATACCACATATTTTAGCCTTTTGGAGGTAGATACAGCAATGAATCTGAAACCCCTTGGTTTGTGCTTTGCTCTGAATATTTTTGACATAAGCTATTTAACTGGATCTATGTATCTATGCAGATGCCCTAGAAATTGGCAAGACTGCAATGGTTTTTCCATGTTTCTTCTTATTCCTGCTCATCCTCACATAACCACCTGTAACTATCACTTTGTAGAACCCACAGTGCTAATAAATAACTTCTTGGTATGGATCTAGCCAAGATAACAGGTTTTTTTTTAATTAAAGTATAGCTGGTTTACAATGTTGTATTAATCTCTGCTGTACAGCAAAGTGGTTCAGTTATATATATATACATCCTTTTTAAAATATTCTTTTCCATTATGGCTTATCACAGGATATCGAATATAGTTCCCTGTGCTATACACTAGGACCTTATTGTTTATCCATGACAGGTTTTTTATCTCAGTTGAAACATCACGTTTATAAAGACATTTGAAAATATATTCCTTCATTCCTTTAGAATGTACTAAGAATCTAAATTATGTAATATGTCACACGATCTACTGGTTATTCTAGGGAATTTGAGGCAAATCAGACAAGATCTGCCCAGAACTCATCGCTTCCCTGAGCTGCAGTAAAAATGTAAACATTTATGTTTCTTGTTAAAGTATTTGATATACATCGGGCAAACATAAGAAGTCTAATAATGCAAAGTAAGTGATCATTGGACTTGGCTTCAGAAACCCAAGTGTGAACATTAGCTTTCTATCTTTCCAGCAGTGGTGGATATGAGCCTTCACCTTCTTACCTATAATAAGGGATTAATACCCATTCTGTCTCCTCCCCAGGATGGCTATGAGGAACAAAATGATACAATGAATGTGAGAGGTCTTCTTACATTATAGACATGATACAAATGTGAGGAATTGGTATTATTTGTTATCCTCCATGTCTATGTTAATTTCCATATTTTTCCAAGGTCAAGTATCAGAGAGCCATTGACTATGAAATATTTTATTTGACAGTCACTTAAAGCCTTTGACTGAACACAGGTTTTAAAACACATTCCCTATACAACCATGAAGCTTAAAAAGCAGCCAGTTAAGAGAAGCATTTTTCTTTTGCTATGAAAAATATAGCACTAGACTTGAAATCCATTCAATGGGTTTTGAGCAAAATTAGAGACTGGATATAAATTCAAAAAGTTAGTAAAAGTACTCAAAGGAAGGAGCTAATTTTGGAACTTTCAAGAGCAACAATAAAATTTATGTGTGTGCATGTATGTGATATATATATAGATAGATATGTGTATATATATATATATGTGTGTGTGAGTGTATATATATATATACACACACATATATATATATATATACATATATATATATATGTTTTAGAAAAATCCAGAAAAAATTTGGGATGCATTGTCTCCTAAGTCAATTTTTCATTAATTTTTCTACGAAGTTCATTTTAACTAACAAATGGGCTTAAATAGACATTAAAAATTTTAAAACGCAATGTATTTCTGGAGGACAAACCAATTTCTGGATTCAAAGCTTTTGTATCATCCTTAAAAATCTCATCAGCTTTACCCTATTCTTTGGTGTAACTACTTAGGTACACCTTGTAAAACCATGGGAAATTGTAACCAGAAGAGATTAAAATTGAATCTAGAATTTGCAGTCTTGACAAATTTTTATTTCTGATTCTTAGTAAGCAGCTGATGGTAAAGGAAGTAAAGCACGTCCCCATCTCCGAGGCATGTTTCATAGCAAGCTTGTGATATTCATGAATGCAGTTAACACACTCCCTTCAAGTGTTCGCACAGCTCGACACAGTTGCCTCTGCCCCCGACTGTAATGGGAGAATTTGGAAGATGCTCCATTCATTTCAACTATGACTGATAAGACTGATAGATTAGAGGTGGAAGTACTAGTCAAGAAAATAACCATTAGTAGAGGAGACAGGTTTTTTTGTTCTTATTCTTTTCTTGAACATGTTAGGTTGGCAAGATAACAAGAAGTTAATAAAATTAAAAATTTTAAAAAATAGTTTCCATTAAAATGTGTTCATATTTTATACTATGTGAATTTTTTCCTTCTTCAACTAGTCCTTTTGTGTGATACATGAAAAAAGAATCTATATCTGAGCAAAATCTACATTTGCCAATAAGTATAACTTTATCAACAAGGAGAAACAAATAATTGGAAATGCAAGTTATTTGGAAAGAAAGGTCAAAATGGTTATTTTACCCTAAACTGTATACAGTAAGACCCCTCTATTTTCTTCAAAATTGCTAGAAGTAGTATAAAGTGTGTTATTTCAAAATAAATTGTATTTTCTGTAGCAATAAAAATATATTTAGTTAGTACATTCTCAGCTGAGGATCTGTCACTAAAAATAATAGATACAAGAAACAAAAAAAAAAACCCAAACTTCACAAACATACAGAACTGTAGCTATGAGCCAGGATAAAAAACCAAAGCTTATAGTATTAAGAGGCATAAAAGTGTTACAAACATTGATTACACAGGGGTACTAATGTCCTGCAAAATATTTATAACACGAAAATACAGCTATACCATATCATAAATTTTACTGAAAGTGAATATGTTACTATAATAATCATTAAACTTTTATACAGTTTGGGGGCTTTCTTAGAATTTGGAAGGGCCCATTTTTAGAAGGAATGAAGGAAGGTAATTAGATGAGCTAAATCCCTTAAGTAAGTTGTTCCAAGAAGGCCAAACTAGTGCATCTTCCCCTCCTTTCACAATTAAATTTGACGGACTGGCGGTCCCTCAAATTCTACCCTCGGCCTTATAGTGGCCTCCAAGCCTGTGGTCAGGATCTTCCTATATGCTTGCTGTTGATGTTGCTTCTGAGATCAAAACCTCTTCAACACAAGAGGTTTCTCAAGATATCTGTACTTCACCCTTTCTTATCTTCTGCATTTCTTTAAAACTATAGAAATTGTTTTGGCTTCACAGAAAATGCAAAAAGGGAAAAAGAAAAAAATTTGCCACTAAATCACTAGATTTGACACCTTGTTGACAGCTATCAGAGTATTTCACACCATTTAGGAAAGCATAAAAACAATTACAGGCATTACTCATTTATTGTGCTTCACTCTATTGTGCTTCTCAGATACTGTGTTTTTCACAAATTGAAGATTTGTGGCAATCCTGCACAAAGCAAATCTATCAGTGCCATTTTTCCAACAGTATTTGCTTACTTCATGTCTCTGTGCCACATTTTGGTAATTCTAACAATATTTCACACTTCTTCATTATTATTATATGTATTCGTTGTAGTGATCTCTGATCAGTGATCTTTGAAGTTACTATTGTAATTGTTTTGGGGTGCCACAAACCACGCCTATACAAGAAAGCGGACTTAACTGATAAATGTTATTTGTATTCTGACCGTTCACTGACCAGCTGGCCATTCCCCTCTCTCTCTCCTCCTCAGGCCTCCTTATTCCCTGAGACAGGGCAATATTGAAATTAGGCCAATAATAATCCTTTAATGCCCTCCAAGCGTTCAAGTGAAAGGAAGAATTGCACATCTCTCACTTTAAATCAAAAGCTAGAAATGATTAAGCTTAATGAAGAAAGCACATCAAAAGCTGAGATAGGCTGAAAGCTAGGCCTCTTTTGCCAATTAGCCAAGTTGTGGATGCAAAGAAAAAGTTCTTGAAGAAAATGAAAGGTGCTACTCCAGTGAATACATGAATAAGAAAGCAAAATAGTCTTATTGTTGATATGGAGAAAGTTTTAGTGGTGTAGTTAGAAGATCAAAAAAGCCACAACATTCCCTTAAGCCAAAGCCTAATCCAGAGCAAGGCCCTAACTCTCTTTAATTCTATGACGGCTGAGAGAGGTAAGGAAGCTGCAGAAGAAATTTTGAAGCTAGCAGAGGTTGGTTCATGAGATTTAAGGAAAGAAGTCATTACCATAACCTAAAAGGGCAAGGTGAAGAAGCAAGTGCTGATGTAGAACCTGCAGCAAGTTATCCAGAAGCTCTAACTAAGATAATTAATGAAGATGGCTTCACTAAACAATAGATTTTCAATGCAAGGAAATGGCTTTCTATTGGAAAAGATACCATCTAGGATTTTCATAGATAGAGAGGAGAAGTCAATACCTGGCTTCAAAGCTTCAAAGGACAGGCTGACTCACTTGTTAGGGACTAATGCAACTGGTGACTTAAAGTTGAAGCACTCATTTACCGTTCTGAAAATCCTAGGGCCCTTAAGAAATATGCTAAATCCACTCTACCTGTACTCTATAAATGGAACAATAAAGCCTGGATGACTGCACATCTGTTGACAACATGGCTTACTGAATATTTTATTTAATTTTGGCTGTGTTGGGTCTTCATTGCTGCACGCAGGCTTTCTCTAGTTGCGGCGAGCAGGAGCTACTCTTTGTTGCAGTGCGCAGGCTTCTCATTGTGGTGGCTTCTCTTGTTGCGGAGCATGGGTTCTAGGCATGCTGGCTTCAGTAGGTGTGCACGTGGGCTCAGTAGTTGTGGCTCGCAGGCTCTAGAGCGCAGGCTCAGTAGTTGTAGAACATGGGCTTAGTTGCTCTGGGGCGTGTGGGATCTTCCCAGACCAGGGATCAAACCCGTGTCCCCTGCACTGGCAGGCGGATTCTTAACCACTGTACCACCAGGGAAGTCCTACTGAATATTTTAAGCTCACTGTTCAGACCTATTGCTCAGATAAAGATTCCTTTCAAAATATTACTGCTCATTGACATTGCACCTGGTCACCTGAAAGCTCTGATGGAGATGCACAACAAGATTCATGTTGTTTTCATGCCTGCTATCACAACATCCATTCTGCAGCCATGGATCAGAGAGTAATTTCAACTTTCAAGTCTTATTATGTAAGAAATACATTTTATAAGACTATACATGCCATAGATAGTGATACCTCTGATGGGTCTGAGCAAAGCAACCGTCTGGAAACCTTCTTGAAAGGATTCACCATTTCAGATGCCATTAAGAACATTTGAGATTCAAGGGAAGAATTCAAAATATCAACATAACAGGAGTTTAGTAAAAGTTTATTCTAACCCTCATGGATGACTTAGGGGTTCAAGACTTCAGTGGAGGAAGTAACTGCAGATGTGGAAGTAGCAGGATAACTAGAATTAGAAGAGGAGCCTGAAAATGTGACTGAATTGCTGGAATCTCATAATAAAACTTTAATTCATGAGGAATTTCTTCTTATGGATAAGCAAAAAAAAAAAAAGTGGTTTCTTGACATGAAATTTGTTCATGGTGAAGATTCTGTGAAGATTGTTTAAATGACAACAAAGGATTTAGAATATTACGTAAACTTAGTTGATAAAGGAGCAGCAGATTTCTAGAGGGTTGACTTCAATTTTGAAAGAATTCTACTGTGGGTAAAATGCTGTCAAACAGCATTGCATGTTACAGAGAAACCGTTCATGAAAGGAAGAGTCAACTGATGTGGCAAACTTCATTGTTGTCTTACCTTAAGAAATGGCCACAGCCACCCAACCTTCAGCAACCACCACCCTGATCAGTCAGCAGCCATCAACATTGAGGCAAAACCCTCCACCAGCAAAAAGATTACAACTCACTGAAGGCTAGCATTTTTTAGCAATAATGTATCTTTTTAATTAAGATATGTTCATTGCTTTTTTAGACACAATGCTAGTGCACACTTATTAGACTACGGTATGGTATAAACATAACTTTTATATGCACTAGGAAACAAAAAAACTCATGTAACTCACTTTATTGCAATGCTTGCTTTATTGTGGTGGTCTGAAACCAAACCTACAAAATCTCCAAGATATGCCTGTACTAGTTCTTCGTTATGGCCTTTCCAATAAGAAACCCCAACAAGTCCCAAGGGAATTGCTAAGATGGGCAAAAACTATCAGGCCTGAGAACATCAGGCTATCTTGTGTTTCCAAGTTGATGAAACCACTTTCTGTGCCTCTCTACCTGCAGGCATATCCCCAAGAAAAGATGCAGACATCCAGGGGCATAATTAAGTGGTTGGTTAATTAATTGAGTTTAGTGACCTAGGAACCTATAATTCTGCTGCAACCACTTGTGTGATTCAATATACCAGAACATACATGTATTCAGTAAGCTATTGATTTTTAAAAGTATATTTTTGACCTCCTATGAGTAGCACCCTCAAATGAAAGAACAACCTCCAAGAAAAATATAAACTAGTTGATGTACACAACGTCTATTGCTTTTGACCTCTGATTTCATCTTGATGAAAAGTAAATGGGAGAGAGTAAGGAAAATTGTAAAGTTTGTCAAACTTATATTCAGGTTTCCTGACTCTCCCTTTACATATCTTTTCCCCTCCCTTAGGAGAACCTCCCTTGTCCTATTGGATTTCTGATTCCCTCATAGTCTGGCTACAGGGCCCCTTACTAATCTTGCACTCATGGTCTTTATTCACCCTAAAGAATAAATGACACTTTGAAATATTTATAAATAAGTTAAATAATTACTTCACTATAGCATTCAATGTGCTTAGCAATGGAAACTTAATATTCTAAATCAATTGTGGAGTACAAGAAGCAAATAGACTATAGAATCTCCCACATCATCTGTAGGAAGATCAACCCTACATATGTCTGTCATATGCTTAAGTCCTATATAAAAATGTTGCTATCCAGCATTCCATGAAATTTAGCTCATGGAAGGTAAATCATCACAATGCCTTTTGCAGGCTGAAACAATAATTTTCAGGTCAAAGAACTTAAGTGATATAAAACTACATCTTTTAAAATATCACCAACACCTTAACTAATAAAATCAATGGATCATCTTTGCATACATCAATTAAGAATCCCTGACTGAAGGCTGTTGCTGTGTCTTGCCCTGGTGTCCTGCCTGCCATCTGCTGCAAACAGTGGGGTGTCACTCCAGGACTTTGCTTCAGACAAATTGTGGTTCAAGATGGCAGAGTAGAAGGATGTGCACTCACTACCTCTTTCGAGGGCACCAGAATCACACCTAACTGCTGAACAATCATCAAAAGGAAGACACTGGAACTCACCAAAAAAGATACCCCACATCCAAAGACAAAGGAAAAGCCACAATGAGATGGTAGGAGGGGCACAATCACAATAAAATCAAATCCCATAACCACTGGGTAGGTGACTCACAAACTGGAGAACAGTTATACCACAGAAGTCCACCCACTGGAGCAAAGGGCCCCACGTCAGGCTTCCCAACCTGGGGGTCCGGCAATGGGAGGAGGAATTCCCAGAGAATCAGACTTTGAAGGCTAGTGGGATTTGACTGCAGGACTTTGGCAGGACTTGGGGAAACGGAGACTCCACTCGTGGAGGGCACATACAAAGTAGTTTGCATATCAGGACCCAGGGGGATGGAGCAGTGATCCCTTAGGAGACTGAACCAGAACTACCTGCTAGTGTTGTGGGATCTCCTGTGGGGGGTGGGGGTGGGGCGACTGTGTCTCACTGGGGGGAAAAGACACTGACAGCAGAAGTTCTGGGAAGTACTCCTTGGTGTGAGCCCTCCCAGAGTCCACCACTTGCCCCACCAAAGAGCCTGTAGGCTCCAGTGCTGGGTTGCCTCAGGCCAAACAACTAACAGGGAGGGAACTCAGCCCCACCCATCAGCAAACAAGTGGGTTAAAGTTTTACTGAGCTCTGCCCAGCAGAGCAACACCCAGCTCTACCCGCCACCAGTCCCTGCCATCTGGAAGCTTGTACAAGCCTCTTAGATAGCCTCATCCACCAGAGGGCAGACAGCAAAAGCAAGAAGAACTACAATGCTGCAACCTGTGGAACGAAAATCACATTCACAGAAAGATAGACAAAATGAAAAGGCAGAGGACTATGTACCAGATGAAGGAACAAGATAAAACCCCAGAAAATCAACTAAATGAAGTGGAGATAGGCAACCTTCCAGAAAAAGAATTCAGAATAATGATAGTGAAGATGATCCAGGACCTCAGAAAAAGAATGGAGGCAAAGATAGAGACGATGAAAGAATGTTTAATAAAGAACTGGAAGGATTATGAACAGTACAATAACTGAAATGAAAAATATAATAGAAGGAATCAATAGAAGAATAACTGAGGCAGAAGAACGGATAAGTGACCTGGAAGACAGAATGGTGGAATTCACTGCTGTGGACCAGAATAAAGAAAAAAGAATGAAAAGAAATGAAGACAGCCTAAGAGACCTCTGGGACAACATTAAACTCACCAACATTCGCATTATAGGGGTCTCAGAAGAAGAGAGAGAGAAAGGACCCGAGAAAATATTTGAAGAGATTGTAGTCGAAAGCTTCCCTAACATGGGAAAGGAAATAGCCACCCAAGTCCAGAAAGTGCAGAGAGTCCCAGGCAGGATAAATCCAAAGAGAAACACGCTGAGACACATAGTAATCAAATTGACAAAAATTAAAGATAAAGAAAAATTATGAAAAGCAACAAGGGAAAAATGACAAATAACATACAAGGGAACTCCCATAAGGTTAACAGCTGATTTCTCAGCAGAAACTCTACAAGCCAGAAGGGAGTAGCACTACATATTTTAAGGATGAAAGGAAAGAACCTACAACTAAGATTACTCTACCTGGCAAGGATCTCATTCATATTCAATGGTGAAATCAAAAGCTTTACAGACAAGCTAAGAGAATTCAACACCACCAAACCAGCTCTACAACAAATGCTAAAGGAACTTCTCTAAGTGGGAACCACAAAAGAAGAAAAGGACCTACAAAAACAAACCCAAAACAATTAAGAAAATGGTAATAGGAACATACATATCGATAATTACCTAAATTAAAACGTGAATGAATGAAACGTGAATGAATTAAATGCTCCAACCAGGGGCTTCCCTGGTGGCACAGTGGTTGACAGTCTGCCTGCTGATGCAGGGGACGCGGGTTCCTGCCCTGGTCCGTGAGGGTCCCACATGCCGCGGAGCGGCTGGCCCGTGGGCCGTGGCAGCTGGGCCTGTGCATTCGGAGCCTGTGCTCCGCGGCAGGAGGGGCCACAGCAATGAGAGGCCCGCGTACCGCAAAAAAAAAAAAAAAAATGCTCCAACCAAAAGACACAGGCTTGCTGAATGGATACAAAAACAAGACCCATATATATTCTGTCTACAAGAGACCCACTTCAGACCTAGGGACACCTACAGACTGAAAGTGAGGGGATGGATAAAGTTATTCCATGCAAATGGAAATCAAAAGAAAGCTTGATTAGCAATACTCATATCAGATAAATTAGATTTAAAAAATAAAGTATGTAACAAGAGACAAGGAAGGACACTGCATAATGATCAAGGGATCAATCCAAGAAGAAGATATAACAATTATAAATATATATGCACCAAACATAGGAGCACCTCAAAACGTAAGGCAAATGCTAACAGCTATAAAAGAGGAAATCGACAGTAACACAATAATAGTGGGAGACTTTAACACCTCACTTATACCAATGGACAGATCATCCAGACAGAAAATTAATAGGAAACACAAGCTTCAAATGACACAATAGACCAGATCGATTTAATTGATTTTTTTTTTAAGAAGATGTTGGGGGTAGGAGTTTATTAATTAATTTATTTATTTTTACTGTGTTGGGTCTTTGTTTCTCTGTGAGGGCTTTCTCTAGTCGTGGCAAGAGGGGGCCACTCTTCATTGCAGTGCGCGGGCCTCTCACTATCGCGGCCTCTATTGTTGTGAAGCATAGGCTCCAGACGCGCAGGCTCAGTAGTTGTGGCTCACGGACCTAGTTGCTCCGCGGAATGTGGGATCCTCCCAGACCAGGGCTTGAACCCATGTCCCCTGCATTAGCAGGCAGATTCTCAACCACTGCGCCACCAGGGAAGCCCCGATTTAATTGATATTTATAGGACATTCCATCTGAAAACAGCAGATTACACTTTCTTCTCAAGTGCACATGGAACATTCTCCAGGATAGATCACATCTTGGGTCACAAATCAAGCCTCGGTAAGTTTAAGAAAATTGAAACCATATCAAGCATCTTTTCTGACCACAACGCTATGAGATTAAAAATCAGTTACAGGGAAAAAAAACCCATAAAAACACAAACACATGGAGGCTAAACAATACATTACTGAATAACAAGAGATCACTGAAGAAATCAAAGAGAAAATCAGAAAATACCTAGAGATAAATGACAATGAAAACAAGATGATCAGAAACCTATGGGATGTAGCAAAAGCAATTCTAAGAGGGAAGTTTATAGCAATTCAATCGCACCTCAAGAAACAAAAAAAATCTCAAACAATCTAACCTTACACCTAAAGGGAGTGGAGAAAGAACAACAAACAAAACCCAAAGTTAGTAGAAGGGAAGAAATCATAAAGATCAGAGCAGAAATAAATGAAATAGATACAAAGAAAACAATAGCAAAGATCAATAAAACTAAAATCTAGTTCTTTGTGAAGAACAAAATTGATAAACCATTAGCCAGACTCATCAAGAAAAAGAGGAGGAGGACTCAAATCAATAAAATTAGAAATGAAAACGGAGAAGTTACAACTGACACCACAGAAATACACAGCCTCATAAGAGACTACTACAAGCAAATCTATGCCAATAAAATGGACAACCTGGAAGAAATGGACAAATTCTTAGAAAGGTATACCCTTCCAAGACTGAACCAGGAAGAAGTAGAAAATATTAACAGACAAGTAATGAAATTGAAACTGTGATTAAAAATCTTCCAACAAACAAAGTCCAGGACAGATGGCTTCACAGGTGAATTCTATCAAATATTTAGAAGAGCTAACCCCCATCCTTTCAAACTCTTCCAAAAAATTGTAGAGGAAGGAACACTCCCAACTCATTGTACGAGGCCACCATCACCCTGATACCAAAACTAGACAAAGGTACTACAGAAAAAGAAAATTACAGACCAATATCACTGATGAATATAGATGCAAAAGTCCTCAACAAATACTAGCAAACAGAATCCAACAACACATTAAAAGGATCATATCACCATGATCAAGTGGGAGTTATCCCAGGGATACAAGGATTCTTCAGCATACACAAATCAATCAATGTGATACACCATATTAACAAATTGAAGAATAAAAACCATATGACAATCTCAATAGACGCAGAAAAAGCTTTTGACAAAATTCAACACCCATTTATGATAAAAACTCTCCAGAATGTGGGCACAGAGGGAACCTACCTCAACATAATAAAGGCCATATACAACAAATCCACAGCAAACATCATTCTCAATGGTGAGAAACTGAAAGCATTTCCTCTAGATCAGGAACAAGACAAGGATGTCCCCTCTCACCACTATTATTCAACATAGTTTTGGAAGTCCTAGCTATAGCAATCAGAGAAGAAAAAGAAATAAAAGTAATCCAAATCAGAAAAGAAGAAGTAAAACTGTCACTCTTTGCAGATGACATGATACTATACATACAGAAAGCTAAAGATGCCACCAGAAAACTACTAGAGCTAATCAATGAATTTGGTAAAATAGCAGGAAACAAAATTAATGCACAGAAATCTCTTGCATTCCTATAAACTAACAACAAAAGATCAGAAAGATAAATTAAGGAAATAATCCCATTCACCACTGCAATAAAAAGAATAAGATACCTAGGAATAAACCTACCTAAGGAGATAAAAGCTTGTACTCAGAAAACTATAAGACACAGATGAAAGAAATTAAAGATGTCACAGATAGAGAGATATACCATGTTCTTAGATTGGAAGAATCAATATTGTGAAAATGGCTATACTACCCAAAGCAATCTACAGATTCAGTGCAATCCCTATCAAATTACCAATGGCATTTTTTTTACAGAACTAGAACAAAAAACTCTTAAAATATGTATGAAAACACAAAAGACCTCAAATAGCCAAAGCAATCTTGAGAAAAAAAATAACCGGAGCTGTAGGAATCAGACTCCCTGACTTCAGACTATTTTACAAAGCTACAGTAACCTAGACAATATGGTACTGGTACAAAAACAGAAATATAGATCAATGGAACAGGATAGAGAGCCCAGAGAGAAACCCATGCACCTATGGTCAATTAATCTATGACAAAGGAGGCAAGGATATACAATGGAGAAAAGACAGTCTCTTCAATAACTGGTGCTGGGAAAAGTGAACAGCTACATGTAAAAGAATGAAATTAGAATACTCCCTAATACCATACACAAAAATAAACTCAAAATGGATTAGAGACCTAAATGTAAGACTGGACACTATAAAACTCTTACAGGAAAACATAGGACGAACACTCTGACATAAATCACACAAGATCTGTGATTGACCCACCTCCTAGAGTAATGGAAATACAAACAAAAATAAATAAATGGGACCTAATGAAACTTAAAAGCTTTTGCACAGCAAAGGAAACTATAAACAAGACGAAAAGACAGCCCTCAGAATGGGAGAAAATATTTGCAACCAAATCAATGGACAAAGGATTAATGTCCAAAATATATAAACAGTTCATATAGCTCAATATTAAAAAAACAAACAACCCAATCAAAAAATGGGCAGAAGACCTAAACAGACATTTCTCCAAAGAAGACATACAGATGGCCAAGAAGCACATGAAAAGCTGCTCAATATCACTAATTATTCAAGAAATCCAAATCAAAACTCCAGTGAGGTGTCACCTCACACTGGTTAGAATGGGCATCATCAGAAAATGTACAAACAACAAATGCTGGAGAGGGTGTGGAGAAAAGAGAACCCTCTTGCACTGTTTGGAATGTCAATTGATACAGCCACTCTGGAGAACAGTATAGAGATTCCTTAAAAAACTAAAAATAGAATTGCCAAATAATGCAGCAATCCCACTAGGCATATACCTAGAGAAAACTATAATTCAAAAAGACACATGAACCCCAATGTTCACTGCAGCACTATTTACAATAGCCAGGTCATGGAAGCAACCTAAATGCCCATAGACAGGAGAATGGATAAAGAAGATACGGTACATGTATACAATGGAATATTACATCAGCCATAAAAAGGAATGAAATTGGGTCATTTGTAGAGACGTGTATGGACCTAGAGACTGTCATACAGAGTGAAGTAAGTCAGAAAGAGAAAAACAAATATCATATATTAACGCATACATGTAGAATCTAGAAAAGTGGTGCAGATGAACTGGTTTGCAGGGCAGAAATAGAGACACAGATGTAGAGAACAAATATATGGATGCCAAGGGGGAAAGCACGGGGTGGGGTGGGGGGGAGGAAATGGGAGATTGGGATTGACATGTATACACTAATATGTATAAAATAGATGACTAATAAGAACCTGCTGTATAAAAAAATTAATTAATTAAATTTTAAAAAAAGGAATCCCCAATATCATATTTCCCATGAAGTCTATGAGTAGCCTTATTTCTACTTTAATAATAGTAATATCATCTATATTTTAGCAAGTTATTAATATTATTCTTTCACTTTATTCTCAACATGTTAAAATCAAATTCATAATAGTCTTTAAATCAAGCCCTCATCCAGATCATCTTATTTCTATTAGTGGCCCCAAAGTCTCCTTTTCATTCAGGTTTGAAGCACAAGCCTCACCCTAAACTTACCCCAAGCCATCTCCCACACTGCCAACAAATTAGTGTTTCAAAAGTAGAATTCCTCTTATGTCAATTCCATATAGAATAAAGAGGGGAAAAGCCAGTGCCTCCCCATTACATGTAAATTAAGTAGTAATCCTTTTCCTTGTGGTTTAATACCATCCAAGATGTGCATTAGACTTCATAAATACCTCTAATTTGCACAGCTCTGTGTTTTAGCTAGTATTATGAATTATGATTCTTATTAGCTAACATTTAATGACTATTGACTATATATTAGTCAGTGTCCTTAGGCTTCACATAAATTATTTTAGATAACCTCAGGATAACCCTATTAGGTAGATACTATTATATCCTTATTCTTAAAAACAAGTCAACCGAAATCACTGAGTTGGGTAACAGGAGAATTCATTTCGGCAAAGTCTGTGATGTGTCTGAAGTAACAGAGACAGCCTGTTGAACAGCAGTGATTTAGCTCTGCGTCTTGTAACTCCAAGGCTAATGACACAGTAATTTCTGCCCCCCCGCATCTGTCCCTTAAGCCAAGTATAAATATCAATTCCAAATGGAATGGATGTTATTCTCTTGGGGAATGGTGAGGCTTGCTGGGAAAGGTCACAGAAATTCTTGCCCTATTTTCTCTAAGTCATGACATAGTGAGACATTCCTATTTGTAGCTACTTTGCCTACTTCTTTGGTGACTGTATCTAGATTTTTCCAAGCAATTCTCATTTCAAACTTTCTCTCCCTTCTAATCAGAGGCATAGTTTAGCGTAAATGCACTAGAAAACATCATCAATAAAAACTTTAAAGCCACATGTTGACATAAAGTTGTAAAGATCATGATGAAAAGCTGCTAGAGGAAGCAAAGGAAACTGAAGTTCTCAGACAGGTTTGCCTTGTAATATGGGCTCTGCTACAAAGTAAAGGCCACTCCCTTTTGTCCCCTGATCTCAACCATATATTCTAAGTTGTGGTCTTATGCAAGGCCAGTGTACCCCATGAAGGTATACAACCAACAGATTAGGAGAAAATAGAACCCAAAGCATTCTTTCAAATGTCTGGGCAGTTGAAGTGAATGGGGCAAGTGAAGTATCCTACCTCCTTTTTCTTTGTGAGCACATCTTGAATGCAAAGAATCAATGTTTGATAAACCTTATCATAATAAAGCTTTGTCCAGAGCAGCCACCTTTATTTCAGGAAACGAAAATCTAATTATGATGTTAACCCAAACAAAAACGGAATTCTTTAACCTTTGTGCTCAATCTACAATTGATAAGACCAAATAATAAAAAATCATTGACATTTCAATTTTCTCTGAGAAGAATACATTAAAATAAAATTTATGCACACAGAATGTAAGAATGTTGCAGATATTCCTCATTACTTGCTGTAGGAGATTCAGTAAAACTTGGTTAATAAGTAAAAAGATGTTTCAAAATGCTCATACACTTTTAAATTTAAAAAGCCGTCCAATCATGAATTCTTGATACTGAAGGTCTGCTGATGTATTTGGCATGAAAAATGAAGCAGAAAAATCCATGAGATGGATTGTTAATTAAATGCCAAATAACACACCGAGAAGACTATTTTATGGTGACTTTAGAAAATTCCAAAGAGCAAAGGTTTGTCTCTTTATAATCGAGGGGTTGTAATACCAATGTGGAGTCTCTAGGTGCTGAAAATGTTCATGTTTTTTTACTTCTGCAATGTGTGCCATATGCAACATATCCCCAAAGGAGACCATGTGAGTAAAATTATATGAACTTGAACAATAGCTTTTTGTTTTGTGATAAATACACAATGCTAATTAAGAAATAAAATATGCAGCTTTTAAGCCTTTTTATCTAAGCTGCTTTTAGTTTCTCCACACCAAGTCTGTACTAATGGGCTTTCCTTTCCGCAGGGAGATAAAGAAGCTGAATTAGGGCTTCCATTTTCCCCACTTTGTGATCGGAAGTCAACGATGGTGGCGCAATCCCAAATAGGTAATACTGAGGATTGGTGGTTGTGGAGAGCGGGTGTGTGCCTGTCAGTTTTCAAATGGATACATGATGTTGTTCACCCATGAAAACCTCACTCCATATTCATGATGAATTTGATCTTTAGACTGATCTATATGGTGGTGAATGAAGAATTTTGAAACATTCTCACAAAATGAACTCAATAAAGCAGTATTAGTGAATAATAATTGTTATTCTCTTTGTAATCCTTTTACAAAATAGAGGACTTTCTTCTTTTGCAAGCAACAGCATTTCTTGTTTTGTTGCTGATTATTTTCTGTAATTCAATCCTTTGTATTTAGGGCAATCCAATGAAAATATTAATATATCTGTTATCACTGTTTGCATAATATTCTTAATATACAAGCTCATATTCTTTTGGGAAAAAATTCTTATGATATGAATAGGGAAGCCAACAACCGGAAATCTGTAAAATGATACTGCTCCCAACCATATTTATCCTTTTCATTTGTGCTTATATTGGAGACTTCAAGTCCAGCCCATGATTAAAACATATTATTGCTATGCTGCATGGTTCATATATTTGTAATAGTTATTCCCTGGGCCAGCATCTTCATTACTGATCTATATGATCAATAAATATAAGGATGACTGCCTTACCTCTCTAGTTGGTCTGGTACCACCTCCTACAAAGTGGTGGTCAGCTGTCAGAAAGCTTCTTGCTCTCACCTTTCCCCTCTTCCTACCCATGTTCCAACAGCTGTTTTCCTAGCTACCATAACGCAGGTGACTCTCATCATTTAGAAGTTGTGAATATGTGAGGTTAAGGACCTCCTTGGGCAAGCTGAGAAGAATAGAAGTGTGTGAGGCTTATTGCCGTGATGTAAACTGCTGCCATGTTAGTAGAGGTGACTCATTTGATAGTCTCTAGATCCCAGGCATTTAAAACCATAGACAAAACGTGAAAGAACACCCTGGTGGTCAATTAACATTGACTCAACTTGAAGTCATCAATTCAAACACAAAACTATTGAAATTTTTGAATTAAAAATGCATCTTAGGGCTTCCCTGGTGGCGCAGTGGTTGAGAGTCTGCCTGCCGATGCAGGGGACACGGGTTCGTGCCCCGGTCCGGGAAGATCCCACATGCCGCGGAGCGGCTGGGTCCGTGAGCCATGGCCGCTGAGCCTGCGCGTCCAGAGCCTGTGCTCCGCGATGGAAGAGGCCACAACAGTGAGAGGCCCGCGTATGGCAAAAAAAAAAAAAAAAAAAAAAAAATGCATCTTAATGTATGCTATGGTGAATACAATTACTTGAAATGTGAATTACTTTATCCAAGTTTCTGATGGATAGGATACTTTTTAAATATAGATATTTCCCAGGACACTATCATTTAAAAAGCATCCTCGCAGTGTTCTCTTATGTCCAGATGGTAGTCTGTTGCTCCCAGTCGTGTTTAAGGCAACAAGTGCTTGATTTCCAGCACCACACCTCTCCTGGGACCTCGGGTGTTGAATGTACACAGAGCTTGTCTCCTCCTCCACCTAAACACAGGTGGTAAATGCTCCTAAAGGACCGTGCCCCATTCTCTGTGTGTGTCATTTTCTAGTTTGATGAGTACTTTCAATGTAAAATTCTTTATTCAATCCTGTCATCTCAAAGTGGCGGGATTAATGCTGTTCTCCGTTCTGATTTAACAGAATACGCCCACACGTTGCGAACTTAAAGCTTTACATCCTGGGAATAATAAACAGCAATTTGAAATATTAACACACTGGCAGAAAGCTCTGACTGATACAGTGTGAGACAAAAAAGTGGTTGCCTTCCTGTGGCTTGAGAAAAAAACTTCAATTATTTAGTTTCTTTGAAGCTTACATATTATTTCTTGTTAGTCAATAATAAAATTCAACGAACAAGTGAAGACCTTTCAGAAAGAAGAGTGATCCCTCTCATTAACAGAGGAAAATAGATTGACTCTGGTTAGATCTGAAATTATTGTTAACAATAAGATGAGGCTGAATATTAAGTAGGAAACCCAATACACTTGAGTTAGCAAGCTTAAATTGTATCACTTCCACTGCTTGAGAGATGATTTTGTAGAACAGTTAAACTCTCTCTAAAGATTGTGTTATTGGATTAAAAATAATTGCAATGGGCTTCCCTGGTGGCGCAGTGGTTGGGAGTCCGCCTGCCGATGCAGGGGACACGGGTTTGTGCCCCGGTCTGGGAGGATCCCGCATGCCGCAGAGCGGCTGGGCCCGTGAGCCGTGGCCGCTGGGCCTGCGCGTCCGGAGCTTCTGCTCCGCAACCAGTGAGAGGCCCGCATACCGGGGAAAAAAAAAAAAAAAAATTGCAAGGGGTAAGCTGAACCAATGTTGTAGTTGAAACTTGTTATCAGGAGCATCAGAATCTCTGCATTATTACTAATGTTAAAATTCAGGAAATTGTAACACTTGAATATATTTATTTATGTTTTTGCTTTTGTAGGTTTCATTGATTTCATAGTAGAGCCAACATTTTCTCTTCTGACAGACTCAACAGAGAAAATTATTATTCCTCTTATAGAGGAAGACTCAAAAACCAAAACTCCTTCCTATGGAGCAAGCAGGTTTGATGTTTTCTTTTTTGCATCTTTTCCTTTTTACTTATGATTATCTTTATTATTCCTTACATTAGGCAGGAAATTCTTAGAAGAATTATTAGGTAGTATTGCCACCTAATGGCTCTACAATATATTGCATCTGCCTTTGAAATTAGGAATTTGATGTCCACTACAAAAAATATCAAAGTACTAAGGAGTATAACAGAATTGTATTCAATACTCAAGAGAATAAATATTATTTTAATTTTCATTAAAATGTATGAATTATGTCCTGGATATAGTAACATGTCTGGTAGTGGTGGGCAGTTGGGAGACGGGCATTGTGTTGGCTTGCTAACAAATCAATCACAGCCCAATTGTATGTCTAGAAAGATGCCTACATCAAAGTTAGCCTTTTAGATGACATGAATACAGTGGATCTGTATAACATGTAACTTAAAATATTTCAATCTAGATTTTTTTCAATGATAAATGTGTTAAGGGATGTTATTTAAAACTTCCAGTTGCAGAAAAATTATGCTAAATTCTTGTCCATCTGAACACATAGTTTTTCCAAATAACATACCAGCATTTCCTAAATGTTGCCCTAATGAGGAAACTGAGGGAATGTTCTACCTGAGAAAGATCCACATTATCCTAGAGATTAAATGGTGACGGAAGGGCAGGGACCATTACCCCACTTTTAGCTCCAGAATGATGATGCCGCTGTGCTGCTCACCAGTGGACTCACCACTAAGTCAGCTCATCTCAAGGGTCTGCTGCTGTAATTAGGCCTCACCCACCCGCACCCCATAATACATGTGGGCCCTGACCTGCTGCTCTGGGAATCCCAACAGAGCCTGGCCCTCTCCATGAGGGGAGGAAGGTAGGAGGTGAGCAGCTCTGACAGGTGCTCAAAACTGGGCCTGAGCAGCTGCCTTCCTGCTTCTGTAGCTGGTTTTGTAACGTGTTTCAGGCTTTGCTTCCTCATCCCATATACTGCCCTTGGTATTTCCTGTTTTCTTTGGTGGTTACTATTAGCTCAAGCACCTTTATGTTATCACATCTTTCTCATTCCTCTAGACGATCAAATATGAAAGGCACCATGAATGATGGAACCTATTCCCCAGACTACTCCCTTGCAAGCGTGGACCTGAAGAGCTTCAAAAACAACCTGGCGGACATCATCCAGCAGAACAAAGAGAGGTGGAAAGAATTAGCTGCTCAAGGTACGGTTGTTTATGAAGGTTTACTACCATTTCTCTCTGTCCTAACTCCTCTGAGATGTTGGATTTTTTCCCCCTAGATTTCTTCTTTTATAAAATATGCAAGCCCTTGGAGGTGTTTAGAATTTGGCTACCCTTTGACTACTCATAAGAAAATTGGTTTCTATGTTAAATAAAAAGACATTCTGCTCTGTTTGTGCCATGTGGGCTGCAGAAGTATTGACATGGGTGGCAGTGAAGTGGATGTGAAGGATGGGACAATAAAAGAGCGACAAGACTTTATGTGGCACAGTAACGTCCTGTTCATTTCTAAAGGTGCTTTTGATCCTGTGTTTTAGGCTTTCCAAGTAGTTTTGTGTTGCATTAGGAATGCAACACTTAGTGTTAGAGATTTGAGTATATGTTTTTTTCAGCTTTGCTAAGTTACTTCTTTGGCTGACAGGTTCACGGATGAGTTGGGAGAATCGTTTGTAATCGGCTACCAAAGAAAACAAATGGGAGGCTAGCTCTGTATTTCTGACATGTTTTTTATTCAGATTAATTAGTCTATTTGGTTTCCAAGGCATGTGAGTTAGTATCAGTCATTATCCTTCATGCAGGAAATTAGCTTTCAAATTCCACATCTGGCCCATCTCCTTTCATGCTGCATCCCATAGACCTATCTCTCTCATGCTTTATACTCCCTGCACAGTGGCATTCTGGCAGGTTCTTATAATACCCCAGGGCCTTTGCAATGATTGTTTCTTCAGCCAGGAATTCTCCTCTTGGAGCTTTTGCAAGGCTGATTCCTTCTTGGCTGGCTGATTCATTCCTTGGCTGGAGTGTTCCTCCCTCTGCAATCTGTATTTTATTTCTAATTTGAAAAACACAGTACTTAATAACTTTTTAAATTCTCACATGGATCTTACTGTTATCATTCCCATTTTACAGATAAGGAAACTGAGGCAGAGGACAGTTATGTGACTGGCCTCAAATCCCACAACTAGTAAGTGAAGGAGCTGAAATTCATTCTTCCTCTACAAATGTAGTGCCCTAAAACCCCATGCTAGGCCGCCCACCAAAAAGACCCTCCTTGACCACTAAAAGTAATGTCCTCTGTCCTGGTTTCCCCTATTCAAACCCAGTTTAGTCATTTCAAAGTGGTATCACTAGTCCATAATCAATGATGTTGATTTATTCCTTTCCTTATCCTCTGTCTTCCACATGGGAACGTACAATCCTCAAAAGTCGGGTTGTGGTCTACTGTGTTTCCCAGGGTTTCCTCAGCTCCTGGTACAGTGCTGGGCATATCACAGGCACTCAGTAAATATTTGTTTAATTAAATAGTTAGTTAATCCTGAATGGGGCTGCATTATTTCTCCACCTCTGCTATTAGAAAACTTTTAAAAATACCAATCTAATGCCTTCATCTGAGTCTGTAACTTGTGTTCTCCCAGCCACTTAAGTCTGATCTTAGTTGAAAGGAAACAGAGTTTCCCAAACATTTGTGGCTCTATACAGCCATTACAAGGACTACTTCCTCGATGTATAACCTGTGTGATCACACAGTTCCTCCCCCACCCCCCACTCAGAATGGCCTATGCATAATTAAATACTCTAGTATCATCATCTTGAAATTCTTAAAAAATTTGGAGCTAGGGGCCTTATTTTTATTTGGCACTGCGCCTTGCAATTATATAGCTATTCCTGGCCCTTACGAAGGGTCTTTGTAGTCATACATTATTGTCACTCAATAAAAAACATCACACAATACAAGATCCAGATGACCATACTAAAACATTTTCAAACCCATCTAACTGGAGACTTCAAGTGACTAGAATTTCCCCTCTATATGAACAAATTATACTCATGATATTGACCCTGAAGCACTATAAGATATAAATCGCTAGACCATAAGCTGTTTGAAAACAGGAACAATATCTATTGTATTGTCATTATTTCTCAGAGCTGGCATGTCCGTGGCATACTACAGGTGCTGTAAAATTATTTACTGAATGTGGTTTTGAATGAAAGAATGAATGCTTAAACTTCACTTTGAATATATTCATTCAGAAAGGAAAATGAATGAATATATTAGATTTTCAGCAATGAAGGGAAGAGAGGAGGGAAACAAGATTTCTGAAACCCCTCCTATGTACCAGGCATTTTAGACGTATTGTCCTATTTTCTCCTACAACCTTGTGAAGTAGAAAGTATTATCCCCATTTTATACTTTTGGAAACCGAGGATCACACAGCTTCTAAGCACTAGAGTCAAAACTGATTCTTTACCCCAAGGTTTTTCCCACTCCCTCCTATTTTACTGTCCCATATCTTTCAAGAAAGTTTGAAAAAATTGACTTGAAATATTTATCTTCAACAAATCCAAAGAATCCAATTGACCAAGATACACTCTGTTCTAAGAAAGTTTTAACTAAAATGAACAACAGTGAACCCCAAATATCAACCCATCACCTGGAACCTATTTGTCATAAAAGAAAACATTGTGTCAAAATTGTATTAGGGCTACAATTGCTCCCTTTCTAATAAACTTTCTGGCACTGTGATCTATTGAATGTTGTGTTGCACACAGAGGTAAATTTTAGATTTGCATAAAGTTTTCAACTTACATTTCTGGAATTGAGTAATAATAACTTAGTTCTGCAGTTAGAAAATGTAGAACCAAGATTTGAGCACAGGAAGTCTGGCTTTAAGCAAATTAAAATTATAAAGTACTTTGATAATATAATTTCCAAGGGGTATTTGTGTAGAGTACACATAGTTTGAATAAAGCAAATAATGTCCAATTTTCATTATTTATAAAATTGTACACTTGGTTTCTATTTCCAATGCAATGGTGATCTAGATAAACTTAAAGAAATATGGTAAAAACAACTAACAATGCTGGATGAAATATTGTTGAAAAGAAATTGACACCCTTAGGACCTGTCCAAATAAAGATAAAACAGAAATTCAGAGAAATAAGGAAACTTTGGAGCCACAATCTCTCCTGAGGGCCCTGTTTACCTCTACTGAAGTCATAGGTTTGCAGACTGAATTTATTACCACGTCGGGTTTATGCCAGAAGTGCAAATTTGGTTTTACATTTAAAAATTCTATTACTGCAATTCACCATATTAATGATAAAAGGTGAAAAATGCTTCTCAAAGGACGCAGAAAGAACATTCAAGAAAATTCAATATCTGTCCATTTTTTTAATTCAGGGGGATAGTCCTAATCTACTATTTTTTTCCCCACTTTTCTTGCCTTCATTTTTACTGCTTAAGTTTTTGTTCTATCCTAATTTATTTCCTTTATGGTTTGAAACATTTGCACTCTATTCCTATTATTCTCATAATTAATTAGAAGATTTTAAATGTATAATCAATAGTAAATAACAAAGAGGTTAACCAATAATTTTACCTTTCCACCAAATAACACAAAAACCTTAGAAAACTTTGTAACTGATATTTTTTAAAGTTTTAGAAATACAGACTTTATATTTAATAATTAACATTTAAAACATCTTCTTGAAATTCAAGAATATGAGACTGCTTTCTAACATTGTTTTGAAAAATCAAACTAGTGCAGGAAGACCCTCTCAAGGTTCTTCCTCAGCCAGTCAGAGATGTTCCTCAGATAATCAGTGGAGAGCTATCTCAGCCCTTCCAGGGCTCTTTGATTGCTAGGATTTTTCTGTTAAATCCTGCTGGTCTACCAGTTACCCCAAACTTGGACCACAATCTCAGGCTTGCAAAGCTGTGGGTTTTCCCTGTTTATTCTAAACTAAATCCACCTTTATGTTGGAGAAAACAGGGTTTTGTTTCCCTCTTGTCCCAACCCAAACTGAGTCTACCTCCTCTGGCAGCAAAGCTGTTTTCCACTCTCAAGCTGGGGTTGGCGGAGGAGGTTGGGAGTAGCTCCAGGCAAGAAGGTCACAGGTTCCTCTTGTTCTTACCTAAATCTCCAGAAATTTTTCAATAAATGCTTCTCAGAGTGTTGTGTTGCCTTGATTGATTTCCGGTGTGATGGAATAGTTGTTTTTGTTAATGTTTTCCAACTGTATACTTGTTTTCTGTGGAGAGGAAACCCTCGGCCTCTTTACATCACTCTAACGGGAAGTCCTCTCTCTCCACGTCGGTTTTTGGGAGAATTAAATGAGTTGATTTACGTAATCTACTTACAAGTACCTAAAATAGTAGCTACTACATGAGTTGGCTTTTATTATTGTAATTATTATTTACTGTGCTTCTGGGATACAGTAAAAAACTAAAGAGACAATAATACCTACCTTCATGAAAGAATGGGAATTAGGAGCAGGACTGAAGTTTTAAATAAGGTGGCTAGGAAAGGCTTTACTGAGAAAGTGATAATGTAAATAAATACATGGAGGAGGTTAGAAAGACTTATGGGGAGGTCTGGCATAAGAGGTGGGGGAATAAGTTTTCAGAAAGAGGAAATGACTAGCACAATATCTGGGATGTGGAGCTTGGCTGACATGCAAGAAATAACAGGAGGCAAGTGAAACAGGGAAATTGGGCAAGTGGGAATAATGTAGGCAATGTGTTAGATGGGTAACATGATGTCACATCATTGGTTTGGGTCCAAGAGAGATAGGAAAACCTTATGTATGATTTTGAAGAAGAAAAGTAAAAATGAAATGAACTGGGGCTTCCCTGGTGGCGCAGTGGTTGAGAGTCCGCCTGCCGATGCAGGGGACACGGGTTCGTGCCCCGGTCCGGGAAGATCCCACATGCCGCGGAGCGGCTGGGCCCGTGAGCCATGGCCGCTGAGCCTGCGCGTCTGGAGCCTGTGCTCTGCAACGGGAGGGGCCCCAGCAGTGAGAGGTCCGCGTACCGCAAAAAAAAAAAAAAAAAAAAAAAAAAGCTGAAGATGCACGTGCCGTATTTCCCAACAATCTCACTTCTGTATTTTTACCTTAGAGAGACTTTTGCTCATGTGCATCAGAAGACATGAGCAAAACATCCATTGCAGCATTGTTCATGAGTGCAAAAATCTGCAAACAACAGTAAAATGAATTCATAAGCTGTGATTCATATTCATATTATGAACCAGCATACAGCTGTTAAGAAAAATAAAACTTCACTGTGAATATCAACAGGGATGAAAGACACAAATGATATTAAGCAAAATATGCAAGCTGCTATAATATAGCAAGATACCATTTATAGAAAGTTTAAAAAAACTAAAAACTGAATAATAGGTTTTAGAATACACACATGATAAAACTAAAGAATGATGGGGAAAATATTCAGAATGGAGAATCTAGGGAAAGGATGGAGAATTTATTTAGGAGTTAGTAATATTTTACTTCTTTGGTTGGGTTCTAGACATACATGTTCATTTGGTGATTATGGTTATACCTAACATATATGCTTTATATATGTAAATATCCATTTTTTATGAATAGAATATTTCATAATAAAAAATTTTAAAATGTGATCTGCTGTGAAAGCACAGCAACTAGAATAGACATCTTTTTTTTTTTTTTTTTTAGACATCTATTTTAAAGTCAGTGTGTATCAGATACTGCCATTGTAATTTCCCATTGCCATCACCTCTGGTCTTAAATATACTGAAGATGAAGTTTTCCTTATTGCATTGAGATGAAAATAAGCAGGTTATATGGTGCTTGATTAAACATCACGGTTCTGAGCAGAATCCCGGATGTTTGGTCATCATCATGCCGGCTCTGAAACTATATTTCATAGTTGTCTCAAAAACATCCCACTAATCCTAGAGCAGTAGAAGGTGTGGATGCTTAGGCCCCAAGGTTTGTAGCTCCTGGGTCATCACTAAAACAAAACACTTTTTTAAAGGGTCATTTCATTCAGTAAGCCTTCTATTAAGGATCTGAGAACAATCTGTTTAAGAATGTTGTATGTAAATGCATTCCTTTTTGACACAGTGTGTTTTCAAAAAGTAAAGCCAGTGAATGGCAAACACAAAAAGGAAAAAATTCTTTCCTCCAACCCAAACTGTTTTTGGTTAAATTTATCCATTTAGTGTGAGGAAAATGCCTTCATTGTCTGTTCAGCTTTCCTCAGCATCTTAAGTCTCTGCCCAGTCTCTATGTTTTTCTGTATTACTTAAGAGCAAACAGGAGATTTTAAGAGGGTGTGTGACTGTCCTCTAGTGAGGCAGGTGGAGGGAAATGGTGAGGAAAGTCACTTTTCTATTTCTACCTATGGAGTCTCAGGCCAATCACATAACTTTTCTTACCCTCAGTACATGTTATTATTGGGAAAATCCTATTTGTCCTAATGAAGGAGCAGACATTCCCATAAATTCTGACCAATCCGCATTTATGCTCCAGAGTTTTGAATGTCTGTGATGCAGCTTTGAGAACAAGGCACCAAGGAAATGAGAAAAAATAAAAGAGTACATTTGCCTATACTGATGGCCAGTGGGTGAGAGATGCCCCCAATTAACAACCAAGGAAGTCCTATACAGGAAAGAAATGTATACATTTTAAAGTGCCATATAAAAGTAACTCATTTTCACTGGTGGCCTGCCATCCTGCGTCATGAGCAACACCTGGGTCTGAAGCTGAGCTGGAGTAGATTAGGTCTTGTTTAGAACAGTACCTGAATGGCAAACACAAATATCTGTTCTCCCTTGAAGCAGAAGGGTTGCTTTTGTAAGTCACCTGAGAGACTGGTTCCTCTTTAGACACAAGAATTCCAAATTGACCCAGGTCCACCAAATCCACCTAGATTGGAATAAAAACCATAAATCAATCCCAGATCTGTTTTCTTTTCCATCTTCTCAAAGAGAATGTGTACTTGAGAAAACTAGTTATGTCCCAGAATGAAATCTGGGTGGTCAGTCTGGAATGGAATGCACTATGTTTTTTACTGTACTGAGTAATTTTCTGATTTATTTGATATTGATTCAGACCCCAAAATACTAGGCTCAAAGATGATTAAGAAGTGAGAAAAGGAAGCAACATGGGAACTGAGACGCTACTGGAGTTGCACTGTGCCCAAATCACAGCTGTTTAGAACCAGAAGGAAACCTAGAGCTAGCTTAAGGCAAGCTTGACATTTTAGAATATGTATTAAAAATCTCAAACATAGCAGTGTTTTCTAGTTTCTTTTTGTGACTTACTTCCTACATAATTGCTTGAGAGTCATAGAATATGTTCAATATAATATTATTCATTTGAGCATTTTGAGACCTGCTTTTGGCTTAGTAGCTCATCTGTTCCACCAAAAAAGAAGGAAAAAAAATAGGATTTTGATTAGAATTTCTTTGATATCAGTTTGGAGAGAATTGTCATCTTTATGGTATTGAGTCATCCTATTCATATATATCTTATCATTCCTATGTCTTCTTTCATGTTTCTCAGAAAGCTCATTTTTCTTTGATAATAATAACAATAGTAATGATGATGGAAAATATTTGATAGTGATATTAGATGTTAGGCACCATACTAAGCATATAATATGTTATGTAATCACTTAATATTTATAATCAACAAAACTATATTTTAAATTTCTGAATATATTTTGTTGGATTTTCCATCAGTATTTAATATTTTTTATTGATTTTGTGAATGAGTATTTCTTGCAGGTGTATACAAATCCAATTTGCCTTTGAATACTTATCTTCTGCAAATAATGACAGTTTTTTCCTTTCCGAAATGTATATCTTTTATAATTGTTTCTCTTGAGTCAACTGCACTAGCAAGTTTATCCAGAATGATCTGAAATGGAAGTGATAATGGCATTCAGCTTGTCTCTGAATTTAAAGGGAAGATGTTTAATGTTTCAGCATAAGTGTGATATTTCTTACTTTCTTTGATCTGCTCTTTATGAAGTTAATTTCCCATCAATATTAAGAAAATAAATTTAAAATAAAGTGTTTAGTTTTAACAAATGTCTTTTCTGTAGCTTTTTAAAATAATTCACTATTTTTCTTTTTAATTGGTTCATACAGTGAATTATATTAATAGATTTTCTAATGTTGAACTATCTTGTATTCCTTGGATAAACCCAACTTAATTGTTAGGTATTAACTTTGTAAAAGTGTATGTATTACTTTGGCTGGCATTATAAAATTTATATTTGTGGGTGAGATTAGCTGTTATTTTTCTTTCTCATACCGACCTTGTCTAGTTTTAGTATTGAGGTTATACTAGCCTCATAAAATGAGTTGGAGTTTTAAAATTCTTGAGCTTATGTGAAATTGGTAGAACTATCTTTAAAAACCATTAAGACTAGTGTTTTATTTGTGGGATAATTTTATCTGCTGATTCAATTTCCTTAGTGTTTACATAGGATTTTTAAAGTTATTTAGTTTTTTATTTTTTTTAATTGTGAAATATAGTATACTGAAAAGGAATACATAAAAACATATGCACTATTTATAAGTAAATAACAAAGTGTACATTCTTATAATAGACAATCATTATAGTGGCCTACAAAGAAGTAGTATGCTGGCAAAGTTTAACAACTAGTTCAAAAAAAGTATGTATATATATGCACATATATATGTATATATATGTATGTATATATACAGGTTTATTATTACTATACAGGTTTATTAATATAAAGAATGAGTAGCACATAATTTATAAGTAATAATAAAATATACAATAGTCTATTATAAATTCTATACAGCTAATTGATTATCACAGAATGCTTTCACTGATTTTTGACAAACTCTTGTGTCCATTGTCGACTTACGGTTGCAACAGACAAATGGGTGTCATTCAGACTGATATTTTCATTTCTATCAAGGAGTAAGATGAAAGTACATAAATATATGTCAGAACTTAGAAAACATAGGCATATATCAACTTTACTTGTTCATCAGAGATGCAGATGGTTTCTTGGTCATTTAATTGGTTAGTGGCATTTGAATGCTGGAAGAAAATTCCCTCAATTTTTGTGCTATTTATAATGTAGCAGCTATAGACATGACACAGTCTTAAATTCAATCTCTATTTTTATCATTATCTCCACCATTTTAGACATCAATAAAACAATAATTTGAGCCCCAGTTCGGAAAGTTTGATGATATCCATGGTGTGAATATCCCCACCATGGCCAGTTTCAAGCTATCCATATAATTTCTCTAAACATGGAGTTGGGAAAAGGTGCATGTTATATATTTGCATTTTACAGATATGGTAGAAATAACCTCGCAACACAGATAATAGTAAAATGTATCAAAATAATTAGGCAATGATGAGTTCTGAGTATTTATCACCTTTTTTTTGAATACAGTTTATTTAATTGTAAGTTTATATAATTTTACTTTTAAGAAGTAGTTTTAACAAATAGTTTGTAAAATTTCTGAAATGTAACAATTGGGTCTTGGTGCAACATACTGCTGCCCATAAAGCTTTCTGTGATCCACCCTCATCTCCTTTATCTTGCTGAGTCAATTTGCATTTCTCTTCTCCTCACCCGCTTGCCTTACTCCAGACACACTGACCTCCACACTGTTCTTTTTTTTCCTGTCTTACAACATGTCAGATACCTTTCTGCTTTAAGAGCTTTGTACCGGCATCATTGTTAGAAACGCCTCTCCCCCAAATACAACATAGCTGCCTCCCTCTCTGCTTTCAAGTCCAGCTTCAGCTGTCACCTTGTCAATGAATGACTCCTCCCCTGGAAAAAATTTTCAAATTCCACCCATGTTCCTCCCTTGCCCCCGATAACCCCCACCAACTATTTCCCCATAACACAACACTGTCTAGTCTATAAATAATTGCCTTATTAGCCTTAATTTTTATTGTCTCTCTTACCCCATTAAAAATAAGGTTCATGAGAACAAGGATGTTTGTTTTGATCACTGATGTATTCCAGGCTCCTAGAACAGTGACTGTCATGAATTCAAAATTCAAACAATTATATGTTGAAAAAAAAATAGGAGAGACAGAGAGGGGGAGAGAGGGAGAGAGGGAGGGAGGGAGGAACAGAGGAAAGGAAGAAGGAACAAAAGAGAAAGGGAGAGAGGGAGGAAACCTACCATCTAGGCCAAGAAATAGAATATTGTGCCATGCCTTAGTAGTTCTATACGTCCTTCTCTAATCATTTCTTTCCTTCTCTTCCTTCCATGATCTAATCACTACCCTGAATTTTGTGATAATTATACCCTTGTATAACCTTAAACAATATATAGCTTAGTTTTGCTTATTTTAAAACTTGGTGACAATGGAATCATGTCATATAAATTCATTTATGTTTAGCTTTCCACTCAATGCCATGTTTTTTGAGAATTATCCATGATGACCCAAATAGCTGTTGTCTCATTCAGCAGAGATGTTTTCTTGGATCCTGACAGAAAACATGAGACAGAAGAAAATGTATCCAAGTACTGTGTAGATTTTTAAAAACTATTAAGTATTTAAGTTTTTCAAATAGTATATAACTATACTATTTCTTAGGCCACAAATCAGATGCACAGATAATGTAACTTCCATTATTTTTCTGTGACCAAACATAGTTTCCAGCTGAAGTCCCCTTTGTTACATGTTTGTAGAAAGCATAAGCTTATCAGTCAAATGTTTTAATTGAATCAGAGTAAGCCTGGTCAATTTAGGATACTGGGGAGGAAAAATTCAGATTTTTTAACCTCCTTTTCCTTCTTCTTTAGATAACATCAAAGTCCCCAGAGACTAATGAGGTGTTATGGATTTGGGATAAGTACCAGTCCTTGTTTGACTTCTGGACACTCTCCCTCTCATCTTCCCAGACCTATACCCTCCCATCTGCTTCTGGCAATTATCAGCTCCTGCTTCTGACACGGGACCCCTTGTTTCTACCATTATAGGCTGTCAAACCTTTGCTCTCCCCAGCCTGCTTACTCTCTCTCATTCTTCTTTCCTCTTGATGCTTCTCATGGCCTGAGAACAGGCTGCTCTTCCTTACATATGACTGAAGACTGCAGGGTTCTCCCAGGCTCTTTACCCTGACCTTCCATATAGGCACTACTCCAGTCCTTGTACTTGAGAGCACCTACCTTGCTGCTACCTTTCAGAATTCCAGATATGGGAATTCTGAGGAGACAAGGTCTCCTCTACTCCTAGATGCCTTAATTTATCTATAAAATCTTTCATACTTTCCCACTTAGAAATAACCCAAAATGTGACAGGTCTGGCTAAACCCAGGGTCCTGTCTCAGAGGCTGTAAGTTTCTAGCCCTCTTGTATCTTCCAACTCTCTTCTCTCTCCCATCTTCCTCTGGTTCCATAGGAATGGAAAAAATTGCCACTGGAACAATGAGTCAAACCTGTGCCACCTCCATTCTGAAGGCTACCCTTATCCTTCTTGCTACTCTTGGTAAAAACCTCAGTCCATATCCAGGAAATGAGAAACCTAGATATCTTCTGGAGGTATGAGTGGGGAAGTATAGAACTTGACTAAGTATTTTCCAAGAAACTTTGTCCCATTGATGGATGTGGCTTATGAATCTGAAGACTAAGTGTATGCATTGTTTCTGGGTACGTCTCTAATAATATCTATGTCTACTTGTCTGAATGGGCATGGACCATGGTGACCAGTGGGAACAAAACCAGATAAGTTAACAGTTCACAGCATCAGCACAACAAGACAAACAGCTTTTGCAGTTGTTTCAGAAGAGAAATTAAAAATAAAGTTTGATTGTTAAATTGACTTTATTTAAAACAATATTACTCAATTAACATTTATCAAGTGTTTTTTACTACTTTGCAAGAAAGAAAAGATTGAAAGTTCATTTTTCTTTTAATTTGAATGATTTAAAGCTAACTGAATCATGTGATACAAATTGAAATAACTTTAAGTTCTTTGAGGTTTTTCAGGGTGGTTAATATTTTTAAAAATGTTTCAGAGGGAAACTGACATTTTTGATCATAGAGAAATCTGTTTTAAAGATAAAAAAAAATGAGACAACCTTCTCTGTTTTCTACCAAGGTCCAGGGCAATCTTAAGACATGTTTAGGAACTTTAATTCAGTTAAACTATTTTTTTCTAAGAAAATACTTACAGGATCCTAAAGGCCTCTTTTAAAAATTGAGTGCTATAACAAATAGCCAATTTATTCTCATTTTCACTCAATGTCTAACTTAGGGAACTTTAGGGACAAATGTAAGAAACTGTTGTCTCACACACACACACACACACTGACTCCCACAGATTGTTCTGTCCGTTTTGAAAGTTCCACTATTTAAATCGGGCTGATTCCTCCTTTTGGTTTCAACATGGTGTGAGAGAGTTACCACTGGAGCAATCAGGAGTAATCCCATCTGAATGCCACCCTTCTCTTCCTCCTTTGCTTCTCTGGGGGAAACCTGGATCCGTGTCTTTGGGCGTCATCAGGAAACAAGGCTGAGGGGCTTCAGACTCTATTCCCAAAACCCTTAGGACACTTAAAGAGGCTTCCTCAGTAAATCATCTTTAGAGCTGAAAGATGATAAACTGCCCGGGAAGAATAAATTTTTAGCCCAAGCATCACACCCAAACCAGTTACACAGCAGTACTTTCACTCCCACAGACTTGTATCACTCTGCACTCTGATCTCCTAGAGCTTTACTAGACTTTTTTTGCTTTATTTGGCAGCAGTCCCTATTAGTCCCTAATAGTGCACCTCACTCTTACGTCTGTTGCTTAGAGAAAATAAAAATAGATTTTTTGAAAAGAACAAAAACATGCCATGTTACTTTGTATTGAATTACTTTAAAAGGTTATGTTTATAAATATTTTTTCACAAAATATTTTGTTACTCCTTTCCATTATCTTTTAATAAAACATAGTGCATTTATTTACTTATTAATTTTTTTGGCTGCATTGGCTCTTTTGTTGCTGCACGCAGACTCTCTTTAGTTGCAGCAAGCAGGGGCCACTCTTCGTTGCCGTGCGCAGGCTTCTCGTTGCGTGGCTTCTCCCATTGTGGAGCACGGGCTCCAGGCACGTGGGCTTCAGTAGTCCTGGCGCATGGGCTCAGTAGTTGTGGCTCACAGGCTGTAGAGCACAGGCTCAGTAGTTGTGGCACACGGGCCCAGCTGCTCCGTGGCATGTGGGGTCTTCCCGGACCAGGAATCGAACCCATGTCCCCTGCATTGGCAGACGGACTCTTAACCACTGTGCCACCAGGGAAGTCCCCAAACATAATGCATTTTATGTTATAACTCCTAAACTCCCAGGATAGTTTAAGCATAGTTTTGAGAAAATATTTGCATACTTTTATATTTCAGAAGAGACAAGTAATCAAACAGAGAAGCAAAGCCTTTCAGAGATAAAAACTAGAGCTCACTTATTTTCACTAGAGCTCACTCATTTTCTAATTATGGTTCAAAAATGTAAGTTAACAGTTTAAATGAGATCTTGCTACTAATTTTTAAAATAAATAATCATATTTTAAATTATTTTAAATCATATTTTAAATTATTAGTAAATTAAATTATATATTAAATTATATATTCTATTATATATTTATTGTATTATTCCTATTTCTAATTTAGTCTCTTCAGCTAGCAATCTACATTATATTATTAGTGCAGTAGAGCAGAAATATGCATTTGATGGAATGGAACATTTGGAAGATCAGAATTATAAAGTTCTAAGAGGTGGCATTCACCAAAGTCGCTTAACCCTAGAAGAGCTTAAGTGACAGTTCACACAATGAGTATGTGCTTGTGTGTTATTCTTTCATTCACTCGCTCATTTATTGTAAAGGTATTGCTCAATAGTTTTCAAGCATATTAGCATCATCGGGAATACTTTATTTTTTAAACGTTCGGCATGGCTTATCTCTAGTTCACAGAATTAGGTCAAAAATAGAACACTTCTGGGCTTCCCTGGTGACGCCGTGGTTGAGAGTCCGCCTGCCGATGCAGGGGACACGGGTTCGTGCCTCGGTCCGGGAAGATCCCACATGCCGCGGAGCGGCTGGACCCATGAGCCATGGCCGCTGAGCCTGCGCGTCCGGAGCCTGTGCTCAGCAACGGGAGAGGCCACAACAGTGAGAGGCCCGCGTACAACAACAAAAACAACAACAACAACAAAAACAACAAAAAATAGAACACTTCTGTGCGTTTAAATGAATGCAGAGGACATGAAAGGGAGAGCAGGAAACTTGATCAGCTCATGGTCAAGACAAGCCAAGTACAGATTAGGATCTGAGCCAGCTTCACCCTGGCCAGCTGTACTCAGAAAACAGCAGTACGTACCTTGATGATGCTGTCCCTTAAAATATCTGTCTTTGGTCACATGTCTCTACCCTGGAACATTTGCCTTCTCCTGGAAAAGTCAGTGGACTTTCTCTCTACCCTTATCCTTGTTCTTTCCTCCTCATGGAATGCACTTCTTGCACCCCCTCCTGCACTTTGCTTACTAAAATCCTACCTATCTTCCAAAACTCCATTAAAATGCCTTCTCCAAGAAGCCTATCACTTACATAATAAGCATAGCCATCTTATTCGTACTGCAGTTGGAATACTTATGTTCTGCCTTGCAAGTCCCAGAATGGGAAGAGAAAAATGTATTCAGAAGGAGTGTACCAAAATCAGTGTTGGTATAGGAGTGGGATTGGGGGAGATTTAGAAAATGATTGCAATTACACATGCCTTAAGATTCTGACATTTCCCTTTGGAGATGGGCACCATCCTCCACCCAATGAGAACCATTGCATATGATGAGATATCACAATCAGAATGTGTTACACATGCTAAAACTACGGAGTCTGACAAAATATTGAGAACTACTAATGAGGTCATTCCAAAAACATTTACACAGGCCTACTGGGTGCAAAACAAATGCCTGTAGATTTTTTTGAGAGCTGAACTCATGGGATGTTCAGCTTTAGATCTTTGATGGTTCCTGCTCATGGCTGGGTAAGAGCTCTGTCAGTGTTGAGTAGGGGAGAGTTGACTTGATTCTAGGGAAGTCTCATTTTAATGGTGAGTTCATATAAATGAAATGGTATTACCCACTATATTGTACCATATTTTTTTTTTGTTAGCTAAAAGATCTAAAATAAATCTACAGATAAATGACAAAAGAGAAAACTAAATGTGGGGGACATTCCCCCAAAGCTCCTCGCTTTCTTCAATGCCTGCACTTGCTACATTTTCAGGCACCCAAAACCTGGTCCCTAGCTCTAATTCTACTTTGCAATAAACTGCAATAAATAAGTATAAGAGCTCACAGGAGTTTTGTAACCTCTGAAAACTCTGGGGTAAGGAGTGTGACAGTGGATATTTGGGGAATGAAGAAGCTGGTGGTGGGGAAGCGAGTTGTGGACAGGATGCTGCACTGTTGAGCAGAGATGATGGGGGCAGAGGAAGACTGAAGAGTTGGGGCATGAGGTAGGGAACAGCTCTTTGAGACAGTTCTCCCTTTCAGGTCCTACTCTCCTCCAGCAAGTGTAACTAGACTTTGTACCCAGAATTTGACTGAGTCCTTCACATTGCTCACACTCAGCTAGGTTCAAGACTTTGTCAGTTTCCCCCAATAATAAACTCAGTTCCACGTACATTGGAAGATTTATTGTCTTAACATTATGCTTCAGAGCAAAATTTAAATCATCATTTGTCACCACTCACCTCTGTTCTCGCTCCAAAACCTCTAATCTTTCATTTCTCTTGACTTAAGGTCTCTCCTCCTCTCTTTCCTCTCTCTGCCTCTAAAATCCCCTCAGCTGCACAGAGCAATTTAGTTCTGGCCTCAAATTTAATCCATTCAACAAAACAAAAGCCTAACAATTGGCCTAAAATGATATCTACAGTTCTTGAAATAAGTACCTTTTTTTTTCAGAAGCAAAAACCAGTTCACAGAAATGTTAAGTTTTCCTGATCAGTAAACATCTTTAAGTAAAACCTCATGAAAAAAAAAAAAAAAAAAAAAAAAAAAAAAAAAAAACCTCATGCATGGTAACAGCTCTAATTTGACCAAAAGACCTGGAGATTTCAGTCTACTTGCTGGAAATCTATGGGGCCCTGTGAGAGAAAGGGGATCCATTTCTGCAGATTGTTTAATTGGTGTCACAAACCACATAAGTAACAGCTACAAATTCCTTGGTTGACCTGGCTCAGCTGCTATGACAACATCAGCATCTTTATGTTTTGAAATATCTGTTTAAGTGGCATTTTGTAGCATTTCTCTTTACTAACATGGTGAGTGTCAATAAATTTTCTTTGAGCAGCTAATCCCTAATTTTGTCATTTCTGCAATAAAGTTTATCCATACATTTTCACTTTGGATATCCCCTTTCCAAAACACCAAAAAGGTAATGTGACTTTCATAAACTAAATTTATCTTTTATATTAATTCTATCATTGTCTTGCTGAGCAAATGCTTTAATAATTTTCTGCCATTAAAAATGATTTATAAAAGTTTTACGGGACAGATATCTTTGAAAAAATGTCTATATTTTAGTAAGTGTGAACAACAGGGGAAAAATGGCTTAATATATTGTTTTTTTGTGAGATTTGAGAATGACTTTTCCAATGTATAATTCAGTTTAAGGTTAGCCAAGGTATTTTCCTCCTGAAAAGTTTATTTTTTTGAGAATTGCTCTTCTACCCCTTCTTTACTGTGATCCCCTAATAGTTGACCTAATGGTTATGGTACTAGACTAGTAGGAACACCCCAATAATTAATTAGCTGAGACTGGCTGGTGTCTAATATTGAAGAATGTATTTTCACAAAGAAGTTTATTTATTCTTACTCTCTGGCTCTGCCTTCAGGAAAAAAAAAAGGCTATAATTTACCAATCAGATGTAATTTCAAAGATAAGGCAGATAATTATACTGAGGAAAGACAAAAAAAACATAGCAGGTATTAAATTACACCCAAGAAGGCTGCATAGTAGAGTATAGAACCCTGGAAATGGACTATCTCATTTGATCCTGTTCCCATCACTTATTTGCTATGTAATCAAACAAGTTATTTAATCTGTTTCAGTTTGCTGATTTCTAAAGTGAGGATCATAAAAATAGCTGTTGTGAGAATTAAATGAGTAAATACTTGTCAAGTTTTTAGAATTTAGTGTTTTCTACTATAATTCTTATTATTCTCCTGCACTCACATATATGTCTCCAAACTATATGGAGATCTTATAGAAGGCTTCCTTAAAGAAATATACTATGGAAAAACAGTACCTGCTCATAAAAATTTTGATATGAGTTTATGCTTAGCTCATGAGAAAATATGCAGTGGATCAATTCCATCAATCAACTGAGTGAATTGCTGTACGGTAAATTGATCGTAACTCTTCTATCAACTTTCATTCTTAGCTTAATCCATCAAGATAGCCTATAGAGTGTATCTCCCAAATATCTCTCAGATCCATACAATTTTCTGCATGAGTGAATGAAGGAATGGAATTGGCTTATTCTGGATATCTGGTAGAGTTACCCGATTTATAGAGCTGAAATGAACCACCTTTATCTAAATACTTTCTGTTGAGGACTCTGCCACTTAAGATACTTGCCTTTACTTTTTCTTGGCATAGAACCCTTTAGGAAAAGAGAACAATTCTAAAAAAGAGTATTCTGCAGACCTAAATGCTCTCAAAAAGAATAAATTTTAGCTAATCCAGCAAACTTGGTTTGTGGCAATTCACTTCTTTCCCAAAAGAATATTTTACCATCGTAGTTATTATCCCCAAAAGTATGCCTAGATTTAGGCCTTCTATACAGCCCAAACTTTTCATTCCTGAGTTTACTCCTTCTAGGACTGTTGTTCATACTTTGCCTAACATAATTTTCCCTTGTTAACTATAGGAATCTAGGAAATTCCCAGAAATCATGCAAAAAATGTTTATAGCTGAAGTCTTTGACCTTTCTTAGATATATTTAATTCCTCCGAAGAAATTATGAAAAATGAAGGGGAAAGGAAAAGTGATCCAAGAAATCTCTTCAGGTGAGGGTTAGTATATAAGCCCTCTAGGGAAAATGATGAAAACCTTCAAGAATCTGATGCTCAAACTTTATTTCTATATCATTCTTCAAAACCCAGCCTAGGCTAATTTTTTAGCAAAACAACTTGTAGTGAATGATCTTGGAGGACTTGGACTAATTGTGATTTGTATCAGGAAACTTTTGTGAAGGTTAAGAGAGAAGTTCAGCACAAGAACCCACACAATAATATTATCTCATTACTCTGGACATGGGATTCTTTCAGAAGGGGTCTATGTTTCCATATCATCCTTCCATCTGGACTAAGCTTCTGTGCAGGTCTGTTGGTTACAGAAAACCCAGAGTCATCAGTAAGAAATAGAAATCTCATCAAATAAAACAAGTTCAACAAAAATAAGGCAATAGTTTTTTTTTTTTTACATCTTTATTGGAGTATAATTGCTTTACAATGGTGTGTTAGTTTCTGCTTTATAACAAAATGAATCAGTTATACATATACATATGTTTCCATATCTCTTCCCTCTTTTGTCTCCCTCCCTCCCACCCTCCCTATCCCACCCCTCTAGGTGGTCACAAAGCACTGAGCTGATCTCCCTGTGCTATGTGGCTGCTTCCTACTAGCTATCTATTTTACATTTGGTAGTGTATATATGTCCATACAATTCTCTCACTTTGTCACAGCTTACCCTTCCCCCTCCCCATATCTTCAACTCCATTCTTTAGTACGTCTGTGTCTTTATTCCTGCCTTACCCCTAGGTTCTTCATGACATTTTTTTATTTCTTAGATTCCATATATGTGTTAGCATACGGTATTTGTCTTTCTCTTTCTGACTTAATTCACTCTGTATGACAGACACTAGGTCCATCCACCTCACTACAAATAACTCAATTTCGTTTCTTTTTATAGCTGAGAAATATTCCATTGTATATATGTGCCACATCTTCTTTATCCATTCATCCGATGATGGACACTTAGGTTGTTTCCATCTTCTGGCTATTGTAAATAGAGCTACAATGAACATTTTGGTACATGACTCTTTTTGAATTTTGGTTTTCTCAGGGTATATGGCCAGTAGTGGGATTGCTGGGTCATATGGTAGTTGTTTTTGTAGTTTTTTAAGGAACCTCCATAAGGTTCTCCATAGTGGCTCTACCAAATCACATTCCCACCAGCAGTGCAAGAGGGTTCCCTTTTCTCCACACCCTCTCCAGCATTTATTGTTTCTAGATTTTTTGATGATGGCCATTCTGACTGGTGTGAGATATCTCATTGTAGTTTTGATTTGCATTTCTCTAATGATTAATGATGTTGAGAATTCTTTCATGTGTTTGTTGGCAGTCTGTATATCTTCTTTGGAGAAATGTCTATTTAGGTCTTCTGCCCATTTTTGGATTGGGTTGTTTGTTTTTTTGTTATTGAGCTACATGAGCTGCTTATAAATTTTGGAGATTAATCCTTTGTCAGTTGCTTCATTTGCAAATATTTTCTCCATTCTGAGGGTTGTCTTTTGGTCTTGTTTATGGTTTCCTTTGCTGTGCAAAAGCTTTGAAGTTTCATTAGGTCCCATTTGTTTATTTTTATTTCCATTTCTTTAGGAGGTGGGTCAAAAAGGATCTTGCTGTGATTTATGTCATAGAGTGTTCTGCCTATGTTTTCCTCTAAGAGTTTGATAGTTTCTGGCCTTACATTTAGGTCATTAATCCATTTTGAGCTTATTTTTGTGTATGGTGTTAGGGAGTGTTCTACTCTCATATTTTTACATGTAGCTGTCCAGTTTTCCCAGCACCACTTATTGAAGAGGCTGTCCTTTCTCTACTGTACATTCCTGCCTCCTTTATCAAAGATAAGGTGACCATATGTTCGTGGGTTTATCTCTGGGCTTTCTATCCTGTTCCATTGATCTATATTTCTGTTTTTGTGCCAGTACCATACTGTCTTCATTACTATAGCTTTGTAGTATAGTCTGAAGTCAAGGAGCCTGATTCCTCCAGCTCCGTTTTTCGCTCTCAATATTACTTTGGCTATTCGGGGTCTTTTGTGTTTCCATACAAATTGTGAAATTTTTTTGTTCTAGTTCTGTGAAAAATGCCAGTGGTAGTTTGATAGGGATTGCATTGAATCTGTAGATTGCTTTGGGTAGTAGAGTCATTTTCACAATGTTGATTCTTCCAATCTAAGAACATGGTATATCTCTCCATCTCTTTGTATCATCTTTAATTTCTTTCATCAGTGTCTTATAATTTTCTGCATACAGGTCTTTTGTCTCCTTAGGTAGGTTTATTCCTAGATATTTTATTCTTTTTGTTGCAATGGTAAATGGGAGTGTTTTCTTGACTTCACTTTGAGATTTTTCATCATTAGTGTATAGGTATGCCAGAGATTTCTGTGCATTAATTTTGTATCCTGCTACTTTACCAGATTCATTGGTTAGTTCTAGTAGTTTTCTGGTAGCATCGTTAGGATTCTCTATGTATAGTATCATGTCATCTGCAAACAGTGACAGCTTTACTTCTTCTTTTCGGATTTGGATTCCTTTTATTTCCTTTTCTTCTCTGGTTGCTATGGCTAAAACTTCCAAACCTATGTTGAATAAGAGTGGTGAGAGTGGGCAACCTTGTCTTGTTCCTGATCTTAGTAGAAATGCTTTCAGTTTTTCACCATTGAGGATGATGTTGGTTGTGGGTTTGTCATATATGGCCTTTATTATGTTGAGGAAAGTTCCCTCTATGCCTACTTTCTGCAAGGTTTTTATCATAAATGGGCGTTGAATTTTGTCGAAAGCTGTCTCTGCATCTATTGAGATGACCATATGGTTTTTCTCCTTCAATTTGTTTATATGGTGTATCACATTGATTTGCGTATATTGAAGAATCCTTGCATTCCTGGAATAAACCCCACCGGATCATGGTGTATGATTCTCTTAATGTGCTGTTGGATTCTGTTTGCTAGTATTTTGTTGAGGATTTTTGCATCTATGTTCATCAGTGATATTGGCCTGTAGTTTTCTTTCTTTGTGACATCTTTGTTTGGTTTTGGTATCAGGGTGATGGTGGCCTCGTAGAATGAGTTTGGGAGTGTTCCTCCCTCTGCTATATTTTGGAAGAGTTTGAGAAGGATAGGTGTTAGCTCTTCTCTAAATGTTTGATAGAATTCGCCTGTGAAGCCATCTGGTCCTGGACTTTTGTTTGTTGGGAGATTTTTAATCACAGTTTCAATTTCAGTGCTTGTGATTGGTCTGTTCATATTTTCTGTTTCTTCCTGAATCAGTCTTGGCAGGTTGTGCATTTCTAAGAATTTGTCCATTTCTTCCAGGTTGTCCATTTTATTGGCATAGAGTTGCTGGTAGTAATCTCTCATGATCTTCTGTATTTCTGCAGTGTCAGTTGTTACTTCTCCTTTTTTATTTCTAATTCTATTGATTTGAGTCTTCTCCCTTTTTTTCTTGATGAGTCTGGCTAGTGGTTTATCAATTTCGTTTATCTTCTCAAAGAACGAGCTTTTAGTTTTATTGATCTTTGCTATCATTTCCTTCATTTCTTTTTCATTTATTTCTGATCTGATCTTTATGATTTCTTTCCTTCTGCTAACTGGGGGTTTTTTTGTCCTTCTTTTTCTAATTGCTTTAGGTGCAAGGTTAGGTTGTTTATTCGAGATGTTTCCTGTTTCTTAATATAGGATTGTATTGCTATAAACTTCCCTCTTAGAACTGCTTATGCTGCATCCCATAGGTTTTGGGTTGTTGTGTCTCCATTTTCATTTGTTTCTAGGTATTTTTTGATTTCCTCTTTGGTTTCTTCAGTGATCACTTCGTTATTAAGTAGTGTATTGTTTAGCCTCCATGTGTTTGTATTTTTTACAGATATTTTCCTGTAATTGATATGTAGTCTCATAGCGTTGTGGTCAGAAAAGATACTTGATACAATTTCAATTTTCTTAAATTTACCAAGGCTTGATTTGTGACCCAAGATATGATCCTTCCTGGAGAATGTTCCACGAGCACTACAGAAAAATGTGTATTCTGTTGTTTTCGGATGGAATATCCTATAAATATCAATTAAGTCCATCTTTTTTAATGTATCATTTAAAGCTTGTGTTTCCTTATTTATCTCCATTTTGGATAATCTGTCCATTGGTGAAAGTGGGGTGTTAAAGTCCCCTAATATGAATGTGTTACTGTCCATTTCCCCTTTTATGGCTGTTAGTATTTGCCTTATGTATTGAGGTGCTCCTATGTTGGGTGCATAAATATTTACAATTGTTATATCTTCTTCTTGGATCGATCCCTTGATCATTATGTAGTGTCCTTCTTTGTCTCTTCTAATAGTCTTTATTTTAAAGTCTATTTTGTCTGATATGAGAATTGCTACTCCAGCTTTCTTTTGGTTTCCATTTGCATGAAATATCTTTTTCCATCCCCTTACTTGCAGTCTGTATGTGTCTCTAGTTCTGAAGTGGGTCTCTTGTAGACAGCATATGTATGGGTCTTGTTTTTGTATACATTCAGCCAGTCTGTGTCTTTTGGTGGGAGCATTTAATCCATTTACATTTAAGGTAATTATCAATATGTATGTTCCTATTCCCATTTTCTTAATTGTTTTGGGTTTGTTATTGTAGGTCTTTTCCTTCTCTTGTGTTTCTTGCCTAGAGAAGGTCCTTTAGCGTTTGTTGTAAAGCTGGTTTGGTGGTGCTGAACTCTCAGCTTTTTCTTGTCTGTAAAGGTTTTAATTTCTCCATCAAATCTGAATGAGATCCTTGCTGGGTAGAGTAATCTTGGTTGTAGGTTTTTCTCCTTCATCACTTTAAATATGTCCTGCCAGTCCCTTCTGGCTTGCAGAGTTTCTGCTGAAAGATCATCCCTTAACCTTATGGGAATTCCCTTGTGTGTTATTTGTTGTTTTTCCCTTGCTGCTTTTAATATGTTTTCTTTGTATTTAATTTTTGACAGTTAGATTAATATGTGTCTTGGCGTGTTTCACCTTGGATTTACCCTGTATGGGACTCTCTGTGCTTCCTGGACTTAACTATTTCCTTTCCCATATTAGGGAAGTTTTCAACTATAATCTCTTCAAATATTTTCTCAGTCCCTTTCTTTTTCTCTTCTTCTTCTGGAACCCCTATATTTCAACTGTTGGTGTGTTTAATGTTGTCCTAGAAGTCTCTGAGACTGTCCTCAGTTCTTTTCATTCTTTTTTCTTTATTCTGTTCTGCAGTAGTTATTTCCACTATTTTATCTTCCAGGTCACTTATCTGTTCTTCTGCCTCAGTTATTCTGCTATTGATCCCTTCTAGAGTATTTTTAATTTCATTTATTGTGTTGTTCATCATTGCTTGTTTTATCTTTAGTTCTTCTAGGTCCTTGTTAAATGTTTCTTGCATTTTCTCTATTCCATTTCCAAGATTTTGGATCATCTTTACTATCATTATTCTGAATTCTTTTTCAGGTAGACTGCCTATTTCCTCGTCATTTGTTAGGTCTGGTGGGTTTTATCTTGCTGCTTCATCTGCTGTGTGTTTTTCTGTCTTCTCATTTTGCTTATCTTACTGTGTTTGGGATCTCCTTTTTGCAGGCTGTAGTTTCGTAGTTCCCGTTGTCTTTGGTGTCTGTCCCCAGTGGCTAAAGTTGGTTCAGTGGGTTGTGTAGGCTTCCTGGTGGAGGGGACTAGTGCCTGTTTTCTGGTGGATGAGGCTGGATCTTGTCTTTCTAGTGGACAGGTCCACGTCTGGTGGTGTGTTTTGGGGTGTCTGTGGACTTACTATGACTTTAGGCAGCTCTCTGCTAATGGGTGGGGTTGTGTTCCTGTCTTGCTAGTTGTTTGGCATAGGCTGTCCAGCACTGTAGCTTGCTGGTCGTTGAGTGAAGCTGGGTGTTGGTGTTGAGATGGAGATTTCTGGGAGATTTTTGCTGTTTGATATTACGTGGAGCCAGGAGGTCTCTTGTGAATCAGTGTCCTGAAGTTGGCTCTCCCACCTCAGAGGCACAGCACTGGCTCCTGGCTGTAGTACCAAGAACCTTTCATTCACACGACTCAGAATAAAAGGGAGAAAAAGTAGAAAGAAAGAAAGAAAGAGAGAGAGAGAGAGAGACAGAGAGAGAGAGAGGGAAAAAGAAAGAAAGAAAAGAAAAGAAAGTAAGATAAAATAAATTTATTAAAGTAAAAAATAATTATTAAGAAAAAAAATTTTTTTTAAGTTAATAAAAAACAGAAAACAGATGGATAGAGCCCTAGGACAAATGGTGAAAGCAAAGCTATACAGACAAAAACTCACACAGAAGAATACACATACACACTCACAAAAAGAGGAAAAGGGGGAAAAAAAATAAATCCTGGTCTCAAAGTCCACCTCCTCAGTGTGGGATGATTCGTTGCCTATTCAGGTATTCCAAAGATGCAGGGTACATCAAGTTGATTGTGGAGATTTAATCCACTGCTCCTGAGGCTGCTGGGAGAGATTTCCCTTTCTCTTCTTTGTTCGCACAGCTCCCGGGGCTCAGCTTTGGATTTGGCTCCGCCTCTGTGCTTAGGTCACTGGAGGGCGTCTGTTCTTCGCTCAGACAGGACGGGGTTAAATGAGCCGCTGCTTCGGGGGCTCTGGTTCACTCAGGCCGGGGGGGAGGGAGGGGCACGATACAGGGCGAGCCTGCGGCGGCAGAGGCCAACGTGACGTTGCACCAGCCTGAGGCGCGCCGTGCGTTTCCTGGGGAAGTTGTCCCTGGATCCCGGGACCCTGGCAGTGGCGGGCTGCACAGGCTCCCCGGAAGGGAGGTGTGGATAGTGACCTGTGCTCGCACACAGGCTTCTTGGTGGTGGCAGCAGCAGCCTTAGCGTCTCATGCCTGTCTCTGGGGTCTGCGCTGTTAGCCGCGACTTGCGCCCATCTCTGGAGCTCCTTTAAGCAGCGCTCTTAATCCTCTCTCCTCGTGCACCAGGAAGCAAAGAGGGAAGAAAAAGTCTCTTGCCTCTTCGGCAGGTCCAGACTTTTCCCCGGACTCCCTCCAGGCTAGCCATGGTGCACTAACCCGCTGCAGGCTGTGTTCACTCAGCCAACCCCAGTCCTCTCCTGGCGCTCAGACCTCCGAAGCCTGAGCCTCCTCTCCCAGACCCGCTCACCCCGGCGGGTGAGCAGACGAGCCTCTCTGGCTGGTGAGTGCTGGTTGGCACCCATCCTCTCCGCTTTGCCCTCCACACCCCTGTTTCTGCGCTCTCCTCCATGGCTGCGAAGCTTCCCCCCCTCCGCCACCTGCAGTCTCCGCCCACGAAGGGGCTTCCTAGTGTATGGAAACCTTTCCTCCTTCACAGCTCCCTCCCACTGGTGCAGGTCCCGTCCCTATTCTTTTGTCTCTGTTTATTCTTTTTTCTTTTGCCCTACCCAGGTACGTGGGGACTTTCTTGCTTTTGGGGAGGTCTGAGGTCTTCTGCCAGTGTGCAGTAGGTGTTCTGTAGGAGTTGTTCCACGTGTAGATGTATTTCTGATGTATCTGTGGGGAGGAAGGTGATCTCCACGTCTTACTCTCCGCCATCTTCCCTGCCGTCTCAAGGCAATAGTTTTGATGTTTTCTTCGATGTAGAGATAGTAGAGCACTTACAATTTATTTTAAATGAGTTCATCATGAGAATAATCCTGTTGTATTAGCCATTATAGATTAGAGATAGCACTGCTCCCACAACCGTGGCTAAATGTTGTAGATCAGTAAAGTGCTTTGTGACTAATTGCTTAAAGTGCTTTTATTTTAAAGCATGGATTTGCAATTTATAAAGGAGTACTGTAGTAGGAGTATTGCATACATGACCAAGAGAAGCAATTTATTCCACTACTAACTTCAACAACTATAAGTAGATAAGGCTCTCTCCACACGTTTCTTCAAAATAGCCCCTCAGCATAACCAGCCTAAGTCAGACAGGAACATGTACATAGGAGAGAAAAAATAGCATGGAAGGCATTTTGTAAGAATACTAGTCTTTCTCATTCCAGGTTAAAGGATAGATGATTATGTGAGATTGATTTCTATTTTGGCTGATTCTTAGACCTTAATTAATGAGTTACCAACTAAGCCCTCTAAGATTTGGTGACTAAAGCTGAATAAGATGGAAAAAACAATTAATTGTTTGGGAATTTGGTATCACCAAGTCAATTTAGTTTATGCATTTGTCAAACAATATGTATAGAATATCATCAGGGGCATCTAAAGCCTCCTAGAATTTTGGATTATTCATGCCCCCAATATTTTATGAATCTTTTTTCTGTAGTAAGTACCTACTTGCTGAAAATTATGTATTCCACTTGATGAAGATTGTAAGTGGTTTTTGTATCCAAGGGGAAAATGATGAACAAATTCAAAGGAGACATACTTTCCTGATTCTTTCTTCTCTCATCTTCCCTAGATGGAAACTCATACCAAAAAAAAAGTGCTCTCTCCACTGAAGAATTTGATCATAAACACTAAAAAATTAGTAATTTGTGATGTTTGCCATCTTAGAGTAGAAGCAATTCATTGCTCTTGCTATGCATGAATATGCAAGGTAAACAATGTGTGCAGTTTGCGATCCCTAAGATCTAGAGTGGTTGGTTGGCTCTGGTATTACAGGATGGCTAGTCAGAAATCGAGACAAAAATGATGGTGGAGGGCTTCCCTGGTGGCGCAGTGGTTGAGAGTCTGCCTGCCAATGCAGCGGACATGGGTTCGTGCCCCGGTCCGGGAAGATCCACATGCCGCGGAGCGGCTGGGCCCGTGAGCCATGGCCACTGAGCCTGCGCGTCCGGAGCCTATGAGAGGCCCGCGTACCGCAAAAAAAAAAAAAAAAGATGGTGGAGTTTTCACATTTACACCTTTTGATTTTTTTAAACATAGATATTTACCTCAGTCATATATTTATGCTGGCTTTTAAATTGAATAACTTCTCATTATTCCTGGAGTCAGAAATTTCTATTATTTCTTCTCCATGGTATGAGAACATGGCAAGAGAACGTCTGGGTCCTTCTTGCAGCCCTTCACTTTGAAATCCTCCTGAGTATAGGCCTGTGTGGGTCTTGGGATTTGAGTCTTTCTTAGCCTGTCTTCTACTGCAAGTGTTACTACAGGAAGTAATAGTAAAAAGTGAGTTTTGTTTTGTAGGGAGGGCTGCTTGCTATCAAACTACTCATTCTTCTCTGAAAAACTGAAGTTTGAATTTTAGTAGCTTGTCAGAACATGAAGATTAAAAATGCCATGTTTTTTCAACTTGAATCTTTGCAATTGCACGTCTCCAGGCAACACAAAATGCATTCACTCTTTCAGATCCAATAGAAACTTGCCCCTGTGGGTCAGGGAGTTAGTACTGGGTGACCAAACTATTCAGGTTAGTACATTGAGGTTGAAGGCTCAGCTCTGCTCCTTAGATGGTATGTGATCTCGGGCAATAGAAATTGTTGGCAGGATTAAATGATAAAATATAAGAAGCACCTGGCATAGTTCTTGGCACATGGTAACTATTCCCTTAATATTAACTACTGTTTTTGCTGTTGCTGCTAATATTATTAATAGTAATAAACTTTGCAATTTTTACTCATTAATCTGTATCTAACAGATCATTTATGATTTAATAAATCAATATGTAACAGCCTATTCATGTTAAAATACATGTAGACAGATTATAATAAGAATTTGAAATTTAAAGTTGTTTATGTAATTGTATCCTTTTTAAAGGTTTTATGTGAAGACCTACAGTTTAAAATCTGATCACACCTTCTTCACGTCCATGTTTGGATCCATTTTAAAACACAAGAGCTCAGAACCTTATGGAAAATTGTAGGCCAGAGATTGTGGATAAGTGGGAAGATATATCATGTACATGCCTCATTGATTTTTCTTTCTGACATTATTAAAATTGAGCAATTTGAGAAATAATTTTCTGATAGTAGTAGCATTATGTTATAAAATCTCACATTGAAAGTAGAACTTTCAGCGATTTTTTTAACTTTCAAATTGAGTAGAATTGGTGACAAAGCAGTAAAATCAAGAATTGATCTTTTTAGTAGTTACCTAGAGCCACTAAACATGAATGATACTCTATTCTACATGTATAGGAGAGTGAGAATTAATGGCTTATGTTTAGAACAATAACCCTCAGGTTTTTTTGCAGGATTATCTATCATTAAAACAAGTTCAGTTATGTTCAGTATTCTCCATTTAGGCACAAAAGTAGGTTTACATATTGACATGTTTAAACATTTTTACTGAAAGCAATTGAAATTTTTTTTTCTTAATCTAGCTTTAAATAGAAAACCCAATTAACTAGAATACTAAAAGCAAAGCCAAAGTGTTTCTATCATTTTACAATTTTTTTCCAAGTTTTAACTTTTAAAACTAGTTTAGATTACCTAAAATTAGTACTCTTTATGTATTTTTTTGCTTATAAAAGACAAAGAAAATGTGAATTTTTGTTGCACCTCTCAGATTCAATTTTCATCCCATCTTTTCCCTGATTGAGAAAGTAGAGAAGACCCATACTGCCTCTCACGTTAAACTGGCTCTAAGAGCCAAATCTTAAAATTTCCGCAACTGTTCCCACCACTCTTTACAGCAGACAAAGTATGATTTGAGTGGTCTTCATTTCACTACCCTAGACCTTCTTTCTCCATTGCTACCCTCCCAACTTCCCTACCTTCAAAGACAATCAATGCCCTTACTTTCTCACCATCTCCCTGCCACCAGAGCCTGCTTAAAAAAGAAAATAAAAGATCTGTTATTCAATCAGACAAATTCCATCTGAGAATAAGAGCATTTCAATAGGTGTGAGAGCTTTCCTCTAAAAGAATGACGCTGAAGGAGAAACCATTACCTTAGTCGGTGGGCTGGAACTCTGAGTCAAGTTTTCGCAACTGGGCTTCACTTCTTCCTTGGCACATCTTTTTCTTTCCAATCTGCTGCCTTCACTCATATTCCTTTCTGCTCTTCCATCTCACCTCCTCACTCCCCTCATTAGGAGAATATTCCTATCCTCATGCCACCAAAACACATACATCCTATAGACCCAGTTTTAGACTGAACTCTTTTAAGAAGGCATCTCACTACCTCTCTTCATTGTTTAAACTCTAGTTTCTATGGAACTTTTAAGATTTCTGGCTGTTTAATGTGCTATTTCCTCCCCAAGTGGAATGAATTGTTACAGAATGGCAGATGAATATACGTAGAGATCGTGCATTCATTTTCCACAGATCACCTCTGATCATCTCTGTGCAGAACTCACCACATCTTTAGGTGCTTAATACATGTGTATTAGGATTCACTCACATTGCTAATGTGAATCGGTGTGTTTTGTACTGCTTTAGTTGACCAAAAAATAATTTAGCCTTTTCTTGATTTGTATCTTATATAACACTTTATGAAATAAGACATTACTTCCTCTAACTTTACAGGGTTGAAACTAGCACATTTGGAAAGAGGTGGAATTTTTCTTCAGCAGCCTCACCTCTTTTTTTCTTCTCATCTCTCTTGGTATTTAGTGTTCACTCCTTCCTTTGCTTACTGTTACCTTCATGCACACAGCAAAATTTATCCTCAGGCCGAAAATACACAACAGTTTCCTCTCGAGAGGCATTTAAATGAGGAGTATTTTCTCCTGATGTGAAGATTTCTTATTCCCAACCTACAAGGCAAATCATATTATACAGATGTCTAAACACCGTTTAGAATCAGAAGCTCCGATTTAGCCCACATTACGTTTCTCCAGTAACTATAACTTTCAATCCTAGATCATCAATTCTTTCTAGTTATTGGCAACATAAGCTACATAAATGGACCAAAAATAGAACTGAATCAACCTAGACAGATCTGCCTGCATGAGGAAATACTGCTATACATAGCAAAGGTAATGTTTTTCTTATGAAGAAATGATAATGCAGCATAACGCAGAACTAGTATTTCTGCTGAAAGGACTACACAAACCAATTTTTGCCAAGTATTTTTCAAACACTATTTGCTGCTTCTGCTAAATATGGAAAATTAACTGGAGTATTTTTTAAGGGATAATATGGGGGTCTGTCTCCCACACTCTCCCAGGCCATGGTGCCGTGGAGTAGTCAGTCATTCCTTCTGACCATGTGTTCCTCATTTCTAAAATGGAAATTATGGTGATAGTTTTACTACTCCATGCAGGGATTGTTGGGTCAGATAAGTGAGAAATGTATGAGGGCAAATATAAACCATTAAATTAAATCAATTATTGTGTTTATAGAAGAAATTATCTTTTTGCTAATTATGAATTCTACATGTTAGGAAAACACAACAAGCACATCAAATCTGTTATATCTTGGATATTACTATTCAGGACAAAACTAATCTTTGAAAAGAGAATAGATTTAAAGTCTGTGTAAAGAAAAATATTAGTAACTAATAGAATAAATGGCGTATAGATATGGCAGAAATGGTAAAGGTGGTATGCAAATAATTGTAGTTTGGGAAATGGAGGGCAAGATTCCGGTTGGACTTTGTCAGAGAGATTCAGCCACTAGACAGCCTTGAAACCTTGGTCAGATGACTCAACCTACATATCAGTTTCTACACTTTGCCGTGAAGATTCAGGTAATTAAGATAAGTGAAGCACTTAAAATAGTGCCCACCACCTAGCAGTTGTTCACAAAGTGTTATTACTGATATATTTTCAATTGTATAATAATTTATCCTAGCAGGTTATTTTTTAAATACTAGTTCAACAAGACCTAACTGGACAACTGGAGTCTCTAATACCCAGCTGATCATGTGCCTTACATTATTCTCTGCAAGTATTATTTATATCATCTACAAAGCTAACATATTATGATTCTAATACAATAATAGTGAGCTCAAATTGCAGGCTAAGATTTAGATTAGCTAAATTTAAAGGATTTTTGTTTATTTGTGTAGATCTGTCCCTCCTATGACCTCTATCCCCTCCTTGCACCCTTCTGATTTTACACTGTGTTTATAAAGCAAAAACCATATTTCCATCATTTTACAAATTACTTTTTTCAAATTTCAACAGTTAGATGAACACCTAAAAGCTCTTTGAGATGAACAGAATTATCCAAGTTTCCTTACTTTCACTGCCTTTTTCCTGGCTATCAACTAAGCTTCTATGCACCTGCTTTGAACAAACCCATTGCATTCATTCCTAAGGTGTAGCTTCCTATGTATGGGAACTTGCAAATCTCTTCAGTAAAATGAAATTCCTAGGTCAATTTATGGATCTTGTTGACATAATAGTGACTTAAAAGCCAATAATTTTTACTTCAGGTTATCTATTTGTGATCTACACTGAAGTAAATCACTTGATTATTCTGGGCCTGTTTCTTACCCATAAAATAAAGTTAGACTAGATCAAAGATTTTAACCCAGGTTATATAGATAGAGCCTGTACACTTGGAGAGTGATTTTTTTACTAACCTTTAACTAAAATTTAGGATTTCCTTCATTTGCAGGCAAAAATGCACAGAGTAACACTTGGGGTATTTGTGTTTGTCACCAATAGAAATCATCAATATTTTCATAAGATATTTAAATTCATGGGGATACCTTGAAGTATTATTTGATATTATTTCAAAATTACTCAGCTGATAGACCTGCAGCTAGACCTTGTTATTTAACTCATTGGTAAAGAAGCACATATATTACTGTATCACATGTTAAGGATTACTTAAAGATGTTGATAATTGTATTTTAATAAAAATGAAGTCCCTTGTAATCCCATGTATTTCATTTCATTTATTTATGACTTTTACTTTAAGGAGGTCATTCGTTTCATCAAACTAAAAGAGAGGACTCTGATTCAAAAATGTTTGGAACCTTGGATTTTAGGGATGCTTCTCAAGGTCTTTTACACAGATCACTCTTGGGTCATGAAGATTATCTAAGACGATCTGTAATGAATTGAAAAATGCAAATCAGTTCTTCTTTTCTGTCAGAATGATATGGCTTTCTTTTTTTTATGAAAGCCTAAGCGTTACTTTCAAGTAACCCTTCCAAGTAACCCTTTTTTATGAAAGCCTAAGGGTTACTTCCAAGTAATCCAAGTTAGTTGTAAAGGCTTCTACAACTAAAGATTTATTAACTAAAAGTAATGTGATTTGAATTTGCTAATTCAGTATTTTCCTAAGCATTCTGGCTGCCACGCGATTGATTGGCAATGTTGTATACCTGCCCCTGAAAACACCTGGAATTTTATGGTTTCAAGGAATATTTTTTTTTCCAGTGCTTCAAAAATCTTGTCTTGAATTGGTCATAGTTTTAAGTTGCTACTTTTCTAATTGCATGTATGGAATTACTCTTGGATGTAGTCTACGTAACATTTAGGGATTTTTTTTTGTAATTGCTGCATTTTAACCATTTGCCATTTTGCTCCTCTTCCACTGTTTTGTTATTGGTGAGTTCTTTATCCACTAGAAGTAAGAGCATTCGATTATTGGTAAAGCTCAGTGTTCTTTGTCCATTGTAAAAGATTCTCAAAATTTTTGAGAAACAGAGAATTAGTTAATTACTTATATTCCTTTCTTTTTAATTCAATCTGTTTTTTCCACTCTGTTCCATTCTATTCTAGTCTATTTTGTTCTGTTATAATCTAGTTATAAGTAACACGATATTAAATCAGAAGTATAAGCCAAGACTATATGTCAGAAATGTCAGAAACAAATTGACTTGGGAAGCAGAAATTTCACAGAAGATCCAAAAGTCAATAATAGGATGCTTATAACCTTCACCCAATTCAAACAATTGAAAGGGCCAGGTTGTTGATGGTTAGAATAGAATTTGTGAAAAAGATTTCTTTAATGAGTTCTCTGCTATTGGGAAAGATGTAGAAATGCTTCCCTCTTCGCCTCAGATCAAAGGAAGATAGCTTCACCCTTGGAGAGCTTGAAGTTAGGAGGATATTGGGAATGGAATTTAGTTCCTACGTGAGAGGTCTAAAAGGTTAGAAGGTGACAGATAAGCTGAAGAAGAGGAAGCTGTATAGGTTTCAGCCTTTTCTCAAGTAATTTATAGGAATAAAGGCCTAGTGAATGTTCCATGTGAACCAAATGTAACCTACCTGTATTTGTAAGCATGATTGGACCTCAGGAGACAGAAGCTGGAGATGTACCAACAAATTTCCAGGGGCTGTGGACATTGTAAAGGAACCAGAGTTTCATATGTCCATACCAAGGTTGTGCTAAGTCTCCAGCCATGGTCTTGGCAAGAGGTCCCTGGAGAGCCCATGAATGTGCTTACAGAATAGAGTCAGCTCTAAACACCTGCCTGGTCTAGTGAGTGCAAAGCCATCCTACAGTAGTACTAGTCATAGAGGAACTTTGCTGTTCTTCTTAGCCTTCTTCTCTCCCTTGCTCCAGCTCAGGAGTCCAAGGTAGCCAGTTGAGGGAGGGCAAACAGGAAATGAAAGAAACATCAATCATGCCCTCCCCTCCATCACCACCCTTTCTAAGCTCTGCAACAAACCCAAGGTTGGGAAGAAGTTTTATCTTTGTTTTAAGATTGATGTGTATTATATGTGACCAGACCTAAGACACTGGCATTTTAATGTTATCACACGATGTTTTTATTAACTAAGAATGACTGGAAAAGTCCTGATACTCTCTGAAAGATTGAACTTGGGACAGAAGATAAGTTTCTCCCACTGAATATATTTTAAAGAGAAAGTAAGGGACAAAATAATTTTGCTTTGTGATAATACTCCCTAAGTTCTATATGTTCACTAATTTTATAATTATATAATTGTTGGAGAAATGATCTCAAAATCAGTTGGTGCAAAGTTTAATTGTTAGTATATTTTCAATCAAATTTCAGATGGAGAGAACATTCTATCATATATGACTGTTTTCTGAAATAGCAAGTCATATAGTCATATATAGTCATATATAGGCATCATAATTGACCCAAAAATTAATTTCTGCTCATTTTTTAACTTTCTTATATAATAAGACTCTTTTATCTGTACATTTTGCTTTACGTTTCTATTTTTGATAGATTCTCTGCAACCTCTCTAGAAATGTTGGAACATTTTCCATGCTAATTTTTTTCAAGGTTTATATAGAAGCCGAGTGATTCTAAGATGATAAATTCCAATAGTTTGTTTTGGCAGATGATGACTTATCTTAAACATTACATTCTCTTGTACTCATTTGTTTTAAATTCATAGCAACTAAGCAATGTGTGATAAAAGACACTGAACATCAGAGGGTTTGTTTCAAAGAATTTGTTTCAATTAAAAATATTTGGGGAAAACATGCATAATTTTTATGTTTGATTTAAAGCATATTTAAACATGTTTCATCTGTTTCATTTCTGTATTCCCAGATTAAATTGCAACTTTACAAATTTGTATAACCACCAGAAGATGATTTGTTATACTCTATAAATCCACAAGCTGAAAAGAAAATATTTGGTATCTTTGGAGAAATGTGCCACAGATCCATTGTAAAATCCAGTCTTCAACATTTTCCTAATTGCTTTAGTTTCCTGACCTTATTAGGTTTTTTTCCTCAGACCTATTTTGTTTTTGTTTATTTGTTATTTGTTTGCTTATTTTTTAGGTGAGCCTGATCTTCATAAGAATTCAGAAGATCTAGTAAGTGCCGAAGAAAAACATGCTGAGACACATTCATAGGTTTGAAACACCTTAAAGGCTTCTGTCATTTTAAACATGAGAGGTAATTTTATTTTTTAGATGAGAAATTTATTTCTGAAGTGGATGGTTTGTAAAATATCATTAGAAACAAAGTTATCTTACTTATATGTCCTCCTGGATTCTTCTTTTAAATCTCTGTTTTCTGGAGCAAAACATTAACAGGTAAGCTTTAAATATTTAACTTTTAAATTTACCTTTTCAAAGGATTCTTGACTTATTCATCCATAAAAATTATATTTACTGAGGCCTTTTAGTCCTTTAAAAATAATAAGCTATATCCATCCTATGGGGAGGTTTAATCCTGGTTTCTTCCACTATTCCATAAAAGAAATATGAATGTTTTATACCAATTTCCTTTTCTACATCATGTAGGAAATATGAATGTTTACACTGAGTGATAATAACAAAGCAAGTACATATTATGAAACAACATCAATATTTGCTAAAATCCGTGGACATTTGCATCAATGATTCCCTTTTTAAAAATTCAGCTTCTACAACCTAAGTGTCCATCAACAGATGAATGGATAAAGAAGATGTGGCACATATATACAATGGAATATTACACAGCCATAAAAAGAAACGAAATTGAGTTATTTGTAGTGAGGTGGATGGACCTAGAGACTGTCATACAGAGTGAAGTAAGTCAGAAAGAGAAAAACAAATACCGTATGCTAACACATATCTATGGAATCTTAAAAAAAAAAATGGTCATGAAGAACCTAGGGGCAAGACGGGAATAAAGACACAGACCTACTAGAGAATGGACTTGAGGATACAGGGAGGGGGAAGGGTAAGCTGGGATGAAGTGAGAGAGAGGCATGGACATATATACACTACCAAATGTAAAACAGATAGCTAGTGGGAAGCAGCTGCATAGCACAGGGAGATCAGCTCGGTGCTTTGTGCCCACTTAGAGGGGTGGGATAGGGAGGGTGGGAGGGAGACCCAAGAGGGAGGAGATATGGGGATATATGTATATGTATAGCTGATTCACTTTGTTATACAGCAGAAGCTAATACACCATTGTAAAGCAATTATACTCCAATAAAGATGTTTAAAAAAAAAATCAGCTTCTAGGGCTCACCTTTGATTTACCAAATTACCAACTCTGGGAGTGATGCCTTAGGAATCTGAATTTTTAATAATTCACTCTACTGCTATTTCTGTACACTAAATTTGAGAACTACTGTCTTGGACCAACAGAGAAGGTGCAGGCAGTTAGAAGGGAGTTAGAAGGGAGGAATGTGTTTCTTATACTAGAAATCTCTTAGTATCTCCTTAAAAAAAATATAAAAATGAGTCCTGCTATCTTGTACCTTGATGGTAGGGACAAGAGAAAATGCTGCAGGTACCACGTCAAGCCTTTGATATACTATCAGTAGCTCCTTAAATGTTGTTTTAGATATGACACAGTTAAAATGTGATCAGCTTTTTTTTTTTTTTGTGATTAACTTTTAAGATGATTCATTTCTCAGTATTCTTGAGTTAGTTGTAAGACTCTTTAATTAATAATAATAGTTTCATTAATAACAACTATCAGTGTCAGGCACTGTGATCAACATCTCATATGTATTATCTCATTTAGTCCTATCAACAATTCCAGAGTTAGTGACTGTGATTACTATTTTACATAGGAATTGTAAATAGAAATCAAGCCACAAAGTTGATGGAGATTTTAAAAACCAGCTCTGTATTAAACAATTTAAAGATATTGTCTCATATTAGCTACAGCAATTTTTCTGCATACCCTCCATCCAAACTTTAAAGATACATAAATACACACATGCACGCATGCACGCACGCACGCACACACAGAAGAGACAGGAAGAATTCCAACTGATTTAAAGAATATCTATTATCTACTGATAAATCTCTTATTTTTACAAGCTATATGAAGTCCAACATGAAATTGCCATTCAGTGATTGATGCCTATATGTGACTAAAACATGATCTTCATTTTCATTTGGATTTTATTTCAGGATAATGAGAACAGCACTAAAATATCCTAAATCCTCAATTTTCCACAAACCTATATTCTCCTCTTTCAACACACACTTGGAAACAGGCCATTTCATGGACTCATATAAGAGAAGAACATAAATTCTGAACTAGTAATTCTAGCCAAATAAATACACTCAAAGTTGCTACCAGAGATTTTGGCCAGTGCTTCTGCCATTGCTCTTCCTCCACAATTTGGCCTTCTTCAATCAAGCCAGAGAAATTTTTAAGACAAAAAGTTGGACAGTTTTAATTTTTCATCAGTTTGAACCCAGTTACTGCATAGGCAACTGTGCAATATGTGTGCAGAAGATGAGGCATTTTAAAATTTGACTTTCTTGCTTTGTTTTATACAGAGTGCTGTAACTACAGTAAATTTTTCAAGATGTTAAGTAAAAGGAAAGCAAAAACAAAATTATAGAAAAATATTTTTTGCAGCTCTGAGGCTATTTAGATTGTCCTTGTTATTTTAAATACATGGGAACAAAGTGAGAGCCGGGGCTGCTCAGAAGCTGTGGTTGAAGCCCTATAACAACAATGGAGCATCAGAGCCCTGGCTCTGTGACCTGATGAACTCTTCATTGTAGCTCTCAAGCTGGGAAACCACAGTGAAACCTGCCCCTGAAAGCAGTGGACCAGCCTGCCTCCATCCCTGTGATTTCAAAGCACTAATGCATCACCTACATGGGCGTCATCACAATGCAAGTCACACATTGCCTACGATCCAAGATGACAAGAACCTCCAGCCATTGTTGGAGACAGACACTAGAACTGAGAATGGAATTTGCCTTCTGGGGTGTTGATCCCATCAGGATGTAACAAAATATATCACAGGCCAAGGGATAAGTGACAAGAAGTGTGTGTGTGTGCGTGTCTGTGTGTGTATTCAAAAATGTCTATGAAAATGGAATCCCACACTTTTCTGTACAGATAATGTTATTTGACATGAGTTTATAATTTTACCACACAGAAACAAACTGCAACCCTTGGAGACTCTGCTTCCTTGTCATGTTTTGCCTGAGCATGTGCAGAGCCTTGCCTTTGCTCCAAACTGAAGAGCTATATTTATTTGTTATTAGCTGACAAGAAAGGTCAAGCACAAGTAGGTGTTGTAACTTTTCACTGTACAAACTCTTCAATGATTGTGAGACTAAGCGAATATGTCTTTGTGAATGGTAGAATTGGGTGGAAAAAATTAAGAGTAGCCATCAATTAAAGAAAAAAGTGAAGGTGGGTTGTCCATCCTAATGAGTTTTCTGTTGCACATGCTTCTTCCCTGGGTTCCACAATGCTAAGCAATATTTTAGAAATGGATGCAATCACAAGCTTTCAAGTCTAAGTAGTGGGATTTTATAACTCACAACTTAGATCTCTTTTCATGTGTAAGCCATATTCTATATGCATATTAGGTATGCATTTTAATTTAAGATATATTTGTGCATAGACTGTGTATAAGATGCTTTTAAATGTTCTGTGAATAAGTTCCTTAGATTTTGTTTCACCTGAAGCATATGTAGAACACAGCTAAATAATTGAATTGTATCATAGACATTATAATGCAATTGATATTTTAAATGTAAGCAGTAAAGATTGATCTATAATGATGTGTTGGGGGAAATTTATAGATACGTACATCATGGTGACTTTTTGTCCTACAATGGATTTCTTATTTCTATTTATGGAGAAACTGCAACTACTGCTTTTAATGTCTTTTTTAAGGTAGCTATTTACAAGCTAGAAAATATTCTGCATTTAAGATTAGAATATGACTGTCAGGGAAGTCTAATTACTATTGTTCCTATTTGAGCCAGGTGTCTCTCAGTAAAGCTATAGAGTCTCTCAACAGAGAAATAAATTGAAACACTGCTTCTTAATTGTCATAAGAAACATGTCCACTTTGTTCCTATTAATACTTTAAGATATATAGACTATTACTAAAAAAAATAGAGGAATATAATGAAGTCATTATTTTCTGTATATGGGGTTTAACCTAATTTTCCAGGTTATGTAATTTATAAAGCGCTGTGACGGAACTTCCAGGGGAGTGGAGAAAACTCGCTCCATCTCTTCAGAAGAGTTGTCACGCTATTGATGCACTTTTTTCCCCCTAATCTCCCTCCCTCACTCCCTCTTTTGCTCCTTCCCCTCCCTTCTCTCCTGCTCTCCTTTGTATCTTCCTTATTCCTTCCTTCCTCTCTCTAAGACAGGCACTAACTCATGTTAATTAGCGGGAAGTCAGAGCAGAGGGTACCAGTGCCCATCCCTTCTGCCAACATCAATGTTGAATCCATCCTAAAGAGAGGGATGGATGAATTCGGCTGCTGAGCCTTAAATGGCCTGCTTTGCATTTGTATCCTCAGCTACTCAACATATATCTAACAATTTCATATGCCTCTTTATTTAGCTGGTATCTCTTTTATTTAATTTTTAACATGACAAGCTACAATTCTTGTGTTTTTATTCTGCTGTAATTCTCTGTATTTCCTATTGTATATGATTGTTAAATAAATCATACTTGAGGGAAAATATCATGAACCATTTGGTGCCTGATGTAATTCAATTTGGTGGGGCATTGAAAAGTTGGCAAAATCAGGGAAAACCAGAAGTACACCATCTTGAAAGTTGATATGAGTTCAATCAGAAAGTGATTTTTGCTCTATGAAAGAAATGTTCACTGAGCATTTATTATTGCACCTATTATTTGCATACTCCTGGCTAGATGCATGGCACATATAGGATTATGGAAACCTGAATCTTTCCTCTAGAAATTTCCTATTTTATAAAGGAGATAATCTATACACATGAATAACTAAAATGCCACATGTGAAAGTAACCACGTGCAAGTAAAATGCACCTCCGGGTATTAAAGGAGGTAAAACCTGCCTCCATCTTCAGGGCTTCCAAGAAGACTTCTTGGAATGGGTGGCACATGAGTTGATGTTTCAGTAACAAATAATAAACAAAAGCTCATATTCATTGCCTATTTTCTATGTACAGGCTCCAGGTAAACACTTAACAAATATTATCCCTAATCCTCAATAATCCAGCAAAGTGGGTATCAATATGAGTAAGGAAACGAAGTCTCAGAGAAAGAGCCTTGTCTAAAGCCATGTGGGTCTCAAGCAGCAGATTCCAGACTGGAATTGGTCCTAGAATGCTGATACCAAAGACCTCTTTTTCTTTCTACTACATCTGTGTAGGATGGGACAGAAGCACAGTGGAAAGGACAGCTCTGTGAAGAAGGACAATGTGAATAAGGTAATACCAGAGAATAATAAAGAAGCAAAGAGTGTCAAGTCAAGGTGAAGACCTAGAGAGTTTTAATTAACTGAATTAAGAGTAATCGGTACAATATGTGTCACCTCTCAGGCTGTGTCTCTGTGATGCTAAAGCATCTGATGAAAATGTAGAAATTTATCTAGTCAGCAGATACATGACACTTAACTGAACTTTTTACTTTAAATGTGATTCCATGATAAGTTTTCACCTAATATCAAAAAGCTTTCAAAAGCCACATTTTAATTTTGAAAATAATTTAATTTTGTATAATGTAGGTATAAAACACATATTTCCTTTGGAAGCTACGTTAAGCCTTGTATCTTCTGTTTAATTGCTTTCCTAAATATCACAAAGTTTATCCATCCTTTAGTACAAGCCTTAAACTACAATGAAAACATAACATTTTAGAGTCAAGAAACAAGCACCTAATGATGTCCCACGTTACATACATGCAATTTCTTTGGAGGGAATTCCAAATACTTAAGATACAAATCCCATGTATGGACCAACATGTATATTTAAAGCTCTTTTGGGGGCTATTTGTCCTTTAGTAACATTAATAAATTTCTAGGTTATTTCCTTACCAGTTGTGATGGTTGGAGAGCTTCCTTTGCATCTCAAGCTGATACCTTTTTATCTCTGATAATTAAAGATTCAATTATTTAGTTCTTATTACAGTCTTACTACTGCATTACATTATTTTCTGACATTATCTCTTTTACTCCCTGTAACTAACTGCTCTTTGAGGATTTGTTATCCCCATCTATGGATGAGAAACCATGGCAGAAGAAGGTAAATAATTTGTGTAAGATCACACAGCTATTAAGTTGAGGACCCTGGATTCGAAGTCGGAGTGTGGCTCCCCAAACCACTAGATAGACTGTCCCTGGCCACTATGGGAGGATTGGTCCTGTCTTCTCCACCCACTGTATCCATTACCTTCCTTTTCTAACCTTTATTCCATCCTACGCTTTATTCTCTATCCAGGCACTTGTCCCTAAAAACTACCGCTCTGAGAGGACAGAATTTTCAGTGACCAACTGCAGGGGCAGGTGTGCTTTGATAACCAATTAAATCATGTATTACGGCAGAAGAGGTGCCTTTGATTTCTGTGGATGGAGGAATTATTTCCCATGCTTAATATGTGACCTTAAAAGTTTGCTTTTCAAATAACCACTGGTGTTCAGTCTAGAACTTTGCTACTGAAAGTGTGGTCCCTACTTGGGAACGTCTTAGAAATGAAGAATCTCAGGCCCCATCCAGAATTTTGAACTGGAGTTGGCCTTTTAAGAAGATAACTGGTTGATTTCTATACATATCACTGTTCTATGCAATAATTAAATATTGTGGAGATAATCTGAAACACCCACTAAGCACTTAGACATTAGGTTTTTTCCTCTACACTAGACAAGAGCTCCAGAGTTCATGCTCTCAACACTGTCCTACTCCCTCAAAACTAAACCAAACCAAACCCCAAGAAATTGCTGAACTGGACACAGTCTATGATTTCTCCAGTTGTTGAGAACCTTGCTATGGCATAGCACTTGGGTCAACTGAAAGTTAAGTTATATTGTTTCTATAAGTATTAAAGACCCATTTCCTTTTTTCTGCTCAAACAGCATTGCATGGTTTAGATCTTTACGATCTCACTTGTGTTCCACATTTGGCTTCTCTGCTTCTAGCTCTTTTCAATTTTTCTTTTCTGCATACTGTTATTATATTAAATATCCTTAATTCATTCTTTGGACCTATCACTCTTCTTCTCAAAAACAGTTTCTCCCTGTCTACACCAGGGGTCAGTAAACCTTTTCTATAAAGAATCAGGAAGTAGATACTTTAGGTTTTGCAGGCCACATTCCATCACACTCTCTCCTCTCCTTTTCGTCCACCTCCTTCTTCCTCTTCATTTTCTTCTTCTTTCTTCTCTTCCTTTCCTTTTTTTTTTTTTACAACTCTTTAAAAATGTAAAAGCCAAACATAAAAACAATGTAAAAGCCATTCTTAACTTGGGGGACAGGAGTGGCACACAAAAACAGGCCATCTGGCAGATTTGGCCCCTGGGCCGACACCTGCTTCCTTTTCAGATCAAGGAGTGTGTACCCTAGCATGAAAGAGAGAGGTTGCTAGTGTAAGTGGCTGTCATCGCTAGGAGCTCTAGCTTCTCCAGGGCCTGTGTAGCTACCCTGAGGATAAGGGAGATGATGACTTCCAGTACCCCTGTCCCCCATTCATGGCCCACAGAGCAGTTTAGCAAGGCTGACTACAGCACTGGTTCTCAACCTGTAGCAGGCATCAACATCACTTGGAGGGTCTGTTAAACCGCAGATGCTAAGCCCCACCTCTCAGAGATTCTGATGCGATAAGTCCGGGGTAGAGCCTGAAGCGATGCTGATGCTATTGGACTGGAGATCTCACTTTGAGAACCACAGGCCTACATGTGAGTAAGGTTTAAACCCTTTAGCATAATACTCAAAGCCCTTCACAGTCTAACCCCAGCTATCTTTTTTGCCATAGCTTTCGCTACACCGCTCACTACTCCTGGATCTCTGCTATGCCTCTGCACAGGACGCCTCCTCTGCATGGATCTTGCGGCTCCCTTTGCCATCTTTACCTGTCACTGTCCCCCCTTCCTCCAAGGACCTGAACACATGCCAGCTCTCCCAGAAAGCCTCTTCACATCACTCTGGTCAGAACTCTCAGATCCTCTTTTCTGGACGAACGCATCTCATACCCCTCCATGCTGGAAACTTGCAGCTCCCCATGTCATATGTTTGCTGCCAGATTTTAAGGTAAAGAAGCGCTTAGCCTTACATATAGTAGGTATTCAGTAAATATTTGTTGAGTAAATGAATATGAATAAATAACTGAAGGCAGGAAGGAAAAGCTTATTCTTGTTTGTCCTAAATGTTTGATATATGATTGAGTTAATCCTTTCAGAGAACATCTCTAGTTAATTCAATCAAAATGAGACTCACTTTTCAAACACTTCAGGTCTACATAATTCCAAGAAACCATTTATGTTTTTCCTCAGAGCAGACAAATGGGGAGTGCATCAATTCTTAATTAATTCTTAATAGCATGCTAAAAGCAAACCTGAATTATACGAGAAAAACATTGTCTCCCCATCTGTCTCATGTCTACCCTTGGGAGATGGGTCTGCTGGTGCAGAGATATATTAACTGTAACTAATCTTACCAACTTTGCTAAGGAGAAAAGCTCGCATTTCCTGGTTGATTTCCTATAGCCTTGATGATTAATAATGGGGACCATACAAGCTTTGGAGCAACAGTGACCTCAATTGTCCTTGGTAGTTGGTAGTTGTTAAGCTTAACCTAACCTCTCACCACAAAGACTGATGGAGTGATAAAATAATAATGAAGAATATTTGAAGGATCTAGACAGTACTTGACACATTGTTGGTTCTCAGTTAACAAAGTTCACAATATTATTGTATATTTTATATTTATATTTTATATTTATCCAGATGCTGTTATTTCTCATTGAGTTCTTCTGTGGAAGACCTGAGGCAAGAAATATCTCACCCAAGGACTGAATTTGGCCCTTAGTTCAGTTTCAGACTTTGTCGGTAATGGTTTCTGTGATCTTGTATAAGCCTCAATTTTCTCACCAATGAAATGGAGATAGTAAGAGTACCTATTTTATAGGATTATTAGAACGATTAAATGAAATGGCCCATGTAAGGTGCTAAGAATATTGACTGACACATTAAAAAACTGAAATAGTATGAACTATAAAAATAAGAATCTACCAGGAGCTCCACCTTCTTCCTTTAAAATTAACTCATGCTTATAGTTGTACGGTTTTGACTTCAGTAGCAATATCCTAGAAGTCCGCGTAATGGGGAGGTTGTTCCATGTAGAGAGTAGTCCAGCTGTTTTATAACAGAGATCATATCATTGACTTCAGCATTTATGTCCTTGCTTTAGAAAGACAAAACTACATATAGATATATTGAAATACATGTCAATATATATGATATATATAGAGAGACAGATAGCTATATTGATATATATCATATAGACATTCGATTTTAGGGAAATTTTTTAAATGCAAATATTAAAAAGAAAAATATTAGCATAAAGATAAAATAACAATAACTTCTAGACTTCCTGGATGACATGTTAAAACACATGATTAGACCATCCAGGTGCACTTAGAAGCAACAATAGCAGTTTCTCAAAAAAATAAATAAAACAACAACAACAAAAACTGCAGGCACACACCCCAGCAAACCCCAGCATTTCACAGAGTCCTTATCAGCAAAATAAAAAAGCCTTTCTTTGGCAGAAACAAAAACGGAGAGGAACTTTGATAATGTGGAAACTGTGTGAGAAGAGCAGATGCATCCACTATATGTGGTAAGTCAGATGCCATCTAGAAGCCAAGTGGGTCAACATTGAAACCATAATCTTCCAAGCCACCAGAGACAAGAGGGCTGCTAGAAATAACCCTGGTGCAAAAGACACATTCAGATGGAGATGACTTGGCAGCCGTGGGCAGGAACTTACTAAGAGCAAGTTGTGTGGCCAGGGATGGGGAGAGAGAAGGAGCTGGCCTCGCCTTTTCCTGGGGCTCTCTCCCTCTGGCTCCTTTCTCTTTCCATCTCCCCTGGCACCACAGCCCTTCACCTTTCCGTTGAGGTAGCCTCCCTTTCTTCCTTTCGTCTAGTTTGTTCTAGCTTTCCCACCTAGCTTTCCCTTAATAGAAAATAACATGGAAATGATAACTTAGGGAAGTATTTATTTTAAAAAGTTTTAATTCTCTGTGCTTAATAGCAAATGGGTTAAATCTCTTCTCACTCTTTAAAAAAAGTTTCCTTTTTTATTTCAGTGTGGTTACATTATATATATGTACATATATATTTGTACACATACGTATTTTATATACATACATATAGAGGCTCCACACACACATATATACCTCAATAGAAAAAAATTTTGACTCCACATTACACAATGAAAAAAAGATTTTTATGACTTAAGTAAAAATGTATTGATTTTGACAATTGTATTTTTCTCAAAATATTGCATTAAATTATTTTATACCAGTACAGCTTTTGGTGGTTTATGATGATAATGTCTAATTTTTAATACTTTTCTGCCCATATTATGAAAAATTATTTTTTTAATTTCATTTAGATATCAACCAGTTCCAATAAACTACTTCCTATGAAAACTTTATTTATACTGACAATGAAAATGGATAGCTCAAGGTTAGTATCATACAGAAGTCCAGGGTAACTATACTAGTATAGCATGGTTAGTAGTAGTGTAATGAGTAATATAATTCCTATCTTAGTCATAATTGGCCTTCATGTCAAATTTTAATCTTTAGACTGTTGAATGTTTTCAAAAGCAAATAAAGGACCCACATAATGTTTAAAACACTGGACAAATATAACAAATAAGTGACAATTTCAAAATAGGAAATCTATGTCCCATTAGGGCAAAGAAGAAAGTGAGAGCAACATCTGGTAACGTAACTAGTACGATTAGGGAAAATTTTAATCTTTAGACTGTTGAATGTTTTCAAAAGCAAATAAAGGACCCACATAATGTTTAAAACACTGGACAAATATAACAAATAAGTGACAATTTCAAAATAGGAAATCTATGTCCCATTAGGGCAAAGAAGAAAGTGAGAGCAACATCTGGTAATGTAATTAGTACGATTAGGGAAACACATCCACAGAATTTACTCTGCAGGGGAAATGTAATGGGAAACCACCCATTTACTGCAATGCCTTGGCAAGTGCTAGCCTCTAAAACATAAAGAAGAGAGAGAAGATATTCTCCTATAATTCTTTAAGAGATGTTCAACCATCTCCAAGTAATTTTTGTAAAGTTCTTATTGTTCCACTGCTTTGATTCATACAAAGCCATGTTATACCTTTGCTACTGTAACTGTACTGTGGCGGAGGAAAGTTATTCTCACGTCTTAGGGTTCCTGGTTGGGTCTAAAAATTAAACTGGTAGAGACAGATTAATAGGAAATAAGTATACAATGTATTTAATATAAGTTTTACATGACACAGGAATCTTCATAAGGAAATGAAGATCCGAAGAAACAGATCTGAGTCTATTTGTGCTAGCATTTATGAAGTATGGACAGCTGTGGAGGAATATGACAGGTTAAGGAGTGTAAGGTAAGTATAGTAAACTGGGGGAAACCTAGCAAGACCTCTTTGTTTGGATTCTTCTCAGTCCCTTTGTCTTCAGAGACAAAGATGCTCCTTTCCTCCAGGTATAGGGAGGACACCTTTCACATGAGGGTTTTATAGCCTGTTTCAGGGGAGAAGGACAGTGGGAAGGTCACAGTGAGCCTCCGGCTTCTGTTTTCTCAAACTCCTCCAACTTAAAATATTCACTATGCCAAGGTGCCATATTTTGGAGTAGCGTGTCCTGAATCCCATCACTACTTTTGAGAAAAAAGGATTTTTAAATTCCAGGGAAACTCATTCCTCAGTTAGCTTGAGGAGAGTATCAGTTAGAATGTTCTCTTTGGTTCCTCCTTAAGCAGCATGTTGTTTTTTTAATACCATGATATATATAGTATATTCTACAATTATGCATTTAGGTCTGAGGTAATTATGCTCATTTACATTATTTTTACTTTCTCGGCAATACAAAATCTGGGAGATGGTACGTGAAAATTACCATTCCTCAAATTCTGGGGGTTGGGGAGTGCAGAGAAGATGAAAGGTAATAATAAGAAATAGCAATTTGTGAAATTATTTTTATTTTACAATTTATTAGAAATCAAGAAAAAGAAACAACTTAAAAAGATTGATGTCTTGCTCTCTAAGAAGATATCATACATAAGATTGTCATAAATTTGGCAATTCTTTTTTTTAAGATATTAAAGGTTATTTTAAGTATAGATTTAAACATAGAAGAGATTTTTAAATGAGCCAAATACTTCAAAAAGAGTTTCAAATTTGATTTTTTATTGGCCATAGGTCGTTTTAGTTTGAAGTCGATGCCAAAGAATTAAACTCAGATTCCTCTTCCCATCCAGCCTCATTAGCAAAATTATCCCCGTGTGCTTCGTGTATGAAATGTAGAAAGCTTACTTCTAAGTGGATCTATAAAGCACTATAAGAAAACGTAAAACCCTCTTGTTCTTAAGGAGGATGTGCTTTTTCATCCTAAAAACTATTACAACTTCTCAAACAAATCATAAGCTAGTGGAAAAGTTCGTTGGACTATGGGTTCATTTAGGGCCACTTTCTTTGGACTCTAGTTTCCTGATCCATAAAATGAATCCTACCTGTCATACATATTTAATGTGATTATTAGCTGAGAAACATAGGTGAGGCCACTTTATTAATTGTAAAGAACTAAACAAAGAGTTACTAGCAAGATGGCAACAATACTAGCCTTCTCATTTTTATAACTCTAACATTTGAATCAGTAGTTGGTATGTAGTAGACTATCTATATATATGTATTTGTGGAACTAAATTGAATCAAGACCAATAGAATTTGAAAAAGAAACAAAGGAATAAAAAAATACAATGGAATTTGAAAAGCAAGCAAGAAAATATATTTAAAATCCTCCTTATTGTAAGAGAAAGCTTGTATTCCAGAACTAGAAAAACTAAAAATGAATCACTTAAAATTTACTCAAATTCAAGATCACACTTTTGGTTATAGAGAGAAATAAATTAAAATGAAAAGGAAGAATTTGGCAAATAGTGCAGCATCAATGATTAGCAAAAAAAAATGAAGGAACAATTTCTGAAAAATATGTCAATATTTATGTATAACATATCTAAAGTGCTTCAGAAAGCAATCCTGGAGAAAGAAAATAACACACGATGATGGAGCTGGAGGTGATGGTGGTGATGGTATTTGTTTTGTGTTGGTATTTTTCCAAGCTCAAGTAGGAACACAGCAATAACAAGTCAGCTTCTGTTTGTTATCAACTCATTTTGCACCTGGAGGAGAAAAAGAAAATAACTAACTACTTCAGAACACCGTGGAAACATTCCAGAGAATTTAATACCATGTCATGTAAATCTCTGCAAAGGGAAAAATCTGTTAAGCATCACTTAATGGCAACAAACTTGTATGCTTAAATAGAGTATCCAATTAGGCATTTGCAGCAGGAAATTTTTCCTGGAAAGTTTCCTTTTAAATCTTAAAACAAAGAAACAAACAAACAAAAACTGATCACCATTTTTTAGGTCATTTTCTAAGGATAAGTTGTGAAAGAAAACAATTGGTTACAATGCTAAGGTTGTTACCTACATACATACTATACATGCATACATACGTGTATGTGTATTTCTAACTCAGTTTTGTTCTGTTGGCTGTCAGACAAGCATGCAAAGATACACCTTTTCTCTTCTGATTCCATCTTCCCTTAATGCTGCTGCTTTCTGTCTGTTCCCACCTCTTCTCTCCTTTGCTGCTTGCCTGCAGTTCCTGAAAGAGTCAGAGGGAGAAACAAAGATCTTAGATTTAGAAGGAGCCTCACATGATCATCTGGTTACCCCTCCCCCATATCATTCTCCACATTTTACTGAATAGGAAACTGGGTCCCAGAGTAATTAAAGAACTTCCTCAATGTCACACAGTTATGACAAAGAGGAAATGACACACTCTGCTACATCACCTCTTTCTATTTCCTTCTAGTTTATCACTATCTGAAATGACCTAATTCACTTATTAATTTACATATCTATTGACAGTCTTCAAATACTAGAATATTCATCCATGAATTTAAGGACCTTAACTATCTTGTTAACACCTGTGTCCTCAACACAATGTTTAGCATGTCATAGGCATTCATATATATTTATTGAATAATAAACTGGAATACTGGTTTCTTGTTTCCAATGTACACTTTTATAAACTACACCAAATTATCCCATGAAAAATAGTATAGAATAATTAAGGATGTCTGACTTGTTCTAATTCACACAGCAGCGAAAAGATGCCCTCCATCATTTTCCTAAAGCTCTTCTTCCTCCGAAATTTAGTTCTTCAGAATGTTATGATAATAACATATAAAATCTAATAATTTAATTTCTTTAACAGATTTCACATTTCAGTAACATAGACATTTTTAATGATTAATATATCTGCTGGAGCTTTGAAGACTGGTTTTTGGAATCAAAGACTTGGAAAACTAAGGACATTTCTTCCCCCATCCTCCTTCAGAGAAATCAAATGCTCAAAATTACATGTAAGCATAAACACTTTAATGTAGTTAGACAAGCTTTTCTATTATCAGTTTGCACTTTACACTGTTTGCTTTCAGATGTGGATAAAGAAACAGAATTTTTAAATCAATACAATATAACTGGTTTATTTATGAATATATGAATATATATGAATATATGAATATATCCATATTGTGACTAAATAAACTCTGCAATACTTGCACTTAAGTTATTTGCTATGACAATACTCCATACTGGTGTTTCCAATACTTCACTCAATGGTGTATCACTTTTGTGATTTTGAGGTACCACTTCTACTATGGTTATTTAACATTTTTTAAAAAATTGATTTAAAATACACTAACACTTTAAGCTTGTCTCATCCTAAGCAACAATAGCTTAGGGGCTGGTGATTATGTATCTTTTCTAATATATAATAGTATTTATAAATATAAAAAATAAGTATAAAAATAATTTGTCCGTGGCTAACCTAAAATAATGTTTCCACAATGTAGAAAGCATTGGCATAATTGAATCAAAATTTTAAATGGATGGTGTAAACTTTTTTGAGAATAGAAAATAGTCTGAGAATTTTGTTTTTTATAAAGATGCTTACCTTGCACAACTCTGGGGTTAGAAAATCACTGTTTAATAGAAAGAACTCTGGCCTAGAATCCTGCTCTGCCCTTCTACACTCTCTGCTTCAGTTTCTCATGTTTAGGGGGACACAAAAAATACTCAGCTTGTTACTGACCAGGATTCTTGGCCTCCTTCATCAATAGAAATTGATCAGAGGCCAGACAAGAAAATCAGGCAAGGCTTTATTGGGCCACCTGCTGTGGCAGGGTGCAGCGAGAACAAACAACAGGTTCCCTTGCTTGCTGGCTACAGAGGGGGTCGGGCTCTTTCCTTATATGGAATGAGGGTAGGGCTGTGTCCAGGGGTCAGGCCAGAGGGGTGGCTTAGATGTTTTGCCCACCCCTTAGGTGGTGGTGTGTGCAGGGGGCATGTGCAGTACCCCGCTTTTGCTCCAGACTTTTCAAAAGTGGCCGTTGGGTTTTTTGGTCTCTTTGTATCTTTTGTCCAGAATTTGCCCCAACTGCCCAGGCATGCAGTTGTTTTTAGTCCCATACAGTTTCTTTGTATTTTGTTGCTTGAGGAGAGGTGTATCCAGGTGTAGGCACTGCAGCACTGCAGCAAAGGGTCCCAGGTCCCAGCCTGTCTCAAACTTATCCACCTGACTTAATCTTTCTCAGATTCAGCGTACACAATTGAAGAGATACAAGAGCGAGCGGCCAGGATGATGAGAAAAGATTGGGAAGAACTGGTGATATTTTATCACAGAGAGGAGACCACTTAGGAGATGACACCAGAGTGTTCTTCAGTATCTGAACAGCTGTGCCATAGGAAAGGAGGTAAAGTATAGGAGAAGGAGAGAGTTTAACACACAAAAGAACAATTAGAGCTCCTTGGCTGGGTTTGGGGTTCAGCTGGAGCTATTCAAGAATTAGAGAAGCAATCAATCACTTGTCTGTGCTGTTGGAGAGGATCATGAACTAGAGAAGGTTTAGATAGATAGTCTCAAGTCCTTTCTCATTCTAGTAATAATAATTGCACCAGTTATTAAATGCTCATTATGCTGGGCTAAACATTTTATAGGTCTTTTCTTGTTTAATTTTCAAAATAATGCAATACGGGTAGGTATGATCGTACTCATTTTACAAATAGAGAGACTGAGTCTAAAAATTTGGTAGGTGTTGAATTTGAACCCAAGTCAGAGTGACTCAAACCCTGTCTACTAACTATTATATTATATTATAAATGTTCTCTGGAAAAGATAAAGGTTTTGTTTTGTTTTGTTTTGGTCAGAAACTCTCTTTGCCCATTCAGCCAAACAGAAGCCAAGTTGTCATCATGAAAAAAATTTTGTTGTAAACTGTAATTGTGTGAAAAGGAAACTGAAAAGCCATTATCTCAGCTGGTTTCCTTCAAATTTCTGAGAAAGTCAACATTTTTCCCAAGGAAAACTTATGCTTTTAATTGTGATCTCTGTGTTTTGAGAGTGGAGAACAGAATAAAAGAAACCAACATTTCTGAAGGAAGACTTATTCTTTTAATTTTCATCTCTTTTCATTTTTAAGAATGGAGAACACAATGGAAGAATCCAGAAGCCATTGTGTTTATTTCCCCATGTGTTTCTTGCTGTTACAAAGTAAGCAAAAGCTTTTCTTTTGTTTGTCTGAATTCTTTTGAAAAAACATTTATAAAAATGTCTGTTCATGGGAAGGGAAGGGCAATTTTATTTTTTAGGGCCTCAGGGTATCTCAAATAACCTCAAAGGGTATCTGGGATGTTTTACAAACACAAATAATTCAAAATCACTTAAAACAAATATGTGTCTTAATCAGATTTTAAGTAGGGAGAAACTTTGAAAATCAAATAAACAGTCACAGCAGGTGGTCTAGAAACTCCAGAAATTTTGGGGAAACTGGTTTAACAAAAACAAAACAAAACAAATAAGGCCAGGGCAAGGGAGGAAGAAAAGAAAGGAAGGCAGGGAGGATGAGAGGAAGGAAAGAAGCAAAGAAGGAAGGAAGAAAGGAAAAAAGAAGGAAACTTGGAACAAGTACTCATAAATACTTGAGATACTACTTATCAATGAGTTTTGCGTTTATTTTCTTGGGGAAAATATACTAAGGAAAATTATCATTATCTCTATTGTATTGGCTTATTGATTCACGCATTTCTTTTAATCTCTATATTATAAAACTCACAGTCAAAATTAAAAACAGTACTTTTACTTCTTTGAGTCCTGATTTTACGATCCCACAGTGGATTTTGCATTTGATTTTTTTCTTCCTATCTTAATTTACCTCTTTATTGACTTTTGAGAAATCTTTTCATCTTTAGTTTTTTAATCCATGAAACATTTGAACTTCACTAATATCATTAATGTGGGAAGCAAATTGGGCATTCCTCCACCTCTACTAAATTATGTGGTGTAGATACTTTACATTGAAATGCAATAAATAATTGTTCAGGATGCCAGAACTTTGAATTATCAAAAGCCATATTCAGTAAATACATATGGTCTTGGAAAACCTTGCTTTGTACTGATGCTTATCTTCTCTGCCAGTTCTGTAGGGGAGAAATTATCTTTCCTTTATTTTCATAACACCCAGCAAAGTGCCTTCCTAGAGATGAACCCATAAAAAATAGTTGTTGAATTAACGAATTCATGAATTAATGAAATTTCTTATCTTATGATAATAGGAGATTTATAAAATCTAATGATTCATTAAAATGCAATAGGAAACACTCCATATTTCCAGTAATAGCCAAAAATAAGTGACAGGGGAAATTTGGCATATTTTATTTTAGATTTATAATTTTTCTTTCTTAATAACTAGTGGAAATGATGGAAAATACACCTCTCACAGCTTAAAAAATGAAGAGAAATCTGTGGTTCTTTAATCATTAACGTGTTTTTGGAGGGAAAAAGATGTTTAATATCTAAAGAGTAATACATTTTTATCTTTTGAATCAAGAAATCTGGCATTTCTCCATCATTCGGAAATAAATACCATGTACCATTCCGTATACAGCAACAGGATAAATGCAGATCTTAAAAGTTTCATTAAACATTCCTCTGTAAGTTAAACCCAGACACACACTCATGTCTAAATGTATTTAATATTTATTTTTTACTTTTAAAGTGGTGCTATTTACATTTGACATTAGAAGGCAAATCTTAGCAGTAGGGCATCAGGGATTAAACTGGGCAGTATTAAAGTTAGAACACTCACATGTTTGCAAATTTCTATGTTGTTAAAAAGAAAATCACTGTTGTAAAATAAATACTTATTTTTTAATTGTAAGTAATATGGAACAATCTGTAGGTAGTTCTAAAGTTCCATCAAGGGGCGCTTCCCAGGAGGTGTATTACTACTTTGTGAGTGTGGAGAGCAGAGATAGAAGTCAAGCAGTGGTGTTCCATGGGATATTCAGAAAAGTTAATAGTTCAGTTATTCCCAAGAAGACTTCTTGCTGCAGACCCGTTATTAATGGTCCCACTGCTCTTCTCTCTCGTTCACGCCTTCTTCTTCTTCGGGGAATGCTGATTCATTCTGGCCTTTCATATGCTTAACCCCTGAAATTATAAAAATTATGCTCAATTTATTTCTGGCAGATTCACTGCTTTGCTGCAAGAGGTAAAGAAAATGAGTGGAACGTTTTTACTGGTGTATATGTGTTTTCTCCAAGGATCTCAACAATCTAATCTTATATAAACCTTTTAATTCACTGAGGAATAAAAACACACCCAGCCCAATTTCCCTTCGAAACAGAATGTCTTTTATAGTAATTAAATTTTCTCCATTAAGAATTGCATCACTGCCTATTAAAAACCTGTTAACTAAAAATCTGCTCACAGGCTCTTACTGCCCCTCCTCAGGAGCGAGGAGATGTGTGTGTGCCATTTCTGTAACTTTCAAACAACAAAAGAATCAGAATACTGTTAGTCTTCTTTAGGAATCAAAACATACAGATTTGATTCTGAGACTTTTGTATTAAAAATTCTTCAATCACTTCCCCCAAAACCTACACAGAGGAAAACCATTGGCACACCTTTGCCTGATATATAGGCTGTGTGACCTGGCCTCTCCCTACCTATCTGGCCTCATTTCCACCAGCCTTTCCTGGTTCCCCCTTTCACAGTAATTTATGCTTTAACAATACTAACCTGCTCTTCCACATTACAGGTCACTCCAGGCTCCCTCAAGCCTCCATGTCTTTCTCATTCTATTCTCTCTGCCGAATAGCTTCTTCCTACTCACCCACCTGATAACCTCCCACTCATCCTGACAGCAGCTTGCCTCCTCTGTGAAGGCTCCCCCAGTTCCCCAAGTAGACCTAGCTGGGTCTTTCTCATATTTCCCCCTGCTCTTGGATCACTTTCTCTTGTATCAATTACTTTATAGAACAGTATTTGTTTCCATATTTTTCTCATTAGAACAAACTTGCTGATGTCAGGATTATGGGGTTTCACTTTGGGATCCCAGACACAGAGCCTGGCAAACAGTAGGTGCTCATTAATATTGATTGCATAAATGATTGATGGAATTAATGAGGTGACACTTTGGTATATGTCTTTGGCAGTTCCACAGTAATGTATATTCAGATTTTTTTCAAAATTAACTCAAATTTGGAGTATAAATCATAAGGTGACTACTACAATCATTACAAAATTATCTTTCATTTCACTTGGGTCTATTCTGTTATAACATCATACTAGCTGACACTCTGCGTATAGTGATGCGTAACATGGAAAGTTTATAGATTTTTATATTTTAGTAAATTGGTTTATGAGATTTTTCTAAATATTACTGAAAAACATTGCAGTTAGAATTGATAAATGAAAGGAAGTCACTGCTCATGTTTACTATGAAACAAAGAAACTTAAAAAAGGAAAAAAAAAAGAGTGGATTTGCATATTGCAGTCAGCAACCTCAGAGTGCCATTTGGCAAGGAATGACACCCCTGGACTTGGTTGATTATCTTGCAAAAATATTTGATAAGTTGTAATAATATTTAAATACTGTAATTTCATCTGCAAACACAGATCACTCACAATCACCATAGAGAGAAATTTGTTGTTAACAAATGGAACTTATTTCATCATGTTATAGATTACACAGGAGAAAAAGAGGTCTAAATGCTAAGAAGGAAAAGGAGTTCAATGAGCATCCAATCAGTCACTCTGCTGGAGTCTTACATACCTGGGTCACTAAACCTCACAACTCCACGAGATAAATACCTGGATGGTGAAATCTAGACTTCAAGAAGATAAATGATTTGTTCAACTTTACAAGGATAGTGTGGTTCTAAAAGAAGTTCTGACACATCATAGTCCCTCAATATAGACTGACTGACTGACCCACTGACTCACTGACTGACTGACCGACTGACTGAGTGAATGAAGCATAAAGTTCCATTGTCAGGAGACCCCAACTCATTTTCACTTTTAGCTTTTTGGATGGTAACCTAGACTCACCTATCAAGCTCTAGGATTTATTGTAGGTTTACAGTACCTACTAATCTGGTTCAAACCATCTTGGCATTCCCTCTGAAGTATTAAAGCATAGTAATCATTCAGCCGCCTGCCACTGTTTCCTCAGCTAAAATTGTCTGCACCACCCAGGATTTGCAAAGGTTCTACTGCCTCCAGGGCTCATCCCTTTTATCCTCAAAGTAACTACAGAGTAATGCAGTTGTGTTCAGACAATTTTCCTTAAATTAGGTTTAACTTAATGCCAACATTGATTTGTCTATATGAGGGAGTCAAACATTAAAAAAATGGTAACCAAATGTCCAACTTATTAAACCATTAATCATCCACTTCCCATACTTGACTATAGGTCTACCCACTTATTTATTTTATAATGATAACGGCCACAAAGTTATACGAGAAAGCCTTCTTTAAAGTAAAATCACTCACTTGAGCAAACCTTGGAACGGGCTTTTCTCGGTCTTATTTGAGTGTGGCATTAACTATTGCCAGGTGAAAGATTTTGATGAGTCAGGAGTAGGTGACGTCACAGAGCTGTTCTGCCGAACCTCTCTACAGGACCACAGATTCCTTGGTCCCCAAAGCAGTTTACACTAACGTCATCTTTCCATTGGATAACGGATGGTTGATTAATTTGTGTTTTGAATTTTTCTTTTTTCCTTTCAGCAATGTTTGTTTGGTTATAGATGCAATAAATGCTGAGATTAATGTGTGAAGTCTGTGAGAACTAATAATTTTTCTCCCCACGCCCCTCCTCCTATCCCCAAACACACATATGCCTTGTATTTAAATTTTCTTTGAAGGCTCATTCAATATTTGAGTAATTCTGGAGGTGGAGGAAAGTAACTTGCTCTGGAGGTGTTGGTGAAATTCTCAGATTCTCCTCTTCTGCCAAATGCTAACGAACACGCAGGAAAACACCTCACCTGCACGTGAACTGATTCCCAGCATGTGGCAAAGGGCCTCCTGGAGCAAGAAAGACACAGGCAGCCCTGCACTCGGGCAGGAGGCAGAGGGATCCCCAAAATGCACAGAGGCTCTTTTCTCCGTAACAAAATGAACATACAAGAAAAGGAGCCATATATAAGACAAGGATATGCGGTATGAATACATGAAGGAGTGAAGAAAATAGAGTTTGAGGAAAAGAAAGTAGACTGAGTAAAAGAAGGAAAGGAAAAGAAAGAAATGTTGCCCCTGCACAAAACGTTATACTCGTGCTCTTCTCCATTCTGTAGATCAGGAGGTTAAATGTGAGTTGGATGAAGTTGTAAAGTGACTGAGTGAAGAATTATGAATAATTAATCCCTAAAGGGAGGCTTACATTTGGCAAACCACACATCAATATGTTTATCGATTAATTCAGAGGGGAAAAAGGCAGGTTTATCACATTTGTAGATGACATGAAACTTGGAAGAAAAGATGACATGATGAGTGAAAAACTAGTATTCCAAAGAGCTGGAAAGATGGCCTAAGCAATTAAGGTAGAGGTCAAAGGGAGTTTTGTTTTTAGGAAGATTATTTTGGTTCTAAAAGATAGAGAATGAGGACAACCTAGATTGAGTATAGTTAGGGATTCAGGTGACCACAGTTTCAACATGACCCAACAGAGTCACCTGTTTGTAGGAACAGAGCTCTTGGCAGTGTGGGTGGCATTTCTAACAGGAGAGTCAGCAGTTTAAGAGAGGAAACTTCTCTCTAACTATGTGTTGTTCAGACTTTTCTGGATTATGCTGCCCAATTCCGGATTCTGCATTTCAAGAGTTCCATTGAAGGAAGTAATTGAGATTAAAAGCAGTTTTATAAAATCTCTTCCAGAAGAATTGGATATGAAACTGCACTGTTTAGCAAAATTAAGAGAGGACAAAAGAGGCTGCCATTGAATTCCTAAAAGCCTGGAAAAAGAAATAAAATTTATCTAAGTGGCGACTGAGAGCAGCAATAGTGTCAATAGCTGACATTCATGTGGTGAGGGCAGAGTACAGATCTTCCTAGATTTACAATGGGGTTACATTCCAACAAACCCATTGAAGATATCATAAGTGGAAAATGCATTTAATACGCCTACCCTACCGGACATCATAGCTTAGCCTAGCCTACCTTAAACGTGCTCAGAACACTGATGTTAGCCTGTGGTTGGGCAAAATCATCTAACACAAAGCGTATTTTATAATAAAATGAGGCATATCTCATGTGATTTATTGGATACCATACTGAAAGTGAAAAACAGAATGGTAGTATGGGTACAGAGTGGTTGTAAGTGTACTGTATTTGTTGTGTACACTCATTACCCTGTGGCTACCTGGGAGCTGGGCTCACTGCCCCGCCTGGCATCACGAGACCATATCCTACTGCATGTCACTAGCCCAGGAAAAGATCAAAATTCAAAATTTGAAATACGGTTTCTTCTGAATGCATATTGCTTTTGCACCATCGTAAAGGCAAAAAATCTTAAATCAAACCATTGTTAAGTCAGGGACATTTGTATGGCTCAATATAAAGAAGAAAATTTCTAAACTCTTTATGTTTGCCCAGCAATAAGCATGTGAGTGAGCTCCCCATCACTGTGTGTGTCCAAGTCAAAGCTAAATTTCCATCTCAGGCAAGAAGGAACCCTGGATTGAGTAGCAGGGCAGGCTCACAAGCTCACCAACCCTGAGATGCATTCATATACAAAGGAGATCTTCTTTCCTACTGAAAATTTTGCTTTACTCTGAGTACTATAAGTTACAAAAAAGTAATTCTAACTTTAAATGACTTAAGTGGCCCAAATCCACATTTTAAAACAATTCACATCAGAAGTAGCAAATGTAAATGGATTCTTTTTTTTTCAACCACAACTTTAGAAGTTTGAAATCATTCTAAAGTCTTCTGGGGAATTTGTGGATGTATTTTGAGAGCCTCTGACCCTCTTGGAATTCTATTTATACTTGTTTCTGTGGCTTTTCAGTGAAGAAGGTCCATAGTTTTCAGCAGAATCTCAGAGGGGTCTCTGACTCACAAATAGTTGTGAATATGAATCCTAGTCTAATCTCTTCACTTTAAAGATGAAAGGACAATTTCAGATGGCAAAGTGACTTGCTTAAATTCACACTGCAATCATAAGCTGGGCTGGGACACAAACCTGGGCCCCTAATTCCTACTGGGGGCTCTTCACCTGGGCCACCAGGACTCAATCTACCACCACTGTTATTGATCTTTTCCAAAGTTAAAACCTGAAGGAAAATGTGGTGACTCAAGATCATAAGGCTTTTTTCATTATCAAATTCTTTCAACTTATAACTGATAGATTTAGATGTAACTTTTCAGTCTTTTTTGTCATTATTGCTGTTAGTGTTTTTAATAGAGTTTGTAAGCAGGAAGATGTACAATTTAACTTTGCCCAGCAACATTCCCAGAATGGAACCAAGTTACAAATAATGTACATGTTATTAGAAAAGAAGCAATAGGAGTTAAATATAATAAAGTTCCTACTGTGTGTTGAGCAGGAGAGAGGCACAACTACAAATCAGATGGGGATGTAGGTCAGGGGTGATGGCATGCACATAAATGAAGTTAATTTAATGAAGACATGTAGAATTCAAGCATTTGGAGAGTTCTGATGTGGGAAAGAAGAGCTCCAACTCAGGAGATAGTAATTTGGACAGCCGTTGACTGAGCAATACACTGGTTAGATTAAGGGAAGCAGTAAGTCTGATTTCTAAATGAGAACACTATTTGCAAAATACATTTAACAAGCATTAGTTTTCTGAAGGCCTACTAGGTACAAAAGAGTGAGTTCAGTGGCCCTAAAAGAATGATTTTTCTAATGGTTGCTTGTATATTGATCCTTCAAATTTTATCAAAAAATCATGCTAGATATACTCAAGGACTATAATTTAAGCTATAATATGGGACATCAAGTCTCCTCAGTAAAGGCCCACCATCTCTGATTGAAAATGTGCTTTGCATTTCCCCAAATGCTTTCACATGTATTTTGTTTAATCTTTTTGTCATTCATTTATAATAAATAGCTATACATTAATATACTGAGGGTCACAGAGATCAAGTGACATATTGATTTCATCCCAAAGCTAAACACACATCATGTCCTGAACTCATCTTAAATCTATCCCTTTCTACTTCATTTGGAGTAAATTACATATAAACAGCACAGTTGATCTCTGCTCTAATACGAGGACTGTTCAGTTAATATAAACTGCAAATCAACACAGGATCATTTCACTTAACCGCCCATTACTTACAGAAGCATTTCTCTGCAGAAGAATAAATGTATAATATGCTTCTCTCTTCATCATACATGAGAATAGGGGCAGCATGTTTATATGGTATTCATATGTATTCATAACTATTATATATTTATGTATATTTTACCTATCGTATATTTTACCAAAGCTGTTGCCCAAGAGTAAAACCTAGGTGAAAGGTTTAGCAGTAAATGCTGAGGAGAAGATAGGGGAGGAGGTATACTTACCTGCTGTCATTAGAAGTGTGAATTCAAAGAATATCTTTGGAGAGTAATCTAGTCTCACTTATCAAAATGTAAAGTGCCCACATCTTTATCAGTAAGTCTGAGGCTGGAGCCAGGCAAGAATATGTTCTTTAATTTTGCAAGGATCCTGCTATTCAGCCTAGGGTGAGAATCACTTTGATAGACTGAGTGCCTCTTTTGCTCTCTACAGCCAAGTGCCCTTCTAATACCCCCTTTCTCTTCAAAGCTAATGCATTCCATGAACTCAGAAGTAAAGTTAAATTTTTAAGTCTACACATAATGGAGCTAAACAGTGTTGGGCAATTTCACTTAAGAAAGAGACAGAATGGCTCCCTCACCTGCCGGACTTGACTGCCATTGATTGAACACAATAGCATATCTAAAATAAAGAATGCATCAATCCACACGAGTCCGTGGTTAGCCTTGAAAGCACTAAAAATAAAATAAACAAAAGGAGAGTTGCATTTAAAGCCACAGAACAAATGATGCCTGTGTTTTTTAAGTGTGTCCACAGAAGGATGTCCTGTGCTGGCATTATAGAAGTCTGTGTCTTCCAAGGAGAGTACCTTCCTATTGAAGCAACAATAGTCACTATTGGCTACCATAGCCTTGAAGTGCAGCAGGGCCCTATGGTCCTTCCCCCATTTCCTCAGCCTGCCTTTTGTCTGTAGAAAAACTTTAGCCAAAGAATAAGTTTAGTCAGAGAAGTGGAAAAAATGCAGAAGTAAAGGAAAGCAGTCAAACAAGACCAAATAATAATAGTTTAGTCATCAAAGTCAAGGACCTTTAGTTTGTCCTCAAGGGCTGTAGATAATATTCTGAGCCATATCCTTTGAGCTGTCTTGTAGATACTGAAACCCCCACCAGGTGGAAGAAGTTAACTACATGATGAATCAGAGTGTAGCCATGACATAAGCTGCCATAATTCTGAGAATTGGCCTCAAAGAAATGGGAACAAACCGACCCTGGAACTGAAGACTAACTGTACTTCAAACAATCAAGATGACACTGATCAGTCCACCGCATGGCCAATTTCGAGGTGACTGTCAGAGATGACTGTGCTATTTCTGCATGTAGCCCCTTCCCTCCACCTATAAAAGCTCTTTCCCACTGATTGTCAGCGGGGGGAAGTCAGCCTTATGGTATTAATTAAGCCACCTGTATCAAGAATCACTTTGAACATCACTGGTCTAAATGCATCAGAGATTGTCAGATTGTAAGATTTTTTCACTCCTCAAATCTCCAGTAACCCCATACTCTCTTCACACTCAGCTGATTTTTTCAGGGATAATTGAAGTAATCATTAATGAATTGACAACAGCATGGCCAAATCTACCAAGATATTTGAATCAGCGCCCATATCTCTGCCTCCTCTCATAAGCCTCACCTCTCATTTTTTCCACCCCTCTTTTTCACAATATCTTTTACCCTTTCAAAGAATCTCCTAAAATTAAGACCTCTCTTTCTTGCATCATCAGTTTCTTCCATTCTACTAAAATAGTCCCATAACCACAACATTTCTTCCATTTCAAGAAACTGTCTCTTGACTCCACTCCACCTCTCATCACTGCCCCTTCTCTCTTCTTTAGAAAACTTTAGAGCAAAACTCATAGTATAATAAATAGACTACATCATGTTATAACCTCTCCTTAACATACTCCAATCAGACTTCTATGTTCATCACTCCATTAATAGTTCTTGTCCAAGAGGGAAGACATATGGGAACATATGTTTATGTATGACTGATTCACTTTGTTATAAAGCAGAAACTAACACACCATTGTAAAGCAATTATACCCCAATAAAGATGTTAAAAAAAAAAAAAGTACAAAGTATCAAAAGAAAAAAAAAAAGTTCTTGTCAAGTTTCCCCAACATACTCCATCTGGGGAAATCCAGTGGTCAGTTTCACACCATTTTAGACAAAATCTTGGCAGCATTTAACATAAGTGGTCACTTCTTTTTGTTGAAACACTAATTTGACCTCAAGATGACCAAACACACCTGTTTCTCCACTTACCTTATTGACTACTTCTTCTTGGTCTTTTCAGCTAGACAGTCCTACTCATTCTCACCCTACATGCCAGCCAGTTCCAGGACTTGGTTATTGAATGTTTTCTCTATTTGTACTCACTTCCTAGGTGATCTCATCCAATACTATTGCTTTAAATATAATGTATAAAATTGATGATTTCCAATTGTATATTATCAGTCCCAATCCCTCATCTGAGTTCAGGTTCATAAAACCAACAGCCTAACTGTATTCTGACTTTTAAGTGTTTAATAGGCATCCCAAATTTAGTATATCCAAAACATGATCTTGATTCTGTCCCCAATCTTCAAACAAAGAGAAACAAGCACCTGGCCCCTACCAACCTTCTGTTTTCCAAATCTTTTCCATCTTAGTTAACAGAATATTCTCAGGCCCAGTGTATTCTTTGCCTCCTCTTGTTCCTTTCATACTCCTCTTCCAATGCATGACCAAATTTTGGTCTCTACATGCGAAATTGTATCCCAAGTCTAATCATTTTTCATCAGTTCCAGCACTACCACCTTAGTCCCATCCATCACTAATCTCTACCTCGAGGACTTCAATAGCCTTCTAACTTGCTTCCCTACTTTCTCTCCTTCCACCCTATAGTTAATTCCCCAAACAATTTACAGAATAATCTTTTAAAAAATTACATTATTCCTCCGATGAAAATCTTTGATGACTTCTCATTATCTTAAGAATGAAATTCAAATGCCTCACCATAAAGTTATAATCATTAAGATGCTTCATGATTAGGTTCTGTCTCCTTCTGAACTTATCTCCTTCCAACGCTCCCTCACTTGCTTGCCTACATTGGTATTTTACATAGACCTCAAACAGCCTCAGGCCTGTCCTCCTTGCTCTCTTTATTGGATTCTTCTTCTTCTGAGGGACTCACATGTTTTTTTCTTCACCTCAGTTGGCCAATCAGGTCTTTGCTGAGATGTGATAATTTCAGAGAAGACCACTGACCGTCCCATCTAAAACATCCCATCTCTTTCTTTCCCTTACTTTCAGTCCACTTATGGTGATTTATCTTATTTTTTTTTTCTTCCTTTAGAGCATTAATCACTCCCTGGTGTCATATGTCTTTATTTATGGAGTTCTGGTATGCCTCCCGCTAGAATATCAGCACCATGAAATCAGAGTCAATACTCTGTTTTGTTCGCTGACTGATCAGCAGAGCCCAGAACAAAGCCTGAACATTATAGATGCTTAGTGCTTTTTTTTTTTTTGCAACTCGTAACTTTTTTTTTTTAACATCTTTATTGGGGTATAATTGCTTTACAATGGTGTGTTAGTTTCTGCTTTATAACAAAGTGAATCAGTTATACATATACATATGTTCCCATATTTCTTCCCTCTTGCGTCTTCCTCCCTCCCACCCTCCCTATCCCACCCCTCCAGGCGGCCAGAAAGCACCGAGCCGATATCCCTGTGCCATGCGGCTGCTTCCCACTAGCTATCTACCTTACGTTTGTTAGTGTATATATGTCCATGCCTCTCTCTCGCCCTGTCACAGCTCACCCTTCCCCCTCCCCATATCCTCAAGTCCGTTCTCCAGTAGGTCTGTGTCTTTATCCCTGTCTTACCCCTAGGTTCTTCATGACATTTTTTTTCCCTTAAATTCCATATATATGTGTTAGCATACGGTATTTGTCTTTCTCTTTCTGACTTACTTCACTCTGTATGACAGACTCTAGGTCTATCCGCCTCATTACAAATAGCTCAATTTCGTTTCTTTTTATGGCTGAGTAATATTCCATTGTATATATGTGCCACATCTTCTTTATCCATTCATCCGATGATGGACACTTAGGTTGTTTCCATCTTCTGGCTATTGTAAATAGAGCTGCAATGAACATTTTGGTACATGACTCTTTTTGAATTTTGTTTTTCTCAGGGTATATGCCCAGTAGTGGGATTGCTGGGTCATATGGTAGTTCTATTTGTAGTTTTTTTAAGGAACCTCCATACTGTTCTCCATAGTGGCTGAACCAATTCACATTCCCACCAGCAGTGCAAGAGTGTTCCCTTTTCTCCACACCCTCTCCAGCATTTATTGTTTCTAGATTTTTTTGATGATGGCCATTCTGACTGGTGTGAGATGATACCTCATTGTAGTTTTGATTTGCATTTCTCTAACGATTAATGATGTTGAGCATTCTTTCATGTGTTTGTTGGCAGTCTGTATATCTTCTTTGGAGAAATGTCTATTTAGGTCTTCTGCCCATTTTTGGATTGGGTTGTTTGTTTTTTTGTTATTGAGCTGCATGAACTGCTTGTAAATTTTGGAGATTAATCCTTTGTCAGTTGCTTCATTTGCAAATATTTTCTCCCATTCTGAGGGTTGTCTTTTGGTCTTGTTTATGGTTTCCTTTGCTGTGCAAAAGCTTTTAAGTTTCATTAGGTCCCATTTGTTTATTTTTGTTTTTATTTCCATTTCTCTAGGAGGTGGGTCAAAAAGGATCTTGCTGTGATTTATGTCATAGAGTGTTCTGCCTATGTTTTCCTCTAAGAGTTTGATAGTTTCTGGACTTACATTTAGGTCTTTAATCCATTTTGAGCTTATTTTAGTGTATGGTGTTAGGGAGTGATGCTTAGTGCATTTTAAGTAAAGAAATGACTAACTTCAATCTCACTTTCTTTAAAAATATTCCCTATTCAACATACAAAGACTTTTCAACATAGCCAAATTTTTTTTCAGATAAATGAACTTCTGCTCAATCCCTTTAAGTCACATCTCCTATAATAAATAGAAAAGGTAGTTTATTTTTGGCCTGGAGTTAGTTTGTTCTTCTCAGTCTCCTATAGTATTTTAGATTACCACTCTAGACTAACTTAGCAATTATGATTCTGAAACTCCACCTAGTCCAAGAAAATAGGCAGTAAATGTTAAAGATGGAAAGGAGAAATTGCACTTTCCCCAGTATATAATGTTCTGATCACCAAACACAGTTAATTAATCCCATTGGGTACATGGCTTTCACAATATAAGTAATGTAAATGGATTTGATTAAGTATTTTGATCTCCTCAGTGATTCTCCTGTAACTTAAAATTTTCTTTTATGGGAAAGTATTAATCCTGATGAGTTGATAGTTACATGCAGTCTCAAAATCAGCTCAGTTCTCTCCTATCCTGAGGCTATTTCCCTCCCCTTTTCTCTGCCGAGGGCCTCAGCTCAGTTTGTTTCTCATTACACAGCTTGCTGGCCCTGGCTGCCAGGAAGCTTCTGAATGACGAGATTGTTCTGTTTTATCCTCTGCCTGACCCAAGGACTTGCAGTTCATACGCTGAGCTTTGCAACTCTTGCTCTGACCCTGCTTTTTTTGCTCAGATTTACCATTGTTCTCATAGGCATTCTTGTGCACAGGCAGTTTTACTCTCTGACCATCCCTTTAAATAATACCAATTCATTGTATCACCATGGGGCTCGCTGACCTACTTTCTTCTTTGATTTGCTGCCCTACAGTTGGTCTGTTTTACTTGTCTCCCACGTGTAAAATCACAGTCTCTCTTCATTTTACATAGATCTTTAACAAACTCTCCTTGGATGAGCTGATACCACTTCTTTTATTTCTTTTCAAATTTTGATTTTATTAAGAATACTTGATGCAAAGGAGCAATTATATACTCAAATTCTATAATGAGTAGCCATTTTATATTGTTTACATGAAGAAGGAATAATAGTAATAACATTTTTGCTTAAAATGGTAATTTTCTGTTATTTCTGCCCTATAATATTTAAATGTAATAATTAGGAAAAATATGTGTTTACTTACCTAATTTACTCAGTTTCTCAACACATGAGTATCAGTTACCTGCGAAAATTTTTTCAATACCAAAATTAGAACACTCCAACCCCGCTCAGACATTATAAATTAATTGCCCTAAAACCACGGCTTTTGAATTTCCAAATTCTTCTCTTGAAAGCAAAAACAATCTTACTTTCAGTATACATACATTGCATTCAATTTACAATCACCTTTGTCTTAGAAAAATTCTAAAATTATTAATAAAAATTAATGTAAGCTTTTTCAAAAACCCTTGTTGAATTTCATTGTTTCAGAGGCAAAATTCTCTTAAAGTATGTTTATGGCTTAGCACACCCAAAATTATTTGAAATTTTTTCAGTTTGTTCCCTTAACTTACTGTGTATCTAGTCTGTTTACCTTTTCTTAGATATTTATTTCATTTCTTCCTCAAATAATAGACACTACTCTGAGGGAAAAAAAAAATATATATATATATATAAATATATAATATATAAATAAAATAAATATATATATAAAACTGAAAGTAACCATCAGATTTTTAGAGATAAAATGAAATTATTGAGAATGAACACTATTATTTCTGGCTTGATACACTGACTAGAAACAGTCTCCAATTTGCTAGCACAAGGTAGCTGGGCCTCTCAGAGAAGATACCAGAAGGGCCATTTGGCTAGGGCCTCTTATGCAAAACTGGCCATGATTTAGACTTTTGATATTATCTCCAAATGTTCATATAGACAATAACAGATATATTTATTGACATATTTATTGACAAGTTTATTGACAATACTTTTTTAAAGTACCACTCATAAAACTTCACACATACATCTGATTACTGGACCATACTACCTGGATCATACCATGATTTATTCTTTTTTTATTAATATTATAATTATGAATAGTTCAATTATATCATATTGTAAATTTTGTTGTCAAATGAAAATATTGACAATCCCATCATTTTTGCAATCCTGTTTTGGCATCTCTTCATTTGTTATTATAGGGAACCTCAAGAAAGGAGCATGACCAGACCCCTTTATCCTCCAGAAGGCTTTAGTAAGGGAGCCATATAAACCAATGGACATGGAAGAAGAATAGCCTGTACCCCTGTTCTAATCCCTTCTAGTCTCCTCCCCACAAACTATATTAGCCTAGAGACCTAGATTGAGAAAAGAGCTTTTTCTCAATCATAGAAGCATGTCCTTTCAGGGTCGAAAGAACTTTAAAAAGCAGTCTTGAGTTCAAAGGACAGTCCAACTGCCTCTTAACATATATACATACACACACACACACACACACATACACTGCCACCACCACCACCATCATATTAAGATGTGAACCAAGGCCTGTTTTCTGAAGTCCCACAGCAAAGAGCAATCATTCAATCCAGAACACGGTTCTTTGGACTTTATTCTGTATTCTCTGCCTTGTGCCACACCAGACACAAGAAGTGACAAAAATGCTGGTGCCTGGCAGTCCCAGGGGACTTCCCTTCCTGCCTTCTCTTACCCAACCACAACCTGGCTACCTGATGTCCATGCAAAACCACTAAGAGGTAAAATGTCTTCCATGGTATGTGGAAGCTGGACACTCTAGGAAGATTCTCTAATGGATGTTTTGTGAGATTGAAATGGACAGTTAGTATAATAATTTAGGCAATATCATAGACTGTGTTTCTATAAATTGGCCTAAAAAAAAAGGCATTGATTCTGTGTATCCTCAGTTCCAAATCCCTTACAAATCAAGTTTCTGAGCACAATCCTTTTTTATAATTGGAGGCTGCATGTTCTGGAAATTCACCAACAGTACTACCAGAATATAATTAGAAGTGGGTGGAAATAAGAGGTATAATTTTCTAAGTTTCTAAGAAAGATTTACTTCTCAACAAGTAACATTATCCCCCAGATATTCCTGATTTGTTCTTTATAATGAGTGTCTACTGTTTAGTCTTTTCTCTACTCTCCCCTGCTTATAGGGAATGACTGTTCTCCCCACTCACTTTCCTTCAGGAACCACTCTTCTCCCCACTCCAAACACAAGGTACAAATCAGCAGTGCCTGTTTCGTATATTATCTTGTCCTCTGGCCACTGTGCCAAAGCCAGGGGTATCTGACCCACGCTGGGTTAAGTATAATCCTTCCCCCATGATCTTACTGTCAGAAACCAAGTCATTATAAGAGAGTTTTTAATTTATGGATGGTGTACAATGTTAAACTTGTTTGCTCTTGATGGCCAGGTTTCCTACTTAAGGAGATAGCTGGTCTGCAGTGGACCATAGGGAGGATGAAATTGACAGGTAAAATAAAGGAAATGGAAGAGATGGCAGACTTTGATTCTCTTTGTTTCCTGAGGCTCAGCTTCCTTTCCTTTCTTTCCTAGTAGTTTGTTTTCCCTTAATAGCATAAAGTAACCAAGTAATCTTGCAACAAATTTCCCTTTTGCCTAGGCTAATTAGATTTGAGTTTTGACATGTGAAACCCAAAGTGTCCCAAATAGTCTATTCTCTCTTATGTCTTCCCTGTGATCTCCTTCTGGGATGGAAGACAGAAAAGGAAAATGAAAGGCAACTGGGGTATTCCTTTTCCCCCCCATACCTCCATCTTTGAATGCAACTTATAATGAGCTGAGAACCAGACAAAAATGGAAAATATTCCGATATGTCTCAGGAGTGACCTTCAAGTTAAATCTAAACCTTACACTAATGATTGGAACTAAAGTAATAAAAAACATTTAGGACATCTTTTACAAAGACAGTAATTGTCTCCCCACAGGCAAGGCATCTTTTGAAGAATGAATATCAGACTTTCAGGTCAGGGGTCAAAATCATCACAACTGGTTTCATGCTTTCTTTGGTTCCTGAGGCAATAATTTTATTACTACAAAGCCTTGTGCATTCCTGGTCAGTGCTCATTGTGTGGATCTGTAAATAACCAGATGACAGAATTTGAGTGATTATAAAAGAAGTATTTTGCCCAGAATTGTCACAACCTAGGTTTTCGAATGCTTAAAATTTGTCAGTTTTCTCAGAGTAAACACTTACTTCAGTGAATTGTGGAGAAGACATGCCAGATACTGACACACATGATATCATAACACATTAAAAGCAATCTCCTGGAGATTCTAGGAAAACATAGCAAAGAAAAACTTTTTAAAAATTCCCCCCCAAATTAGCTCTTGAGCTCCTCATCATCATTATTTCAATTTGGTTTTGAAAATACAAGTAAACAGAATCTATAATTCTTGATACCATTTATTTTGTTGTTTTTGTTCATCTGTATTTTCCCACTCACCTAATTGATCCTTGTACTATGATCATAGTTAATTTTAGATAAAAGTGAGGTTCAGTTTAAGCATGACTTACCCCAACCTCTTTGTGGGACATCCAATGTGTCTTGGACTGGAGGATTACTTTGGAAGTTTCATCCACTTTCCTTCCTTTGCACCTTTATCCTATATTACCAATATTTATAATTAATACTATCTAAACTACAGTGGGGCTCCCTTCTGTTGCCCCTATTATTCTCCTGATTCTAATTCCATCATCATGTGTAATAATAGTAATAACATATTATTATAGCGCTTTTCAATTTTTCAGGGCAAAAAGTATATATATCATTCTATTCTCAACATTACACTGTAACATGGAATGGGCTACTGCTATTATTCCCATGTCACAGCTAGAAAGCTGTGTCTGCCAATAATTAAATGAGTTGCCCAACATGGCTTGGCAAGTCAATATCAAAACCCAAAATTCCTGAATTTGACTCTACAGTTGACCCTTGAACAACACGGAGGTTTAGGGCACCAACCCCATCCCCACCCCCAGCGTGCGCACACATACACACACACACACACACACAGAGTCAAAAATCCACATATAACTTTACAGTCAGCCCTCTATATTTGCAAATTCTGCACCTGCGGATTCAACCAACCACAGATTGTGTAGTACACTAGTGAAAATGAGCAGGGCCCTATAGGGACCTGCCAAGCATAAAAGCCTTTCCATGTCCCCCATTTCTTGTTTGTAAACAAAGGCTTTCAGCCTCCTAGACCCTCCCTGAGTCCCAAAGGTCAGATTCAAACAGTTACTAATTAGGAAAGTGAAGGAATGCAGAAAGAAACAACAGTGCAGCCATGGGGCCTGATCCTGGTTCCTCCTAGGGGGATGTGCGGATCAATTTGATACATATCTCTGAGTTCTTCTACAGGAAGTAAGGCCCCCACCCAGGTGGAGGATGGTAACTTCAGGCTGAGCAAAGAATGTGGACCCCAGGCCAGTTGGAACCAGAAGGCTGATGGTTGAGATTTCTAGAACACCACACTGTTACCTCACCACAAGCCAATCAGAGGAAAGTCACACACCCTGCAGACCTCCCTCCAAATCTTGCCTATAAAAACCTCTTCCCTGAAACCCATCGGGGAGTTCAGGTCTTTTGAGCACGAGCCATCCTGCTCTCCTTGCATGGCCCTGCAATGAATAATCCTTTCTCCACTCCAAGTGCCGGCGTTTTGGTTTGTTTGGCCTCACCGTGTGTCAGGCACACAAACTTGGGTTTGACAACAGTAGTACGTATTTACTGAAAAAAAATCCATGTGTAAGTGGAACTAAGCAGTTCAAACCTATGTTGTTCAATGGTAAACTGTAGTTCTTTTCCCACTATGACATCCAATTTCTCATTCCTGTTGGGCCAAGATCTCATTCTTCTAGTCACAATGTATTCCTAATTGAAGATTTACCTCCATTCCCTTGCAGTATAATATGATAAACATTTTAACAATTTTTTTTTCCTGAAGAATATGACTTCTTTTCTCATAGTCCAAAGAAAGTTTCAAGTATGGCAATTTTAATCCAGGTGTCAAGAAAGACAATAATAGATGGAGATGATTCAGAAAATCAGGACTTTATATTTCTCCTTACATCATAATATTTAGACAGCTGCTTGTTCTCTGCCTATTTGTAGAGCTGATGCTACTTAGGAATAAGGCAGATATTTTTCCACGACTGTACTAATTTCAAATATTCTGAAGTACTTTTTCCATAAATTATGGAAATGTCCTACTCCTCCTGAACTACTTCCTGCACCAATATTACTGCAAAATTGCAAATGAACTTAGTCCTGATTTTTTTTTTTCCTAGAAAATGTAATCGCCAAAAGAATGTAGAAAGACAGATTACATCTGTTGAAGAGTCAATTACTGAATCAAATTTTTCAGTTTTTTTTTAAACAAAGTTATTTTAGGGCACTTATTATGATAGCCCAATTATTTTTAGATATTTGTTCTTAGGTTAATACTCTGTACACAAATAAGTGTAGATTGGTGTGTGTTGAGACAGAACAGCTTGTACCTTTTTTGCTACATACCAAATATCATCATAAGAAGCCACAACCATCATACTTGAAGAAAATCCAAACTTAATGAGCATTGTTTTTTCTATTTCTTGTATTTATGAAGTCTCCAAATTAAGAAGAGCTTGTGTTCCACAAACATGCTTGTAAGGTGTTTAGAACTCAATCTATTTTTCTATAAGGACATGTAAAATGTGGGGAATTTTGTTTTATTTTTCAAGACTGCTAACATACAAATCCTCCAGAGGACCTACATTTGCTGTTTTGGTAAACATTCATTCATTCAGTGGATGCTGGGCTTTGGGGCCTGTGCCAGTGATGGCACCAAGGATTCAGAAAAAAAAAAAATAAAAGGTAGGTTATTATGCATGTGAAAGAAAAGAAACACGTTTGCTTTTGGAAGAGAAGGGATGGAATCCACAGGAGCTGGGCAGCATCTGAGGGAAGGGAGAGAAGAGAGGACATCTGCTGGATCACAAGAGAGGCAGGAGGGACCTGGAAGACAGACCTGAAAGAAGAGAGGTCGCTCACGAAGATTTTAAGAGGGTTTACTTTGGAGTATCTGATATTAAACCCTCCCTTTATTTTATCTTATGAAATTGTTGGTAAATTCTACATTGCTGTTTACATCTGTGTGCAATAAATATACTCCAAGAAGCAGGAAGAGAAAAATGGGAAGAACATAGTTCAGGTTTCATGACAGTTATTCAGGGAAGCCTTCAGTGCCTATTTAACCCATAAAGATACAGAAATGCAGAAGCAACGGTTCCATTTTTTTTTAATTAAGAAGTTGAGTATTTTATTATTAAACTTTATTTTCCTGCAAGGCTGTTGCTTCAGTGTCTAAAAATAGCACCAGCAAACAAAGTATATTGCAAAATTAAGACAGTGTTGTTCTTTATCTGACACTGTACAACTAACAAAAACTCTTCTCCACTGCCAGTTATTTCTAATGGGAAGATCATTAGGTATTTTGACCCAAATTCAGGGATGGCTGTAAGCAAGTTACAGTATTATATAAGGCTTAAGATAACAATGTTATCTTTGAATTACATAATTTTTACAACTAGTTTTACCACAGTTTCAGGAATTCTGAATATTATAACTGGAGCCTATCCTAAAAATCATAGGGTGCTGTGAAAAAGATGCATAGTGTTTACGTGAAGTCATTAGGAAATTAAGGGGTATTTTCTTCAGGTAACGTGGCAAGCAGTTCCTTTTGCTATAAGCTGCTTTTTAAAAATCTCTCCACCACTAACTTAAGACAACTATGCTAGATCAAGTTGTCTCAAACTAGTTTATTTAGGGGTTCCATCTTCACTCCTCATTTTATGTATCTCTCATATGCATCTTCACACATCTAGTACTGAAAGGTTAGTGAGTGTCATCTTGATCAGCCAACCATCTTCATAACGAGATACGTTGACAAGCCCTGGATTTTCTGCTAGAGCTGCATTCATTTCAGTTACTTCTGCTGAGAGAGGAGACCAGCGTTCACCAGCAGCTTTCGCACTTTCCAAAGCACCGAATGAGTATGTTCAATTTTGTCCCAGCTTCACGCAAACTACAGTAAACAACAGCTCCAAAGCTTCCTGTGCAAAATTGCCGATCCCCACACTATTCCAACAGCGTTTTCTGTTGTTATCCATTCAAGGGTGTCTGTTAATTTACGCTCGGAGAACGGAGGTGGGCCGGTGCGCACCGCCTGCAAGTCGTCCACCAGCCGCCCGCCCTCAGCCTCCAGGGACCTGGGCGGACACTGCAATCCCGGCAGCCTCTGACCCCGGCGCAGAGACGCTGCGCAGGCGTATAGAATGCAGACCTCGGGCCACGTACTCCGTGCCACGCTGTGCGTAGCACCACGTGCCGCGTGCGCCATGTTCTCCTTGTTCGCCATATTCGGTTTGTTCTCCGGGCTGCGGAGCGTCCTTTTAAGGGCCAGATCAACACTGGCCTTGTTTCTGTGACCAAATACATTTCAAGTTACAATGGGAGTGCCAGAAACAATTTCTTCAAATCCCGTCAGTTCCATGGAAAGAATTAAGGAGTAAACCAGTCACTCATAGCCCCACAGTAAGCCAACTTTTTATTTTCTTGTCAATTCACTCAAAATTGGTTTAAGGTATGGAGAGGGGAAGGGAGGAGAGGATTCTCAGTATTTGTTCTACGTATGAGTGATTGATTCCTAATATGTTTCTTATGATGTGCTTTAAAACACGTCATGGAGTATGTGGTGTGTGTACATGTACAGGAATGAATATGTGTTAATTTTATCGACCCTTAGGAAGGGTTTATTAGTATTTCAGGTACACTAATCAGGACTAACACTCCAGGGAGTGAGTTAGCATTTGAAGGACACTAATGGAAAACTTACATAAGAAGAGCACCGTTTGTAACTCCGATCAATACCAGAAAGTTTTACATTAGCATATAATATGTTAGAAACAATTTTTCTTCAGGGAAATAAGAGGTGTTCAAGATACGTCTACTGGCTAGATACATTGAATGCATACATTCATTGCATTTTCATGAACAGGGTTTAAGAATCTAGTAAACCTCATAGTGTACACTCTTCAAAGTGGAATGTAATTTCGGAATTCCAGTCTGTTCTGTATGCGGTCTTTGTCACTTGATTCTGACTAGAAGTTTAAATTAACCCTGCCCCTAGAAAATTGTCTCCTTTGCCTTGAGTAAACCTTTTATGCAAGTCGCTTGTTGGAGATCTTAAAAGGACAGAGGGCTGAGTTGCATTGAGATTTCAGAGCAACTTGTATGGGTCTGACGGAGGGGGCTGCTTGTTGACAAATATTTGCATGTGTGACAGAATTAGACGCCAGCCATGCTGATTATCTGAAGGAAAGAAATTGCGGTAAAGGAAACTGAAAATATAAAGGCATAGAGTCTGGAGGGAGCTTGATATATTTAAGAAAAAGGAAGAGGGCCATTGAAGACAGAAAGTAGGAGTGCATTTAAAGCCAAGTGGAGAGTTGTGAAGGGAGTTCAGTGGATTGGAGCAGCCAGGTCATATAGGATCTAATTAGCCATGGTGAGGAGTTTAATCTGTTTCTAAGGATAAAAGAAAACCCCATTGGAACACAAATTGCCTGTTAGTTGAATACTGTCAATGTCATGGATTGCAAGCACATTTGCCTAAAAGGCCAGGAGAGATGAAGCAGCCATACTATACAAAACATTAGCTCAAGTTCAATAATAAATGGAAATTGACAACAGATTTAGGGCTTAAGGATACCATAGTGAATGGTGAGGACTTTGGCAAATGAAGATCACGTGCTTCATCTTGTGAACCTATGTCCTGGGTGGTGGTGGTGAAGGGACAGCCTCAAATCAGATCCAGGTGATTGTTGTCATGCTGAAATATGAGTCAAGTATTGCCACATCCTCCGGCTTTCCAAGATAAGCAGTACATCTGAATTGCTGCATTAAATCTAATGTTTAAACGATGGTAGCTAATTAAAAAGAAAAATAAATCAGTATGTGGGATAGACAAATCATGAACTGAAATGGGGCTCTCGGACTACCATAAATAATCTCTGATCTATATAGTGAATGTTTACCTTTCAGTATATATGAAATCTCTCTTGAGCTTACTTTCCTTATAAATTACAGCTTAATTATCCCTACTTTGCAGAAAAAGGAATAAAATCTTTCAAGCTAACCCCAGCAAAATTTAATTTCTACACTCCAACATCTTTTCATTTAGCAAGTATTTGTTGAGTGCCCACCATGTTGTAGGGGTTGAAATATATGAATGAACAAAAGATAAAGATCTCTGCCCCTGTGAACTTTATAGTCCTGGGAGGACATTTAGATTTAAAGGATAAGTGGGAATAGCAGGAAATGAAGAGGTCACAAAGGAGATTGAGGTGGAGAGGTGAAGAAGACAAATGGTAAAGGTAACAAAAAGTGAATTATACAGTATTATGAAGGTCTCGATGCTCTGGAGAAGAGAGAAATAGAGCAGGATGGGGGGGCGTTGGGAGTGCAGATGGTCTTGGAAGGATTTCCACAACATCTCCAATTCCAGAATTCTTAGGATCTGCCTCTGCTCTCATATCTAGAACTTCATTTTATCCTTTCTCAAGTGCCTTCTTCCCCTCAGTTTATAAATGTCCTCAAATGTAGTCAAGTATCTTCTATCGTAAAATAAACAAACAAACAAAAAGCTCCTTTAACCATGCATATTCTTCTTGCTTGTATCTCATCCTTTAAGAAAGGAGCTTTCTAAACTGCTGGTCCCACTTTCTGACATCCTGTTCACTCAACAACCTACTCTGATATGACTTCCACTCCAGTCTCTGTACCAAAACTGTTTATAGATGACCTTTGATTGGCCTCATCCAAACACCAACTTGGTGTTTCTTAAGCTTTAATCTTATTTCACCGTTCCCCAGTCTTTGCCATTGTTAAATATTTACTCTTTCTTGAGGATTCAACTTCTCTTAGCTTCCGAGATATTCTACCAGTGACCTCCCTGCTGCATTTAATTACTCCTCCTTCTGTTTCCTTCGTGTTTTATTTTTCTGCATTTACTACCTTCTTCTTAAATGTTAGCATTCCCGCAAGGTAATTATTACTTCTTTAAGGCTAGGAAGTCCTTCACTAACACAGGCATCAGAACCTCAACATATCCAAAACTATACACTCATTTATTCTCTTTTAATCTTGGTTAACTGGTCTTGGTTAACTGCTTTCAGTATTTGTTTCTGCAAAAAGAAGGTAAAACTTTTGGATCATTTCATCTGCCCTGGGAAACATGTTGCTTATTTTTATTTTCAAATTTTAAAGTTTTTATTTTTTAAAATGATGGTTTATATTCTCATGCAACTGTGAAGATTACATGTGTGAATAGAGAATTTGGGTATAAAAAATTAAACACGTGTTATGAGAAACTTACTAGTTATCATCCATCTGAAAGCATTTGACTTTCAAAATCTGGCATATTGCCTAAATTTATTCTTCAAGAGATTAAGTTTATATTGTCATTTCTGGAAGATTGCATCTGGAATGTCTTTATCAGTTCATCCTAGACTATCTTTTTAAATAAGATTCAGTTTAAATATTAAGCACAGCATTTAAAGAAACTGAGCTTATCTAATCATCAGAGGTTAGGGCAGAAAAAAATTATCATCTGGTTTTCATCTGTTATAAATAGCAAATGTCACCCAATTTACTACTTGTGTAAGGTTGAGAAAGACATCCTTCACCAATTCACTCCCTGCAGCCTTATTTTCAGAAAGTATATTCAACTACATAGCTTCATCACAGATGCACATATACACACACACACAAATTTATAGTTCAAGAGTACTGTTTAACAGTACATTGACATAACATCAGGTGAGAAAATGAACTTTGGCTTTGATTCTGAACTGCTACCCAATCAGAATTAGCATTTATATGTATATAAAATATTATTGGATGGGTTTGTTAGGTCTCCGTAGACAAGAATATCCCAACAAAACATACATACTATGCATATATACTAAAGGAAAATGAATCCATTTCATCTTGAGAGACTAAATATTTATACTTGAAATGTTTTGCTTTTGGTCAGGTGTTGAAATGAAAACCAAATTCAAATGTATAATTTATAAATATAAGTATTAAGAGAGAACATACTATAAGCATGTAAAATGGAATATAAATATAAATTGTTTAAAAATACATGTGCTCTTGGAAGATAATGCTGGGCACAGAGTAAAACAGGAGGTTTATTTACCTAGAAAATAACATTATTCTATCTAAATTTTAGATATGTACTATTTTTCATTTGACTGGTAACAAAGCATATAATTAAGAATACTACCAAATTAAACAGCAATATAGTGATGATTATTGTGATTAAAGGAAATTGCCATCTGGTTATGTTACTCTGAGTACTTTTTTTAATACTTTAAATAGTACTTGCTTTGTGCTGTGTAATGAAAATGAGACTTTATAGAAATATCTATACCTGCTTGCATTTATAAAAAGGCAAAAAAACTAAATGTGAGACAAAATACACAATCCACAAACAATTATGATTGTGGAAGAAATACATGAAACATTTATCTCAAAACTGGCAGATTTTTGAAGTTCCTGAAAAAGGGCTAGCTTTTCCAACTTGGAAATACACACTGGGTAGCAAATGCTCATGCTTATGCTTGGAACAATTTGAGACACCAAAAGACTTATAGTGTTGGTAGCTGGGCCAGTTAAAACTGCAAGTGAAAATTAATGCCTTCCTTTTACTATCCTTTCTAAGCTACTGCTGAGTGGTAGTGGTCTTGAAGGATTTGGCTTTCTATCTACCTACAACTTTAAACAAGAATTTACTACTGATAGTCCTTTCCGTGGTAGTATTTAGTTGTTCTTGTGTTGCGATAATGTAAACAGCTGGGATCTATTTCAGAATTGTCTGGCTCCAGCTGGACATGCCTTTAAAAAAGAAAAAACCCTTTTGTTCAGAGCTGGGTTTTCACTGTAATCACAGAATTTAGTTTACAAAACCAAGACATAAATGGTGTTCCTGCACGGAGCTGGTTTGACTTGGTTGTCTAGAGAGAAGAAACTCCAACTGCTTGTTCTTTCCTTTCCTCTAGCATTTGAGATTGTCTCACTCTATTAAAAAGGCCTAGAGGTCTAGTTCCTAGTGGGATTTTGTTAAGTAGTGTAAGTGAATTTAAATAAGAGATGTTGTGTGCACCAAAGAATGATTCTGACTCATTTAGGTCAAGCGTGTTTATCCCATTCTTGCTACTAGAAACTCTATTAGTGAAATTTTTTGTCTTAGTCTTGATTACATTAAACCAAACATGTAGAGCTAAGGAAAGAACACATTACTAAGGAGCAGAGACAAAGAAATAATCAGTGTAGTTGAAATATCCACAAAACTTTTCAGGGCAAGAGGAATCAAGTGATAAGAAAACTGCCAAACGCTGAGTCAGCCTCACCTGATTGTCAGTCTCTGCGTAGTCATGGGAAATCACTCGTTCCTTGGTTAGAGCCTCACTCTGTGTCCCTGTCACCGTGACTGCTACCCATGAACTCTGATGACCAAGCAGGCAGAAAACACCACCACGGGGCTGCTATGGATGAATCTCAGTAACCCTCCTCCAAACTTCATCAAACTGGTTTCCAGTTTAGAAGTCTATTGAAACTTATGTATGTGGACTAGAAAATTTGTATTGAGTCCATGTTGAGTCCCCTCAGTATATGAATCCCAAAACATGTGTGAAGTATCTGTTTTTAATAGTCTAAAGCATGTTAGAATCTACTGATAGTAAAATCCCTGAGTAGAAAGTGGGAGGTTGTTGATACCACTTTACTTGTTATCCCAATAAAGCACACGGAGTAAATGTTCAAGGCAGTTGCCTAAGAGATCTATCTGTAAAGTTTTAAATCTTCTGTGCAGTGTCAGTTTACAATCAGAGAATGCATGTTGATTTTTAAAGTTTCAAAATAAAAGTTAGGGGGAAACCTGCACAAAGTTAAAAACAGTTGTCATTTTTTTTTTTTGCGGTACGCGGGCCTCTCACTGTTGTGGCCTCTCCCGTTGTGGAGCACAGGCTCCGGACGCACAGGCTCAGCGGCCATGGCTCACGGGCCCAGCCGCTCCGCGGCACCTGGGATCCTCCCGGACCAGGGCACGAACCCGTGTCCCCTGCATCGGCAGGCGGACTCTCAACCACTGCGTCACCAGGGAAACCCTGGACCAGGTCATTTTAATGGCGAAGTTTGCAGCAGCAGGTGATTGCCATCGCTCCATTTCCTAGTCTATGGTTTCCCTATGGGAGCTCACTAAATAGTACCTTTGTGTAGCTTATAAATTGTAAGTATTTCTAATTTTGAGCAACAAGGAAAAATATCTACTATTGTAAACTGTGGACGTGTGCCATGATTGATAAATCCACTTCTCATTCTCATTCATTCATTCAGCAAGTACTCATGTAGTATGCTAAGTGCTAAATAGTCTGCTAGGCTCTGGGGATCCAGTACTGACCAACATAGACATGATCACTGTTTCATGACGTTTATAGTTATTGAGTTCATTAATTAACTCAATAGATATTTCCTCAGTGCTGCTGTATGCCAGACATTCTTCTGTAATGAAATATGCAAGTAAACAAAAAAGAAAAAAATCCTGACCTTGGGGAGCTTCTTCTTAGTGGGAAAATCCAGATAATAAGCACCAAACATGATAAATAAGTAAGTGATAAAATACGCTAGGAAGATAAAAGTATCATGTGGAAGTATAGAGGAGGGGAAGGGAGCAGGAGTTCAGTCTGAGTGGTGGTAATTTAAATACAGTGGTCCACTTAAGAAGCTGACACATTTGAGAAAAGACATGAAGGAACTAGGGAGTTGACCATGCAGACATCTAGAGGAAGAAAGTACTAGGGCAGTGGGAACAGAAAGTACAAAGGCCATAAGGTAAAGGGATGGCTGGCATTTTCAGGGAACAAAAAAAGAAGCCATTGTGCTTCAAACAGAATGAGCTAGTGGGAGAGTAGCAGGTAGAAAGATCAGAGAGGTAACAGGGATCCAGATTCTGAGCCTTGTAGTCCTTATAAGGACTCTAAAGAGTCACTCTTGTTGATGTATTAAGAATATACTGTAGTGTACAAAAGTAAGCAGACCCATTAAGAGATAATTGCAGTAATCCAGGCGCAGAATACTGATAGCTCAAACAAGAGTGATGACAGTAGGGGTTGTGAGAGGTGGTTAAATATCTTTTGAGAGTAGAACCAATGGGATTCCCTGATAGATTGATTATCAAATGTGAGCGTTAAAAAGAAGTCAAGGAATACTAAAGTTTTTGGTCTAAGCAACTGGAAGAATGGAGGTATCTTAAACTGAGAGGAAGAAGATTGCAGGAGAAGCATGTTTTTTTCCTTTAGTGAGGAAGTTAGTAGGGGACAGGAGACAATCATGGTTTTTGTAAGGGACATGTTAAGTTCAAGATGTCTGTTACATACCCAAGGGAATATCCTTTATATTTCCAAGGTAGTTTGATATGTGAATATGGAATTTAAAGGCTATAAATTTGGAAATCATTTGTACGTAAAGGTATATGGAACCACTAGACTGGATGAAATTACCAAGGGGGCGAATATGGTTAGAGACGAGGACCCAGACTAATCCCTGGGTCACATCACTATTGAGAGGTCTGAGTGGGGAGGATGAAAAAACAAGAGGAACAGAGAAGGAGCAACCAGTGAGGTAGGAGGAAACCTGGGAGGTGTGGTGCACAGGGGCCAAGGAAAGAAAGTACACCATGGAGGAGAAAGTGATCAACTGTGTCAAGTCCTGCCAAGTAAATGGTGTGGCAAGATTCCATCACAAGATTTAGCATAGTAAGGGAAAGACAAAAAAAAAATCATTAAAAATATGATTAAAGTCATGAAAGACCATTTTTAAGAGACCGTCTTAGTGATACGTATAAACGTTTCTTTTCCCACACTCTCATAAAGTGTGAATATTACCTTTCCAGAGAGAATTTTAAATGTATAGGTTGTTTTATTTTTCTCCAATTATGAAAGAGCTTTTCTTTTTGTTTGGGGGCACTAATATTTTTCTACAAAGTGTTCACATCTTTATTTTTCTTTTAAAGTATTAGCATGATTTTTCCTTGATTAAGAGAGCTCTTGATATAATGATGATAACATTTTGTCTGCCATGTTTTCCAGTCTGCAATTTATCTTTCAATAACGTCTTGGCTCTCAGAAGTTTTTAAAAATTTATTTCTATAGTACTCTTTTACTTTTTTTCTTTGTAACTTCTTAACTTTTCATTTATGTCTTAGATGTATTTTGTAAATATATTTATATTTCCAGACTCAATATTTCATATGTATCCATCGAATCCATGTATCCACATTGTTTTCTAGGTTATTTTACACTATCATTTAAATTTTTTATTCTATGATCTACCTAGGGTTTATTTTTTTATTTTTCTTTAACATCTTTATTGGAGTATAATTGCTTTACAATGGTATGTTAGTTTCTGCTTTATAACAAACTGAATCAGTTATACATATACACATGTTCCCATATCTCTTCCCTCTTGCATCTCCCTCCCTCCCACCCTCCCTATCCTACCCCTCTAGGTAGTCACAAAGCACCAAGCTGATCTCCCTGTGCTATGCGGCTGCTTCCCACTAGCTATCTGTTTTACGTTTGATAGTGTATATATGTCCATGCCTCTCTCTCACTTTGTCACAGCTTACCCTTCCCCCTCCCCATATCCTCAAGTCCATTCTCTAGTAAGTCTGTGTCTTTATTCCCATCTTACCCCTAGGTTCTTCATGACCTTTTATTTTTTTTTTCTTAGATTCCATATATATGTGTTAGCATATGGTATTTGTTTTTCTCTTTCTGACTTAGTTCACTCTGTATGACAGACTCTAGGTCCATCCACCTCACTACAAATACTCAATTTCGTTTCTTTTTATGGCTGAGTAATACTCCATTGTATATATGTGCCACATCTTCTTTATCCATTCATCTGATGATGGACACTTAGGTTGCTTCCATGTCCTGGCTATTGTAAATAGAGCTGCAATGAACATTGTGGTACATGACTCTTTTTGAATTATAGTTTTCTCAGGGTATATGCCCAGTAGTGGGATTACTGGGTTGTATGGTAGTTCTACTTTTAGTTTTTTAAGGAACCTCCATACTGTTCTCCATAGTGGCTGTATCAATTTACATTTCCACCAACAGTGCAAGAGTGTTCCCTTTTCTCCACACTAGGGTTTATTTTTAATGTATTTATCAATACACATTCATTTGACCAAAACACTAAAATATACTGGAGGGCAAAATAGACCAAACATGCATGTTATGTGATCAGCTCTCTTATCTGTCCCTTCTCTGTTTTGAAACAGTTTCCCTTCAGGCATGTTGCAGTGTAGTTTTTCATTGAAGAAACACCAAATATTTGAACTTCAACAAATATAACTGAGGTCTATTCTGTCATACAGTCAAAGGAGACAGTTGCCTTAGGCAGCAAAAACATTCCACACAGCAGATTCTTTAGGGATTGTTTTTAGTGTGAGAAGCTAGAGGCAATAAAATACAAGGCATTTCCCATTTTGTCTGAAGTGATTAAACTAGAATTTAAATACTTCTTAGAAGTATCATCTTTGGCACCTATATTCATGTTTATATTCCAATGGGGGCTGGAGGAATATAAAGCTACATAAAATACTGATGAACATGTTAGGAAACAATTTAGTAGCTATCCATTTCCTACAATTAAAGGATAAATATTCAGAACGTGTTACTTTTATTGGAAAGAGTTGTGTGTGTTTGTGTGCATGGAGATGAAAGTGTGTGTAAGAGAAAGCTTGCAAAATGGATAAGAAAAAATTAATTTTACCTCTAATTATTCATCTCTGTCAATTAGAAGGCTCAAACCAAAAGCAAGCAATTGGAAATATGAAAATTCAATCTTTTATAATTTGATTTTTCCCAGACTTTAGCAATCTGAGGAATTAATGAGATCTTAAAATCAGTAATATTTCAAATCTCTTTTCACTCTTGGACCCACTTAAGGCCTCTTTAAAAATCCACCCTGCCCTGGGCCTGCCCCAAGGTGTTCAGGTCTTTGTTAGGATGTAGTATGTAGCAGTATGCACAAAGGAATGTATTCCAGTCAGGCTGTCTTATTTCTGTCCCTCCAGGTACCGTAGTCTCCCACTGGGTGTCACCAGACTCCACTCAGTGCTTCAGTTTCCCATCTGGTACAGCTTTGCTCCATAAAATATGTCAACTAGGGTCCTCCTGACACCAAGGCAGAGGGAGATCTGGGATAAAGCAGGATAGAATGTGCTTTCTGCCCTCCTGCTGCAGTTGATTAGAGGAGTTCCCTAGTAATATTGCTTAGGCCTTCAATGTCCAACAGTGCCTTTACTAAAACAAATCGTTCAGTCTCTTAGTTTCTCTTAGTCTCCCTAATGTTTCTATAGCTAGCATAGTCAGCATATATTCAGCACTTATTGAGCCCATATTCTTCTAGGGCTTAGACATGGGCCAATAAAGACAGAGCAGAAAACAGTGTGAGTTACCAAATGTACCCTGTGCTCAGAATCAGGCCTTCTCACTCATTAAGACTCTCTTCCCAGGTCCAGCTGAAACTCACAGAGTCTGGTCCTTTTGTCCTTTAGAACAACTTTCCAACAGTGATTTCTATGCTAAACACATGTAAAGATGCTTTAGAGACAATGTTTCATGATTTTGTCAGACATAATCTGAGTCTTTCTCAAAAACCAGGTGAGATCTTTGCTACAAAATATTTTCTTAACTGTACCCTGTCTGATCACCTTTCTAAGTTCTATCACTTTAAAGGCAAATGACTTACTTCCAGCATCACATGCATGTATTTATCTGTAGCTTTATGTATCTGTAGCATGTATCTTGCATGGAATTCCTAACCAGTTCATAAGCTTCTTATGAACAAAAAATGTCTTTGTGTCTCCTTATGGGATACAGAACGGTAGGTAAAGGGCAATATATAACCCTGAGTAAATCTCAATACTTTGGGATCTACTTTGTCAAAGTAATAGCTACTAGGGAAAAAAAAAGACATTTTAAAAAAAGAATGTGTGTGTATATTGTTAGAACTTTTGGGTATTTATTTTCCCATTAAATGTAAAGTTTCTGCATATGAGGCTTCTCTCCCAGCCATCTATGACTTAATATGTGGGATATTGGTAATATGCAGAATAAAATATGTAGCCATAGTGAAATGGACATGACCTTACACAGGATATGAGGTGTATTTAAAGAGTTTTCTGAGTGGCATTTCAACCACACACATTAGACTCAGTTAATATAATTGCTGCTAAGTGCAGTTTTTATTGATAGCACAATATGTTTAAAGGAAGCCATTCAGAAGTCATGAAACCTCACCACTATATTAACGCTGCAAGTTGTATCTCAGAATTAAGGCTTAACTGAGTGACCATTTTCATGGGGTCCAAAACTCTTCAGAATCTCAACATTCAATAGTTGCTGAATATATGCTGATTATTCTAGCATTAGAAATGTAAGAATTTCAAGTTTCTATCACAGTGCTCTAATGCTTTCTGTCCAGATACCTTGTATAACCTCTGCACCATAATGGAATGCATCATCTGTTTTGTTCTTTTGGGTTTTTTTTTTCTTTTTAAATAGCCAGACGTTCAATTTTACTTTATTTTATTTTTAAAATTTTTATGGGAGTATAGTTGCTTTACAATGTTGCATTAGTTTCTGCTGTACAGCAAAGTGAATCAGCTATACAAATACATATATTCCCTCTTTTTTGGATTTCCTTCCCATTTAGGTCACCAAAGACCACTGAGTTGAGTTCCCTGAGTTATACAGTAGGTTCTCATTAGTTATCTATTTTATACATAGTATCAATGGTGTTTATATGTCACTCGCAATCACCCAATTCATCCTAACCCTCCTTGCCCCCCTTGGTATCCATATGTTTGCTCTCTACGTCTGTGTCTCTATTTCTGCTTTGTAAATAAGGTCGTTTATACCAATTTTTTCAGATTCCACATGTATGTGTTAATATATGATATTTGTTTTTCTCTTTCTGACTTACTTCACTCTGTATGACATTCTCTAGGTCCATCCACGTCTCTACAAACGACCCAATTTCATTCCATTATATATATGTACCACATCTTCTTTATCCATTCATCTGTCAATGGGCATTTAGGTTGCGTCTATGACCTGGCTATTGTAAATAGTGCTACAGTAAACATTGGGGTGCATGTGTCTTTTTGAATTATGTTTTTTTCTGAGTATATGCCCAGTAGTGGGATTTCTGGTCACATGGTAGTTCTATTTTTAATTTTTTAAGGAGCCTCTATAATGTTTTCCATAGTGGGCATACCAATTTACATTCCCACCAGCAGTGCAAGAGGGTTCCCTTTTCTCCACACCCTCTCCAGCATTTGTTGTTTGTAGATTTTGTGATGATGGCCATTCTGACCGGTGTGAGGTGATAACCTCATTGTAGTTTTGATTTGCATTTCTCTAATAATTAGTGATATTGAGCATCTTTTCATGTGTTTGTTGACCATCTGTATGTCTGTTTTGGAGAAATGTCTATTTAGGTCTTCTGCCCATTTTTTGATTGGGATTTTAAAAAAAATATTGAGCTGCATGAGCTGTTTGTATATTTTGGAGATTAACCCTTTGTCAGTTGCTTCATTTGAAAATATTTTCTCCTATTCTGAGGGTTGTCTTTTTGTTTTGTTTATGGTTTCCTTTTCTGTGGAAAAGATTTTAAGTTTAGGTCCCATTTGTTAATTTTTTTAATTTTCATTACTTTAGGAGGTGGATCAAAAAAGATCTTGCTGTGATTTATGTCAAAGAGTGTTCTTGCTATGTTTTCATCTAAGAGCTTTATAGTGTCTGGCCTCACATTCAGGTCTCTAATCCATTTTCAGTTTATTTTTGTGTATGGTGTTAGGGAGTGTTCTAATTGCATTCTTTTACATATAGCTGTCCAGTTTCCCAGTACCGCTTATTGAAGCGGCTGTATTTCCTCCATTGTATATTCTTGCCTCCTTTGTCATAGATTAGGTGACCATAGGTGCTTGGGTTAATCTCTGGGCTTTTATCCTGTTCCATTGATGTATATTTCTGTTTTTGTGCCAGTACCATACTGTCTTGATTACTGTAGCTGTGTAGTATAGTCTGCAGTAAGGGAGCCTGACTACTCCAGCTCAGTTTTTCTTTCTCAAGCCTGCTTTGGCTATTCGGGGTCTTTTGTGTTTCCATACACATTGTGAAATTTTCTGTTCTAGTTCTGTGAAAAATGCCCTTGGTAATTTGATAGAGATTGCATTGAATCTGTAGATTGCTTTGGATAGTATAGTCATTTCCACAATATTGATTCTTCCAATCCAGGAACATGGTATATCTTCCCATCTGTTTGTTTCATCTTTAATTTCTTTCATCAGTGTCTTATAGTTTTCTGCATAGAGGTCTTTTGTCTCCCTCGGTAGGTTTATTCCTAGGTATTTTTAAAATTTATTTTATTTTTTGTTTTTGCTGTATGCGGGCCTCTCACTGTTGTGGCCTCTCCTGTTGCGGAGCACAGGCTCTGGACGTGCAGGCCCAGCGGCCATGGCTCATGGGCCCAGCCGCTCCGCGGCATGTGGGATCCTCCCGGACCGGAGCATGAACCCGCGTCCCCTGCATCGGCAGGCAGACTCCCAACCACTGCGCCACCAGGGAAGCCCTATTCCTAGGTGTTTTATTCTTTTTGTTGCAATGGTAAATGGGAGTGTTTCCTTAATTTCTCTTTCAAATTTTTCATCATTAGTGTATAGGAATGCAAGAGATTTCTGTGCATTAATTTTGTATCATGCTACTTTACCAAATTCATTGATTAGCTCTAGTCGTTTTCTCGTGGCATCTTTAGGATTCTCTATGTATAGTATCATGTCATCTGCAAACAGTGACAGTGTTACTTCTTTTCCAGCTTGTATTCCTTTTATTTCTTTTTCTTCTCTGATTGCTGTGGCTAGGACTTCCAAAACTTTGTTGAATAATAGTGGTGAGAGTGGACATCCTTGTCTTATTCCTGATCTTAGAGGAAATGCTTTCAGTTTTTCACCATTGAGAATGATGTTTGCTATGGGTTTGTCATATATGGGCTTTATTATGTTGAGGTAGGTTCCCTCTATGCCCACTTTCTGGAGTATTTTTATCATAAATGGGTGTTGAATTTTGTCAAAAGGTTTTTTCTGCATCTACTGAGATGACCATATGGTTTTTCTTCTTCAGTTTGTTAATATGGTTTATCACATTGATTGATTTGCGTATATTGGAGAATCCTTGCATCCCTGGGATAAATCCCACTTGTTCATGGTGTATGATCCTTTTAATGTGTTGTTGGAATCTGTTTGCTAGTATTTTGTTGAGGATTTTTGCATCTATCTTTATCAGTGATATTGGTCTGTAATTTTCTTTTTTTGTAGTAGCTTTGTCTGGTTTTCGTATCAGGGTGATCGTGGCCTCATAGAATGAGTCTGGGAGTGTTCCCTCCTCTGCAATTTTTTGTAAGAGTTTGAGAAGGATGGGTGTTAGCTCTTCTCTAAATGTTTGATAGAATTCACCTGTGAAGCCATCTGGTCTTGGACTTTTGTTTGCTGTAAGATTTTTAATCACAGTTTCAATTTCATTAGCTGTGATTTGTCTGTTCGTATTTTCTGTTTCTTCCTGGTTCAGTCTTGGAAGCTTATACCTTTCTAAGTATTTGTCCATTTCTTCCAGGTTGTCCATTTTATTGGCATTGAGTTACTTGTAGTAGTCTCTTGAGATGCTTTGTATTTCTGTGGTGTCTGTTGTAACTTCTCCTTTTCTATTTCTAATTTTACTGATTTGAGTCCTCTTTTTTTCTTGATGAGTCTGGCTAAAAGTTTATCAGTTTTGTTTACCTTCTCAAAGAACCAGCTTCTAGTTTTATTGATCTTTGCTATTGTTTTCTTTGTTTCTATTTCATTTATTTCTGCTCTCATCTTTATGATTTCTTTTCTTCTACTAACTTTGGGTTTTTTTGTTCTTCTTTCTCTAGCTGCTTTAGGTGTTAGTTTAGGTTGTTTATTTGAGGTTTTTCTTGTTTCTTGAGGTAGGATTGTATTGCTATAAACTTCCCTCTTAGAACTGCTTTTGCTGCATTCCATAGGTTTTGAGTCGTCATGTTTTCATTGTCATTTGTCTCTAGGTATTTTTGATTTCCTCTTTTATTTCTTCAGTGATCTTTTAATTGTTTACTGGCATATTGTTTAGCCTCCATGTGTTTGTGTTTTTTAGTTTTTTCCTGTAACTAATTTCTAATCTCATAGCATTGTGGCCGGAAAAGATGGTTGATACAATTTCAGTTTTCTTATGTTGACTGAGGCTTGATTTGTGACCCAAGATGTGATCTGTCCTGGAGAATGTTTCATGTGCACTTGAGAAGGAAGTGTATTTGCTGCTTTCAGATGGACTGTCCTATAAATATCTAGTCTGTCTGGTCTAATGTGTCATTTAAGGCTTGTGTTTCCTTATTAGTTTTCTGCCTGGTTGATCTGTCCATTGCTGTAAGTGGGGTGTTAAAGTCCCCCACTATTATTGTGTTATTGTTGATTTCCCCTTTTATGGCCATTAGCATTTGTCTTATGTATTGAGGTGCTCCTATGTTGGGTGCATAAATATTTATAATTGTTATATTTTCTTCTTGGATTGGTCCCTTGATCATTATGTAGTGTCCTTCCTTGTCTCTTGTAACAGTATTTATTTTCAAGTCTATTTTGTCTGATATGACAATCGCTACTCCAGCTTTCTTTTGATTTCCATTTGCATGGAATATCTTTTTCCATCTCCTCACTTTCAGTCTGTATGTGTCCCTAGGTCTGAAGTGGGTCTCTTGCAGACAGCATATATCCGGGTCTTCTTTTTGTATCCATTCAGCCAGTCTGTGTCTTTTGGTTGGAGCATTTAATCCATTCACATTTAAGGTAATTATTGATATGTATGTTCCTATTACCATTTTCTTAATTGTTTTGGGTTTGTTTTTGTCTTTTTGGTCTTCTTTTGGTCTTTTCCTTCTCTTGTGTTTCCTGCCTAGAGAAATTCCTTTAGCATTTGTTGTAAAGCTAGTTTGGTGGTGCTGAATTCTCTTAGCTTTTGCTGATCTGCAAAGCTTTTGATTTCTCCATTGAATTTGAATGAGATCCTTGCTGGGTGAGTTATCTTGGTTGTAGGTTTTTCTCTTTCCTCACTAAGTATATGCTGCCACTCCCTTCTGGCTTGTAGAGTTCCTGCTGAAAAGTCAGCTGATAACCTTATGGGGCTTCCCTTGTGGTTATTTGTTGCTTTTCCCTTGTTGCTTTTAATATTTTTTCTTTGTATTTAATTTTTGTTAGTTGATTAATATGTGTCTCTGCAGGTTTCTTCTTGGATTTATCCTGTATGGGACTCTCTTTGCTTCCTGGACTTGGGTGGCTATTTCCTTTCCCATGTTAGGGGAGTTTTCAACTATAATCTCTTCAAATATTTTCTCAGATCCTTTTTCTTTTACTTCATCTTCTGGGACCCCTATAATTTGAATGTTGGTGCGTTTAATGTTGTCCCAGAGGTCTCTGAGACTGTCCTCATTTCTTTTCATTCTTTTTTTCTTTGTTCTGCCCTGTGGCAGTTATTTCCACCATTCTATCTTCCAGCTCACTTATCCGTTCTTCTGCCTCAGTTATTCTGCTATAGATTCCTTCTAGTGTATTTTTAATTTCAGTTATTGCATTGTGCATCCTCATAAGAAGAGGAGAGGACAGACAGAGACATAGAGGGCAGGCCACATGGAGACAAAGACAGGGATTGGAGTTATGCTGCCATATGCTAAGGAACAGCTGGGGCCACCAGAAGCTGGTAACAACAAGGAAGGATTCTTCCCTAGAGCCTTTGGTGGGAACATGACCCTGCTGATAATTTGATTTCAGACTTCCAGCCTCTCAAACTGTGAGAAAATAAACTTTTGGTCTTTTAAGCCACTAAGTGTGTGGTAATTTGTTAAGGCAGCCCTAGGAAACTGATACTAAGTGTACACTTTTATATCACAATTTTATAAGTGAAGGAAGTGAAGCACAGATGAGGCATCCCATGTACTCTCTCAAGGTCATTCAAGCAGAGCTAGAATTCAAACCCAGATTATCTGGCTTCAGACATTTGCACTTAACCACTACCTATACTGCCTCTATTATTTTTTATTACCAGATAGTAAAGAGTGACCTAGCCTTTGTACATAGAACTAGAGATAGCACAGTATTCCCTGGAGGCAGACAGTCGCTCAGAATAGATAAATGTTAGGCTTAAACCACTTTTTCCTATCTAGCTATTTGATTATAAAACCATTGTTTACTGTCTTGTCAAAACCTAGTATACTAAAATAAACACATTTACTATATATATAGAAAAAGAGAGCTATCAAAGACATGCATTTATTTGTAATAATCTGTGACAACACCTGTAACTGATTATCTAAATCCTCTTCAGCAGAATATGCTGTTTACCTAGCTTCTTTTACAGCCCGACTTAATAGGTTTCTGGGACCCACGATTCTGTAGGGTCAACTATATTTCTTATCTTGTCTCCATATTAAAAAATGAATGGGTTTGGATTGTAGATTCTGTTAACTATTAATTTCTTTCAATAAAAATTACATTTTGTATGATTGAACACGTTTTGTGGCCATACTTTAAGAATTTTTAGAAGGGAAGTTCTCTTCTGCACTCTCTGGATCATTGGGGCAAAAAACCCATATTTCTTAGAATTATGTTAACTACGATTAATATGCATCTGCTACATGCCAGGCTATACGTATATGCATTACTTTATTTATCCCTCACAAGGACTCTAATTTTATCTCCAAATTATTGATGTGAACAAGAGAGAGCAGAAAGGATAAAAAACTTGAAGAATACCACACAGATTTTAATCACCAGAGCTGAGATTCAAGCCCATGTTTTTCCGATTCTCATCCTCTCTCTTTTTCAGCTTTTTGCCTGTACCAAGTAAAGGTGGTCACCAGTACCATAAAGATGAGACGCATAGGATTTTAATTGGTCAGTTTGAAAAAGAGGTTCATTTCTTTACATCTTTTGTTTGCCACCCCCATAGATGGAGGTAACTTAAGGCCCTTATGAATAACCCCCTGCCTAATGGAGGGATGGAACTATTAAAGTGGAACTGATAGGCTCATGAAGCTTACTTTGGCTGTAGTTGTTCAGAAAAATTACCATTGTTCTAGAGCTTGCTTTTTATTGCAAAAAGTAACATAGTACAGGCACACATAATAGTAAAATAAAGACAGATGGTGAGGAGGGTGGCTCACAACTTAAGAAAAATAAAAATGAGAAGTTTTTCTGTTGCTTATTTCTTTAGTTTAACCCCATTGCATACCTAAAATTACACTTTCGCCTAGAGGCTCTAGTTCGTGAACACCATTTTCCACTTGTCCTTTTTTAACTTTCTAAACCAGCAGAGGGAGCTGTAGGGTCACAAGCAGTTCTTTTTAAAATGATGTAATAAGCACCAAATGTGAAGCTCTTCTTTCTGGTTTCATTGCCAGTGAGAAAATACAACCCCCTTTGCCCACACAGTGTTTATTTAAGGGATCAGAACACTCCTAGGGGGATCTATTGGCCAATTATCAGGGGTAGAACAGAACATTATTTACATGGCACACACTGGAGTGGCTCCATGGGTTCTGGCCTACCACGTAATTATATAATTACATGAAAAAATATATTTATCTCAGAGATCAGTAGGGATTAAAATGCCTGTCTGGAAGACAAAGGATGCTGATATAAGTGCAAAGAATTCTTTGGTTTGGCTTTACAGGTAAAACAAAGGACCTGTGGTGATTCAACAATTAATCATAATAAGATGAAAGAAGGCTTTGACATTGACAACAGGGACCTGTGATATTTACTTTTGGAATATTTTCCATCACTAATTTTAGTAAATTGATATGTTAATTAAAATTAATTTGCATTAAAAGTAAGACTATGCAGGTGTTTCTCCAGTTTATCTTGGTTCAGCTCTTAGAAAATGTATCTTAACCAAAAAAAAAAAAAATTTACGTTCATGACATTCCAAGTTATTAAAAAACAAATAGCATATTGTGGCAATGTTTAAGTTATATGAAACTTGAAATGTATTTAGCCATGCTTTGGGCTACTTTGAGGTAAGGAGAGTTTTAGTTTTCATTTTATGAAGCGTGTATTCATGTTTTACTTCTTTAAAAATTTGAAAATAGACTAGATTTTTTTTTTCATTAATTCTAGAATGCATTTGTATGCCCAGGTAATTGTAAAAGGTTAATTAAATAATAATAAAATGACACTTTGCCTACTACTGTCTAAGAAAGCCCAAAGTAAAATTAATTCTATTATTGTTTTTCACAAAGTTTAGGATGAGTAAGATTAGTACAAAGGAGTATGTAGAGATCAACATTATCACATAGCCTAAGAATCTTTGGCAAACGAATCCCTCTCCCATATTTCTTCATGCTAGGATTTACAGGTATGTTATTTAAAAAAATCCAGTTGAGTTACTTAATAGAAAAATTACAATGTGAAAGAAAATAGCATAAACAAGATACCACAGGCATACATAATTGGGAAAGACTAATAGAAAAATATTTTGGAAGTAATTATCGCACAAGTGCTAATTTATTGTTTAGAGGGGGAATTACGTCAAGGAGTAATAGTAGGGTTAGAAGATTTCGGCGAGCTCTGATTGACTACATTAACCATCAGGGCTTAAAGCATGGAAGGGGAGAAGTGTAGGAAATCTCAGATCCAATACTTCTTCCTTCTATTCTCTAGTATTCCTTCCATAACATCAAAGGTAGGGACAGTTACCTTTTACCTGAACAGATGGAAGAAGAGGACTTCCTTTCTTGCCCCATTCTTTTAGAAGTTCAGGATCCTTTAGAGATACTGAGAACTGTCCCGAAAGATCCAGACTCATTCCCACAATAATAGAATAATTTTGTTCAAGGCAAACATTAAAATAATAGAGAAACTAAATTTGAAAGCTAAATATAAAATAACACTTGTTATAAATACACACCTAAAAATAAAATGTATTTTTAGTACTTTTAAAAACTTTTTTTTGGCCATATAAAAATTTACATTGAGATCTCTATAGTTATATAAGGTTAGCATGATCATGAAACCAAGTTCCCTGCTGAGTTTATGATTAACCTATGTAAAACTTTGTTCTCTTTCTTATCCTGCTCCTGTTCCCCTGAGGATTGAGGAGTATCAAAGAAAAGGAGATTTTGAAACCAAGCAGGACCCTGTGGGGCCTTCCCAGGTGCAAAAGCCCCTCCATGTCCTTCATTTCTTGTTTGTAGAAAAAAAGGCTTTAGTCTTATAAGCCTTTCCTAAGTTCCAAAAAGCAGATTCAAGCAGTTAATGATTAGGACAATAGAAACACAGGATTCCTAGTTTCTCCTGGAGGGATATAGGTAACAGTCTGATACATATCTTTGAATTATTATTCTACCGAAACTAAGACCCCCCCACCCAGGTAGAGGATGGTGGCTACATGCTGATCACAAGCACATAGAACTCAGAATGGTTGGAACCAGAAGGCTGAGATTCCCAAAACATCACTTTGTTACCTCACCACCAACCAATCAAAAGGTCCACGAGCTGATCACACATCCCATGACCCTCTCCCCTAACACTGTCTTTAAAAACCCTTGCCTGAAAGCTGTCAAGGAGTTAGGGTCTTTTAAGCATGAGCTGTCCAATCTCCTTGCTTGGTGCCCTGCAAATAAACCCTTACTTTGCTGCAAACACCCACCGTCTGAGTTTGGCTTTCTGCTGCACAGGCATATGAGCCCTTGTTCAATAACAGTCATCCACAGGTAATTTTCAATACCTGAAATATATTTATTTTTCACTGAACTACTGTAGGTTAAGAGGCAAAACTGATAATCTGGAGGTCATCAAATGAACTCAAAATGGAAGCTCTCTTCAGAATTTGAACTAGGATCATTAGACTTCATAGTCTCACATGAAATGGACAATAGGGTCCTACATAGGGTGAAGAGTCAACAAGAATTTTAAATTAGATGAAATATTTCTCCAAGTATCATAGTATGGAAGAATAATTTATTATTACTCTGATTATTCATTAGTTTCTGAATAGTCCACCAAAAAAAGCATTTCATTGTGGTTGTTTTGTTTTTTTTAAAAGAATTTTCCCCAGTACATTTTACTTGTTTGTTTATTTACTTACTTATTTTTGACTGTATTGGGTCTTCGTTGCTGCGTGCGGGCTTTCCGTAGTTGAGGTGAGCAGGAGGTACTCTTCACTGCGGAGCGCGGGCTTCTCATTGCAGTGGCTTCTCGTGGAGCACGGGCTCTAGGTGCATGGGCTTCAGTAGTTGTGGCACGTGGGCTCAGTAGTTGTGGCTCATGGGCTCTAGAGCGCAGGCTCAGTAGTTGTGGCTCATGGGCTGAGTTGCTCCGCAACATGTGGGATCTTCCTGGACCAGGGATTGAACCCACGTCCCCTGCACTGGCAGGCAGATACGTCACCAGGGAAGTCCTCAGTGTGGTTATTTGTGACAATGAATCGCTATGGTGTTGGTAATTTGGCTCAGGAGTTCACCATTCCAAAATGAAAAGTCAAAATACTTTTTAAGGTTTCAACATAATCCTTTCAACTTTACAAACATGATAAAATGTTTTGTAGGAACTGGAGGAAATCAGAAGCCAGTCTTCATCTTTAGATTTCTGAGAAAGATTTTTAAGGAAATCTCCGCTACATGTTAGGAGGCAAGGTACTGACTTAGGCAAAACTTCTAAATAGGCCAAGTTTGTTTTCGCATCCTTCTTAATGTTCTTGAATGACTGGAACACCAGTTTATGAGCCACTGAGCTTGAGACCTTTTCCCATTTCCCGTCGTTCACACCCTCCCTAACCCTTTGGCCACTGTAGAAGATTGTAGGAGTGGGCATCATTGCTTTCAAAAAGACAACCCTCAGAATGGGAGAAAATCTTTGCAAATGAAGCAACTGACAAAGGATTAACCTCCAAAATATACGAACAGCTCATGCAGCTCAGTATCAAAAAAACAAACAACCCAATCAAAAAGTGGACAGAAGACCTAAATAGACATTTCTCCAAAGAAGATACACAGGTGGCCAACAAACATGAAAAAATGCTGAACATCACTAATTATTAGAGAAATGCAAATCAAAACTACAATGAGATATCACCTCACACCGGTCAGAATGGCCATCATCACAAAATCTACAAACAGTAAATGCTAGAGAGGGTGTAGAGAAAAGAGAACCCTCTTGCACTGTTGGTGGGAATATAAATTGATACAGCCACTATGGAGAACAGTATGGAGGTTTCTTAAAAAACTAAAAATAGAACTACCATATGACCCAGCAATCCCACTACTGGGCATATACCCAGAGAAAACCATAATTCAAAAAGACACATGCACCCCAGTGTTCATTGCAGCACTATTTACAATATCTAGGTCTTGGAGAAACCTAAATGTCCACTGACAGATGAATGGATAAAGAAGCTGTGGTACATATATACAATGGAATATTACTCAGCCATAAAAAGGAACGAAATTGGGTTATTTGTAGAGACATGGATGGACCCAGAGACTGTCATACAGAGTGAAGTCAGAAAGAGAAAAACAAATATCGTATATTAACGCATATATGTGAAATTTGAAACAACTGGTATCAACGGTCTTATTTACAAGGTAGAAATAGAGACACAGACGTAGAGAACAAACATTTGGATACCAACGGGGGAGGGAGGGAGGTGGAATGAATTGGGAGATTGGGATTGACATATAAACACTATTGATACTATGTATAAAATAGATAACTAATGAGGACCTACTGTATAGCACAGGGAACTTTACTCATTGCTCTGTGGTGACCTAAATGGGGAGGAAATCCAAAAAAGTGGGGATATATGTATACGTATAGCTGATTCACTTTGCTGTACAGTAGAAACTGACACAACATTGTAAAGCAACTATACTCCAATAAAAATTTTTTAAAAGTCTTCAGAAAAAGAATGAGAGGGCATTCACACTTGTATTTTCATACACTGTGACGTACATTCCGCACTGAGTAGGAACTCTAAAAAAAAAAAAAAGTAGGATTTAAAATCTTTCATTGCATACTTTCAGTTTCTTGCCTTTTAAAATGCATGTTACATTAAAAATAGTACAACTTTTTTTTCTGAGTGATTCCAGGTCAGTGTTTTGGTCATCTTGTCCTACACAGTGATGTAACTGTAAATTTATGGTGTTTCTGCTGCTTCCCTCCTCAGACAGCTAGCTCATACATCTCTGCCAATCATTTTAATTGTTACTTCTACAGCTTACTTCCTTTATTTGCCTCTAGACTGCCAGGGCCTAGGGGGATCAGTATGCTTTTAAGAATTAAATATTTAATAATAGACTTAGCAATGGCCTCGGATCCAGAAGGGGCAAAAGGATGCCATTTCCAACCCTCAAAGTCCTTTATCAATTCTAGTCCATCTGTATTTAAAGCTGAGATTGTCTTGTTGTTATATTGAGGGAAACATATGAGAACCTTGCTCTAAGACAGCTTGTTGAAAGTCAGTAAGATCATTTTAAGTTTGGTCTTGAGAATAAAATCTTACAAACTTACTCAAGAATGCAGTGAATAAAATTTCTGTCAAGAAAAAAAAAATGTGGCTTTGGCTTCCTATCAAAGGTAAGGAAAGCACAGCATGGCTCCTGTTGGTAATTACACCAGAAAGAGATATAGAACACAGATCATAAATGCAGTGCTTATCATGTAATTTTCATCATGTGGGCCTAGTAATTTCCTGAAACTAATCTTTGGACACTCTTAACTTCTGTTTGATGTTTTTGTCTCTTAATGAAAAAATTGAAAATTTTCAGAATTTGACCTAGAGTGTTTTAAAACTTGGTAGTTCATTTATTTAACACGTGGCTCAGAGCTTTGCATAGAGTTCAAGTTTAATAAGTATTTGTATACTGATTGGCAGCAATGCTGATATCTTTACTGTTCCAAAAATACACACTCCACAGAAAGAATGCAGCCTGTTCTGACAACTGAAACGTGGGATATTTTGTCATGAGGACCTGTTGAGAAAGGAATTAATGAAACTGTTCTTAAAGCTATCTTGTGATCAGACAAGAATATAAGGTTTTAAAAGGGAAAATGTTTAGAAAAGTTTCATAGGCCAGTACAAGTTTGTAAGAATGTAAGAATGTAATCCTGCCTTAAATTTGCCCCACTAAGAACCAAGTCTTCAATTTATCTTGACATTTTTATTTTATAACGTATATAATATATATGTTATATAATATATATAATAAATATATATTTATTTTATATTCCTAATTGGATTTCCATTAATTTATTTTGGAAGATAATCTGATGAGTATTTCAACTTCTCACAGCTCATAAATATTATTTAGAAAGTCAAAATGAATTAAAGCAAGAGAAAAAGAAGTTGGTGCTAGTTGTTAGCCATCTTCTATAAATAAGAGCAGTGGAAACAGGCAGATGAACTGAGGCAAATAAAATCTAGGGTAGACTAACTTTTAAAAATTAACTCTGTGAATCAACTTCTTTTTATCCATTAATCTTTTTTTTTTTTTTTTTTTTTTTTGCGGTATGCGGGCCTGTCACTGTTGTGGCCTCTCCCGTTGCGGAGCACAGGCTCCAGATGCACAGGCTCAGTGGCCATGGCTCATAGGCCCAGCTGCTCTGCAGCATGTGGGATCTTCCCGGACCGGGGCACGAACCTGTGTCCCCTGCATCGGCAGGCAGACTCTGAACCACTGCGCCACCGGGGAAGCCCCTGAATCAACTTCTTAATCCTTTTCCCTCTTCCTAATATTTTCAAAGCACTCAAGAGAACAAGGTAACATACCAAGTAATCTTAAGAATTGTCCAAAAGTGCTCTGTTTTCTCCAGACAAAATTTCAGCTCCTGAGCACATGGCACACAGGACCTTTGACCAGTCCCCAGCATCTCTCCGTGTTCCCTCCTCCACAGGCCTCACCCCCAGCCACAGTGTTCCGGGTTCACCTGCCCTTTGGCTTCTGTGCCTCTGCAGCTGCTCAACCCTTTGTCTGGAATCCACACCATGGGCTTCTCTATGAAAATCTTACTCATCCCTCAACTAACAGATGAAGTTCATTTCTCCTGCGAAGTCTTCGCTATCTGTGACAGGGAGAGCTAGTGGGTTCCTCTTCCATACTCAAATAACATTGTCCACATCAGTTTTATGGAACTTATTATTGTTTTACACAGCTTTCTTTTCCATTTGACTATGTTGTTTCCTATGGACAAGGACTGTGTTTAGCTCATCCTCAACCAAAAGAGCCTAATACATGACCTGCCAGCATTTTTTAAATGTAGAATGAATGAGTGAGGGTGAGAGAGTAAATGAATGAGTGACTGAAATACACATCAGCAATTTGTAATTTGTTTCAGTACGGCTAAAATTAAACCGTTAAACTGACATTCATTTTTAAATCAGAAAGGTTATTCAGTCACTGATTCAGTGTTTACTAAGAGTCCTCAGCAATACAAATGGAAGACATAAGAATACTCCTGAAAGACAAATAAGACATTGGCCCTGTTTCCAAGGAATTCAGTCTAGCTAGAAGGGATTACCCATACACACAAATAGATAGGTATAATGCATTCTGAGTCTCAAAGGAGCACAGCTCAAAGGATTTAGAAGTAGGGGCTCAGAGAGAGGACATCTATGCAAATGAAGCTACAGAACAAATGTGGAGGCGAGAAACCACGCATTGTTTTTGAGGAACTTAATGCAGCTCTGCATTGCTGCAGCCTGAGATTAAAGGAAGCTGTGGTAGGAGGTGGGGCTAGACAGGTAGGAGGGGCCAGATCGTAAACAGCCCTGCAAATTATTTCCAGGGCCTTGTCATAAAGGAATGGGTGCACATTTGAAGGGTTGTAAACAAAAAGTCACAGGGTTAGATTTGTGTGGTCAGCTGTCGGAGGTGGGGAAAGGCAGATTGGAGAGAGAGAAGATTAAGGCAGACTTAATCCATTGTTTAAGTCCATTGTTATTACATATGGACCTATAATGTGAGTTCAAAATATAAAAATTATTAAAAACAAGAGTACTAAGCATCTTGTAGGAACTTTGTATAAAAGATTTTGTAAAAACTTCACTAAGTTATAAGACTGAAGGATCTTTAGATTTTAATTAGGGCAAATAGGATAGATGGGTAAATGGGAAAAATACTGACTATTCCAACAGAAAAGCAGAAAAAGCTCATGTCACGATTTGGCCTTGTAAAGGAGCATGACATTAAACATGGGAACCCTGCTCTCTTCTGTGAGCCTCACTTTCCTCTAAAATGAAAGATTCTGCTTACCTTACATAGTTTCCTGTAAAAAACAAATGAGCTATACAAAAACACAGTTTATGTTGAAGCACTACACAAATATAAGGTGTTTACACATTACTTTTTAAAATCTTTGATATAAGTAAAGCAAATAGCCAATCTCCAAGAAGGCTGCAAACCTGTTCCCAATTCGGCATCTTTATAAAGAGGCAATACATATCTCATCCCAGAAAACATAAGGGAACACTGTATTAGGTATTAAATGAAGGAAGGCAAGCCCATACAGACAACATCTGCCTATTCTACCTATAGGCATTGTTTTTTCTTCCTGGACTCCCATTAGCGTTAATAAGGATGGAGTGTGTACGTCTTAGTATGCCAATAGTGTGTCATTAACCCTCCTAAACACTAATGGATATAATGCACATACATTTCAGCAGAGCAAGTGATAGACTTCTCTATTTTTAGTAACTATATACTGATGCAAACACATGTTTTACAGTATACTGACTCAAATAAAAATTGTAATTTGAGGGCTTCTTAGAGAAATATCTGATTCTGTAAGACTGGGGTAGAAGATATACAAATGAGCCTGGAGTATCTTGTAGCACCAGAAAGTAAGAATATGCTAAAACAAACAAAAAAAAAAACCCCACAGTAATGGTGTGAGCAACAAAATAAAGTAGTACTGAGTTATAACCCAGAGTATTAAATAAATATCCATGAGTCCATACTGATAAAAATAAATGATTGAATAAATGTAAAAAAATGGAGGAGCAGAGACAAATGTTCTGTGCAAAATGAATTCCAAATAGTTATTTATTGGAATTTATTCCAAAAAATTTATAATATATTTACAAAATAATTTTATGTAGATACATTTTTTTCAAGGAGTTGGAGTATAACTTCCCACTCCTTGAGTGTGAGCTACACATGGTGATTTCCTTCCAGAGAATGAAATATGGAAAGGGGGTTAAAAAAAACCAGTAACTCTGCAGTGGGGAGAACTGGTGAACACTCCCTCAACCAGGTGATCAAGGTCAACGTCAGCAGTGATAAATCAGATTGATAGCTTGTACCCTTGATACCATGTGATGAAATGGTCACTTTATATCTATAGTCTTTCTCCCCAGAACCCACAACCCCAGTCTAGTCATGAGAAAAACATCAGACAAATCCCAATAGAGGGATATTCCAGAAAATACCTGACCAGTACTCCTCAAAACTGTCAAGGTCATCAAAAACAAGGAAAGTCTAAGAAACTGTCAAAAGCAAGAGAAACCTAAGGAAATGTGATAACTAAATGTAAGGTGGTATCCTGGATGTGTTCCTAGATCAGAAAAAGGACATTAGGCAAAAACTACACAAATATGAATAAAACATGGACTTTAGTTAATAATAATGGATCAATATTGGTTTGGTAAGTAACAAATGTACCATATTAATATAAGTTATATATCATAGAAAAAACTAGATATAGCATATATGGAAACTCTGTATTATCACAATTTTCCTGTAAATCTAAAACTGTTCTAAAATATAAATTTTATTTTTAAAATAGTATAATTTGAGTTGGAACTTACTCTGTTAAAAGTAATATTATTAAGAGGAAAGACAAAGACATGAACCAGACTTTTAAAAATGGAATCAAATGCACAAGGATTTCCAAATGCATTGGAAAGTGATGTCTATGTAGTCCATAAGTAGGGCCTTTTTAGACTTTGCATGGCAGCAAAGTACTTGGTGATGATCCATGTAGGATTTAACTGTCTACATTATGGTATCATCTTAAATGCTTTGGAAGTTTGTATGAGCAGGAGGAATGAAAATGGTGAGATGTGTGTTCCACTTTTCCATGACCCAGTCTATTTAACTCTGCAGACACGTGTAAACACGACTCTTCCTTCTGTGATCTAAAAGGCCTTACCTTCTGGTCCCCCAGACGGCGTGGGTTTCCTCACATCCCCTGATAACTCTGCTTAAATCCCTGTACAAGGACTTACCATGGTGTGCTCTGCCTGTCCACTTGTGTGTTGCTTCCTCCAGACTGGTCTCCTAGAAGGTGCGGATTTTGCCTTTCATCTCTGCAGCCACACCACTTTAAGGCCATGCTCGATACACAGTGGAGGCTTATATGTGATGTGTGGCAGTACATTTTTAGTGCTTATGCAACTGAATTTTACCATTTGCAGACTTGGGAGAAACCTAGAGACACTGGGTCTTGATTTATCTGTTCCAACCAAATACAAAAGTTCATCTCTTCCCCTACTTCTAAGATAGGAAGCAATTTTAAAAGTTGTATGTTATTTAAACAGAGGAATGTATTGATACATTTAAAAGATTAAGCTTAAAATAGGTGTAAATATATACAGACACCTGAATGGAACCATATTGATGAAGAGTGGTCTCCTTTTCAAAGTTTAATTGGCACCACATGGGGACATATGTATGCATATGGCTGATTCACTTTGTGCAACAGAAACTAACACAGTATTGTGAAGCAATTATACTCCAATGGAGATCTATTAAATATATATAATATATATATATATTATATATATATAAAATGCACATACAATACAATCCCCCCCCAAAAAAAGAAAGATACATTCTCAGATCAGTTCTCCAATCTGACCCCACCTTCTGAATTCAAAGATATGAGGAAAGATGAACATAGAACTTAGTGAAAAATTGAAGAGAAGTGAAGGAAGTGGATCTGGAAATAGAAGCATATTTGGTGGGTTTTTTTTTTTTTAAGGCAAGACTTGTATATATTTAGAATGTTCTTTGTTATCTGGAAATCTGTTAAAGTGTTTCTTGAGTTGCATAAATAAACCCCACCCTACACAGTAAATAAACCAGGCCAGCACAAACATAAAAGCCAAGATTTAGAAAGGCAAATGTGATGAATACCTGAAGAACAACCACAGAGGGACAGAAATGTTATAAAAAAAAAAGGAATGCAATGTGGAGACGGCCTGATGCGAAGCTAAAAGATCTTGCTACATTCTCTCCCTGACTTTTCAGCATGCAGGGGGTGATGAAAACAGGATACTATGGCTAGTCTATTCCTTTTGAGAATTTTTTTTTTTCAGCACAATTATAAGAGGTTTCAAACTCAGGAAGAGTGATTTGATCATAGTTCTATATAATCATTGTTAACCTACCTACATTGCCTAATTATAGGCTGAATTTATATGATTTCCTACACATCCCCCTGGCTAGAAATGTTTATTGTATGATCTTCTTTAGCACCCCCAAATTTACCATTAAACACCACTTTCTTAGGCTTTTTTGAAATATGAGATTGATTAAATATCAATACCTCTGAGAGGGCTGTTAGTTAGCTGGGAAAAGAGGGGTTGGGTGTCTGAGAGGAGGAGGCAGGTGAATGAAGCAAAGCAGGGTTTTGTTACAAAGGAAGTGAAAGGTCAAAGATCAACTCCACAAATCTACCTGAGATTGGTACAAATAAAAGTGGAGTGAGTGTTGCAAGGTTTGGTTGTCCACATGCTTATTAGGATCAGGCACCTTTAGCCATGACTCTTCAGTTCCTACTGGGATGAGAGCAAAGCTCTGGCAGGGATTTTATTCATCTCCAAGACCTTCCATCCCTCCTTGGTCTCTCCCCAGGACTTCATTCCTCCTTTCTGCAGCCTCAGGGGAAACGAGGAGGAGTGTACCTGCCTCTTAATCCAGGATTCAAATAATTACTCAAAATAGATCTTACATATTGTGTGCCTTTTCTAAGCATGCTCTTTACACATATTGTTTCATTTTGTCCCCACAACAGGCCTGTGTGGTGGGTATCACCTCTATTTAACTAATGAGAGAAGAGACAGGTTAAAATCATTGACTTGCTGAAGTTGAACAGTTAACAAGTGGTGTCACTGAGGTTTGAACACTGATTGCTTCCCCCACAATGTCCACGTCTTTTCCTGCTGGGTCCCATTAAATTACTACGATCAACAGCTTTCCCTGATTTGAAGATTATCCTTCAGTTAATATTACATGGCACATCTTTGTCACTGTCACCTACCATTCTCCAAAATCCATGTTAGACTTTTTATGGGGCCAGTTTGATTTATTTCCTTCCCTGGGCTCTTCCTTATTTACATTTATTGCTTTATTATGAAAAGAGGCTAAATTGAGATAAAATATCAAGATCACACCATCCTTGGAGGAAAAAAATGTAGGAGTTACAATGCTGTAAGCATTCAGAGAAGACATACTGGACATGTCAGAAGAACAATCTCTGGACACTGAAGTAGCAAAGAAATTATGAAGGATGAGAGGAAGAAGATGTTTTTCAGAAGTCCATGAAAAATCTGACTTGTTATACATTAAGAATGGTAATGTAATACTAATAGACCTGCTCTACAAAGCTGTTTTTCAGTCAGCTGCTTTGTTTCGTGTTCAGATTTCCTTTTAAATCGATAGCCCTTGCTTTGCTGTCTTCAATTGAAGGCATTTGCCTTCCAGTAAAACACACACACACACAAAATGGGGGTGGAAATGAGTCAGCCATTTCCTGCCCCAAGATTCAAACCTACTTTGCTTTTCTGAAAACATGATTCAAGCTATCCAACAATAATTTAATTGGCTGTTCTGTAAATTACAGGGCTGACCACCATATAAACACCAGAGAAATCACATGGGTATTCAGTAGTCAGCTATCATTTTTCTGATAATCCTCAGAACTTTCTATTTACATAATTATAAAGCACTATATCACACAGGGTAATAGAAAAGTAAGTCTGTTTTCTATGCAACCTTCAACTTGTGATTTTTTTATGCATAATATATATTGCAAATTTATGACTCATCTATAGAGATGAAAAAATGTGGTCAGCACACCATATCTGAAATATCATAATGTATCTAATGAGAGTTTATAATATCCTCTGGTTTTAAGGGATGTAATCTTGACATAATAAGTCTATTTTATAACTGGTTGAATGATGACCTTTAGGGGGACCAGTGTCAACTAGAGGGAGATATGTGTGCTGCAGGCCTTTCTTTGCCCTGTTCTGTTTGATACGTCTATTACAGATGTGGATAAAAATATCAGAGATAAATTTATATAACCTATGGATGACAAACAATTGAGATAATGGAAAATAAAATAGATGATGGAATTGTGATATGAAATATAACATGATCATGTGACAGTCTAACTCTAAGAAGATGAAAGTCAATTGGAATGATAGCACTGTCTTGCTTTTTGGTTAAGAAAAGACATAATTTTTAAATGAGCTATACATTATAAATAATATGGCTTTAAAGCAGTACATGAAAAAGGCTTGGAAGTTTTGAATTTATGGTAAGCTCACTATTTGTCACCAATGTATGTGGCTGCCAGAGAAAGCTAATACAATTTGGGGTCGCATTAATGGAGTTAAATTATCTGGAATGAAGGAGGTGACAGGCATAATTGAAGTCTCCATTCTCTTCTGGTCAGACCACTCCTTAAATATAATTTGATTTTGAATGATGTACTTCTAGAGTGATATAAGCAAAGTAAAGCTTATTAGGAGATCAGGAGTGAATGTGAAAGGACAGGCATAATTGACATTGAAATGTTTTAACCTGGAAAGAGAGAAATTAGGGGTGAGGCAAGGACCTGATAGATGTCTTGAAATATTCAGATAGTTGTCATTTTTAAATTTATCACAAATAGCAACAAGATATAGAAAAGAATCCATGAATATAAATTTCAATAGAGAAAAGATCTTTCTAATAGACCAGAGAGAAGGTAAACACCCTAAGGAAATGATTCATTCACCATCAGTAGTGTTGGGTACATTTAAAAAAATTATTTAAAAGTATATGTATAAGCACTGCTTATGTCTCAAGCATTGTGTTAAGCCCTGCAGATAAGGTAATAAACAAAATAGACACTGTCACTGCTGCCATGTAGATCACTTCTGGTGTAGTTGGAGAGACAGACACGTAATATATAATTGAATATTGTGATTACTTGCAATGAAAGAACTATAGAGAATGTGTAACTATTAATAGAGAGTTCATAGCTACACATAATTTAGAAGGGAGGGTTAGGGAAAGCTCCTTTCAGGATCTGACCTTTAAGGACAGGGCTTGAATGATAAGTAGGAACTAAGCAAATAAAGAATGAGGACAAGAAGGAGGCAAGGGAGAATATTCTAGATGAAGAATGTATGCAGACTCTTCAGGAAAGAGCTTGTTGCATTTAGAAGCTGGCAGAATGCCACTGTGGCTGGGACCTAGTGGGTAAGGAGAGGAGAGGCATATTGGAGCCACAGGGCAGTACGCTTTCTAAACTTTGCTCTGGAATAGGAATTTTGTCTAAGGGCAGTGAGGAGCTATTGAAGAGTTTTAACCAAGGAAGTGGCATAATCACATCCGGTTTTTAAGAAGTTCACTTTGGGTACAGTATAGAAAACAGATGGGAAGTAGAGGAAAGAGACTGAATGGAGAGTAACCTTTTATAACCTGGCAAAGAAATGAATGTGACTTGAATTGTGATGGTGACATTGGAGATAGAAGAGGGGAAGGTGGGAGAGGAACTAATGGGGCGCAATCCACAAGACCTGGTGCTCTACTAATGAAGAGAGTGAAGGAGAGAGAGAGAGTCCTTGGAGACCCCCAGAACTCAGGAATAAGCACCTTTCTGAGAAGGGGAACATGAAGGACAAATTGATTTGCTGTGGAGATCAGAAGGTCAGTTTTGAACATGCTAATTTTGATCTCATGATCTTTGATTTCCATGAGATTTCATTTCATTTATTCAACCTATGACAAAAGAAAGACATGTTAGATAGATGATTGGATATCTGGAGTCTGGTCAATTTTTAGACTTGCTACAGCAGAATCACCTGGAACTTCTGATTATTTGGCTACAGCCCAAGCCTAATATATTAGAACCTTCAAGAGAACATAGCCAATCTAATACCCTGAGGTTAGATGCAGTGGAAAAAATGGAAGTGATGTTTGATGCATCACTAGATAGTTGTACTAGTTAATCTTTAAACTTGACAACTTTGAATGACTGTAATGTTATGACTATAAAGATGGCAAGACCAAGAACTAATTCTACTATTACTTTCTAAGAGTAAATGTTCTGATCAAGACATGAAGCATCTCTGAAGGAAGAGAGCCATCTCCAGATTCTTCTATTTACATTGCCAAGTTTGTTTCCCACGATGCTGCCATCTTGGCCAGAAACTAACTGTTGGAGGAACCAGGCTCTAGTCAGAGGCAACCACCTAATGGTTCCAGTGGTCCATGAGATAACCTTTCTTAAGAATGCAGCCAAATTGATGCATCATTCTGGATGGTAACTAATTTTCCAAATCAGATTTTCTCTTTGACTGGAGGGGAAGGGAGTGAGAAAAAGAAAAACAGAAGCATACGGATAAGTAAGAACATAAGAGTTAAAGGGGGATCAAGCAGAGAGAGAAGCAAAGAGAAACAGAAGCAGGGTCACAAGTATGACAATTAGTAGAACAAGGTTTAAGGGACATCCTCTTCCCAGCAGATGACAATGTAGCTGGATTCCCCAGTTCATTACAGTCCGTTTATTCAACAAGTTTTTATTGAGCACCTATTATGTGCCAGAAACTGTACTAAGTGCTGGGAATATCAAATGAACAAAACTGTTGTCATGGACCCCTCATTCTAGGTACATAATGATGAGTGCCATGGAAAAAATTAAGGCAGTGTTATGAGGACATGGATAGTGATGGTAGGATGGGCAGTTATCAGGAAATGAAGACCTTTCTGAGGAGGGAACTGAGTCACCTGTGAGGCCACTGGGTAAAGAGCTTCTCAAGCAGAGAAAGTGGAAAGTACAAATGCTCTGATACAGAAGTGTGTTTGAGATGTTTATAAACCGAAAAAGTCCATGACATTGAACCCTGATGAACAAGGGGCAGTGTGAAAGGAGGTAAGATCAGGGAGAAAGGACAGTGCAGCTCATTCAGGGACTTGTAAGCCGTGATTGGATTTTTCATTTTATTCTGAATGCAACAGGAAGTTTTTTAGGATTTTGATCAAGGGGGTGGCATGATCACATTCGTGCGTTAGAGGAATTACTCTGGTTTGTGTGTGGAGACTCAATTGTAGAGGGTCAAGAGCAGAAGCAGGAGAGCAGTAAGGAGGCTACTTCAGCAGCCCAGGCAAGAAACAATGGTGGTTGCACAAGGTAGTAGCAGTGGAAGATACGGAAAATAGAGAAGGGGTACATCTTGAAATTAGCACCAACAGGAGTAGATGATGGATTGGGTAAGGGGGAGCAGTCAAGGATTATGCAAAGGTTTTTGTTCTCAACAGCTGAATAAGATTTATTGAAATGGGGAAAACCCAAAAAAGAACCAATGAGTTTGGTTTTGGACATATTAAATTTGAGAAGTTTCAATGAATGTCATTCATTCAGGTGAAGAAATTTGGTAGCTAGTTAGAAATGGGAGTCTGAGGTTCAGGAGATAAGTTATGGCTGCAGATATGAATTTGGAGGTCATCAGGCTATCAGTCCTGATGGTGTACCTGTTAAAATGGTTTCCTCACTCTATTTCTTACCCCCTACCTACCCATGCACCTTCATAAAGCCTTCATCACAAGAGGTGATCTGGACATGTCTCTGTTTTCTGAGAGCTGGTGGAGCCATAAATACCATAGTAACTGAAAGAGGGAAAAATAAATGAATGTAGGAGCTGGGAGACTAGTCTGTCTGGGCATTTATTGAAATGGCATAGGCAGAATGTAGCATCTCTCTCCTGGGTATAGGCCTGTATATCCAGTAACTCCTCACTACCTAATACAAGAGAAGAAGGAAGGAGTCTAGCTAGTTTGTTTTGTTTTGTTTTACTAATCAGCTACTCACTGGGTCATTCATGAAGCTCTAGTTGGCCATTTGGTCAGAGTGATTTCTTTCAGAACTATTAATCGTATCTGGTGCTACTTTGCTCTCCTAGCAAACATTTTTTACATTCAATAATTGCATGTTCCACTGCAGTCTGAAGAATTATACATTTCAGAGCAGTTGTTATTATTGATTTTGCATTTCAATAACATTTCCTTTCTAATTCATCTTTTTTATGATTGAAGCTTCTTAATGTGCTTACAATGCACCATATGTTACCATTGCTTAATTTTGTCCCAAAATATTCATTTCTAGCTCTAAGGGACAGGTAGACTGAATAAAATATGTGGATTTAGCTCTCTTTACTCTTTTATCAGTAGCAGACGACTTTGCTAAGTATTTACAGGTAATAAATGAGGACCTAAGTGGCTTGTAATTATACCCGAATAGCCTCATGAAAGAATTACTGTGCTTTCTCAAGCCTTTAACTCATGACCAAAAATGATTATCATTGAATGGCCATCTTGGAGGGCTCAACAGTAGTAAGGTTATGGGTAAAAATATACAATATGACTAACTTCCCTAAACGTTAGCATCCCACATTCTTACATTTGAGAGCTAAGTATAAAAACCATGAGCCTTTGGGGCCTTGATTTTAAGATTTTTCCTTTAAAAATAATGCTGTTATTCTCTAAGGACATGAGAACAGTCTTTATTTAGTTAAGCTAACCCAAAATAGAACAGAGGAAATTATTAAATGAGTGAACATGTATCTTTCTTTGGGACCCATTCACGCCAAAACTGATGTGTTTTAAAAGTACAAGATGACTTACAAGAGGGAAAATACCTTCAAAAATGATTACACTGATCTTGAGAAAGGGATGCCTGATAGCCTCAATAATTACCCTGGAATTAACTACAATGCTGATGACTGCATTATTTACTGCAGTCTTATGAACAAGCAAACATTGTATTTTATAGCTGCACAGGACAGAAGTTTATGGAAAGTAGCTATTAATGTGTCCCCTTATGTCCCACCTCTCTTTCAGAGAGAAGCCCCAAATCTAGAGAGCATACAGCATGGAAAATTTCACTCCCAATTTAGACATCTCTCTAGACTCCAGAGGAAGCTGTTCAGCTGGCCTCTCCTGTAGTTGAAACCGAGCTGTACGACAGCATGATGAGTCACTGGGCTAACAGCCCAAGTGCCAGGCTGGAACACGAGCAACTAGATTGGACACACTCTGCCTCATGTCAGGAATACTGTTGTGTGAGAAATAAAAGAAACCTTCTCTGGAATTGATGTTGGTCAAAATTCTGATACACTTAGATGTTCTTTTAGCAGTTCTAATTTGGTGGGGGAGGGGTGGAAATTCTGGGAGAACACCAGAATCTGAGCTAGCATTCTTAGTTGCTATTTCAACAGCTGTTACATGTACAGCTAATAGCTGTTTGACTGGGTTTCTTAGAACTGCTCCTGACACAGGGCAGTGAAGCAACACTTTACTGTATCTGTATCTGTCTGAAATTCAAGACATACTTTGCTTAAGCTAAGGAAAAAAAGGTAATCATCTGCCAACACTTGCAAGAGTAATTAGGGATTCTAGAAAAATCTCTTCAGGGAAAACATGTGAGGAAGGGTAAAAGAAAACTTTTGTCAGTATTTTGGAAAATCTGAATTTCCAGACTGAGATTTTGAGACATCGCTAGTTGTCCCTTCTTCACCTATTTCACTCTTGATGAAACTAGGTTTCAAATAACATATGTTACTGAAAGTCAGTAATGTGACTTTCAGTAAGATAGATCTAGCTTATAAGCAGGTATAAGGCGCCTGAGAACAGCCTGCCTGCCATCCATGAACTCAGCACTCACAACAACCGGAAACAGTACATGAACAGTACCTTTCATGGCGGGTGGTGTGTACACGCTCTGCTTCCTTTGCTTAGGGGATGCATTCTGTGACTGGATAGAGAGAAAAAAGTAATAAGTCTTATATTTGGATAAAAAGTACAATGTCATCAGCCCTTTGAGGGAAATAAACACCTAGTAACATTTGTTTATTTTAAAAAGAAAGAAAGAAAGAGATAGTACTAATCCTTTCCATTTTAGAGAAAAGCATAAGTCCCAGGACAAAATATACTCCAAAAGCTATGTCCATGGTATAATTATATCTGTTCATAGGATTGTCAGTGGTTCTGGAGGGTTAATGAGAGTCCTTGCTAAGTAATATCAGTCTATAATCCTATGGAATTGAGATGTTCAATCTAATAGCTCCATTTCCTTGGAATTACAATGTTGAGGTAATATTCTTTTACATGTTCAAAAGCTCTCTCCTAACAAAACTGCTGCTTAACACTCTTAAGCACACTGGATCAGAATTAATTTATTGAGGCAGAAATTTTTGCACTAAAAATGATACAAATTGGAACAGAGGAACATATTTCAGGGTCAGAACCACAATAATAATACTTAAAGTTTAGATAGAAATAGATATTTATATATGTATAAGGCATTACTTATTATAATAAATTATATATATATGTGGTCTACACCTCGATCAGATTATGTCAAAGACTCCTTTTTAATGGTGTGTCTACTTATATTTCAGTGTGTCAAAGGCAGGAGTTTTAGTGTCTGGAGCAATTATTTTTGCTTTGGAAAGTTCAAGTATAAATAGTTACAAGATACTTTTTGAGGATTGTTCTAGGCTTTCCATGCATATTAGAAAGAACATATGTACAGAGTCTGAAGAAAACTAGAAACTGTTTCATGAAGTTGTAAATAGAGCTTGAGGCATCTTTACTCATATGTACTAAAGCTTAATTGCCCTCAAAGGAGTCATCAAGATGTTGGTATTTAGCTGATGCAAAAACAACCTATTAAAAAGTAAAAAATTCAACCAAATAGTTACCAAATCCATATCAATCAAAGCAAATGGTACAAGCAAATTTCTGCAAAATAGAGTGTTTTGATACCAGTCTATTATGCACAGATGCAGGCAGGGCAACTCTACATTAGTATACGTGTGTGGACGATTGAGCCTTCTGTTGTACCTCTGCTGTATTCTGTCACATTTGGTTGATTTTAAGAAGCATTCACTTCCAGGTTTTCTTATATGTTTATTTCCATATACATATTCAAAGATTAAGTAGAAAATTAATTCTACAGAAAAGTTGGTTTGTTTAGTAACAGTGGTAAAACTTACTAATAAAAATTATATTTATGTAAGAGTTTAGCTTTCAAAGCATTTAACATTTACAATCTCATTAAATTTTTAGAAAAGTCTTGAGAGATACTTTCTGGTATTTTGTTCTTTCTACATTTTCCACTGAGTTTTGCTAGATGCCTACTCATGTGGCCATGGGAATTGAGTATCAAGTCTGCATGAGTCCTACTCAATATTTGTTCCATTTCTGGGCACAAGTTTGCTCATTTTCTTGTATTCTGTGTATCCTATGTTATCAGCTCCCCTAGGCCCCCCGTCCCTGGTTCATATTTTCAATCTGAACTCCTACATGTGTATGTGGAGACTGGCCTCAGGATCTGCTCTTGGCTCCACACACCAGAGGACCCTTAAGAGGTGTCTGTCCCCCACCTTCTTGTTCCAGGGTTCCAACATTGGCTGTCCCAACCTGTGATGGTCATACACAACCAGTCACTACATTGAAATTATCAATACCATATCTTGCCTCTAAAATCAGTAGTTTATTTTAGAAGTTTTTCCAGGGGTTAGTATTTCATAGGTGGAGAATCAAGGGTAACCTAGAGGTGGAGATTTTATGACACCATTTTACTGTTCGTTCAGTAGGGGAAAGCAAATCAAATAGTTTTTACAACACAGTTATATTGATACCATATTTTATATCACATCAGATCAAACTGGTAGTGTTTTTAGTTGGTTGGACACATGTTTATACAGAGTATAAGAAAACTTACTTCTGCTTGTGTGTTGGTCATTCTCTTGTCATCTATTTCTGCAAGAGAAGTAGGTGTAATTATTAGAAAGTTGATATTTTTCCTTGTAATATGCACATTAAATTTTCAATAACATGGAACAGAATGATTTAATAATTGCCTTATGCTTATACAATATCCATGGCTTAGTCTAGTGGCTGAGAGGGCAATGGGAGGCAGAAAGAAATAGTTTCCTTCTGAGATAACCCTCTCCCACAGGTTTAAAAAAGGCAATAAAAAAGCATCCCTCCTGAAATTCCAAATTGCCCAACTTCCAGCAGTCCAGAAGGGGGACCAGAGAAATGCCTCCTAGAACAACTGTTGGCATCATCAACCTCACAGTGCTAAGGCGTAAACAACCTCCTCTCCTCATGGATTTTGCAGCACTGTCTATTAACTGTAGCCTCTGTCAATTTTCCTTAAGTTTGCCAGTAAGCAGAACAAACCTATCTTTCCGCTCAGCCCAATCACTGACTCTAAAAGAGGCACCCTCTTTTCTATATGCCCCTGGAAAGAATCAGTAACTTTATCAGAAATATTTTTTGTAACACTTCTAGGGCAACTTCCACGTAGTCTGTGTAAAAAAAACAGTTGTGAGGAAGGGGAGAAAGGAGGAAGAGGCGCTCACATACTCCCCTTCCACAGAGCGAGGACATTCTGGGCTGGGCTTCTTTCCTACCTCCTCACCTACTTTGCATGGATTTTGCCTCTTGGCTTCTAGACCCAGTTGACCGTTCCTCACTTTTAGGTTAGTCCCACAGCTGAGAGGTTGATGCCATGGTTTAAATACTGAACGAGACATTCATGAAAGAATGTCTAAAAGCGAGTATAATTGTAACTTTGGTTTGTAACTCCGTATTTTGTTCTCTACATAATTTAAGAGGCTAGTGAATTTAAAGAATTATTAGTTTATGTTTTTGGGTACATAATGTATAAGTATGTAATTTTGTGATATAAATAACCATAAGGGGTTGGGACAGGTGTAAAAGAAGAGTGTTTGTATGTTATTGAAGTTAAACTAGTATAAATTCAAATTAAAGTGTTATAAATTTAGGGTTTTAAATGTAGTCCCCATTGTAACTACAAAGAAAACAGCTATAGAATGTACACAAAGGAAATGAGAAAGAAATTTAAACAATTCACTACAAAAAATTAACTAAACATGGGGCTTCCCTGGTGGTCCAGTGGTGAAGAATCTGCCTTCCAATGCAGGGGATGCAGGTACATCCTGGATCGGGGAACTAAGATCCCACATACCATGGGGCAACTAAGCCTGTGCACCACAACTACAAGCACACAAGCCACAACTAGAGAGCCCGGGTGCCACAACTAGAGAGAAGCCTGCATGCCACAATGAAAGATCCCGTGTGTGGCAACTAAGACACGACACAGCCAAAAATAAAATAAATAAATACATATTTTTTAAAAGTAAGCATAAAGGAAGACAGGAATTCAGGAAATGAGGGACAAAAAAAGCTATAAGTCATATAGGAAACAAATAGCAAAATGACAGAAGGAAGTCTTATTAGTTACTTTAAATGTAAACAGATTAAAATCTTCAGAAGACCAAGATTAGCAAAATAGATAAGAACATATGATCCAATATGTACTACCTACAAGAGACTCACTTTAGATCCAAATATACAAATAGGGTAAAAGTCAAAGGTTAGAAAAAACAATTCTATGCAAGTAGAAACCAAAAGAGAGCGGGGTGACTATACTAATATCAGACAAAATAGACTTCAAATCAAAAAAAGTTATGAGACAAAGAAGACATATATTAAGAAAAGTTTCAATACAGAAAGAAGATATATAAAAATTATAAACATTTGTCTACCTAACAACAGACCATCAAAGTATCTGAGGCAAAACTAACAGACCTGAACAGAGAAATAAACTGTTCTGCAGTAATAGTTGGAGACTTCAATACCCCACTCTCAATAATGGGTAGAGCAACCAGAAAGAAGATAAGCAGGGAAACAGAAGACTTAAAAACTTAATAAATCAAATATATCTAATAGACATATATAGAAGATTCTACCAATTACAATCGCACACATAGTCTTCTCAAATGTACATGGGAACTTTTTCCAGGAGAGACCATATGTAAGGCCACAAATTAAGTCTTTTTTTTTTTTTAACATTTTTATTGGAGTATAATTGCTTTACAATGGTGAGTTAGTTCTTGCTTTATAACAAAGTGAATCAGTTATACATATACATATACATATATCCCCATATCTCCTCCCTCTTGCGTCTCCCTCCCTCCCACCCTCCCTATCCAACCTTTCTAGCTGGTCATAAAGCACAGAGCTGATCTCCCTGTGCTATGCGACTGCTTCCCACTAGCTATCTATTTTACATTTGATAGTGTATATATGTCTATATATACATTACCACTCTCTCACTTTGTCCCAGCTTACCCTTCCCCCTCCCCGTATCCTCAAGTCCATTCTCTAGTAGGTCTGTGTCTTTATTCCTGTCTTACCCCTAGGCTCTTCATGACCACTATTTTTTTTTTTTTTTAGATTCCATATATATGTGTTAGCATATGGTATTTGTTTTTCACTTTCTGACTTACTTCACTCTGTATGACAGACTCTAGGTCCATCCACCTCATTACAAATAATTCAGTTAAGTTTCTCTTTACGGCTGAGTAATATTCCACTGTATATATGTGCTACATCTTCTTTATCCATTCATCTGTTGATGGACACTTAGGTTGCTTCCATGTCCTGGCTATTGTAAATAGAGCTGCAATGAACATTGTGGTACATGACTCTTTTTGAATTTTGGTTTTCTCAGGGTATATACCCAGTAGTGGGATTGATGGGTCATATGGTAGTTCTACTTTAAGTTTCTTAAGGAACCTCCATACTGGTCTGCATAGTGGCTGTATCAATTTACATTCCCACCAACAATGTATGAGGGTTCCCCTTTTCTCCACATTCTCTCCAGCATTTATTGTTTGTAGATTTTTTAGTGATGCCCATTCTGACTGGTGTGAGATGATATCTCATTGTAGTTTTGATTTGCATTTCTCTAATGATTAATGACGTTGAGCATTCTTTCATGTGTTTGCTGGCACTCTGTATATCGTCTTTGGAGAAATGTCTGTTTAGGTCTTCTGCCCATTTTTGGATTGGGTTGTTTGTTTATTTGTTATTGAGCTGCATGAGCTGCTTGTAAATTTTGGAGGTTAATCCTTTGTCAGTTGCTTCATTTGCAATTATTTTCTCCCATTCTGAAGGTTGTCTTTTTGTCTTGTTTATGGTTTCCTTTGCTGTGCAAAAGCTTTTAAGTTTCATTAGGTTCCATTGTTTATTTTTGTTTTTATTTCCATTTCTCTAGGGGGTGGGTCAAAAAGGATCTTGCTGCGATTTATGTCATAGAGTGTTCTTCCTATGTTTTCCTCTAAGAGTTTGATGGATTCTGGCCTTACATTTAAGTCTTTAATCCATTTTTAGTTTATTTTTGTGTATGGTGTTAGGGAGTGTTCTAATTTCATTCTTTAACATGTAGCTGTCCAGTTTTCACAACACCATTATTGAAGAGGCTGTCCTTTCTCCACTGTACATTCCTGCCTCCTTTATCAAAGATAAGGTGACCGTATATGAGTGGGTTTATTTCTGGGCCTTCTATGCTGTTCCATTGATCTATATTTCTGTTTTTGTGCCAGTACCATACTGTTTTGATTACTGTAGCTTTGTAGTATAGTCTGAAGTCCAGGAGCCTGATTCCTCCAGATCCATTTTTCTTTCTCGAGATTGCTTTGGCTATTCGGGGTCTTTTATGTTTCCATACAGATTGTGAAATTTTTTGTTCTAGTTCTGTGAAAACTGCCAGTGGTAGTTTGATAGAGATTGCATTGAATCTGTAGATTGCTTTGGGTAGTATAGTCATTTTCATAATGTTGATTTTTCCAATCCAAGAACATGGTATATCTCTTCATCTATTTGTATCATCTTTAATTTCTTTCATCAGTGTCTTATAATTTTCTGCATACAGGTCTTTTGTCTCCTTAGGTAGGTTTATTCCTAAGTATTTTATTCTTTTTGTTGCAGTGGTAAATGGGAGTATTTTCTTAATTCTACTTTCAGATTTTTCATCATTAGTGTATAGGAATGCAAGAGATTTCTGTGCATTAATTTTCTGTCCTGCTACTTTACCAAATTCATTGATTAGCTCTAGTAGTTTTCTGGCAGCATCCTTAGGATTCTCTATGTATAGTATCATGTCATCTGCAAACAGTGACAGCTTTACTTCTTTTTTTCCAATTTGGATTCCTTTTATTTCTTTTTCTTCTCTGATTGCTGTGGCTAAAACTTCCAAAACTGTGTTGAATAATAGTGATTAGAGTGTCCACCTTGTCTTCTTTCTGATCTTAGTGGAAATATTTTCAGTTTTTCACCATTGAGAATGATGTTGGCAGTGCGTTTGTCATATATGACCTTTATTATGTTGAGGAAAGTTCCCTCTATGCCTGCTTTCTGGAGGGTTTTTATCATAAATGGGTGTTGAATTTTGTCGAAAGCTTTTTCCGCATCTACTGAGATGATTGTATGCTTTTTCTCCTTCAATTTGTTAATATGGTGTATCACATTGATTGATTTGCGTCTATTGAAGAATCTTTGCATTCCTGGGATAAACCCCACTTGATCCAGGTGTATGACTCTTTTAGTGTGCTGTTGGATTCTGTTTGCTAGTATTTTGTTGAGGATATGTGCATCTGTGTTTATCAGTGATATTGGTCTGTAGTTTTCTTTTTTTGTGACATCTTTGTTTGGTTTTGGTATCGGGGTGATGGTGGCCTCGTAGAATGAGTTTGGGAGTGTTCCTCCCTGTGCTATATTTTGGAAGAGTTTGAGAAGGATAGGTGTTAGATCTTCTCTAAATGTTTGATAGAATTCGCCTGTGAAGCCATCTGGTCTTGGGCTTTTGTTTGTTGGAAGATTTTAAATCACAGTCTCAATTTCAGTGCTTGTGATTGGTCTGTTCATATTTTCTATTTCTTCCTGGTTCAATCTCAGAAGGTTGTGCATTTTTGAGAATTTGTCCATTTCTTCCAGGTTGTCCATTTTACTGGCATATAGTTTGCTTGTAGTAATCTCTCATGATTCTTTGTATTTCTGCAGTGTCAGTTGTTACTTCTCCTTTTTCATTTCTAATTCTATTGACTTGAGTCTTCTCCCTGTTTTGCTTGATGAGTCTGGCTAATGGTTTATCAATTTTGTTTATCTTCTCAAAGAACCACCTTTTAGTTTTATTGATCTTTGCTGTTGTTTCCTTCATTTCTTTTTCATTTATTTCTGATCTGATCTTTATAATTTCTTTCCTTCTGCTTTGGGGGTCTTTTGTTGTTCTTTCTCTAATTGCTTTAGGTTAAGGTTAGGTTGTTTATTCGAGATGTTTCCTGTTTCTTAAGGTAGGATTGTATTGCTATAAACTTCCCTTTTAGAACTGCTTTTGCTGCATCCCATAGGTTTTGGGTTGTCGTGTTTTCATTGTCATTTGTTTCTAGGTATTTTTTGATTTCCTCTTTGATTTCTTCAGTGGTCTCTTGGTTATTAAGTAGTGTATTGTTTAGCCTCCATGTGTTTGTATTTTTTACCGATTTTTTCCTGTAATTGATATGTAGTCTCGTAGCGTTGTGGTCAGAAGAGATACTTGATATGATTTCAGTTTTCTTAAATTTACCAAGGCTTGATTTGTCACCCAAGATATGATCTATCCTGCAGAATGTTCCATGAGCACTTGAGAAGAAAGTATATTCTGTTGTTTTTGGATGGAATGTCCTATAAGTATCAGTTAAGTCCATCTTGTTTAATGTGTCATTCAAAGCTTGTGTTTCTTATTTATCTCCATTTTGGATGATCTGTCCAATGGTTAAAGTGGGGTGTTCAAGTCCCCTACTATGATTGTGTTACTCTCAATTTCCTCTTTTATGGCTGTTAGTATTTGTCTTATTTATTGAGGTGCTCCTGTGTTCGGTGCATAAATATTTACGGTTGTTAATATCTTGGATGGATCCCTTGATCATTATGTAGTGTCCTTCTTTGTCTCTTCTAATAGTCTTTGTTTTAAAGTCTATTTTGTCTGATATGAGAATTGCTACTCCAGCTTTCTTTTGATTTCCATTTACATGGAATATCTTTTTCCATCCCCTCACTTTCAGTCTGTCTGTGTCCCTTGGTCTGAAGTGGGTCTCTTGTAGACAGCATATATACAGGTCTTGTTTTTTTGTTTTTTGTGGTACGTGGGCCTCTCACTGTTATGTGCTCTCCCGTTGCGGAGCACAGGCTACGGACGCGCAGGCTCAGCAGCCATGGCTCACAGGCCTAGCCACTCCGCGGCATGTGGGATTTTCCCGGACTGGGGCATGAACCCGTGTCCCCTGCATCGGCAGGCAGACTCTCAACCACTACGCCACCAGGGAAGCCCAGGTGTTTTTTTTGTATCCATTCAGCCAGTCTGTGTCTTTTCGTTGGAGCATTTAATCCATTTACATTTAAGGTAATTATCAATATGTATGTTCCTATTCCCATTTTCTTAATTGTTTTGGGTTTGTTATTGTAGGTCTTTTCCTTCCCTTGTGTTTCCTGCCTAGAGAAGTTCCTGTAGCATTTGTTGTAAAGCTGGTTCGGTGGTGCTGAATTCTCTTAGCTTTTGCTTGTCCGTGAAGGTTTTAATTCTCCGTCAAATCTGAATCAGATCCTTGCTGGGTAGAGTAATCTTGGTAATCTTTTTCCCTTTCATCACTTTAAATATGTCCTGCCACTCCCTTCTGGCCTGCACAGTTTCTGCTGAAAGATCAGCTGTTAACCTTATGGGGATTCCCTTGTGTGTTATTTGTTGTTTTTCCCTTGCTGCTTTTAATATTTTTTCTTTGTATTTAATTTTTGATAGTTTGATTAATATGTGTCTTGGTATGTTTCTCCTTGGATTTATCCTGTATGGGATGCTCTGTGCTTCCTGGACTTGGGTGGCTATTTCCTTTCTCATGTTAGGGACATTTTCAACTATAATCTCTTCAAATATTTTCTCAGTCCCTTTCTTTTTCTCTTCTTCTTCTGGAACTCTTATAATTCAAATATTGGTGTATTTAATATTGTCCCAGAGGTCTCTGAGACTGTCTTCAATTCTTTTCATTCTTTTTTCTTTATTCTGCTCTGCAGTAGTTATTTGCACTCTTTTATCTTCCAGGTCACTTATCCATTTTTCTGCCTCAGTTATTCTGCTATTGATCCCTTCTAGAGAATTTTTTCATTTCATTTATTGTGTTGTTCATGACTGTTTGTTTGCTTTTTAGTTCTTCTGAGTCTTGTTAAACTTTTCTTGTATTTTCTCCATTTTATTTCCAAGATTTTGGATCATCTTTACTATCATTATTCTGAATTGTTTTTCAGGTAGACTGCCTATTTCCTCGTCATTTGTTAGGTTTGGTGGGTTTTTATCTTGCTCCTTCATCTGCTCTGTGTTTTTCTGTCTTCTCATTTTGCTTATCTTACTGTGTTTGGGGTCTCCTTTTTGCAGGCTGCAGGTTCATAGTTACTGTTGTTTTTGGTGTCTGTCCGCAGTGGCTAAGGTTGGTTCAGTGGGTTGTGTAGGCTTCCTGGTGGAGGGGACTAGTGCCTGTGTTCTGGTGGATGAGGCTGGATCTTGTCTTTCTGGTGGGCAGGTCCACATCTGGTGGTGTGTTTTGGGGTGTCTGTGGACTTATTATGATTTTAGGCAGCCTCTCTGCTAATGGGTGGGGTTGTGTGCCTGTTTTGTTAGTTGTTTAGCATAGGGTGTCCGGCACTGTAGCTTGCTGGTCATTGAGTGGAGTTGGGTCTTGATGTTCAGATGGAGATCTCAGGGAGATTTTCGCCGTTTGATATTACGTGGAGCTGGGAGTTCTCTGGTGGACCATTGTCCTGACCTTGGCTCTCCCACCTCAGAGGCACAGCCCTGACGGCTGGCTGGAGCACCAAGAGCCCGTCATCCACACGGCAGCTGTGAGGTGTCTCCAAAGAATCCACAAATGCACAAGGTAGCAGGAAGAGCATTCAGGACCTTGACACACGAGGACAGGGTGTCATTAGCAGACCAATTCGGCCACATCTTGCCATGGTTAACACTGCACTGTGGAAATTAGCGTGGGCCTTCAACACCAGTGGGGATAGTGAGACAACTGAATGAGGAGATGCAATGCTGAACTTGAGACCATCCAGAGGCATAGGCAGAGCACTGGGTACTTTCAAACTCCAGAACTCCACACTCTAGAGGCCCTCCTTTAGACGCGCTGTCTGCAAATTAAGTCTTAATAGATTTTAAAAGGTATCCTAAAGTGACTTCTCCAACCACAATGAGATGAAGTTAGAAATCAGTAACAGATAAAACTGGGAAATTCACAAATTTGTGGAAATTAAACAACACACTCTTAAACAACCAATGAATCAAAGAAGAAGTCATAAACACAGCATACCAAAACTTAAGGGTCACAGTGATAGCAGTGCTAAGAGAAAAATGTATAGCTGTAACTGCTCACATTAAAAGTCAAGCAAGATTTCAAATGAGCAGCCTAACTTTACAACTTACAGAACTAGAAGGAAAAGAACAATAAATCCAAATCTGAAAACCTGAGAACCAGGGAGGCTGATGGTGTAAATTGTGGTTCAAGTCCATTGGGCCTTTGGACTTGAGCCAGAACTTACACCATTGCACCCCCTATTTCTCAGGCCATCAAATTTGGACTGAAGCTATACCATTGGCTTTCTGGGACTTTAGCTTGCAGATGACAGATTATGGGACTTTTCAGCCTCTGTAATCATATAAGCCAACCCCTTATAGTAAATCTCTTTTTATATATTCTATTGTTTCTGTTTCCCTGGAGAACCCTGACTAATATAGTCATCAAAAAAGGAAAGTCTGAGAAACTGTCATAGCCAAGAAAGAGCCTAAGGAGATGTGATAACTAAATGTGATGGTGTATCCTGGATGAGAACCTAAAACCGAGGAAGGGCATTGGGTTAAAAATGAAATCTAAATTAACTCTGAACTTCAGTTAATAATAATATATCAATATTGGGTCATTAATTGTAATAATGTTACACTTTAATGACTAATGTAAGGTGTTAATACAATAATAGGGGACCGCTGTTCAATTTTTCTGTAAATCTAAAGCTCATCTTAAAAAGCTGTCCATCAATTAAAAAAACTTAAACAAAAGGAAAAAAAGTAAAAGTACTAAACACAAACAAAAATTACCCCCTGAAAATATTTTTGTTATTATTGTCAGGATTCTGTATGTGATTTGAAGTACACCAGATAGTCATTATTAGAAAGTAAGTAATGTAACTAAGAAGAAGTTCATGAAAAAAATATAATTTAAGATATTTTATATGGGGCTAATTAAAGATATAGAGAAAAAGGTATGGTTAAGGAAATGAGAATATTTTAAACTTCAGTTAAAATTGTTAAAAGCTGATGTAAGCTAGGATATGTTAGTGGAGAAAAAGAGTGAAATGATTTTCAAACAAGACCAATGATAATAACAGCTCTTAGTTTATTTATTGATTAGATATGGAAAGAGAAGGACCAAAATATATTTAAAAAATACTGATAGTACCTTTTTGATTATACATATCCTCCAGTTTGCTGCTTTTGTGTGTTTGTTCCTCATATCCAGAATGCTCCTTCCCTCAAACCAAATACTACCATCCCTCAAAGTTCTCTTCAGATGGCATCTCTTCTGGGAAATCTTTCCCAATTATGCCTCCCCTATTCCCAACTGGAAGTCATCTCCTTCACCCAGTACTCACAGCACTTCCTTATACCTGTATCATTGTATTCATCATTATACCTTATACTATGGTCATTAGTGTTTTATCTCCTCAAATAACCTATAAAGGAACGGAGATTAGTCTCCATGCTTGATTCTTCCACAGCTCTTAGCACAGTAGCATGGCTGACACATAACAGCTTGTCAAATAAATATACCTAGTGCCTACATTTCATAAAACAGACCCTCTGTTTGCTGCTTGTCTACAAAATAAAATACAAAATAAAATTGTAGCATAATTACTTACTCATACTAGGTGCTAAATAAATAGTTTTAACAAATATGTGTTTGGTTTGAAAACTTGTTAAGGTAGAGGCCATACCTTCTATTTCTTTAAACCAATTTATTAGGTCATTACTAAGGCAATGGTACAGACACTCAAATTCTTATAAATATCATCTAAGTTGTTGACCTAGAGATTGTCATACTGAGTGAAGTAAGTCAGACAGAGAAAGACAAATACATATCATTTGTGTGTAGAATCTAAAAAAATGGTACAAATGAACTTATTTACAAAACAGAAAGAGAGTCACAGGTGTTGAAAACAAACTTATGGTTACCAAGGGAGAAGTGGGGGAGGGATAAATTGGGAGATTGGGATTGACATACACATAGTACTATATATAAAATAGATAACTAGGAAGAACCTACTGTATAGCACAGGGAACTCTACTCAATACTCTGTAATACCTATATGGGAAAAGAATCTAAAGAAGAGTGTATATAGGTATATGTATAACTGATTCACTTTGCTGTGCAGCAGAAACTAACACAACATTGTAAATCAACTACACTCTAATAAAAATTAATGTAAAAAAATGGGATCATATATACTAAAAAACAAACAAACAAAAAACCAAAAGGGAATCTTGGAGGAAAAACAAGGATATATGTCTTTGTTCTGTTAGTTTTTAGAGGTTGAGAAGACAACAGGTATATATCTAGGTCAAGAATAATATATATCATAAGAGAAAATTTTTAAAGTGATAAATAAAGTCAAATTTAATATACTCTTTTATAGATATCAGCCTCAGACAATAACTAAAACCATGGAAATGCATAATTTACTCAGGATATTGGCTGCAGAAGAGCACTGACCCATATATAGAATGCTTTGGTAAAAAGAGATAAAACTTCTTAGAGTAAAACCAAAAGATACAGACTTTTGACGAATTTAGATAATAGAGGGTGTGAAGGGAAAAGTCAGTTTAAAGAGTCCTTCCAATAAAAAGAGTGTTTTAAGTTTATGCTTTGAAGACTTTTGGGCTCAAAAGCAATAAAAATGACAGATTAAATATAAAAAGAGATAACTAAAATGATGTAGTCACAGTTCAGAATTAGTCAAACATCTCTATGGACTCGAAATATAAGAATAGAAAAATGCAACAAGCAGGTAAGAAACCATGGGCCTGAAAGACTTTTTTTTTTAAATTTTTTTTTTTGGCTGAGTTGGGTCTTCGTTGCTGTGCACGGGCTTTCTTTAGTTTTGGCGAGTGGGGGCTACTCTTTGTTGCAGTGCGTGGGCTTCTTATTGTGCGGGCTTCTGTTGTTGTGGAGCACAGGCTCTAGGCACGCCTTCTACAATAGTTGTGGCATGCGGGCTCAGTAGTTGCGGCACTCGGGCTTTGTTGCTCCACGGCATGTGGGATCTTCCCAGACCAGGGATCGAACCTGTTTCCCCTGAATTGGCAGGCAGATTCTTATCCACTGCACCACCAGGAAAGCCCTGAAAAACTTTTTAGATCTAGGAGGAGGCAGAGACAGCTCAGAGTTCTTTACCCTTGAGAAAAGAGATTGACTTCATGTGAAGGAAGGGACAAAAGCCAGGCTTGTTGATTGGAACCAGAAGCAGGGCTCTCTCACCTATGCTGAGAAAAAGCACTGATCTGTATATCCAGGGAGACAAGAAAGCAGACAACTTGGGACAAGCCACTATGGGCTCAGTGACTTTATCTGCTCTGTTTCTAATTTCACCGTGGAACAAGAGTCTTAAGGTCCAAATTAAGACCTGATTCCAGATTAAAAATCTGTAATTCAGTGGGGAAAGACTCAAGAACATTAACAAGGAAAGGTGAACACAGAGGGGGGGTGGATTTTCACTCATGATGAATTGAAAATTAAAATCTCAAAACACAAGAAGAAAAGACACATTTAAGAATGACTGCCAAAAAAGCAACTGGAGGATGAATTCCCTCCAGATGAAATGAAAACTTCAGAGCAATTTGAAAATGTCCTTAAAATGAATATATTTGGTACCCACAAAGAGAGAAAGAAGAAAGTATATCTATTTCTTAAACATCAAAAAATGTTGAAACAAGATTAGGCTAAATTGAAATAAGAACAGATGGATATAAAAAGAAACAATTAGAAATATAAGTTTAATCATGGAAATTATAAACTCAATAAAGGTGTAAATCTCTAGACTGCTAAGTATAACTTAAAAACCTTGGGCATTATATATAAAACAAACATAAGGAGTCTCTAAAAGGCAGAGAGAAGAAAACAGACCAACCAGGGACTTCGAACCTAAGGAACAACATAGCAGCAATTCCCTAGGTCTCCTTTTGACTATACCCTGGATTAGATGCTGGAGAAGCTGGCAGTCCAGAAACGCTAATAGTAACAGACAAAAACAAACAAACAAAATACTCAAGAAAGCCTACTTTCTAAACAAAGGACCAAGAAAGGGACACCTACTTTCTAAAATACTGAAAACTTTTAGGCATTAATTGCTCTTCTTCCTTCCTGTTTGAGAAAGCCAAATGAGAAGGTGGCACTTTCACAACCATCTAGTTGTAATGAGGCAGCCTGAGAGAAGTGACACCTTATTTCTCCTCCTGAGTTTTCTACATTACGTTTGACAATTGATGGAATAATTTTAACATTACCTGATATGGTTCTCAGTGTATGTAGAGAAAATACTTAAGAAAATACTTTAAATGAGAGAAAGTAGAGACTTAAATAGTTTGTATTCTTCACTAAAACTGAAGAGACTGTGATAAATTATTTACATACAGTAGAGCAATCACTAAAAAATCTGTACAAAGGCGTACACTCAGAAATCACTGTAGATAAAATGGAATTATAAAAAATGTTCAAGCAAACTACAGGGAGATATAAAAAAAAGAATCCAAAAACAGAGAAAACAAAACAAAAACCAAGCCCTAACTCAATGAATAACTACATTAAATTTAACTGACCTAAATATACTAATTAAAAGATAGAGATTGGCACAGTGGATAAAAAATCGAAATGACCTAATTATATACAAGGGCAATATGTGGAGTGAAAAAAGATCAATTTCAAAAGGTCACACACTGTATGATTCAATTTATATAACATTCTTGAATAACAGAATTATAGAGATGGAGAACAGATTAGTGGTTGCTAGGGATTGGGGATCATGGGAGAGAAAGGGGTGAGTATTACCATAAAGCTCTAGCAAGAGGGAGATCTTTATGGTCATGGAATAAGTCTGTTTTTCAGCTGCAGTGGTAGGAATCTACACATGAAAAGTGGCATAGAACTATAAACAGATTGTAACAATATCAATTTCATGATTTTATTATTGTACTACAGTTACATAAGATGGGGGAAACTGAGTAAAGGTAAGCTTGTTTTGTATGATTCCAAAATAACTTCTATTTCTTCCCTATTCTGAAGTTTTGGAAAGTATCCAAAAAAAAGGAAACATGTTACATTTTACTTAGGATTCTAACATACGACTTTTCTAGTTCACTCATCTGGGAGCTGTTCTAATTAGCTGACAAGAATTTGATCTATTTTAGTCAACTGTCAACAAATTATAATCATACGTGTTTGTTATATAATAATGTAATCATTTTATTTTACTGAAAATATTAGAACTCATTAAGAAAAACTTCATATTTTGTGATTTCAGTTAGGCCAAACAAATACTAATCCCAAAATGCAGTGACTAATTTATTTTTTTATTTGTACATAATTTTTTAAAATTGAAGTATAGTTGATTTACAATGTTATGCCACTCTTTGCTGTATAGCAAGGTGACTCAGTTATACACATATATACATTCTTTTTTTTTAATATTCTTTTCCATTATGGTTTATCCCAGGAGATTGGATATAGTTTCCTGTGATATACAGTAGGACCTTGTTGTTTATCCATTCTAAATGTAATAGTTTGCATCTACCAACCCCAAACTCCCAGTCCATCCCTCTCTTTCTTCCCCTCCTCCTTGGCAACCACAAGTCTGATCTCTATGTGCAATGACTAATTTCTTTTCCTCAATTTACAGAATGGCAGGTGAAGCAACAAAGTAATATCTTGCTTTGTTGCTGCAGTGATATCACATTTGTCACTGTGAGGGGAATGTCAAAGGAGAAAGTAGTGTGGCCAATCATAAGCCAGTTCAGCAGAATTCACTTGAATTCAGTAGGATTGAATTTCACAAAACTACCATCATAGTGTGTAATGACAAGTCACACAAAAGAAACCAGCTAGATTATTTCATTTATCAAGGCATTCCTTTGGCATTGTCTAAATGTTACTACTAGCTGATAGGGTGAGCGCCAAGTATGCCTGATCTAACAAGAGGAAGGAAAGAGATTTCCCAATATATTTTTCGTTCTGTGACAGAGACTATAGGTTTGTTTTAGTTGATACTTGTTTTTTCTGACCACTTCAGCATGGATCCAAGACTCTGGTCACCTAAAACATATGCAAAATGTTATTATAAATATCCTGTTATTTATTTATAAATATCCTGTTTAATTGCTTTTGTCAGTGGCACTCATTTGAACCTACTTGTCCATGCCATCATTTAACTGCAGTGTGATCAACTCAGTTTGCATAACTTCTCTTCTTTGCAGTGGTTGTCATGAAAACCATGATTTAATCACTACCATAGGAAAGTTTAGGAATGAACACTGTAATGGCCTCTTTTAAATGCCTCTTTGCCATCCATATTTAGGTCTCTATTGGATTGTCTCTTTATAGAAATACTTGAGATGGTCACCCACTTCCTTCATGCTATAACTAGCATATATCAAAGCCTACTTAAGGAAATAATAAGAAAACCAAGTGAAATAAATTCTAAAATACAAGAAAATTTTGTATATGGAACACCTATATTCTAGTTGACCAACATGCTAAGACACCACCAGGCTCTTGGCTGTGTAGGCTCACTTCATATGATAAATTGACTCATACCACAATTAACAAAAAACTGAGTGAAAATTGATTCAAGGCTCTTTAATTTCCTGCCAATTAAGCTTTTTATTGTATGTGGAATTAAGCATTCAATACATTAACTTAAAGCACTTTCCATAATTTTTATGTTTTTATTAATAACTGAAAAAAATCATTGCATCCATCCCATATTAAGCAATCTAAGACAGTGCCTCTGCAGACAGATCCTTCTCAAGGCAGTGATTGCAAAAGCAGAGGACACAGACACCTTTACAGTTAAACTGTAATTATTCAAAACCATCCCTTAAGACAAATCTCGGAAAAATGATCAGACTAATTTCCTGAATTACTTGAACTAAAAAGAAAAAAAAAACCTAAAATTTTTATTTATATTGCTAAAATGTTTATTTCATTTAATACCTTTTCTACCAGATACAACATTAAAAAATCATCAATCTACTATTGATGCTTTGCAGTGTTTTAAAAAATATTTTCACATTTTTAAACATTTTTTTTTTTTTTTTTTTTTTGCGGTACGCAGGCCTCTCACTGTTGTGGCCTCTCCCGCTGCGGAGCACAGGCTCCGGACGTGCAGGCTCAGCAGCCATGGCTCACGGGCCCAGCCGCTCCGCGGCATGTGGGATCTTCCCAAACCGGGACACGAACCCATGTCCCCTGCATTGGCAGGCGGACTCTCAACCGCTGCGCCACCAGGGAAGCCCTAAACAGTTTTATAAAATATCAACCATCCATCTCTACTAAACATAAAACATCTCATATACACCTTTATATCCAAAATCAAATGGTTTAAATATATTCCAAGAGTGGGAATAAATATGGAGAGATCATTATTTAGTTAGCTAGTCAAATTTTTGAATAAAAAATATTTCCAAAGCATTTTCTAAGGCAGTGAGACTCATCTGATATAGCTGTAAGAATTCCACATGCTTTCATACCAAAGTTTGAATTGGAAAATAGAGGCCATGTAAGTTTATGAAGCATGATGAGAAAATGACAATGTATTGACTGATTTTTATTTTTTTAAATGTCCATCAATGGAAATATTGCAACTGTTGGGTTGTGATATTTAGTTATCAAGAAAGACCAGGACTAACCCTTATGAATATTACCACTTTCCCATATGCACTGAAAAAGTTCCTCATTAAACCACAATATTCCAGTTGCCATCTTTACTATTACTAGAGGTTGATTCTTCACCTCTTCAGTTCCCTTAATCTACAAACAAGAAAGTAAACAGTACAATATATCACAGCCTTTACACACTAGGCAGCATCTAAATTATTCTTTCTTCCTTCAGGAGATGCTACTAACACATTCTGCACAGAAAATATCAATAACATTGCAGAATAAGTCTCAATCATGCACAGATTCTTTCTCCATTTATTTTTCTACCCAGTTGAGCTAGTGCTTGAAACAAACGCTGCATCTGTCCCCATCAGTTTCCTCAGTAAAATTCAAAGTATTCAGGTGAAGATAGCTTTATTTTCGCATCTAACCTTTGTGTTTTCCTGGATTATGAAAGGCTTAGCTACAGTTTTGGTTTTGTTTAAAAGCAAAATGTACTCCCTTCTCTATGGGAAGCTTCTCTGAGACATTGAGAGAGAATGTTTTTGATTCCCTTTTTTTTAAAGTTAGTCAAGAGAACATGTTTGACTATTGTAATACAAGTTGGTTGAAATTGCAGTCAAATATGTCCTAGGACCCATACTCTAGGAAAGGTAGGTAAAGCATACCCAAATTGATAAAGTGGAAAAAAAGTCTTCAACATTAAAATGTTTTTCTTTTAAATTTTCTCTCAGCTTTGCAGTTGATTTATACTCCACTGTATTGAAAAAATATAAGTACTGGTTTATGGATGAGAGGTGACCAGATATTACTAAGTGATGCAATGCTAGTATTTATTGTGGCAAAGGTCTAGAAGAATAAAATAATTTAAATTGACTATGGGATCAATGAATACCAGAGTATGATACATCAGAGAACCAGGTAAGGGTGGCATTGGAGCAAGTAGTCCCACAATGCTGTTAAGAGTCAACACACGCACAGGCAGAGACTTGTAGAGTCAGTAGTGGGTGGTAGAGGCAGCAATTTTGTATCCAGAAGACCAAACTGAAACAATGGTCAGCAGAGGGAGTGGGATTCTGAGAGGCAGTTCAGTCCTAAAGACCAGAATTAGAATTTCAAGGTACAGTACAAGCTCGCAGGGTCATATGACTAGGTGGTGAAGATCACCTTTCACGAAACCAAACATTAAGACCAAGCACACAGCCACTGAGAGCCTGGGCCACGAGAAAATGGATACTGAAAGACTGACTGGGTAGAAATTACACGGGGCAGTTACAGAGCTAGGAAAGGAAACAAGGCGGGGGTTGGGAGGGGGAACTGCCTTAATATTAAATGTGAGGTTTTGTTTAGGGTAGTATGAACCAATTCATGGCAGACCAATGATTTCACTTACCAAAATTAGAAAAGCAAGGCATCAAGACCTGCAGAAGCAAAGAAAACTATAGAGATCAGAGACATTTCAGAGTGAGAAGCTGACAAGTCATATTTGGTCCCTGGCGGAGTGCAACTGCAGGAGAACAGAAAAGCCAGAGGAGATTTTGGTAACTATGTGGGACTAACAAAATTGAAGACTTGAGGGGCTTCAAACGTACAATCTGTCTTCCCCTTAAAACATTTGAGACATTTTGAAGCTGTAAAGGGTAGGTGAATAAGTAATTCAAAAACCTCTTAAACACAGAACATAAATTCCAAAGAGACAAAGACCTGCAAGCTCTTAATTGAAAGGACAAGACCCAATGCAAAACGTACATAAACTGAGCCATACCAAAACTAAAATCTGGACTCACCTTAGCTTAGTTTATGTTTGGATTGGATTAAGTGATCAGTCCCCTACTCTATCTGCCTAGAAGAAGAAAGGTGAATCCTTTAAATTTTTTTTTTTTTTTTTGCGGTACACGGGCCTCTCACTGCTGCGGCCTCTCCCGTTGCGGAGCACAGGCTCTGGACGCGCAGGCTTAGCGGCCATGGCTCACGGGCCCAGCCGCTCCACGGCATGTGGGATCTTCCCGGACCAGGGCACGAACCTGTGTCCCCTGCATCGGCAGGTGGACTCTCAACCACTGCGCCACCAGGGAAGCCCCTCCTTTAAACATTAAAAAAAAAAAATTTAAACATTTTGGAGCCTCTAAAATACAAATGTCCGGCATTCAATAAAAATTACTAGATAAAAAAAGAGAATAATAACTAAGAGAAAATGAGAATATAGAACACAGGTGATTCTGCTATTGAAGTTCACAATCTAAGACTATGATTAATACATTCAATGAAAATAGAAGGGAGCAAAATAGATTTAAAGATAAATAATTTTAACACAGAAATAGAATCCATGAAAAGAAACAACTTCATGAACTTCAACAGACAAGATCTCAATTTAAGAATCCAATGGATTGTTTTAAGGGCATTTTGGATCTAGCAGAGGATACAAATAAGTTAATGAACCAGGAGACAGGTCAGTAGAATTATCCAAACTGAAGTACACAGAGAAAAACAAATGAGGGACTTCCCTGGTAGCACAGTAGTTAAGAATCCGCCTGCCAATGCAGGGAATTCGAGCCCTAGTCCGGGAATATCCCACATGCTGCGGAGCAACTAAGCCCATGCACCACAACTACTGAGCCTGTGCTGTAGAGCCAGTGCGCCACAACTCCTGAGCCCATGTGCCACAACTACTGAAGTCCACACACATAGAGCCTGTGCTCCTCAACAAGAGAAGCCACAGCAGTGAGAAGCCTGCACACCACAACGAAGAGTAGCCCCCCGCTCACCGCAACTAGAGAAAGCCCACGTGCAGCAACGAAGACCCAATGCAGCCAAAAATAAATAAATAAATAAATTTATTTAAAAAAAAAAAAGAGTGGAAAAAACAGAACAGAGACTAACCAACATTTGAGACACAGTCAAAAATGTGTAAAATAAGAGTAATTGGAGTCTGAAAAGTAGAAGAGGGAGAGATAATGGTCAAGAATTAAAAAACAAAGAAAAAACACCAGATGACACTGATACAAGAAGCTTAACAAACCCCAAACAGAAACAGGAAAAGCAAAAGGAGAAAAAGGAAAATGGTGTATAGCCATACGATAGCAGTACTTCTGACGGCCAAAGATAAAAGAGAAAATCTTAAAAGCAGCCAATTTAAAAAAAAAGTCTTCAGGGCTTCCCTGGTGGCGCAGTGGTTGAGAGTCTGCCTGCTGATGCAGGTGACACGGGTTCGTGCCCCGGTCCGGGAAGATCCCACATGCCACAGAGAGGCTAGGCCCGTGAGCCATGGCCCCTGAGCCTGCGCGTCCATAGCCTGCGCTCCGCAACGGGAGAGGCCGCGCCAGTGAGAGGCCCGCGTACAGCAAAAAAAAAAAAAAAAAAAAAAAGTCTTCAAAAAGCAATAAGGTGGACCAAAACAACAAAACAATGGAATCAGATGGTAACATTTAAAGTACTGTCAACCCAGAATTTTATATGCAGTGAAATTATCCTTGCACAGTGAGGGTGAGTTATCAAATCATGCCTGCTCTAAGACACAGGTTTGGTTTTCCTAAAATATATATTTCTTTCTTTGGGTCAAAACTGAAGTAGTAAAGCTCCTTGGCTAATTTCTAATTTTAAGGTATTGAAAATTAAAAATTTTTCTAATTTCCCTTTGAGTGTAATTATGGCGATATGGTTCCTGAAATATTTCTAATAAGAAAAGTTTGTCGTATCTTTATTTTCATAACACCATTAAGAACGCTCAGCATATCTTTCAGTTATATGTTCCACTCCGTTTAAAAAATGGACTTAACTACTTTGGCAGAAAACTGAGATACTATCCTAAGTATAATTATATATTCACTCAGCATTCTTTTAAATTTTTTCTAGCACTACTCTGTGGGAAAAAAAATTAATTCTCTTCCACAGAGGAGTAGCAACGTAGAACAGCCATGTAGTCCTCTTTTTGAGGTGCTCTAGAGATTTAATCACATTGGTGCCATCTTTGACAATCTCAGAAGGAATTTGCCATCAGATCACTGAAAACAGCAGTGAAATCTAAATTACCACATTTCAGCTGATTCTCTATGTTTGCATCTACTGTGTTTGAACACATTTTTTTCAGAGACCCTGGGATCACAACTATTGATGAGATAATCTACAGTTGAGCCATACAGGGAGGGGCAAAGTCAAGGACAGAATTTCCATAAAGGCTTTAGGTTTACTAGTTCAAGAATGATCACCGACCCATAAGCCTTCAGAACTGAATGAGAATAAATCAAATACAAATGAAAGAAATTGCTGTGCACAGCTCAGCTCTTCATTTTGCATGTAAATTTGTCATTTCCTTGTGGTTTTAGCATTCTAACATAGAATCAGTCAGTTTAAAGTGCCAGAGAACTCTATCAGGTATTTCTTACAATAGGTGACTAGAATATGCCCTGTTTCATTCTAGTAGGGCTTTGTAAAATCTCCTAAGACAGCTATGGTAAAGCCTCTGTTTTTGACTTATTATCAAACTCTTCACTTTCCAAAATGAGCTCTATTCATGAGCCTTCTTGCTGAAAACCTGCTGGGCTCTGTTGGAGGCCTATCATTTGGGGCTGTGAGTTAAGCCACCAGGCAGTGGTTTCAGCTGTGTTTTTCTTTCAGCTCTTAGATTTAGTGAAAACTGGGGCCCAAATTGAAACCACCAGAGCAATGAATTCATATGCACTGGAAAGGGGGATGTGGGGAAAAGAAGCAAACAGTAGGGATAGTTTCACCCTGTTATGCCAAGATTCACACAGCTGTGTTTTTCTTTTTATATTATTTATAGCTTTCCACTTTTAATTGATGAAAGTAGGGATATAACCTCATTACCAAATAGATTTTTATCTCTCAGAGCCCCCCACAAAAATGATTCATTTTAGTGGCAGCCAATAAGAACCAGGTACAAAGTATTCTATGTGGAAATAGTGAAGGAGATGACAAGGAAAACACAAGATGGATCATGTTGGTTTATTAAGAAAGAACTCTCAACCAGTAATTGTCTTATGATGGAGGTTAGAAATATTCCAAACTACCTTTATACTTGTATTTCATGATTTCTGCTGCTACTTCCAAACACACTAAAAGAACAGAAAATCAGATCATTTAAAACCTCAAAAGTCTGTTTTTCATTAGTATTCTGGATTTTTATAAACTTGGTTTCTCTTATAAAACATTTTTTATCCTACCACAGAACCAGCTTATGTGAAGGCCAAAGAACTGTTGCATCATCTTATCAGTTGTAATTTTCAATCTTTGGTAAAGTTTTTCTTCTTTTTTGGCGTTTGGATTTTCCACATTTGCTCCAGGAAAATAAATTGATTTACTTAATGCATGGGTTTTTTTGGGGGATGACATCTGTTTAAACAGCCACACTCATTCCAGTAATTCTAATTTTTAAAAAATCCATCTCCTTTTCATAGAATTACCTGGAGAACTGATTATAAATCATACTTTTTACATCAATTTTATAGATCTTTGAAAAAATAATTATCAGATGTTTCAGGTCATGTGGACTACCAATTAAGTAATTATTTAACAAGCACTTATTATCTTCTTAGCAGTGTGCTGTGTCATTTTGACCTAATAAACCTTTCCTTTAATAGTTACGGTATGAATAATTTAGGTTTTAACCAACTTAAAACACTAAAACCTCACTATTTTATCATATAGGATACCACAAAGGTATTCTTAGCAGAGTCCCCAAATAAAGACCCATAATTAGGTGCCTTATAAGTAAGAGTAGGGGAAACGATTGAGGTGAACATGAGAAAATTATTCAGAGGTTAAATCATTAGAATGGTGATGATAAGGAATTTTGAGAAAACCTACCCTAGACATAGGTCTGAAAGGCATTGGTGTGAGAATAGAGTTAGCTGCTTACCAAAATTTGGAATATTTAGTACTCTTTCCACTCCATAGAATGCTTTCTCTTTTTTCATTGGCTGCTAAAATTGACAGGGACTTAAATCTGATTTACAACCTGCACCAGTCCGTCAGAGAAAATGGAATAGTTTCCATTTCTAAAAAAAGATAATGGAATATAAAGATAAATTTCTAAAATGTTTCTTTATATCTCATAAATTTAATTACTTGACACGATTGTTCAACCTGAAAGTGTGATCAATGTACTTCTTTGCGGTATGCGGGCCTCTCACTGTTGTGGCCCCTCCCGTTGCGGAGCAGAGACTCCGGACGCGCAGACTCAGCGGCCATGGCTTACGGGCCCAGCCGCTCCACGGCATCTGGGATCTTCCCGGACCGGGGCACGAACCTGTGTCCCCAGCATCGGCAGGCGGACTCTCAACCACTGAGCCACCAGGGAAGCCCGATCAATGTACTTCTAATTTGAATTGTTAGTTCATAATTTTTGAAGACCAGTTTTGGGGGCTACAGTTTACGCAAGAAAACTGGGAAGCAAAGCTACACTGAAAATTAGGTTTAAATGTATTCTTATGAAGTCAAATATAAGTGGACATTTGACAATTTTGGAGCTTCTGTACCTTCATCAAACTGCTAAACTAAAGGATTTCTTGTTTAAGTCAAATTCTTATTTCTTAATCATATTATTTGAGATCCTCCACTGAAAAATAATTTAAGTTTTTTTCAAAATCCTTTTGCATTTTCAACTATGTAGACATACCACTGTGAATTTCAAAATAATTTATCTGAGTAACTCTATCGTGAACAAACTATTGTAAAATGACCTAAAATAAAGTAACAATTTCCTTTTAACCAGAATTCTCTATAACAAGGCAAAATACTCTTTTTTAGTTATAGATGAAATGTATATTCCTAAAAATCACAAGGTATCTACACATTAAATACATGTAGGTCCCTGTAAACATGTAATATTTTCATAGCTTAATTAACTAAAGGCATCCCATCATCGATGGCAAATGTGTTTTTGTTAGTAACAGAAAGGTCAGTGGAACTGTATCTTTAAAATCCTACCCCACTTTATATAACTTTTTGTAGACTTGAAAAATACAGAAGTTAACTTTTGTCTTAGAACATCTATAAACATTTGCTTGACATTCTAAGTAATATTTCTCAGAAAAGATGCTTTATTTATTCAGTTTTAAGGAGTAAAAGATTAAATATCTCTGTAATGAAGTTCTCATTCCAAATCTTAGTATTTTATCTGTCCTACAACTCTTAACCTTCATACAGTCTCTCAGTTTTCTTGTCTCAAATGTAATACTTGAGGATTTTGCAGTATGCTCTAAAAAGCAATGATTACTATAGTAGGTATATAAAAGAACTATTAAAGGACAAAGTACTGTAACTGGATATTCATTTGATGTTTAGCACCAAGTTCAGATAGGAAAACAGAAAAAAAAAGTGTATGTCTGTGTGTGTGTGTGTATACACATCAACAGGGAAAAAAGCTTTATATTTGTATAAGTCTTAAAACATTTTTCATATGAATGATGATACAAGAGGAAAATTAAATGAAAACACATACTTACATGCAGTTTGTAAGTTAGCACCTATGATAGTCTGTTTCGTATGTAAGGCTGTCACCATGGATCTAAAATGCATCCTGTATTTTAACAATAATTTATTGCATGTATAATATGTATTGGGAGTCCTGCTAGGAAGTGGGGTTTAACCCTCCTAGAGAGGTTAAACTGTACTGAAACAGACTGACAATTAAAGAAACAGCTACAGTACAATGTGATAAATAAGAGCTGTAACAGAGGAAGCACAAGGGGTGGTGGGGCATCAAACAGCCTTGGCAGAGCCAGAAAGGCTTCCTGGAAGAAAGGACATTTAAGCTGGCATGGTCCAGCGAACGTGGGTGGGACAGGAAAGTTGATGAGACAAGGAAGTTGGATGGGATAAGACTGGGGAGGAGAATAGATTTTAATCAGAAGAAACTGCTTGCAGGAATGTCCCTGATGTGTGAGAGAACATGACAATTTTTTAGAAATTAAAAACAAAACCCTCAAATATTTGGACAATAGAATGCCAGGGGTGAGTTCAGAGAGAAGAGGTTGAAGACGTAATAAGCTGGATAATTTAGGGCTTTGTAACTACATCGAGAAGTTTAGACTTTACTCTAAAAGTCATGGGAAACCACTAAAGGATTTTAAGCAGAAAGAGGCATGATCAGTTTTCTCTGGTAGAAAGATCCTTCTGACAATTATGTGGAGAATGGTTTGGAGGAAGCCATCCTGGGTATAGTTAGTTCAGTTAGGGAGGTATTGCAGTAATTCAGGTGGTGGAAAATGATGATTGAACTAGATTAGAGAGATGTTTAAGAGAAAGAATGGACTGGACTTGGAGGCTGACTGGAGGTGGGAGGGGAGTGACAAAGAAAGAAAAGGGAGTCAAAGATTATATCCAGTTTCTGGGTTATAAAATGAATACTTATGGAATTGTTGATTTTGAGGTACTTATTGACTATCTAAGTGGGAAGATTTCAGGAATAGTCTTTCTCAAAAGTGAAAGCCGAACTGAAGATACAGGTCTGAAAGTCATCAGCATCTAGATGGTCAGTGATGCCATGAGAAAGGATTAAATTGCCCAGGAAGAGCATGGTGAACTAAAGAAGCAAAGGACCTAGGTGGAAACCTTGAGTAATAGCGATAGTTAAGGGATAGACTGAGGCAGACAAGCCTGTAAGGAGACAAGGGAGTAACCAAGGGGTAGATGGGGAAACTCCATTGGTAACCTATATGACTTAAGTCATTCTTCAGAGTAAGCATAAATTTGTCCGGGGTCATCCATTCCACATTTAAACTAGTGGCTCATACGTAAACTGCTTACATATGGCTTCTTGTGTAGGTTGATTATTTGCATTATACCATATCTGAGCATATATGCACTAAAAATAGATACTGTATAGAACTTTCTCCTTCTTTACTCTCTTCTTTTATGCTTCATTTCAACACGAATGGCATTGTAGCAGATAAATCAGATATTCTTTTGCTTGTTTATTGCGTATTTTGATTTAAAAACCAGTATATTGATTTTTAAATTTAAAAACCAGTATATTGAGGAGGTTCAGTACAACATCCACATTTCAGACTCTTTGAGCAGCCTTGGCAGGAGGTTGGGGATATCATAAGACTCCTTGGAAATCAGTTCTTGTAAAAGAAAATGTTGGTGGTTTAAAAAATAATTCAGAAACAGATGGATCAAATTTATTTCCACACACATGATTTTGAATACGAAGTAGTTGACCAAATGCATTTTGCACTCCTCTAAATATAACTCTATGAATAGTGAATTGAAAAAATGCTGATTTGTGTTTTCTCTTGCTCTTCTAATATTTAGCTATCACCCTTTACCAGTCAGTTTTTCTTTGATTTCTCTGGTGCCTCACTGGAGTTGCATACCCAATTTTAAGGTTAAAAAGAGTTTTAAAATAATATTCTTGTTAAAGTTTTCTTAAAGATTACTTATTGTAACAGATGCTTCAGATGTCCTGTGTCTTATCCCCTCAACCCATCCTGGTTTCAGTCACAGCTGCAGTAAACAGCTCCAGAAAAGCTCAGCTTCCCCTCTAGCTGACTGAACCTATCTTTTTCTCCTATCTTCTCTTCAAGCTACCACCTCCAGCTTCTTCAGTGCTTTTCCATGTGACTTGGTTTCCATAACCCCTGTTATCCTGTTTGTTCTTATCATGTGATGCCCCCTCTTAAAAGCTGGTGTGCAGAACTGTGAAATAAGACTCCAGACCAAGGCACGAGACATTATAATTGTGTCATTGTAGTAAAGGACTATAATGCTTTTCTTCTCTGCATCCCACCTGCAATATTGTGATTTATAGGAAAAATGTGTATTTGGTTATCTGAATTTGGCCTTCATCCACAATTCCTGGATTACAGCTCCCCAAACTCTTGGAATTTCCTGAGATAAGAGCAGTGGGATAATATTTGGACACTTGTCCTCAGTTCTTAAAAACACTTCAGGGAAGGTGACTTTTGGATCCCACCCAAGGGTGGGGGCTGGTTGCCAAGAGAACCAACTATGTGATTAGAGGGTTGGAACTTTGTCTCCCCTCCTGATTTCCAGGGAAAAGGAGGAGGGTTTGAGATTGAATATGACATTGCCCTGTATATCTGTTCATCTGGATGTTGATTCAAATCCTTTAATATCCTTTTATAATAAACTGGTAATCTAGTGGGTAAATGGCTTTTCCTGAGTTCTGTGAGCCATTCTAGCAAATTAATCAGACCCGAAGAGGGAGTCATCAGAACCTCCAGTTTGTAGCCAGTGGGTTAGTAGCGCAGGTAATAACCTGGGCTAGCAGCTAGCATCTGAAGCAGAGGATGGTCTTGTAGGACTGAGTCCTCAACCTGTGAAACCTGATGCTATCTCTGGGTAGATAATGTTAGAATTGAGTTGAATTCTTGGACACCCTGCTGGTGTCCTGAGAATTGCGTGTTGGTGTGGGGAAGCCTCCACACACCCATGCTGGAATTGGGTCTGGAAATCCTTTTCACCACCTCAAAAGAGAAATGCCACATTTATCTTTTCTCTTCTCCCTAGCCATTCCCTGGCTAGAGGAGAATGGACCACAGGTGGAGTTAGTGTTGCTGGGGGACAGTTTGTAACCAGTGCGGAGAGTGAAGACAGTGGATAGAAGTTCCAGCTTCTTATTCTTCAGGTGGGCAGCACTAGAAAGGCTGTCTAGGTGCTTCTCAGGAGATCACAACACAATCGAGCCTCCATTCCACAGCAGTGACCTTGATTATGAGTGTTTTCCTTTTTTCCTTCCTCCTTGTTTCACTCATTCTTGTTTTCTGAGATTACATTCCAGGTAAGTACTTCCATCTCAATCTCTGCATTCCAGAGAATCCAAACTAAGTAGCTTTTATTTAGCATTTTACCTATAACATGGAATAGTATATACTTGGACTTACTTGCACAAAGATCAAGAATCATTTTTTCCTATTTTTTCATTGAGCTTTCACCAAATGTATAGGGAAAAAATGAGTCATAACTTTTTATTCTGGTTTAGCAGTTCCTTTTCAGTGAATAAAACTACATAGTCCAATTGATTATGAGTAATATTTTGGGTTAACTGCAGTATATGTTGACATGTAAATGGAAGAGAATTACATAGATAGAAAAGAAAAAAGTAGGCACTGACCCTGACTACCAGAAGTTCACAAAATAATTGGAAAAATGGTATACAAACACATATGAAATAACTAGACATCATATCAAAGGAATGTAGATAAATATTCTGTAAATTAAATTATAAGCACTGTGAAGCTACCAAAGACAGAAATAAACATACTCCTATATTCTCAATCTAAGGGAAGAAACAAATAATAAAACAGATTTTGTAGGGTGAAGGGTAACTAGATTAACACATGAATGAATGTAGGTTACATGAACAATTTGGTCTACTTATGAGAATTTTTTTCTTTTTTTTAACCTTTTATTACATTCTCTTGTCTCACACCCTTTATTTACTACTGATGGCTACATTTGGAAAACTTAATAAGATAAGAGCTTTGTATAAAGTTTTTTTCTATGGTTGATGATTGACATTCTATTTTTAGAAATTTTGGAAAACTTTAGGTAAAGAGTAGCTATTTTCTTTTTAAAACATCTTTAGTATATCACTGTACTACTATTTAAATATTGCACATGTGCTTTAAATTTTTCAAAATATGACAAAGACTTCTAATTTGCTGAAAGATTGAAATAGCCAATCCAGGAAAAATGAGAAATCTCTAACAGAGGGCTAGTTTGAGCAGGACCATTTGAAGATCACTTCTGAGACACTTTCAACAAAAATTATGATGAAATAATGTAAGACAGCAACATAAGAGAGGATTTCAAACTAGGCTAGTAACTAGTTCATGTTTCCAATCCTAGTGGTAATATTTATTCTGCTCAATAGGAACAATAGAAAAGTAGATCAATACTTGTATAGATAGAAAAGTAAATTTTCCAATATTATGGACAAATAAAAAACAGAGAAATTTAGATTGTGTGGGACAACTTAATATCTACTCTAAATTCTTACTCAAGGAGAGTTACATCATCAAAATGGTGAAATAGAAGTTTTCCACCCTCTTGCCTCTAAAGAACACTGATATTGACAATCTCACAGATGAGAGTGCCTTTGTGAAAGCTCAGAAGTCTAGTGTAGAAGTTCCAGCACACTGTTGGGGCAAAAAAAATCTGAGACTGTACACATTGAGTGGCATAAGAACAGTTTCACTTTACCCACATCACTCCTCCCCCAAGGCAGCATAGCTCAGTGCCAAGAGAGACCTTATTTGCCCACTGTTTCTCCCACACGGAACAGAGAGAGCCTGTGAGTGTGTACCCAGCTTCCCCAGTTGTGTGGGATGCTGCTAAAGAGACCCACTTCTTTCTCAACCTATCCAGAATACTGAAGTGCTGGGAGACCAGCAGCCAAGGCTTTCAGTAGGCATTAAAGAGACCATGTTACAGACACCATCAGGAAGCCCACCCACAAGCCACCAGGGGTCCCCTGCCTGCAGATCCTCCCAATTGACCCCCAGCACTCTGCACACGTCACCCACACACACTCCCACTTTGTGCTAGGCCCTGCGCTGCCCTCAAGGGCAGAGGGAGCAAGCTTTTGCAGTAGACTAATGAGCAGACACAAAAGCTGGCTCAACTCTGTGGGACTGAAAGAAAGCACACAAACTCAAGCATTCAGCATTGCCCAAGGGAAAGCAAATGGGAGACTGTCAGCATTCAGCCTGGCTTTGCAGGGTCTAGAGAATGTATACAATCTTAAGAATCCCATTCCCCCAAGAGGGAACAAGAAGTGTGGAACAGGCACATCCGTAGAAAAGCTTTGAGAAAGCCTCAGGATCCCTAACAGGGCTGACAGAGGTATTTCTCTCCTGAAGTCAGTCAGTAAAGACTGGTTTAGGTAACTGCTTCTTCAGATGTGAAGAGAGCAATGCAAGACATTAAAGACATGACACGCCAAAGGTACACAATAATTTTCTGGTACCTGACCCCACAGAAATGGAGAACTGCAGTTTGTCCCATAAAAAATTTAACAGTTGTTTTAAGAAATCTCAGTGAGCTACAAGATTCAACAAAAGACAATTCAACAAACAAGAGACAATTCAAAAAACTCAGAAATCAGGAACACCTGATTTGTTGAACTGTCTTTCTGCATATACGTGTATATGTAGCAAATAGAAATTCTGGAGCTGAATAATACAATGAATGAAATGAAAAATGCAATAGAGAGCAACAGCAGACTTGATCAAGGGACAGAAAGAATCAGCAAAGTAGGAAGCAGGCCATTTGAAATCATCCAGTCAGAGGAGAGCAAGAAACAAATAATGAAACAGAGTGAAGAAAGCCTAAGTGAACTATAGGAAACCATTAAAAGAAACAAGCTATGCATCCCAGAAGAAGAGGGAAAAGGGAACAGAAAGTTTATTATTTAAAAAAACAAGAATTTCCTAAATCTGGCGTGAGATTTGGGCATCCAAATACATAAAGTTTATAGATCTCCAAAAAATTTCATTTCAAAAATATATTCTCCCAAGACACATTATAATAAAACTGTCTAAAGTCAAGAACAAAGGGAGAATTTTTAAAGCAGCAAGAGAAAAAAAATCCTCACATACAAGAGAACTTCCATGAGACTATGATAAGTTTCCTCAGCGGAAACCTTGCTGTCCAGGAGAGAGTAGAATGAAATATTCAAAATGTTGAAAGAAAAAAAAAAAAACCCTGCCAAGCAAGAATATAATACCCAGCCACTATGGAAAACAGTATGGAGGTTTCTTAAAAAATTACCCTATGATCCAGCAATTCTGCATCTGGGTAATTATCCAAAGAAAATGAAAACACCTATATTCATTAAAGCCTTATTTACAATAGCCAAGAAATGGAAACAACCAACTGTCCATTAATGGATGAATGAATAAAGAAAATGTGATATATATATACAGATCTTCCTTAACTTATGTTGGGGTTATGTCCTGATAATCCCATAATAAACTGAAAATATTGTAAGTTGAAAATGCATTTAATATACCTAACCTACTGAACATCACAGTTTAGCCTAGCCTACCTTAAACGTGCTCAGAACACTTGTATTAGCCTACAGTTGGGCAAAATCATCTAACACAAAGACTAGTTTATAATAAAGTATTGAATATCTCATGTACTTTGTTGAATACTGTACTGAAAGTGAAAACCAGAATGGTTGTAAGTGTATTTACCCTCATGATCACACGGCTCACTGGGAGCTGCAGCTCGCCGCTGCTGCCCAGCATCACGATAGAGTATGGTAACAAATATCGCCAGCTGAGGAAAAGATCAAAATTCAAAGTACGTTTCTACTGAATAAGTATTGCTATAGCACCATCATAAAGTTGAAAAATTATAAGTTGAACCATTGTGAGCTGGGGACCATTTGATACAATGGACTATTATTCAGCCATAAAAAGAAGGAAATTCTGCCATTTGTGACAACATGGATAGACCTTTAGGGGTTATGCTTAAGTGAAATAAATCAGACAGAGAATGGCAAATACTGTATGATCTCACTTATCTGTGGAATCTTAAAAAGCTGAACTCATAGAAACAGAGAGTAGAATGGTGGTTGTCAGGGGCTGGAGGTGGGGGAAATACGATGTTGTCAAAGGATTCAAATTTCCGGTGGTAAAATGAATAAATTCGGGGAATCTAATGTACAGTACGGTAACTATAGTTAACAATATTATATTTTTTGTGCTCTCTCAGCCTATTGATAACCAATGTTGTGGCTAGACAGGCCCTTGTGGTTCTTATTATGATTGCAAGATGGCCTTCAGCAATAACCACCAGAAAAAAAACTTGGAAAAAAAAAAAGGTTTATTACTGATACTTACAAGTTCTGGAAATACATGGCACACCTATGGCCACACAGCGAGGTTGCAGGTAGAGATACAGAGCAAGCGCACTCCAGCCTGGGGTTTTGCTTTTTATTGGTATTGAGGGTGGGGACCTAAGATTTCATGGGCTCACTATTTATTGGTGAATTTAAAACATAAATGTGGAAATTTAAAATGTAGGAAAAGAAAAAACAAGTGGCTCAAATGGTCCATTATCAAAATCAACCAATAACTCCAAAGGAGCCTGTGGGATGGCTGGGGGAAGGGATGGACAGCCTTGTTCTTTATTTAATCACATGGCTAGCAATATGTTAATTTGAGATAACCATTCCTGTAGTGGATGCCTCTTTGAAGCGGATGCCTTGCCAATCGGCAGTCAAAGTTTATTAGGCACTTGCATTACAAAAAGAAAAGCCAGCAAGCCCAAAGTCAGGGCTTGTACTACAGTATTATATACTGTAAAGTTGCTAAGAGAGCAGGTACTATATGTTCTCACCACACACACACATACACACAAAGGTAATTATGTGAGTTGATGGATTTGTGGTAATCATTTTGCAATATATATGTGTATCAAATCATCACAGTTGTATTAAACTGACATAATGTTATGTATCAATTATATCTAAATAAAGCTGGGGGGAAAAAATCCTACTCAAAGCAAGAATCCTTTCTGTGAGTCCTAGCACACTGTCCTCCAACATCAGTTTAAACAATTTCAGTAAAAAGGAATTAATTAAGGAATTTTTATGTAATCCATTGTAAAATCAAACTATTAGGGAAACATTTTCTGTTCTGAGCTAAAATCTACCTTCATGGAGCTTCAGCCCACATCTTCATTACTCTTGTCAATTGGTGACCCTCTTAATAGATGATTTTCAGAACTAAACACTGTGTTCCAAGTGAGGGTACATCATGATTCTCTTAAGGCTGCAAAAGACTGTATCATCTGTTATACACAATAGGCTCACACAGCCTATTGTCCCTTTAAATGCATGGATTTTATTCAGATAAACTCTTTTTCTTTCTTCTTCACATATTCAACTTTAAATTGTTAAATACAGGATCTTACATTCTTCCCTGATATATTTAATCTCGGAAGCTTTCAATCCATCTAAATACCTTGTCAGAATGTCTTTCACTTTGATTCTGCCATCCAATGCCTACATATATCTTTCCAGCTTTGGGGTATTAGCTGATCTCCGAAAATGCAACTTTTAGGTATATACAAACACATGTACACACATAATGATAATCGTTTTAAAACAATGTTTTGATAATGTATGTTATGACACTATGCCAAAAACTTTGTCAGGCAGTGTATGTTGTAATTATTACACTGTCTTTGTTCTCAATAAATTTAGAATTATGAAATGTTGATAGTGAATAGTGGACTGCATAGAAATATCTTAGGGACCATTTTCTAGATGAATATGTTCTAGCTAGTTATTACAGTTGTCCAAATATTAAAAATTATATTTATACTGAGAAGCAGAATTAAGTATTAAAATGCTTGGTAGCAATTTCATGTTTAAAATGTTTGTGAATTTAAATATGCATATGGAAATGAGCAGTAAATAATAATCCAATAACTACTCTTTAATGAGTACTTACTTTGTAGCAGGACTGTGCTAAGACTTTTAATATATGTTATTCTATTTAATCCTGTCAACAACACTATTTTATAGTTTTTATTCTCCCCCATTTATAGGCAATAAAAGGAGACAAATCAAACAGTGAATGGTAAAATCAGGATTTGAAACCAGGTCTAAGCAGACCCACTGAGTCCTTAAGAGGAGAGATTGTTACACAGACTGTAAGGGGGATAAGAGGCTCTTCTGCTACCAAATAAATGTAAACTCAATTTGCATTGAATTTGTAGTTCCAACCTTCCAACTCTTTTTCTTGAAAGGACTTGTTTTGGAGAATCTCTTTTCCCTTTCACCACCTAGTCACACTTCTTGTACGAGAATAAGCAAAAAGTGGTGTTTAAAAGCACAATGAAATGAGTAAGTACAGCATAGGTCTCTATAGTAAAACCATTGTTGGATTAGTCAGAAACAAATTAAGCTTCTTTTTCCCCCCTAGCGTATTTAGAGTTGTCAGCAAGAATGCCAAGAAGTAAACTCTGTGTAGAAAAAAATTATACATAATTCCTCGTGGCAATTAATTTTTTAACTAAGGCACTTACATGACTAGTTAGAGGCTTATTCTTCAAGAAACAAGTTGAGCATTTATTAAAAGCTAATGAAATATTGTGAAAATATTTTACTTAGGCATTTTATTTTAAAACCTAGTTTTGCATTACAACAACCATTTCTTCATTTACTCACTCATTCATGCAATAAACTTTCTCTGTTAATCAGGTACTCTGCTCCATGCTAGAGATGGGAAGAAGCAGTGATGTCATGATGAAGAGCCCAGATTCTCAGTCAGACTGCTGAGCTATTTAACAGACATGTACATGGGTGTATGTTCACTCTCATTTCCTCTCCAAGTATTTACTGAGCGACAACTAGGTTCCAGGCACTGAGCTAGGTACTGGGAATACAAAGTGAAATCAGATACAGTCCTATCTCAAGAAGACACAGATCAAGAACTGACAGTGTAGTGCTGTAATTAGTATGTTAAAGTGGTGTAAGGGGCCATGAGAATGCAGTTCAATCCAATAAACTTTCATTGCACTCCTAACATGTGCCAGGAACTATGGATAAGTGTGGATTCTGGTGACCGAGCATCTCATTTTCTTTCCCAACAACAACCTGATAAATTTTGAGGCATTCTGTTTTTCCTCTTTGGATAATTCAGAGAGATGACAATTGCCTTCTATACCCCAGAATTTACTTGAATCTGGCCCTTTTATCAGCATTCCCATCATGTCTGTGATTTCCTTGTATTCTTCCAACTTGAACTTTTTCTTTAAATTGGCCTGAATTGGTTTCTGTTGCTTAAAATGAAAGTACTCTAATCTGACTGATTTAAAGATCAGTCAGACCAGTCCTACCCTCAATCCTAGGTGTATATCTGGAAAAAAAATGAAAACACTAATTCAAAAAGATACATGCACTCCAGTGTTCATAGCAGCACTATTTACAACAGCTAAGACATGGAAGCAACCCAAGTCCCCATCAACAGATAATTGGATTAAGAAAATGTGTGTATATATACAATGAAATATTACTCAGCCATAAAAATGAATGAAATACTGCCATTTGCAGCAATGTGGATGGATCTAGAGAATATTATGGTTAGAGAAAGACAAATACTATATCACTTAATATGTAGAATCTAAAAATAATACAAATGAATATATATACCAGACATAAACAGACTCACAGACATAGAAAACAAACCTGAGGTTACCAAAGGGGAGAGGGAAGGAAGGAGGGACAAATTAGTGGTATGGGATTAACAGATACAAACTACTATTTATAAAATAGATAAGCAACAAAAATATACTTGGGAATTATACCCATTATCTTGCAATAACCTATAGTGGAATATAATCTTCAAAAATACTGAATCAGGGGCTTCCCTGGTGGCGCAGTGGTTGAGAGTCCGCCTGCTGATACAGGGGACACAGGTTCGTGCCCCGGTCCGGGAAGATCCCACATACTGCGGAGCGGCTGGGCCCGTGAGCCATGGCCGCTGAGCCTGCATGTCCGGAGCCTGTGCTCCACAACGGGAGAGGCCACAACAGTGAGAGGCCCACGTACCGCACAAAAAATACTGAATCACTGTGCTGTATACCTGAAACTAACACAATATTGTAAATCAACTATACTTCAGTTAAAAAAAAAAGTTCAGTGTCTATGGAGAAACAGTTTCAATATAATATGGTAAACACTTCACCTCATGACACTTTTCCTGCACAGTCTCTGCTGTTCAGCCTCAATGACCTTCTAGTTCCTCAAAAGCACTTTGTCACAGTCAGGGCCTTTGCACATGTTCTCCTACCTTCTAAAAGGCTTTACACTTTACCTCACTCCCATTTTACACTTCAAATATTAGTTCCATGAAGAGAGCCTCTTTGACTTCACAGTCTAGACTGCATCTGTCTTCTTATATATTCTGATGTCACCTGTTAATCCTCCTTTATAGCATTTATTATGTTATAATAAATTAATCATTTGTGTACTGATTTATTTAATATTTGTGTTCCCTTCCTAAATAGCACACACTATAAGAAAAAGGACTTTATCTCTATCCCAAGTAGGACAGTTTCCTAGACGTATAGTAGGCACTCAAAAACGTTTCACTAAAAGAATAAATCAGTGATTAAAAGTATATAATGATGTGTACACAGAGTCAAAGAAACCTGAAAAATATACACATTCTATCCTGGAGTTTTAAAAAAGCTTCTTGATTCCAAATCTGAATCTTGACAAAGAAGAAAGAGTGAGCTGCTGGAAGAAGATCAGAAGAGCCTTACAGGAACACAGAAAGCATGAATAAAAGGATACATTTATACAATAGTATGCTGTGTCCTGGTACCTAGAAGTGATGCAGAATGATTTAGAGCAGGGATGATAATGAAAAGATAAGTCATAGGGAGCCATTAATGTCGTGCAACTGAACTTGGACCTTTTCCTACATTTCTTGGGGGGATTTTAAAAAGTGTTTAAGTAGGGCATGCATCTGGTCAGATGTGTATTTTAGGAATATCACTCTGTTGGAAAAGAGAAGGATAAAGTTGAAGTTGGTACAATGAGTCAGGCAGGTTATTGGAAAAGAACAGTGATGATAAGAGCCTGAGTTAAGAAGTGGTAGCAATGAAGATGTGGGCTACGTTTGAGAAATATTTAGAAGATAAAATTGGCAGTAGTTGGGGATTGGTTGGATGTTAAAGAATACATGAGAAGGGGCAAATTTGGGCAAGTGAAAGAAAATGATAAATTCATTTTTTGACATATTTTGATATGCCTCTGGGACACCCAAAATAAAATGTACAGACAACTTTTTTTTTTCTTTTTAGAAGATGTTGGGGGTAGGAGTTTATTAATTTATTTATTTTTGTTGTGTTGGGTCGTCGTTTCTGTGCAAGGGCTTTCTCTAGTTGTGGCAAGCGGGGGCCACTCTTCATCGCGGTGCGTGGGCCTCTCACTATCGCGGCCTCTCTTGTTGCGGAGCACAGGCTCCAGACGCGCAGGCTCAGTAGTTGTGGCTCACGGGCCCAGTTGCTCTGCGACATGTGGGATCCTCCCAGACCAGGGCTCGAACCCGTGTCCCCTGCATTAGCAGGCAGATTCTCAACCACTGCACCACCAGGGAAGCCCCAGACAACTTTTAAACATAGATATTTAAAGATCAAGCAATATTTTAGGCTCAAGTAACTGATTTGGAAGTCATCAGTATATGATTGACAGTTGTCTGGTTGTTAAGAGTACTATAATATTTCTGTAATGTAATGGGAGAAAAAAACACTGAGGTAAAATTTTAGAAATTGGTAAAGTTCAAGTAAATTTTTCTTCACCAAAGAGGTAACAGCTCAATAAAGATCACTCTTAACATGATTTTTTAAAAAGGTAATAGAGAACACTATTTTTAACTAATATTTCAAATATAATTATTATTAATTGACTATCCTATGAAAAATGAAGAAATTTGTACTTTTATTTTTCCTCAAACTTCTTCCCTAAGTCCTGAACTTTTTGGTTCTTATTGTTATATTTCAAGACTTGTAATATTTATATTCTCTTCTAAAACATAGTTGTTTAATCTTAATTGTGAGAATGCTTACAAATGTATCACAGTTTCTTCATCCTGAATCCTTTTTGTTTTAATTTCCCTTTCAGTTAGCTGGATATCACTATTAATTTTTTTTTCAGAGGGCCTAATATAAACTCTTTTCTGAATTCTTGCATGTTTGAGGATATCTGTACTTTGAGATACAAAGATAATTTGGCTGGTGTAAATATGTTGGGTTACGCTTTCCTCTAGAGCTATGTAGCTACTGCCTCTATCATTTTCTGTAACCTAGTGTATTATGAGAAGGAGCAATTTTCTTTTTATGCCTGCACATCTGAAAAGTAATTTATTATTGGATTTTAATAATTTAATACTAATATTATTTTATCTTGGTTACATTACACAAGGTTTTATTGGATCATCAGATGCTCTTTCAGTCTTCAGTTATTTCTTCCATTATTATAATTAAAAATTTGGTACTATAACTTTGGGTTTCTTTCCTTTGGTGGGGGTGGGGTGAGACCAATTGTCCTTAGTTGGATTGTCTTTGCCCTCTCTGCTTTGTTTTTTTTTTTTTTGCGGTACGCGGGCGTCTCACTGTTGTGGCTTCTCCCGTTGCGGAGCACAGGCTCCGGACATGCAGGCTCGGGGGCCATGGCTCACGGGCCCAGCCACTCTGCGGCATGTGGGATCCTCCTGGACCGGGGCACGAACCCGCGTCCCATGCATCGGCAGGCAGACTCTCGACCACTGCACCACCAGGGAAGCCCTGCCCTCTCTTTTTTTCTAATTGTTTCTATCTGTCTTTCCCCTTTGGATGAATCCTAATTATTTCAAGCTTTTCTTCTATATCAGAAACTACAGTTTTAGTTTGCCTATTACGTTTCATTTTTGTTTGTAATGTATTCATTTATCCTATAGTGGTGTCATTTTGGTCTGTAGTCTGTCTTTTGTTTCATTCTCTCTTATCTCAAGTTTTAGCTATGAGACTATGATATGATAAGCATTTTTTGTATTGTTAAGTATTGTTGAGTAAATTTTCTTCTTTTTTTTTTGCATAGCTTGTTCTATACTGCCTTCTTGGTCTGTATTTAGCAAGCCACATTATAGTTTTTCTTTTTTCTTTGTGTTATATTTACAAAATTGCCATTCAGTTTTTTTCATAGGATAAGCTGTGGAAAATTCTGCTTAATACAATCACCACTTTATATTTCACTTATTTACTTTCTTATCCGGTTACAGTTGAAGACTGGTTTTCATTTTGTGTGTCCACTTTTGCATAACCTAAGGACTTAATAGGGGAGGAGTGAGGAAGGAGAGCTCCATTGGTTTTGGCTCTTCTATTTCTTCAACATCTTATTTAAATTCCCTACATTAGGGTTCACTCCACCAGTTAGCAATGTATACTATTCATAAGAGGGGTACCCTTATTCTTCCCATTAAATATGGCAGCCTGGATATGATGATCTCTAATAGGTTTTCGAAGCTTCTATTGAGAGCCTAAGATTTTAAACTGGTAGATGACAGCTTCTACACTTCACAGTTTTATTTTCTCCTCCATGATTTTTATTGGATGCCCCTGAATAGAGGTCTCTCCAAGCAGAAGATTTTAAGTAAAAATTCATAGAATATATTGTACTACTTATGGGGGCGGGAGTGAGGATAGGGGAGGACTAAGGAGCTATTCTGAGTTGGGACAGAATTGTAATTTCCTTGGCTGACACTTTTTAAAGTTCATGATGGACTTCCCTGGTGGTGCAGTGCTTAAGAATCTGCCTACAATGCAGGGGACACGGGTTCAAGCCTTGGTCCAGGAAGATCCCACATGCTGTGGAGCAACTAAGCCCATGTGCCACAACTACCAAGCCTGCTCTCTAGAGCCCGCAAGCCACAACTACTGAAGCATGCATGCCTAGAGCCCGTGCTCCACAAGAAGAGAAGCCACCGCAATGAGAAGCCTGAGCACCTCAACAAAGAGTAGCCCCTGCTCGCCGCAACTAGAGAAAGCCCGTGCACAGCAACGAAGACCCAACGCAGCCAAAATTTTAAAAAATTAATTAAAAAATAAAGTTCATGACATGATTTTACCCTTGTGCTCTTTTGGGTTTTGCAAGTTTTTATCTTATTATATTCTTGCTGGGTTTACTTTTGAAAAAAAATTTTATGAAGAACTGAGGAGGGAGAGTCTGTAATGTAGCTCCATTAAATTGTATTTACCAAAATTTATGAGTTATGCTTTCTTTATCTCTGATTTTCCCCTAGCGCCCAGCACAGTGGTTCAAAATACCTTTTGAATTTAATTGAAAATGTGAATTGACTTGAGTGTGAAGATTGTATTAACCAAATTTTTTTTTATCAATTTGTTTCCTAAAATATGTGCTGGGATTTCTTTAATTATTTGTTTCTTTTAAATAATAGTGTAAATTAACTAAACACATTTTTTAGTTAAACACATTTTTTACACACATTTTTAAACACATTTTTAAGAACATACAATTTAGATCAAGACTAAAAGAAACATCTTACAAGTTATTCATTGACAACCCATTGTAGGATCTGTCTTGTAGTCTAACCCAGATTGTAATCCACATTAATTTATGGCTTTTCAACTGTGGTCTCTTCTCCTCTTGCTGTTTCTGACCATCTCATTTACAGGTAACTAAAGATCACTTACAGTATGCCAGGTGAGTAGCTCTGATGTCTAAGGTAATGGTCCATTTGTTTGCAATGACCACTTTCTGTTTTTTCTGGGAAGAAGTAAACACCTTCTTGAGACTTTTTAGAGTTTATTTAGAGTTTATTTTACTAATTGCCCTTTTATCTACCTTCTTTTTACCTCATTAGGTCCCCTCTGTTCTTTTTCCCCAGAGAAGCTTAAAACAATCAAAGGTAAATGACTAACATCTGCTTTCCTGTAGTAAAAACTCTAAAATTTTAGAAAAATAACAAACATTCATTCAGTAAATAAGGCTTAGATGGCTTGGGCCATATTAATTGATTCTTACAGTTAGAAGAAACCTTTCAAGAGTCTACTCCCCACCTCCTCCTGGAACAGTGGAGGACTCTTCTACCACACCTCTGAAGAGACTATCATAGAGATTCCGCTTGAGTTGCAGAAGGTTCATTTATTCATATTTCAGCTCATCTTTCCCATGGTGGTGACTTTGATTGTCATAATGTAATGCTTTCAATTGTATTAACACATGTGTCCCTATAATCACAACCCATATTGGTCTGCATCAAAATTATGTACTTTGCTTACACTATTATAAATTATACCTATTTTGGATTATTAGAAGAGCTCCCTTTAGCTTTTTTGTTTTTTTTATTTGTTTGTTTTCTTTCCAGGGCCATTGCCAGTTTCTACTTCACCCTTTCCTTAAGACTTTTTTTTTTCACCAATTGGAAAATTAAGAGATTGTAGTGGTCTTATTTAGAACAAGATCTTTACTGCCACTGTTGGAAAATTGTCAAAGTAGTTATACAGTTCTATTATGTCTATGATGTAAATGTATTTAGGAGGTTGTTTTTGTTTTGTTTGTAATTAGTTTAAAAAAATATTTTGTGACTATCTATGAGTTTGGGGGCACCATTCAAGTTCAGGCATACCTCTCATACAGAAATATCACAGAAAATTTTTAGATAAAAGCAATAAGAATTAAAACTTTCCATTTACAAAACTCTAAATTAATAATATGTTTGGAAAATTCAGATTTCACAATAACTAATGTTATTTTAAAGTGGAAATTCAGTCAATAACATTGATTAGCTCTCTGCCATATATAGAGCAATCTCACCCTATAAATCTATTTACTGGAGTATACAAAGCACACCTTCATGAAACAACTCATGGAAAATTATAAAGCAATATATCCATGTCCCAGAGTGATAAATAGGAAGAAAAGTTGACTTGGAATCAGAATATGTGGGTTTGAGAAGCGACTCTAGTGTCTACCAATAAGGAAATTCATTTAGGTCTCCAAGAACAGGTTTCCTTATCTTTAAAACAGAAATTATAAGAACATATGATTTATCTATCTGATAGCACTGTTAAAAGAAGCAAGTGAGAAAATGCATATAGAAGTGTTTTGCATGCAAATGAAAATTAAAGAAAAACATCTTGGTAAAGCAAGAGCAGTATAAGATGTAGTCAGATAAACCTAAGTTCATTTCACAGACCTTGTACTATCCTCTCTGAACTTCAGTATACAAATCTGCAAAACAGGCATTAAAATACCTTCAGGAATTGTGGTGAGTTTAATAAATATAAAAACATATATGTGTAGTTGTTTGTATTACAATATGAAAGATAATTGTTATTTAAGTCAGTAAATGCTGAAGAGATGCTAAGGGATAAACTATAAAGAGATAGCTGCCAGACAAGCAGCTGGTGGCACTAATTCTGAAGCAGAGTAAGGGGTAAATATTTGAGCCCTGGGAAAATCACCCTTTATTGAGGGTAGTGGGGACAGAGAGCCACCAGTCAACAGTACTGAGAAAGAGAAGTCACCCTGGCTGTGAGAGAAAAGGACATGGAATCACAAAAGCCAAAGGTGGAAAGAATTTCAAGAAGGGAGTTGTTAGTTTCAAAAGCAGCTGAGAGGTCAAGAAAGGTAAGCACAGAAAATAGACAAGTGTGTTTGGATAAAGTGACCTTTGAGAGAGGAGATTTAGTGAAAGCCAAAGTAAAGTGGGTTGTGTGACTAATGAGATTCTAAAAGCAAGGGCAGACTAACCCTTGAAAAGTCGAGTTATAAACAGAGAGAATCAAGTAGCATAAAGAAAGGGGCGGCAAACGTCAAGACAAGAGTTTTCTTCTTAAGATGTAGACTCGTATTCATGTTACAAGGCAGAAACAAGAAAGATAAAGGGAGAATGGGGAGAAATAATTTTTATGGAAAAAGAAGAAAAGAATCCAAGGATAGTGTTGAAAAGAGTTGTGATTTCTTCTGAGGCTGTCAGGGAAACATGCAAAATAGTGTTCAGGGCAGGAAGGGCCCCAAGGGACCACTCATTCTACTTAAGCTTTCTTCAAACATTTTCTTTTATCCTTAGATCCCCTGCGGTCAAGAAGAACCCTCATGTCATTCTCAGAGGAGAAAAAGAGAAAAGTAAAGGTTGTATAGTCTTTCTCTTTTTTTTTTTTTTATTTTATTTTTTTTATCTCTTTTTTTTTTTGTCTTTCTCATTCTTAATCCCCAAACCTAGAATCTAGTAATTTTTTATTGCTTAAGATATTCTTCTTTCCTCTAATTCTGTGCAATGATAATATGAAAATTAAAACATATAATCTACTTACCTCAGATTTTTCCTATCAAGATTCACAGTATGAATATTCATAAATACATTAAAACAATTTATCAAATCAAAAATAATGCTATTTTAATTTAAATACATATAGGGTATTGTAGTCCTTTTAATCTTTCCTTCAGTTGTCTGTAATATGCTCCAATCTGAGAACTAATTATGTTTCTCATGAATCTTCAATATTAAATGTCAAACAAACATCTAACTTGTTTAAACCAGTTTCAGCATGTTCATATTTTCAGGGAACTAATTTCTTAAGCATCTCAATTGTTTAATATATCTGATATTGTTAAGCTGCTCTTATAGAGATGTACTTGTAAGCCACTGCCTACTTTGAAATTAGTGCCTACTTTACCAAATTAGTTACTAAGCTTGGTTTTGGTACAGGGATTTCTGTTTCCATCTTGTTGATTTGATAAACCTCTGGATCTGATCCCCAGAGCTTATTTCAGTGCTGTTTGATGAGACTGCATGACACTTATAATTATTAAAAACTCTGTGGTTAAGAGTACAGGGTTTGTAGTCTGATCTGAGTTCGAATTCCAGGTCTGCCATTGATTTGTCATATGGTATCTGCCACATTGCTCAATCTCATTGAATTCATCTCCTCATCCAAAAATGGGGAAAGGAGCTGTAACTAAAACCTGAAAGAGACACATTACCATACTCTGTAATGAACTTGCTCCCAAGTATTTTGGAGGCCCACTATTAGGTTAATACCAAGAGAGAGACATTGTTGACTAAACAAAGCATGGTGCCGTTGAATCTCCTAGAGGCTCGGGACTGAGGGTGGCTACAAACTGAAAAAAAGATGTGCCTGGTGGTTAAAACAGCTCAAAGTAGTAGCAGCTGTGCCCAGTAAAAATAATGAGAAGTGCTACACATGTGATGCTTCACCCAAGGGTGAAATATTTGATTGGGGAAAGCACTTTGCATGGGGCTTGAGGGAGCACATTAGTAGATAATGGCTACCACACAAGGGAATTTAAGAATTGTTACAAATAAGATCATATCTATAGCCATAGACTGGCAAGACCTAGGAAAATACGAGTTGCATCTATGATGGTATAAACCTCTACTCTGTTAAGGAATCTCATTTTTAAATAGTCTATCATTGGGTTTTATTTTTGAAGTTGGGTTTTTGTGTATAAACGTATTATCATGGCACAAATATGGTTATAACTATAATATATAATAACAACGTATCAGTAACGTACATGTCGCATACACTATATAAATTTGTGTAACGTATTATAAAGTAGCTACATAACCATTACTTTTACATTATGACTACATTTTGATCACAAAATTATTTCCTTCCTCCAGATTTCCCAGTTCCTCTACTACCCACACCTGGAGTCCTGCTTTACTCTCTTAGATTCATCATCTCACACCCATCCAGGCAGTCAGTTCAGGCAGCTGATTCATTTTTCTCAATGTCTGACGTTTGTCTTTTATAGTCCATTACTTCACCATCCTTCAGTTTAGATCCTTCTCGCTTATTCCTGGACTCTTCCATTGGTCTCCCAGCTGACCTTCCTGCCATTCCTCGTTCCATACCGCATACTGCAGGACTGAGCTTTATTTGATGCTCATGATGCTCACATCATGCTCTAGCTCATACAATCCCGGTAAACTTCAGAATTTCTCATCCCGCCCCTCCACACGCTGGCTTCCACATACATAAATTTTCACTGATCTCCTATAACCATCAGTTCCAATCCAATTGACCTGAGTGTTCATCTTCACATGTTCTACCTCCATGATTTTCCACAAGCTATGTCTGTAATGAAACTCCAGCTCCTCTATAAAGTCAGTTCTACAAACATCAGTCTTCTGAGAGTTCTCACTCCTCTGAACTCTTAGAGCATTTACTGCTGACATCATTCAATAATGAATCATCTTCTGTCTCACTGTAATTCCTTTGTTTTTTCTTTCCTCTATTAACTGTTCTCATTTCCTTGTCTTGTTTCCTAAAACTAGATTATAAGCTCACAAATCAGATCCTTGCAATCTATTTTATCTAGCACACCTAATACAAAAACTGGGCTCAGTAATTAACATTCTCAATATTTTTATTTTGCCTTAATTTAGATAGATCATTATAGCCAAGAGGTATAGTGTTAAGTCATTTTTTTCACATTGTTGTCACTTTTTTCTTTAACTATTTAAGAAAATAGGATCACAAAGATAAAATTTGAGGAAAATCAACTGATTAGTCTGAATGGACATAAATTCTCAAAAAACTTAAACTATAACCATGTTCTTTTACTGACATTAATTTAGAATAATGACCATTCATCAACATAAATAGCACATTGTTTTACAGTGCAAAACAAAAGAGCATGGTTTTTCTTCTTCTGTTGACATCCCAGAAATTTAGAATTTTAGTGTCACACATCTGTTTTGGGACTACAAAGGGACTGCAGTATGATAGTTTCGAGGAAAACAACGTGTTCCATAGTAAACTATTAAATACATGGAGGTGAATGAATGTATTTTGCCAAATAGAACACTAAGAAGTGCTCCAATGAAGCAATGAGCAATTTCCACTTTAGGGGTCTACCTAAGACTTATGAAAACCTCCACCCAGGCCCCCAGCTTTCTTCTTTTTTTTCAGTTGCCTTTTTCTCCCCCCCCCACAGCTTTATTAAAGTATAATTGACAAATAAAACTTCTTCATTCCATCCTCCCTTCCCCTGAATGTGAGTGATGATGTATGCATGCACACACACGGACCTGAACGTTTTATCCTTGATTCCAAACATGCATAAAGGTTTTGCTTTTCTCTTCTGACATTGGTCATACCTCAAATCTGCTCTGTTGAACAAACTTCCAGTATCATCCTTATACTCACCTAGCATCTAAACCCTAGCCAGACCATGATTTGTACTTAGCCTTGACTCTGAAAGCCCATGCTGGTCTCATCTCCTCAAGGATAGATAGGACACTCCTTCATTTTATGTATGAGCAAACAAATGCCTAGAAATGTTTATCAACATGTTAAGCAAATTGGAAACAGACATAGACTAGAATTCTATTGATTGTATTGTTCAGAAAATGTAAAATATTAACTCCAGAATGTGTTGACATATCTTGATTACATATATTTATATACATATATGTACATATACATTTGCATATGATATGTACATATATTTGTATATATATGGCTCCCAGAAATGTAGTTTTCTTACTCAGCTTATTAATTTATGGCTAAATTCATACTAAATGAATACATAAATAAATAACCTAAAAATGAAGTTAGTCCACTTGGAACATCAACCTTTAGTGGAAACATAAAATCTGTTCGCCTACCAGGTATTTGGCAAAGACTTCAAAGATGGCTAAACCTCTTCAAAGATGGGTAAACTATATACTATCATGTATTTGTGATGACAAGCAAAGGTTCTTTTTGGATCATGGATGAAAGTGAGATTAAAACTTTAGTTTTATAATTGGAAATTTGGCTATGAATCACACAAACTTAATATTTTAGGGCCCAGCCTACTAAATGACACAAAAGTTGAAGAGATGTCTAACTACTTTTAAGTAGTTAATAAAAGGAGAAGTACAATTGACCATATAATCAGAAACCCAGATTCTTACAGTTAATTATCAGAAACAAAGACAAAATTAGATACTTTGACTAAATGATGCCTATGGTTAAAGAAGCTAGACTATTAACATGCTTTAGCTATAAAAATAGTAATCAGTTTCTCCTTCAAATATGTATATTATCTCCTTAAAAATGCCAAATCAATCAAATTTTGTTTAAAATGAAAAATGCAAACCATATATCTGATAAGGAGTTAATATCCAAAACATGTAAAGAACTCATACAACTCAATAGCAAAAAGATAAATAACCCAATTAAAAAATGGGCTAAGGACCTGAATAGACATTTCTCTAAAGAAGATACAAAAGGCCAACATGTACAAGAAAAAAATGCTCAATATCACTGGTCATTAAGGAAATGTCAATTAAAATCATAATGAGATATCATATCACACCTGTTAGAATGGCCATCATCAAAAATATGAGATAACAAATGCTGGCATGGACATGGAGAAAAGGGGACTTTTGTGCACTGTTGGTGGTATTGTAAATTGGTACTATGAAAAACAGTATGAAGGATCCTCAAAAAATTAAAAATAGGACTACCATATGATCCAACAATCCCACTTTTGGGAATATATCCAGAGGTAATAAAAATACTAACTCCAAAAGATATCTGCACCCCCATGTTCATAGCAGCATTGTTTACAATAGCCAAGACATGGAAACAACCCAAGTGTCCACTGATGGATGAATGGATAAAGAAGTTGTGAAGAGATATATATATATATATATATATATATATATATATATATATATCTCATTCCATTATATATTATATTTTATATTATATTATACATAATGGACTATTATTCTATTATTAAAAAATGAGAAATCCTACCATTTGGGACAACATGGATGGGCCTTGAAGACATTATACTAAGTGAAATATGTCAGACAGAGAAAGACAAATACTGGATGACTTCTCTCATATGTGAAATCTAAAAAAAAATTTTTATAAGAAAACAAAAAAAGAAAAGGAAAGGAAACTAACATTTCATTAAGAAACTCCCATGTCCCAATAACTGTATAATTTCGTTTAACCCTCATCTCATACTCACATAAGATGAATAGCCCTGTACTATTTTCCAGAGGAAGAAACTGGGTTTGAAAACTATTGTCACTTTTATTGGATCCCTTAACTGTTGAGTGGTAAAGCTAAGATATAAATCCACATCTACCTTACTCCAAAACCCTTATGCTTTGCTCTACTAACTTCAAAGGTAAACTTATCGCAAAAGTACATTTTCTAAGTTGTTTTTGATTGAAAACCATCAAGAATTTAATAAAAGCATTTTTTAAAAACAGTGAACATATGTAATTGTAAAGTGTTAGAGATGAGAGTGTCCTTTGAAAACATTGAGTCTGTCCCTCTTTACCAATTTGCCTTTACCAAAGGCATAGGCATTGACTTGGAGGGCCTATCCTATATCATAATATATATCAAGCATATCATAATGCACTCAGCTCACATCAAATATGATCTGTTTATAACTACATTCTTTGAGTTGCAAATAACTAGCTGACACTATATTTTATAGACATTTATGCAAATACATTGATTTATATTTTGAAATATTTATAAATACACTAAATCCATTTAGAATTTTCAACCCTACATTTTTCAATAGGTCCAGATAAAATTCATAGTCCTAGGGCAATATGTGTTTACTGACTAATGGAGAAAAAAAATGGCACTGAGAAAAGAAAGGAAACATGCTTTACCAACGTTAGTTGGTTAGTGGAAGACAGGACAAAAGCCCCTATTACCCAGGGTTCTTTTATTTCCATCATCATATGCCTCAATGTGGCATTATTTTCAAAAGCGTAGGATTCTATACAAAGCATTATGTACAAGGCAGATTTGGGGGTCTATGTTAAGTGGTCTCTCCTGTGAAATTCAGGCTTTGAATGGAATTTTAATTGGGTATTAAGTGACATTTGGATTTTAAAGGAAATGTAACTAAGGTAGTAGTAGTAGTAGTACCGGTACTGGTATTTTCTAAATAAAGAAGCCATAATATGCAGTCACAGGATAATGGAATACCATGAGCATTCAATTATGCATTGTGTTAGAATATGTATGTAGATAGACAGTGTGTGTGTGTGTAAATCCAACAATACCTATAAAAATTGTTAAATTTCAATACAGGGAAAGGATTAAAGATGTCATTTCATCAAATCTCTTCATTTCATAGATACAGAAAATGACACTCAAAGACATGAGGTGATTAACCCTTCCATATAGCCAAATCATGGCAGGCTGGAAATAAAAATCCAGATTTCCTGACTTCCAGTACACAGGTTATTGTGGGGCTTTTTTGTTTATTTGTTTGTTTTAATTTTTCCCATGTTGCTACCACATAAATAAGGTAACAAAAAGCAAACAATTTCTATAGATGGAACACAGTAATATAGGCAACCACCTAACCAGTGTTCCTTGTAGACAAGGAAATTCCTCATTTGGAAGACCAATTCCTCGTTTGGAAGACCACCATGATAAGTACTCTGCAAACCATTAACCAGCAGTGAGAAGCCAGCTTAACCCGTTCACATCCTGATACTGCAGTGTTTCTTCAGCCCATGGTTTTCACTTTGATCATTGCTCAAAACGTTAAGCTTATTGCTTTATTGTAATACCTCAAATAGCTCAGTAATGCCTCAAGTGTAGGGTTGGGTTTCAACTTCTTTGTGTTTCACTCATAATGGCACATGGCTCCATGTGCATGTTTCAACACATCTGCCTTATAAGAGGAAACTACTTAAAACTCAAGGCCGCTGTTAATAAAAGAAAAGATTAGACAGAAAGAATGCCAGGAAATTTTAAAGATGATTTTAAAATTTGTCCATGCAATTTTGTTCAAAACTGTAACCACATTCAACAATAATATTTATCCTTCAGTCCTGAGAACCAATGGGCATCACCAGCAGACGTAGACAAACTGGCCAAAGCACCACCTTTTTTTTTTTTTTTTTTTAAATTTTAAGTCTTCTTGTTCCGGCAATGCTCTAGACCATCTGATTAACTTGAAATCCACTTTTAGTCTCTCTCATCTAATCCTTATTTTCTAGCTAAGAAATTGAAAGACAATGTTTTTTAAGTCTTCAGAATGTTCCAGTGAAGATCAAAGTAAATGTCTTTAATCTTTCATAACCAAAGCCTTACTTCCAAATAGCATTGTTTTTATTTTGTTTAGTAAAATCTTAGGCAATAAAGCAGGTATTAGGCCAGACTTCCTTTCAGTGATTTTTAAATTGCCAGTACCTAAATTTTAACCAGTGGTCTTTGGGGACACTTCCTCCCCAAATCAATAAAATGACCATCAGACATAACCAATAAGTACAATGACTAGATTGGCAAGATTTCCAGTTGAGGAAGGAAAAGAGCACATAACTCTTTGCTTCAACAATTTCCAAAATATTAATATTTTACTATTGCTGTTATTGGCTCTGAGATGCTATAATGTAAGACATTTTCATTCATTATTTTCATCTTTAAAACAACTCAGTGAAGTAGATACTATTAGTTACATTTTGTATGTGAGCAAACTGAAGCTCAAAGAGGATGGGTGACTTGCTTAAAGTCACAGAACTAATAAGTGGCAGAGTTGGGATTCAGGCCTAGGTCTTTCTGTTTCCAAAGGTTATACCTTTTGATTATACCATACTTCTAGAATACAGTTTTTCTAAGATTGAGGTGGAAAGGACTGAGAACAAGAGAATGATAAAGTAGATAGTATAGTCAGGCATTTGTTTGAGACTTGAAAATAATGGCATAGGGACTTCCCTGGTGGCACAGTGGGTAAGAATCTGCCTGCCAGTGCAGGGGACACGGGTTTGAGCCCTGGTCTGAAGATCCCACATGCCGCAGAGCAACTAAGCCCATGTGCCACAACTACTGAGCCTGTGCTCTAGAGCCCACGAGCCACAACTACTGAGCCCACGTGCTACAACTACAGAGCCCGCACACCTAGAACCCATGCTCCACAACAAAGAAAAACCAGTGCACCACAACGAAGAGTAGCCCCTGCTCGCCACAACTAGAGAAAGCCTGCACACAGCAACAGACGCAGCATAGCCATAAATAAATAGTCAAAAAAATAATCCTCTAAAAAAAAAGAAAATAATGGCATAAATAACAGAAATGACAGAAATTACATGTAGTTATATGGCGAATAACAAATACACTTACAGATTGAAACAATTTGCTGCATCTAACTTTATAAATCTTAAAAACTTCCAAGATCCATACTTAGATAACTTGTTCAGCCACACATGCTCATTTGCTAAATATTGAAAATGAGAAGTATATATAATTCATCAAAGAAGAATTTAAGATTTTGCTCCAGTTGGACTTTGAATTTAAATAGATGTGTTGAACTGAGGCCATACAGTTTAGGATTAGCTATTCCTTGGAGCCCATGCATACGGAACAGTCGTCAGACCGAGGATAACACCCACGCCCCGGATTGTCTGGCAGCAGGTTAGTGACTCAGCAGATAAGTAGATGTGAGTAGCTGAGCAGAATTGCTTGGCTAATAATGTATGTGTTTAATTGGAGACCTTTAATGATTAAGAGCAATTATTGTTTTTCAGGTAGTTATACTGAGCCTAAAGTAGATATATTGCCAACATTATTAAGGTAATAATTACTAAGTAAACATTTCCTTTTTATAAGAACATTGTGTTTACTCTTAAAGGGCTCTAGAAAATTGGTTTTTAATACTAGTGGCTCCATTATTGAGGCATTACTTCCAGGAATGTTATGAATATTTCATATGGAATTTGAATGAGAGCTGTCTCTTTTATCCACTGTATCCAAAGTAATGTGTTCCATTCTGAACTCATCACCTTTCCCCACTCCCCTCCAAATGTGCACTGTGTTTTTAGGAAAGGCTCCAGCATCTATAGCCATAACTCAAACTTCTTTGTTATTACCATCTCCCTCTCTGCCATCCAATTAATCAGGTCCACTGACTTCCCATGCACTCAGACCTTCTGCCTCCTATCCATTTTTTATCTGCAGCCACAGGGACCATTTCAGAATAAAATTTGAGCATGTGAGCTCTCCTGCTTAAAACCATTTGGTGGGTCCTAATCATAACTCCTTTAAAATGTTTGTGATGCTCCCCAACATGGTGCCTGCCTAATCTCCACCCCTACCCGATGCCACTCCACACTGCATCATACTGGACTCCTCTCACTTCCTTGAATCTGCAGTGCCTTGCCCTGCTTCTGAGACTTTGTCCCTGTTTTCCCCTCTGTCTTGAATAGTCTCCCCTGCTTTTTCCTTCAGGTTTCAGCACAAACATCCTTCCTCCATTAAGCCATTATTGACTGGGCTATGTGTTCTGTGTGCTTCTAAAGTATCCTATGTTTCTGCTACCACAAACCCCATCACCTTTTATTGTGAATCCTCGCGTTTTTTAGATATATATATGGCACTGGCCTGTAGTCGATGTTCAGTAACTAACAGTTAAATGAGTGAAATTTGGGTACTATGCTAAAAAATATGAGTATCACTAGGGAGCAAAATGGTGAGATTTCTGAAAACCATATCACAATCATAAAGATAAATGTGAGTATAGGATTAACAGATAGAAACTACTATACTAAAATAGATAAGCAATAAGGATTTACTGTATAGCACAGGGGACAATATTCAATATCTTGTAATAACCTATATTGGAAAAGAATCTGAAAAAAAAATATATGTAACTGAATCACTTTGCTGTACACCTGAAACTAACACAATATTGTAAATCAACTATATTTCAATTTTAAAAAGATAAATGTAACTGAAAATTTTAGTCAAGAGAGAACTGAGGGTAAACGAGATGCCTGTCCCCAAACATATGAAGTGTTCTCAGTTGGAAGAAGTATTACAGTTTTTCTGAAATCCCTTTAGAAGAACATACCAAGATCAGTAGTTGAAAGATTCAAGAAGGATATTCCAACTAGATATAAGGCATAACTTTCTAACAAATAGAGCTGTCCAGTCATAACCATGATGCTTCAAAAAGAGCTAAACCTATCACTGGAAATGGTCAAGTGGAATCTGACTAATCATCAACTGGGATCCCTAGAGAAAGTAATCCTGCATAGAGTTGAGACCAAAATAGAACCAATATCATGGCTTTTACCCATTTTACTGCATCTTTCCTTTGCTTGTCAAAAATAATCCTTTCAAACAAAATTAATGGAAGAGGATGGTTTCAGTGGAAATTAGGGTGGCTATTGAGCATTCCTTTTTTCAATGATTAATTACTCTTTTATCAAGTCCAAATAATAAGGTTTAGTTTCAGAAAAAAAAAAGTGGCAATTCAACAAAAATCATAGAGGTTGACTTGAGTTTATTAGGTTGGAGATGTCACAGACTGAATGTCCAGCTGTAGTAGAATATAGGAAAGTTGTGAATTTACACTACTACCTAACTGAACTCTACTTAGTAGTATTTTTTCAGCTCTGAGCTGCTAGAAGCTATAGTTTTGATAAATGTCCATGTCCAGAAATGAATGAAATGAGATAAATCTGAGCATCTTAAAAAGCGTAAGTATTTAGTAAAATAAAGTAGTGGTGAGGGCATTCTAAGTAGGAAAAATTTTTCTTTTTTTTTTTTTTAATAAATTTATTTATTTATTTTTGGTTGTGTTGGGTCTTTGTTGCTGCTTGCGGGCTTTCTCTAGTTGCGGTGAGCGGGCGCTACTCTTCGTTGTGGTGTGCAGGCTTCTCATTGCAGTGGCTTCTCTTGTTGCAGAGCACGAGCTCTAGGCATGCGGGCTTCAGTAATTGTGGCACATGGGCTCAGTAGTTGTGGCTCACGAGCTCTAGAGTGCAGGCTCAGTAGTTGTGGCGCACGGGCTTAGTTGCTCTGTGGCATGTGGGATCTTCCAGGACCAGGGCTCGAACCCGTGTGCCCTATATTGGCAGGCGGATTCTTAACCATTGCACCACCAGGGAAGCCCAGGAAAAAATTTTCTATTCAAAGATTTAAGGTGGAAATTGTTAGAGAACAAGTAGCCAATCTTGTCAGAGACACAGGTTCAGGCCTAGGAATAAAGTAGAGTTGGAGAATTTGGTTCAACCCAGACCGTCAAGGATCTTGTATATCAGGCTAAGGGATCTAAGTGTTATTCCATAAGGAGCAGAGAGGAGCAAATGCAGTGAAATACAAGAGTACTGTTTGGAAAAGATGAGGCAAGAATATGTAGCATACATCTCAAATATAAGCACAAATTACAGAGGACTTTATCACAGTAGTTTAAAATGTTGACAATTTACGTACTTCTTTTTCATTCTGATGTGTTGATACTTGTCACAATGTCATTAACCACCACCCTTCTCTCCAAAGGAAGCTCCTTACTATTTTTGTCCCATAGGACAAAATACAGATCAGTCCTGTCCAGTAAGATGATTGATGGCATATTTTGGGGTTATGTACAGATACTCAGAGTGAGCTTATAAACAGACTTTTTTTCGTATATGCTTCCAGCTACCAAATGTTTGGTGGCAATTAGTATGAATATTTCTATATTTGTAATTTGGATTTGGAGTGTTTAAAGCATGTAAATCAGTCTAGGTCATGAAGCACATTAATAAACTATTAAAAAACAAATAGTTTTTAGTTCTTTGAAATATCATTTTGGTGCTTTTTTTATCTTAGTAACTTTTTTCTTCATCAAAACATTGAACCAAAGTTATTAATAAAAAGCAAAGTCTACGTACTATACTTTAAAAGCAAGGAATCATTCATTTTTACATAATTACATTATTAATAAAAACATAAATCTGATGACTTACATACAAATGATGTTTTACGTGTTTATTATTTTGTCTTGTTTTGTTTCGGTTTGCATATTTGTATGTTTGTTTCCTTAGCATGTAAGATTTGGAGTAGGAAGTCATATTCTATTTCTTCTCGATTTATTTTGTGTCAAAGTTTCAAGTTTACTTCATATCTAAGAAAGCTGTTTTCTCATAAGGAGTTTGATGTTAAAGCCTTTCAGATTTTTCACGGCAGTGAAATGTTAAGTCTATAGCTTAAAAAAAAAATGAGGTCGATTCCTCATTTTCTCGCTGCTACACAGAAAAATTTAATATTAAAAGAGAAAAAATCTCAACAGAAAATGGATTGTGGTATGTCTGGAAAATTTGCCAAGAAGAATGTCAAACTAAGTTAGAAATGAGGAAATGGAGCTGATGCCTGTAATGAGCTTATTTTGGCGTGATATACCAGCAGTAGCCCATAATGATAGACATGTTAATACGTACCCAGATAACAGGAATACGTAAAACACAAATTGTATCTGACTCAGTCAGAAAATAATAAAGCAGCTGGAATGCTGTAATGTGAAGCTAAATACAGATATGTTTGCAAATAATTCACTGGGGCCAAAAGTAATTTGTTTCTATGGTTTCTTTGTGTAAAAAGTGAGGGAGAGGAAGAATAAGGTGCAAGGTCCACTCTAAAATTATTTTTCGTGCAGTCATTAAGTTTCACTTACGTACAAATCTTGCAAACCAATCAAATGGATTTTTCAGTGAAGTTGTATAATTTTAAATGCTTTTGGTAAGTAATGAACTGTTTGCTTTCCAGTATTGGCTGCAGGTTACTAACTCTTCCCTGACAGCTTATTGCTAAAGAAAAGAAAATAGTGGAAGGAAAATTACCAGGTAAAAGATTTATTTCACTATTCAAAGAAAATGAAAAGAAGACCTAGCCCCTATTCATCTGGTCACATATGTTAGCATAGAAGGAAAGTATCTGGCCGTTCATTCAGTGCATAAAGACTGCTGCTGTTTGCTGGTATTGAATTGAACTCTTGAACCCCTATATTTTTCTAAGAAAGCAGACAAATTGATTATATATTCACTTTCCCACCATTACCATTTTACTGACATTTTAAAATCAGGTTCAAATAATTTAAAGACAACCAAAGAATAAAATTAATCATTAGGCAAAACATACTCAGGCTTTAAATTGTCCTGTAAAACATAAGAAATCCCAAAATCATCATTATGCAAAATTGCCTGTGTATCCACAGTCACCGGTTGCCTGTGGTGTTTAATTCAAAGCATGTCTATACGAAAACAACACAACTAGCTCAAGTCCTCTACTACTAAAATGTATCCTTGCTGAGATGATTCCAAGAATTTTGTTCATGTTGTGTGTTACAGAGCAAAGGCCACTTTAAGTTATTTCCATAAATATTTAATGTAAGAACTCATGACGATCCAGTGAGTCATCATTTGTAGGTACTTGTGAGATGTTAGGATGGGGATAAACTTTGTGAAATAATCAGGTTAGTTTTAAATGGTCTCTATTTTCCCTCCATAGTAAGGCATCTTTCCAGTCATTCTCCCAGATCCTCGGAGCCCTTTTCCGCAGCCCTGATACCCAGGGAATACTTAACTAAAGCCTGATACACACGGAAGGGCCTTGTGACCCAATCTTTTTTCTCCTGACTCACATCAAAATTTATTAATTCTGGGACTTCCCTGGTGGTCCAGTGGTTAAGAATCCACCTTCCAATGCAGGGGACGCAGATTCGATCCCTGGTCGGGGAACTAAGATCCCACATGCCTTGGGGCAACTAAGCCCATGCACCACAACTACTGAGCCCCCGAGCTACAACTACAGAGCCCACACACTCTGGAGCCCACATTCCACAACTAGAGAGAAGCCTGCGTGCTGCAATGAAGAGCCCGTGCACTGCAACAAAAGATCCTGCATGCCACAACTAAGACCCGACACAGCCAAAAAAAAAAATTATTCTATAATTCATTTTTTCAGGGCATTACTAGGTGACAGAAAGTCATCAACAATCAGTGGGAGCAGGGAGTAAATGAGTTAATGGATCCAGTGACTTGTTACTTCTCCTGGAATAAAGTCTTCCAGCTGGAGTGGTCAGTGAAGGTTTCATATAAGAAGGGGGGTTTGATTTGAGTCTAGGAGGATACGAACTACAGTTGATGGGAAGGGAAGACGACATCCCAGTATATGTACAAATTGGTCATGTTCTTGGTCAACTAGGATCCAAATGTAAACTGTTAGCCCTCCAACTAATGTTTTAAGTTAAGACAATTAGTTTTCTTAATAAGTACAGATAAATAGGCAAATGGACACATGCATAAATAAAGAGGTCTAACTCTAAGACTGGAATAATGGGTAAGATTTATATTTCTGTTTGGCAATCTGATTTTTTGCTTATATAATAAAAAATCTAGTATTAACAACTCTGAAGTCCTCTTATCTAATAAATTATCCAAGAAAAGAAAAAAAAGGTGTAGAATTACCACTCTAAAACAAACTCACGTTGGAATAGAAAGAAGTACATTCTGGTGTCATATCAAACAGAATCTCACTTGGCCAAGCTACAACGAAGAACTTGCTTATAATTGCTTCCATGAGGAAGACAGAAATAAAATAGTAAGGGTATGACGTTGCTTATTTGTAGAGAGAAAAGTGTTATTAATGTAGTGGAAAGCACACTGACCTTGGATAGACAATGTGTGTTTAAATTTCAGACCCACTAATATACTAGCTTCTTTGACATTGAGCAGCTCATCTATCACGCTTTTTCTAAAATGGAGGTTATAATATTCATCTCACAGAGTTGCTGAGGATATATATGTTATAAGTGAAATCGGTTTGCAAATTAGAAAACTACCAAAGGTGAGATACATTACTATCAACCTCTTTAAACTTGCCTTTGAGCTTATATGGTTTTTAAAAATTATTTTATTTGTAGCTTAGAGGTAATTTTGTCTTTTAGGTCCTAAATGTACTTCAAAATGTATTTTACGTATGTCCCTTATACTGTAGCTGTCCATATAAACATTACAGCTGGTGTTTGCCTTGATTCTAATGATGTCAGTGGACTGCAGAATTAGGGTATGAAAATATCTTCAGCTGTCTCCAAGACCTTGAGCAAAAAGGTGCCCTTCATTGGCTAAGTAACGCAGGAATTCTGGGCTATTCACAAAGTAAAATGACCTGTGGTAGAATTTGAGATGAGACATTTTAGCTCAATCATTCATGACATTTTACTTCACTGAAATGTGTTGGTGAGTGGGTCTCTGGCATTATTTCTTGAAAGCATTTTAATCGTTGGGGGCAGGTGGGCTGTATTTAGGATCCGTGAAGGGAGAGTGGATAATCCTTAGAGTGCTTTGGAAAGCAAATCTAGTCTGAGTCTGTCCTGCTTAATCGGAAATCGCTGCCCATTTTCAATAGGAAGGTACCTATGGCAAATGAACAAAGTTCCTGTTCAGCCTTCAAGCCCTCCACCAAAAATAAAGAAGGAAATAGATATAAAGCTGCAGTGCCAGCCATAATCTAACACAACTATTTTCCTTTCTTCTGTTCATTTTTTAAATCTCAACTTTAGTACAGTTATCAACAATTTGTGTAATAAAGACTCCATAGACTACGGTGGAAATGACTGACTTATTTATTTTTAAACATCTTTATTGGAGTATAATTGCTTTACAATGGTGTGTTAGTTTCTGCTGTATAGCAAAGTGAATCAGCTATACATATACATATATCCCCATATCTCCTCCCTCTTGTGTCTCCCTCCCACCCTCCCTATCCCACCCCTCTAGGTGGTCACAAAGCACCGAGCTGATCCTGTGCTATGTGGCTGCTTCCCACTAGCTATCTATTTTACATTTAGTAGTGTATATATGTCCATGCCACTCTCTCACTTCATCCCAGCTTACCCTTCCCCCTCCCCCTGTCCTCAAGTCCATTCTCTACGACTGCATCTTTATTCCTGTCCTGCCCCTAGGTTCTTCAGAACCTTTTTTATTTTTTTGTAGATTCCATATATATGTGTTAGCATACAGTATTTGTTTTTCTCTTTCTGACTTACTTCACTCTGTATGAGACTCTAGGTCCATCTACCTCACTACAAATAACACAGTTTCGTTTCTTTTTATGGCTGAGTAATATTCCCTTGTATATATGTGCCACATCTTCTTTATCCATTCATCTGTCGATTGACTTACTTAAAGCAAGAAGTAGGAATAATGTGCACATTATGATGAAACCTAATGAGCTCATCATAAGACAAGTTTACGTGCCTTACTCTTCTTCTTAGCTATGGCTAATTAAAAACTGGGACAAGTAAATTATATTGTAGTATACAAAGTAGAGCTCATAACAAATCCATTTGGAAAAGTAAAGCTGGCCTAGCCAATCACCCATTATATAATTGTCTGCCAAAACCCTTTCACACAGATTAGGATGGGGAAAGAATAAATCTCCCATCAGTCGCGTTGCTAGCATACATCATCTTGCTTCGCTCCAGCAACACGACCAGTGTTGGAATTGCCATGATCCGTGCTTCACAGAATTGGAAACTAAGACTCAGATATTCAGTCATGCCATGATTTGACTCTAAGTCATGCCATGTTCATTGATTCTGAAATTAGGGCTCTTAACTCTACACAAAACCACCTCCCAGTGTTAAAGCAATGGAAAAGCAGTTTGCAAGTTACTGTATTCTTTTGGAATAACGCTATAAGTGCCTAGACTGAGCAGAGAAAATAAAAATATAGTGAGATAGATTCAACCTGTACAGAAGAATCAGCAGAAGAGCCATTGATAGGTTCAAGGGGCAAGGGAGAGAGAGAGGGGTTAGAGCTGATTCCAAGGTTGTGTGGTTCAGCAATTAGAGGAATGGAGATACCATTAACAGAAATGTTGAGGTCAAAAGTTTAAATGTTGATTTCAATTTAGGGGACATATTTCAGTTAGACATTGATTTTCAGGTGGTAGTTGGAGGAGCTCACTTTCTGTTTCTAATTAAAATACTTCTCCCTGTATTCATGAATTATGAAAATGGGCACAGGAAACCTCCAAAATGAGAGAATAGTCTTAAAATAACTAATATTCAATAAATGTAACTTATTTTTTTAAATATTCTTCTGATTTAAAAAAATAATTTAACAAATCTCACCATTTGAATCTATGCCAGTAATTTCAATGTTTTTTATTCATGGGTTTTCAAATGTGATTAGTTTTTGATTTATTGGTTTCAATTTCAAAGGGTTAGAAATTTAAATAATAACTATTAGCTTTATTCCATTTGTAACCTGAATTCATGAAGCTTTTCTAGATACTTTGGTAGGTGCTAGCCTTTTTAAAATCAGGTCACTTAGTGCAAGTGGATTTTATTATATGGATAAATAGCCTGTGATATTTTTACACACAGTTGTGTATTTGGCTTATATAAGCATGTGTACATGTGTTTGTGCATGGAAATATCTATTGTGTATATGTGTTCTAATAGTATGTTCTTCAACAGACAGGGAAAAAAAGCATAAACTGATGTTACATTGAGGCAAATTATTCTAAAAATTGGATTCCAAAATAACTGTTGTTCTCATTCTTCCATTTTGTGCACTCAGTTCTATTTTTATGAGCAGGTCAATATGTATTTATATGTAAAGAGTGTGATTATGAAAATTGTTTCCCATAATGAAGGAAAATTGCTCCCAGAGAATGAAACAACAACAACAAACCCAGAAAGATTACAAATTTCCTAGCTTTTCTTAGTTCTCACAGTACTTTTTTCTCAGCATTATTGCCAAGGTTGCACTGTAATTGTATTCTAACCAGACTGTCAAGATATCTCCCTTTGATGATGCAGGTTTTGGCAACTTATTTCACAAATAGCCTTGTTAAGCGCTATAATTACTATATCAAATTACCCTAAATGATACAAAATCATTGAGTTAAATTCAAAGATAATCTTCTTTCCATAACACAGAAAAGACTCATAGATATAGATTTAAAATTTCCCAGCATGTTCAGGGGCCCCTGAAATGCTAAGGAAGATATGAAGAGGATGAGTATGGAGAAGGTAATAACAGCAAACAGACTGGGAGGGAAGAGATGAATTCGGAGGGCCCTAATCCTTGCAGCTGGGACATTTGCTCCAGGACCTTCCTTTCTCTCCACCTCAGGCTTTTTGAGCTCCAGGTAGACTACTTGCCAGGACAATATGTTACATCTGGTCACAGTACTGGTGTTTCAAAAGATAGAATATAGTAACGATATTAACAACAACTTCAAAAGGTAGAATTTCAGGTAGTATGGAAACGGATTTAGGGAGATATTTTCCAGCATCTCTAAAATCTTACCACTTAGGTGCCTCCGTCCCTTACAGTGTTTTTTTCTTTCTTTGTAGTGTTATCTGTTTAATTTGACAGCCTTGAATGGAGCTTGCATCCTCCAATAGACCACGGTACCCTTCCCAGCATCCTACATGGAGCCCAGGCAGGCATCTATGTCACCTGCCTGGACCCTGTGCGGACATTTCAGCTTTAGCCCCTGGTAAGTTCTGCTACCAAATTGTGTCTGGTATTGCTGGAACAGCATCAGATCACTACTTGGTCAAAGTCATGAATAGAAATGGTGGAAGAAAGGATAGAAAATCCCAAAGCTTGAAAGCTTGTTCCTGAGCAATTCTAAAATAAATACATAAATAACCCTTCTCTATTAACTACATAGCTTGGTTAGATTGTTTGTTAGAGATTTGGTAATTTACTGTTCTCCTTGAATATGATTATGAAATAGAAACAATTAGAAAGAGCTGTTAGAAACTTTTTCTAGCTTAAATTTGAAATTGAATGTGCTCTTAAGCTCCCCAGAACAGCTGATTACAGTGCTGTCCATGTGTACTATTATGTAGACACAAAAATGTGCATCTGTTTATTCAATGGATGCAGAATAGCCTTATTTCTAATGAATATATTTTATATTGAGTGAAATCTGGTAGTGTTAAAAAAACAAGCTTTTCAGAGCCTCGTGAACCCAGCTTCCCCACTTTTAATGGACCTTAAAAGGATGAGCCACTTTTTTGGGGTAACACAGGCAGTAAGCAGCCATCTGAGAGCCAGATTCAAGCCTGAGTGATTCCAACACCTCTATTCCTAAGTAGTACATGCCGGCCTCTCCAAAATAAGAGTTGCCATTTATCAAGCATCTAGTCTCTCTACCGTATTTTACAACATTATAACCTAATCACCCAAAACATCCTATGGTAAACATTTCTGCACTGAATTGAAATATATTTTGTATTTTGCCACATGTTGTTGATCTTACTACCAATATATATACATGTGTCCAATTATGCCTCAGGTAGGTTTCTCCATGAGGTCAGGGATGGTGACTTACCTATTTTATCCCCTAGAGTAGCTAACACTGTGCCTTAGCCAGAATAAGTGCCCAGAAAAGTTTAATAGATTGCCATTGGATTTGAGAATATATTTTTTTATCCACTTAAATTTAATAGACCATGGGCATCTAATATCTACTAGATATGCTACTAGTTTTGAGTAGCTGTATCTATGCTACTAGTTTGGAATAAATAGTAAAATTTTAGCTCTGATGCCAATTCTTAAAAGCTTAAAGCCAAAAGATCAAGACAAGTTTTACAAATGTTTCATAGAATAGTGAGCATGATAAATAAATGCCTCTATGTCTTGGCCAGAATTAATCTTACTGTGGTCTGAGCTGTTGGAATTTCTGTTATGACAATTGTATCCTGGTTCATCCAGATGTATTATTCTCTGTTACCTAGTCCACATGTTCCTCGAGGATTTAGAATAAGGACTCAGTAAATACTTAATTGAATTGAATGTATAAATCAATAAATACCTTCAAGAGTTGCAGGTGAGAGGAGAGTATTGGAATAACAAAGCCAAACAATGAATCAGATTAGTTAGGGGAAAGTTTTGAGATTTAAATGAGTCTCAGGCTGCAATTTAAATAAGATTAATTGGAAAACATGGAAAGTGATTTACACAAATGAGTCAGTCTAGGCTGTCTTAAGAGTTGGCAAAGGAACCAAAAGGAGGAACCAGAGGAAGAAAGCTTACCCAGAATATAGCACAGGAATGGTGTATGGAAGGAAGTGAGAGCAAATGGAGTGGAATCAAATGTGAGCAATCAAATGAGAGTTTAATAGATATCACTAAAGGATTTTTATACTCCATAGTCAATCTTCTTTCTTTCCACATACTATTAGGATATGAATTGCATTTTTTTTCCTTTTTTTTGATTGCACCAAGTGGTTTGCAGGATCTCAGTTCCCTGATCAGGCATCGAACCCGGGCCCTCAGCAGTGAAAGCACAGAGTCCTAACCACAGAACCACCAGCGAATTCCCATGAATTGCATTTTTTGATTGGATACAAATCTTTCACAAAGATCTCTTACTTGCAATATATTTTTTCATAACTTTATAGACATCAGTAGCATGCTTATTTTTAAAATATTCCCAAGGACTCATATTTCATGAAAATTATGTTTGTAAACCAGACATGGTGAGTTGAACAAATGCCACAGTATAAGATCCATAACAATTCCATAACTGTGTATTCTTATCCTGATGAATTCGGAATTATGGTACATCTTTTCTCTTATCAAGAACCAATGCCTCATGGGGACACTGTTTGACACCGCCTAATGCAGTCAGGAAGGGAAAAGAGCTGGGCCATCTTCTGATAAGAAAGGCAGGTTTTAGGGCTTCCCTGGTGGCGCAGTGGTTGAGAGTCCGCCTGCCGATGCAGGGGATGCAGGTTCGTGCTGGCTGGGCCTGTGAGCCATGGCCGCTGAACCTGCGCTTCCGGAGTCTGTGCTCCACAACGGGAGAGGCCACAACGGTGAGAGGTCCGCATACCGCAAAAAAAAAAAAAAAAAAAAAGGAAATGCAGGTTTTAGGAGAACTCAGCATGGATATAATGACACAGGGGGATCGCATGTCTTCAGTATCTGTTTGGTTGCAGACACTGTGCTACGCATTTTCTTATACCTCGATGTCCTCTTTTAAAAAGGGGGAAACTGAGCCCACAGAGGTCAACTGCACACCCAATGTCTCACTACCAGAAACCGGCAAAGCTGGAATTCAAACCCAAGTCTTACTCCAAAGGCAGTGCTTTACCTACTACAAACACTGCCTTTCAACATTATGCAGAAGTACCTTAGGGTTATTTTCACCTGCTATAATCCCCACAAGTAGGAAAACAGAGACCAAGAAAAAGGAAGTGAATTGAACCTACCATAATTCATATTTCACTAAGCTATTTCTTATTAAACTCAGTGTAAAAGATGAGCAGTATATGCTATTGCTCAAAATGAGCAAAAGTGGTAATCTTGCTGAAATAAAACAGCACTATTTCATAGTTTTGTAATTTGCCCTTTCATTTTTCTTCCATTCAATTTGAAGATTACACTAGTCCTTTGAACCCTTATAGTATAGCAAACTTTGGCATGACTAAGAACTGGAACCTCATCTTTGGCTCACAATTATTCCTATTGATGGGGCTATTTGGCTGCACAGACTGAATAGTTATAGGAAAATCAGTCAATCAGTTGTACAGTACATGAACCTCTGAAAGTCACATGCATCACTTATCTTTGAAATTTTTTTTTTTTTGGCTGCGCTGTGCAGCATGTGAGATCTTAGTTCCCCGACTAGGGATGGAATCTGTCCCCCCTGCATTGGGAGCTCAGAGTCTTAACCACTGGACCACCAGAAAAGTCCCTGCATTACTTATCTTTAACTCATTCAGCATGGTTTGGCATTCCATAACTTATAGAAGTAAATGCTGAGGAGGAAAAAATAGGCTTTTCTGACAGAAATTCATACCAGTTAAACCTTGAAGAGTCTTCAAACACTGGACCTTTCTTTCTTTTGTACTGTCATTAATGTTCAGAAGGCAAAATAAATGCTGAACAATCAGCGACAATTGTAGATCAGAATGAATTACAGCCATATTCCCAAGGAAGATGAGAAAAAAGAATGAAACAAAACTGTATGGACTATAGGTCCAGTACAGCTTTTACTTGAACACATTTGATTGGAGGTCCCTGCGGGTGACAGGCCCCTCCAGGTGTGGGACTGATGATGTCTTACCCATCCTTAAGAATCCCAGGAAAATCCTCAGTGAGATTCCTGGAACTTGTACTCAGGGTGCCCATTGCCTACCAATCACTCATTTTGTAAAATACAGGGTCTCCATGAAGAGAGACTGTTTGCATATGAATGCCCTAACACTAGAAATAAATGTCCACTTTAACTTGATGACTCTGCAAAACCTCACATCACTGAAAATTTCTGGAGCCTCTCTGCTTTGAACAGCTCAGTCTGAGTCCAGCAATATTCTGTGTCATCCAGTGTCTCAAGATTTTAAATACAGAGCCTTGAAAATCTTATTAGTCAACTTACTGTCAAATTCCTAAAATGCAAGCCTCATTTAGAAAGTCACATGCTACTTCCAGAACGGACTGTGGCTTCTTTTTCAGTGTGTGGAGACAAATAGCCCAATCAACTGGAAATCCCCGTTCTCTTTACTGACTAGACTTACTCTCAAGATTGAAAGGAGATGGTGAGATATTGAATTCATATGTCTCATTATTAAGTAATTTTTAGGAACATGGCCCATGTGAGAAAATGCTTTATTTTTATTCCTCATTTCTAAGAATATTTGGAGCGAAAAGTGTTGAAGAGAAAGTCAGTCTCCCCCAAATTTGGCTGTGATAGGAAGTTCAATAAATATCCCCCATTTTACATTATATGTCTGGTCCCACTTATTAGATGTACAACAAACTTCTAAATGATGCCAGAACTCCTGTGTACTTATCCAAATCTTCAGTAAGCTCCTGGCCTTTTACAGTTCACTCATGTTCAATAGGCATCAGGTCCATTAAACTTAGTTGTAACCATATTGTCTCTGCCTAACAGCAAGTGGAAAAGAATGCATGCCACAAACTTTAATATTCAGAAGGCCTGTTCTAATCTGGCTTTTTACTGGAAGACTGTGTCCAGCGCTAGGCTCCAAAGGCCTAGAGACAAGGAGAATTTGGATAGAGCTCATTAAGGCCCTTATTGGGTGCTGGGAATATTCAATCCAGAAAAGAAGGTAATGAAGAATTGCCTTATGTATTTAAAAAGGTGAGTAGGGAGTTCCCTGGTGACCTAGTGGTTAGGATTCTGGGCTTTCACTGCCGTGGCCTGGGTTCAATCCCTGGGGAACTGAGATCCCACAAGCCCGCAAGTGCAGACGAATAAATAAGTAAGTAAGTAAATAAATAAATAAATAATTTTTTTAAAAAGGTGAGTAAATGAACTTTTATTGACAAAAGTAAATGAGTTATTTTAAAATAAAGTGGGGCATTACTCAAGTTTTTCATAAGAAACTTTTCTAACCTGTAAAATTATTTGATCTCATATTGAAAACTAGTTGTAACTATGGATTCTTCTCTGATATATACAAAATGGAGCAAGTCTCAGGGACTTGGGTCGATTTCTGTATCTTTCATGAAGAAGTGTGCTTAGATTAGGTATTTTCTGAAGTTCTTTCCCAATTCTAAGTTTCTAATACTGGTAGCCAAATAAATATACAGTCTTCTCATAAGCCTACTATTGTAAATACAAGTAATGTTTAAGTAAATCTAGAAATGTGATGAAATAAATTGCAGAAAGTGACATTGCCATTTACTTCTAAATAGAGAAGATTTATATATAGTCATCCCTTTAAAAATATAGAAACCAAACCAGTTAACTACATATTGTACAAGAGTAAAAGCAAATAGTACAAGACGAGACAATGAGACTCTTACTGTATAACCTCAGAGAGGTTATCATAAATAGGCACTTACTCAGAAGATTAAAAATTCTGAAAGATAAGCAGTTTGCTACAAGGTCAAACTGGTAGCCCTAGAAAACATTTGAAAAAGATGAAATTTGTCTTTGGTGCACCTCTACCCCTGCATCTCTGGCTTCTAGTACCTTTTTACTGCCATTGGCTGTTTAGAGTCATTCCAAGAAGCAAACATTGTTTCTGCCCTCTCCACCATAAAGACACACCCTTTGCTTTTAAACTTTTTCAGGTAAGATGCCTTCAATTTAACATTTTTAGTCTTGTGTCCCATTATTTTGAATTAAATTGATTAATCTATGCCGGAGGATATATCCTTAACAGGTTATGTAACTGTTTCCCTCGTGTTTCTACTGCTGAGAATTCTAGGCTGTTGGTTAGAAAGGGACTGATGTGACATTTTGTTGCCCCTGGAATCTTACCAATCAGGTGCCCACCTCATCTATATGTTTACACAGGCAAAGATGAACTAGCAAACAATCTGGATTTACATGTTGAAATATCTTGCTATTTCCTTTATTTCTAATCTAAAATTAAATCATTCTTTCAAATATTCTTTTATAACAGACTATTTCTGCAAACTCCTGAAAAGATTTTTTTTAAGTAAGCCATGTCTAATTCATTTAACAATGATTACAATATACTGATCTTATCATATGAATTTGGAAAGGTTTGTTAATTATGTCTCTGTAATGGAAAATTTAATTTTCTTTGCTTCATTAATTGACAAGAAAGATTTTCAGGGACTTGAATTTTAAAGAGCATTAATGATAGGTGATTCCAAGAATACTCATATGTGTCCTGGGCAATTTCAATAAATTGAAGAGATTTGTTTATTTACCAGGATTTAAAGCTGCACCCGATTTTTATTTGTCAAAGAACACATTGCTTTTGAGGGCTAAAAGCAACAATTGCTTTAACAAGGTCATTTAACAATTAAGTTTTTTTGTTGTTGCTGTTATTTGTTTTGTTTGATAGAGAATGTTCAGATAATATTTGAAACATAAAGAATTGTTGGATAGGAAAGAAGTATTTAGTACAGATGAAATTATGAAGATTCTGTTCTTGTTATATCTTTGGGCAACACTTTTCAAGGTTAGCATAGAGAGGTAAGTTCTAGGACACTGTGGAGAAGTCTGCTACTATGAGCAAAAGGCTGTGATGGAAAATTGCTCTAAAATTACCTCCAATATGAAAAGATTTCATTATTATGTTTATTTACTTCTATTTATTTGCACCTCTTACCAGTTGCGTCTCTTATTCAACCAAATATGTTATATTTATTAAGTGAAATAATATATTTGAAAATGATTTTAAAATGCTATAGCACTTTAAAGATACAGCATCAAATTATAATTCTTTGTTTTCAGCAGGAATAAATTTGCCTATTTGTTTCCCAACAACTGAACATCTTTCTGTATTTGGGCTCCATGACTAATATGCTATTAGAATTTTACTTTCTTATATATGTTTCTCTAATTAGAAAGGAATCTGAAAAAGTCAAAGACTGTTTTGCCCCAGTGTTCTTAAAACGAATCATTCACTACAATCTGTGATTACACTTACTATGTTTCCACTAAACTCTTTTTAGCCACCTTTATTGTTTGTACCTGCAAAAAATCCAACAACAAGTCCTGCCTGGATACAAATTAGTGCCGTGACCTTTGCTGTCTTACTTGTATTTCTAGAAACAGAGCTTAAATGTGAAATTAAAATCACCCCCATTCAATAAGTACATAATGTTTGTGTGTTGCAGATCATAGTCCGTTATCAGGAATAATAATGCAGCTTTACTTTATACGGGAAATGGAGAATAAAACCTCAACAAATGGATGCAACTCTTCAGAATGGCTCCCAAATGGGCAGTGCTGAAAATTGATCTGGTTACTTGTCAATTGCATTATTCAGAGATTACATCAGCATCAAAGCTGTAGCCAATGCTGGCTCATTGCCCACCCCATGATAACCTTTGATTAAAAAACAACTCTGTAAAGATATAAGCATCTCCAGGGCTGCAATTTGAGCTATGAAACCTAATTAAACAACTTTCTACCAGGCTCATTAATAAGCACTGAACCAGATTCTATGCAAACACCTGAACACATGACAGTGATTGCTAACAAAACATTTCATAGCATATCGTCACCAGTAAGTCATTCTAGAGGAAAAGCAGGCAGTTGACTGAGACAGTTTTCATAATATCTATTTCTGATTTTGTTTATGATCCATTGTATAGACTAGCTTATTAGATTATTGCTAACTGAAATCCCAAATTGAAATCTGTTGGCAATGGCATGCTCTTTGATGTTCCTCAAACAATTCTATTCTGTCACATCAGTACATGAGACATCGTGCTTCTTTACCTGGGGGGTTATGTTCATTGAGAATCACAAGTGATGCTGGTGTAGGTCTTCTTTTCCTGATCTGTGAACAACAAAGGCCCAGCTAAGGTCAGAGACTGTCAGACTCTGTTCCAGGTTACTCTACAGCTTGCAAGGCTGTCCCATCCTCATCTTTTCCCAACATAAAGAGCAAATTTCTGGGGGGCACACAGTAGGCGCTCGCTAATTTTATTTTGAATAATAGAAAGCCAGGCAGTAGAACTGTCAGATATTAATATCACCTTCTTTGATCAAAAAGCTGCATTTCCACAGAAAAGAAATAGTTGTATGTAACCAAATGATACCACCGAATACTAATATGCAGTGAAGGTACAGGGATGACTTGCTCATTTTAGTGGCTCTCTTGGAGCCTCATAAATTGATGAAGCTTCCGAGATCCATTACACTTATTTCTAAATGGGGTAAGAGAAGCTTAGAAAACTCAAATTTCCAGCAGGTTAAATTTCACAGCATACGTTCTTAACTTCAATTAATATTATAAACTTTTCTTATTTTCTATAGTATTATTTAGAACAAATTAACACAGAAAGAATGAATATGGATCTTACAAAAGTACATAATTCACTTAAAACTAATAGGTTTGGTGTGGGGGTTTTTTCCCTTATTTTAGGAGTTACAGGAACATATTATGATGAGAATTTCTAATGTATCCTTGATTTTTTAAATATATAAGTAAATTCCCAAATCAGTAGGATAGTGAATAAATTTTAAACAATGATATCTTGTCCAGGATAGAACCAATGCCCCATTCAACATAGATACATGTTCAAGGTTGTATTTATCTGGCTTGAGTTTGGGTGAATCTACTTCAGCTTATCAAAACATCCTAGGAAGTTGAGAGTCTCAGGTTCAATAATTACTTTTAAGACTTTGTATATAATATTTGGGAGAGGATTCAGGAATAATTTAGGGTTTAAGAAATTAATGAATTAGGTAGCAGACCCTATAAATTTGTTTTTGCCTCCTCACTGGTGTAATTTTACCACAAATGATCTTTTGAGTGGTTCCATTGAATCAAGAGTCTAAGTAATCTGAATATGAAAGGTGATACAGTAAACCAATCTCACATGAGAGAGGGAGAGAGATAGAACTAAAGATATATAGACATATTAAACTTGGGAAAAATCCAGGTTGTGTTAAAATACCATTTTTAATACCTGAATAAAATGTTTCTTAAATTATACATATACCTGCGATCCTATAATATATTACATATAATTACTGCTTTGGATACACAATGAAAACATTAAAATGAAACATTAAGCCTGTAATCTGAAATTATACCAAGATTTAATGCTTTCATTGTTAAATGAATAATAATAAATAATTTTATTATAAATAATAAAATAAAAACTTGCTAATTTTGAAAAAAAAAATTGAAGTTTCTCTAAATGTTGAACCTGTTATTTTAATAAGCAAAAGCAAACAGATTTTTGGATCCCAATCTAAACTACTAATATAACCATTTTTCCTTAATGGGTGCTAATTTGTATCACATGAAATGCTGCATTTTAGCCAGTAGTTCCCCCAATGCAACTCAAATACAAGTGCATGTGGAAACGAAATTATTTCTCGTTCATATGTCCTGGGAAGTCACAAAATTAGGCAAATTCAAGAGGTGGAGAAGCTTTCAATTAATAACAAGAATATACGTCTGTATTACTTACATACAGGAGCTGGTCCCCACCCAGTTCCACTTACCTGTTCAGCTGCTTCAGGTGCAATCTGACTCTGGAATAAAGGCACAGCAAATTGTATCTTTTTGGGACTGTTGGGCTCCATGACAATGACGAGAATTAGAGATGTGAAGGGCTCAGAAAGACTAACCCCAGGTGGTGTCTGGGATATGTTTCCTCAGGCGCACTCCACCCCGCTACAGAATGCTTCGTAATAAATAGCTGTAATTCTAGAGAAAGCAAGTGAAGATGCCGAGGTCTGAGTAACTCCCTTCTTCAACATCCACAGTGATGCCTGGCTTGCCTGTTCCCCCACCAATCCCTTAGATCCTCTCAGCACAATGCAGAAACGAACTGTAAGCTAATTGTGTGCCTCTTCACTAATATACACATGCCAAGAATTCACTCAGCAGCTAATTGAAAATGCAATGCTAGCCTTGAAGGACCTGCTGCCCCGGGATTTGAAAGAAAGGCTCTATCCACTGTACATTACTAACCGGCTGCTCAAAAGTGCAATGTAAGCTCCCTCTGAGTATTGCAGGGATGGGCCATTCATTATTGATGAACATAAAGCAGTAAGTTTTTAGAGTTGGGGGCAGGGTTTGGGTATAGGATCATTTCATTTCTCTTGGAGAACCTTATCCGTCAGACACCTTTGTTATTTCACATCCAGCTACCAAATTGATGAATTGCCATGGAGGGTAAGCCACAACCAATAATATCAGCTATATTTATGCTGTGAGATCTGGTTAGGTAAGACTGATCATGGAATGCAGAGCGTCTGTGGTGGAGTGAGGACAACATTGCCCTCAGGACTGAGCAGATCTCAACTTCTATCCCTACCACTAACAAGCTCTGTGGCCTCAAAGCAAATCAGAGGCTATATCTAGGCCGCCATACTTTCCTCAGACAAACAAGGAGATTGGACTTAGTGACCTTTAAGCTCCTGTTCTGTTCCAGCATTCTATAATTGTAGTCCACAGTTTTCATTAGAGTGGAAAGTATTGGACAGCTAAATTTAGCAAATGGCTTGAAAGTCACGGCTGCTGCAATGACCTCTTTTATTTCCTGGTGGAGCCAGTTATATCCTCTGATATGGAAGAATACAGAAGTGACTAGAAGACATTAGTGGAAACCTAATGGGATCCAGCATTGTGATTTGTTGCCAATAGTGGGGATATATGTAACCAAAGGTCTTAGGGGAAAAAAGTGTAAAAGGGGAAATCTTCAGAATGATAGAGGGTGATGATTATATTGGCTAGTGGTGAAGGTCGAGGGGGCCACTGGCCTGCTCTTCACATCTGTTAATATCTAAGGAGAGGCAATAGCACAGCCAGATGGCTTCATACATTCAACTCCTTTTGCAAAGAAAGGCTGAAAATGAAGCTGCTTTAATAGGAGAAAGAACTTCTCTACTTCTTTATTTGAAAGATAGTGTTTGATGAATGCTAGACTTATATATATATATTTTTTTTTTTTCTTTACATATTCATTCCCCCTGTATGTGTGTGTGTGGGCAGAACCTTACTCAATGCCTAGACTATGCAACTATATTTTTTTATGTTTCAAATTTTTTATTTATTTTTCTTACATGTTTATTGGAGTATAATTGCTTTACAATGGTGTGTTAGTTTCTGCTTTATAACAAAGTGAATCAGTTATACATATACATATGTTCCCATATCTCTTCCCTCTTGCGTCTCCCTCCCACCCTCCCTATCCCACCCCTCTAGGTGGTCACAAAGCACAGACCTGATCTCCCTGTGCTATGCGGCTGCTTCCCACTAGCTGTCTATTTTACGTTTGGTAGTGTATATATGTCCATGCCACTCTCTCACTTTGTCACAGCTTACCTTTGCCCCTCCCCATATCCTCAAGTCCATTCTCTAGTAGGTCTGTGTCTTTATTCCTGTCTTACCCCTAGGCTCTTCATGACATTTTTTTTTTCTTAGATTCCATATATATGTGTTAGTGTATGGTATTTGTCTTTTTCTTTCTTTCTTTCTTTCTTTTTTACATCTTTATTGGAGTATAATTGCTTTACAATGGTGTGTTAGTTTCTGCTTTATAACAAACTGAATCAGTTATACATATACATATGTTCCCATATCTCTTCCCTCTTGAGTCTCCCTCCCTCCCACCCTCCCTATCCCACCCCTCTAGGTGGTCACATAGCACTGAGTTGATCTCCCTGTGCCATGCGGCTGCTTCCCACTAGCTATCTATTTTACGTTTGGTAGTGTATATATGTCCATGCCACTCTCTCACTTTGTCCCAGCTTACCCTTCCCCCTCCCCATATCCTCAAGTCCATTCTCTAGTAGGTCTGCATTTTTATTCCTGTCTTACCCCTAGGTTCTTCATGACATTTTTTTTTTCGTAGATTCCATTTTTGTGTGTTAGCATATGGTATTTGTCTTTCTCTTTCTGACTTACTTCATTCTGTATGACAGACTCTAGGTCCATCCACCTCACTACAAATAACTCAATTTCCTTTCTTTTTATGGCTGAGTATTATTCCATTGTATATATGTGCCACATCTTCTTTATCCATTCATCCAATGATGGACACTTAGGTTGTTTCCATCTTCTGGCTATTGTAAATAGAGCTGCAATGAACATTTTGGTACATGACTCTTTTTGAATTATGGTTTCCTCAGGGTATATGCCCAGTAGTGGGATTGCTGGGTCATATGGTAGTTCTATTTTTAGTTTTTTAAGGAACCTCCATACTGTTCTCCATAGTGGCTGTACCAATTCACATTCCCACCAGCAGTGCAAGAGGGTTCCCTTTTCTCCACACCCTCTCCAGCATTTATAGTTTCTAGATTTTTTGATGATGGCCATTCTGACTGGCGTGAGATGATATCTCATTGTAGTTTTGATTTGCATTTCTTTAATGATTAATGATGTTGAGCATTCTTTCATGTGTTTGTTGGCACTCTGTATATCGTCTTTGGAGAAATGTCTATTTAGGTCTTCTGCCCATTTTTGGATTGGGTTGTTTATTTGTTATTGAGCTGCATGAGCTGCCTGTAAATTTTGCAGATTAATCCTTTGTCAGTTGCTTCATTTGCAAATATTTTCTCCCATTCTGAGGGTTGTCTTTTGGTCTTGTTTATGGTTTCCTTTGCTGTGCAAAAGCTTTGAAGTTTCATTAGGTCCCATTTGTTTATTTTTGTTTTTATTTCCATTTCTCTAGGAGGTGGGTCAAAAAGGATCTTATTGTGATTTATGTCATAGAGTGTTCTGCCTATGTTTTCCTCTAAGAGTTTGGTAGTTTCTAGCCTTACATTTAGGTCTTTAATCCATTATGAGTTTACTTTTGTGTATGGTGTTAGGGAGTGTTCTAATCTCGTATTTCTACATGTACCTGTCCAGTTTTCCCAGCACCAATTATTGAAAAGGCTGTCCTTTCTCCAAGGTACATTCCTGCCTCTTTTATCAAAGATAAGGTGAACATATATGCGTGGGTTTATCTCTGGGCCTTCTATGCTGTTCCATTGATCTATATTTCTGTTTTTGTTCCAGTACCATACTGTCTTGATTACTGTAGCTTTGTAGAATAGTCTGAAGTCAGGGAGCCTGATTCCTCCAGCTCCGTTTTTCGTTCTCAAGATTGCTTTGGCTATTCGGGGTCTTTTGTGTTTCCATACAGATTGTGAAATTTTTTGTTCTAGTTCTGTGAAAAATGCCAGTGGTAGTTTGATAGGGATTGCATTGAATCTGTAGATTGCTTTGGGTAGTAGAGTCATTTTCACAATGTTGATTCTTCCAATATAAGGACACGGTATATCTCTCCATCTATTTGTATCATCTTTAATTTCTTTCATCAGTGTCTTATAATTTTCTGCATATAGGTCTTTTGTCTCCTTAGGTAGGTTTATTCCTATATATTTTAATCTTTTTGTTGCAATGGTTAATGGGAGTGTTTTCTTGATTCCACTTTCAGATTTTTCATCATTAGTTTATAGGTATGCCAGAGATTTCTGTGCATTAATTTTGTGTCCTGCTACTTTACCAAATTCTTTGATTAGCTCTAGTATGTTTAGGATTCTTTATGTATAGTATCATGTCATCTGCAAACGGTGACAGCTTTACTTCTTCTTTTCCGATTTGGATTCCTTTTATTTCCTTTTCTTCTCTGATTGCTGTGGCTAAAATTTCCACAACTATGTTGAATAAGAGTGGTGAGAGTGGGCAACCTTGTCTTGTTCCTGATCTTAGTGGAAATGCTTTCAGTTTTTCACCATTGAGGACGATGTTGGCTGTGGGTTTGTCATATATGGCCTTTATTATGTTGAGGAAAGTTCCCTCTATGCCTACTTTCTGCAGGGTTTTTATCATAAATGCATGTTGAATTTTGTCGAAAGCTTTCTCTGCATCTATTGAGAGGACCATATGGTTTTTCTCCTTCAATTTGTTAATATGGTGTATCACATTGATTGATTTGCATATATTGAAGAATCCTTGCATTCCTGGAATAAACCCCCTTGATCATGGTGTATGCTACTTTTAATGTGCTGTTGGATTCTGTTTGCTAGTATTTTGTTGAGGACTTTTGCATCTATGTTCATCAGTGATATTGGCCTGTAGTTTTCTTTCTTTGTGACATCCTTGTCTGGTGTTGGTATCAGGTTGATGGTGGCCTCGTAGAATGAGTTTGGGAGTGTTCCTCCCTCTGCTATATTTTGGAAGAGTTTGAGAAGGATAGGTGTTAGCTCTTCTCTAAATGTTTGATAGAATTCGCCTGTGAAGCCATCTGGTCCTGGGCTTTTGTTTGTTGGAAGATTTTTAATCACAGTTTCAATTTCAGTGCTTGTGATTGGTCTGTTCATATTTTCTATTTCTTCCTGATTCAATCTTGGCAGTTGTGCATTTCTAAGAATTTGTCCATTTCTTCCAGGTTTTCCATTTTATTGGCATGGAGTTGCTTGTAGTAATCTCTCATGATCTTTTGTATTTCTGCAGTGTCAGTTGTTATTTCTCCTTTTCATTTCTAATTCTATTGATTTGAGTCTTCTCCCTTTTTTTCTTGATGAGTCTGGCTAGTGGTTTATCAATTTCGTTTATCTTCTCAAAGAACCAGCTTTTAGTTTTATTGATCTTTGCTATCGTTTCCTTCATTTCTTTTTCATTTATTTCTGATCTGATCTTTATGATTTCTTTCCTTCTGCTAACTTTGGAGTTTTTTTGTTCTTCTTTTTCTAATTGCTTTAGGTGCAAGGTTAGGTTGTTTATTCGAGATGTTTCCTGTTTCTTAAGGTAGGATTGTATTGCTATAAACTTCCCTCTTAGAACTGCTTATGCTGCATCCCATAGGTTTTGGGTTGTTGTGTCTCCATTTTCATTTGTTTCTAGGTATTTTTTGATTTCCTCTTTGGTTTCTTCAGTGATCACTTCATTATTAAGTAGTGTATTGTTTAGCCTCCATGTGTTTGTATTTTTTACAGATATTTTCCTGTAATTGATATCTAGTCTCATAGCGTTGTGGTCAGAAAAGATACTTGATACAATTTTAATTTTCTTAAATTTACCAAGGCTTGATTTATGACCCAAGATATGATCCATCCTGGAGAATGTTCCATGAGCACTTCAGAAAACAGTGTATTCTGTTGTTTTTGGATGGAATGTCCTATAAATATCAATTAAGTCCACCTTGTTTAATGTATCATTTAAAGCTTGTGTTTCCTTATTTATTTTCATTTTGGATGATCTGTCCATTCTGAAAGTGGGATGTTAAAGTCCACTACTATGAATGTGTTACTCTCGATTTCCCCTTTTTTGTGTGGTATAGGGGCTTCTCACTGTTGTGGCCTCTCCTGTTGCAGAGCACAGGCTCTGGACGCGCAGGCTCAGCGGCCATGGCTCATGGGCCCAACCGCTCCGCGGCATGTGGCATCTTCCCGGACCGGGGCACGAACCCATGTCCCCTGTATCAGCAGGCGGACTTTCAACCACTGCGCCACCAGGGAATCCCCGATTTCCCCTTTTATGGCTGTTAGTATTTGCCTTATGTATTGAGGTGCTCCTATGTTGGGTGCATAAATATTTACAATTGTTATATCTTCTTCCTGGATCGATCCCTTGATCATTATGTAGTGTCCTTCTTTGTCTCTTCTAATAGTCTCTATTTTAAAGTCTATTTTGTCTGATATGAGAATTGCTACTCCAGCTTTCTTTTGGTTTCCATTTGCATGGAATATCTTTTTCCATCCCCTCGCTTTCAGTCTGTATGTGTCTCTAGGTCTAAAGTGGGTCTCTTGTAGACAGCATATATATGGGTCTTGTTTTTGTATACATTCAGCCAGTCTGTGTCTTTTGGTGGGAGCATTTAATCCATTTACATTTAAGGTAATTATCAATATGTATGTTCCTATTTCCATTTTCTTAATTGTTTTGGGTTTGTTATTGTAGGTCTTTTCCTTCTCTTGTGTTTCTTGCCTAGAGAAGATCCTTTAGCATTTGTTGTAAAGCTGGTTTGGTGGTGCTGAACTCTCTCAGCTTTTGCTTGTCTGAAAAGGTTTTAATTTCTCCGTCAAATCTGAATGAGATCCTTGCTGGATAGAGTAATCTTGGTTGTAGGTTTTTCTCCTTCATCACTTTAAATATGTCCTGCCAGTCCCTTCTGGCTTGCAGAGTTTCTGCTGAAAGATCAGCTGTTAACCTTATGGGGATTCCCTTGTGTGTTATTTGTTGTTTTTCCCTTGCTGCTTTTAATATGTTTTCTTTGTATTTAATTTTTGACAGTTTGATTAATAGGTGTCTTGGCGTGTTTCACCTTGGATTTACCCTATATGGGACTCTCTGTGCTTCCTGGACTTGATTAACTATTTCCTTTCCCATATTAGGGAAGTTTTCAACTATAATCTCTTCAAATATTTTCTCAGTCCCTTTCTTTTTCTCTTCTTCTTCTGGAACCCCTATGATTCGAATGTTGGTGCATTTAATGTTGTCCCAGAGGTCTCTGAGACTGCCCTAAGTTATTTTCATTCTTTTTTCTTTATTCTGCTCTGCAGTAGTTATTTTCACTATTTTATCTTCCAGGTCACTTATCCATTCTTCTGCCTCAGTTATTCTGCTATTGAATCCTTCTAGAGTATTTTTAATTTCATTTATTGTGTTGTTCATCGTTGCTTGTTTCCTCTTTAGTTCTTCTAGGTCCTTGTTAAATGTTTCTTGCATTTTCTCTAGTCTATTTCCAAGATTTTGGATCATCTTTACTATCATTATTCTGAATTGTTTTTCAGGTAGACTGCCTATTTCCTCTTCATTTGTTAGGTCTGGTGGGTTTTTATCTTGCTCCTTCATCTGCTGTGTGTTTTTCTGTCTTCTCATTTTGCTTATCTTACTGTGTTTGGGGTCTCCTTTTTGCAGGCTGCAGGTTCGTAGTTCCCGTTGTTTTTGGTGTCTGTCCCCAGTGGCTAAAGTTGGCTCAGTGGGTTGTGTAGGCTTCCTGGTGGAGGGGACTAGTGCCTGTGTTCTGGTGGATGAGGCTGGATCTTGTCTTTCTGGTGGGCAGGTGTATGTCTGGTGGTGTGTTTTGGGGTGTCTGTGGACTTATTATGATTTTAGGCAGCCTCTCTGCTAATGGGTGGGGTTGTGTTCCTGTCTTGCTAGTTGTTTGGGATAGGATGTCCAGCACTGTAGCTTGCTGGTCGTTGAGTGAAGCTGGGTGCTGGTGGTGAGATGGAGATCTCTGGGAGATTTTCGCCATTTGATATTACGTGGAGCTGGGAAGTCTCTTGTGGACCACTGTCCTGAAGTTGGCTCTCGCACCTCAGAGGCACAGCACTGACTCCTTGGCTGCACCACCAAGAGCCTTTCATCCACACGGCTCAGAATAAAAGGGAGAAAAAGTAGAAAGAAAGAAAGGGGAAAAAAATAAAGTAAGATAAAATAAAGTTATTAAAATAAAAAATATTAAGAAAAATTTTTTTTTTTTAATCGGCCCTGATCCTCTGTGCGAGAATCTCTCCGCTTTGCCCCCCGCACCCCTGTGGCTGCGCTCTCCTCTGCGGCTTCGAAGCTTTCCCCCTCCGCCACCCACAGTCTCCGCCCACGAAGGGGCTTCCTAGTGTGTTGGAACCTTTCCTCCTTCACAGCTCCCTCCCACTGGTGCAGGTCCCGTCGCTATCCTTTTGTCTCTGTTTATTCTTTTTTCTTTGGCCCTACCCAGGTATGTGGGGAGTTTCTTGCCTTTTGGGAGGTCTGAGGTCTTCTGCCAGTGTGCAGTAGGTGTTCTGTAGGAGTTGTTCCACGTGTAGATGTATTTCTGATGTATCTGTGGGGAGGAAGGTGATCTCCGCGTCTTACTCTTCTGCCATCTTCCCCCTCTTAGACTTTTTAATATATTTTTGGATTTAGCTAATACATTTAGACATTGACTACTGTTCCAGGTATTTACAAATAAAGTTTATTTTATTTTTTTTAATTTTGAGTCCATACCCAAGACTCCATTTTAATGATTTAAGTATGCAACGTTCTGTTGAAAGAGTATAGAAAGTAATATGCATTATTCAAATAGTTTTCTATACCCTCTGGGGAAAAAGCAAATGAAAATGTGGATGTGAAAGCACTTTCAGTTGGAGAACAGTGCTGACCACAAAGAAATCTTGTGATGGGTTCATCTTTGTAGTGTCAAAAGGAAACATAAATTACACTGTGTGTAACAGTTTACAAAAGTTCTCAGAATGAAAATCTGAATTGATATCACTAAAGCAGTTATTTCTCTAAATATTTCTTCAAATTACATGTAAGGAAAACAAGATCACTTCTAGTGAGCAGTTAATCCAAAACTTCATTTAGTGTAGTAATTAAGAGCATGCACTTTAAAGCCTTGAGTTCAAATCCTGGCTCTGCTACTTAGTTTATCAAGGTGGGCAGTAAGAGAATTTCCTTCTTGTGAAGTTTAGATGAATTAAAATGAATTTATTTAAAATGAATTTTTTAAAAGAGCTCATTACAAGGCCAGCACATCATAACTACTAAGTAAAAGATTCCTAGGTTTTTCAAAAGGCTGAAAATACAATTTTAATCTGGCTTACAAGGAATCTCTACCTATTTAGAATAATTGGAGATCAGTTAGAACAATAGGTGACAAAGTGAAATACCACATATGCATTATGGTATAAACATCAATAAAATGATTCTCATTAACTAATTCTCTGTTTTGAATAGTTTGGCGAGAAATAATGTCATAAATAGTATTGACTGTCTAGACCCTTTCTTCATCAGGCCAGCTCCTGTGCATACTTCAGGCCTCAGCTGAGTATCACTGCCTCTGGGTAGCTTTCATAGATCGCCTCCCACCCACGTTGGGTTTAGAGCCACCTCTTCTGTGTTCCCAAAGCACCCAGAATACCTCTACTTAGTGCAATAACTACCGGTCTGTCTTTTAACTGTTTAGCATTTTCAGTGCCACTCATTCACACAGCAAGTGTTTGTTGAGAAGATACTACAACCTACTCCATGCCAGGCCTTTTGCTATGGCATTGGAGGAGAGATTGTGTTAAAGGCATCTGAGGTTCTTTTAAAGGTAAATTGTTATTCTGAGAATCGCTTAGAATGTAACTTGAATTTGAAATAATCTAAACATTTTTAAATGGGGAGTATAATTATGGTAAATATTAGGTGTATATTTTTTCTCCCTGTTAGAGATAATCGTAATAATTAACCCTTGCATGACACTATGTGCCAGGCACAATTCTAAGTGCTTTATCTGCATTAACTTATTGAATACAGTATTCATAACAACCCTTTGAGGTAGGTACTACTGCCATCCTTAATTTGAAATGAAGAAACTGAGAATTTAGGTAATTTGCCCAGCGTCATCCAGGTAACATGTGGCAGAGCCGGCATTCAAATGCAGGCAATTTTGCATCAAGCCTGGGCTTTAATCACGATGGCTACTATCATATAAGGGCCCAGAGAGAAGTCCATGGAAGCCACCAGAATCTCTACAGTGGTTAGATGTTCTAACCACAAGAGTCCCATGGTGAAAGACCTTCAGATGACATGACATATGAATAAAAGGAAAAGAGATAGCATGATTACAGGGTACAAATAATCATGATCTTATATTTCAAATTATAAATCAACATAGAATTGAGAATCTAGAGTTCGATGTTATGTCACCAAGCTGACTTGAAAGAAGGCAGCTTTCCTTTTTCTTAATATAATGGGTGCTATCATTAAAGATTTAAAAAGCTTTCTAGAATAAGCGATAATTACAGTTTCTCTTCAAGATAAGTGATACTATGAGTAGAGAAGGTAAAACATCAGGACAATAGGCCATTAGGCCTTCCTAATTTTACTCTATAATATCTGTCTGACCCTATTTCCACAGCTCCTCAAGACCCCCATTTGGCTACACTTTACCCCACAGCTAGCCTTTCTGTGGCCTCCTCTGCCTTCCTAGGAAGCTCTCCTTTTATCCAAATTGATTCATACTCCAACTCCACCTCCTTAAAAAGGCACCCTCAAATTCTCCAGACAGGAGGAATCACTCCCTTTTTTCCTCTCCTGGTATTTAATTACATGTAGTTTTATGTTATTCTCTACAAATTTCCTTTGTGTTCCTTTGGCCTCCCCTCCTAGACAGCAAATCCTTTTGTATCCTATCTTAATATAAACAGAACAAGCAAGATGTTGGGGATCTAGTAGCTTCCAAATAACTCCACTTAGGCTTCATCTGTCATATTGTCAGGAAACAAGGTGTTGCAATATACTTGAATTTTCCCTGGTCTATAGCTCATGCTTTTAAGCACTACACCTTGCTTTTATTTGAATATTTTAAGGGGCACTTAAAAATGTATTCCATATTTTCATGCCTTTTAAAGGAGTATATATCAAACATAAGTTGTCCTTTTTCCTTACTTTTTAGCATTCATATAAACAACAGTTGTTGTACTCTGTGATATACAAAGATGCCATCTGAAGCTATTGATATTTCTTGCTGTCTTAATTGGCTGCAAATTCCATAAATACATAGTACTTATAACTGTTTTAAAGTTTTTGTCTGATGAGTACCAACAGTCATTTTTAAAATTGTCACTTGCCTTAGTCCATTCAGGCTGCTCTAACAAAATACCAGAGACTGGGTGTCTTATAAACAGAAAACGTTATTTCTTACTGTCTGGAGTCTGTAACCAATAGAATACAGAGGACATGATGATACATGACTGCACAGTCGAGATCATAAAAGGCTGTACTAATTCTGCTTAGTTCTCTTGCAACACTTACTGTCTTGTGCCTCCATCTGGGAATGCTTCCACCTAGACACCAGCCACCACACTGTGAAGAAACCAAAGCCACAGGGAGGATACATGTAAACGCTCTGGTCGACGTTTATATTTTTGTACGTGATGTGAGAAAAATATTTGGAAGAATCTGTTCTGAGTTGTTGCTAGGGATTATCTCTGGGAGGTAGGATTATATGTCACATCTTCACTCTTTATGTTTTTCTATTTTATACAACAGGCAGGTATTCAGTTTATAATAAAAAAGTAGCTTCCAGAATAACAGAATTTTTTAAGTAATACTTTCTGTAAAAGTTCTTAATTTTCACACATAAAAAGATTGTTTTCACTCTCCCTTAAATTAGATTGAAATAGAATAGTTTTTTAAAAAACATGTTTTATCTTTTAATTAAGGAGTCTTCTTTGGATGAGATCATTATTTTCATAAAAATATTGAATTTGCCTCACCTATTAAATGCAAAAAAAATTACATAACACTCTTATATTTACCTATAACAACAATATTACAGGAAAGACTGCAGGTACACAAAGGGCCTTTCAATATACTTGCTGATATATGCAATATAATGCATAGGCGCTACAATAATAATCGGAAAAAATCAGGAGAATCTTTGTTTTCTTGGAATTTCCTTGAAAAATAGCTATTATTTTCTTGGTAGCCTTATTCATTCTCTAAGCCATGGATGAGAAATGGAATATAGCCTTACTTTTACAGTTACATAATTAAAACAGCATGAAAGGAAGGTGAGAGAAAGAGAGGGAATTAACAGGGCAGTAAATGAAGCTCCTTAAACTTTAAGGAACCTCGCGTCTTTTACTCAGAAGAAACGTTCAAAATATAAATGGTATTAAGTACTACAAAATGTGATCAGGCAAAGTATGAAGTAGGTTATGGTAATACTTGTCAATGAGATAAGACTTGAAGGAACAAGTTCTTTCGAAGTCCTTTCCAATCTTACTTTTTTAGATGTTTTTCAAAAAAGAAACTTGAATAGACAACACATTTTGAAGAAAACAAAATAGGCAACAAATAACTCTCCAGCTAATAGCCCAACTGTAGTTTAATTCTTTAAAATCTGTCATCAAATGCCAGATAGTTGCAAGATTTTAGATACAGAATTTTTCGAAGCAGGGTTTGGTGAGTCACCTAAGATCGGTGACTTGTGATGTTATATAATTGATGTCAGACACAATTTGATAGTCATCAAAATTTTGGTAGACTCCTAAACCCTTTCATCCATATTACAGATATCAGGAAAAGCATTTTGTGTACTACCTTATTGAGAGACTATTTTAAATGATCGAAGAAGACAGGAAAAGACTACACTCCTATTACAATGAAGCACTTTACTTTAAAACACGTGTAACCTTTTAAAGGGTACTCAGGCATAGCTAGTGGAAGATTACCAGGTAGATCCCAGCCAGCTGCTGCCACCGCCTTAATTCTGACCCCTGGGGACCAGTGAGAATTCTGATTCATTGTTCTTAGATTAGGGGCTTCTTCCAACCCAACACTGACCTTCTGTTGGTGCTTTGGTCTATCTCCCCCTCACTCCTTCATGCTTGTACTGTCTCATAGTTTCTTACAACCCTGGGGCACAAACAGAAAATATGAGTTCCCCAGAGAAATTCCAGGAAGGGCCACCCTGTGTGTAAGGTTGTGATTGAGATGTTTCAGGTTTATCTTAATTCTAGAAGAATCCCATCTCAGAGTGGACAGCAAATCTTTATACAAGAATCCCATCTCAGAGTGGACAGAAAATCTTTATGACCACAGTCTTTTCCAATTACAATTTGTGACAAAAACAGAAGTTTTTTTTTTTCCACCTAACTTCTGTGATGATGTAGAAAAGCAGATAAGATTTTTCATTTAATGTTTGGTTGTTCTGGGAAATGTTTTAATAACATCTTCTGCTCAACTCATTTGTACCTGCAAAGATTCTCAGAGTAATCCAATTTGAAATGTATACTTGTTTTCCCCACTATTGGAAAGTAGAGTGTTCCTATGAAAGTCTTCATAAGCTGAAATGATCTAAAGTAAAGAAGCAATTACCATCAATTTATATAAGAACATTTTTTAGCATTCCCAGACACCCAAAATAACCTATTAAATCATACCAAATAATGCATAAAAAATTTTATTTCATGCACTACGATTGACGTTCTTAATTACATCCATTTTTATGATAAGCGTAACACCCCTATGAGCTCTCTTAGGCTTTTGTGATATCTTAGGACACATTTTGCTAAGGGATGCACAAAATAAATCGAGATAAAACACAGATGCTCAAACACAGTTCAAAGCCATGGAGGCTTGATGCTGAGATGCTGAGTGTAGTTCCTAGGGAAGGAGCTTGGTGTCATTCTCTGCTCAGGGTGTGCGCTGCTGCTGTGATGGTACTCTGCAAAACAAACGTTGAACTCTGATTTCACTTTTCGCCTGTTTTCGTAGAAGCGAAAATCCTCTTTGGATTTCTTTTGGTTATCGAAAACATGTATAATACTGATAATGTAGGTCTTGAAGAAAAGCAGAGTGGTATAAAACCGATCCTTCAGGTAGTGGGGTAAACCCGTGTACCGCTGAGTTATATCAAGTATGAAATATTCTCAGAGTGTAATGGTACGTATGTTATTTTAATTAATATTAGACAACCTTGGATTGTCTAATATTAGCCCTTTCCCACACAAATCCAATCTCTTGGATATTTAGGAGATTGCTTAAAAGGCAAGATACGGGGAAGACCGGAGGCAAATGTCTACATAAGACACAAACTGATTCATCAATCCCCAGAAACAGAAAGCTGGTGTTCATAGTAATTGATTTGACAAGCTTCTCAAAATCTTTTTTAAAGAAAACGGGGTATGATTTTAAATGAAGTATGCATGTGATTTGTAAGTTTTATACAATATAGATGTCAGTGAGGCTATGGTATTATATGAATGAATACTATATTCATATTGAGTGTATTTTTAATTTTTCAAGAAATATATTTGATTAGAACATCTCTAGAAGGAAGCCAATTATTTTCTATACTCTCAAGGTCAGAAAAAGATCTGCTTTGCCAAAAACCCCTTTTCTTCTGACGTACACCTCAAGAAATGATGAGTCTAAACTGGCACTTTTAACGCTCGTCATTTTGCCTGTTTTATCATCATTATAAAACTTGACAAATGCTCTTCTTTAACTACTTTTTCTGCTCACCTGCACACTTACTATGTAAAATGCATTTACATATTTAGTATTTTATATACGTTCTTTTTGTTCCAACTTCCATTTACACAAAAATAGGTTCTTTATGAGACAACTGCAACTTTCAGCTTCATGTTGTTGCAATTAGCAATCTTCTGGTTCTAAGTAGACTCTAAAAAGGAATGTGATCCAATCTTGAGTGTTTGCCCAAGTTTCTGTGTGCAACTTAGGCTTATTCATATCCACAAATAATCTTAAATAATGGAACATTAAAAACTAGCATAATTTACTGATCAAGATGAGTCATTTCCAGTCAAAGCAAACCTCTTTGTAAGAACATGAAACCTGTATTGAATTTCTCAGGGTGTTTGCCATAGTTTCTTGGTCATGTTGGTCTGTAGTGACTCTGGTCTGGTCTGTAAGTCAGAGTTGCCTATTGATCACATTTATTTCACAGCAACCTGTTATGGGGATCATCAGTACTGTCCCATAGTATGTGTTTCTTGAGAGTTTAAAATATTATAAACTTTTTTTATGATTCCCTAGACACCTAGTTTTAAAAGTATATGACTCATCACACTGCTTGTGTAAGATATGCACAATGCTTTTGAAAGCAAAGAGATCATTCTTAATTCAGAAAGAATGAAATTTCAGCAGGTTGTCATGTGCTAAGCCTTATTTTCCAGTGCAAATGATGAGTCATGGAGCAAGATGGATGATTAGTAATAGTTAGTGAAGAAAGTATGATAAGGAAGTCAGCTTAGATCATCACCTGGCCCTTTAGAGAAGAAAGAAATTTAAAAATCTTATTTTCCAAGCACATCTCAGGCCACACACCCTCCAGCACCACTGAACTTCTTCTATCTTGAATAACCCAATCCCTTGCACAACACTGCACCCTTTGTACATGAGGACACTTGCTCAGAATGTCCTTTTACCCCACCTCTGTTACTTGACAAATACCTCTTCCTTTAGGACTGAGTTCAGATGCCCCCTCCTCTGAAATATCTTCTCAGAATCCTCTGGGCTTTCAGAGGTTTTGTTCAGACATTGTTTTCTGCCCTATTACAAACTAATTATACTAATAATTACTGTCATAGATGAATAATATTCATTGTCTGTATCTGCCCCCAAACAGGACACTGTGTCCCTTTCCCCAGACTTTACTCACCTGACATGGTGAAACAATCTTTTGTCTTAATCTCGGGGATTTTTCCCTTCGCATTGTATTATGACATGTTATTTCATTTTACTGCTTTATTTCGCCACCATTGTTCTTATATCCCACTTCATCTTGGATTCATTCCATTTGCTGAACTGTGTTCTTCGGTAAATTTTTTAGAAATGATTTATAGGTAGTAAACTTTCTAAGTCTTTGCATATCTAAAAATGCAAATGTTTATTTTGCCCTCCCACAGGAGTGAGTTTGGCTGGGTAAGGAACTCCAGTTTAATTTTTTTTTTCTTTCAGAACTCTGATAATATTTCTGCATTGTCGACTTGTATCCAGTGTTACTGATTTTAATCGGGAGAGAACTCTCTCATAGGCTGTCTGATTTTTTCTCTTGAGAAACTCTTAGGATATTATGTGTATGTTTGGCATCCTAAGGTTACATTAGGGTGTGTCTAAATGTGGGTAGTGTTTTTCTATTCATGCTACTCAGAAACTTTTTGGATCCTTTCAACATTTTGAATGACTCACTTTCATCGTTAAGTTTCTTCAATTAGTTTGTACTTTGGGGTTGCTATTTATATTTATAGTTGAGCATCTTTATCAAACAGGATTGTTAGAGTGTATTTCATCAGATCAAGTGAGAACCTCTTTTATTGTTTTATGTTAAATTCTGAATATAGAAGATGCCTTAGATGTTTGGGAGGAGGGTCAGGCTGGGAAAATTTGCAAGGTATACAAATAACTTTTATTTAGGGTCTGGGGGCTCCCCAGCCCTGCTGGTTTTTGTATGTTATCTGGCCCACTGCCCACTCTGGGAGTATCCTGTGTCAGAACTCCCATTTCAGAGTGCGCCACCCCCAAATTTGTCCTGTGGATGAAAGGAATCAATGGTTCTCCTTCCTTCTCCCTCTTTGCTGTGGATTTGGAAGTTCCAAGTTAGCTCAGGCTCTGCTTCCCTTCATCTTTATCCCCATCCTTCAAACAAGGGACTCCCCTAGGGAGGTAACTCACTTGGTATATGAAACAGTCTTCCAGGCTTCATCCTGGGGCAGATACTGCTGCTGCTTTTGTACAGAGGGTGGAGGATGGGAGCGAGGAGCAGGCCAGCTGTCCCAGGCTGTCCAAATGAGGCCTTTAATCAATTGCCCTGCCTGCTCCTAGGGGTCCCTCCCTCTCTTTGATTTGTTCACTCTGAGCACAGTGGTTCTCCGAGCTTCTTCAGGAAATGCTAAGGCAATGTAGAGCCTGCCTTCTCCAGCAACAGCCCTTACATTACAGCTCTCTCTTTTCTGATGCCTCCAGCAAGATCATCCTACCTGCTCTTTGCCATCAAAAAAATCCCTCAAAATTGCTGGTCTGTGAATTCATCTTTTTTACTTAGGGTGTACAATGGATTTATTATCTATTATAATAGATAGATAATCATTTCTGTGTATTTCAATAGAATTCCTGCAATTCCAAAAAGCACAGACGGGGAGCTAGAGCTAGGTTCATACTTTTCATGAATATATTGATTGTACACTAGAGTAATTGTTCTCTGTTTACATAAGTCTCCCCACTAGAAAGTGACCTTGGCAGTCCCCATTGTGAGCCCAGTCGTCTGTAAGTGGGCAGACGGCGTGAACAAGGGCACAGAAATTGAAAAACAGAAAGGCTTATATGGAAGAGAGAATTCTGACTGTTCTGTTAGGGGGAAAAAAACCTAGAGAAACTGGTGAGGAGAGAGAGATGGAAATTTTTTGTGTGATAGTGAGGTTGTTCTTGACGCTTTTCTGAGCCCCAGTTCTTCCATTTGGGAGAGAGAACATGGCTACAAGATGCTCAAGATGCTTTTCCTGTTTAATCACTTTGTGGTTCCCTGAATTAGGTATTGGAAATCAATAGACCTTACCAGACCACTGATCTTCTCACAGCATCCTACAGATAGAAGCCATATGGTTTGCACTCATCCTAAAATGAGTAGGACCAGACTTTGGTAAAATGGTGAGGAAATTATTCTTTTAATTATTCTTTTTTGTGTGGTTTATGAGCAGCGCTCTTTTCCCTTCAAACAATTCTCCACTGTTATCCTTGGTTCTCTCTCTTTCAACCACCAATTTCCCAATGATTTACTCTGGCTGATTCTACAAATCTCTGTTAAGGAAAGTATTGGCTGATAAGGACTGAGGTAAGATGCTTTATAGAATTATATACAATTTTTTGAGGCAGCACTTAATAAAATGCATTATCTTTTTATTTTTCAAGATTTGTTTTTCAGTTGTAAGGAGAAAAGCTAACATACAGATCATATGGTTGAACAACGTGGGGGTTAGGGGCGCCACATACAATGGCCTCTGATTCTATAGCATGATTACCTAAATTAAAAGCAATTAATTGGCTACTGTTAAACATTTGAAAAGATAAAGTCATACTAGTAAAATGATACATAGGGACACCGATATTTGAGGAAGGGCACTGCTCAAAGCCTTCTCAAATTATAGTCCAGAGTCAAACAGCCACCTCCCTCCTGCTCGCTATCAGGTTTCAGCCTACAGAAAAATATAACTTTTTTTATAGCCTCATACATCTTCACTGATAATGTGTTTCTTTTCCCCCATTTGACACTAAAATAACTTATTTCTAATTCTTTACATTCACACAGATGTCAAAATATCTCCACATACTTCTACCAGGTGCCTCTATCTTAAATTGGAGCTAGAAAATTCTAGGTTGAAGACTAGCCAACATAAAATATTTTTTGTAAAAGATGTGGGTTCAGTTGATAGCATTAAATTTGCTCTATATAGAGCAAATTCAAACAGATATAGGAATGGACAATATAAGAGAAATCTTGTTGATTCAGATACAGATGACTTAAAAATTTAAAAAACAAGTTTATCAGTTGAATAAATAAATAGTAATATTTAGCGTTTATTTTATGTGTGGGAAGAGTAGTTAACTCACCAATATCAGCATTTCTCAAAATGCGGTTACTGGATTCAAGGAAAGTTTCTGCAAAATTTTTAATTGTGAATTTTCAATTTAATGACCATTTAAAAAACAACCAACACACCCAGAATGGCTAAAAATTACAGACTGAGACTACCAAGTATTTTTCGGGAGGTAGAGCAACTGACATTCTCATACACAGCTGGTGCGAGGTAAAATGACATAATCACTTTGGGAAACTATATATATGGCAGTATCTACAAAAGCATAATATATGCATAGTCTATGCAATCAACTCTACTCTCAGGTATCTATCCAACATACCTCCCAGAAATGCAGCTATTTGGGCCTCAAAATACATTTACCAGAAATTTGTAATAGCATTGCTTATAATAGCCCCAAACTGGAAACAATCCAATTGCCCATCAGCGCCAAAATAAATTGTGAAACAGCCGTATGATGGAATACTCCAGAGCAATGAAAAAGAATGAACTGCCGTTAGATGCTAAGACATGGATGAATCTCACAGTAAGTTGAATACAAAAGTCTGACACACAGGAATACATACTGTACAGTTCATTTATATAAGGCTAAAAAGCAAACAAAACTATAATCAGGGAACAAGTTATCTTCTTAAAGGATCTATTGACTGGGAGGAGGCACAAGGAGTACTTCTAGGGTGCCTGTATTATTCCATATCTTGTTGTGGTTTGTGATTACCCCTGGGAAGAAGGCTACGAGCCTGCCCAAGGCCTGGCTGCATAGACAGCGGTCACCCACCATGCGCCCTCGCAAGTTTACGTCGTTGCAGTGGACACAGATGGTACTCCACCCACATGTCCTTGGATAGTCTTATGGAGCCCTGTTGGCTTCTATATGTTGTACTTTTGCCAGCTCACAGCTGCAATTTTCAGAGGACTCTCCTTTGGTTACTGGAACCCCTTTGGCTGTACCTGCATGGAGCAGGAAGCGCCAGGGAGCTTATGTCCGCCACAGGGCAGCCTGTGGCCACTGACTGACTGGTGTGGAAGAGTGAAAGCCCAGCTCTTTTCCCTCAAGACAAGACAAACTCTCTGCACAACTACCTATAGGGTTAGACTAGGGCTGTGACTTGACCTAAAACTGCTCCCTTCCTTAGCTTCTTTCCCCTACCTGTCTAGCTTCTGCTACACCTCTACTGGCTTCTCCTATGAGTTCTGCCGTAACAAATCTCTTGCCCACAGATTCTCATGTCAAGGTCATCCTCTAAGAATTGGACCCCAAACAGCCATGTTGGAAATCCAGTATCACATGAATGTAGCTTTCTCTCCCCCATTCCCCTTCGAAATGCTTAACACTTCCTTCCTTATTGCCTAGAGTTTATACCCCAAACAGTCTGTTTTAGGGATTAAGGTTCTGAAAGGCTTCTATGAATTAAATGGAGACTAATTCAGGAGGCAACACTCATGAAGCATTCATTCTCCCGAGTTCCTGGATCATCTTTATGATCATTGCTGTGAACTCTTTCTTGGGTAGATTGCCTATCTCCACTTCACTTAGTTCTTCTGCGGTTTTATCTTGTTCCTTTGTCTGAAACATGTTCCTCTGCTGCCTCATTTTGTCTAAGATGCTATTTGTATTTTTATGTATGGGGTAGGTCACTTACGTTTCTTGACCTTGGAGAAGTGGCCCTCTGTAGGAGACGTCCTGTGCATCCCAGCAGTGCACTCCCCTCTTATCACCCAAGGTGTATGCTCTAGGGATTCCTCCTAAGAGAGCTGCATGGGTCCTTCTGTTGTGGTGGACTGACTACTTGGGTGGTCTGGTAGGCTTGGTTGGTTCCTAGTCTGGTTGACTGCAAGGCCCTGCCTGTGTGGATGCTGCTGGCTGCTGTTTAGCAGGGTCTGGTCATGAGGTGGGCCTGTAGAACCCTAGGGGGCCCTTGGGCTAGTGCTGGCTCACTGGTGGGTGGAGTCCGGGTCCCAAAGACTCTGGGGCTGTTGCTCCCCACCACTGGCAGGTGAAGCCAGATTCTGGGGTTGGTGACAGACTACTTGCAGGCAGAGATGGTTCCTGGAGTCTAACTGCAGGACCCAGGGATCCCAGAGCTTGGTTCAGATTGTTAAGGGGGCAGGGGCATGGTTCCTGACAGTTGGATACAGGGTCCAGGGTAAAGCTTGCATTGGCCTGCTAGTGAGCAGGGCCAGGGCCCCGCTGGTCCCAGGGGTGGGTCTAGCCTGCACTGCAAGGTCTTGCTTCTGGTGTCTGCCCCCTGGTGGGTGGAGCTGGGTCTTGGCCCTCTGGTGGGCTGGGATGCGTCTAGAGGCAGATCCAGAGACAGCTGTGGCTCATAGTCTGGAGGAAGCCTGTCTGCTGATGGTGAGGCTGTGTCTCCGCCCAGTTAGTTGTTCGGCCTGAGCCGTCTCGGCACTGGCGCCTGCAGGCTGTTGGATGGTGCTAGGTCTTGGCACTGAAGAGCCACCAACAGTGTTCAAGCAGCTGACTGTCCAGTGTTTATGTCCCCGGGGTGAGCCGCAGCCATGTCTCAGCCCCGCCTCTCCAGGAGACTCTCCAAGACCAGCAGGTAGGTCTGGCCCAGGTGCCTATCAAATTACTGCTTTTGCCCTGGGTCTGGGTGCGTGTGAGATTTTGTGTGTGTCCTTTAAGAGTGAAGTCTCTGTTTCCCTCAGTCTTGTGGGGTGCTTGCAATCAAGCCCCACTGGCCTTCAAAGCCAGATGCTCTTGTGCCGAACTCCCGGGTTGAGGAGTCTGACATGAGGCTCAGAACTCTCACTCCTGTGGGAGAAACTCTGCAATATAATTATTTGCCAGTTTGTGGGTTGCCCACTATGGGGGAGGGGTAATGGGATTTGATTATATCGCGGGTCTGCCCCTCCTACTCATCTCATTGAGGTTCCTTCTTTATGTCTTTAGTTGTAAAAGATATTGTCTTTTTCATTGATGGTTGCTCTGCATATAGTTGGGATTTTGTTGTGTTGGTGAGAGGAGGTGAGCTCAGGGTCTTTCTCTGTCATCTTAGCCTGCCAACTTCTCGTGAAGCATTTATCAATGATTTGCATTTTAGCAAAATGCAATAAGATTAGCGATGCAGTCATCTGACAGGACCCTCAGCCAGCAGGAGACCCACCACTGACTGGTGATTGTGGGTGCCAGGAATCATGTTCAGAAAAGGTCCAAAGCACAAGCCTTGCCTGGAAAGGAGAGCTGAGTGGGGCATGAGAGACATTCCTCAGGCTACAAGCAGCGATATTAGATTTCAGTCACCTGGGCACAGGAAAGGAAGACTCAAAATAGAAACAATTTTGAGCAGAAGACAATCTAACTTCATGAATTTCATCTAGGACTAGCCCTGAACTAATATTTATTAATTCTATGTATGAATGCATGTTGTGATTTAATAAATCAGGGGACTTATCATATTTTTAAGTGGTTGAGAATGGGGAAAATGACTGCCTGTCCCAGATGAAACCAGTCAGGCTTCATGAATTGAGTGAAATTTCAAGAGCTTGCTTGGTAAGAGCACAGTTATCCAATGGAAAAACACATCAATTCTAATTATTCTAACTCAAACAGCTGATCAAAATTGCTTTGGCCCAAAATCCATCTTAAGGTTTAGCAATATGAACAGCTGGTGGTATGAGCTTTAGAATTAATTACCGAGTGAGTCAATAATCATAAAATTATCTAACATATCAGATGGAAATTTCAAAAATATTTTAAATCTATACTCTCACAATTTCAGTTTAGTTATATCTAAAATTATCTTAAATTGGCCTTTTAAACAGTTTGTGCAAAAAAGAAAAGTGTTAATTATCAAGTGTTGACTGAATTGGAGTGAATGGTAATTAAAGTTACCACAAGAACTTGTGACAAAAGGCGATGAACAAAACAAAAAATGTATAAACAACAATATGCATAGACAAAGCCTAGACTGAAGCATGCCAACATTTCAGTAGTGTTTATCTGTCTGCTAGGATTGAGGATCATTTTATTTTCTTCATCAGGAAGAGTGTTGTTTATGAACAACATGATGTGTAAGATCCTGTCTCCCATTCAAAGTTACCTGAAATAAAGGCTTAGTGGGTGACTGTCATCTAGGCATGGGCATGCTCTGAAAGCATTATTATGAAGGCTTGTGTGAATTAGGCAGAGATTTACTTTGATCTCTTTGAATTACCATATACTACCTAGAAAACATTCCAAAATAAGGGAGCATTGCAGACAAAAATAGAACTGTTTTTGTTGGTAGTGGTGAGATTAAACAATCAGCCATTTTCCTAACATCTATTTCCTTGATGGACAAATACTAAATGGGAGGGGATAGGCGCATGTAAACACACACTCACACGACCTTTACCTGGTAGAGAGGAAAGTATATTTGTGCAGGTCTCCCTTAAGTAACTGCTCAATGACTCCCTTGCAGGTTATAAATACCAGCCAATTTCAAGGCATGGTAAAAGAAGAAAAAAGGAACAAATTTCAGAGAAAAGGCATAGCTGATGAGAACAGAATTCTTATCAAGGGAGTTTTCAATTAACAAGTTTCCATCACATTGAATGGGATCAGATGTGAACCCATGGGACTGTTTATTTCATACTTGGCATTTCCTGTCACACCTTTTATCTGAGCATCTCAGAATATTTTTTAAACACAAAACTTCAGTAACACCTGCAATTTTTTTTGCTTTATAAATGGACTTAATAAGTCATCAAAGAGCTTGTAAAGTTGACAGTCACCTAGGATGAGATTGATTCTATATCTGTACCTCTCCCAGTGATGGCCGTCAATTAGGGTTTGAGAACGCCACAGCTTCAACTCTAGAACACTCTGTAACATGAAACTCATGTCTTTAAATTTTAAAGATAATTTTTAAGGAGACGTCTCTAGGAAAAAAAAATCTCTATATATGCACACATACAGATAAATATCTATAAATATAGATACTGAGATATACATAGAAAGGGTTCATAACCAGTAAAGTAGCAGTAAATTGATAACAGGCATTGAAGGTGGAGACTGGCTCCTGGCCACGAACATCTGCCTTTGTTTACATAGCTGAGAACAAAATGGGGGAGTCTGTAAGCAATAAATAGAAAGGTGGAAGGCTTGGGATTTTTTTCCTAGCTCCTTTGTCAGTTGTGATCTTCCTGACATCTCTTAACCTTTGTTCAGAGGTTCCCAAACTTGCTTGGCTCTTGATTCCCTGAGGTCTCAGTAAATTTTCCCTGGGCCTCTAAGGCAAAAGAAATACCTAAGAGTTCTATTTATTAAGTAGTTTGGTCTGAACAACTAGTAATAGTAGTTGGCGTGATGTCCAACAGATGGCACTGTGCTTTCCTCGACAACATTCTCCCTTGGGAGCTCCTGGGCATCTGGGCTCAGTTAGGGACGCACTGCTCTAGATCATCTGTGGACGAGGTGGTGCGAGGGGCAGAACTGGCCTTGGGGGAATTTGAAAAGGGACTCCAGGGAGGTATCTTTCTCTCATTATAGGAACTCCAGGTAAAAGTGCCTACTGCTGCCTTTCAAGCCTGATGACTAGTGTGCCCACCCTAGTAAAGAGGGGAACAGCGGGTCTCTCCTACACAGAGCACACAGGAAGCCTACTGCTAGCGCAGATTTAGCTATCTCCTCTTCAGACAAAACCTGCACAATTACAAACCCTCTAAGTTGGTTTGTTCTACTCACTTTATGTTTTCGTTGTCTATGACTCATTCTACAATCCACATAACCTTAAAGATAACCATGTAAATAAAATCAGTCTCTGTTTGTATCTGAATCACACCAAGAGAAATAAACAGACTTCTTGTAAATACTGAAGCTTGTTTGGGACAGCCAGATTTAAAATATAAGCATAAAGGAAATCTGTTTTCTCGAACCCTGAAGGGACAGCCCAAAGAACTGGGCAGTTCTCGGACCTGACAATGAGCTGTGACAACAAATCTGTGTGCTTGCCAGTTGGATGAGAGGTGCTGGATGCTTTAAGATGGCCTGGGCAGAGGAGATGGTGGTATTCAATGAACCTGCAGATGAGAAGTTTCAAGAGTAGGGGCCTTTCAATTGCAGGCATTGATTGGCTCGGGAACTGACTGTCACACAGGCAGCTCCATGAAGCATGCATTTCGGAGAAGAGCAGCAGGGTTTTTTGTTTGTTTTAACCAGTAATTAGTGATTCTCCTAAGTCACACCAAGAATGCCAGAGAGCTTCTGATCAGGCTCGGTTGAGACGAAATGCTCTGTTCATAGTTAAATACAATTCCTCTTTTTAAGAACTGTAGACAGAGTGCCTGCTAAGCGCCAGGCACTGTCTAGGTTTATGGAAGATCAAGGCCTGAGGTGAGGGATGAGCAGGGGGAAGACGACTCCTGTGCTTTCAGAGCTGGACCTTGTGGTTAAGAACAACAGGAGGTTCCATTTTACAACTCAACTCGGAGGAAATGGAGGAGGTGTCTGGGCAATTCACTTTCCTCTCTGACCTCAATTTACTCTTTTTAAATGAGGGGGTTGGACTACATGATCTCTGAGCCCTAAGGTTCTGATTCTAGCACCAAACAAAGTTCACTTCAAAGTCAGGGAAAGAGTTGCAGTAACATAAATAGACCTCAGGGTATAAACACTATGTTATCCAAAGGGAAAATAAAGATGACAGACTGCATGTTTTAAAATAAACTCACTGTGGGTTTTAATTCTCAATTCCAACCTTGAATTTTATGAGTATTGATTTCCTAAGAAAAGAAAGCTTACAACTGCTACCTTCCTTAAGTACCTTTCCATTCATTTTAAATAAGGCCATTAAAAATTTTTCAGACCCAATATATATAACTTTCAGTTTAAATGTCCTTATTACCATCCCCAAAAGGACCTTTCTTATGTAACTAAAACAAAAGGTTTAATTTTGGACGCAGAAAAAGTTAGACTTGACATTTACAAGAAATGAATACCTTGCTTTGCCTAAAAAAAACAATCTTGACTGTTAGGTACTTCAAACACTGGCGTGTAGTGTCATTGACAACACAATGGGATGGGCAAACAGAGGGACTGAGACCTACAACGTCTATGATTTACTTAAGATCACGCAGTTATTTTATGTCTCTGCCTCGTTTTCATCTTACTGTATTTTATTTATCCCTCACAGTAGTCCTCTAGGGTAATTTCCATGCTCTACAGACTAGAAAATAGTTTCAGAGAAAGTGTGTTCTTACAGTCATAATGGATTCGAAACTAGGTCTACCTATCTCAGAAGCTCTTGAAATTTTTCCCTATACCTTATGGGATTCTAGCACATAATCCCTACTTTCCGAATTGTGCATTCTCGCATAGATCAAATGGAAGGGATATTTTCATTTTTCTTCAGAGAATGAAAAAGAGGCAACTGTAGAGGAGGGATGGGGGGTAAGTGGGGTTAAAGAACTGCTGCTCTATTGCTCTAAAATGTTTCCAGACTTATCTTACATTGCCCCTGCCCAGAACTTATATTGTACCCAAACTGTACTCCCACAGTTCCTGGGATACACCCTATCCAGCCTCAGCTTCTTCATTCTTTTCTCTCCTACAGTGCCCTTCCTCTCCACGCAGCTTACTGAAAACCTATTCATCCTGTAAAGTCCATTTCATGAGTCACTGCCATCCCATGAGGCTCTTTGAGCCTCAGTTTCCTCAATCACAGAGTGGAGAAAAGAATTCCTACTGAGATAATCATGTCTACCTGGCAGCGTCATTTAAATGATGTTTATGACACCTCCATCAGTAATAAAATGTAAAGAGAAAGTAAATGTATTATTTCTCACTGTTAAAGATCAAACTTTAGTAGGTCCGTAGCTTTTATACTCACTCTTAGATTATGTTTTGGCATTAAAAGCTCCAGTCTAGTCTAATAATTGCAAAGATGAAGTCCAGTTCAGTAAAGAAATAAATTATCTGAAATCTTATTCAGTGTCAAGTTCTCCCCATTCCCAGAATGGAGGTCCAGGCAGGGAGGGGAGAAAGTTAGCTTTGGAAGCAACTCATCCTCTGTCTCCTCTCCGACAGTGTAAGCCACATTTCTGGCCTCTCCCAAGTCAGCCTGGGAAAAGAGCGACTAGAGGAAAGGGACCATGGCTGGCAGTGCTCTCCTGGATAGTTCTGTTTTGAGCATCCAGGAACTCACCACTTCTTCGTGTATCATAAACCACTGAGGCTGTCCTTTTGGAAGATTCCTTTTTAAGATGACCCAGGTCAGCTCACGTTTGTGAGAGGTCTCATTTTGTCCCCACGAGCCATTTGGAGTGGAAATGCATACCATCACAGTGGAGTCTCTTTACAGCTCTTGACTTTAACTTCTCAGACTTAAGTCAAGCACCATTGTCTGTCTCCCTCAATCTCCAGGACACAAATATCAAAAACTCCCCATTGTCTTCGCTTATTGGCCTGAGGTGAAAATAAAGTATCTTTCTATGTCTGTGAGGATGGAGAAGAGAATACAAAGCTCACACAAAGAAATCTCTCTACTCTGCAAACTTTTCATCCTTATACCGGCTGGGGTACCTGATCAAGCCGGCAGAAGCATCTTGTTATCCCTCAGCATTATGCATAGCACTTCACTTCAGTATCTGGATCATTGGGTGGGGTGGGGGTGGAATTATTCTTTGGAATCTATTATATTAGTCTTTGGGCTCCATTTAACAACCTGTTCCACAGATAATGGGCTTAAGGAGTAACTGAACCATGAAAGTCCTCAAGAACCAAGGAGGCTTTTCTTTGTCTTTCCCTCTTTAGAGTCAAATAACTACCTTAACTCTGCTTTTCCCTGCTCATAATCTATTTCATTCTCCTTTCTCGGCCCAAACTCTCTTTCTTGGTTTCTCTAAAACAGCTACCCCACAGCTTCCAATGTTATATGTTTGCTCCCACAGGCCACAGAGACTAACTAGTTTGAATCTCATTTCAAAATTCCTAAAGATAAGAGACAATTGGCCTAGTCTAGACCAAATGTCTATCCCTACTCCAATGACCTTTGTTCAACAAACAGGCTATCAGAGCCCATCCCTGAGGGCAAGGAAATTCTCAAAGAAAGGAGGTAATAGGCTAGGTAGATGCTCCCCAATAGTGTGAGAAATACATATATTGCTGCCGCAAGGCCTGGCATAAGTAAATACTTAGCATGTTTTTCTGCCCTTTCAAGACATTTATTCTCTTCTGAGGAGTTAGAGCAGACATTGTGGCTGGCTCTCCAAATTACTCTCCCTTTCCTTAGTCACTACTCCAGTTTTCATTCAGATATCTTCACCTCCCCTGGGCATCTCACACTAGCCATGGAGCAAGTGGCTGAAGCCCCTCCTTGGTCTCAGTTATTTGTTCCACGATGACTGATCTCAGGCTGAGGAGATCAGAGGAGAGGTTTTCTGGTGGTTTCTTTAGAAAAAGCGTCCTCCTTCTTCTGAGAGCACTCTTGGAAATGATCCCCTCGTCTTCCTTAGATGTGCATGGAGAAACACATTGCCATGGGAGTTGACACAACCATCTTATGACCACAAAGTAGAACCAGGCTTAAGAAAAAGCTGAACCTGGGCTTCCTTGGTGGCGCAGTGGTTGAGAGCCCGCCTGCCGATGCAGCGGACACGGGTTTGTGCCCCGGTCCGGGAAGATCCCACATGCCGCGGAGCGGCTGGGCCCGTGAGCCATGGCCGCTAAGCCTGCGCGTCCGGAGCCTGTGCTCCGCAACGGGAGAGGCCACAACAGTGAGAGGCCCGCGTACAGCAAAAAAAAAAAAAAAAAAAAGGAAAAAAAAAAAGCTGAACCTGCAAGAGACAGGAGATAAAAGGAAACTGAATCCTTGAAGAAACGATTGAGCGGCTGATCAAACCAACCCTGAAGCCAACTTATATGTCAATTTCCAGTTATGTGAGCCGATGAATCCTTTCCGTCATTTTAACCAACTTGTTAAAGACCTAATTTGCATGTTCATCCAAAATTATAACATGTCAGGACAAACAGTAAGTATATTTGCAAAAGAGTCTGTTGTTCCCTGAGGGGAAGTTGTACACAGACTCTAGAAAAAAAGGAATCAAGAATTAAATCTCCGGCTTTCCCGGTGGCGCAGTGGTTGAGAGTCCACCTGCCGATGCAGGGGACGCGGGTTTGTGCCCCGGTCTGGGAAGAGCCCACATGCCGTGGAGGGCCTGGGCCCGTGAGCCATGGCCGCTGAGCCTGCGCGTCCGGAGCCTGTGCTCCGCGACGGGAGACGACACAGCAGTGAGAGGCCCGCATACCAAAAAAAAAAAAAAAAAAAATTAAATCTCTCCTCAAAGAAGAGGATAAAAGCAATCTTAGAATCTCTCAGGGAAATAGTGGATATATAAAAAAAAAAACTCAGGGAAAGGAGTAGGAAGATGCTTGAATTGAATTGTAGGAAACTGGCTAATCTTGTAGTAAAAGGTGATATTTCCAGGTGACCCAATGGAATGTCATATGGATTGTCCCAAAACTGCTCATGGAAGATATTATTCTAATTCTCTCAAGAAATTGAAGAGGATATCAAGAAGCATATAACATCTGGCGCTACAGATAGGACCTGAGAAAACTATAAAAGCTACTCTACCTAGACACCACATAAAATAATAATACTGTTGAGGGGAATAGACTTTCTACCACCATCAGTAGACTCACCTAGAGGAGCCCCTGCACACCAGGTCCCCAGGCAGCAATCCTGAGACCAGTGTGGAGGCCAAGCACGTACTGCCCATAAGAACTCCATACCAGAGACTCTGCCAAGAAAGAAAAGTATTTTGTAATCTAAGGTCTAGCAGTATCAGTGGGCTAGAGAGAGAGAGGAGAAGTAGCTTAGAACAGAATACTACTTTTATAAAAAAAACTATTGTTTGGTGTTACCTAGTTCTTCTCTATTATTTTTTTATGCATGGTTAGAAAATCTTATATTTGTGTAGTGAAATAATATTTTGAAATACATTACTATAGTTTTCAGCACTTCCTTGTATTTATTTTTAAAAATCCCCTATTCAACAAGAGCTTTCATTACCTCTGGGAGGGTTAAGATTATATAATTAAAAAAGAAAAAGAATCAGTAGTCAGAGTTTGGCTTTTGGCTTCCAAAATTATGTTCCTAAAATCAATTTCAGTAAAAACAGTTTTGAAGTTAGTTTTCAATTTCAAGAGCCAGCAAGAGATTGAGATAGAGAAGGTTTTTTGTATTTGTTTTGTTTTTGTTTTTAATTTCATAATCTCTCCTTTAAATGTCAAGAAAAAAAGCCTAGAAAGCTGAGAAAAGTATTTTTACTAAAAACTTTTAAATATGAAGGATACAGGAGATGATGGGAGGGCAGTTTTCAAGTCTAAAGAAAGGAAACAAAAAAGTAACAAAACTTTCCTTAGGTGTGGTGTCTTAGACTGCTTGGGTTACTATAACAAAATACCACAGACCGGGTGGCTAAACAACAGAAATTTATTTCTCATAGTTCTGAACTGGGAAGTCCAAGATCAAGGTGCCCGCTAATTGAGTCCTTGGTGAGGCCCTTTCTCCTGCCTTGCAGGTGGTTGCCTTCTCTTTGAGTCCTCATGTGGAAGAGAGAACAAGGATATGGGTGTCTCTTTATAAATATGCTAATTTTATCACATCAGGGATCCACTCTTATGTTAGTTACTTTTTTCCCCTGGGTTTTCTGTTTTGTTTTTTTTTTTTTTGAAGTATAGTTGATTTAGAATATCATGTTAGTTTCAGGTATACAGAATAGAGATTCAGTAGTATATATTTATATTCCTTTTAAGATTCTTTTCCCTTATTATAAAATATTGTGTACAGTTCCCAGTGCTATACAGTAGGTCCTTGTTGGTTATCTATTTTCTATATAGTACCGTGTATATGTTAATCCCAACCTCATAATATATCTCTCCCTGACCCCTCTTTCCCATTTGGTAACCGTAAGTTTGTTTTCTATGTCTGTGAGTCTCTTTCTGTTTTGTAAATAAGTTCATTTGTATCATTTTTTTAGATTGCACATATAAGTGATATCATATGATACTTGTCTTTCTCTGTCTTACTTCACTTAGTATGATCATCTCTAGGTCTACTCATGTTGCTGCAAATGACATTATTTCATTCTTTTTTATGGCTAATATTCATTGTGTGTGTGTATGCCACATCTTCTTTATCCATTCCTATGTTGGACATTTATGTTGCTTCCATGTCTTGGCTGTTGTAAATAGTGCTGCAGTGAACACTGGGGTGCATGTATCTTTTCGAATTAAGGTTTTCTCCAGATATATGCCCCAAAGTGGGCTTGTAGGGTCATATGGTAACTCTGTTTTTAGTTTTTTAGGGACCCTCCATACTGTTTTCCATAGTGGTTGTGCCAATTTACATTCCCACCAGTGGTGTAGGAGGGTTCCTTTTTCTCCATACCCTCTGCAGCATTTATTATTTGTAGACTTTTTGATGATGGCCATTCTGACAGGTGTGAGGTGATAACTCATTGTGGTTTTGATTTGCATTTCTCTAATAATTAGCAATATTAAGCACATTTTCATGTACCTTTTGCCCATCTGTATGTCTTCTTTGGAGAAGTGTCTGTTTAGATCTTCTGCCCATTTTTTTTATTGGGTTGTTTGTTTTATTTGTTATTGGGCTGTATGAGCTATTTCTTTATTTTGGAGATTAATCCCTGTCAGTTGCATCATTTGCAAATATTTCTTCCCATTCTGAGCGTTGTCTTTTCATCTTCTTTATGGATTCCTTTGTTGTACAAAAGAATTTCAGTTTAATTAGGTCCCATTTGTTTACTTTTGTTCTTATTTCCATTACTCTAGGAGACATCTGAAAACATATTGCTGTGATTTATGTCAAAGAGTGTCCTGCCTATGTTTTCCTCTAGGAGTTTTATAGTATCTGATCTTACACTTAGATCTTTATCCATCTTTATTTTTGTGCGTGGTGTTAGAGAATGTTCTAATTTCATTCTTTTACATGTAGCTGTCTGTGGTGTATGATCCTTTTAATATATTGTTGGATTCAGTTTGCTAGTATTTTGTTTAGGATTTTTGCATCTATGTTCATTGGTGATATTGGCATGTAATTTTCTTTTTTTGTGGTGTCTTTGTCTGGTCTTGGTATTGGGGTGATTGTGGCCTTGTAGAATGAGTTCGGAAGTGTTCCTCTGCAACTTTTGGTAATAGTTTCAGAAGGATAGGCGTTAACTAGTCTCTAAACGTTTAATATAATTCACCTGTGAAGCCATATATGATCCTGGACTTTTGCTTGTTGGGAGTTTTTAAATCACAGATTCAATTTCCATACTTGTAATTGGTTAGTTACTTTCTTATTCCAAACACAGCTGCCCTGGGGGATAGGGCTTCAGCATATGAATTTGGGGGTACATAATTCAGTCCAAAGCATGTAGAAAGGATCCTAAAGGTAGTAGATCAAATAAGTGAATCATAGTTGAGTTTCCAAACAGGGCCCTGCCCTGCCTCCTCCCCCTGTGGAGAGAAGGTGGGTTGGACAATAAACTAGATGGCAGAAAAGTCTCAAGTAGCTCAGTGCTATGGGCAGAAAGGAACTTTCACTTGTTTGGGGCCTGGAATTCTAAATGGAGGCAGCCTCTAAGAGTGTTCCATGCCACAGTGGCATGGGTGCCATAAAGTGGAAAGCAATAGGGCATATTCAGACCAAGAAGACCTGTGATAGCACCTTGTGTGCAGCCCCTTCTCCATCTACAGAAATTTCCACATGCTCAATTTGGAGTTGCCACAGCCCTTAGTAGTGGGCTGGAAGGAGGAGTCCGCTAAGCCAGACATTGATTGGGAATCCCAGAAAAATCTCATCAGATCCGAAATACTAGCAAGAGCCGAAGTGGGCTCTAGTCAACTCTGGGAAGTTGGTCTACTTTCTCCAGACATAGTGGCTGCTATACCATTTGTTGGCATTCTACTATTCCAATATACGATGGTAAGAAAACACAATATTTTTGTTGGCATAGTTTTATTCCAGAATCTTTTTATTTTTATTTATTTATTTATTTTTTACATCTTTATTGGAGTATAATTGCTTTACAATGGTGTGTTAGTTTCTGTTTTATAACAAACTGAATCAGTTATACATATATATATGTTCCCATATCTTTTCCCTCTTGCATCTCCCTCCCTCCCACCCTCCCTATCCCACCCCTCCAGGCGGTCACAAAGCACTGAGCTGATCTCCCTGTGCTATGCGGCTGCTTCCCACTAGCTATCTATCTTACGTTTGGTAGTGTATATATGTCCATGCCTCTCTCTCGCTTTGTCACAGCTTACCCTTCCCCCTCCCCATACTTCTATGAGAGCACAATTGCTTGTGGAACTTACCTTCCTACTGCAAACAACTAGAAAACTGGACAAAATAGATGAAACAGCTGTTTTTATACATTGAATAACTACTCTCTGAGAGAAGGAAACTAAACAAGATGAGCCCTGTGTTTACCCCAGCAATTTCTGGACTGCAGCACAGGGGGCGCAAACACAAACAGACCCTAGCAGTTGCAAAGAGTTGAGAAAACAGAGCTGATGAGGGAGGCTGAGGCAACTAAAATTTGCAAGGAAGATTACCAGAGAGGAGGGAGCTGTGCAGAGAATGAGCTCTAGAAGTCTGCATTGAGGTTTTTGGTGGTCTTTGGTCCCTGGTGGGTAAGGGGAAATTCAACATGGCCAGACAAATAATAGCTGCTGAGAGAAGATAGTTACTAGGGAGCTGTAATTGAACTATCCGCAGAACTCATATGAACCTGGGAATCTTTTGATGTAACATCAGTCAGAGAGGAGAAGTCTTGAACACACCTGTCATTTCATTAGAGAAACCAGAAGGTTCAGGGTGAGCTGTGGGATTAAGGGCTACTATAGACACAAATGAAAAACTGAAAGGGAAGCCTTGAAAGGATCAAGCTGATCTGCAAGTAGCTTACCCTGCCAAAGCAATATCCAAAAGTTTTTAAAGGAATACCACAAAATCCAGCACTAAATGACACAAAATCACAACGTCCAGCATATAATTAAAAAAGTACTGGTCATGTGAAGAAGCAAGGAAATATGTCTCATAACCAATAGAAAAATCAGCTAATAGAAACAGTCTGCCAAATGACAAACATGGAATTAACAAACAGGCACTTTAAAACAGCTATTATAAATATGTTAAAAGATTCTAAGAAAAACAGAAACACAATGAGGAGAGAAATGGAAGATATAAAAAGAACCAAATAAAATTTCTATAGCTAAAAAATATTGGAATTGAAAATTTCATTGAATGATACTAACAGCATATTAAATATTAAAGAAAAAAATCCATAAACCTGAAGACATAGAAATAGAAATACTCACAAGCCTCTTAGACAGCCTCATCCACCAGAGGGCAGACAGCAGAAGCAAGAACAACTACAATCCTGCAGCCTGTGGAACAAAATCCACATTCACAGAAAGATAGACAAGATGAAAAGGCAGAGGGCTATGTACCAGATGAAGGAACAGTATAAAACCCCGGAAAAACAACTAAATGAAGTGGAGAGATAGGCCACCTTCCAGAAAAAGAATTGAGAATAATGATAGTGAAGATGATCCAGGGCCTCAGAAAAAGAATGGAGGCAAAGATCGAGAAGATGCAAAAAACGTTTAACAAAGACCTAGAAGAGGACTTCCCTGGTGGCGCAGTGGTTGAGAGTCTGCCTGCTGATGCAGGGGACATGGGTTCGTGCGCCCGTCAGGGAAGATCCCACATGCCACGGAGCGGGCTCGCTGAGCCTATGCTCTGCAATGGGAGAGGCCACAACAGTGAGAGGCGCACGTACTGCAAAAAAAAAAAAAAAAAAGACCTAGAAGAATTAACAAACAGAGATGAACAATACAATACATGAAATGAAAACTACACTAGAAGGAATCAATAACAGAATAACCAAGGCAGAAGAATGGATAAGTGACCTGAAAGACAGAATGGTGGAATTCACTGCTGTGGAACAGAATAAAGAAAAAAGAATGAAAAGAAATGAAGACAGCCTAAGAGACCTCTGGGACAACATTAAATGCAACAACATTCACATTATAGGGGTCCCAAAAGGAGAGAGAGAGAAAGGACCCGAGAAAATATTTGAAGAGGTTATAGTCGAAAACTTCTCTAACATGGGAAAGGAAATAGCCACCCAAGTCCAGGAAGCACAGAGAGTCCCCTTCAGGACAAACCCAAGGAGAAACACGCCAAGACACACAGTAATAAAATTGGCAAAAATTAAAGACAAAGAAAAATTATTGAAAGCAGCAAGGGAAAAAACAACAAATAATATACAAGGGAACTCCCATAAGGTTAACAGCTGATTTCTCAACAGAAACTCTACAAGCCAGAATGGAGTGGCATGATATACTTAAAGTGATGAAAGTAAAGACCCTACAACCAGGATTACTCTACCTGGCAAGGATCTCATTCAGATTCGATGGAGAAATCAAAAGTTTTACAGACAAGCAAAAGCTAAGAGAATTCAGCACTACCAAACCAGCTCTACAACAAATGCTAAAGGAACTTTTCTAAGTGGGAAAAACAAGAGAAGAAAAGGACCTACAAAAACAAACCCAAAACAATTAAGAAAATGGTCATAGGGACATACATATCGAAAATTACCTTAAACGTGGATGGATTAAATGCTGGAACCAAAGGACACAGGCTCGCCGAATGGATACAAAAACAGGATCCACCTATATGTTGTCTACAAGAGACCCACTTCAGACCTAGGGACACATACAGACTGAAAGTGAAGGGATGGAAAAAGATATTCCATGCAAATGGAAATCAAAAGAAAGCTGGAATAGCAATACTCATATCAGATAAAATAGAATTTAAAGAATGTTACAGGGCTTCCCTGGTGGTGCAGTGGTTGAGAGTCTGCCTGCCGATGCAGGGCACGTGGGTTTGTTCCCCGGTCCGGGAGGATCCCACATGCCACGGAGCGGCTGGGTCCGTGAGCCATGGCTGCTGGGCCTGCGTGTCCACAGCCTGTGCTCCGCAACAGGAGAGGCCACAGCAGTGAGAGGCCCACGTACGCAAAAAAAAAAAAAAAAAAAAAAAAAGGAATGTTACAAGAGACAAGGAAGGACACTGCATAACTATCAAGGGATCAATCCAAGAAGAAGATATAACAATTATAAATATATAAGCACCGAACCTAGGAGCACCACTATACATAAGGCAACTGCTAACAGCTATAAAAGAGGAAATCGAGAGTAACACAATAATAGTGGGATACTTTAACACCTCACTTACAGCAATGGACAGATCATCCAAAATGAAAATAAATAAGAAAACAGAAGCTTTAAATGACACAAGAGACCAGATAGATTTAAGTGTTATTTATAGGACATTCCATCCAAAAACAGCAGATTACACTTTCTTCTAAAGTGCACATGGAATATTCTCCAGGATAGATCACATCTTTGTCACAAATCAAGCCTTAGTAAATTTAAGAAAATTGAAATCATATCAAGCATCTTTTCTGACCACAACGCTATGAGATTAGAAATAAATTACAGAGGAAAAAACTTAAAAAACACAAACACATGGAGGCTAAACAATACGTTACTACATAACCAAGAGATCACTGAAGGAATCAAAGAGGAAATCAAAAAATACCTAGAGGGCTTCTCTGGTGGCACAGTGGTTGAAGGTCCACCTGCCAATGCAGGGGACACGGTTTCGTGCCCCGGTGCAGGAAGATCCCACATGCCGTGGAGTGGCTAGTCCCGTGAGCCATGGTCACTGAGCCTGCGCGTCTGGAGCCTGTGCTCTGCAACAGGAGAGGCCATAATAGTGAGAGGCCTGCATACCGCAAAAAAAAAAAAAAAAAAAAAAACCTGGATACAAATGACAGTGAAAACACGATGATGCAAAACCTATGGGATGCAGCAAAAGCAGTTCTAAGAGGGAAGTTTATAGCAATACAATCCTACCTCAAAACAAGAAAAATCTCAAATAATCTAACCTTACACCTTACAAATAATCTAATCTAACTAGTGAAAGAAGAGCAAACAACACCCAAAGTTAGCAGAAGGAAGGAAATCATAAAGATCAGAACAGAAATAAGTGAAATAGAAACAAAGAAAACAATAGCAAAGATCAATAAAACTAAAAGCTGGTTCTTTGAGAAGATAAACAAAATTGATTAACCATTAGCCAGACTCATCAAGGGCAAGAGGGAGAGGACTCAAATCAATAAAATTAGAAATGAAAAAGGAGAAGTTACAACAGACACCACAGAAATACAAAGCATCCTAAGAGACTACTACAAGCAACTCTATGCCAATAAAATGGACAATCTGGAAGAAATGGACAAATTCTTAGAAATGTATAACATCCAAGACTGAACCAGGAAGAAATAGAAAATATGAACAGACAAACCACAAGTAATGAAATTGAAACTGTGATTAAAAATCTTCCAACAAACAAAATGTCCAGGACCAGATGGCTTCACAGGTGAATTCTATCAAACATTTAGAGAAGAGCTAACACCCACCCTTCTCAAGCTCTTCCAAAAAATTGCAGAGGAAGGAACACTCCCAGACTCATTCTATGAGCCCACCATCACCTTGATACCAAAACCAGACAAAGCTACTACAAAAAAAGAAAATTACAGACCAATATCACTGATGAATATAGATGCAAAAATCCTCAACAAAATACTAGCAAACAGAATCCAGCAACACATTAAAAGGATCATACACCATGATCAAGTGAGATTTATCCCAGGGATGCAAGGATTCTTCAGTATATGCAAATCAATCAATGTGATACACCATATTAACAAACTGAAGAATAAACACCATATGATCATCTCAATAGATGCAGCAAAAGCTTTTGACAAGATTCAACATGCATTTATGATAAAAAGCTCCACAGAAAGTGGGCATAGAGGGAACCTACCTCAACATAATAAAGGCCATATATGACAAACCCACAGCAAACATGATTCTCAATGGTGAAAAACTGAAAGAATTTCCTCTAAGATCAGAAACAAGACAAGGATGTCCACTCTCACCACTATTATTCAACATAGTTTTGGAAGTCCTAGCCACGGCAACCAGAGAAGAAAAAGAAAGAAAATGAATACAAATTGGAAAAGAAGAAGTAGAACTGTCACTGTTTGCAGATGACATGATACTATACATAGAGAATCCTAAAGATGCCACCAGAAAACGACTAGAGCTAATGAATGAATTTGGTAAAGTTGCAGGATACAAAATTAATGCATAGAAATCTCTTGCATTCCTATACACTAATGATGAAAAATCTGAAAGAGAAATTAAAGAAACACTCCCATTTACCATTGCAACAAAAAGAATAAAATATCTAGGAATAAACCTACCTAGGGAGACAAAAGACCTGTATGCAGAAAACTATAAGACACTGAGGAAAGAAATTAAAGATGATACCAACAGATGGAGAGATATACCGTGTTCTTGGATTGGAAGAATCAATATTGTGAAAATGACTATACTACCCAAAGCAATCTACAGAATCAGTGCAATCCCTATCAAATTACCAATGGCATTTTTTACGGAACTAGAATAAAAAATCTTAAAATTTGTATGGAGACACAAAAGACTCCGAATAGCCAAAGCAGACATGAGGGAAAAAAACGGAGCTGGAGGAATCAGACTCCCTGGCTTCAGACTATACTACAGAGCTACAGTAATCAAGACAATATGGTACTGGCACAAAAACAGAAATATAGACCAATGGAACAGGAGAGAAAGCCCAGAGATAAACCCATGCACTTATGGTCAATGAATCTATGACAAAGGAGGCAAGGATATACAATGGAGAAAAGACAGCCTCTTCAATAAGTGGTGCTGGAAAAAGCTGGACAACTACATGTAAAAGAATGAAGTTAGAACACTCCCTAACACCATACACAAAAATAAACTCAAAATGGATTAGAGACCTAAATGTAAGACCGGATGCTATAAAACTCTTCTAGGAAAACGTAGGAAGAACACTCTTTGACATAAATCACAGCAAGATCTTTTTTGATCCACCTCCTAGAGTAATGGAAATAAAAACAAAAATAAACAAATGGGACCGAATGAAACTTCAAAGCTTTTGCACAGCAAAGGAAACCATAAACAAGGTGAAAAGACAACCCTCAGAATGGGAGAAAATATTTGCAAACAAGTCAACAAAGGATTAATCTCCAAAATATGTAAACAGCTTATGCAGCTCAATATTAAAAAAGCAAACAACCCAATCCAAAAATGGGCAGACGACCTAAATAGACATTTCTCCAAAGAAGACAACATACAGATGGCCAAGAGGCACATGGAAAGCTGCACAATATCACTAATTATTAGAGAAATGCAAATCAGAACTACCATGAGGTATCACCTCAAAGCAGTTAGAATGGGTGTCATCAGATAATCTACAAAAAACAAATGCTGGAGAGGGTGTGGAGAAAAGGGAACCCTCTTGCACTGTTGGTGGGAATGTCAACTGATACTGCCACTATGGAGAACAGTATGGAGGTTCCTTAAAAAACTAAAAGTAGAATTATCATATGATCCAGCAATCCCACTACTGGGCATATACTGAGAGAAAAACATAATTCAAAAGGACACATGCACCCCAATGTTCATTGCAGCACTTTTTACAATAATCAGGTCATGTAGGCAACCTAAATGCCCATCGACAGACGAATGGATAAAGAAGATGTGGTACATATACACAATGGCAGATTACTCAGCCATAAAAAGGAACAAAATTGGGTCATTTGTTGAGTCGTTGATGGATCTAGAGACTGTCATACAGGGTGAAAGTCAGAGAGAGAAAAATAAATATCATTTATTAACACATGTATGTGGAACCTAGAAAAATGGTACAGATGAACCAGTTTTCAGGGCAGAAGTTGAGACACAGATGTAGAGAAGAAATGTATGGACACCAAGGGGGGAAAGCCGTGGGGGGTGGGGGGTGTAATGAATTGGGTGATTGGGAATGACATGTATACACTGATGTGTATAAAATTGATGACTAATAACCTGCTGTATAAAAAATAAATAAAATTCAAAAATTAAAAAAATTATAAATTAATTTAAAGAAATATAAATACTCAAAATGAAGCAGAGAGAAAGAGGGTGGCTAAGGGGGAAGAACAGGTCCTCGGTGACCTGAGGAACAATATAAAAGTTTAACATACAGCAGTTGGAGTTGCAGAAGGAAAGGAGGGGTAGGAGGACAGAAAAAAAAAAAAAACTGAAGAAATAATGAGTAAAAATTTCCAAATTTGATGAAATTATAAACCCACAGATCCAAGAATTTTATCCAAGAAACTCAAACCACTCCAAGGCAAACTGTAATCAAAGTGCTGCAAACCAGTATTAAAGAGAAAATCTTAAAAAGTAGCCAGCACTGAGGGATAGGGAATAGAGTTGGTATCATTTATATCTTGATGTATTCCCAGAGAGTAATTATACTCCTTTAAAATTTTGCATTAAGCAATGGCGCCCTCATTTAGAAAGCATCCTTTTATACTGCCGCAATCCTCAGTTTGGAGTTAACACTTCACATTACCCTGACTAATTAAAAGTCAAAAATCCTTTTTCAATATCTGTAACAATTTACACAAAAGCAACCTTGCCACTTAACTATACCAGTGTTCAAGGGCTTTATTTTTCTTGTTATTAAAAATTGAATATTATGTTTTATGATTAATTAAACTTTCAGCATTTTATGAGTCTGATTTAATATTTTCATTATCCTTACATTTTATGTTAATTTATAGTAGGCTGACAAAATGTTTTGTACATATTTTATAAATTTATTTTGCGATTTGTAATTTTTCATAAATTTTGTATTTAGTTTTATTAACTATTTTGTTTTGACTTCTGAAAACACTTTTAAAATTAAAAAAATCAATACTGGTTTTTAGTTTTACATAAAATAAATACTGAAATATTTGTGTCATAATTTCACTCCCTTATTGGAATCACAGCTCAGGAGGAATCACTCTATTTCTCATTTTGAGGGAAAATATAATTAATTATATCAGGACAGTAAAAAGAAAAATCCCAAAGTGGGAATAGGCAAAAGATTGATTCTTTAAGGGTATATAGTTTGTTTTGACTTAATATTCCCGTTAATTAGGGTATCTTACAACTGTAAGAAAGTAAATGTTAACTTATAGAAAACTGATAGCAATTCAAATTATCTTTGTCCATAGCATTGCAAATGAATTTTTCCTATAGAAATGTAAATAATGGTTTCTGTCTAGTAGAAAAGATTAAAACACAAGATTTTAAAATTTAACAATCTTAATTTGGTATTCTTTTTTAAAAATTATAATATTTCTGCCTGTCCAGCACATTTTTAAATCAATTTTTTAATTGAAGTGTAGTTGATTTACAATGTTGTGTTGATCACAGCTGTACAGCAAAGTGATTCAGTTGTACACACACACACATATATATATATGTGTGTGTATATTCTTTTTTATATTCTTTTCCGTTATGGTTTATCATAGGATATTGAATATAGTTCTCTGTGCTATACAGTAGGACCTTGTTGTTTATCCGTTCTATATATAGTAGCTTACATCTGCTAACCCCAACCTCCCACTCCATCCCTCCCTCAGCCCTTGACAACCACCAGTCTGTTCTCTATGTCTGTGATTCTGTCTCTGTTTCATAGATAGGTTCATTTGTGTCATATTTTAGATTCCACATATAAGTGATATCATGTGGTATTTGTCTTTCTCTTTCTGACTTACTTCACTTAGTATGATAATCTCTAGTTGCATCCATGTTTCTGCAAATGGCATTATTTCATTCGTTTTATGGCTGAGTAGTATTACAATGGATAGATGCACCATATCTTCTTTATCCATTCATCTGTCCATGTCAATGGACATTTATGTTGCTTCCATGTCTTGGCTATGGTGAATAGTGCTGCTATGAACATGGGAGTGCATGTATCTTTTTGAATTATAGTTTTGTCTGGATATATGCCCAGAAGTGGGATTGCTGGATCATATGGTAATTCTAGTTTTAGTTTTCTGAGGAACCTCCATACTGTGTTCCTTAGTGGCTGTACCAATTTACATTCCCACCAACAGTGTAGGAGGGTTCCCTCTTCTCCACACCCTCTCCAGCATTTGTCATTTGTAGACTTTTTAATGATGGCCATTCCGACTGGTGTGAGGTGGTACCTGATTATAATTTTGATTTGCATTTCTATAATAATTAGCACTGTTGAGAATCTTTTCATGTACCTGTTGGCCATCTATATGTCTTCTTTGGAGAAATGTCTATTTAGGTCTTCTGCCCATTTTTCGATTGGGTTGTTTGTTTTTTTGTATTGAGTTATATGAGCTGTTTTTATATTTTGAAAATTAATCCCTTTTCAGTCTCATCATTTGCAAATATTTTCTCCCATTCTATAGCTTGCCTTTTCATTTTGTTTATGGTTTCCTTTGCTCTGAAAAAGCTTGTAAGTTTGTTTTTATTTCTATTGCTTTGGGAGACTGCCCTAAGAAAACCTTGGTATGATTTATGTCAGAGAATGTTTGCCTATGATCTCTTCTAGGAGTTTTATGATGTCATGTCTTATGTTTAAGTCTTTAAGCCATTTTGAGTTTATTTTTGTGTACAGTGAGAGGGTGTGTTATAACTTCATTGACTTATATGTAGCTGTCCAATTTTCTCAACACCACTTGCTGAAGAGACCATCTTTTTCCCATTGTATATCCTTGCCTCCTTTGTCGAAGGTTAATTGACCGTAGGTGTGTGGGTTTATTTCCGGGCTCTCTGTTCTGTTCCATTGATCCATATCTGTTTTTGTGCCACATCATGCTGATGTGATTACTGTGGCTTTGTAGAATTGTCTGGAGTCTGAGAGCGTTATGCCTCCTGCTTTGTTCTTTTTCCTCAGGATTGCTTTGGCAATTCTGGGTCTTTTATGTTTCCATATGAATTTTAGGATTATTTGTTCTACTTCTGTGAAAAATGTCATGGGTTATTTGATAGGGATCACATTAAATCTGTAGATCAGCACATTTTAAAATTAGCTTTATTATCCCTCTGGTTCCCTTAAATAATTAACTAAATTAATCTTTGACACTTGCTGATTTTATATTTGTCAGAGTTGTGTTTTTAATTTTTTTTTGAAAATTTCATTTTGATGAGCATCAGATGCAAATGGTGAACAAGCTCAGTTTTAAACTAAAAATCTACATTTCTATATATTTAATTCACAATGAATGAATTAAAAACTCACCTCAGTTGTGTCATAGGATTAGTCAACCTGCATGGGAATTTCTATTTTCAAGAGATCAGCCTTTTCCCACACTGTTCCTTAGGCTAATCTCCCAAGAATGTCTAAACACTAGGCACAATCTTACTAGCTGACCCTCAAGATAAGTACACAGATCTTTTATGTGTGTCACTAACGTTCATTTTAGGAAAACAGATGGACATGAAAAATAAAAAAAAAACATTGGGAAAACTACAAATTTAAGACCCTCCAAATTCTTTTAGTCATCATCCTTTGCAGAGTCCTTAATTTCCTTTTGACCCAGTGATAGGAAGTTCTATCAGATTGTTTACTTTTACATGAACTTTGAAATTCACAGAGGTTGTCCCTCCTCTTCCTGAAAATAATCCTAAAGAAAGGGTATGTGGTCTTCATTCTATGGAAGTCCTTCTTCTTAGCCCATGTTCTATATATGTCATCAGAGTTGAACTGTGGGTGCCTGGTCTGCACCATACCCATATCTCCAGGTATCCTGCCATGGAAAGGTTGTAGTTGCTGTCTTGTGGTGGTGGTGGGTTTGCTCATACAACAGTCCAAAGATGAGGGCCAAAGTGGAGCCGTCTCAAGGGTGGGGTCTGGGAGAGCAGCTGCTTCTTTTTTAGTGTTGGATAATCAGCCCTGCATCGTAATCCTGAAACAAGGGATTATAAATCTTGACTAGTATCTTCTAATTGCAGTGAGAAGAATACTAAGGAAATAAGCATAAATTAATATAAAGAACTATCCTGCCAGAGCAAATTAGGCATAAAGACCTGAGAGACATTGACTCTGTTAAACTATACAAAACTAGACCAATCAAATGATAAACAACTAAAAAGTGAGATTCTACCATCACTCAACATTGTCTTGAGTTAACGACTTGATTAAATTGGTGTGTTTCTTTCTAAGTTAATGACTTTGAATCCAGAACAAGTGACTAGTTGTTCAAACAGTAGAAAACCATTTGTATAGAACTTGCCTAGAAATGCTAACTCCTTAGGCCAAATTCCATATATGTCTCTTTGAAGCTTGGGAAACAAGAACAAGGGAAGCTGCTTCACATTTTTAGCTTTCCATAAACAAGGATGACAGAGAAAAGGATGAGCTGCTGATGTTTTTCCATTTCATCCTGTGAACATTACATTCTGGAAATTATCACCAGGGCTAAGGTCTTCATGCTCACCATAACTGGATTGTTTTACAAGGAGTGCAGCTCAGCTGGTACTTACTTAGTTACTGTTGACACTGCCAGTACATGCTGCTCAGGGAGAGACATACTTCACACAGGGTCTGAGACAATCCCAAATATGTACTTGCTGTAACACTGACTTCCAGTCCCCAAATGCCTAATGCAAAGGGAAGTATTTTACATATACCTAACTTCAGTTCACCCCCTTAAACTTAACATAATTGAATGAATAAAAGGAAACACATGGAATAATCCTCTGTTGCTTTTCAAACAGGATCCTGCCAATATTTAATGGTTCTACTGACAATATTTTGGTGTGATATTTGCTTCCTACTTTTTTTTCCATAATCCATGAACTGTTCCTAATAGAGGCAGTTAACAATGTAATCTCCTTGCTCTGGGATTTATAGCTAAAGATATTTAAGTAGTTTTTCAGTCACACCAAATCTAGTAAGACAAATATCATCTCCATGATCATCAAGAAAAGTTTTGTAGTAAACAAAAGATATAACTTGTTCTGATCTTTGACAAAGACTGCATATATCTGCCCTGAAATATTAGTGTATTTCTGGCCAATAGACTTTAAGAAAGAGCAAATCCATAAAATAGACAAAAGGAAATCATAAACTATTGAAGGAAAGTAGATGGTGGGTAGTGGGTGGGAGGAGACTACATTTTGACAGAAAAAAGCAAAAATAACTCTAGTGTTTCTCAATCTGAAAGTCAGTGTGATAGTTTATTTGAAGCCTCTAAAACTTACTAAATTAATGGATTGAGGACAACATCTTGTTTTAAAAATTCCAGTAATATTAGAAATAAGAAAATGCCCTTCAAAAACAGAAACCTGAAAATTTAAGACACATGAAGTAAAATACATCAGCCAAGCAAGGCAGATAATCTGATCTAGCACAAATGTGTGGATTGAAAAGGCCTGCCTCTAAAAATCTGGGGATCCAGGGTCCTCTTCATTTTATATTATATCTCCTGCTTTCAGTCTGAACAGATGTAATTTGTTAAAAATTCTTGTGGGTTTCTTGCATATCAATTGATAACCAACTCCATTAAACAAAAGACAAATCCACAAAACTCTTGAAGACAAACACTTGTATAGTTGGGATTCTTTTGAGACTGCTGTGGGAGAATTCTTTTAAGACTCTTAGGGCTTCCCTGGTGGTGCAGTGGTTAAGAATCCACCTGCCAATGCGGGGGACACGGGTTCAAGCCCTGATCCAGGAAGATCCCACCATGCTGCGGAGCAGCTAAGCCCGTGCACCACAACTACTGAAGCCTGCGCGCCTAGAGCCCGTGCTCTGCAACAAGAGAAGCCACCGCAATGAGAAGCCCGTGCACCGCAACGAAGAGTAGCCCCTGCTCGCAGCAACTAGAGAAAGCCCGCACGCAGCAATGAAGACCCAACACAGCCAAAAATAAATTTAAAAAATTAATTTATTTAAAAAAATAAAAGAATCTTAGAAGTCCTATTGTTTAACTGAAATGTTGTGGCCAGGTAGGTATTAAGATCCCTAAAGGACCTTTCCTCTCTTGAAACGTTTTATGAACAACTGTCTTAAATCCTTCTGAGGTATTAACAATGATCTCACAGACTCATCTTGGATTTGATCTTTCCAGAGCCATTTTTTAGAATTTAGTAATTGTTTTACAGAATGTGGGTATGAAAAATGGTTCTATTTCAAACACAGCAAGTTTGAGCTCTTTTATATTTAATGGTCTATTCTTTAGCTCGTTTCTCTCTCCTCACATTTCATCTTAGGCAATGAGAAAAAAAATCAGGTGGCATTTTGAATATTATTCCTAGAAATCTCCTTAGCTACATCATTGAGTTTATTAGGTACATTTTCTCCTTGCCACATTATTCTAGATGACTGTGTTGGCAAGCTCTCTGCCGTCGTGTAACAAAGGTTCCTTTTCTTTCAGCTTCCAATAATATTTTCCTCTCTTTTTTTAAGGCTTTGCTGACAGCTTCCTCAAGGCCTTGTAGGTCTTCCACAACCCTTCTACTTAAGACCCCTTTGGTTTCACTAACAGTCTCCTCAATACCATTGCAACTTCTCCCCACAGTCCAGTTCCAAAGCCAATGCCACATGTAGTAGATTTCATTATGACAACATCCCTTTTTTAGGTACCAAAATTAGTAGTAGTTACCTATTGATATACAAGCTATCCCCCAAACTTAGTGGCGTAAAGCAACAACCATCATTTGTTTTGTTCATAAATCTGTAATTTGGGCAGGATTTAGCAGGGACAACTTGTCTGAGCTCTTCATGGCATCATCTGGGGTGACTTTCCTGGCAACTGGAGAATCCACATTCATGACAACTCATTCACATATTTGGTGCTATCCATTGGCTGGGAGTTCAGCCAAAGCCAAAAACCAGAAGCTTCTGTTTTTCTCCACATAGACCTCTTCTTCCAAGGTGTTTTGGCCTTCCTTACAGAATGGTGGCTGGGTTCCAAAACCAAGCATCCCCAAAGAACCAGAATGACATGCATAACATTTTTATGTTCTAGCCTTAAAAGTAGCGATCATCGTTTCTACTAGACTCTATTGTTTGAAGCAGTCATAAAGTTTCAACCAATTGCAAGGGGAAAGGATATAGACTACAGCTTTTGATGGGGAAGTGGCAAGATTTTAGAAGAGTATGTGGGTGGGACAGGAGATATTGCTGGACCCATCTTTAGAAAATATAATCTGCTACCTTAAGTTTTAAAAATTTGCATAAAAAGTTAATATTTGGGGGGCCTATTTCTTATCACTGATGCCAAAACTATGAAGAAGAATTAAACACTTTATAATATAGCTCTTGTTCCTTTGCAAGTAAATAAAATCTGTCTAGATGGATTATAGATCTAACCCAGTTTCGGAATCTTTTTATGCCCATCTAAAATGGACATATCCTCATAAAATATAACTATCCTAAAAATCAAGTAATACTGCATGTTTCAATCAAAATAACTTATTGTTTTTTAGTATCAAGAAAAAAATGGTCTATATTTACAATCCAGTTAAGTTCCATTTAACAAGTATATTTTGAACATTAGATGCCAAGTACTGTGCTAGGTATACTACGGTAAATAAGATATGTTCCTCTCTTTGTGTAGTTTGAAAGGCATACGCTAGTTAATTATACCATAGTAAGATAAGTGTAAAAATATTAAAGGTATGTACTGTATCCACATGAAAATTAATGAAGTTGGACCTCTACATCACATTATATATAAAAATTAAAACTCAAGATCCATAAAGATCTAAATGTGAGAGCTTAAACTATAAAACTCTTGGAAGACAATGTAAGAGTAAATCTTCGTGACCTCGAGTTAGACAATGGTTTCTTGGATATGACACCAAAAACACAAGCAATGAAAGAAAAAATAGATCGATTGGACTTCATTCAAATTAAAAACTTTTATGCTTCAAGGACACCATCAAGAAAGTGAGAAGACAGCACACAGAATAGGAGGAAAGGTTTTCAAATCATACATATGATAAGGGACTCATATCTAGAATAAAGGAGAAATAACTCAATTTTTTTAATTGGATAAAGATCCAAATAGACATTTCTCCAAAGAAGATATACAAATGGCTAATAAGCACATGAAAAGAGATTCAATATCATTCAGGGAAATGTCCATCAAAACCACAATGAGATATGGCCAGTCACCCATTAGGAGGCTAGAATTAAAAAAAAAAAGCAACAGAGAATTTTGTCAAGGATGTGGAGAAATTGTAGCCCTCATACACTGCTCGTAGAAATGTAAAATGGTTCACAAGGTAACTCTATTCAACCTTTGTTAACTCTGTCTAACCAGCCACTATGGAAAACAGTCTGGCAGTTCTTCAAAAGGTTAAACATAAAATCCACTTCTAGATACTACCCAGAAGAAATAAAAATATATGTCCGTACAAAAACTTGCACATGAAAGTTCTTAACAGCATTATTAATAATAGACAAAAAGTGAAAACAGTCCAGATGTCCATCAAATAATGACGGATAAACAAAATGTGGTATATCCATACAATGGAATATTATTCAACAATAAAAAGAAATGATGAATTGATACATGATACACATGGATGAACTTTGAAAACATTACACTAAATGAAAGAAGCCAGCCACACAAGTTTACATATTGTATTATTCTGTTTATCTGAAATGTCCAGAATAGGCAAATCTATAGAGACAGAAAGTAGATTAGTAGTTGTAGAGGATGGGAGTGGGTTGGGGAGAAATGGAGAGTGACTGCTAAGTGGTACAGGATATTTGGGGAGGTAATGAAAATGTTCTAAAGTTAATTGTGATGATGATTGCACAACTCTTTGAATCTACTAAAAACCATGGAATTGTACACATTAAATAGGTAAACTGTATGGTGTGTGAATTATATTTTAATAAAGCTGATACACACACACATAAAAGTATGTACTATGTAAAGTAGAGTCAAAGGCAAAGTAGTGATCTCAACTTGGTGGATCCCAGAGGGCTTCTTGGAGGAAGATATGCTTAAAGTGGGTGGCACTGGAGAAAAAGGAAAGGACTTCCAAGCAGAGAGAATAGAACATGCAATTACAGGGAAGGATGGAGCAGCATGGTTGAGTGTAGCTGAAGCACGGCCGCATGCTGAGGGCTTGCAAGGAATGAGGCTTGGAGATGTAAAAAGGGATGCATTTGGACTTTAACTCCAAAACAATGGGGAGTCATTGGAAGGCTTTGAGCAAATGGACAAAGGCAATAGGATCATATTTGCATTCAGGGTAATAACTCAAACAATATGGAGGAATATGGACTGTAGATGAATTACTATAAGCAGAATGGCCTACGTGGTATATAGTGCCATAACTCAGGCAAGAAGTAAGAGGGTCTGAACTAAGATATTAGCAGTGGAAATGATTAGATATGAAGGAGTTAGACTCGCAGGACTTGTAAAGAAGCAAGGTACCTAGCAAAAAAAGACAATATTTGCTAAGCAAAACCAGAACTTGGTGGGGCTTTTACTTGCTATTTCAATGAGGGAAAAATGTAAAAAGTAATCTGAAATGGCTAAAGCTTCAAAGGACATAATCTTTGCCTGTAATGTTTCCTTGAAGGGAAAGAAATGATACATGGCACAGCCTAGAAATGTATTTTTATATGCTTGGAATCTGTAAAGGTGGGCTCAAATATATAAAATTGTTCACACATGCTCCTCAAGAAGAAGTCAAATATATATTTTAATAACTGCATAACCACTAAACCAGAGGCTTATTTTAGATATTGGGAAGTTCTTTTTAGAGTTATTTTTGCAAATTAGTGTCATCATTAATTAGAAGTCCCATAATGTTTGAGAATAACTGTGAAGTTTTGTACCAGCAACCATAAAAATTGGTGGACTGGGCAGAAGCACCTGCTGATATGGGATGTTTCTCTAGCATTTGCCAGAGGACTTTGGAGAGGTCTAAATGTTCCTTGTTTGAAGAAGAAACCAGGAAGTTGGCAGTGAACATCACTTCTCAAAAGGGCCTCTTTTTTTTCTCGCCTGTAATGAGATGTCAGGGTCATGAAAGACTGATGTCCACACTTCCTGATTTTCAGTCTCTATGATGTAGAAGTCATGGTTAGGTAAGTATTACTCCCTTAGCAAACTTCATCACCCAGAGCTGTAAATTCTTCCCTCTAGAGAGAAGATGCTGACTGCTCCATTGTAGTGACTTAAACATTTGTTGTTGAAATTATTTGCAATTTCTACCAGTTGAATATTTATTCAACTTTAGATTGTATGTCTTTCAGAATTATATCAGCTTGAAGATCATTTGACAGTTACATATCAATTAAGTAAACACTCTGGATATAGTACAGAGTATTTGTACTATATTATATGCAGTATTTCTATGTTGATAATAAATTGGCTTAATTTGTTAGTTTTTCTCAACTTTTTAAAACCCACACCTCACCAGTTGAGATTTTGAAAGGCTGTGTTTTAAAGGCTTGTATTTCAAAGGAATATTTCTTCAAATACAAAATTATAAAACTGAATAAAAACATACCCATGCATATGTGCATAAATACACACACACACACACACACACACACACACAAACGTGTATTCTCATAATTGCCTTTGCCCAACTGAGAATCTCTGTGCTTAGAGGATTTTTAAAAGCTCAACTCGGTAGTTCATTAATTCATTTTTTTTAAATGAGAAAAAGAAAAGAAACAGGAGGATTATGCTAAGAATGTTGTTGTCAAGCGCGTTCTTAGAAAAAACAATAAATGGTTGCAAATAGCCACAACTAAGGATTCCAGTTTTCTGAAACCCCAAAGCCTTTGAATAGATGATACCGAGTAAAGCACCTCATCATTGGCAATTATCCAAATCATTTACTGTGGTGCCAATTAAGTGTATTATAAATAACAGAAAAGATAAACTTCTGACAAATGTACCTAATGTTGAGCTTTTCCTGAATTAAATAAAGCTTAAGCAGGACAAATCACACAATTTTGATTGTGGTTCATTTAACATAAAATTGGGATGATGTCAACTGTATTTTTACTCATATTTGACTCAGATAATCAACACAGTGTATCATCTTGATATTTAATACAGTGCTGTGTATTTTTGCTTTCTCTTCTACTGTTATTACTACTTCTTGCTAATAGCTAATATTTACTGAGCTCTTATCATATGCTAGACAGTATCCTAAATGTCCTTATGTTATTACACCTTATTAATCTCTCCCAATAAACCAAAGAGGAAGGGGTTATTGTTATTTCCAGGAGATCGAGTAAGAAAGTGGCAGAGCTAAGCCTGGAACTGAGGTCTCTCTGCCTCTGGATTGGGCCTCTTAATGCTTACATTCATCTACTCCCTTCAGTTATATATATTTTCAACAATATTTTCTTGTAAAAAGAAAAGTGAACATAGATGTCTTTGTGTTTTAGCAAACTCAGTACAGACTCAAACATGTAGGCCAGATCACATGAAGAACTAATTTGTTTTACATAACCTGAAGTCTCAAACTCAGTGTTCAGGCTAGAACGACATTGAAAGGAACATTTGTTGACAAAATGTTATATTTTAATCCAGTTATGATATTTAAATCCATAACCAGATATGCTAATGCACAGATTTGAAAAAGAAAACAATGTTCTCAGAGCAGAAAAGTGAGGTTCAAGAAATCCCTCGGTGGGACTTCCCTGGTGGTCCAGTGGTAAAGAATCCACCTTACAATGCAGGAGACGCGGGTTCGATCCATGGTTGGGGAACTAAGATCCCACATGCCGCGGGGCAACTAAGCCTGTGTGCCACAACTTCTGAGCTCACACACCTCAGCTAGAGCCCACATGCCCTGGAGCCTGTGCACCACAACTAGAGAGAGAAAACCCACATGCCACAACTAGAGAGAAGCCCGTGCGCTGCAACGAAAGATCCCACATGCCTCGACGAAGATCCCACGTGCTGCAACTAAGACCCAATGTAGCCAAAAATAAAAAAATAAATTTTTAAAAAAAGAAAAAAAAAGAAATCCCTTGGCGAGGAAGTAATTTCTAGGTCTTGAAGGGCAAGAGGTAAGAAAAGAAAAGAGCAGAAAGGAAATGCTGAAGTTGAGAACACACTATAAAAGAAACACATATTACTCTACGGTACCTGTGGTTACAGTTTTTCAGTCATAGAAGTATTTCCTCACCAAACAATTTAAGTTCAGGCTATTACTGATTGCCCCAACTGCCTCCTGTGCTTCCTTTATTCTTGTTATTAATTGGAAAGTATAGAGTACTTTGAAGAATTTGGTTTGCTGCCAACTTTGCTATAATTCAGCGAATCCATAAACCAAGACATGTTGTAAATGAACGGTTATCAGTTTCACTGATGGTCCATGTTGAGTTCCAGGTATTACTTATAAAGCCAAGTATTCTGTCACTTGGATTTCTAAAAAATGATAATTTATCTAGAATAGACACAATCTAAAATCTTTGGAAGGTAAGCCTGTTTTTGGGAAACTGTCCCCAAAATCAGGAGTGATAAGTACAGCTGTGTTCTATACTCACCTAATTTCTGATCATGGATGAAGTTTCCTTCACTGCTACTGTGCCTTTTTACAAATAAGTTCTGTCAAATGTGGATCTGGAGTCTAAAGAAGTAGAACATCTCACAAGAGATGGGCTGTTTCACTCACTTCCCTTTCCATCATGGGCATTACAGGCAGAATGGACCAAGCAAAGACTCTTCTAGGAAATTAATATCTTCTCTAAAAAATGGTTTAGGATTATACCTGACAGAATTGGTGGTGTAATTTGTATTCTGCTTTTGGCTTCTTGTACTGCAGTTGAAAGGTAATGACAACAACAATAATAAATTGTACCAAAATAAAAATTCTCTTTTGTGAATCTGGAGAAACTTGATCCAAATGCCAGCAAAATTAACATTTTAGCCAATAGTAAAATAAGAGCACAAAAAATTAACTTTGTAATTAGTGCTTTGTACTCAACAGTTGTTCATTAGCTGTGTATTAGATGAATCTAATTGTGATGATATTTCAGAGTGAAAAAATAATAAAAATATGAATGCTTAACATTTGTCATTAAAATGCTTGTCTGTTCCTAAGAGTAAGAGGGAACGAATTTGTACCTACATTGTGCCTCCTGCTAAATATTCAGCCTCTGTTGATTTGAATTAGTTGATTTGCAGGACGGTGTTTTGGCAGAGAGCAAGAGTGCTTGCCAGCACTGGAGAACAGGGGATGGGAAGGACAGCAAAGTGTTTATCTCAAGTGCTTTTCACCCGTGGCCAAGCCCCAAGGAGATGGTAGTAAAAGCATAAAGGAACAAAGTTGTGTTCACAAGGGGGAGAAGGCTGGATTTTAAGAAGTGCTGCTTTTCTGCCAATGTAGTAAGTGGTAATAATGGCACGAGAAGCTCTCCACTTCCAAACAGCATGATACCATCACAACTTTGGCCTATTGAGGACCCCAGTGGAAGAGCAGGGAAGCAAGAGAAGAGGAAATTAGCTGGAATTGATTGATAAGGACTATTGTGAAGATATATGAATAACTCTTCAGACTCTCAGTATAAATGAATGAGATTTGGAAGAGGATATGCCTCAGCAGGTGATGGAAAAAAGACTTTTTAAAATGTCTATCACCATTAATGCAATCCTATTTGTCCTCACAGTCTGATGAGGCCCGGGTAAGCACATTACATTTTTTCTTCAAATGCTTATATGAATAAGTTTATTTTACATATCTCAATAGGTTAAAAATGGTATGAATACTTTGTAACCAAACACAGAACATTCACAGCTGAGATTTATCTGATGAGCCTGTGATTCAATCAAGAGCAACCTCTGCCCAGGCACAGGAGTGTGATAGATGCTACAGAATCAACTCATCACATAATACCTACTTTGCAAGACCTCAGGGGTTTTTAATCTTGGGACTGGAAAAATAATAAAAGGAGTTATATGACATATACCAAAATAAAACCATGAATCATTTGTGGATGGGTTTACTAAACAATTTATTCAAGAACACAACATATTACAATGTGTTCAACATAGGTGTAATTGTTTTAAATCACTAATCCCTTCCCAAAAGCAATGGTAAACTCCTCCAAACACCAATTACTGGAACAAACTCCACACTAGAGCTCATCTCCTCTTTCTGAAGCATCTCCAGAGCTAGTTCTTTCCTTTTTGAGTCTCATTCTGTTTCTTGACTGGTTGACTCTAGAAGGACTCAGACTATCTTTGCGTTTTCTCATTGTACACTCAACACAGTACATAGACTTATTAGCTGCTATCATTAACAGTAAAATAGCTCCTAGCTCATGCTGCGATTGCTGCCACATAAAACTCTCTTGAACATTGTACATTTCTATGAGTCCTTTGGTGGGTTCCCTTCCTATGTGCTCTGCTTACATTTGTTCTCAATTTTTAAAAATGTATTGTATTGAAGTATAGTTGATTTACAATGTTGTGTTAATTACTTCTGTACAGCAAAGTGATTCAGTTTCATATACATATTCTTTTTTATATTCTTTTCCATTATGGTTTATCATAGGATATTGAATATACTTTCCTGTGCTATAGAGTAGGACTCTGTTGTTTATCCATTCTATATATAAACGCTTACATCTGCTAACCGCAACCTTCCACTCCATCCCTCCCTCAGCCCTTGACAACCACCAGTCTGTTCTCTATGTCTGTGATTCTGTCTCTGTTTCATAGATAGGTTCATTTGTGTCGTATTTTAGATTCCACATATAAGTGATATCATGTGGTATTTGTCTATCTCTTTCTGACTTACTTCACTCAGTATGATAATCTCTAGTTGCATCCATGTTTCTGCAAATGGCATTATTTCATTCTTTTTATGGCTGAGTAGTATTACATTGTATAGATGCACCATATCTTCTTTATCCATTCATCTGTCCATGTCAATGGACATTTATGTTGCTTCCATGTCTTGGCTATGGTGAATAGTGCTGCTATGAACATGGGAGTGCATGTATCTTTTTGAATTATAGTTTTGTCTGGATATATGCCCAGAAGTGGGATTGCTGGATCATATGGTAATTCTAGTTTTAGTTTTCTGAGGAACCTCCATACTGTGTTCCTTAGTGGCTGTAAAAATTTGCATTCCCACCAACAGTGTAGGAGGGTTCCCTCTTCTCCACACCCTCTCCAGCATTTGTCATTTGTAGACTTTTTAATGATGGCCATTCTGACTGGTGTGAGGTGGTACCTGATTGTAATTTTGATTTGCATTTCTGTAGTAATTAGCGATGTTGAGCATCTTTTCTTGTGCCTGTTGGCCATCTTTATGTCTTCTTTGGAGAAATGTCTATTTAGGTCTTCTGCCCATTTTTCTTTTTTTTAATTTATTTTATTTTTGGCTGCATTGGGTCTTTCTTGCTGCACGCAGGCTTTCTCTAGTTGCAGTGAGTGGGGGCTACTCTTTGTCGCGGTGTGCAGGCTTCTCATTGTGGTGGCTTCTCTCGTTGCAGAGCACGGGCTCTAGGTGCTCAGGCTTCAGTAGTTGTGGCGCGCATGCTTAGTTGCTCCGTGGCATGTGGGATCTTCCCAAACCAGGGCTCAAACCCGTGTCCCCTGCGTTGGCTGGTGGATTCTTAACTACTGTGCCACCAGGGAAGCCCCTGCCTATTTTTCAATTGAGTTGTTTATTTTGGGAGGTTGAGTTGTATGAGATGTTTTTATATTTTGGAAATTAAGCCCTTGTCAGTCTCATCATTTGCAAATATTTTCTCCCATTCTCTAAGTTGTCTTTTTGTTTATGGTTTCCTTTGCTGTACAAAAGCTTTTGATTAGGCCCCATTTGTTTATTTTTGTTTTTATTTCTATTGCTTTGGGAGACTGACATGAGAAAACATTTGTATGATTTATGTCAAAGAATGTTTTGCCTGTGATCTCTTCTAGGAGTTTTATGATGTCATGTCTTATATTTAAGTCTTTAAGCCATTTTGAGTTTATTTCTGTGTATGGTACGAGAGTGTGTTCTAACTTCACTGATATACATGTGGCTGTCCAACTTTCCCAACAGCACTTGCTGAAGAGACTGTCTTTTTCCCATTGTATATTCTTGCCTCCTTTGTCAAAGGTTGATTGACTGTAGGTGTGTGGGTTTATTTCCGGGCTCTCTGTTCTGTTCCATTGATCCATATGTCTGTTTTTGTGCCAGTATCATGCTGATGTGATTACTGTAGCTTTGTGGTATTGTCTAGAGTCTGGGAGGGTTATGCCTCCTGATTTGTTCATTTTCCTCAGGATTACTTTGGCAATTCTGGGTCTTTTATGGTTCCATATGAATTTTAGGATTATTTGTTCTACTTCTGTGAAAAATGTCATGGGTAATTTGATTGGGATTGCATTAAATCTGTAGATTGCTTTGGGTAGTGTGGCCATTTTAACAACATTAATTCTTGCAATCCAAGAACATGGGATATCTTTCCATTTCTTTGAATCATCTTCAGTTTCCTTTTTAATGTTTTATAGTTCTCAGCATTAAGTCTTTCACCTCCTTGGTCAGGTTTATTCCTAAGTATTTTATTTTTTTGGGTGCGACTTAAAAAGGGATTATTTTTGTTCATTCCCTTTCTGATATTTTGTTGTTAGTATAAAGAAATGCAACAGATTTCTGTATGTTAATCTTGTATCCTGCTACTTTGCCGAATCCGTTTATCAGTTCTAGTAGTTTGTGTGTGGAGTCTTTAGAGTTTTCTATATAGAGTATCATGTCTTCTGCATATAATGACAATTTTACCTCTTCCCTTCCAATTTGGATACCTTTTATTTCTTTTTCTTGCCTGATTGCTATGGCTAGGACTTCCAATACTATGCTGAATAGAAGTGGTGAGAGTGGGCAGCCTTGTCGTGTTCCAGATTTTAGCAGGAAGGCTTTTAGCTTTCACCGTTGAGTATTATATTGGCTATGTGTTTGTCATAAATAGTTTTTATTATGTTGAGATATGTTCCCTCTATACCCACTTTGGTAAGTTATCATGAATGGATATTGAATTTTATCAAATGCCTTTTCTTATCTATTGAGATGATCATGTGGTGTTTGTCTTTTCTTTTGTTGATGTGGTGCATCACATTAATTTGTGTATGTTGAACCATCCTTGTGACCCTGGGATGAATCCAACTTGGTCATGGTGTATGATCTTTTCTATGTGTTGTTGGATTTGGTTTGCCAATATTTTGTTGAGAATTTCTGCATCTATATTCATCAAAGATACTAGCCTGTAATTTTCTTTTTTGGTAGTATCTTTCTCTGGTTTTCATATACATTTGTTCTTAATTTTTAACTTTGGGCTGTAATGAAAAGTTTCCTGAAGGGGGCCTCTAAGATGACATCTCCTTGAAGATAAAAATTCCTTTTTCTGCTTACCAAATTTCTCCCTTTGAAGTAACTGGCAGACAGGTAGTAAGACCTACTAATCTAAATCCTTGCTACTAAAAGTACAGTTCATGGACTAGAAGCATCAATTTCACCTGAGTGCTTCTAGAAATGCAGAAATTTGGACCCCAGAAAGTAGGACCCAGACCTACTCAATCAGAATCTTCATTTCCACAAAATCTCAGGTGATTTGATTTCTATGCATATTAAAGTTTGAGAAGCATTACTCTAAGTGGTATTCCATTAGAAAATTTTTTTGTTCCAAAGAACAAAATTTCTTTGTTGAAAACTGAAACTCAGTAATGTCCACCTTTCATGTAACAGGAGAGTCAGGGTCCTTTGCCAGTCCCTAGTTCTACTGCTTGAAAGACCACAATGAAGACAAATGGTTCAGATCTGGATCTAGAAGTTCAGGTTCTCTCTTCCACATAATGCCTAATTTGCCATACCTCATCTACATGTTACCCTGTTTCTACCCATCATCATTACCACCACCACCACAAATCTTATTGAGCTGTGCCAAGTGCATTTATATTCATACTAACAACTCTATGAAAGAGGTACTATTATTACCATCCCAGTTCTACATAGCAGACATCTGAACCCAGCTTGAGCCTTAACCACTAGAAACATGTACAACTTTGTCAAGTCAATGACTGCATGAATCTCATATATACTAGCCCTCTTTAAATATTTTGTTACCCTTTCTAGTGATCTAGTACGTTGCTTTCTGAGAAAGTACCTGTAGAAATAGAGTGATACTTAACCATTTTTATTTAACAAAAACACTACTATTACTAGCTATAAGCGTAATTACACTGGAAAAAATAGGTATTCTATTAAAATGTGCATGTATTTATGAACAAAAAGTAGCATTTACATTTCTGTATTTCATGAAGCCAAACATATGACATTTAATAATATTTTTAATAAATTATTTATTTATTTTTGGCTGCGTTGGGTCTTGGTTGCTGGGCGCGGGCTTTCTCTAGTTGCGGCGAGTGGGGGCTACTCTTTGTTGTGGTGCGCGGGCTTCTCATTGCGGTGGCTTCTCTTGTTGTGGAGCACGAGATCTAGGCGTGCAGGCTTCAGTAGTTGTGACATGTGGGCTCAGTAGTTGTGTCTTGCAGGCTCTATAGAGCACAGGCTCAGTAGTTGTGGCACATGGGCTTAGTTGCTCTGTGGCATGTGGGATCTTCTCGGACCAGGGATTGAACCCATGTCCCCTGCATTGGCAGGTGGATTCTTAACCACTGCACCACCAGGAAAGTCCCAATATTTTTAAAGGCATAAAATTATAAAGTATATTTTGTAAAGTGTGTTACACTGTCAAGTTGCTCTCTTAGGAAAATTAAGAGATTTATGCATATTAGAATCAAGAACCAAAAATAATTTAGTATAAAACGTGAATCTCTGTTTTAAAATATTATATTGTTGCATATCATTTGAATGTTCAAATTGAGTATACTTGTCATTCAATACTACTTTTATTAATTCCATAAAAGTGTATTTATGACATCAAGGCTGATTCAAGGGACATTTTTGTACATCTAGATCAATAGGGGCATCAAAAGTATAGAATGTAGGTTCTATAAAACCACAAGAACATAGAAATATTTACAAAATGCATGTTTTATCTATAGTTGTGTGATCTCCTCTTAAGTAGTATATATAAGGTAACTTCTCAAGTTTCCTTCAGCTTTTTTCTTCTAAGCCTAGAGGTTAATCAGTTTATTTAAGATATTTTGTCATCACTTCAAATATTTTTATTTCTAAAATAAAGCAACATTCTTTGCTCAGTTCCACTTCTAAGTCATTCTGAAGTCTGCTCTTCAAATTGCTTTCCTATTCATTCCAACTTCATGTTACCTACATTTAATATACTTTTCTATCCATTAAAGAACGCTTTAGATTTTTTAAAAAATGGACAAAAAGAGACAATATAATTCCTAAATGTATTGATCCTTTCAAAGGTCTAAACAAGGTACTTTATTAACTTTCCTTAAAACATGCTCTTAACTCATTCTTTATATTTCCATTTTCCCAAACTCAGAACCTTAAAAAGTGTGGGTATCCAGCAACCTTTTGAGTGAACAGAGTGAACACGTAAACTAGTTAATCGTTGTACACCAAAGATTTAGCCTCCGTTGGGATATCCTACTGGAGGAAATGGCCCCTGGCATTTGTTTGACATGTTTCTTAGAGTACATTTCTGATTTGTTGCTGGGCACACCAACATTCTGTACACAAGCCATTACTTATTCATTAGGAGAAACAGAGCATCAGTTGTGAAAATGAGAACAAAAAAAGGTGAAGGGCCTCACCTAACAGTAATAAATGGAAATAAAAAACTGTGTAGGAGAGAGCTGTTAATTAGGTAAGACATCTTAACTTTGTACATTTAGAATGCAGCTAGAGTGTTAACTAAATGCTTTCAATATTCATAAATGATTCTAACAGCCATACATAACCTACTACAACTTAGATCCTTAATTTAATTATAAGATAGAATGCTTTGTCTTCCGACTTCCTAAGTGCTATCAATTCTTCCTTTCCAGGAAAAGGTAAGACAAACAAAAACAAGAAACTGTGCTTCAGTTCTGCTTTATTCTCCCAGCTAGCACTACACTCCCATTTGGACAGGTCAGGAGAATGGACAGTACACCATCTCTTCAGGAATCCCCGAAACATATTTTTTTTTTACATTATTTTACATGCACTTTACTGCATTCTTATTTTCCTCTACAACAAGTTAAATGTTGTAAACCTAAAACTGCTCTAAAAGTAATGTCTTTAAAAATAATTTTAAAAAAAGAGGTGAGACATCCAGCTGAGCTTGTCTTAATTGGTGTAAGACAATTTTTTTTTTTTTTTTTTTGTGGTACGTGGGCCTCTCACTGTTGTGGCCTCTCCCGTTGTGGAGCACAGCCTCCGGACGCGCAGGCTCAGCGGCCATGGCTCACGGGGCCAGCTGCTCTGCGGCATGTGGGATCTTCCCGGACCGGGGCATGAACCTGTGTCCCCTGCATTGGCAGGCGGACTCTCAACCACTGCGCCACCAGGGAAGCCCTAAGACAATTATTTTAAATGTTACAGAAATTCAACCTAATGTTCTTAGAGGAACAGTACTTACTTCAAATCTGAGAAGCTGCCCATTTTTGTCAATGGTACATCATTCACAGTGGCTCCCAACTTCCATATCACCATTTCAAGTTTCGTTTTCCTCCTATGCCTTCTTCATTCAGGCTCTTAAGCACAATAGGTACAAGCTATACACAGCTTGGGCTCTTAAAAACATGTCTTTGCCAATCATATAGTAATTCAAACTCAATTTATAACCTTTGCTAATATTCTTGATAACTTAAACCCTATCCTTTCCACTTCCCATTCTTCAAGACTTTACTCAAACCAAATCTTCTTGGTGAAGACTTACTTCTCCAACCACCCCAGGCTACACTTTTGCAGATTCTTTTTATGATCTTCATATTTTTCATTTGATACTTACCGTTGAGAAAAAAAAAATGTCCTGTCCTTCCATCTAGATCCGCTCTCATTCATTTCAGCAGCTAGCATGGTGGCGTGAATATAGTAGCTTTCAAATGTTCAAGTACACAAAGATTTAGAATGGAAAGAGGAGATGAAGTTCATTTTATTTGACTTATAAACTGTGTAAGGGATTTGCCCATTGACTCAGGCTGTTATTCCAGTTGTATTACCTTTCATTTTGATTGTCAAATTCTGGGTATCTTGTATTGTCAGACATGAACTATAAGTGGCTACAAAGCTGATTAGTTAAAAATCACTGATATCTGTATAACTATTAACGTTGGGTGTTTGGCTTATATGTGTCATTGCAATTATGAGAATCAAGTAGTCAAATTGCTGAATAATTTGGCCAAAGACTAAGGTAATATTTTAATGTCTGTTCTTTGTAGTTTAACAGTGCATTTTAAAGAAAAGTTTTATTTTGCCTCAGATGGTAATCATTAGGACCACAGAACTGGATGAGACCAAGAGGCATCAGTGTGCACTCCTTCTCCAGGGTGGTCTAGTCTTAACCATTTTTGAAAGCATCATAGAGGCCTCTTGAGGAAAAGAGAATTTTAGCCTATTAGGTTATATGCTCCAGTTCTTTTGGACCTTATTTGTTACTCTTCATATCTAATCCAAATTCTTCATGTTGTGGTTCAAGAAAAGAAATCACTAAAAACATGTTAGGCAAAATAAATACTTTATTAATTTTTTTTTTTTTAGAAATCAGCCTTTGTGTGATAATTCAGACATTTAAAAACCTTTTAGATATTCTTTCAAAGTATACTGTTAACATCTCAACCACTTTTGATTAAAACTTCACACAAAGAAATATGATAGGAGTTGAAAATTATAAATGCTAAAGAATAATTCTAATAACATTTGGTTGTTACTTTACACATTTATTTAACATATATGAAACCAAATAGGAAACTACCTTCCTTTTTTCCCCATAAACAGTTCTCACTGGTTAAAAATGAATTAAAACCATCTATTATGAGAAAAACAAATCTAAATTACTTCCATTTTGAAAAAACAAAACCAGCTTATTCATTTCTATCCATTCAAGTCACAGGCCCCATTATTTTGGCAATACTCCACTATTTAGTCTAAAAGAAGAAACATCTCCTTATAATAAAGAAGTCTGGAAAATGCAATAAGTACATAGTGTTTAACCTAAGGCATGTTTCCAAAATAAAATTAAAAAAACTACATAAGCTATAATAAAATTGCAATTGTCTTGGGTAAAGTAACAATGCTTTACAGTGTAAGAACATTAAGTAGTTTTAGGTAACATATAAATTCTATCCTACTGCTATTAGTAACCTCCTCAAGAATTAAGAGCAATTTTTACAAGAGAACAATTTTTCTTCTTGGAAGTGACACTAATTAACAGCAGTGGAGGGAAAAATCATTGGTTGTTTCAAGCTCTCAAAAAATGAATCAGTTATTGCACAGTAAATACCTCATAGAGGTCAGTGTTTTAAGAAGCTAGTCTGAAGAAATATGTTATTTATAAGTTGGTTAAGTCTGGAAGTTTTCAAGTTTTAAAATTAATTCTTCCTAGGGAATCAATTGGAAAATATTGACATACAAATAAATATTAGGCTTTTCAAATGGCTACAGTTTTGATAGTTTAGAAAAGAAAGTCAGCAAAGTGCCTAAGTTTCTATGTTTTTTAAAAAGATATGCACAGAAGAAATAAACATTGTACACTGTATACAGTAGCCCAGCTCAGCAGCAAGTATCTTCTGAAGCACAAATGACACCTCCACCAGTGTATATCATTGATAACTCCAATATCACACAGCTAATAGGACCCATGCCAATCTTAAAAAAGAAAGAGAAGTGAACATTACACATTTTTCAATTACTACTGAAAGGTCTTTAAAAGGAAGGATGAGAATATTCTGTAAAAATATATATATATAAATATATATGTATGTGTGTGTGTATATATATATATATGATCCTCCTTTATAAATTATGACATGATTAGATATGGGACCTATGGGATAGGTTTCTTTAAAAGACAAAGATACTAAAAATTTATGATTAAGGCTTGAAATCTTGATCCATAAATTGTACATTTGAAATAACATTAAAACCAGTGCTATCAAGATAAAACTCAGGTTTGAAGGTCCCAATTTCCCCAATTCCAGAATTTATTTACTATAATGAAATTTCAATAAAATGACAAAATATCAATAATCCCTTGGAGGTTTGAGATTATGAGGTTTGACTTGCTTACACTTCAAATGAGGTTGTAAGAGGTTTTCACACTGCAGGATAACATATTACATACTTTCTGTAAATCAAAATTTAGCTAGAGAAACAGACCTGTATACTAAAAAAAAAAAGTATTAAAAACTAAGTACTAATTTACATTTATCTAAACAAAGAAATTCAGAAAAATTTACCTATAAATTCCATTTAATGACTATCTTGCTTAGAATTAGATGCTTTACTTGAAGATACTGCTGCCAGAAGTCCACTTACAATTTCCCGTCTGATTTCCCCAACAATAGACTCTTTAATCTAGAATGGAAGAAGAGGAAAATAAGAATTTAACAATATGACTATAATCCATTTTATTCTATTTTCAGAAAAATAAATAGTATTTAATTCCTGCAGTCAGCTAAACTATAGAGAGAACTACAACCTTCATGTAAACCCTTCATGAAATACAGAGAGCAAGTAGGGAATCACATCCATCTATCCTCAAACTCAGATCACATTGTGAGGTCTTGTCTAGCACAACTCAGATAGCTCCATTATAAAATATCACAATTCTCAAGTTGAGAACATTAACAAACGTTAGATTTAAAAACTTCATTAGATAATTTGCCCCATGACACAAAATAACCTGGAAGAACTGATTAAATGTTAGGTTCACTTTTATGTTTTTTGTTAATGTCTATCTTTGTTTGGTAACCAGCAGGATACTCAAGTATTCTCATTGTTAAGAAAACCTATTAGTGGCAAAATAATATACAGGTGTATTGCCTGTTTATACTAACTGAAAGCAAAGTATCTAAAGAAGTTATTACATATTATTCTAACCTAACATGTGCATTTTAAGTGAAAAGAAGAAATGATCATTTAGTACAATTTAATTTAAAACATGAAAAAAAATCCTCTAATCAACCATAAACTCTAAAGAAATAAATATTTATTTAATTGTATGGTACATTTGTCACCTGTCTGAAAATTTTGCTTTGGACAAGGGTTACATCATTTTATTGTTGGAAAAGGCAAACAGACCTAGGGGCAATGACAATTCCATCAAGATTTTCTTCTCCAGATGCCCAAACACTACACATGCCTATCTAAGCCTTTTTCTCTCTAATGACATAGCATCACCTCCGAATAGCCCTCTGTGAAGCCTTTAAATGTGTATTTCCTGAAATAAGCTGATAATGCCTTCCCGAATTAGCACTTGAGACACTCTCAACCAGCTTTAAAAAATTCTACATTTCCAGTTTCCTGTCAGCCTGATCTGTTCCCTTAAATGTTCCTAAGTACATCCTGAACACATCTCAATCAAAGTCTTTCCAAAAATGGCTCTGTATTAATGTCATGCAAAATTGGTACACAATACATATTTATACATAAGTATTCAGAGAAACAAATGCTCCTTAGCTACCAGCCATCTGTACTGAAACATATTTGAATAAATAGAAGCTTCTCATCTTACCTTCTACCAATATTTCTAAGCTTTAAACAACAAAACATCAAAAGTTTAAGTTCATAGTACTACAGATTCATTTTTTAAACAAATATGTATTGGATACAAATATTATGAAAACCAGAATCTCTTTGCCACAGTATACAAGTGCAAATGCAGTGTGTTGAATCAGATCCTCTGTAAATCTATATTTACAAAAGACAGTGAGTAGCAGAGTCAGTCCTGTTGTCCAATGCACATCTCATCGTACTTCATCATTCAAAAACAAACTAGCTAGAAAGTATTCTCTACAAACCAAAATGTGTGCCAACATTTGGGGGGGTGTGGGGTACAGATATTACTGGAGTAAAGCATAGAAGAGTCTCTACCAAGGATGTTATAATCTAGATGGGCACAAAATGAATATTGTTTCATGAAATATTGAAAGGAGAAAATTATTTATTAATTCATTAATGACATAAGAACAAAATTTTAAAAATGAGAGACTAGTATGGGCTAGAAGAGGAAAAAAATAAATTCTCAGAGAATAGCAGTCTTTAACATAATAATGAAAAAGTAAGGAAAATTTCAGACAATAGTGAGGATGAAAACTACATGTAGCAAGAGCACCTTGGAGACACAGCAAAAAGAAGCCTAGCCAACAAGACAGTTCCTACTAGGTAAAGAGTACAGGGGAATTAGAATAGAAACGGGGAGCTCAAATGGAAATTAATCAATGTATCCTGGCACACAGTAAGTGCTCAATGAATGTCTGAATAAATGCATCCATGAGAGAGTGAGACAGCACATGCCTGAGAGAGACAGTATCAGACACACAAAGGAACAGAAAGTAGAAAAACAAAGGACTACAGCCTAGCACTGAAAATGACAAAATGCCTTTGATAATTTATTGAAGTAATAAATGTATGAACAAATAAATTAGTTCCAAAGTCTCCCACGCTACAGAGAGGTGGGAAGGATTAGTAGTGAGAAAATCAGTGGGATGGATGGTGAAGTCACCTTTATAACTTTCAAAAAGTAAGACAGGCTGAAGACAGACTACTTGAGATTAAGGAAGGAATGCACATTGGCAAATAAACAGGCTGACAGCAAGCCTGAAGTGTGGGGCAACACGTCCATTTACTATGCATCTACTGAGTTACTGAGTGCTTCCTGTGTGGCAGCCATTATATCAAGTGATCACTAATAGAATTGTAATAAGAACACACGCAAGCTGTGTATTTACCAAAATACATGTTAAAGCTTGCCAGATGAAATGTAATAGATACAAAAAGGCATGAACCAAGCCTAGGAACTTCAATAAACAAAGTACTCTCTACACAGAGCAATCTATGTTTATGCTTTGATATGTAATTCTGTTCCATTTGCTTCTGTGGGCAGATGCTCATTTATTCTATTAAGTAATCCTCTTTCTTACTTTTTTTTTTAAAGTAACTATAAACAGTTTCAGGCCACTGATTACATACATCACAGACCACCTGGGCAAATTCCAAGAGTGCGTACATGTCCCCACTACAACATACGCAATCTGCACAGGAATGGGGTATCTTTCATCTGACAAAAAGCTTAGTTATTAAATGAGTGTATTGAATATTTGCAAGAACTTCCAGTGTGTTCCTTCAAAAGAATTCTACTGCATTAAACTACTACATTAACACATTATAAATAATGAAAGGATTCTTTTAAAAAAGTTCACATATGGTGAAATAATGGAAACAAAGGCCTGATAGACATCGTTTCATGCATCCATGACTGCAATAAGAAAACTTCCCTGAAAGTGTCTGCCAAACATGTTTAATCCTCACTTACAAAACTGTTCAACCCAAGCTTAAATCTTTTCTTCATGAATAGTAGCTTTGTTAATGGGGTTAGAGACCCATAATTTACTGGGAAGACAATCTAATTTTCTTGGTAGCTGATACAATAAGCTTAAAAAAAATTGGAATTCAGTACCATGTATATTTAAGTAAAAAGATTACCAATTTTAAATGAACAGAATCAAGACTAATCTGAATTTTAAGTATTTTGTAAACAAAGTTTAACAGAACACCATTGTAATTGAGCTAAGATGATAACCCAAATTATTTCTTTAAATTGTAAATGGCATTAGACTAAATTATCTATTAACACATGCTTTTAAACTGCTTCAGAAGAGTTTATTTTCTTAAGGACATCAGTATTCCTTTTTTTTTAACCTGGTTCTCTGATGCTATACTTATTTATTTTTTTAAACATTTTAATTGGAGTATAATTGCTTTAAATGGTGTGTTGGTTTCTGTTTTATAACAAAGTGAACCAGTTATACATATACATATACCTATATCCCCATATCTCTTCCCTCATTTATCTCCCTCCCTCCCATCCTCCCTATCCTACCCTTCTAGCTGGTCACATAGCACCGAGCTGATCTCCCTGTGCTATGCGACTGCTTCCCACTAGCTAGCTATTTTACATTTGGTAGTGTCTATATGTCCATATAGACACTACCACTCTCACTTTGTCCCAGCTTACCTATCCCCCTCCCCGTGTCCTCAAGTCCATTCTCTAGTAGGTCTGTGTCTTTATTCCTGTCTTGCCCCTAGGTTCTTCATGACCAATTTTTTTTTTTTTAGAGTCCATATATACGTGTTAGCATACGGTATTTGTATTTCTCTTTCTGACTAACTTCACTCTGTATGACAGACTCCAGGTCCATACACCTCACTACAAATAACTCAGTTTCATTTCTTTTTATGGCTGAGTAATATTCCATTGTATGTATGTGCCACATCTTCTTTATCCATTCATCTGTCGATGGACACTTAGGTTGCTTCCATGTCCTGGCTAAATAGAGCTGCAATGAACATTGTGGTACATGACTCTTTTTGAATTATGGTTTTCTCAGGATATATGCCCAGTAGTGGGATTGCTGGGTCATATGGTAGTTCTATTTTTAGTTTTTTAAGGAACCTCCATACTGTTCTCCATAGTGGCTGTATCAATTTGCATTCCCACCAAGAGTGTATGAGGGTTCCCTTTGCTCCACACCCTCTCCAGCATTTACTGTTTCTAGATTTTTTGATGATGGCCATTCTGACTGGTGTGAGATGATATCTCATTGTAGTTTTGATTTGCATTTCTCTAATGATTAATGATGTTGAGCATTCTTTCATGTGTTTGTTGGCAATCTGTATATCTTCTTTGGAGAAATTTCTATTTAGGTCTTCTGCCCATTTTTGGATTGGGTTGTTTGTTTTTTTGATATTGAGCTGCATGAGTTGCTTGTATGTTTTGGAGATTAATCCTTTGTCAGTTGCTTCATTTGCAAGTATGTTCTCCCATTCTGAGGATTGTCTTTTCGTCTTGTTTATGGTTTCCTTTGCCGTGCAAAGGCTTTGAAGTTTCATTAGGTCCCATTTGTTTATTTTTATTTCCATTTCTCTAGGAGCTGGGTCAAAAAGGATCTTGCTGTGATTTATGTCACAGAGTGTTCTTCCTATATTTTCCTCTAAGAGTTTGATAGTGTCTGGCCTTACATTTAGGTCTTTAACCCATTTTGAGTTTATTTTTGTGTATGGTATTAGGGAGTGTTCTAATTTCATTCTTTTATATGTAGCTGTCCAGTTTTTCCAGCACCACTTATTGAAGAGGCTGTCTTTTCTCCATTGTGTATTCTTGCCTCCTTTATCAAAGATAAGGTGACCATATGTGCGTGGGTTTATCTCTGGGTTTCTGTCCTGTTCCATTGATCTATATTTCTGTTTTTGTGCCAGTACCATACTGTCTTGATTACTGTAGCTTTGTAGTACAGTCTGAAGTCAGGGAGCCTGATTTCTCCAGTTCCATTTTTGTTTCAAAAGATTGCTTTGGCTATTCGGGGTCTTTTGTGTTTCCATACAGATTGTGAAATTTTTTGTTCTAGTTCTGTGAAAAATGCCAATGGTAGTTTGATAGAGAATGCACTGAATCTGTAGATTGCTTTGGGTAGTAGAGTCATTTTCACAATGTTGATTCTTCCAATCCAAGAACACGGTATATCTCTCCATCTATTTGTATCATCTTTAATTACTTTCATCAGTGTCTTATAGTTTTCTGCATACAGGTCTTTTGTCTCCTTAGGTAGGTTTATTCCTAGGTATTTTATTCTTTTGTTGCAATGGTAAATGGGAGTGTTTCCTTAATTTCTCTTTCAGATTTTTCATCATTAGTGTAAAGGAATGCAAGAGATTTCTGTGCATTAATTTTGTATCCTGCTACTTTACCAAATTCATTGATTAGCTCTAGTAGTTTTCTGGTAGCATCTTTAGGATTCTCTATGTATAGTATCATGTCATCTGCAAAAAGTGACAGCTTTACTTCTTTCTTTCCAATTTGGATTCCTTTTATTTCTTTTATTCTCTGCTCGCTGTGGCTAAAACTACCACAACTATGTTGAATAACAGTGGTGAGAGTGGACATCCTTGTCTTGTTCCTGATCTTAGAGGAAATGGTTTCAGTTTTTCTCCATTGAGAATGATGTTTGCTGTGGGTTTGTCATATATGGCCTTTATTATGTTGAGGTAGGTTCCCTCTATGCCCACTTTCTGGAGAGTTTTTATCATAAATGCATGTTGAATTTTGTCAAAAGCTTTTTCTGCATCTATTGAGATGATCATATGGTTTTTCTCCTTCAGTCATTAATATGGTGTATCACATTGATGACTGATTTCCGTATACTGAAGAATCCTTGCATTCCTGGGATAAACCCCCCTTGATCATGGTGTATGATCCTTTTAATGTGCTGTTTGCTAGTATTTTGTTGAGGATTTTTGCATCTCTGTTCATCAGTGATATTAGTCTGTAGTTTTTTCTTTTTTTTTAAGTATTCCTTCTTATGCCTTGTTTGATCTACTACGTATTTTGCTTGCTAAGTCCTTCTTTGTAGACAGTTAAAAGGGTCAATACTAAGCCAAAGTTTGTCCAAACTATGCCAAATTCTCAATTAGGGAGTTTCTAATTAACAGGTTTAATAACAAATTCTGAAAAATTCTTCAAATATTTGCCTTGCATATCAGTCTTCAAATTATAAAATCTTCCATATTTGATGGGTTGTTCTTACAAACGATTAATTCTCTAGCACCACCACATTATGATGGAAACAACCAACTTTTCTACATGTACGCCAATTTCTATCAGCCAAAAAAATCAATGTTCTGGCTTAGGGATGCTTTACACCCAGGAAATTACTTACAGCACATATCAGGCCATCCATTAACAACTTTAAAAATGAGGATTCAAGTGTGCATTAAGGGAGTATTTGTGCTAAATGAGTACATAAAGTCCAGTTTCCAAGGAAAATTTTCAAACCAAAACAAGCTAAAGGGAACAAAAATATCACATTTCTGGGCGGGGGGAGAGTACCTTAAAATTTATTTCCTCAGTTAACAAATATATTGTGGAGAAAAATAATTTTTTGAGTAAAACTCAATTCTACTGAAAAATTGATCTTTGATGTGAAACACATAAATAAGAATGAATTATAATCAGTCACACCTAACTAACTGAGCAAGGTAGATGTACAGACCCTGCTAAATATCTGCCAGCCACAATCAACCTACAAAAGTAATTACATTTGTAGGACAAATAAATTTATGGAATTAAGACCTTTTAAGTTGGTAATTCATGTCATGGAAAGAAATTACATACATGCAGTCTCATCTGCTAGAATGCTTGTTTTGTAAATGTGAATTTGTCTGAATGTCAGTTGAACCAGGGAACAGATTACCCAAACTGTACAAACATTAAACACCTACCAGCTGTGTCAGTTCACTGTGTTATGAAGCGCACCTATCTGCATCTGGCATTAAAACTTTCTGCTGGACTTCATGTCACCCTCCTCCACCACTCCACAATAACTCACAAGCTGCAACCCTTCCAAAGTCCAATTCCACAAGCAAGTTTCAGGTCTTTTTCAAGGTAAAGTGTCACATTATTGCAGTATTTATGTATTTCTTAACCATTTAACATTATAAAATAGTGTTACTGTTTTTATTAGGTTTTTACCTTTTTAAAAACATGTCACAAGTTTTGAGTGTTATGCTTCTAATACTATTTTCCCCATAAGCTCTGTGTTTTTATTATACAAATTTGCATAGCACAACGATTTTTAGGAATGCATATATCATACTATATAACAAAACTGAGTATTTTCAGTATACTTCTCAAGCTACTATCATGCAGCTATAAATGGTGGCAACTAATACACATGAACTAATCTTTGGACCCAGAGGATCAATGGCCCATTTGAAGGAACATTTTGGTCTGTTGCCACCATTATTGACCTATAACCACTAAAAATTTGTTTTATACTATTCATGAGTTAATTCTAAAAATATGTTAAGTTCACGTTACTGAATTTATTGGAAATACACAGATTAAAAAGAGGGAGTCACTGACACTAATTATTTCTCTGGCTCAGTTTGATTTTTTCCAGTTCTAAATTCTTAGTTCTCAATACATTATACCAAATGATTTCTGTATGATTTTTCAATTGTTTCCTGAGTTAGTTAGTCTTATTTACCTTCCTACTGGATTTTAAGCTTAAGGATTCATGTCTCATATCTTTCTTTTACCCTTACAGAGCAGGTACTCATTAAGATACTTATAAACCTTTTTTTTTTTTTTTTTTAACTTATAGGATATTCTTCTTTTCAACTATTGGAAAGAATGAATGATCCTTTTTTATCATAGATTTTAGTATCTCATTTGGAAAGAATTATGAGTAATTATGGTTCTTCCTTAGAGTTACTCTTAATACAGGGAACAGAATGAAAAAAATAAATTCAACATATGTAATTTTTATTCCATGCACTCTATTGGATTTTGCACCCAAAGACACAATGTGATTTGAGAAGAAAAGGAAAAAAAAGTCATCATAAACATGTATCTATAGCAGTTTCCCTTTTTAAATGATATACATACTATTCCTTACCACCTGATCCTAGTGCCAAAAGCAACTATTTTACTAATTTTCTCAATTAATGTTTGCCCTTGATTACTAATCCTCCTAAGTTTCTGCAGTCTTTTTGGTAACCTACAACTATGGTTAAATATTTCAGGTCTGCATACTGCTAATCACACAGGGTAAACCTTCTTTTCATTTTGTATTTCTATCTTTGAACAACTTACATAATTTCCACATTTCTCCACCCACTAAGCCAAACAGCTCAAATTTTTTTTACTTCTTAAAATCTCAACACCATTTTTTTATGTCAATTGACATTATTAAATGACAGGAAGAGATCTAAATTACAGATCCTGGAAGAGATCTAAATTTTTAATCCTGGAAGAGATCTAAATTATAATCCCTAATTTTACAAAGGTGGAAACAGAGATCTAGAGAGTTTGTCATGTGTTCACTTATTTGAACCCTACATATGCCTTCTTCATAGATACTTAATAGACACAAATTGGATCAATGGGAAAATTACTGAATACAGTGAATCAAAGGAATAGCTTATAAATAATTAATGTTCAAACAAAACCTACTCCAAATAAACTAAGCGTAGATTTTACTCACCTCCCTTATGACTTGCTGTAACTCATCTTGCTCCACATTTTTATGCATTTCCTCAGCAGCTGGCAATAATGAGATTCTTCCATGCTCTTTCTCCACTTCAGATTTAGGTCCTACAGCCTCTGAGGCTTCTTCAGCTGCAAAAACTTCCTCAGAACTTTCCATATCTGGAGGTGTCTGTACAGAGCCTGTTCTAGAAGGAGCAGTTGGTGTTAAGGCCACCGACGCTCGGAATACTTTCTTGCTTGGTACCAGATGGGTTTTGGGTCTGCCCACTGAGTCACTAGAAGGTACTCCAGTTCTATTGGCATGAGAGGGACCAGAACATACAGAAGATGACTCTGATGTTGCTTGGGAGAAAACAGATTCTAAGCTTTCTCCAGGAGGAATTTCAAATCCCATTTCTCCAAGGCCCAGGCCCAATTCAGACTTCAGATATGACTGTTCCCGCATCAGTTCAGTGACCTGGAGATGAGAAAAATTGTAATTCTTCTCTCTTGAAATTAAGATTGGTAGTTAAAAGAAGATTAAAATCCTAGGTGTGATTACTGCCCCAAATCACTTAACTTGTAAAGACATGATTCTAATGCATTCATTTAGTTACTACTCAATTTCATTTGCAAAAATAGCAAGGAAAATTTAAATTCACAGAGATCAAGCCATGAAATGTGTAACTAAACTATAGCTGGATGAAATTTTACTTGGTCCCACACAGGGGTCCAAATTACTTATCAAGAAGAGTAACTTGGGCTTCCCTGGTGGCGCAGTGGTTGAGAGTCCGCCTGCCGACGCAGGAGACACGGGTTCGTGCCCCAGTCCGGGAGGATCCCACATGCCGCGGAGCGGCTGGGCCCATGAGCCATGGCCGCTGGGCCTGCGCGTCTGGAGCCTGTGCTCCGCAACGGGAGTGGCCACAACGGTGAGAGGCCCACGTATCGCGAAAAAAAAAAAAAAGAAGAGTAACTTGTAAAAAATAAAATAGCTACTCATAATGCCCCCCAAATGAACTGACTTGCTTAAAAAATAATAAAAATCATACTTTTGTTCAAAAAGTAGTCATCTTACAGATCCAATTACCAAAAGGACCTGGAATCAGACTGTGAAAGCACATTTCCTGGAGCATGAATTACTTTTTATGATGCATTATTTCCTTTAGACCACAAAGATAAATCACTTTTGCAATTAACTGGCTCTTCAGTGGCCAAAGATGGCGGTGGACTTTCAGAAGTGCCCGAGTCACTTCTAATCAATTTAACTAACTTATCAAATTCTGTATTTTAAAAAAAATTCATCTACATTAGGAAAACTGTGTGTTTATGAAATATTATATCATTCCCTTCCCCAGTGATTTAAAAGGAAAGAGGCTTACTGGTTCCATTACATTCAATGGAGAAGGGCATGACAAGTTATCAGCGCTTCTACTGCCACACATTCCCTGAAAAAGTAAGAACAATATGTGTGTGTGTGTATTTTTTCAAATTGCAAGTGTTTTATAATGAACTAACTATTGCTCTGAAGCAGTCCTTTATGTCACAAAGGTCAGTCTAAACTGTCACAGGATCCTATAAAATGTGTTACTGTGACTGAAGTTTGTATGGAAGATGTTCTGATTCTCTGCCCTCACCAACACACATTTCTCAGAATAATGGATCAAAGCCTTTTATGGAAAAAGATATTCATTGACAATACAGGATATTCTTAGTCTATGCTATACATATATATGTGTATACACACACACATTCTTATTCTACTCCATATGTGTGCATATATATGTGTGTGTATTCATGCATTTATTTTTAACAAAATCAGGTATGTTGTTCAATTAACAAAGAGAAAATTCAGTATTTCAACATTTCAAAACAGTATATTCTACGACTGAAAGATTTTGGCAAAAATAAGAATACAACCGTTGGAGTTCAAATTGCGTGGAAAGGAACCTTAGGAGTAAGAACAGTGGTACAAAATAAAGAGAAACAGTGTTTCTTTCTATTCTCTTGGTTGAATACATGTTTCTCTGCTTTTACGAAGATATCATTTGATTCCTTAAAAAACATAAAGAATGGAAAAGAATCCAAAATAAAGGGAACGTTTAAAGGAAACAGTTTTTTTTTTCAAAGGCAAGAAAGGGGGAAAAGAAGTCTAAGTGAAATATATATATAACACATATATCTGTGTTCTTCACAGTTACATGCAATGATTAACATCTCTATCAGTCATATGTTAACCCACTATCATTTTCCCTTTAAAATCCCTAAACTTTTGTATTGCTCCTTATTTTCTATTATTAAAAATAAGGATTTTTCAATGTATTTCTAAATATACTAAACATTTAAGAAAATAATTACAACTTGCACATTCCACTGATTTGTGGGAAAGGCTCCTTAAAAACTCTGCATGTCTCTAATGCCATTAAAATAAGTGTTTTTAAATTGAGACATCTGTCCTAAATTGTGTGGAACATTATAAACAAATCCTGAGTGAAAAATCTATGCACAACCCAAGGTAGCGTACCATGAGTGCTGAGGAGCGGAAGGGCGAAGGCACACTCACAGCGTGAAGCTGCTCCTCCAGCCCCAGCAGACGCTCCTCCAGCTGCATCTCCAGGTCCTGAAGTTCCATTCGGACTGAATTTCTCAAGCTCTGGAGCTGATCAACTTCATATCTATCAGTAGGCACAAAGTTTGAAAAAAGCAGTTTGGAGATTCAGTGTTCACAACTCTCTCACAAGCTTTCAGAAGGTACTGAACTCCAAGTTCTATAAATTAGCACAACAGCGACTGCAATAGGTATAACCACTGGGAGAACTGGTTTTTCTTCCTCTCTCCTCGATTACAAATATCCCAAACAATAAAAACAGATTGCAACCACTATCTTCCTCAATCCACCAAAGGCAGAGAAGTTTACCTAGCAGAACACTATGCCCAATTTTATTTATACTGGTTCACAGACTACATAAAGGGTACGCAACAGTAGAAATAAGACCCAGCTTCAAAAAAAAAGTTAACAATGCTTTTTAGAAAGAAAAATATTGTGAGTCAAATGAACTTTTACCTTTCGTCCTCAGTCATATGATGATAAACCATGGTTTGCTGACGCAGCACTGCCAATTCTAAATCCATCATTTGCGTTCTAAACAAATTCAGGCTCCGCCTCATTACTTGGAGCTCCTGAAAAGTATTCTAAAATACAATACAACAGCATTAACTTCTAAATCACACAAATTATTTTGTAACACAGAGATTTAAGTAAGAACTTACTTCATAAAGAGGTAGAACAGATGACTTCTGAGTACTATAGGGAGCAGCAGCAAGATCAGGCCCTCTCATCACAGGGTGCTTCAAAAGAGTGGAAGTATGATTAGGAATCAATGTTAAAGTGACTGCTTCCAAATTATCTAAGGTGTTAAAAAGGCAGAATTTTGGGTCTACATATTTTTCTCTTTGAGGCAAAAAACAAAAACCACTTCATGTTATAAGCAGGAACCAAATAAATCAGTACCCAATGCTACCCACTACTCCTATCTGTCGAAGGTTATAAGTCAGTGTATTGGAACGGGAAAGAGGCAAAGGAACACAAATAGTTCAAACCTATGTCTTACAGGACCTCTCTCTTGCCTTGAGAAAGCAGAAAAATAAAAACAAAACTCAGAAATGTAGAAGCAATAGCAAATATCATTCTGAGATTACAGAAATTACTAACTTGGCTGGAGAAAGTAGCAAGCAATCATCACACTCATTCTTAGACATCTGAGTATCTACTATGCTTCACTATTTTAGGCAGTGAAAAAGATAAAAGGAAGTAAAAGTCACTTCCAGCCTTCAAGTGTTCTCACAGTGTAAGAAAAAAGAGAAAACAGAAGTAAAAAATATATATATATAATATTGGCTGGGGGCAGCATGGGGAGTGCTAGGATAGGAACAAGCAAAAATCCAGATTAGTTAAGTGTTCCCGACAGTGGTGACCCCTGAGCTGAGCCTTAACGGTAAAAGGGACTTGGTCAGGTGAAGAAAGGCAAGGGCGGGGTGTTCCAGGTTAAAAAAAAAAAAAAGTAGAATGTGTAAAGAAACAGACACCTAGGGACACACGCCTGTGTAGAGGCTTGCATGCAGTCCAGTGTGGCTGGAGCACACACACAGGGAATGGGCCTGGAGAGAGAGGCAGAGGCCAGGTCATGAAGAGCATCTGTCTACTGAGGTGGGGTGGTGTGAGGGTGGGGAAATTAATTAGCTGAGTTACTGATGGGACACTGAAGAGAAGACCACATTTAGAGCAGAACAAGCTGGCCTAGACAGGTGCACTTGAGGGTGCAGGTGGACAGGACCCTGGGAATCCCCAGCTTCATATAATTGCAGCTGAAAGGTTAAATGTCTCACATGTAGATAGAACTACATTTTGTAAGGAGGAAGAAGAAACACCCACTTTCTGGTTAGACTGAAAATCATTAGGAGACAATCATCATGAGGATAAAATCTATACTTAAAAGAAGGTGTATTTTACTACATAACTTGAAAAGTTCCACCTTTCATTTTTACTGTCCAAGTGGCTTCCTGTCTACTATGTCACCATGATAAGGGATCTATTATATACACTCTATGCCTCTCGACTCTTAACTGAATAACCCGATCATTACATTACACTGTCATTTTCTTCATTTCCTCAACTGTCTAAATATAAGTAGTTTAGAAAGAGATTTAGAAAGGAAATGTGGGGCTTCCCTAGTGGTGCAGTGGTTAAGAATCCGCCTGCCAATGCAGAGGACACGGGTTCGAGCCCTGGTCCAGGAAGATCCCACATGCTGCGAAGCAATTAAGCCCGTGTGCCACAACTACCAAGCCTGCGCTCTAGATCCCACGAGCCACAATTACTGAGCCCACACGTCACAACTACTGAAGCCCAAGCGCCTAGAACCCATGCTCCGCAACACAAAAAGCCCACGCACTACGACGAAGAGTAGCCCCCTCTTGCCACAACTAGAGAAAGCCCGCACGCAGCAATGAAGACCTAACGCAGCCAAAAATAAATAAATGAATAAATTAATTTAAAAAATAAAGGAAACGTGAGAGGCAAACCAAGAGACAATTTACTTCTTTTCAAAGCTTATTTTGGAAATTATTTCCAGCCCACTAACAAATCTGAGAGCGATGACTTTAAAAGTGACAAGACACATAGACCGTTTTTATTCAAATTCACACTTTACCTGATTTTTTCTCTTCTGGGGTGGTCCCAGCCTTTTAACTCAGTGGTAGCAGACTAATTCTGTGCCAGGCGGCCAGCATCAGGAGTCAGCAGATGAAGGGAAAGCTTAGTCAGAGAGCAACGAGTGGAACCAGGAGAACATACGGCGACACAGAAGCCAAGGGGAGGAAAACTTAGAAAGAGGTGGTGAACACTGTCAGATGGAAAAGAAAAGGACAGACGGTACTTGAGAGGGAAGTTCTTTTAATAACAGAGACAACTTGACTAAGACAACGACAGTGCAGGAGAGGCTAAAGAAGGGAGGAGACCTAATGAGCAAAATCTTTTCTCTAGAAAGGAGGGAGATTGTGAGCAGAGAAATTCACCTTGTTCAGAATTAGTTACAGCTGTTCCCTTGAGCTAGGCGGGAAGACGCTGGGAGGGGGCAGGTACAGATAAGCTGAGGCATGCAGGAAAATGAGGCTGAGGTAGCTCAGGCCTGATGGGTCCCAGCTTCCCTGAAAATTAAGAGGTACTCAGACCAATAAAAGAAAAAAAGGTAAGAAGGATAAACTTTTTCTCATACCTGTGAAAGATTCTGCAGTGAGTTTCTAATATCATGCAACACTCTTCGCAACTGCATTTCGATGGCAGAAGGAGGGTTCACAGAGCACACTCGGTGAGGGTAGGCAGCATGTCTATGTGAGTAAGGACACCCGAGAGGGGAAGTGAAGGCACTACAGGTGGTGCCTGATATGTTGGGAATGCTGTGAGTGCTCAGAGTTCTCATGTGCTCACACAGGGGCCCTTCCTGCCACTCGGAGGGGACAGAGTGAAGGGAGCAGGTGGACTGAGATACAGGTGCCGGAGCATACAGCGAACAGGCCGGAGTCCTTTGCTGATGGCACTCCTCCAACCGGTTCACCTCACTCTGGGCGGCGGCTTCTTTCTTCACAAATGATGGAGAGATGAAAATGGTGGACTTAACTAAAGACTGACCATCATGCTCAATCGCCTCTCTTTCTAATTTCTGTTCCTCTTCTGGTGTGTACTTGTAAGTGAAGGAAGGTGGACTGCATCTGGTCTCTTTTCCAGGGGATAACCGAACATTGACAGAGGATACAACCCTTACTGGGCTCAGCAAGGTGGTTGGTAAAGACTGAGACCTTCTTAGAGGATAGCCAGCTTTTGCAAACAAGTACCTCTGTTTTAACAGATCTTTTGACTTTATCAAGCTACGCCCCACTCTTTGATTAGACAGAGTGCAAACCTTCATTTGCGCTCTTTGCAAAGCTGTATTAACTCTGTCCACAGAAGAGGGAGGCCCAGTTGTATTTTCAGCACCCTTCTCATTGCATTTAGCTTCAATAGAAGCCAATGATTTAAGAATATGGTGGGTGGTATACTGGGCAAATTCACATTCACTGCTTTTATCCACATCACTTTCAGCACTTGCTTCCCTCAGTAGTTCCACTGGCTGTGCTGGAGACACATCCTCTTTCCTTTCAGTAATTTCAGTAACGTGATCCCCTGCACTACAGGTGGACTGTTGATGTCCTGTATTCTCAACAGTCTCGCACTGGGGGAAATCCTGGCCATCTGACCGTCTGTCAGCAATTGTTGCTGCCTTCTCTCTTCCCATCTGAGGACAGGTAAGAGACTCCTCTTCTGATTCATTAAAATAAGGCTGGTCTTGTGCTGTTGGTGTGACAAGGTCTTCACCAAATGATGTGACTGTTGTCTCACTGTCACAACTATCAGCACTACTCCCCATGGCTTGCAAGGACTCGTGAACCTGTGAAAAGAAAACAGGTAGAAGGATGGAGAATTCAAATAAGTAGTAGCATTAACAAAATACCAAACTGATACGATGCTTCTATACTTTTGGGGTCTCCCACCTTGGTTTTGGCTCTGGTGCTGTTCTAAACTGCTTTCAGTGCCCCTGATCAACAACCCCTCCACTTTCTCACAAAGATTATTCCAGATCTTTACTATTTTCCTTAAATCCCTTTTCAATACCCACTCCTTTTCTTCTAACATATGACACTGACACAAAGAAAATGGACAGACATTTCTTAACTTCTTTCCCAACACCTACAAATTTCCCCATACCTTTCCTCATCATTCCCTCCTCTCCATTCTGAAAGAAAACTGTATCTCTTTTCAAAGCTAATCCCTCCAACCTGTACTTCTGATCACATCCTCTCCAGGGCTAGGGTATTTCTCCAGTTTCATCCCAGATTTTTCTGCATCAAGCTCTCTTTCTCTTAGAGCCCTTTCCCTTAGTCATTACTGTATGAAAAAGACAAAAAGACCTATAACTCTTAAGCTATCATTCTTATTTGAAAAAACAGTTAACATTCATATCTTCTCTTCATCACTGATCTACTCTCCATTCATGCTTTTGCATCATTTAATACATCAGAACTATTTGCTCAACTACTCAATTTCAGAATAAACAAATTCTCACCTTTTCACTCCACTGGCCATAGCTTTCCTTTTAAAAGTTTCTCCTCCATCTCCCAATTTTTATGCCTGCTGGATTATTCTGAGTTTCCTTAGAAACTTCTTGTTTGTCTACTCCTTAAATGCTATGTTTCTAAAGGGCTTTTTTAGGTTCTCTTTTTCTCTTATTCCAATTTTCTTTAAAATTTCCTTACAGATGTTTTAAACACTTTTCATGTACATTCTGTGTACTGCACACATAAACTATAAGCTCGATGGGGATAAAGATGTGGCTATTTTCTGGGTTATCTAACACACTATAGCATAACAGTCAGATAATATTCAGCAAGCTATGGATCCACAGTTGTAGTTATTAAATAATTATTGTAAAATACTGAAACACAATGACGGTAAAAAAATTTTTAAATAACAGACAGAATAGGTTAAGGATTAAAATACTCTGTTTACTGGTGGTGCAAAAATAAAGGAGAAGCTTTTTTTGTTGTTTCTCAGAGAGAAATGAAGAATTAGTGAAACCTAAAATTTGCAGTCATATGCTCAGATAACATCTGCATCCTAGAATTTTAGTCTTATCGTCATTTGAAAAATAAAGATTACACAGATGGTCTTGAAATATACAGCCAGTGAAAAACCACCTAAATATATAGAAGTTAATCACAGTGCCTACTACAATAGGAAATTTTACCTGAAGATGATTAAGGGAGAGGCAGTCTGTCGAATCTTCAGCAAAACCACTGCTATCAGAGTGCTGACTTGCAGTACGTAATAGTTGATCTACCAAAAGAAATTTAGTTATACAAAACTGCTAAATAAGACTTCAATGAGTACAGTATTACAGATATATGATTCCCAAAAGATATATGATACACAACAGTGATTCTTTCTTAGAAAAGTATACATCACTTATGCAAAATTGTGGCTTCAAAGCATAGGAAGTAACTTGAATTCAAACAAAACTGAATCAGATCAGAAATCCTCAGTGTTCAGTTGCTAATTAAGCTCTAATTATAATGTATTTTTTGGTAAATCCAATTAATGTCTTATCCTTGGAGGACAAGAGCCTGAAATGAAAAATGGCTCTAATAAAAATAAAGTCCCAAAGTAAACCATTTTCATTATGTAAATATGTGAAGACACGTAGTAGGTGAAATCAGAAGTTTAAATGTAGTGTGTAAAAACTTCTATTACCTTCACTAATAAGAAAATAAAAATACAATTAAGGCCAACAAATTAAATAAGTTGTACACAAGAGTACTTACATGTCTCTGATGTTTCAAATGATGCAAACATTTGTAAGTTATGAAAGTTATTTCTTAACAACTGAATGAAACTCAATCACATAGGTTCAACTAGTAGGTAATATTGTTAATTTTACAATAAACTTGCTTATTTTTTGGCCTCAAAACTCTAATTCCTGGTTAGTATAACCTAGAAAATTTTTTTTTTAAGTAACTAAAATGACCAACTAAACACAGCTGGCCTGATCACATGCCCAACCACACTACAAGTACCACAGTGGGGGAGACTTTACAGCTATTACATTTACTGAGGGAGACACTTCATGAGATAGTCAAGTTCCACAGGACTTAAAAAGCAACAGGCTAAATAAAGTGTGTTTACCAAGTCCACATTCATTTAAGACTTGAATGATAGAAAGTACTTAATAATATGTTTCAATAAAATCCAAAATTAATTACAGGTTGCCTGACTTTGAAAAATATTATAATAACCTTAGGTTCAATCTGGAGCAACATGAAACAGAATAATTTTTTTCCCATTAAAAATTTAAAATAATTCTGTAATGTTGTTTTGAAATTAACAAAACTGCATAATGAAATATATGGAATTGATCCATATCCTTGATAAATCTAGGTAAATTGTAATAATTGTGAAAGTGAATTGGAATAAGCTGTTACCATAGGTACTGATTATGCATTTTATTATTTGAGAAGATGACTAACATGTCATAGGAGTCATCACCATAATTATGTGTTTGCATGTCTTTTTTTTAAAAAAACTAGATTGTCAGCGTTCTGAAGACAGGAACATTATTTATTCTTCTTTGTATCCCAAGTACCTAGACCAAGCCAACAGTAAAAAATGTTTGCTGAATGAATCAATGATAACTATCTCCTTAAAGCAACAACAGAATTAAACAGTTTCTTAAAGGATTTAGAAGTGAAACTGCCCCATCTGCTTGGGCAAAGGGCAGTTGCAAAAGAGCCCAGGAAGCCCTGACCAGCTCCGTTCAGGTTCTCTCTGCTAAGATCTGTTTTATCCGTAGCATACTACAGCCTGTGCCGAGTGCACCTCTCCACGGTTAGTCCTCCCTGAATTCACACACATCAGGTCGAGGGTAGACTGCTCAGGCTTCAGAGCAGGTGTGAGGCAGTGGAAAAGAACAAGGAAGCCTGGGTTCAAGTTTCGGCTTTATCATCATAAGCAATAACTTCTCTCCTCCAAAAAAGTGGGATAATCATTCTACCTCACAGGGTTACTTCAGAAACTAAGTAGAACATAAGTGAAACTGTTTTGTAAACTATAAATCACAACTGAGGTTCTTTAGTCAGATGTTTCAGTTTCACAAAAAACACAGTTCACCAAAGAAAAAGGTACAATTAAAAAGAAATAGACCTCTGTCCTAACTGAAGAGATAAGACATTATTTCTAATTAAAAACTAGGAAGTTAGAGCAAACATTAAAGTGAGAACAAAACAGATGTGGAAATTCTATTTATCCAGTATTGCAGAGAAACTGTAAACAGGACACCCATATACTCTGCTAGACTAAAGAGAATATTGAATGTCTTCAGTAATTAGAAAAATGTTGAACTGCTCTTAATATACCTACTGAATGTTAGCTTGTGACATGAGTTGAGTCACTAAACCTCTCTTCTTCAGTATGTAAATCCCAGGACTGGATTTGAGATTAAGATCACTGTAACTTCAAAAGTTCTATTACTAAAGTGTGAAGTATTTTTATACATGCATTTTTACATTTATACATGCATTTTTACTAACTTTGTGAAATGAATATATTATACCAGTGATTCTAAGTCTGCCACTATGATTAATTTAAGATATTTGCATATCACATTATCAAAATTTGATAGGCTACTTTCAAAAAATGACTAAAACACTGTACTGTTCTCACTCCCTCTCTCTCATGCACACGCACAAAACCATTTTACTGTTACTTTATAAAGATGTGATTCAAAAAAAATGTTACCATTTTTACTTATGCCACCAGAAATAAGTGCTCCTACATAGATAAGAGGAAGAAACCCAGATGTGAATAAAAACCACATTCCATCTTTCCCACCACAGGAAGCTTACTCTTCAAAGATCTTAAAGTAATTATGCTGTTTTTATCCTCTTTTTTACACAGGGCAAGCTGCTTTTTCCAATGCATCCCTTGTCTACCTATCTAAAGCAAAGATTCCTGGATGGCTGTGAACTCTGCCTATGGCTCAGGAACACATACATAAATTTATGGACTCACAAAGGGAAGAAAATTAAGCAGGAAAGTTCATTTTGTGTCTGACCAGAACTGTGATGACCTAGTGAGAGTGGAGCTCTTGTTTCTCAGTATCATACTGCAATAAAAGAAAAATTATATGCAAATTGTCTCATATGAAGTCACTTCAGAGATCAGAAGAGAACAAACATGTAATTTCCTATTCTAAGAACATACATATGAATCTTTGCTTAAAAAAAAAAAGGGTGGTTCAGCATGTGTAAAGTTTTAAAAATAAACACTCCTACCTTCAGTGGTCATTTTAACTTCCTCTCTCCTTTTCTCTAAATCTCAAAAGCTTTGTGACTTTAAAGATGATCAGACATGTTTTTCTGTTGTAAGTTAAAAGTGAAAGAAATGGATTCAAAGGTTCTTTGGTCAATAATAATTCAAGAGAAGAACAATGTCTGAGCCACTGACCTTTGATTTACAGTTTGAATTTAACTAGCTTTACCTACTGCTGAGAGACTGACTGGTGTTTTCTGCCAGAGGCACATTCATTTATTACACCTAGGAGTCGCATTTAAATAATAAAAACCCAGAGGTGGATAATACAAGTGTACATTTCAATCCCAACCATGTAAAAAGTAGGCCTGATCACTTCCCATCTAGCCCTTGTGTAGAACTGAAAAAATATTTAGAATACACAGAATTGTGTAAGGAGGTCATTACAAGATAAGCAAACTAAAATTACTTTATGAGCACAAAAGTCTTCAGGAAGATAAAAAAAATTCTATAACCAAACCATAATGAAGCAGGCACAGCTGTGTTCCTAATCTTCTTTTTACACTTACAGGTACTACAAACACTGATAGATTAAAAAAAAAAATACCTTTTCCAAATCCCCCAAAGATGCTTTGGTAATGTGCTCGGGAACTACTAAGTACTGGTTTACTTACCTCTTTTTGACTTGTTAAGACCTAGCTGGTAAGTGGTTGGAACATGAGGAGCTTCTCCCTCTGTACTTTGAACCTAAAGAAGAGTTTTAAGTAGTTAAAACTTAAGAATCTATGGCAAAGAAGAACACCTCTTAATAGTCATTTACTAAACAACCAACCTAAGAAGGTACCAATGCTTTATATATTTAAAAAGTGCATCCTATCTCAAAATCGCTATAATGTCCCACATCTCAATTTTACGATCTATTTTTCAGTTAACAACAGGATTGCAAGCTTATAGCTAGCAACGAAAAATAACTACATGTGTAAACTACTTCATTAAAAAAAGTTACCATTAAATGAAAAACAGATCCAAAATTAAAAGTTCTTCTCTAAATGTTAAACTTCAAAGTGTAAGGTCAATCCCAGGAGAAATACTGACACACTCACTGCAGCACACCGGCACACACTTGAAGCAATTACAAGTCTTGTATCTTGAAAAATGGCAATCATGCTCCCACTGCAAAATCTTATAAAAGTCCACAAATTTTCAGGTATCAAAAACCACTCCTGTGGAAGACTGCTTTGTCCTGACACAAATGTTCTTTTAAGACATAACTTGGGAGTTGTAGGTAGAAAAGCAGGTTTCATTATAGGACTAAAATGTTGAAAGATCTTAGCCATAAATCCTCCCTGAAAATTATGCTCAAAAAGATACCAAACCCACAGAAGTTGTCCTTTTATGCTGTCTTTTTTTTCCTACCTAAACAACTACATAATTTAGGAATTTCCAGATTCTTTACTCATCACACTCACTCCCCAAATACTCTATCTATCCTAACATAACTAACCCTATACTAAGAGTAAATATTTGCGGGGGTATGCTACTAACGCCCCACTCTTTACCCTATAATGATTAGTACTTAAAATAATAAATAACATCCTAGTAAAGTGGGCAAACTAGCCAAACATTTGGGCTTTCCGCCTTGAACAAGCTGGAGAGCAAAGAGCAAACAGGTTTTAGATTGAACCCTCGCAGTTTTGAGCTATGACTCCATTCCAGAGTAAGAAAGATTCCATAGGAGTAAAAGTGGAATAGCCAACATGAGAAAAAACTTCAAAGGTTAAAGATATTACCCAATTTAGAAATTGCTCTGATTTGTGATATCTTTGTTCTACATAGTTGAACATGAATCCAAGTTTATGTATCTTTTGAAAACTGAACGCGTACTGGTCATTTAAAACCATCACCTATAAATCATATATAAAATGGTTTCTACTATCTTTGTTTTTATTGAAAAATCATATTCTTCAAAGCAGCAGACATAAGTTCAAGAGGAAAACTATTGTTTTGTGTGCAAAGAAACAAAATGCATTTTCTCTTTGTAGTCAACAGGAGGTCTATTATTAGCCTCTATTCAGGACTAGCCTACTTCAAAGAGTTTTCTGTAAACCAAATATCAAACAGACCAAAAAAAGTATAACAGAAATCTAAATGTCTCTTTAATTTTATTCTAGGAATCTCAGCTTAAGCAAAAGATTATGATCTCTCATTTTTAAATGCAGAATTATCACATATTCTATTCTTTAGATTTATAAAATTAGTCACAAGGTAACATGACTTTAATGAATATGTAACCTCAGAATATTATCCTTCAAGATGCTGCTACTCCATGGACAATAAAAAAACAAAAAACACTCCCTGTCTCCCTCTACTACAAACTCCATAATTAACTGAAAGAAAAGAAGAACAGGACCCTTAAAAATGAGCTGACAGGATCATATTTTACTAATAAAGTTACTAAAGTTAGGATCCTTCCTCCTACTTACTCAGCAAAATCATCAATCACTTGCTGAAGACAGAAATAGACTTGCTAGTGTTAATGGTTGAATTTCATAGCTTATTAGGTTTCATTATTGGCTACAGTTGTGCAGAGGAAAGCCGTCAAATTCAAGATGGGGTGCACCACAGAAAATTATAATGCAAACACAGAACTTAGATTTATGTGGCAGGATTTTTCCTATTCCATGGTTTCAAATCCTCAGTGGAATTCCGGTCATTTGCTACAAGTTGGTCTTTTATTAAATTAACTATAGCTAAATATTGATAACCGAATTGAGTGACGGATAATGGGTGTTCATTATACTATTTTCTCTAAACGCTGGGTAAGTTTGAAACTTTTCATAATAAAAATTACAAAAAAAAAACCCAAAACAACCCAGTAAACCAAAATGATAAAATCACTTGGTCTCAGTGTTTTGGGATTTAAAGCTGTAGGACAACAGCTTTAGAATAATTCACACATTTGAGTTACTACATTTTAAAAATATTTTAATCAAACAAAGGTTATATCTTTTTGAATCAATGTCCTGCTACCACGCAGATACCTAGTTTGATTTTTCAACATCTGTCACATTTATCTTGACTAAGACATATCTTCTAGGCACAATACTATTGTACTATGTTTTATAGAGCAGTAACACCGTAGAATGTTCTAACTCAAATCATCCTTCCTCTAAGGTTTAAAGAGACCTATACAGCAGAAATCCAAAACTGGAACTTCAAAAATTACAATTCTGTCTAATTTTTAATGATACCTCAAAAAAATTCAAAGGAAAGCATTATTTTTCCAAAAAGGGGCAGGGGGCTGGGCATGGGATGACGTGAGTTCTTGTCCTATGTCTGACCCTATCAACCAGCCGGACCATACTAAGCTTTACGGTGTACTCAAAAGGAGCAGGTTTGTACAAAGACTCAAATTCACGTCTCATTCTGAAAGGCCAACAGAACAACTTAACTACCTGTCAGGTATTTGACTGATTGGGGATTACTTTAACTCAAGCCAGTAAATAGAATAAAAAGAATCCTGAAACTTAATGGCTAAAACTAAGTAATAAGGTATATTAGTTAAATCAACAATCAGTGTGAAGACAGGATTAGAAACATTTACTAAAACTTCAGTAGCTTAAAAAATTGTATATGCTGCCAATAATATCTTTATTTAAATGTTTATTTATAGAGTAAGAGACACAGGACAACCTATCTACAGAAACACACAGATAAAAGTTCTCCTTCCTCTAGCGTTTAAGCATGAGAAAATTTTCCTTTACGCCTAAAAGATGAACAATTGTTTACTGAGTAAAATCATTCTGGTTTAACTGTGAATCATTCATGCTACTAATTTATGGCTCTAGAGAGTTACCATGATGTATTTATTCAAAATAAATCATTTCAAGAAGAACACAAGAATTATCCAAGCAAGTCACTAAGAATCAGAAAACTCAAGAGTGGGGTTTTACAACTTTTAGATACACCAAAACAGTCTGCAAGATATTTTTTATATGGCAAACTGACTTTTAATTGAAAATAGTGTCTGGCCTTTTTTGCTTATCATAAGAGATAGTCACTTTCACTCTCCAAGGCCTAGGTCAGTCTTGTCATCTATTTAACTCTTTCTATATTTAAATAGTTCTCTCTGCTCCTGGTGACTGTCAGATCTTACCTTCTGCTTCAGAGGGACTAGGCAGCTTCATGCGCAGAGCCGCATCTGCAACATTTTCTCCTACCTAGTCACCCAAAGCAGTGGGCATTCAGTTAATCTGTTTAAAAACTGGCTTACTGACAGCGTGTGCGTGCTCTAGCTTATATTTATTTGCTATTTTTACAAAAGGAAGAAAGTTCCCAATAGGAATCAAACCTCAAGGGAAAGGAGTGCAAAAGAAAAATAGTAATGACCTACTTTGAATGGGATCTAAAAGTCTGCTTTAATAAGATTGTTCTCTTCATTTGTCAGTATGATTCAACAAGCTTGGGAGAAGAGGAAATTAAAGAAACACATTATTTCCTTTCTTTATCCATTGTTCTACAAGCTTTCTTTAAAGTTCCCAAAGGGATTAAAAACACAATTCTAGGAGGTTTTTATCCATATTTGAAATATGTCTGAAAAATAAGGATTATCCTTAAAATTCCCTGTTATTTACAATGTAGCTATGGTTGACCATATATTTTTTTGAAAACAAAAATCTTCCATTATCCTTAAGCCACCAATGCCTATAATTTTGTACTTCAAAAAAATATTCACTTCAATGTTGTTACTTTCTTCACTAACTGCTTTTGCCAGCAGAGGGAGCAAAAAAAAAAAAAGAAAAAAAAAAAACCCAAAACACCAGCCTATTATTAAATGTTCACTTGCTGCCAAAGTACATCTGTCTAGCACTTTATAAATGTTGTAAAGAACTTTCGTGTATGGCATCAGTAATTTAAAAAACAAAAACACAACTCTGGCTTAGAATTCAGGAATTCTAGAAATTTAAAAGCAAAATACGAGTGTCTCCTCATCTGAGTCACCAAATCAGGTCTGCAAGTATCTAACAAGTATCTGCACTCTATCCAATTGTCAGAAGAGGGGCCCTAAAGGAAGGCAAGAGGTTACACTTCAATTATGAATGCTAGGACAAGTTTAGACCAAAACAAAGCCAAAAAAAGAATCGAACAGTGAAATGGAACAAAACGGTTCTAATTAAAGTTGTCATTTTCTGAACTCATTATAATGAGAAATAAAGAAGCTTACAAAAAATGTAAAATATTTCAAAGGGCTGCTCTTGCTCCCTTTTTATTTCACTTTTTAGTCAGAATTAAAGTATTAAGAGGTGCATTCAAAGACCACAAAAAAAGCTGTATCAGCAATTGAAATTTTGCAATAAATGAAAAATCTTAACTGATGTGAGAGAGACACACTCACCTAAGAGGACATTTTATGGGCAGAATCAATTATCCTGTTTCCTAGTTCCCTAAAACAATGGCAAGTGATTCTAAAACAGCTGTGAGCTATTACTAAAACTATTCTATAATAAATTTTAAAAAGAAAAATTGCACATTGTATAATTTATAGCCACATATGTGCCTGTTTCCTCATATGTAAAATAAGACCAGCACTGCTGGCCTCACACACTGAAGAGAGAAAAGTACTTCAAGGGCCTAGTACAGTGACTGCCACAAGGTAGGTGCTTGATAATGTTCAGTTTCCTGCCCCAAGGTATACAGCTCCAATGCATAAGTTATCCTCTGACTATTCAAAAGCAGTTTTAGGTGAACCTCATCAAAACAAATATTTTTACCTTGTCCAATTTGAAATTTATGTAAAATAGTAAGAATATCACTAGGTTAAAAAAAAAAGTAGCCAAACGCTGGTCTTCTGGGGTTGCAGAAATCCTTTCAGTGGCCTTTCAAACCTTCTTCCTCAAGATTCCCTATCCTCCCCTTCAGGAAATGTCTTCACGTTCATGTTCCCAGACCTACCCTCAAAGCCTTCTTCACACCTAACCTTCCACTGAGATACATTAAGAAAAGCTTGCCCAAAGGCACACAGCAATTCAGTGGCCCAAACAGGACTCAAACCTGTTTGATTTCAAAGCCTGTATTTTTAACTATTATGCAATATGGATCTGAGTTTGGATATATTCTCTCAGGGCTTTCTCAGAGAATCAAAATCTTAAATTGAGAGAGAAAAGGGGTTAAAGTTCAAGTATGAGCAATGGATTACAGAAGATCTAGAGGGGCCATTATCTTGACATCACATAGTCCTGGGACTTCTTGGTTTGTGAAACATAAAACAAAAAATCTGGAAAGTCAAAATCAGGATGACTTTTTTCTAGTATAAATCTATTCACCACCTTTCATTTTAAAAACATTTTTTGGCACTTTTTTCCCTAACTCACTGTTTAAAACAGTTCTCAGTAATTTTTTACCTACCTCTTCCATTTCAAAGGAGTCCTTCTGCTGTGCCATTATACTTCTTATGGATGGGATCGTCAACGGTGCACATGGCTCTTTTTCAGGTGTGGACAAAGGGACATTTTTCAGCTCCCTGCTATTTTCCAGCTCACTGTGGCTGGACATGTTGAAATCGCTATCTAAATGAGTTTTTATAATACCAGCTTCCTCACCTAGTTTATTCTCATGACTTTGAGTTTCTTTACTTTGTCCACTTTCAGCTTCTTGGTTAAAATTACTGTTTGCTTCATCAGAAAGTCTATCAATGTCAGCATTCTCCATAACAGCTGCTGAACTACCTGATACTTCTTCTTTAACTGTAGCCAACATAGAAGATGAATCTTTCTTCTTCACAATTTTTTGAGACTTTTGATCACTTTTATTGCCAATTTCTTCCATCACTGAAAGATTTAGAGTCTTTCCTTTGTCAACTGCTGGGGAAAGGGTACTACCTTCTCCTTTCTCTGTTTTATCAACACATAAATTTAGTTTTGATAGTGTTTTCATTAAACGATTTGCAGTGTTACTTCGGGTTAAAGGTGGAGGCGAGTCTGTCTCCTTGTTAGAGGTCACCGAGGACAGACTCCCAATTCTCTGCAGGGGAGTCCCAGAGACTTGGGAATATAAAGAAGAAAATGCATTGGCCACAGTAGTAAGCACTTCAATTTGACGAAAACGGCCTATAAAAGGAAAAAAACAATAATTATATATATTTATATTTATATGTGTATATACACACATATACACACACATATATTACTTAAACCATCACTACTGTTCAGAATTTCAATAACTGAACTACTTAAATCACAAAGATTATGAAACCAGATTTTTTTCCTATCACTTAAAACTTCTCTACATTTACTGTGGAGAGGGAGAAAGATTTTTCACTCTTAAGCACTAGAATTTACATTTTAAAAAATCAAAAGGAAGGACAAAGCATAATGACAACACTGAATAAAACAGAAAGGACTAGCTATTGATCTATAGTTGTGACCCTGTTTTTAGGTCTTGAACTCTTCCAAATGTGAAGTATATGTAAGTATATATTTTATACCTAATGGGAGGGAGGTTGGATTTATAGATCTCTTAAAGCTAATCCAAGGACCACCTAGGGATCCCATTTTGGGGATTTCTGGTCAGCAGAGAAAAATAAGCAAGATTTAACTTGAAAAATCATCAAATTAGCCTTGCCATTGTAGATTTACATGAAAGCATCTGAAATTGACTGACTTCAACTAATAGTAACAAGGCCCCTCCTCTACTTCTTTCCTTTTGGAACAAAAGCAATTTGGCGATAAGTATAAGGGTCTACAAGTTACATTCTACGGATGTAACACTTAAGTATGTGGAGAATGGGGTGGGGGGGGTGGGGAAATAGGTAAATTAACTTCTATAAATAGAATAATAAAAATTTATAATATGCAAAACAGCTGTTGTGTTAACCTCAATAATTAAATTGCCACTGCTATTTCTAGAAATTAATAAGGCTTTAAAAACAAGACCATCTTGCTGTAGATGCCATAATTTTAAAAACAGTATGCTAACATTTAAAAACCTTACTTGTTAAAGCATAATTTGGATTTTCTACTTCCATCCGCTGCATTTGCGCACTCAAAAATACTTTAATATCTATTCCTCTGGCAAATGATGATGAATTAAAAAATCTGGAAGGAATTTTAGAAGCAATATCTGGTTCATCTCGTCCAAATCCAAGATTATAAAGGATTTCTTCAGGATCTTCCTCATAAAGTTCCAACAATTCTGAAACACTAAAAAGAAAAAAAAAAAAAGAAACAGCAAGATGTAAGTTTATAATAGTACATATCACAATATAAATGAATTCATATTCCTGCTTTCCTGTGAAAAAGTCTTCTACAGCTTCTGCTGTTTAATCCATTATTTATTTCAGCATCTTTATACATTGGGTACCAAATGCAATAAATAACCCTTAAAAAGGGTCCATTCTCTCAAGCTGTTAGTTTTGGGAAAAAGAGCTAAGCCCTAAGAACATCCTCAGTAAGAAGCTCTGATTCCTCACCTTATTTTTTTTGTCATTTTAAAGAGATTTCCAGTAAAGCAGCTAAACAATCTGAGGACAGATAAGGGAGAATAAGCAGTAAACAGATTAGGAAAAAATGAAAAGGGAAAATGCACTAGGAAGTTGGTACAACTTTGGTACCAAGGGACATTCTGCAGAGCTTGAGTTTTTCTGCTCTTTGGCTGTCCTAGAAGAGGCAATATAGGTAACAACTGATCTCAGAAAAGTGAAGGAGGAGCTTACTTTCAACTTCTCTCTAACCACTTGCACTCAGGAAGTAGGAGGAGTAAAGTAATGAGAGTATGGGTTACACAAAGGTAAATTCTTGCTCTAATTCTATTGTGAATTGAACATTTATTAACTCTTATCTCTCATACCAGTGATAATCCAAGCTGAGACTCACCAGGGAAAATAGGAATGTTAGAAATAGAACTTGAGCAGAAGGAAATTTCAATTTGTTTCAGAGAAAATGTTCAAATTCCAAAACAATAATTTGGATAATAGTTTAAACTGGTTCATTATGCACACGTGTTTGCTTATTTTAATATATAGTTTAAAGATCTTTGGTTTTATATGAAGATAAATCTACACTTAAATATCAAGCTTTAAATTATAAAGGTTTATTCTGATTTTTATATCAGAGTAACTCAAGACCCTAGCAGAATGGAGAATTTGGGAAGTAGAAATTATTCCACTATGGATTTCCTCTTTCAAGCTGTTGATAGGACTCAAAATACTCATTAATGGATTCCAGCAGCATTTTTAACATATCTGTTAATTTTTATTTAATCTTAATTAAAAAAAAAAAAAGAAGACGCTTCTCTTCTCTCAGTTATGTTGACCCACAAAACACTGTGGATTCCTTTTGACTTCATACTACCAAGCCAAATCCAAGGCTGAAAAGGGTTAAGAGTAGGTCATCTACAACACAATGTAGTTGCAGTATAAATCCAGAATAAGTTACCTTGAGACTGTTCCACTACTTTTCCCGGATCCAGTGGAATTCATACTTCTCCCCTTCTGATGAAACTGTAGTCTTCTCTCTTTGGCCAAGATATTATTGCTATAAACAAAATTAGATTATATAAAACTTTATTTCCATAACTGTTCTTCATTTTTAGAAAGGAAAAAAACAAACAGCTACGTACCAGTTTTCAATTTGAGCATCAGTTTCATGGAGGTGGTTGGCTAAAGGTAAAAAGAATATATGCAAAGCACAACTGTTAGTAGGACAATAACTACTATGATACAATCAACAAGAAAGCAAATTAACCACATTATTATAGCTAAATGCCTAATATGCCAGACTCTTGTCCTGGTTCATTAAATCTGCACCATTAAAGGTAATATACAGATAGATAAGAACAGACTCAGCAGCTTTTGGAGGGTGTTTTAGGTTTTGTTTGTTAGCAATGTAAAACTACCTCCACTGAACGTTTAATATAAAAAGATATATAAATAACCAATTAAATTTAACAGTTTGAAATAAGTAGTAAGAAGATACGTGGTATATGTACTTCTAATTACTAAATTTAAAAACTGTTAATAAAGAATATCTCAAAAGCAAAAACATGATTTAGCATTACTTAAGTGTGGCAATATCTATTCCTAACGTGGTTTTTTTAAGGCTGATAATTCACTCCAGTTACAACCAATTTTTCATGCACCTACTTTGAAAATTCCTACTCATTTCACATAAGTTTTCTTTTAAAAGTTGCCTTTCAAGTTTATCCTAGACTTACAAGTTCTAAACAAATAAATGTTGTTAAGTTTACAGTGGGTTAAATTTACTGCATTTAAATTTTATAGACAAACATAAAGAATGAAATTAATTAAAAAGATCTTTTTCAGCACAACAGACTTTTTTCTTTTTTCATTTCTGATCTGCAGAGTCATGGCAATTTCTTATCAACCAGAAAGGTTGATGAATGAATGAAATGAAAATAATGAATGAATGAAAATAATCTTGAAACAATTTTCAGTAAAACAACATAATAGCTCCACTCTTCTCTGAGACTTCCTTTTTGGGTCTGGCTTCCAATAAAATCATTCACTATGGATGAACAGGCAGAGCACGGAGGATTTTTAGGGCAGTGAAAATACGCTATATGATAGCATAATGATGGATACGTGTCATTACACATTTGTCTAAACCCATAGAATGTATAGGACCAAGAGTAAACCCTAGCATACACTATGGACTTTGGGTAACTATGATGCCTTATCCTAGTTTCATCAATTGTAACAAATGTACTATTCTGGTGAGGGATGTTGACAATGGGGGAGGCTGTGCACGTGTGGGGCAGAAAGTATGTTGGAAATCTCTGTACCTTCCCCTCAATTTTTCTGTGAACAAAACTGCTCTAAAAAAATGAAGTTTTTAAAAAGAATTCTATATTGTGAAACTACTAAGGCAGATATCAAAAGTGCTATTTACAATAACAATAAAATGAATTTTAATAAGGGGTTAACAGTATGTTCAACTATCCTGATTGGGAAGCAGTAAGTTTGAGTTTATTTTATAGAGTTTAATCCTTAAAAGCATATTAACAGAAATAAAAAAACTAACATATACACATTCTAGAGTTTTCAATGTTAGAAGGCTCTAAATAAGTATTCTTATCATACAGATTGACTTCAAACTGCAAAAGACCAAGGATATTAAATTCAGTGGATAAATTCACTATTCATCAACTTACAATTCAAAAAGATTTAATAAAATCCTTAATTCTTTTTTTTAATAAAAAGCACACATTGGGACTTCCCTGGTGGCACAGTGGTTAAGAATCTGCCTGCCACTGTAGGCGACACGGGTTTGAGCCCTGGTCCAGGAAGATTCCACATGCCGTGAAGCAACTAAGCCTGTGTGCCACAACTACGGAGACTGTGCTCTAAAGCCTGTGAGCCACAACTACTGAGCCCGTGTGCACAACTACTGAAGCCGACGCGCCTAGAGCCTGTGCTCTGCAACAAGAGAAGCCACCGCGATGAGAAGCCCGCGCTCCGCATGAAGGGTAGCCCCCCACTCGCTGCAACTAGAGAAAGCCCACGCACAGCAATGAAGACCCAACGCAGCCAAAAATAAATAAATAAATTAATTTTTTTAAAAAAGCACACATTAATAACCCAGCTATACAGTTACCAATAATTTTAAAATACCAGTAAAACAATAAAAAAATTCTTAATTTTATGTTGTGGAAAGCTTTATTATGAATCCACAGGAAAAGATTATATAATCTGTGAAAATTTAAACATTGCACAATACACTTAAAATCCTAATGCAGCCTTGAACAGACATCAGCATAATGCTTTCTAATTAACTTCTCGTAACTCTATTTTGTCTTTGTCCTTTAGTCTTCTAAAAATCTGGAAAAAGAGGAAGCGGGAAAGACAGGAGACACTTGAATGCAAAGAGAAAGACAAGCTGCAGCTGTTAAGTCTGACATAAGGCTACCTCACACTAAAATAAGCTTCACTTTAGTTTTCTCACATATAAATATTTAAGTTTCCTTCCTTTTGAGAGACAATTCTTCCCTCAGTTATATGACCATTGTTTGCCCCCAAATAGTTCCTGTAAGCTACAGAGTCCAAGGAAGACCTTTGGACATTGCACAATGGTTTTCCAGAGCCATTCCTACAGGTCTCCTATAGGCTCTTACTAGATTATTAACACATAAAAGGTTCTGTAAAATGTGTCTGAGCCACTTTCAAGAACTTTAAATTTAGCTTTGAGGATCATAAACATGAAAACACATGACTTTCTCTCTCTCTCTTTTATTTTTTTTAATTTTAAAACTATATGAAGGTACAGTTCTTCCAAACATACCTTCAGCTCCCAAGGACAAATCATCCTCAAAACTTCCTCCATTTCTCACAAGCACACCTGAAAGAAACATTAGAAGATTCATGCTGGTATTCTGTTCTTTCTGACCCCCACAGAAAATCACTGTTTTAATTAAAACAAACTGACCAAGCAAAATATAAGACACAGTAAAGCATTTCAGACCTGAATGTACTCACAGGTTATTCTGATTATATAATTTCAGGAAGGAAATATAAGTTTTCACTTTATCGTAAAGGAAACCATGATTTGCAGCCAGGTAAAGTTATTAGAAGCCCCAATCTACAGGCTACTTTATACTTAATAAGCCTCTAAGATGTTCAGTTAGATAATGTATCTTACCCAACAGTTTCATGGAAAACCAGATCCCAGCACAATCATTCCTTTTACCCCCTTATATTAAGTCAGGAGCTCAAGCTAGATTTTCCTGATACTATAAATGTTTTTCATATGCCTTGCCACTACCTGCACATTCTTGTTGTACTTTGAACTTCAGAATTTTGCCTTGCACAGGTGTGGCAATCTCAGTTAATGTAAGCAAAGAAATGCTACACTAAATGCTACACTAAAGCTCACCTGATTCACTCAACATATATTTTCCCTATGTTTACATATCATATTTATGTATTTAATTAGTCTTTATAATATCTAATTGGACAATAAAAAGAAACGAGTTTCATATTGTGGAAAGGTTTGGTAATTTGTTTAAACTCATCACTGTTTTATGGTTCATGACAAGGTTTCTCCCTTTAGGCTTTTATCTTAAAACACCATACTTTATAAACATGAACATCACTTTTATAATTTATACACACACACACTCTTTCACTCAGAGGACATATAAAGTAGGACCCTCATAAAGAACAGATTTAGAAAGGCAACTTTCTCTTACCCTTGAGTGTACTACTGCTTTGCTCATCCAGTGAGGCTCCCAAAGGGGTACTGAAACCACACAAACATATAAACCTTAGTCTTGAAAAGCTGTCTGGAAAGCTGTCACTGCACAGCCTTACACTTTAAAGGGTTATAGCTAAGCAAGCTTCTAATCACAGGTGAATTTTCCTCCCAAATGCACATGGAATGCAAGTGAATTACATAAGTAATATCCTACTAAGCAAATACCTATCATCAAGTCAGATCACCAGGAATGATTTAATCACACGTCTGATCTGCCAGCAATTAAGAGCAAGAATGGCAATTACAAATGATATGAATTGGCATTTTCTTTACAAAAACAGAAAAAGAAAAGAGAATGACAACAGGCCTTAAGAAAATGTCTGCTCCCCTCAATCCCTTCCCTAGAAACAGGAAAGAGAATTAAGAAAAAACAAATCTTTATCTCAATAAAATTAAAAAGTCAGAGTATAGTTAGAAATAAGGTTCAACAGTTTTCTCAAATCCCATCAAGCATTTTAGAGCACCACTCAATGCCTCCCTTACCCCAACTATTATCTTTTCTGATACAATGGAGAAGTTTGGAATTTTAGGCTTTTAAACTAAAAAAAATACATGTATTCTTCATTTAACTCTGAAAAGAAAATTACTAAAAAGTTGGCTTGAGAATCAACCCTAAGAACTAGCCATTACTAAAATTCTTTCACATTCTTGTTGTTCAAACACAGATAACTTAGAAATCTTTTTAATGCAAAATGTTTTTCATTTCTTTCTCAAAACTAAGTTAAGAAAGAAACAGGTTGTTTCATTATGAAAGTTCTACTTTGTGTTATAAGCCTTTCGTCAGCAACAATTTATACCTGTTATAAATTCACATCAGAAATGGGATCAATCATAAAAATATCAGTTTCAAAGAAATATTACTGAAATGCCACTTAAATGTTAAATGTTAAAACAAATATACAAGCAATGGCAGTTCTTTAAAAGTGCTTTTGAAATGAAAAAGAATAAGCCATGACCATAAAGATAATAAAACCTCGAAGTTTTTGCATATATTTTAATAAAACTATACTTTATGCCCTCAAAAAAGTCATTCCTCTTCCCTGGCGGTTACTTTCGTAGGACAAAACATTGCATTACTCCTTCTGTAAATGTCTCAACTGGCCTGGGCACCAACAGAAAATGGCAAATGAGCAGAATATAACTGGCATTCTCCTTCAAAAACAAGTCTCTCACTCTTATAATTGCCCTCTTAAAAATCTTATCAAAAACTCTATCCCTTCTTAGATGCTACTTATTCAAGCAATTTGTTTCAGCTTAGCCACAAAAAAAAAAAAAAATTACCAAAATAAAGACTCCCTTTAAGGAAAAACAACATGGTATCTTTATTCAGGATATGGAAAGCAATAAGAAAACAAAGAATATTTGAGAACTTATCAGGGGGGTTGGGGGCGGATGCTGTCTTCAGATCATCTGTACATAATATACAAAGTAGACAGATGCCTGACTCTGGGAAGGACCCTAAATTGTTATAGAAAAAAAAAACTTGCATATATCCTAGCAGTCAAATCTGTGATAATAAAGCTAACAATAAAAGACTTTGTTCTAGCTCTCCAGAGTACAAATGAATGTCCCTTTCGTACAGAATAGGTGAAGCTGTAGGGAACAAGAAAGAAACCTATGTAGGAAATCCGCAACAGACTATAGAATCTGCCTACATAAATCAAGATTAGCAACAAAACTCCTGGAATTTTCAGAGATCTTGTGTCTTGGTGAATGTTAACATTTGCCCACTGCATTTATCTTAAAAGATGCACTTATTTACTGTCTACTTGATATAACTCTTATATAATCTTAACTCCCGTACACCATAAAATAAACATAACATGATTCTTCTCTTGCTCTTAAACATTTTTTTGTGCATCTTTAGAGAAAAGGTCCATATATTTCATCATATCTCAGAAGGGTCTATGACATCCTCAATAAAGGTTAAAGAGCTCTATAATAAAGAGTGTTCAGTAAGGCTCCAGGCAATTCACCAAAACAGGATAGCAACAGAGTAATGGCCAATATTTTATGTCTTTAAGAAAGAAAAATAAACTGGCATATATAAGAATCATTTCTCTCTCCCCACCAGAAAAGACTTCTCAAACTCTGGTACTTGGACAAAAGATTAAGAAAAGCCCAAATTGAGATGGCAAAAAATATGTACAGAAGCAAACATCTTAACAAAAGTTAAAAAGCCAACATTCTTCATGTGAGATTTTATAAGTAGCAAATAAGTTGGAAAAAATAATTAAAATATGAAATAAGTACATTTTACTGTAGTAAGATACGATTAATCTCCTCTGTACTTTATCAAACATTTCTGTACCAGCTACCAAAGCATGTAATTAAACAGATTTATGCAGCCTGAATGTCTTCAAAGCTCTATTTCCCTTCTGTGAATTCCAGGGCCATCTGACAAATTCATGTCCAAGAAGTAAGCTAGAACAAAGGAGTTAGCTAGTTTTAACAGTTCTCCAAACAGAATTAAGGCACCAACATAAAGTTAAAGCCCGGTTAGTGTAGTTAAGTAAATTACATTCATCTAAAACACATTTGAAAGGAAAATGATTCTTCTGCCAGATATACACATGTCAAAACAAAAGCAAAATAAAATACTGTGTGAAATGTGACAATCCTTTCAAATAGAAACAGGGCAAGCATAATAACATGGCATGATTATCTGTTTCAGGTTTCTGATCTCTGATGCTAACATCACGCACCGGAGCTGAAGTCCTAATAACTGTGAAGTCAACATGGTCACCAAATAATCGGCGGTCACAGCACTTCCATTTCTAATCGCTTAAAGGAGGAAGCTATCCGCCGGCTCACTTTCCGGTTTATGGCTTACGAGGTCCAAGGGACCCGCAAGGACGGCGGCCCGAGTCACTCCGCCCAGGCGTCCCATCAGCGCTGATCTTTCCCCGGGACGCGAGCGGCGCAACCGAGGACTCACCGGCAGTCCTTGAGCCATATCGCGATCTTCTCGTTGGGCACGTTTCCTGCGGGGCAGAGCGAGGGGACAGCTCGTTACCGACCCCAGGAGGACTCCTACCGTGGGGTCACCCTGGATACCCCCAGGTAGGAAAATCTACTGGGGGCAAAATGCAGCCTAAGCAACACGGCTTAGAGACCATCTGAAGGGAAATGATAGCACCTGGGTGTCTCGACGCTGGAGACGCCTTACCAAGCACGCACGTTTAAAGGTCGGAAGTGTCCCCTCTCCCCTCGGCCTCTCGAGCCCAGGACGATCTTCCAGAACTCACAGCAGTCGCCCAAAGCGCACGAGACTTTTCCCCGCCCGCCCGAACTTCCCTGAGCTCCCCGCCCGCCGCTGCCCCGCGGGGCGCACGGACCTCTCCCCGCGGCCGCCGGCAGCTTCGCTCCAGAGAGGTCTTCCTCGTCGTCCTCGTCCTCGTCCTGCGTCGTAGCTTCTGTGGACAGGTCCTCCGTCTCCGACGCCTGCCAGGAGCCGCGGCACTTGGCCCAGGCCTTCCTCCTGCGACTCGCCACTTGCCACTCCAGTTCCTCCTCCGCCTCCGCCGACGCCACCAGGGGCCGGTCCATGGCTGCACCGGGGGCTCCGCAACCCCAACCGGAGCCTGTGAGAGACAAGGCGGCGGCTGGGACCCCAGCCCCTGCGGTCAGCGCCCGGCCGGGCTGGGGGCCCCGGGGAGCTGGAGCAGGCGCGGGGGGAGGAGGAGGAGGAGGAGGGGACGGGAGGGAGGAAGGGAGGGAAGGAAGGGGAGGGAGGGGGCGGAGGGCCAGCGTTTCACATGAAGCCGGCCGGGCGCGGCGCGGGAGCGCGAGCGGCTGGAGCGAGCGCGGCTGGGAGCCGAGCGCCGGACGGCCCCAGTCCCGGCTCCCCGCCCCGCCCTCCCCTCGGCCCCCGCCCCGCCCTCCCCTCGGCCCCCGCCCCGCCCCGCCCTCCCCTCGGCCCCCGCCCCGCCCCGCCCTCCCCTCGGCCCCCGCCCCTCCTCCCGCCTCAGCCGGACGCGCCAGGGGCCTGGCCGGCCGCCGCGCGTCAGCGCGCCCCTCCCTCAGCGGCGTTCCACGCCCCCTTCCGGCCGGGGGCGCGCGGGGCGGGGCGCGGCGAGCGCAGAGTGGAAAGGCCCGACCCCTGTCCCCCGCCCTCTGTCCCCTGCCACCCTCCCTCTGTCCCCTATCCCCGGTACCCCGCCGCGGCCGGGGGAGCAGGCGAAATTTGGTTCCTTGTTGGTTAGTAATCTTTGCTTATTAACTTCTCCTCTCACCCCAAAAACAGAAGGAATGTGGAAAGGCCAAGTTTCACTCAACGCCCTTCTTCACTGCGTCCAAACTGAGTGTCTGCTTGGGCTCGCTGGAAGTTATTCTTCGAGGAGTCCAAAGAATTCTGTCCAAGAAATGGTGGAGAAAGATGGGAGAAAGAGGCGCGTAATTGGTATTTCTTGTCAAAATATCAGAACTGGAAAAGACTAAGCTTCGTGGAGTGCTCCTTTCACGCTTAAGAAAGTTATTTATTGTGGTCGTGTTATGTATGAAAGATTTAATTTGGAAATTCCACATTGAAATTAGACATAGAGAGGTGAAGGAAAATAGAGCAAGGAACAGCTGGGAAAAAGTAGAAATACTTGCTTGGATTTTGGTGCTACAAGATACAAATGATGTAAAGGTTTAGAACATTTTAAAAATGAGTTTGAGCAGTCCCTTTTGTTATTTTTAAAATCTTATTAGCAGAAAGACTATAAAATCCTATTCAACATCATATCCAAGATCCAGACAAACTTCCCAGAACCATCATAATATCATTCTGGGCCTTATACTGTGAAATATGAGAGGGAGCTAGAACAGGGATACTGGTATCTCATTGCCTTGCCATTTCACTATTTTTTCTTTGAATCTTAAAAAATTTTTTCTTTGAATCTGAAAAGCTTTGCAGCCTTCAAGAGTCCTATAGCAAAATGCAGCTAACAGTTTAATGGTCCTTCAAAATAGGCCAGTGTCTAGCTGCCTGTAGGAAAGGTGAGCAGGAAAGCAAGTGAGGGAGGTACCTGGAGAGAAAGCACTGAAAGGGCTGGTCAGAAGCCACACAGAACAAAGTATACTGTCTTCAGTTTCATGCAGGGCCCTGATGGACCCCACCCTACCCAGTTCCATCATTTCCACATGCTGTTGCTAACTCTCTATCCTAGCCTCTCATTTCATTCCTGTTCTTTCTGTCCAATACCTTAATGATCTTCAAGATCCAGCTGATCCAGAACTTTTCCTGGACTACATCTTTCCACCACCTCTGGTCACATCTTTTCCACAATTCCCTGGTATATAACTGAATGCCTGTCTCATTTATTTTGGGACTGAACTGTGCAGTAAATAATATGACTGGCTTCTGAGGGTATGTTTGACTTCCTAGGCAGACTGCAAATGGAGACTAAAGAACATTATTCTATATTCTTCTTGCACACCTTACACTTTTAGTACAGTGCTAATCCCACAAGGAACATTGAGTTCTCTTGAGGTAAATTTTCTATGCTTTACATCCTTCAGAATGGACTGTCAAATGGATAAAATATTTACTTGCTTTATGTTGTTTCTCTATGGCCTATTACCTTTTACTTAGTTTTGTTGTTTAAATACTTTAAGACAATAAAGAATTTTTGAGAATAATGAACCACATTTTATATTTAAAAACCAAACCACCAAGTCAAATGATAAAGAAAGTGGGAAAAATTGCCAGCAGGTAACATTAGAATAGAGTACAGCAATTCTTGAATCACCAATAGCACAATCATATGTTTTCTTCTACATGATAATTTTAATGTAAAACGTTGAGGATACAGAACTAATAAAGAAGGAAATCCTTGAAACAGCAAGCTATTTTGAAAAGTAAGGGGTTTTAATTGTATCCTCAACTTTGAGATTTTAGAAAACTGCCCAAGGTATTTAATTTATTCAGAAATGAATGCCATACTACACCTGAGGAGAGTCTAGTTGTTTGCTTGCTTCTGCAAGGATTTTTTTTTCTAAACAAGTACTGTATTGTAGACCTACTGCCAATCAACGTTGCAGAAGTTCTACATAAAGAATAATGTCTGAGTTACTAAAGCCTACAAGGTGGAGGAAGAAATACATTTATGTTAGATGTGGATAATCCCATCCAGCATGATGTAGTGGGAACAGTAGGGTCTTTGGTGTCAGACTGAAGTTTGAAATCAGTTTCTGTCTCTTTCTAGTTGTATGGCCTAGGGTAAGACAGCTAATATCTCTGGATATCACATTCCTCATCTGTGAAGTTGCAATCATGATAACTACCTTCCCAAGGTGATGCGAGGATTATATGAAATAAAGTGGTTGCTCAGTATAGCTCTTGGCATTATTATATCGCAGCAGACAAAAATCAGTTAATTTTATATGGGGGTATTATTCTTATAGTAAATGGCATCTGTCTTCATGCTTATGCAGCTGAATTTTTTAAATGGCATAAATTCAGGCTAGGACAGAAAACAGACTAGTTAAATTAGGCAATTTTAAATGGTAAAAGCATATATCAAAAGTGAAACATTATGCTCAGTTTAATTAATTACTTATTTTTTGCTTTTCTAGGCCTTAACACATGCCTCCAAATTACAAAACAAGATTTACTACTAGGTAAGCTAAGGCATTTTGGTTCTAGTTAAGGTATTGTTTCTTTAGTATTTACATAATTAAAAATTTTATTTTGTGCATCAAAATCTTAGTAATTAGGAATCTGATCAGAGAGTGGTATAGTGCTGCAGTTTACCAAATTGAAATATAAAATGCTACACTTTTTATTTAATCTGCCATTCTATTTACCTTACACCTCCCAGATCCCTTTTGTCTTAATAATAGAATTGCCTGGAGGAAAGAATTCTGTATAAAGTAAGTTTGGTAAACTCTGCATATTTTCACCTCCCCCAAGGCAATCCCAGTGGCAGTGAATGTTAAAGACTTGCGAAGTTTTCAAGATTTATTTTTTTTAAATAAAACTGTTTAACTTTGCTTAACCCAGCATTTCTAAAATTCATTTCGACATGTAATGTTTTGGGCCCCCTCAACATAACTGTTAACATTTCCAGGGATACCAGTGGGATGATTTACAATAGGATAAAAGAGGATAAAAGGGAAATGTTACTGAATGAATGAATTCTTCAAAAACTTTCAAAGGTTTATTTACAAATCATGTAATTGAACTATGAGGAAAGGTGGTTAGTCTGACTTAGACTGATTTTTTGATATGTTTCTTTGTCATTATTAACCATTAAAATATTTCTGGTTATTGTGTATATTTTAAAGTAATAAAATTAAATATTTAAGGTCTATAAACCTATTACCTATACTTTTGGGTTTTTCCACATTAGCAAAAACTCTTATTATACTAGTTCATTGTCCTCATAAGTAAGCATTAACATAGCAAAACCATCTATTTTGATTTCCTTCATTCTCCCAGGTACACATCGGAAGAAGCAGGTGTTAATACCATTGGAACTTTGCCTTGCAAATTATTTACATAATCTGGGTAAGTTTACATACTTTCTGATTTTGTGCATGCTAAAACTTGTCATTTATCATTCATTTCACCGTTCCCAGATCACAATTTCTTCAGTTTGCCACATAGTGCTAAATTTACCCTTTCCATGGTAAAACGTTGTTAGCCTGCTTGTTTTCTTTTCAGTGGCTCAATTCTCTGGTGTTTCTGAGCAACAGGTAAGAATGGCTCATCTATTCTTCATCAACAATGGGTGAAGCAAGATTATATAACAGAATAAGCTTTATTTGGTCTGTTTCATAAATTCATGAAACAACTCAAAGGAGGTTTTGAAATCCTTATAACTGGACATAGTAACACATGGGAAAGCCAAAATGTTTTTAATTCATCTGTGAAGCTTTAATGCTCATGTTTAGATCAGTCCTTTTCTTCATTTTCTTTTCAGTCCTGCCCTAAAATATTGTTTTTAAAGGTCTCTGATATTTTGAATCATAAAAGCTTTGGAAAAGGTATATTTATTGATATCAGATGCTCAATCTATGCCACTTGATATAAAACGTTTTTCTGCGGTACACAACAAAACAAGAGGGAGTCATTATTGCATTTTCGAGTTTTAACACTACTTTTATATGATCAATTTATTGATACACGTTTTTTTCCTAATTTAAGATTAATTTCTAGCTCTTATGTTGCCTATATGATTCTTCCTATTTGAAGGCATTTAGAACTGTAAAAAAATGATTTCACTATGCATATATTTGGAATTATATATTTACATGTAAATCTCCCCTTCCACATTTTATGAGGATCAGAAAAAGGGTTGGTAACTAGATGAACCATGTATCTATGTAATACGATGTATCTTTAAAAGCTTTAAAGGGTACAGACCTCATAAATGTTTTTTTTAAAACACACCACACACACACACACACACACACACGCACACACAGTGTCTTTTTAAAAAGTAATTCTGATGTGTTCCTGAACCTGAATAAATATAAACTGCACTAGCCTATCCCACCACATTTCCCCTCTCTAATCTCCATTCTGCAGCCCCTTCATGCCCATCTCAGAACAAACACAATCTGCATTCAGTACAGGACCGTTTACAAGTTCAATGGAGTTATTTTGGGTGAGTCATTGAAAACACAGTACAAAACCTTTCCTCACTCACCAGAAATGCATTTTTAAAATAAAGCCAAAGTGAACAAGGCTTGGCAAGTTTGAGGGTGGACAAAATGGGGAGAAAGCAGGGTTTCTGCCAGATTCAGACAGGATTCTGCTAAACCATTTTTGGCTATTCTTTACATTCAGCTCCACCAACTTTCCTTACCATCACTAACCAAAAAGTACAAGATTGAGCAGGTAGGCCGTCAAAACAAGGACACTCAATTTCCACCAGCACTGTATTGGTGGGCAGGGCCAGTAGATCCCTTAGAACTTAGTGACAGTTTTAAATCCCCCTTTGTGTCTCCCTTAATTCAGAAGCTATAAGATGTATCCACTTAATAATCTCTTTCCTCTGATTAAATCATTTTGGCAAACAAATAATGATTATAAGCAATTTTTAGAAAGTTGTGTATTAAGAAAATAAAGTGTATAAATTCAGTAAGCAATCCTTTAAAATTGCTTTTAAAATAAGTGAAGTTCTATGAGAGTTAATCCAATAATAAAATATTGAAGGAAATAACAGCTATAGAGACAGAAAATAATAAGCTAGTTCCTAAGAACTTTTTTTTTTTTTTTTGCGGTACACGGGCCTCTCACTGTTGTGGCCTCTCCTGTTGCGGGGCATAGACTCCGGACGCGCAGGCCCAGCGGCCATGGCTCACGGGCCCAGCCGCTCCATGGCATGTGGGATCCTCCCAGATTGGGGCACGAACCCGTGTTCCCTGCATCGGCAGGCGGACTCTCAACCACTGCGCCACCAGGGAAGCCCCCTAAGAACTTTTAAAATTGAATTAATATGTCTCTACAATGGCTTGATAAATTTGGGGTTTTAACATGCAGGTATTCAGGACTTAAGCATCAGTGTAGAGTCTTATTTATCTATCTATAAAATATATTACTCACCTTTTATCCTGCAGAGAACTTTCTAGCAGCAATACAAGTGATTACTCTTTCACAACCGGTTACAAATCAGTTGAGGCTCACATCTCATGAATGAGGAAAAACCTAGAATCAACAAGGAGACTTCCTTAACATATAATGGTAATTCTGAACTCTTTTGCTATAAAATTTGATAGTCCTTGAAAGTCATGTTTGACAAAGGTTGACCCAGCACATTACCGCATGTTAATTAATACACCCTGTAGGGGGACCTACTCTTAGAAGTGTTCTCTGTTCACGAAGAATTTATCGCCAAGTTGTGGGTACAAGCCAGGCTCTAGTGGATTTAATTATACAAGTATTCTTCTCGAACTCCCTGCAAATTATCAGTTTCCACAGTCAGGGTGACAATTGTTGGTTAAGAGGAATAAAAACTCTGTGTTTGAATGTTAATCTGGCTATGGAAGCACTAGGGTCATAATAAACAAACACGTATTTCCTGCTGTAGTTAAGAGCACAGCAAAGAACTCCGGTTTCCCACATTTGGGGGAATTTTTTTCCTTTTCTTTTGTGGGTAAACAATTGCTTTAAAATTATAAAATAAGTACTTAGCCTTCAAAGCTTATCTCTGCTATCTAAGAATGATTTTATTGTACTTAGTTGTATTGAAATATAATCTACATATGATCAAAAGTTAAAAGGACTAAACATCTATTGATGGGAACCCCAAACTAAGAACTTCTTCACAATCTTGTTTCAAAACAAACAGAAAAGTAAAGCAAATGCCATTAAAATTTCTTTGAGGCGAAAAAGTTTATTATTGCTGTTAGGTAGCATATTTGGCCTGGATTACATTAGGACTAATCAAACAGCTTAAAGTGGTGTTTGCTAACAGACGGTTATTAAATAAAAGAACTACAGGGTAAAGGTCAGCACACAGGTTGTTTTGCTTAATTTTTAAAAATTTCCCTGAGCCTACGTCTTTCCAATTTTTTTCTAAAACAAGTCAACTCAAGTTGGCACCTCAAAACCTTTAAACACTGTAATTAAAACCTTTAAACACTGTAATTACACTAGTGCTGATATTCAACTTGGAGAAATGCTGTTAGAAGAGCGATTATTTCAGTGGATCCAGGGTAATGATATTAAAAACGGACAGTTTTGATTGAGCACTTGCTTTGTTCCAGACACAGTATTTATACCTGGATTTATACTGTCTCATTTAGTACAACTCTATAAGAGCTTATATTACTTTCACTTTACAGAAGGGAAACTGAGCTTCAGAGAGGTTAATACTTGCCCCAGGCCACATACTAGTAAGGGGCAGAGTAGAACCAGGACTTTTCCCCTGCAAAGCCCATGCTCTTAGCCAAGATGTGTGACTGTCTTAGATACTCCAGGTCCGCTGTTAGAGAAACATTAGCAACCACTTACTGTCATCAAACTGAGGGGATTCTCCACTTACAGCTGATGGGCAGAAGGAATTCAAGGGAGGCGATTACCTACTAAGACTCCCTCATTTCACAAGGGAGGAGAACTAAGCTCAGAAATTTTAAGAAGCCTGCCTAAGGTCAGCCATCTTAGTGACAGAATTATTGAGGGACGAGAATCCATAACTCAACAGTCCTGCAAACACAAAGGCAAAGGTAGAAAAATTGTTTTTATCTCACCAAATCTTCTGAAAAACTCAGAGAATGTAAAAACAAAGATTTGAGTATTCAGGTTTCTTACTAGCATGTAATATTACAGAAGTAAAGTTGATACTTCTGGCCCAAAATCTGTAGCTCCACCTATGCATATTTCTGGAGAGGACTCAAGGTTGGAGACAGTGAGAATCTCTGCAAACAAGTATGTTATTCAGGTTATGTTTGAGTCCTTCTAGGATAACATTCTGTTCTTTATTAGATGCAAAAGCCCAAGACTGTAACATCCCTGGCCCAGCCACATTCTTGCACTCAGAGGACTTTCTCAAAGGGAACAATGTTCCTGATCAAAAAGAGGGAGTTTTTGCTTCTCAACCTAAAATCTGGTCTTCCAAGCAAGCTTCAACTGCCCAGTATGGGACATGACGTTTTAAGATTTCACCTAAGAACTATTTTAAACTCTATCTTGAAGAGAAACAATATTCAGAAAGTTTTTCTAAAGGATAAACTTCAGTCACTACTGTGACTAACATATATGATATGTGAGTATTTCAATATATTATATTTACTCATGATTTAAAGCAGACCAGCAAAGAGCTGGGTGCCTTGATAGTATCAAATGATTTCCAAGAAGATGGTTTTTACAGAATTACTCTATGATTTGTGCAATGGCATCTGCCTATACTGATTCTTGATTTGAGCAGTGACATGAAATGAGATGTACCATCTCCAATAAAGAATCTTCCCACAGGTTGTTAAGTATATCGCCCCTGTATTCCCTTCAGGAGAAATATCTTTTCACAATATTTGTTCCAAGAAGAGTTAAAATTACCAGGACATTTTTGGTTAATCTCACGGGCACTGGGAGTTAGATAACTGACAGAGTTTCTCTTTTCACATTGGCAGCTAGAAAATTGAAAGCCAAATGTGTGGCTCACTCATGGTGGATGAGTAGGTCATCATGGAATGCATCTTAAACTTTATTCATGGCTCGATTCTGTCCCCACCCTTGTTTTTTTCCTCTTTTTTCTTTCATTTCTTTTTTTTTTGTGTGGTATGCGGGCCTCTCACTGTTGTGGCCTCTCCCGTTGCGGAGCACAGGCTCTGAACGCGCAGGCTCAGCGGCCATGGCTCACGGGCCCAGCCGCTCCGCGGCATGTGGGATCTTCGCGGATCAGGGCACGAACCCGTGTCCCCTGCATCGGCAGGCGGACTCTCAGCCACTGCGCCACCAGGGAAGCCCCATTTATTTCTTTTTATCAAAATAAATTTTATAATTTTTGATATTTCTTTTCTGCAACATAACAAGGAATAGCTAAATAAAATATGTGAGAATCTTAAGCAAAATTATATGTTTACAAATATGTATTTTCAGAGAGGAACGTTAGGAGGGAAACAAAGATGTTCTATTAAATGACAATATTATGGCTAAATTTTTTTCTTTTATTTTTCAAACTTTTAAAAATCTTAATAATTGTATTTACAATTTAAGGATAAAAACTTATTTGAACTTTGAAAGCTCTAGGTATTCCAGATATAGAAGTGTGGGAAGTATGTGTCTGACCCCATGCAGTGTATTTTTCAGTTTGATTATGTTAAGGCAAGTGAGGAACTGTCATAGACTGAGGTTGAAATGGTAGGTGAGAGCCAAATTTTAAAGGCCTTGGTGTGCTATTTTAAGGGAGTGTATTACTGCCAGTGTGAAGTTGGAAGCAGCACTTTTTAACTAAAGTGCTTTACTGAAAGATAACTGTAACTATACAGTTGAAAGAATAGGGCATGGGAAAGCCTCAGGCAAGGGAACCAGGTAGGAGGCTTATTAGTTTGGTGGCAGGGGTTGGAGGACGGAGGTTTATAAAAACTTGAGTTAGACCAGTGGAGATAAGGGCTGCAATCAGATTTGACAGATTAGAAGTGGGTGGGGAGGAGGAAATAGAATGATCCCCAGGTTTGCTTTGTACTTTAGGTAATGGATAGGTATTGGTGTCATTCAACATGATAGAGAATTTAGAATGATTAGGCATTAATTTGTTTGAAAGTAAGGAGAACAGAGAAGAAAGGAATTGAGTTCATTATTGGACATATTAGATATGAGGTACTTATAATACATATAAGAGATGTAGCCCCAAGCAGTCAGAAATACAATACAGGGACTTCCCTGGCGGTCCAGTGGTTAAGACTTTGCCTTCCAGTGCAGGGGGTATGGGTTCAATCCCCGGTCGGGGAGCTAAGATCCCACGTGCCTCGTGGCTGAAAAACCAAAACGTAAAACAGAAGCAATATTGTAACAAATTCAAAAAAGACTTTTAAAATGGTCCACATCAAAAAAAAAAAAAAAGAGAGAGAAATTACAGTACAAAGGTGGAACTCTGAATGAAAGTTTGGCTTAAATATTGTAAGGGTGTGTGTGTGTGCGTGTGTGTGTGTGTGTTTGGCATCATTAATATCAGACAGCCATTTTTTCTATATGATTCTGGTCAGCCTTCCTCCTATTTTCCAAGTAAGCTATTCTAAGCCTATTAAGGCAGTAGTCATCAATGACTTATAAAATGTCAAGTCTAGTGGATCCTTTCAGCTCTAATTTTATAGGTATCTTTATAGCTCTTGTCAGGATTGATTATGCCTCACATTTCTTTCTTGATCTTACATTTTACTACTTCCCAGTCTCCTTCACCGGCTTTCATTCTTTTACCAGTATAAACTATTAAGTTCATACACTGTCTCTGACTGAAATGAAGAAGATTAAAGGTGGAGGAGTTCTGGGAGAAATAAAAGTTTGTTCAGTGTGTTAAGTTTGAAAAGCCTGTTAGACATCTAAGTGTATATATTGAGTAAGCATTTGGATATATGAGTATAGAGTTCAAGGGGAAAATGTGGACTAGCACATAAGTTTAGGAGTCATCAGCATATAGGTGGTATCTAAAGCTCAAAAATTAGCTGGGGCCACCATGGGGGAATTGGTGAAGAATGTTAAGAAGAGCTATCTAAGGATAGTGTCTTGGGGTACTTCACATTTTAGAGGCAGATAATTGAGAAGCATCCATCAGAGGAGGCTAAGAGAGATCAACTAGCAAGGTAGGAAGAGAACTGAAAGTGGTATCCAGAAGGCAACTGAAAAAAAAAAGGTTTTAAAGAAGAGGAAATGGTAAATTCTACCAACTTCCTGAGAAGTTGATTAAGATGAACACTGAGAATTGACCTCTGGATTTGGAAATCGAGATGTTATTGCTGACCTTGACAGTAATTGTGGTGGAATGGTGAAGAGTGAAGCCTTGATTGTAGTGGGAGTCTGTAGGGCTAATTCTTTTTAGAAGAGGGAAACAGGAAATAGCAGGGGTAGTCAAATGATAACAATTAATTCGTTATGGTAGAACAAAAGAGCAGGAAAGCCGTTATATAAATATACGAGCATTCAAGATCATGAATATCTATGTCTGGTTAAGGTTGGGAAAAAGCCAAGTTCTAAAGTTTTGATCCCTTGAAGTTTATTCCCACTTGATTTTAATATTAGACCTTCTTACAATTACTATCATTTCTGAGTAACATAGTCATGAAAGAGGTAAAGGTAGAAACAGGAAATGTAGGCATCTGATGAAGAGAAAGACGAAGATAGGAAAATAGCTAAAAGGAAATGTAGAGTTGAAGAAGGATTTTTGGTTATTTTTTGAGGGGAATGCATGGGAATTAACACATGTTTACTGGTTAAAGAAAGGAACAAGTAGACAGAGAAAGGTTAAATATACACAGAAAAGGTTAGGTATTTGAAGGGAGGAAACTTAATTTTAGCAGGTGATTTCTTTCTTTTAGATTGGAAAGAGATATAAATGCACCAATGTAGTTAAATTTCTAGGGTAAGATAATTTAAAGGAATTCACACCTACTGTCCTATATGTACTCTGAGAATGAGGACAGATCATCTGTTGAAGTGATGGAGAGTGAGCTTTTTGGAGAATTAAAGAGAGTGAAGTTTTGAAATAGCTGTTATTAAAAATGGAATAAAAACTACAAGGGAGAAGTAGAATACTTGTTTATTTAACAGTTACATACCTCTCTAAGCACCTTATAAGTATTAGCTCATTTATTCATCATAGCATCTCTATGAGATGTGTTCAGTTATTATTACCTTCTTACAGATGAAGAAAATGAGGCACAAAGTGGTCACGCTGTTTTGCTAAGAGCACCCAGCTAGTAAGTGGAGGAGCCAGGAACTGAGCTTTGGTGGTCAGGCTCCAGAGTCCATGCTCTTAACCACTTTACAATGCTGATGGCAATGATATAACTTTATTTGGCAGGCTTAGGTACGTAGGTGTGGAATTTCAGGAGACAAAAGTTTAGATTCCTCCAGGAGAGGAGCTCAGAGCTTGAGTGTGATGATAGTAGAGACATTAGTTGGTGAGATAAACCACAGAATGCAGACTGGATGGAAGAGGTAGGGCAGAGGATAAAGAAGCAGGGTCATAGAGGGGCTCAGAGACTTGAATCTTTGCTGTTTTCCTAAGGTTTTAGATTCTTTATGAAGCCAAAGAGTTAGTTTGCCAGAAGTAAAGAAGAGGGATAGTTGGAAGAAGCAGGAACTCAGATTAAGACAGTATGATTATGAAATGTAATTAAGAGAGATGAGGAGTTTCTGGGGAAGACAAGGTAGCACTGGGGTATAGCACTGGTAGTAGATCACTGAGATCCAAAGGAGTTAAAAGGCCTGAGCAGCAGAGGAGGTCAAGAAATAATGAGTTCAGGGTGTTGGGTGGGGCATCTCTATAAATATTGAAGTCACATATGAATCACTCAAGATGACACAGGAAACAGGGTGGAGAAAATGGCTGCAGAAACCAGCAATTTGCAATGTGAGTTTGATGAGGGAATGAGAGATGGCGTAAGATGAGAGATCAGGCTGACATAATGAACAGACTCCAGACAGTAGAGTCATACAGGCCAACCAACGTTTCTTGTAGCCACCTGCTTCTGTGAGTGTGATAGGGAAGCCAAAATGGCCATTCCATCAAGATGTGTAAACTGGCAGCATTCCTGAAGAGCTTTTTAAAGGGGTTGAACTTTTGAAACGATTAAAGCCTTAAATTACCTTAGAGGTCCAACACATTAGCAAAGTAAATATTAGCACAGTTAATCTAGCCCATATAAAACCATTATCACGTAAGTACAAATAGGGCTCCAAGGATATGGATATGTTTTAAAAGGTGGGAAACTGGAAGGAGGAAGGGAACACAGGAAACTGAGGTTTTGGCCATGGGTAATGTGAACAGCTAATATAAAGGAGAAGGAGCCAGCAACCGTGTACATGGAGAACCTCTAACATGTGCCCTAAGAATGATGTAGAAAAGGGGAAATGTGCAAACGAGCTATCTCCTTCTCTTAGTTCAGAATACTCAATAAAAATTATGTTAATAATTTCACATGCATTGATGTGTGCTTTCCCTGTTCTAACAATGTTAAGAGCCTCAGAAACAAAAAATCAATGTTTATAGAAAAAAATCCTATCCCTGAATCAGAAGGCAGGCTAAATTACATACTGTTATAGAACTAACTACTTAATATTAGAGGAAATTATGTTTTAGTCAACAAAAATTCAGATTTGCCTTGGTGACCTATACTGTTGGTTACCTGCCAAACCATCACTGCTCCATCTTCTTCCTTACCAGCAGAATCCTTTTTATGCCACTGGATATTAGCATCTACACATAATACTAAGAGGTCCTATAACAACTAATATTTTCTGAACTAGAATAGGTCTTAGAGAACATCCAATCCACTAAACTGTGCAGAGGGAGACATGATGAAAAGCAGTAATTCAACAACTCTGACATGGAGTTTCTTGAGTTATGAATACGAATTAGAATGAAGTCCTTTATCCATATGAATGCATAGTTTTGATTCTTAATATCCCCAAAGTACAAAATAACCTCCAGCAAAAGAAAACAAGAAAAATGATGGAAAATTTCTGAATGATTATAATCACAGGCTGTGTGGCCCTGGAAGTACCAAAAGTTCTGAATTTTCTATCCATTTCCAAAGATTTATCAAAGGGCCAAATTAGTTTATGAATGCTCTTAAAGTTCTATTTTCTACCATGAGTACAATCACAGTGATTCAAAACCAGTGTAAGTTTTACCTGAACCGACCTTGCCCGGTTAGTGTGGAAATGGCTTAAGCTGACAGGTGCTTTTTACATGGCGATATACATTTGTGTGCATGTATGCACAGGTCTGCGTGTGTGCATGTCTGTGAATGTGTCCCTATGCTTGTGAGCCATCCAGAAGTTATTACATCAAGAAGCCTCTGCTCTTTCCCCAACACCCATCCTCAAGGCAGGTCCACCCACACAATACCAGAGCGGGTGAAGTCAATTTTACTAAGATTTACAAGGCTGGAAAATGGAGGAGGACTACCAAGGAGAAGATTATAATCAACATTGTTATCTGGCGTATCAGTACTCTTCAAAATTATGCTCTTATCTGAAACTAGCCATCTCATCACCCTTCTCCCCTCCCTTTCTTAACACGGTTTTATTTAAATGCAATTCCGCTCTCTTTCCAAGCTTGCCTTCTAAGAAAAACTAAAACACTGCATTATAGAAGCCATTCATTTTAGAAAACTGTCCAGTTACCACTATTCTCACTCAAACATACCCTTTGATGGACTTCCCATGCACACCCCTCAATAAGAATATCAAAGTATCCAGCAAAACCAGGTAATTCCCAAGAAGGAATTTTTTTTTCTCCTTAGAAAAATAATTTTCTCCATATCAGACTTTAGCAAAGGAGAACCATGGCACATGCATGCATAGCCACACACCTCCATAGTGGACTTGGTAAAAGAAAAAGAAAAGAAGAATGGAAACATTTAACATTCAGTTGGGTGGTCCAAAGACACTGGAGATTGAATAAATATATTTAGAAGTTAAAAATATTTTTGTAGGATAATTTTCATTTGAGATTGATTTTAACCTATATAACAGATGTGTTGCTTATAAAAAATGATGGTTTATCTGCTTCTGCCTAAAAATTAATAGTCATACAATATAGGGACCATTCATTGGATTGACCTTGGAAGGATATTTCTAGTCCATTGATTCTTCCTTTATATTATTCATTTATGCTAGGTAAAATTTTGTCTCCATGTCTTGCATAATGAAGAAACAGAAATAAAAGCTATAAATGGAAAAGAACACTTCTCCAGGGTCATTTAATTCAAATCTTTTTAAGGGAAGTTGTTTCTTCAGTTTTAATTATCTTCAGTTTTAATTATCTAGTAATAGTAATTATCTTGTTTTTCTACTATATCCAATAGTATTTCTACTCTACGAGAAACAAGTTTATTTCGAATATCATTTCTCAAACACATAGCGCTTATCATTAAGCAAAATTTCTTAATTTATTTTACAAATTATTTAAAAGGAATGACAGAAATTTTAAATTATGCATATTACATAAATATGACATGAAATATATGGATTAGGTCATGGTGTACACTTCCTAAGCTTTTTTTTTTCCAGACAACAGAGTTGTGAGAGCAGTATAAAATGTCCATGTGTGTCTACTATTGCATATGTGATTTTAAATCTCTAAAAACAATCTAGCATCTTTTGAAGTACCACCTACATTTTTTCCACCACCAGTAATTTAACACAATAAAAGAAACTTCCTTGAATGTTCAAAATGCACTGCCAGCCTGCTAGCACTAAAGCACATCTTCTGTTGAGTACCAAAGGTAGTACCATATTGCCCTTATGCATACTTTAAATGTACAGTCCTCAGTTACCTTCCAGGGGCTTCTTCAATAAAACCCCATTTTACCAATTCAAGCTCATATCCCACTGACACAAACAGTCCTCTCCGTTTGGTTGTATCTTCTTTCTCTTCAATAAACATGATTTTTCCCCCCCTTCATCTCTGTTGTTCTTGCCACCAGGAATGCCATCTCCCTTATCTTCTACTCTTACTTGAGTGCCTCTTTTCCAGAAAGCTCTTCCTGAGTCTTTTAGTCCATATTGTGCTCTTACTGTCATTTAACTTTCCATTGTTCTGATTTCTGTTAACTAGTTTATTCTTATGCTTTTCTGTAAGCCTCACCTGTTCTTGCATTCTGAAACACATTGGAAGTTTCTCTACCAAACTTTGTTTATTCATTGTTCATTTTTGTACAATTCAAATTTCTAGAAACACTAAGTCAACAACCGATGTACAAGAAAAAAAATAATAAAATAGGGCTTTACTTGTACAAAAAAACTACATTCAGGATCCCTTTTCCCTTATTTTGGAATGCAATTTCTAAGTGTTTCTCATGCTGGCTACTAACAGGGACGTCATTTCAAATTTGGGTCTGATATTCCCCCTCTTCCTTATGGTGCACAAGGTAATACAGTGGTTTTCAGATTTGCTTTTTAGGGACAGAGTTTTTTCTTCAAACTAATTCTTACCTAGAATTTCAAATATGTAAAAGAGGTGCAGCAGAATAACCCTTATTAAAGAGAGTGCAGTGTGTGAGGGAAAAGTGAGGGGTCCTGCCTGCTTAGCCCTTCTACAGCCCCACCAGTAGCTCCTAGGGCTCCTTGGAGGAATTCTGGAGGCACCAGGTAGAAACAGGAGAAAAGCTGACCTTGGCTCTGCTCTCTTTTCTCTGTTCAGGCTTGCGCTTGAGTCTCCTCAACCTTAAAAACAATGAACTTGATCATCAGAGACCCTTCGTATAAACCACAAAGCCTCATAATGCAAGCAGTACTCAAGTGAATCAAAAAAGATTCACACCTAGACTATTTTGGTGTTCTATTGTTGTATTGAGTCAATATTTTTAGAAACTTTCTTTTGAAAAAAATTGCTTGATGTTTGATAAAAATTAGTATCGAGGATTGATTAAAGATTTGAACAATTTGGGGGGAGTTATTTAGATTCTGGTTTGTGAGTACCTTTTATTGTCAGTAAATTTCAGTTTTGAAAATTCTACTTTGAGTTAGCATTTCAAAAAAAAGAAACCAAAGTTTGTATTCAACATTCACAACTTCTAATCTTCTGTATTCCTTCAAGTAAGCAAGCAGTGTAACATAGTGTTCCTACGTAGAAACAGTCTGGTATAAATATCAGTCAGATATTTGCTTTGGCAGGTGTTCATTTAACAGAATGTGTGAAGAAATACACAAACCTGGTGTCAGACAAATGCCATTAAAGAGTACTATCATTCCAGTTAATAAAATATATTGGTGAAATTAGCCATTTCATTTTGGCTGTATTTAAAAAACTATTTCTATCTACGGGGCATTGATTCACTTGTAAATGGAAAAAAAGTCAGGCAAAACACCAAAACAGTAAGTTCCACTTGATTCCGAGCAACTTGTTAAATAAACCATTGCTGCTTTTAACTGCAAAGTACTTAAATGTGACTGCCAAAGTCTGTAATTTTTTTAGAATTCCTGGTTTCTCCATCAGACAAACTTGACTCAGCTATCAATATAAAAGTGACTTAGCTGTCAATTTGGCTTGATCAAAACAACTTTTGATACTACTAATCTTTTTAACAAAACTTTTCATTTTACAAAGTTGATTTATAATATGAAAATCTCAGTGAAAAACCCAGTTCATCTATGTGCATGTATGTGTGTGTGTGTGTGTATATACATACATATATATATATGAATAGACATATAATTTTAGAAATATTTATTGCTAAATAAAGTTATTTCTAGTGAATTAAACTTTGCAAATAAAAGTAATACATTTATAAAACTTACTGCAAATTTAATTTTTTGACTGGAGTGCCCTTGTTACTGACAAATTATATAAAATTTTAAATATACTTAAAGTAAGAATCATTCAATCCATGTACACTTTTTTTAAATTCAATTAATAGTTGTGTCATGCTTTTGTACAAGGAGATTTACTTGACCCAGATAGGAATTGAGTACTAAGAGTTAGTTTCTGATACCCAGAAACTTACAAACTAATGAGGGTCATAATGAGGAACTTCAGTATAAGGTTGTTATCATCTTAGTGGTACAGGCAAGTGCTTTAAAATGTCACTTAAAAAAAATGTTGAAAAGCAAGTAAGGTCAGAAAATGAATCAAAGGGGAACTTTTTTGCCTGGAGAAGCAGTGAGAGATTCCTGTTCACACTTTCTTTCCCTTTTGCTGTAGAACCAACATCAACCAGCTTTAAAAACACTGTTATTAAAAAAGGAAAAAAATTTTCTGGCAAGGGTGAGGAGAGTGATTTTGACTTGGGAAATCCTGACGGAGAGGGGAAAGGTAAAGAAGTAAGATAAGAAAGAAAGGGAACTAACATTCACTGAGTATTTAGCAATTGAACTTTTATGTCTATTATGACATTATGTTTCTTCTTAAAGGAAACCAGCTAGAAAGCTATTGAAACCACTGAGGTATAAGCAGGAATGGAAAATGAACAAACAGAATAGAATTTGTTTAATCTTGGCTCTATTCAACTTTGTCACAGTTGACCAGTCCTTGAGGGAAGAGTATCTAGCCCCAAACTAATAGAGAATGTTAAATAAGATTTTCTTTCAAACTGTATTCATTCCTTGAATTTAGTAGATCATCAATGTTTTTAATTTGTTTGTTTTTTGGCTGCATCGGGTCTTAGTTGTGGCACGCAGGATCTTCGTAGAGGCATGTGGGATTTTTTTTTTTTTTTTTTTTTTTTGCGGTGCACGGGCTCTTCGTCGTGGTGCACGGGCTTCTCTCTAGTTGTGGTGTGTAGGTTTTCTTTTCTCTAGCAGCGGTGCAGAGGCTCCAGGGTGCATGGGCTCTGTAGTTTGCAGCATGCAGGCTCTCTCGTTGAGGCACGCGAGCTCAGTAATTGTGGTGCGCGGGCTTAGTTGCCCCGTGGCATGTGGGATCTTAGTTCCCTGACCAGGGATCAAACCCATGTCCCCTGCATTGTAAGGCAGATTCTTTACCACTGGACCACCAGGGAAGCAGCTTAATTTAGTTTAATTAAGCTATAAGTTACAATGGAAAATGGGTAAATAAAGGTAATGCTCAGAAGATATATTATGAAATAAGTTTTTGGAATAGATGCCTACCCATAAGCACTTGAATATAACTGCTACTGATAAGACCCACAAGAAGTATAGTATAGCCATGAAAAGACACTTGAAAGTTGGTTGCATTTCTTTTTAGAAAGATGTTGAGTTTTGGGTCTTTAAGGGAAAGATCCCATTATTTTTCGATAGCTGAAATACATCAAAATAAAACCCCAAAGGAAAGCATTCTGACAGTTAAAATGTTGTAGTTTCATTTTTTTTTTAAATTTAAATTTGTTTATTTATTTTTGGCTGTGTTGGGTCTTCGTTTCTGTGCGAGGGCTTTCTCCAGTTGCGGCGAGCGGGGGCCACTCTTCATCGCGGTGCGCGGGCCTCTCACTGTCGCGGCCCCGCGTTGCGGAGCACAGGCTCCAGACGCGCACGCTCAGTGGCTGTGGCTCACGGGCCTGGTTGCTCCGCGGCATGTGGGATCCTCCCAGACCAGGGCTCGAACCCGTGTTCCCGCATTGGCAGGCAGATTCTCAACCACTGCGCCACCAGGGAAGCCCCTGAAATGTTGTAGTTTCATTTTTAAAAACAACTTCTAACTTTACTATACATTTGTGTTTCATTTATCTACACCAGTTCTTTATTTTATGTTCTGAAATAAATTACCCTCAAATTTCTAGCAGTAATAAACGGGAGTCTGGTTTTTCCCATTTCTCCAAAGTTATATATCTTAAGAGTAGAAAGACAAGAGGTAGGCAATAATTTGAAGTTATGTATGCCTTCCAGAGAATCTGTATTTAGTTCATTTGTATGTTCAACTGGTGAGAATCTATTGATACATTTTTACATTACATATCATAGAATTAGAGCGCATCTTGTCTGAAGATGATGTTTCTAAAGAAAGAGCCAGATATTTGTGCTCAAGTGTAAAACTCCGTAGTAGGAAATGATGTTCAAAAGTAAGGTTAAATCAGCCTTAGTGTTTATTTTAAGACTATAAGAATCATTTGATAATTGCTTCTGTTAAGAGCTAGCTACACGCAAGCTAAGCTGAAATATTGATAGGAATGGACTTGCACACCATACTAAATTAGAACTGTATTAGTTTCACTTTTAAGAGGAGACTTTTTCTGAACTTCTCTGGTTCAGTAAAGTCACATCAATATCAATAAATCAAAATTCCCCTAAATGGGCTTCCCTGGTGGCGCAGTGGTTGAGAGTCCGCCTGCCGATGCAGGGGATGCGGTGTTCGTGCCCCAGTCCGGGAGGATCCCACATGCCGCGGAGCGGCTGGGCCCGTGAGCCATGGCCGCAGAGCCTGCACGTCCGGAGCCTGTGCTCCGCAACGGGGGAGGCCACAACAGTGAGAGGCCCGCGTACAGAAAAAAAAAAAAAAAAAAATTCCCCTAATTATTTTATTATTAACATGCATATCTTGATATGCTGTTTCCTACATTATAAAATAGTAGCATTAAATGCTGTGAAATTCCATAGTTCACTTCTTGTGGTATGCAGAGTTCCCATAGAAAATGTATCTGCCATGTATTGGACACTATTAATTTTGACATCATAAAGTTGGAAAAAGTTTTAAATTAATTATTTAAATATGGTTCTTAAGGAAAAATTGCTGTAGAACAGGATTAGAAATTTTTTTTTTCATTAAGAGGCCAGATAGTAAATGTTTTAAAGCTTTGTGAGCCTAATGGTCTCTGTCACTACTCAGTTCTGCCATTGCACAACAAAAGCAGCCATAGGCAATACATAAATGAATGAGCAGGGCTGTCTTCCAATAAAACTTTATTTTCAAAAGCAGGTGGTGGGTCAGATTTGGCCTCTGGGCCATAGTCTGCTGACCACTGTTACAGAACATATAAACATTTTACATTTTCTCTGTTTAACAAAGATAACTGAACCACACTTCTCACTCTCTATAGTTTATGTATATAGTTAATATATAATATATTGTTATATATATCGATATATATTGAGATTTGTGAGAACCAAACAAACACATGGGAAAGGACTTTAAAAACTAGACGTATTGATCAAAGGGTACAAACGTCTAGTTAAAGATGAATAAGTTCTGGGGACCTAATATATAGAATGGTGATTATAGTTAATAATGCTGTACTATATATTTGCAAGTTACTAATCAAGTAGATCTTAAATGTACTTACCACAAAAAAAAATGGTAATTATGTGACATGATAGAGGTGTTAGCTAACACTATGGGTGGTAATTATTTTGCAATATACTCAAAGTACCAAATCAACATGTTGTACACTTTAAACTTATACAATGTTATATGTCAATTATATCTCAATAAATCTGGGGGGTGAAAAAAAACGAAGCATTTCCATCTATAAGTGAAAGGCATTATGATTATAAACAGGAAATGTTCAAATATTCATATGTTAAATGGGCATTATCTACCTGCAAACTGATCAGGATGCCTTTTCTAATATAGTCAGCAAGAATTATTTCATGTTTCTAACAGTTGGGGAGATTTGGAAATGTCTATGATCCTCTATTATAGTTAATTCTATCATAAATAGGAATTTTGTTTGAAACTCATTTGGTATATTTGGGCACTGTATTTCAAATACATGGAACCAGCACTATATATTTTCTCTTCTTCTACACCTAAAAAATAGGAAGGCACTGGGCTTCCCTAGTGGTGCAGTGGTTGAGAGTCCACCTGCTGATGCAGGGGACACGGGTTCGTGCCCCGGTCCAGGAAGATCCCACATGCTGCGGAGCGGCTGGGCCCGTGAGCCATGCCCGATGAGCCTGTGCGTCTGGAGCCTGTGCTCCGCAACGGGAGAGGCCACAACAGTGAGTGGCCCACGTACCGCCAAAAAGAAAAAAATAGGAAGGCACTAATTTTTTTAAATGAAATATAAATCCCATTAATATATTAAAATTGGTATCACTGCCATATGATTATTGGGGATGAGGAAATTAGGATAAAAAGAAATGAGCTAAAGAACAGTAACAGCACTGTTGACAAATGAAGCTGATATCACCCTCACATGGAAAAGCAGAGGAAGTATTAAATCTGAAATTCTCCATGTGAAGTGGGAAATATAAGTTCTGACACAGGCTAGACAAAGACATTCCTTTAAATTATTTGAACGTTTAGACTCTTCAGATTAAAAATTGTGATTTATCCATAATAAATTATCCATAATAGATTAAAGAATTCAGATTACAATGACAAATAGCTCACAGATTTATTACATGAAAATGTTTCTGCTTCAAAGGCAACAAAAAAATTGCTTCAGAGTTTTAGAGAAATATGTTTTGAGGAGCTTCAAGATGGCGGAAGAGTAAGACGCAGAGATCACCTTCCTCCCCACAAATACATCAGAAATACATCTACATGTGGAACAACTCCTACAGAACACCTACTGAACGCTGGCAGAAGACCTCAGACCTCCCAAAACGCAAGAAACTCCCCTGTACTTGGGGAGGGCAAAAGAAAAAACAGAGACAAAGAATAGGGACAGGACCTGCACCAGTGGGAGGGAGCTGTGAAGGAGGAAAGGTTTCCACAAACTAGGAAGCCCCTTCGCAGGCGGAGACTGGGGGTGGCAGAGGTGGGGGAAGTTTCAGAGCCACGGAGGAAAACGCAGCAACAGGGGTGCGGAGGGCACAGCGGAGAGATTCCTGCACAGAGGATCGGAGCCGACCAGCACTCACCAGCCCGAGAGGTGTGTCTGCTCACCTGCAGGGACGGGTCAGGGCTGGGAGCTGAGGCTGCGGCTTCGGAGGTCGGATCCCAGGGAGAGGACTGGGGTTGCCTGAGTGAACAGAGCCTAAAAGGGGCTAGTGCGCCATGGCTACCCGGGAGAGAGTCCAGGAAAAAGTCTGGAGCTGCCGAAGAGGCAAGAGACTTTTTCTTGCCTCTTTGTTTGGACAGGGGATTAAGAGCGCTGCTTAAAGGAGCTCCAAAGACGGGCCCGAGCGGCGGCTACCAGCGCGGACCCCAGAGACGGGCATGAGACGCTAAGACTGCTGCTGCAGCCACAAAGAAGCCTGTGTGCAAGCACAGGTCACTCTCCACACCTCCTCTCCCGGGAACCTGTGCAGCCCGCCACTGCCAGGTCCCGTGATCCAGGGACAACTTTCCCCGGGAGAACACAAGGCGCACCTCAGGCTGGTGAAATGTCACGCTGGCCTCTGCCGCCGCAAGCTCGACCCACATCCGTACCCCTCTCTCCCCCCGGCCTGAGTGAGCCAGAGACCCTGAATCAGCTGCTCCTTTAACCCCATACTGTCTGAGAGAAGAAAAGATGCCCTCAGGCGATCTACACACAGAGGTGGGTCCAAATCCAAAGCTGAACTCCGGGACCTGTGCGAACAAAGAAGAGAAAGGGAAATCTCTCCCAGCAGCCTCAGGAGCAGCGGATTAAATCTCCATAATCAACTTGATGTACCCTGCGTCTCTAGAATATCTGAATAGACAATGAATCATCCTAAATTGAGGAGGTGGATGTTGGAAGCAACGATATATATATATATATATATTTTTTTTCCCCCTTTTTCTCTTTTTGTGAGTGTGTATGTGTATGCTTCTGTGTGTGATTTTCTCTATATAGCTTTGCTTTTACCATTTGTCCTAGGGTTCTCTCCATTTTTTTTTAATTACTTAAAAAACTTCTTTTTCTTAATAATTATTTTTTATTTTCATAACTATTTTATTTTACTTTATTTTATCTTCTTTCTTTCTTTTTTTTCTCCCTTTTATTCTGAGCTGTGTGGAGGACAGGCTCTTGGTGCTCCAGCAGAGCATCAGGGCTGTGCCACTGAGTTGGGAGAGCCAAGTTCAGGACACTGGTCCACAAGAGTCCTCCCAGCTCCACGTAATATCAAATGGTGAAAATCTCCCAGAGATCTCCATCTCAACACCAAGACCCAGCACCACTCAACGACCAGCAAGCTACAGTTCTGGACACCCTATGCCAAACAACTAGCAGGACAGGAACACAACCCCATCCATTAGCACAGAGGCTGCCTAAAATCATAATAAGGCCACAAACATCCCAAAACACACCACCAGACGTGGACCTGCCCACCAGAAGGACAAGATCCAGCCTCATCCACCAGAACACAGGCACTAGTCCCCTCCATGAGGAAGCCTACACAACCCATTGAACCAACCCTAGCTACTGGGGAAGGACACCAAAAACAACGGAAACTATGAACCTGCAGCCTGCGAAAAGGAGACACCAAATACAGTAAGTTAAGCAAAATGAGAAGACAGAAAAACACACAGCAGATGAAGGAGCAAGGTAAAAACCACCAGACCAAACGAATGAAGAGGAAATAGGCAGTCTACCTGAAAAAGAATTCAGAATAATGATAGTAAAGATGATCCAAAATCTTGGAAGTAGAAGGGACAAAATACAAGAAACGTTTAACAAGGACCTAGAAGAACTAAAGAGCAAACAAACAGAGATGAACAACACAATAAATGAAATTAAAAATTCTCTAGAAGGGATCAATAGCAAAATAACAGGGGCAGAAGAATGGATAAGTGACCTGGAAGATAAAAGAGTGGAAATTACTACTGCAGAGCAGAATAAAGAAAAAAGAATAAAAAGAATTGAGGACAGTCTAAGAGACCTCTGGGACAACATTAAACACACGAACATTCGAATTGTAGGGGTCCCAGAAGAAGAAGAGAAAAAGAAAGGGACTGAGAAAATATTTGAAAAGATTATAGTTGAAAACTTCCCTAATATGGGAAAGGAAATAGTTAATCAAGTCCAGGAAGCACAGAGAATCCTATACAGGATAAATCCAAGGAGAAACACACCAAGACACATATTAATCAAACTATCAAAAATTAAATACAAAAAACAAATATTAAAAGCAGCAAGGGAAAAACAACAAGTAACACACAAGGGAATCCCCATAAGGTTAACAGCTGATCCTTCAGCAGAAACTCTGCAAGCCAGAAGGGAGTGGCAGGACATATTTAAAGTGATGAAAGAGAAAAACCTACAACCAAGATTACTCTACCCAGCAAGGATCTCATTCAGATTTGATGGATAAATTAAAAGCTTTACAGATAAGCAAAAGCTAAGAGAATTCAGCACCACCAAACCAGCTTTACAAAAAATGCTAAAGGAACTTCCCTAGGCAGAAAACACAAGAGAAGGAAAAGACCTACAATAATAAACCCAAAACAATTAAGAAAATGGGAAAAGGAACATACATATCGATAATTACCTTAAGTGTAAATTGATTAAATGCTCCAACCAAAAGACATAGACTGGCTGAATGGATACAAAAATAAGACCTGTATATATGCTGTCTACAAGAGACACACTTCAGACCTAGGGACACATACACACTGAAAGTGAGAGGATGGAAAAAGATATTCCATGCAAATGGAAATCAAAAGAAAGCTGGAGTAGCAATTCTCATATCAGACAAAATACACTTTAAAACAAAGACTATTACAAGAGAAAAAGAAGGACACTATAATGATCAAGGGATCAATCTAAGAAGAAGATATAACAATTATCAATATTTATGCACCCAACATAGGAGCACCTCAATACATAAGGCAAATACTAACAGCCATAAAAGGGGAAATAGACAGTAACACAATCATAGTAGGGGACTTTAACACCCCACTTTCACCAATGGACAGATCATCCAAAATGAAAATAAATAAGGAAACACAAGCTTTAAATGATACATTAAACAAGGTGGACTTAATTGATATTTATAGAACATTCCATCCGAAAACAACAGAATGCATATTCTTCTCAAGTGTTCATGGAACATTCTCCAGGATAGATCATATCTTGGGTTACAAATCAAGCCTTGGTAAATTTAAGCAAATTGAAATTGTATCAAGTATCTTTTCCAACCGCAACACTATGAGACTAGAATCAATTACAGGAAAAAATCTGTAAGAAATACAAACACACGGAGGCTAAACAACACATTACTTAATAACCAAGAGATCACTGAAGAAATCAAAGAAGAAATCAAAAACTACATAGAAACAAATGACAATGAAAACACAATGACCCAAAACGTATGGGATGCAGCAAAAGCAGTTCTAAGAGGGAAGTTTATAGCTATACAAGCCTACTTTAAGAAACAAGAAACATCTCAAATAAACAACCAAACTTTACACCTAAAACAATTAGAGAAAAAAGAACAAAAAAAACCCCCAAAACTAGCAGAAGGAAAGAAATCATAAAGATCAGATCAGAAATAAATGAAAAAGAAGGAAACGATAGCAAAGATCAATAAAACGAAAAGCTGGTTCTTTGAGAAGATAAAATTGATAAACCATTAGCCAGACTTATCAAGAAAAAAAGGGAGAAGACTCAAATCAGTAGAATTAGAAATGAAAAAGGAGAAGTAACAACAGACACTGCAGAAATACAAAGGATCATGAGAGATTACTACAAGCAACTCTATGCCAATAAAATGAACAACCTGGAAGAAATGGACAAATTCTTAGCAATGCACAACCTTCCAAGACTGAACCAGGAAGAAATAGAAAATATAAACAGACCGATCACAAGCACTGAAATTGAAACTGTGATTAAAAATCTTCCAACAAACAAAAGCCCAGGACCAGATGGCTTCACAGGTGAATTCTATCAAACATTTACAGAAGAGCTAACATCTATCCTTCTCAAACTCTTCCAAAATATACCAGAGGGAGGAAAACTCCCAAACTCATTCTATGAGGCCACCATCACTCTGATACCAAAACCAGACAAAGATGTCACAAAGAAAGAAAACTACAGGCCAATATCACTGATGAACATAGATGCAAAAATCCTCAACAAAATACTAGCAAAGAGAATCCAACAGCACATTAAAAGGATCATACATTATGATCAAGTGGGGTTTATCCCAGGAGTGCAAGGATTCTTCAATATATGCAAATCAATCAACATGATACACCATATTAACAAATTGAAGGAGAAAAACCACATGATCATCTCAATAGATGCAGACAAAGCTTTCAACAAAATTCAACACCCATATATGATAAAAACCCTCCAGAAAGTAGGCATATAGGGAACTTTCCTCAACATAATAAAGGTCGTATATGACAAGTCCACAGCCAACATCGTCTTCAATGGTGAAAATTTGAAACCATTTCCACTAAGATCAGGAACAAAACAAGGTTGCCCACTCTCACCACTATTATTCAACATAGTTTTAGAAGTTTTAGCCACATCAATCAGAGAAGAAAAAGGAATAAAAGGAATCCAAATTGGAAAAGAAGAAGTAAAGCTGTCACTGTTTGCAGATGACGTGCTACTATACATAGAGAGTCCTAAAGATGCTACCAGAAAACTACTAGAGCTAATCAATGCATTTGGCAAAGTAGCAGGATACAAAATTAATGCACAGAAATCTCTTGCATTGCTATACACTAATGATGAAAAATCTGAAAGTGAAATTAAGAAAACACTCCCATTTACCATTGCAACAAAAAGAATAAAATAGGAATAAACCTACCTAAGGAGACAAAAGACCTGTATGAAGAAAATTATAAGAAACTGATGAAAGAAATTAAAGATACAAATAGATGGAGAGATATACCATGTTCTTGGATTGGAAGAATCAACATTGTGAAAATGACTCTACTACCCAAAGCAATCTACAGATTCAATGCAATCCCTATCAATCTACCACTGCATTTTTCACAGAACTAGAACAAAAAATTTCACAATTTGTATGGAAACACAAAAGACCCTGAATAGCCAAAGCAATCTTGAGAACGAAAAACGGAGCTGGAAGAATCAGGCACCCTGACTTCAGACTATACTACAAAGCTACAGTAATCAAGACAGTACGGTACTGACACAAAAACAGAAATACAGATCAATGGAACAGTATAGAAAGCCCAGAGATAAACCCACACACATACGGTCACCTTGTCTTTGATAAAGGAGGCAAGAATATACAGTGGAGAAAAGACATCCTCTTCAATAATGGTGCTGTGAAAACTGGACAGCTACATGTAAAAGAATGAAATTAGAACACTCCCTAACACCATACACAAAAATAAACTAAAAATGGATTAAAGACTTAAATATAAGGCCAGAATCCATCAAACTCTTAGAGGAAAACATAGGCAGAACACTCTATGACATAAATCACAGCAAGATCCTTTTTGACCCACCTGCTGGAGAAATGGAAATTAAAACAAACATAAACAAATTGGACCTAATGAAACTTCAAAGCTTTTGCACAGCACAGGAAACCATAAACAAGGTGAAAAGACAACCCTCAGAATGGGAGAAAATATTTGCAAATGAAGCAACTGACAAAGGATTAATCTCCAAAACACAAGCAACTCATGCAGCTCAATATCAAAAAAACAAAGAACCCAATCCAAAAATGTACAGAAGACCTAAATAGACATTTCTTCAAAGAAGGTATACAGATTGCCAACAAACACATGAAAGAATGCTCAACATCATTAATCATTAGAGAAATGCAAATAAAAACTACAATGAGATATCATCTCATACCGGTGAGAATGGCCATCATCAAAAAATTTAGAAACAATAAATGCTGGAGAGGGTGTGGAGAAAAGGGAACCCTCTTGCACTGTTGGTGGGAATGTAAATTGATACAGCCACTATGGAGAACAGTATGGAGGTTCCTTAAAAAACTAAAAATAGAACTACCATATGACCCAGCAATCCCACTACTGGGCATATACCCTGAGAAAACCATAATTCCAAAGGAGTCATGTACCACAATGTTTATTGCAGCTCTATTTACAATAGCCAGGACATGGAAGCAACCTAAGTGTCCATGAATAGATGAATGGATAAAGAAGATGTGGCATATACATACAATGGGATATTACTCAGCCATAAAAAGAAACGAAACTGAGTTATTTGTAGTGAGGTGGATGGAGCTAGAAACTGTCATACAGAGTGAAGTAAGTCAGAAAGAGAAAAAAAAATACCCCATGCTAACACATATATATGGAATCTTAAAAAAAAGAAAAAGAAAATGGTCAGAAGAACCTAGGGGCAGGACGGGAATAAAGATGCGGACCTACTAGAGAATGGACTTGAGGATACGGGGAGGGGGAAGGGTAAGCTGGGACAAAATGAGAGAGTGGCATGGACATATATACACCACCAAATGTAAAATAGATAGCTAGTGGGAAGGAGCCGCATAGCACAGGGAGATCAACTTGGTGCTTTGTGACCACCTGGAGGGGTCTGATAAGGAGGGCGGGAGGGAGGGAGATGCAAGAGGGAGGAGATATGGGGACATATGTATATTATAACTGATTCACTTTGTTGTAAAGCAGAAACTGACACACCATTGTAAAGCAATTAGACTCTAATAAAGATGTTAAAAAAAAGAAATATGTTTTGCAGTTTTCATAGTCTCAAAAGAATCTTAATTATATAAATTATGATATCCACATTAAGTGTTTTTAGGAATACTATCATACTTTAGAGATTGACGACTTTAAAAATATTTTGTTACATATTAGATAACCTAAGGAAACATTTCCAGTTAAGCAGGTGCATATTACATAGTTTGCATTTTTAGAACACATAGGGGAGACCAGGGTATTTTAAAAGATAAGGGAACTAACAATTCCAGTAACATCATCACTATTTGAATTAGGATCAAACGCTAGACAAGTTAGTGCTAATCAGATGTTTTTCTGACCTATAGAAAATGATTCAACCCTCCCACGTCCAGTTACAAGAGAAAAAATTAACGAGTTGCTTAATTATTTTTGTTTTCTCCAGGTTTGGGGATGTTCTCTCTAGATTCTCAAGTCAGATGGATTTGATGCATACTTCTATATTATTACATATTACATCATATTACATATTATGTAATATTACATATTACATCATATTACATCATGGATATTTTATATTTGCACACATACATCCCTAGTGCTTAACACAGTGCCCAGCACTTAGTCACACTTTATTGGTTAAATGAATTAAAGTCTGTACCACAAGGAGTCCTGCTGTCACTAATATTAACAGTGTTAAGATAGATGATTTCTCAATATGCTGGCACCATGTAAATAACTTTTCTACAAACTATCCAAGGAGGCATTAGATGGACGAAGTTGTCTTTCAGAGTAAGGAAGGTACTGTGTTGAAATTTCCTAAGGTGCCCAATTACCTTAGATTTTAATTACTTCTTAATAAATGGTTTTAATAATAAACTTGCACTATTAAAACCCACTATTATTTTGAGATAATCTCCTGTTAGGAGTAAAGGTTAAAGAGGCCTTCAATAAGTGGTGCTGGAAAAACTGGACAGCTGCATGTAAAAGAATGAAATTAGAACACTCCCTAACACCATACACAAAAATAAACTCAAAATGGGTTAAAGACCTAAATGTAAGGCCTGACACTATAAAACTCTTAGAGGAAAACACAGGTAGGACATTCTTTGACATAAATCGCAGCAAGATCTTTTTTAATACACCTCCTAGAGTAATGAAAATAAAGACAAAAATAAACAAATGGGATCTAATTAAATTTAAAAGCTTTTGCACAGCAAAGGAAACCATAAACAATACAATAAGACAACCCTCAGAATGGGAGAAAATATTTGCAAATGAAGCAACCAACAAAGGATTAATCTCCAAAATATACAAACAGCTCATGCAGCTCAATATCAAAAAAACAAACAGCCCAATTAAAAAATGGGCAGAAGATCTAAATAGACATTTCTCCAACAAAGACATAAGATGGCCAAAAAGCACATGAAAAGATGCTCAACATCACTAATTATTAGAGAAATGCAAATCAGAACTACAGTGAGGTATCACCTCACACTGGTCAGAATGGCCATCGTCAAAAAATCTACAAACAGTAGAGATGCTGGAGAGAGTGCGGAAAAAAGGAAACACTTTTACACTGTTTGTTGATGGGAATATAAATTGGTACAACTTGTATGGAGAACAGTATGGAGGTTCCTTAAGAAACTAAAAATAGAACTACCATGTGACCCAGCATTCCCACTCCTGGGCATACACCCAGAGAAAACCGTAATTCAAAAAGATACATGCACCCCAATATTCACTGCAGCACTATTTACAACAGTCAGGACATGGAAGCAACTTAAATGTCCAACAGAGGAATGGATAAAGAAGATGTGGTACATTTATACAATGGAATATTACTCAGCCATAAAAAAGAACAAAATAATGCCATTTGCAGCAACATGGATGGACCTAGAAATTGTCATACTGAGTGAAGTAAGTCAGATGCAGAAAGACAAATATCATGTGATATCACTTATATGTGGAATCTAAAAAAAGGGTACAAATGAACTTATTTACAGAACAGAAGTAGAGTCACAGATGTAGAAAACAAATTTATGGTTACCAGGACATAAGGGGGGGATGGATAAATTGGGAAATTAGGATTGACATACACACTATTATATATAAAATAGATAACTAATAAGAACTTGCCGTATAGCGCAGGGAACTCTACTCAGTACTCTGTAATGGTGTATGTGGGAAAAGAATCTAAAAAAAAAAAAAAGTGGATATATGTATGTGTATACTGATTCACTTCGCTATACACCTGAAACTAGCAACATTGTAAATCTTACAATGTTACTATACTTCAAAAAAAATTGAAAAAATAAAGTTCTACAACTCTTAAGAAGAATATCAACACAACTAAAGGAAAATTGGTAAAGGATATCAATATGTTTATATTAAGTTTTTAATTCAAAATATACCATAAATATATGTAAATATGTTCAATTTCAGAGTTAAGAAAAATAAAAGTAACAACTAGAAAAAAAAAATTAAAGAGGTCCTTAAACCATCACTTCTCTGTAGCCCATCTATGGGGCATTAAGATGTTCTATAGATGATCTACTGCTGTGAGAATGGTTAGATTAAAACACCAAAGATAGTATTTTTCACACAAGAAGCCAGGAGGATGTTTTTCCTTTAGAAACAAAAGAGTTTTAACATAATTCTAATGCAGATAAGTGTCTTTAAGAAAGAATACCTGGAAGAGGGAAGTGGAGATTTCTCTCGATTGTTAGTGTATAAAATATACACTACCTATAGACATGTCTGACCTCTCCAGGCCTGAGGCATACATTATATTTAAAAGTATTTTGACTTATGCCTCAAAGTAAATGAGTACCAGTCTCCCCATCTAAGGGTACTTATTGTTTGGGGCCTGTGCATTGTGTACAAGCATTTGTGCTGCCTCTTCTTGACTTTTATTTTCATGGCTGGTAGAAGAGAACTGCTTCAACTTCTTCTCCTTAAAACCAGGCCCCAGCCCTACCCCAAATTCCACATTCCAGCTGAGCTGATCTATTGTAAATACTGAATGTTTTGTGTCCTCTCTCATAGCCTTTTTGCACCTTTGCCCGCAGAGAGTCCTCTCCACTCCTTTGTTTGCTGTTTCCTCTCCTTAGGACAGTCTCCCACCCATGGAAGCCCATGATCTAATTCCTGTCCACACTTCAAGACCTGATTTAGCTGGAAACTGCTATAGAAGCCATCCCCAGCCCTTCCAGACTGAGTTGTTTCCTTTTATCAGTGCTCCTGGAGAACCTGTGCAGAACTGTCCATTCACTTCTTGTTTTTCTCCCTTTTAACAGTGTCACTCTTGATGACAGGGCCAGTGTCTGATTCATTATCATACCTCCAGCAATACAAAAGCAAGGAGGCAGGCACAATGGAGAAAGAGCTAAGATTTTGGAGTTGTTGAGGCTGTAGAGTTTAGAATTAGTGTTACTTTAGGCAAGTTTAGAGAGATTTCTCTATGACTTGGTTTCATAATCTGTAAAACAGATATAATACTGTCTACTTTGCAGCATTCTTAATAAGTACTCAAATATGTACTTGGTGCCATTTTTAAGCACTTTACATGCATCATCTCATTTATTCCTCAGCACAATCCAATGAGGTAGGTAGTGTTATTATTCATATTCTATAGTTAAGGCAACTGAAACATATCACTAGAAAGATTAAGTAACTTACCCACAAATACCTGGCTAATAAGGGCATAGCTCGGATTTGAACCTGGGCTGTCTGACTCCAGAACACTTATAAGCTCTGTACTGCATTTCACTTTCTTTCATAACTTCTGGAGTGTGGTTCAAGTAACTGGATTGAGTTGCCAATTTTACTAGATAACATAAGGGTTGTATTTGAGGATCTTCATCTGCATGTATTTTCAGCTTTCAGAAAGTCTCACAAGGCAGTACTTCTGCTTTCTATTTAGAGTATATTTAAAGTAAATTGTATAGATTCAAAAACTATTGTAATAAGGACAAGTCTTTCTTAAAATGTGTTTTCAAGGTATGTTATTCCAATTTAAAGAGCAATATTAAATATTTAGAATAATTACAGATTCTTGCCTTAACCTGTAAGTCTTTCTCATAGGCCTTAATACATAAACATATCAAATTCTTGCTTCACTTCTGGTCTGACCTTGGTACTAAATGCTCTCATGTGAGATATTACCTCCCTAGGCTTCCAAAGCATCCTAGTGTGTCTAGGAGGCCCCAACCTTACTCAGACAGGAAGCCAAATCCCTCTGCTTTCAGCCCTCTTTATTCCCTTCGTCAATATATTTTTTCTAAAAATCTATGTCCACAGTTGTTTGTTCTTATTTCTGTTTGCAGAAAAAGGTTATCTCCCAACAGATCTACAGATAAGAGATTAAACAAACTCTGCTAAGAATCAAAACTCCTCTTAACATTAAAATTCTCAGTTCTAAACAGTCCCTCTTCTATTTCAAAACATAGCAATTCAACTTTTCTTGAAGGGATCAGAGAGTTGTGGTGGGTCTTGAATGTGCAGTGTTTAGACTTCATCCTGTAGTCACTAGAAAGCTACTGATGATACAGAAGCATGGTATAAAATGCTTTATGAAGATCTAGCTGGCAGGTTTCAGGAGGGATTTAGAAGAGAGTTAAGAGAATTGAGACTGCAAGGGAACAGATAGTTGCAATATTGCAGATGTAAGGTGTTCTCACTTGGGGAGGGGCAGAGAGAACGCAGAGGGCTGCTTTTGAAAAAGAATATGAGGCAAGAATCCATGCACTGTCTGATAAAGGATAAAGGAATCCAGGGGAAGACGGAACAGGAAGAGCAAGGGGTTTCTCTGTTGTAAAACCAAAGAAAGGATGATACAAACAGAGATGGGGAGAGCTGATTTGGGCAGCAGGTATGGGAAGTAGTTTAGGGTGCTAGACAGGAGACGAGGAGGAGGATGAGTAATTCAACTACAGACTGTTTCATGTAAGGGCATTACATATGCATCTTATATGTTACATATAAGATTCTTTTTGAGTTGAAAATTAATATATTCTAAAAACCCCAAAGTCTTATTCTTTTTTTTTTCAAATAATTTTTTTTTTTGACGTGGACCATTTTTTAAAGTCTTTATTGAATTTGTTACAATATTGCTTCTGTTTTATCTTGTGGTGTTTGTTTTGGCTGTGAGGCATGTGGGATCCTAGTTCCCTGACCAGGATCGATCCTGCACCCCCTGCATTGGAAGGCGAAGTCTTAACCACTGGACTGCAGGGAAGTCCCCCACCCTGAAAGTCTTATTCTTAAATTCTGTTTCTCCTAAGTAATTTCCAAATCATAAAAAACACGAGTCATTATTTTTTTAAAAATAGGACATCTAATTTAATCATATAAGAAAACTGAAAATGCTTTTTGAATATCCAGCAAATATTGAGACACTTAGCATAACACTTCTTTCTAGAAATGACATGTTTAACAAATGATCCTTCAAATGCTCCATTTGCCTTAAAATAGTCCTTTCAAAGTATGTTCTCTGCCTAGGGAATGAATGAATGAATGAATGAATAAGAATATATAGCTAGTGGGCAGTTATTTTTAAACTTGTATAAAGGTGATCAAAAATAAAGATGTCAACTTTGGAGCTATCCACATATTAGTGACAAGTCGTCAAGAAAAACTCTGAAAAAAAAAAAAAGAAAAGAAAAACTCTGAGGGAGTGAGAACCAATACAGAAGAGCACAGGGTCTAGGAATATATCTTGTATTACAGCCAAATTTAAGGTATAGAGAGAAGAGTGAGAACCAAGGAAGAAGGTTGGGTAGTGTCACAGAAATGAGAGGGTGCAAAGAATAAAGGGTGGACTATGGTGGTAAATGCAATAGAACAGGGTTCTCCAATCCCTGGGCCACGGACTGATAACAGTCCGTGGCCTGTTAGGAAATGGGCAGCACAGTAGGAGGTGAGCGCTGGTGAGCGAGCAAAGCTTCATCTGTATTTACAGCCGCTCCCCATTGCTTGCATTATTGCCTGAGCTCCGCCTCCTGTCAGATCAGTGGTGGCATCAGATTCTCATAGGAGTATGGACCCTACTGTGAACTGTGCATGCGAGGGATCTAGATTGCACACTCCTCATGAGAATCTAATGCCTGATGATCTGAGGTGGAGCTGAGGCTGTGATGCTAGCACTGAGGAGCAGCTGCAAATACAGATTATCATTAGCAGAGAGGTTTAACTGCACAGAGACCATAATAAATCAATTGCTTGCAGACTCATATCAAAACCCTATCAGTGAGGGGACTTCCCTGGTGGCGCAGTGTACTCCACGCTCCCAATGCAGGGGGCCCAGGTTTGATCCCTGGTCAGGGAACTAGATCCCACATGCATGCTGCAACTAGGAGTTCACATGCCACAACTAAGGAGGCTGCCTGCCGCAACTAAGACCCCAAGCAACCAAATAAATAAATATTAAAAAAAAAAAAACAAAACCCTATCAGTCAGTGGCAAGTGAAAACAAGCTCAGGGCTCCCACTGATTCTGCATAATGGTGAGTTGTGTAATTATTTCATTATATATTACAATGTAATAATAATAGAAATAAAGTACACAATAAATGTAATGCACTGGAATCATCCCGAAACCATCCCCCGCCCCAATCTGTCCGTGGAAAAATTGTCTTCCACGAAACTGGTCCCTGGTGCCAAAAAGGTTGGTGACTGCTGCGATAGAAGATCTGGGAGGAGGAGGGCTAGAAAAAATTGCTGTGTGTGCATTCTAGTGGAAAAGCCAGTGAGTAGGAGAGGATGGAAACTGTGCTAAAAACAACACTGGATATAGGCATAAAGAAAGTGTGCGACACAGTTGGGCTTTTGGCATTTGTTCCACACCCACAATTATAACGTTGGTTTGATTCACAAATGCAGGTAATTGCAGATCAGCCCTCACCTTCATTCTGCACCCTGATGATATATATAGTTTGCTTAAATTCTCAGTGCAGCTGACCATGTATCATTGTGCCAATCACAATTCAGTAACCTTTCTTTATTTGCCAGGTATTGTTTGAGTTTGAAAAAATAAAATCAAGTGACGCAAGTAGCTTTTCAGTGGCCGTATTGTTTGCCAAAGCTATGATTGGATAAGGTCCAGTAATACCTTTAGGGTAGGTCCAGTAAAAAGGCAATGTGTATTTTATACCAACAAACACATGAAGGGATGCTCAACATCACTAATCATTAGAGAAATGCAAATCAAAACTACAGTGAGATGTCATCTCACACTAGTCAGAATGGCCATCATCAAAAAATCTACAAACAATAAATGCTGGAGAGGGTGTGGAGAAAAGGGAACCCTCTTGCACTGTTGGTGGGAATATAAATTGATACAGCCACTATGGAGAACAGTATGGAGGCACCTTAAAAAACTAAAAGTAGAACTACCATATGACCCAGCAATCCCACTACTGGGCATACACCCTGAGAAAACCATAATTCAAAAAGAGTCATGTACCACAATGTTCATTGCAGCTCTATTTACAATAGCCAGGACATGGAAGCAACCTAAGTGTCCATGGACAGATGAATGGATAAAGAAGATGTGGCACATATATACAATGGAATATTACTCAGCCATAAAAAGAAACGAAATTGAGTTATTTATTATGAGGTGGATGAAACTAGAGACTTTCATACAGAGTGAAGTAAGTAAGAAAGAGGAAAACAAATACCGTATGCTAACACAAATATATGGAATCTAAAAAAAAAAAAAGGTTCTGAAGAACCTAGGGGCAGGACAGGAATAAAGATGCAGACGTAGAGAATGGACTTGAGGACACAGGGAGGTGGAAGTGTAAGCTGGGACGAAGTGAGAGAGTGGCATGGACTCATATACACTACCAAATGTAAAATAGATAGCTAGTGGGAAGGAGCCGCATAGCACAGGGAGATCAGCTCGGTGCTTTGTGTCCACGTAGAGGGGTGGGATAGGGAGGGTGGGAGGGAAACGCAAGAGGGAGGAGATATGGGGATATATGTATATGTATAGCTGATTCATTTTGTTATACAGCAGAAACTAGCACACCCTTGTAAAGCAATTATACTCCAATAAAGATATTTTTTTAAAAAGGCAGTGTGTACTTTGAAAGAAACTCCTAGAAAAATCACATGATTTCATAGCTTTAATTGACCTTAGAAATCAGAGCCCAGTCCTTCATTTACCGTGAGAAAAATTTAACGCCAAAGGAGGTCAAATGACCTGCCCAAGCTTACCAAACCTAGTTATTGGCAAAGCTAGAACCAGAAAGCAAGTGTAATTCTTTTTCCCAGTGCCCTCATTTTATAAGCCATGCCACCTTCACATGAATTCACAGAACCCCCAGTTGCCAACAGTTTTAGCTCTAACATAGTCTAAAAATACCTTTTTTCTGTATACACCAATCTAGTTACAATATGCAAGTACCTTTAGTGTCTGAGATGTTCTGAAATGAATATTTTCTGTATTCCAAACTGAGTGTTGATAGGAAAATTTTAATCAAATATTTAACATCAGGTGTTTAAAACAAATTAGTTCAGTTGAACAACTTCCCAGACTTTATCTGCCTGTTGTTCAGTTTCACTGGTTAGAAACTAGAAAACACTTTACCTTTCCCATGAGGACTTTGAAATGACTTTAATGATTAATACAATTCACATTTAAGAATGAATATATTTTTTAATACACATCATTTTACAGTGAGACAGTATATGTAACATTAGCTCAAGTTCTTGCTAGGGACCCTCTCCATCTTTGTCCTTGACAAGTAAAACAATTCCCTAAAGACATTAATAACATGTGACAATTTTTTAACTGCTCTGTAAACTGTGGCAGCCACTAAGTCATCCCATGCACAGATGCTTACTGCTAATGGCAGGAACACTATCTGATGTGGGTTTGGTTTTCATCAGTATTTACAGTTTAGATTTCATTTTATTTTTGACAAGACCATTTCAGTTCAGTTCCAGCTAACATTTAACAACACCTTAGCAAAACAACTGAAATTTGATCCAATACATATCCACAACCCTCCCCCCCCACACTACAGTCCTTTTGCAAATGTTGGATACCTGCAGATAAAAGAAAATAGTCACCCAATACTCGTTATATTCTTGAAGATTCATCTCTCAGGCCTATCTGAACAGAAGGAAGTCCCACATAAGTGTTATAGTAACAAAGAAGACAGTTTAGAATAAGAGCTAATTTATTTTCCAGTTATTTTTTAGGACTCCTAAGATTTTCAGCAGTTCACTGCTTAGGTGGTTATGAGGTTACACAGGCCAAGAGAACATGCAGAAGAGCCAGGTATGTTCTGGCAGATACCATCCTTCGAGAGCTTCGGGTAGGCCAGGGGAGGTAGACACAGGCTGGGAGGGGCACAGGGTTGTTATACATTAGGCTGGAGTCCAAGGAAGTCAGGTAAGGCCAAGCACAGGTGGCAAGAGCCATGGTTCTAGGTAATCAAGACCCAGAGTCCGGGAAGTCAGAGCAAGTTGAAAAGAAAGGTTCTGGAGAACAAGTAATAGTTTGTTCTTCCTGCTATGTGTGGCCGTCAGAGGTCCCTGATTATTGATTGCCACTAGAAAGAGGTCAGAAGTCTGCTCAGGAATTCTGCTTCTCCCTGAGGTAGAGGAGCCAGGATTACTTAGTGCACAGAATTTTGCCATGTTAGACCACAGATTACTGGCTTCCCTCTTTCAAACTATACTGGTAGCCTTGAAAGGAAGTTACTGACTATATATAACTGTCATATTCTTGATACGCCAGTCACAGCTAACAAGATTTAAATCTGTGATATGTATACATATTACAAGGAAATAAAAATAATGAAATCACAGTATAGTTGGTAGGTGAGTCCATCATTTCACAAGTTGTGTTATCTTGGGCAGGTTATGTAACCTTGTTGATTCTCATTTTCTTCACTTATAACTCAAGATTTAATGCCACACAATATATCAAACACTAATCAAACTAAAACACTAATCTCTGGGCCATAGTCAATACTTGATATAAATTACTTCCATTAATTCACTTATTCTTTTGTTAGCCACCGGATACTTACAAGGACCTTACTATGGGCCATTCTGGATTCTAGATTCTGGAAAGAGGGTGGTGAGCCAGCAAGATGTCCTTGTCCTCAGGCAGCGTGCAAGCTTGCCCCCTCCCTCTGTTTATCTACATAGGACAATTACCCACTTTCTTCTTTGCAGAGTAATAACATTTGAGAACATGGTAGTAAAGAAACCTACAAATAGCCATGATCCACGGTGTAGATCACTTAAAATATCAGAAAAATACCTTGTCTCATTTCAAATTCTGACAAATCAGATCATGGCAGATTAAATTCACTACTTCAAGTTATCCAAGACTATTAAATACAGTGTTAAACCTCAGTGGTTCACATATGTGTATTTGCAATATCTGCTCAAACGTCTGATTCATTTTATTAAGAACTACGTTACTGCATTTTTTTTTTTCTTTTTTTGCGGTACGTGGGCCTCTCACTGTTGTGGCCTCTCCCGCTGCGGAGCACAGGTTCCAGATGTGCAGGCCCAGCGGCCATGGCTCACGGGCCCAGCCCCTCCGCGGCATGTGGGATCTTCCCAGACCGGGGCACGAACCCGCGTCCCCTGCATCGGCAGATGGACTCTCAACCACTGCGCCACCAGGGAAGCCCTACTTTACTGCATTTTATATACCTTAGTGGATTCTCCTATTACCTAGAAGCAAGTTTTTGACTATTCCATTTGTGAAATACAGACACTAGCTGAAAAATTGTCTCTCAGAAAAATTAAAAGCCACATTCACATACAAAAAGTAATCTTTTCTTATTCACATGCTTCATTTCGTTGAATATCTCCTTTCACTATCCCCATACCACAAAAGTAAATATAGTTAGGGCTTCAGTATTTTTTTGTTCAAAAGACTAAAGATTGAGCTTCAACTCTCTCTATGGCTTAAGATATTCAGCAGCTCATGAGGTTAAAGGGCTGTGAAATTTTAAGAAAATCCCTTCCAAAGTGCATAAAAGAGGAGCAAGGGGGCTCAAGGTAAGAGGTTGTGAAGATACCAAAAGGGTTGGAGGTTGGGGGATGGGTGAGGGGAACCTAACTGAAGGGGGCTTCTCACATCAGTCCCCTGCTGGGCTCTGCTCAGCAAGAGATAATCCTCCTCATTTTCCCTAGGGCAGAGCTGTACAGTAGGGAGTGAGATGAAGTTGATCCTTCAGTACATGGATGAGAGAAATGACAGCTTTCTAGGCCTTTCTGAAAGGGGCTTCAATCTCATTATTTTATAACGTATCATTATTTGTTTGAAGTATTTAGATGTCCACAGTTAATTAATTGTTCTAGTGTGCCCAATGACAAGTATGTATCGTCATGTATTGTAATACAATCAAGTATTGTTCATCCTTTCAGATCATCCATAAGGTTATATCTCTCCCTCGATACATGAGTATATGTCAAATTTTCTATATCTTTAAAAGATATATAGGCATCAGAGCTTGGCATACACACACACACACACAAATATATATACACACAGTATGGCTCTTTGACTCAGGCAAGAAGGGCATCTGTTCTGTGCCTTCTGTTTCAGAGAATCTCTCTGCCCTTCCTCTGACTACAGCCCTTTGCACAAGACAAAGAATCCAAGAACTAAATGATTGTGCCTACCCAGAGCCTGAACCATGCCCCTATGCCTTCTCTGGTTACCTGGAATTCCAGACTTCTCCACCTAAAAGGCCCTGAGCCTGCTTCAGCTTCTTCCCCAGTCCCTAGGCATGGATTGTTCTGCACCCCTAGGCCCAAGGGAGACCCAAGAGGCAGCTGTTTGCTATGGATCTGATATGGATGTGTGAATAGATGTGGCCACATGCATCCCCTTGAGACCTCTCACCTTGTGGGATGGAGCTGGGGATGGGAAGAGAAGGGTGGGGGAGCTGGGCTGTGGGCTGTAGACCAGGCTTTTCCAGGATCTCCACTTTTTAAACATGAAGCTCCAAGGTTATCAAAGAGTTTTAAATTTTAACTTTGTCTGAAGACATATTTTTAAGGTGGGAGAAAAGAACATACTTTATTTGAAGATACTATGCTTTATAACTTGATATGTTGTATATGGGCCTTTATTTGTACTCTTCTTCAAGTCCCACAAATGTTAGGGGAAGGGACTGTATATACATACATACACATATATTAGAGTTAATTTTCTCTAACATTTCTGGTATGCAAATTTCCAAGAGGATCACAAAAAAATCTCTATAAGGTGTGCTTCAGACTGTGACTTCATAGTGAGTCCACATTACTTTGGATTGCTATTCCCAACATGTCTCAGCAAAACATTATACAACCTGACTAAACAAAGCCTCATTCCCACACAGCTCCACCTTCCTTACTTGGCAAAGATGTAATCTGGTAACACCCTTTAAAGACCATCATTCCAGCTACATTCAAAGGAACTAGCCATTAGGACTCAAAACAACATTTGTTTCATTTTGTTTTTTAACTTGAATTCTATATCTAACCACTGGGCAGGTAAAACCAATGAAAAAAAATATCTCTAAAGGAATGACATACTTTAAACTTTTCTTCCCACTCATTCTCTCCTGTTTTTTTTTTTTTAATCAAAGCTTTTCAAATTAAAGAAACAAAACTAAGAAACCAAAATAGAAACAAAGTTGAACCCCATGGGATCATTCTGATATTTATCTCCCTAATACTTCCAGGCCATAATAATAATACATTTGTAAATATTTACTGAGAACCCTCTACAGCCCTAGGGTATGCTCCTAGCTGATGGTAGTCAAGGGATGTATGCATAACACAGTGTGGAAAATACGGCATAAGAAATGCTAGGCAATCTTCAATAAGTGGTGCTGGGAAAACTGGACAGCTACATGTAAAAGAATGAAATTAGAACACTCTCTAACGCCATACACAAAAATAAACTCAAAATGGATTAAAGACCTAAATGTAAGGCTAGACACTATAAAACTCTTAGAGGAAAACAGGCAGAACACTCTATGACATAAATCCCAGCAAGATCCTTTTTGACCCACCTCCTAGAGTAATGGAAATAAAAACAAAAATAAACAAATGGGACCTTATGAAACTTAAAAGCTTTTGCACAGCAAAGGAAACCATAAACAAGACCAAAAGACAACCCTCAGAATGGGAGAAAATATTTGCAAATGAAGCAATTGACAAAGGATTAATCTCCAAAATTTGCAAGCCGCTCAATATCAAAAAACCAAACAACCCAATCCAAAAATGGGCAGAAGACCTAAATAGAAATTTCTCCAAAGAAGTTATACAGATTGCCAACAAACACATGAAAAAATGCTCAACATCATTAATCATTAGAGAAATGCAAATCAAAACTACAGTGAGATGTCATCTCACACCAGTCAGAATGGCATCATCAAAAAATCTACAAACAATAAAAGCTGGAGAGGGTGTGGAGAAAAGGGAACCCTCCTGCACTGTTGGTAGGAATGTAAATTGATACAGCCACTATGGAGAACAGTATGGAGGTTCCTTACAAAACTAAAAATAGAACTACCATACAACCCAGCAATCCCACTACTGGGCATATACCCTGAGAAAACCATAATTCCAAAGGAGTCATGTACCACAATGTTCATTGCAGCTCTATTTACAATAGCCAGGACATGGAAGCAACCTAAGTGTCCATCGACTGATGAATGGATAAAGAAGATGTGGCACATATATACAATGGAATATTACTCAGCCATAAAAAGAAATGAAATTGAGTCATTTGTAGTGAGGCGGATGGACCTAGAGTCTGTCATACAGAGTGAAGTAAGTCAGAAAGAGAAAAACAAATACTGTATGCTAACACATATATATGGAATCTAAAAAAAAAAAAAGAAGTGGTTATGAAGAACCTAGGGGCAGGACGGGAATAAAGATGCAGACCTACTAGAGAATGGACTTGAGGACATGAGGAGGGGGAAGGATAAGCTGGGACAAAGTGAGAGAGTAGCATGTACATATATACACTACCAAATGTAAAACCGATAGGTAGTGGTAAGCAGACACATAGTACAGGGAGATCAGCTCAGTGCTTTGTGACCACCTAGAGGGGTGGGATAGGGAGGGTGGGAGGGAGGGAGATGCAAGAGGGAGGAGATATGGGGATATATGTATAGCTGATTCACTTTGTTATAAAGCAGAAACTAACACACCATTGTAAAGCAATTATACTCCAATAAAGATGTTTACAAAAAAAGACTGCTTGATTCCAATTTTATTTTATATTAGGCCATATTTTTCTTTAAAAATAAAATGTACATGTTATTTGCCAGTTGGAAAAAAACCTAAAAAACAACAAACAAACAAAAAGAAATGCTAGGCAAGGGGAAAGAGTTTTAATGTGAGTTAAGGGGCAGAAAGGATTATTTTACCTTAGTCAGTGGGTAGGAATTGAATATATTTGGTGAAAAGGCAAAAGGGCGTTTCATAATTGCATTTTAATTTAGGGCATTCTGGAATATTCTGAGTTTAAATATTGAAAATATCAAAGCACCTTGCTTTCACATATCCAGGCCACTTAAGATTTACCAACTGCCTAAAGTAATCTGAAACAGAGATCATGAACAAAGGGAAGGAGGAACAGAGAAAGGTGGGGCATTGATTTTCAGGGTATTACTGTCAAAAAGTGATGACTTTTTAAGAAAAGTACTGTCTATAAAATGCATTGAAATTTTCATGGCAAATGTATCTTCTCTTTGGTTATTGATATTCAGTGGTGTACAGGCAACAACATCTGATTTCCTAACAGTAACTCCAGTGAGTCATTAAATTACTATAGCCATATGTGGCATAAGTGACGAATTGACCCCATGATACACACCCGGTGTGTCATAGCTGATGACGCTCAAGGTAGGCTATGCATAAGCCATAAGATTCCTCAACATACAGCTCCTTGGAATTAAGTCACCCTGGTGGCATTCACTACATTCCATATTGTCAGAAAACAAGCATACAGGCATAGTCATAAATTACTGAGGCCTAATTTTAATTATTCAAACCATTTAATTATTAACCATTTAATTATTCAAACCATTTTCAAGTCGTAGTGAAAGTTCTGAATCACAAATACGGTCCACAGATTACAATTTGGGAAATATCACTGTAGGCATTCAGTTAAGTTTGCTGAATTGGACTGAAGTTGCAACATCAGAAATCGTGCTTCAGCAAGGATGCAAAATGTAATGCAGGAAAATGTTTGGGGGTTTTTGTTGTTTTGTTTAAATTTATCTAATTTTGAAACATCCAAACTGAATCTTCTTAGGTATGGTACAATATATAATCAATTATGGCAAAATGTTTTTAGAAGAGAAACTATGGTGAAATTGGGATGTGTACAGAAATTATGCTGTTGGCGTTAGAATTACAGAGGGAGGGAGAAAATTTGAGTTGAGCCAAGCATGTCCCATCTCAGGTCGCTGCACTTGCTCTTACCGCTGCATGGAACACTTGTCCTTAGGATATCGGCCATAGATAGTTTGATGCAGCCTTCCAGTTTCTGACTAAATGTTGCCTTCATCAAAGAGATCGCTGACTACTCTATACAAACTGGCAACACTTTTGCATCACTCTTTACCCTCTTCCTCTGGCTGTTATTTTCTTCTTAACATGTATCAACATCCATACCTCACATATTTTTTATTTTTGGTTTCTGTTTGTTTGTTTGCTTCTTCTCTCTAGAATATGTTCTTTGAGGACAAGGAATATGTTTTGTTTATTACTATATTCCCAGCATTATATCCATGACACATAGGTACTCAAAAAACTTTTCTTGAGGAAATAAATGGATGAATTGCTAGCTCTTTGTAGGTCAAGATTAATTACATGTAGCAGTTCCCACTATTAAATATGGTAAATCACTATTTAAATATAGTAAATTATATATTTACTTTAGGGAAGAGAAATGCATCCAAATACATGAAATATTCAACAGAACAAAACTCACAAAATACTCAAAAGCAAGAAGAGATAAACAGTATATACAAATCTACAGAACCAAATACTGATACCTGAAGTCTCTCAGAGTTGAATTTGCTTACTAGGTTACTCAGTAACAGATGACTAACAGAACTGTTAACTCAACAGCTTCCTAGCATATGGTTTAAAAGTATATGCAATTTCAACAAATGGTGCTGAGATAACTGGATACCTACATGAAAAAGAATGAAGTTAGACACCCACTTCATACCATATACAAACATTAATCAAAAATGGATCCTAGACCTAAAGTCAAAAGCTAAAATTATAAAACTCTTAGAAAAAAAACATAAAAGCAAACCTTTGTAACCTTAGCTTAAGCAATATTTTCTTGGATATGATTCCAAAAGAGTAAGCAACAAAAGAAAAAATAGACAAATTAGACCTCCTCAAAATTAAAAAATTTTGTGCTTCAAAAGAAGCTGACAAAAACGTGAAGAGACAACCCACAGAATGGGAGAAAATATTTGTAAATCATATATCTGACAAACAATTTATATCTAGAATATATAAGTAACTCTTAAAACTCAATAATAATAAAAACAAATAACACAATAAAAAATGGTCAAAGGATGTGAATATACATTTCTCCAGGGAAGATATACAAATGGCCAATAAGCTCATGAAAAGATGATCAACATAAATAGTCCTTAGGGAAAGGCAAATCAAAACCATAATGAGATACTACTTCATACCCACCAGATGGCAATAACAAGGGTTGGCAAAGATGCAGAGAAATTGGAATGCTCATACTTGCTGATGGGAATATAAACTGCTGTAGCCACTTTGGAAATAGTTTGGCAGTTTCTCAAAATGTTAAACATAGAATTACCGTATGACCAACAATTCTGCAGCAAGGTATACAAGCAAGAGAATTGAAAACATATATCCACACAAAAATGTGTACACTAATGTTCATAGCAGCATTATTCGCAATAGACAAAAAGTGGAAAAACCCAAATGTCCATCAACCGATGAATGGATAAACAATGGTGGCACATCCATATAATGGAATATTATTTGGCAACGAAAAGGAATGAAGTACTGATACATGCTACAACATGGAGGAATATTGAAAACATTATGCTAGGTGAAGGATGCCATTCACAACAGGTCACGTAATGTATGATTCAATTTGTACAGAAAGTCCAGAATAGACAAATCTGTAGAGCCAGAAAATAGATTGTTACCTAGTGCTAGGTTGAGGTAATGGGGGTGGGAATAGGGAATGACTGCTGATGTGTACAGCGTTTCTTTTGGGGATGATGAGAATGTTTGAAAATTAGATAGGGGTGTTGGTCGCACAGCTCAGAATATACTAAAAGTTACTCAACTGTACACTTTAAATAGGGTGAATTTTGTGGCATGTAAATTATATCTAAATAAATCTATTTTAAAAATACATATGGACAATTCAAGTATGTAGGAATCACAGCTGGATAGCAAAATATCCCATTTGGTACACTGAGGTTGTGCTACATAATAGAGTAATACAGAGTAGCATGAACTCCTCTCCTGAGGGGTGCAGATTATACAAAGGCAATAGAATTCTTCCCTTCAGGGCCAGTTCTATTCATAAGCAGAGCAAGAACCTTGGGTTTAAGAGGTATTCAAAGCCCATTTGCTCAGATTTTCTCCTTAGCTTGTTGCTTCAGGGTCTGAAATGCCTTTTATAGGTCATCCCGTGGTATTAGTCATGAATGACCTTATTCAAATAGAAACACTGTATGTGGAAATGCATAGTACATTAACTTATTAACACTAATAAGAATAAGCTTATGAACTAACTTAGCCAGGCGTTTCAGTAAGGCCCTAAAGGAATGAAATGTTAATCAAAATCGAAGGGAAGAGAAAAAGATTTGGTACCTGGCACACTGCCCCAAGTAGGAATTTCAGAAGTAAAATCTGAGAAACATAGATGCAAAATGTGTCATGGCACTAAATACTAATGTTTTGGTATATCATAATTTACCCACCTTGCCTTACCTTTCCTGCCATGTAAATCAACTTTGGCCATATAGGCTAGATTTATACAATTTTACTCTTTGGTTCTTTAAGCTTTAGTAGGTAAGTGGTAAATCTAGGATTATAAATCATAATCCTTGGCAGTGAAAAGCCACTGAAGTATTTTTAAGAAAGGGAGTGTCATGATCAGGTGTTTTAGAAGTATCATCTGGCTGCAACGTGAACAGGTGTCGAAACAAGACTGGATGTAGGGAGATAGTGTAGGGATCATCAACCCACCAAAATGGTATGCGGATTACTTCAAAATGAAAACCTCTGCAGAAAGTAATCTTATCAGGACTTCCCTTATCTGACTAAAGCAGGGCTTTATGAGAGTCAGCTGCCCCAAACCCAGTCTCTGGGGAAGCCTCTAGTCAGGAAGGTGACTGGCCTTAGGCATTGGGACATTCCAGAAAATTGTATGCACAAGCCTCATCAGAACCTTCCATCCTTTGAATTCCTAAACTCATCCACCCCCCTTCATTAAGCCTGTATATAAACCCTTACTCCTAGCTGTTTGGGGAGCCACTTCATATGGGGTCCTCTCACTTGTATGTGAAAATTAACTTTTCTCCTGTTAATCTATCTGTCATCAATTAATTTGTAGGCTCCCAACCACTTGGACTTAAGTTGGTAGAGGATAAGTTTCTCCTCCCAACAATGGGTTAGGAGGCTGTTGAACTAATACTGGTGAAAAGACAATGCTGTGTTGGATAAGGGTAGCAGTAGAAGTAAGAGAGATGTTTCCAGCAGAATCAACAGGGCTTGGGATTTGGTTATGGTCAGGAGGGAATAGGAAGAACATGGGAATGAATCCTAGGTTTCTTCTCAGGGCCCTTCAAAAACTTAATACCTTGCTGGCTGAATGGCCTTTAAAATGTAGAGTGTGCTACAAAACTTGTGTGTGGGGGGGTGGTTGGGCAGCTCAAAGGCAGGTAACAGAATTCCTCATGGAGGGTTCCCTGGTGGCGCAGTGGTTAAGAATCCGCCTGCCAATGCAGGGGACACAGGTTCAATCCCTGGTCCGGGAAGATTCCACATGCCGCGGAGCAACTAAGCCCGTTCTCCACAACTACTGAGCCTGCTCTCTAGAGCCCGTTGAGCCACAACTGCTGAGCCCGCATGCCACAACTACTGAAGCCTGCATGCCTAAAGCCCGTGACCCCCAACAAGAGAAGCCACTGCAATGAGAAGCCCGTGCACTGCAACGAAGAGTAGCCCCCGCTCACCACAGCTAGAGAAAACCTGCACGCAGCAACGAAGACCCAACGCAGCCTAAAATAAATAAATGTATTTTAAAAAAAAGGAACTCCTCATGGAGAAAAATGTCTTATTTAGCAAAACCATTTTGGTGAGCCATCTTTGATTCTGCATTTGGTGCTTGTCTAAAATGAGCTAAAAATTGGACAAAGAAAACATTGCCTGCATAATAAAGTAAGAAGAATGTTTTGCTTTAGCCAGAGATGGATGAATCAAGTGTTCCAAAACCAGGAAAAGCAATGGAGGATAATAGGAGGTAGGGAAGATGGCTGCAAGACATTAGGAGCTAGGTCCTGAGAAAAGGTCCTGGTTAGTGGCAAATACTGCCAGTGAACAGAGATGTCTGATGTTCAGTTTCACATTATTTGCCATGCTGTGCTGTGATATAATACCCTCGTATCCCAAGATATCCACCCAAACCTTTAACCCAACTGCCTGGTGTGATTGTGTTTCAGGGAAATAAATGAAAACACATGTTTTACATTTGTGTTTATGCAAAATGGATAGAAGAGGATAGCCATAGGAGGAAGGATGTGAAAGAGAGAATTCAGCATTAGTAGGAACTGAAATTAAAGAGTAAAGTGGGGAGGATGAACCCCCTGACCTTTGCCACATCTAATGGGAAGTAGGGTGGGAAGCAGGGGTGGCAGCAAGACAAAAAAAAGAAGAAAATTATGTTTCACACTATATGTGAGACCCAGAGAAGGGGCAAAAGCGGGACCATTTCCAGTTAGCTATTGTAGGCAACTGAGCAAAGGGGGTGACTGGGGCCACCAGGCTGCTGATACATGGATAAATAGCTAAATGAGAACCTTTTAAATTATCTTTTTAGAAATCTAACTTCTAAATTTCCTCATTCTTCATTTCTATGCAAAAATGAAAGTACTTATCTATTTGTGAATGTAGGTTATCTTGGACACACAACTAATGGTTCGGAGTATTAAAAGAGCTGTTATCTATATAACATATGAGACGTACCAATTAGGTGGAAGAGCTGAGTGTTGGAACACAAAAGATAATATTGTCTGGAGTAGAAAATAATATTGGACAGTTTTTAATCTTATGACTCAGTGCTTCAGCGAGATATAGGTTTTTCTTAATGAATACTTTTGAACCAATGAAAATGTCTAAATTCCAGTATAAAACTAGTGCCTTCTTACCTGGAATATCTACTAAGTCAGTGAAATGTATTTTGAAGAAAAATATATTGAATGTCTTATATAATATTTTAAAGTTTATTTTCTTATTGTTTCAATTATTCTCTGGAGAGGCCTTCTTGAAGCAAGGCAGTTTAGAAAAAAAATTATGTACCTGGGAATTATCCTCACAAGTTAATCTTTTAAAAATCATGTCCTTCATTCATGATTTTCTTTTGGCTGCGTTGGGTCTTCGTTGCTGTGCACAGGCCTTCTCTAGTTGCCGCGAGCAGGGGCTACTCTTCATTGCGGTGCGCAGGCTTCTCATCGCGGTGGCTTCTCTTTGCAGAGCACGGGCTCTAGGCGTGTGAGCTTCAGTAGATGTGGCACGTGGGCTCAGTAGTTGTGGCTTGTGGGCTCTAGAGTGCAGGCTCAGTAGTTGTGGCACACAGGCTTAGTTGCTCCGCAGCATGTGGGATCTTCCTGGACCAGGGCTTGAACCCGTGTCTCCTGCATTGGCAGGCGGATTCTTAACCACTGTTCCACCAGGAAAGTCCCTCATTCATGATTTTCATGGAGACATTATTGCACTTAACAAATTACTGGCTCTCTCTGTTGTTTCCATCAGGAACTCTAATGAAAAATAGATTGTTTTCTCCTCCTGTTGAGATCAGTGCAATCTGTAGTAGAGTACTTTTCATTTTCAAAGAAGATCTAATAGAATATATTGAAAACACACTGGAAAATGAGGGTTTTTTAAAGTTGAAAGTCACAGGTTCTTGGTTCTCTGAGTTTGTATATTCTACCAATAAAATGTATAAAACTATTTACATTATTTTGATTCTGTAATATGGATCAATTTTTAAACTTTGAATAAATCAGGTTTTATAAATTCTGTGGAAATTTTTAAATTAAATTTATTTACTTTTTCAGCAGCGATAGAAAAATAAAAACATAAGCATTGTAGTTGGTCACGAGCTCTTCTTGCAGCTATTATCTCTCCGTGCACAATTATTTGCAGTGTTTGGTAACACTCAGTGGTGTCACTGAGCTAACCTAACCTTAATCAGCCTGACATACTAAGCAGGTGACAGTTAAAATGAAGTATTTTTTAATCTTTGAAAGATTTAACTTGTCGCCAAGGCTGGTTCCTAACATCATCTAATAGAACAGCTATGCTCCTAGATCTTTCACATGAAACCAAGTCTACTTTGGCACTTCGGCAGTAGGCTGTCCACAGCTTTTAAGTAAGATTCACTGTCTCTAAGATTTGTGGTGGCAGAAAATTTTTGCAATAGCTCCACAAAATGGGAAGTGGACAAAATGTTTGTTTTTGGAAATAACAATTCAGGAAATGAAACATAACTAGTCCTTTTATTTTAGCTCCTTTCCCCAGTATGTTAATTAAATTGTGTAACCAAAATTGGATATTTTATTATTATTATTAGAGCTCTCCAGTAATTTTCTCATAGTTTTAGTTTTCTCTGCCATTTGAGGAAATCTCAAGAAGAGCAATAGGAGATTTGTTAATAACATATTATTCTCCCCTCTGACCCTCAGTGCCATAGATAAAGAGTTGGATTCTAAAAGTCTATTTGCATGTATGGAATGGAATCATTAAAAGTAAATTTTTAGCGTATTTTCTATCTGGAGTAAAAGTATTTTGAACTTTTTTGGAGGATTTCAGCAAAGGAGTATTAGAAAGAAATATTGGCCATTTGCAGGAGTAAGCACATTTATCACAAAACTTGGGGGGAAAATGAAAAGTTATATTTTATTAATTAGAAGGAAGATGTCAATACTAATGTGAACTATTAAATTCAGTTAGCTGTTATTTCCTAAGAAACTAACACATGATATGTTATTCAGTATTCTAAAATACAACAGGTTTCAAGTCTTGAAATTAGTCAAAAATGGGAAAAATAAAAGATTGTAGCTTAAAATCTCTCACCCCTTCAGCTTCTAAAACCTTGTGCAAAACTTTACCCAGACAATTAACATACCTAATAAAGTTCTGAGTCTCCAACTTCAGCCATTTGCAGCATTTGTAGGAGTGAGAGAAATGAGAAAAAAATTCCTCACGCGTTTCCCTCCCACTGTCCTTTCTTCGTGATAAAGGTCACAATTTTGCTTTATGATAGATTGGGTTACAGACTGTTGGAGCTAAAAGAGACTCTTTCAGTCATCTAGATTCACGTTCTTATTTTATACAGAAGAGGAAACTGAGACCCAGAGAATTTAAATGACTTGCCCAAGGTCACAAAGCTAAAAATAATGGAATAAGAGCTAGAAAATATAGAGCAGGGAAGAGTTTTCCCCGTAAATTATTTTTTGTGGTTGGTAGTTCAAATACGTTAGCCCTGTAAGAGATTAATTCAGGTGAGCCTGCTAAAAATACTTATTGTTTCTCAAGATAACAGAGATAGAAAAAAATACTGAGAGGAATGAAAAGGGAAGTGGTCCATAGAACAAGTGAGACACAGCATATGTGCTTTGGTTTTAAGCCTTTGGGCCAAAATCACACTTACAATCTTAGTAACCAAAAAGAATCTTGTTCCTGGAATGCTTGTAGAGACCTGAATTACTCATAAGCTTCTTAGGAAAGAATTCACCCTTTGTTTGATATTGCAATGATTCTTGATCAGAAAGGCAAGCAAGCCTCTTTTATTGTTATAAGCCTAGTCATACTGCAATTGCCAGTGTAACGATTTCCTTGGAAAACTTTTGACTAAAGAACCATCTGTTCTGAATGATTTTAGTATGGATTAGATGATCCCATGAGGTGTCTCCCTGCTCTACCATTCTTTCCCTATTGGTGCCAGGACAACAAACCTCACATACTTGTATCAGGAGTTAGAGTAGCCAGAAATGATAGAATTTCTAGTTGTAGACTTACTCAACTGAGGAAATAACCATGGAAAGTTTATTCCAAAGTATTGCCAGAGTCATTATTCTAAAAGGTTTAACTGAGGAGGGCTCAAATGCCAATATTCAGGACAAAACAACTCCAATGAAGTCAGTGGCTTTGGAACAAATATTTGGACCATTTGATAACTTAAGTGACAAGTCTAGCTTCTGGTTTTCCTTCTACTCAATTCCTTCTCCCCTCATCCCCCCAAAGTAAATCTGTTACTGCCAGAGGATAAAAATTCTTTTCTAATCTACTTTCACAGGTAGGAGACTGACCAAAAGCTCCATGGGGTCTTAATTAAAGTTTTCCATTTTGCTAAAAGATAAGAAAGAAGCACTCTACCTTTATTTCTGAAGTCTCTAGGAACAACTTTAGCCTGATATTGTATTAAAATACAATATTCAAAATAATATCTGGCAATTTTCTTGACATTCCAGAGGCATACTTGAAATAAGTGATGCCAAAAGGAGCTAAAAGTGGTGAAGGAAATTACAGAAGTGTTTGACTATCATCCAAAAGTTTCTAACAGAGGAAAATTTCCATCCACCCCACAATCATCTTAAGGCTTTGTACCAAAGAATGCTAAAGATTTTAACTGGCTGGCAAAATACATAGCAAGTGGCAAAATATTTTTGACTTGGTAGCTAAAACATTTTCTTTTTCTTTACATACTTGACCATTTTATAAATAACAATAATTAGAAAACAATAAAAAATCAGGAATAGGAAACTATATTCAATATCCTGTGATAAACCATAATGGAAAAGAATATGAAAAAGAATGTGTGTGTGTGTGTGTATATATATATATAGCTGAATCACTTAGCTGTATAGCAGAAATTAACACAACACTGTAAATCAACTATACTTGAATAAAATAAAATTTTAAAAAATCAGGAATAATTTATATATGATGAAGTCCTCTGTTTGAAAACAGCAAGTTTCTTCAATCTTTTATAGCAAATAGAAACTCTTCAGTGCTCAAGTATTTGATTCTCTGGTCTCCCTTTGTGTCTCCCTGCCCCCACTGAAATACTGTGAACAACCTTTCATGCTTATTCTTATGAATCAACATGAAATTTGACAACACTTTCCCTTCCTCATTTCAGATATGACTCATTGCTCTTGGTGTAATCCCCAAGGACCAGAAGCTCTACTTTAAAGTAAGTAACAAAAGAAGCACCTTTAATTCAACCTGGTTTACCCAGAGAACTCTAATGGTTATTATTCACTGCCTTCTTAAGTATGCATTATAAAGCTGAGTGCTTGAAGTGTCCTCTCTCCAGCCTTCCCTGGGGAAACCAATGCAGAAAAGCTGGAGAGGTAACCTGACTGATAAGTCTTAGACTTGAAGTTTATCAGCAGTTCTACTTAACCATCCATTATTTCTAGGATGCTATTGGATTTTAGCTTTGGGAGCATTTAATTTATTTTCAAGATTTTGGATCATCTTCCCTTCAGACCACTCTGACTTTGCATACAAAAAGTAATAGATATGAGCTTCTTAAAAGCCTTTCTAATTTAAAGCTTGACCCCTTTTCTGCTGTGTGATAACCACTACCCCACCCTCCAGTCTCTCTCAGACTTAGAAAGTGCTGTGGAGCTCAATTCACTACAGAAATCTTAAATCATCTAGAAAAGCCTGTGGTCTTTCAAACAATACTCAAATAAGAAGGAAAAAATAATATGGCGCTCTAAGTAAAATTCTACTTACCCTTACTTGAAAATAGGAAAAACTAAATAAAAAGCTGAGGCCCCTTTACTTTTCCAAATCCTAGAAACATCTAGTGCTGAGAGAAATTGTTTCCTGGTTTAGAAGATGAGAAGAATTGAAGTTAAACAATGATCCTTTTTCCATTTCTTTAAAAAAAAAAAAAAAAGGCCGGCAGAGGCAAAAGCTCTGTTGGACAAATTGTTTCAGCAGATGTTCATTGTCCGAGGGAGAAAACAGCCCCTACTTTGCAGCTTAGCACTTGCAAATTTAGAAACTTAAATATTTTTAACTTGAAATGGTCCATGTGGTATGAGTGAGATGTAAGTATTAAAATCATTCCTATGAGCAAGTGGTTACATTTTACTATTAGGTCCATAGAATGCTGACAACTGGTGTTATATCATGATATGGTGATGCAACAATTGTCACCCACCTGCACTTCCAAGCTTCTATAGTTTTTCCCCCCAATCATTTACAATAGCACCCTGGAAGAATATTAATAATTATACTAACATTTAGAGAGTACTTATGATGTATTAGTTACTCATAATTATCCTGTGATATAAGTACTGTTAGGATGCCTATTTTAAAATGTGGAAACCAAGACTCACAAAGATTAACTTATCTAAATCACAGAGCCAAGAAGTGGTGGCGATGGCATTCGAATGTAGGCGGCTTGACTCTAAGACAGGGGTAGTCAAACTTTGTCTGTAAAGGGCCAGATAATAAATATTGTAGGCTTTTCAAGCCATAACACCTATGTTGCAACTACTAAACTCTGTCTTTGCAGAATAGCAGCCTAAGACAACATGTAAATGAGTGAGCATGGGTTATTCCAAGAAAACTTTATTTATGGACCCTAAAATTTGAATTTCATATAATTTTCATGTGTCACAAAGTATTATCCTTCTTTGAATTTTTTTCAACTGTTTAAAAATGTAAAAACAATTCTTACCCTGTGGGCTGTACAAAACCACAAGACAGTCTGGATTTGGCCCACAGACTAGTTTGTTGATCCGTGCATAAAGCTCTTAAGGACTATTTTTCTAGTAGTGTCTTTATATAATTTTTTTAAAACATCTAATAGAAGTATATTTACATTCTAGCATTATCAAGTTATGTCAGACTTTATCATATAAAATTATATTTTGGGAAATAAGATTTGCTTTTATATTATATGTATTAGATTGGAACATAAGAAATTTGCCAGTATTAGACTGTTTGACCTATAAAAGTGACAATTTTATATGTTTCAGCATAATATTTATAAATGTCTGTTGTCTTAGGAGGTAACTCTTATTTTATTAGAACAATAAAGCATAGGCTAGTGACCAGGAAAACATAAACAATTCAAGCATCAGACGTGTGACAAACTAGATGATTGTTAAGGTTCCTTTAGAATCTTTTCTGTGAATTGAATTATGATACTCTAGGAGTTGCAAAGAAAGGGGAACATCATATTACCAAATAGTTTCTCTGTGACAAGTACTAAACTGTAATATCTCATTTAGTTTCCATAATGACACTACAAGATAAGTGTTTTTACCGAGTTTATGGTTGAGACAATCTAGGTTCTTGCCCGCATTCAGCGCACTTATAGATGGCAAAGCCTGGACTTGGACAAAGATGAAGAGAGGCCTTTTTGTTTCGCTCACACAACAAAGGTAATTTCGCTGTAATCTGTCAGTACCACTAAGACTTTTGAGATTAAATTTTTTTTTTAATTTTTTTCAAATTTATTGCTAGAAAACTAGTTGTAAGGCATAATATTAGAATTTCTCTCATTTTCAGTAAACTCCAGAAAATATACTCACATAATTTTTAAACATTTTTTGTAGCTACATTTATATTGTTTCTTTGGAATTTTTTTATACTAATAACCTCCTACTTAGGTATGATCTCTATTTTTAAATAGAAGAGCAGAAGAAGATGAGAATCATAGCTTTTGGTAAACAGAAATTTCATAAGCTAACTGATTACTTAAAACTGATAACTTTACGAAGTCTGAGAATTTTAGAGCATCAAATCCCTTTTTTCACATTTTAACATATTAGCAGAACTTTTAACTCCTATATATACTAAGAAAACAATTCTGTGTACACTAAAAAAAAAGCATTCGGGAAGGAAAGAAACTACAAAGTAAAATCAAAAGAAATATCTGGATCAGAATATTAAAATTATAATACCTTGCTTCATTTATGCTTCTCATTCCTTATCCAAAGAAGAAACCAATAACTTCATCAGTGGCTATTGAGGAATAAACTATGACATAGGTAAGAAATTCTGAAGAATTCACCAGGTATAGAAATATCTACCCAAGAAAATGAATTACTCTGAGTTATGGTTACACTGGAAAGATACATTATAGCTCTTTATCTTTTATCCTTTTTTTTCTTTTCTTTTCCCTTTTTTCTTGGCATAGCAAATAAAATAAATTTCAGGCCTGACTAGCCTCTTTCCACTCACAATTTTCCATCTTTACTTTTATGCCTTTTTTTCCTAAATGCCAGATTGACTTTTCTTACTAACATTATTTCAACTCATCAAACATTATATTTCCCTTCATTCAAAATTTACTTCAAAAGTCAGTCTTCTCTAGAATATACATCAAGCAAGTTGAAAACAGAGATATCTGCCAGAAAGTGAAATTCAAAAATTAATGAAAAGGTTCTTGGCAGTCCCCAAGAAGCAGAGGGTTTACATGGAAAAAAAAAAAAAGTATGACCAAACTTTTGCAACTATTTATATAGTTATAATGCATCAGATTCTGTTATTTTGTTTTGAACATGTAATAGACCAGGATCAAAAATGGTTGAAGAAAGGGGGATTTTGGATCTTCTGATTTCCACTAGAATGTAATCACAACAAAAATGGGATTTTTATTTTATTCATTACTGAATTCCTAACTAAAACAGTTTCTGGAACATGATAGGTGCTCAATAAATATCTATAGAATGAATGAATGGTTATTAAAGAGTGACTTTGGACATGAAATCAGGAGCACAACAGTTAAACAGATGATATTATTGTCTTGCCTTAATGAGTCCCTCTTTATTCACAAGTAGAAGCAATGAGGGAAATATTGTACAAGTCATTCAGACAAAGCACTATTTAGTAATATGGACGTGACATGAGTTTAAAGATAATGTGACCATTGTCATATTTATTATGGTAATAATCAAGGAAGGGAAAACTGGACAATTCAGTTAGATCATGATTCCTAGACTTTATATAGGCAGATTCCAGAAGGTTCAATTAAAAATTAGGTGTGATCCTGTAGGCCAATATTATAAATAAAAGGAATGAAGGCACATGAGATTTCAGATTTTTGAAAACAAAAACTCTAACCCATAATCATGTATTTAGCCAGTCTCAGTCTCAGCATTATTGACGTTTGGAATCTGATACTTCTTTGTTCTAGGGAGTACCCTGTACATTGTGAGATGTTTAGCAGCAACCCTGGCCTCTACCCACTAGATGTTGGGAGTACCACACCCCCTCTGTTGTGCAACCAAAAAATATCTTCAGTTATTCTCAATTGCCAAATTGAGAATAACTCTTCAAAAGGAAGGAAGAAAAGATAGACAGTATTCTCAGGTTTTAGAAATACTTATAAGCACACCCAGAGATGAATGGGTAAACCAAATATGGTTTGTGACTGCTTCAACCAATAGAGGACAGTGGATATGATTTTGGAGGCTAGCTGTAAAGGCCATGCAGCATGTGCCTTGCTTGTTGGAACACTTGCTCTTGGAGCCCTGAGTTGCCACGTAGGAGGTCTAATTACTCTGAGGCCACCATGCTGTGAGGGAGCTCCAGTCACTTGGAGAGACTGCTTGTAGGCACCCTGGTTAACAGTGCCAGCTGAGTCGGTAGCCTGGGTGCCAGACAGGGAGTGCAGAGTCTTCAGATGTGTCAGGCTCCGGCCATTCAAGTCACATGCTGCCAATCAGTTCTTCACAGCTGGAGCTCCAGACATCAATGACCAGAGAGATAAGTTGCCCCCATCCCCTGCACTGTGCCCTACACAAATTCTTTTTTTTTTTTTTTTTTTTTTTTTCGGTACGCGGGCCTCTTTGGAGCACAGGCTCCGGGCGCGCAGGCCCAGCGGCCATGGCTCACGGGCCCAGCTGCTCCGCGGCATGTGGGATCCTCCCGGACCGGGGCACAAACCCGCGTACCCTGCATCGGCGGGCGGACTCTCAACCACTGCGCCACCAGGGAAGCCCCCCTAACCAAATTCTTGACCCACAGAATCTGTGAGTGTGATAAAATAGATGTTGTTTTGTGCTGCTAAGTTCTGGGCTATAGATAACTGGAACAATCAGCTATTCTGTTCCCCTTCTCAGAGACAACCACCATTACCAGTTTCTTGTGTGTTCTATCAAAGGTATTTTATGAATATAAAATCACATATTTAAATTATATTTTTAGTATAAATGGTTGTACACCACATACTTGTTCTGCACTTTGATTTTTTTCATTTAACGGCATATCTTGAAGATTCTTCAACTATACATATAGAGTTTCTTCATTCCTTTATAGGGATGCATACTATTTTATTATATAAATACTTCATAATTTAAATAATGAGTTTTCTATTGATGGACATTTAAATTATTTTCAATCCTTTAGTTTTATAAACAGGTAGCAATTGCTGGAGTGACATTTGTAATTTTTGTGACATTGACTGATTGCTCTCCATGGGGGTTATTCTGTTTTCCTCTCCTAATAGAAATTTAGTTTCCTCAAAAATACCTTGTTTTGTCAAACTTTGTTTTAAATCTCTGCCAAATAAATTGATAAGAATGAGAAAAAAACCAGAAAGAAATACTTAAAAGCAAACATGGAAAAAGGAACTTATAAGAGTGATTCAAAAATCATATCACTGCAGTTGAGAAGTTTAAAATCCTTGTTTAAAAAAAAATTAAGAGCAAAAAAAAAGGAATGTCTCCTCTGGCTTATCAGAACAAGATAAAGTTTGGTGCTGATTGTGTATAGATAAATAATAGGACCATTAAAATTACTGAAATATTTTGCATAATCTTCTCCGTTTAGACAATCTTCTAATATTACAAAGACCATTTTTAGGTAACAGTAAGAAAGCACTGTATTACTTTATACATTATTCTGGATTTCTAAAGTTAGGTAAATTTCATATCAAAAGAGTATGGGAAAATTATCAAAGGCACAATAATATTTTTAGAAATCTTTGAAATTATTTTGAGTTGTACCATAAAATAAACAATCCCAATTTTCAAAAAAATTTAAAAATAGGTGGTGTTAAAAAAATTGATAAGCTACTTAGTAAGGATCCCTGAAATAATTCTAGAACAATCAAAGACATGCTGAGTGCCTGTAATAGAAGAATTGACTGTCAAAAACCTTGAGTGCATGGTATGAGATATGTCAAATTAATCTCATATTTGACTGAGTTTCTTGAATTGTAGATCAGAGTAATGCTATAAATGCAGTGTATCTTGATTTCCACAAAGACTTTGTGAAATACCCTTAGGCTCTCTGTGTTCTTGCAGACAAACTGGAAAAGCATGGGCTGATTGATAATAGTTTGTTTTCCCTACACCACCAGCTAACTATTCCTCCTACCGTCATAGGCTCACCTGTTATAATGCTTTTTGGGAATATGTAGGACTCCTCAAAATAAAGTTTCAAAGCCATTAGACTCAATAATCAATAAGTGCCTTTCAAAGTCTATCATTTTATGGTATTTTAGTCACTGTGATCTACAAACAGTCAGTGCAATTCAGTCTCTTCTTAATTAAGGTTGAACAAAAATTTTATAGACTGATTCCCATCCCATCCTAGGTGGACATCATTCTTTTTGTAAAATTCTTAATCCACAGAGAAGCAAATCAATATCAGTTAATATTTAATTTAAAAAATACCATTCAGAAATAAAGACAAGATTTATTGTTACACTATTAAATATATTTAATAGTTTATTAATGTCACAAACACTCTGTTATACTTACAAAGAAGAACTGGTGAGCTAGGTGGGAAGAAATCTGCCTGTAAGATATTGTATCAGTCTGACTTCTGCTCTACTCCACCCATTCTACATATTCACCTGTCACCCTGCTCCAATAAATACAAAATGACTAGGCAAAAATTTTACCAGCATAGATACTTTAAGCACCATAATACCAATAATATCAAAAGTATATTGTCAGGGCAAAGAGAACTTTTTGACAAGGTAAAAAGGGAATGTAAGCTAGAATGGAATTGTTTAATTACATCTTACCTGGAAAGAAATGCACTGTTCCAAAAATGGTAGTAAGTCACACCAAGTATACATAACTACAAACCATGCATTTATTTAAATGGGCTGCTTAATTTTACTACTATATAAATAAAAAATACAGTGTAATGAATTTGTGATAACTGATGATACTGTGATTTGTTATTTTAGTTTAAAATGTATAGAAATTCAAGAAAGGAGACTCCAATTTGACAAGTTAAAAATAAATGGATGGTTTGAATGTCATATTCAACTATCCCTTCATTGATAGTGATTCACATTATTGCACAAAATAGTTTCCAAACCAGAGTATTGGTTCACTGGTGGAAAACCCAAATCATATTATCATTAAAGGCATGCTGCAATGCTTTCTTTCCAGCATCAGCTAGGGTTCATATTGCACAGGTCATCTTTATACTCAGTTGTCTTCAAACTCTGAACAAATGGAAACTTACTTAATGAGACGACAAATATTTGACCTGACTTGTATCCATTACAATGATCTTCCTTGTAAAGGAAATATATTCCTAGGAAATCCAGAGCCATGCAGGAGAGGAGGTAAAATATGACTTTGAAAGAGAGGATCAATAACAGCGCTCAACTAGGTTCCCTGCAAATTTGACAAAGCTTGTTTTCAACGTATAGTCTATGTAAACTGTGTGATGTTGTGAGTGTAAGTTCACAGGATTACAGAGTTCAACCTAACCCTGTGAAAGTGTGAACTCTAAGAGTGGGAGGATGAATTGACTCAACAAACTCAATACACAGGGTCCTCGTCAAACACTTATCCCACATTATTACCCACAGTGAGCACTACTTTGCCTGGGAGCAGCTAACCTTGAATCAATAAATGATATTTTCCTTCCTGAGAAAGAAGGGTGCATTTTTTGTTTGTATCATATGTATTAGTAAGCTACACTGAGTGCAGGACCCTGATTTTATCTTCATCTTTAAGATAAAATCATGAGGAAAATAGCCAACAGAGAGGCTTTGTTTTTAAGAGAGACAGGTAACCAAGTTATACATAAGATCAACAAGTCTTCCTTTTGAAGTTAACAAATATAAAGTCCATTTCTCAGCTGGAACCAGTCAGATTTGAAATCTTTTCTCCAAACAAGAAATCATGATATTTGCTTCCATAGCAATGATTTTAGAATTTCAACCCTAAATACACTCACAACTTCTTGGTTTACCTGTATCTACTACTCTGAAAACAATGAGAAACAAACTCTAGAGGCTGTCTCACAGACCTCAATTAATAGGGCTACCTCTTTAAAAAAATTTTTTTCCCTCAGAAACTTCAGCTGGAAGAAAATCAGTTTAGCACGATTTTACTTGAAGCTATCCTAGGTAAAGTCATCGTTTCATATTTACCCATTCACTGAAAAGCATTTAAGTGATTTAGGAAAAGTTAAGCATAAGGGAGAAGATAGCACTTTCAAATAAATCCAAATCTTACCTGGTAAATTGAAATGGAACAATACCCCTGAAATCCTTCTTGACTTGCGCTCCTCTGCTCAAGGGACAACTAAATCACAGCAGCCAATATTCTTAAACCCTGAAAGAAAAATCAGGAAGCTTGATCTGTGCACATAATGGCCTGCATAATGTAAGAAAGCGCCGTTTCTTGGCAACTAGGAAACAATCCTTTTCAATTAACTCACAGCAATTGGCCCACGTTTGTTGTGAAACAGAGAGTAAAGAAAATGTTTTAAGAACTCAAAAGAACCTGGTAATAGCTCACCAAGAAAGCCAGGTCAGTTTGTTCATTTTGAAAAGCATTTTAATTAATTGACTGCCCATTCTATTTGCCTAACCCTTTGCTAGGAACTTTCATTCACCTACCTGTCTCACTTCCTTGTTGCATTATTTACCTAAAACCCCAGTCCTGAAGAGTTGCATTTATTGTTGCAGCAACACAGTGAAAAGGCGAAAGATAATTCTAGCAAACCAGTGGTATGTAATGTTACTCTGCCTACCGTTTTGCATACCATATTTTGCTTTCTACAACGTCAGCTTGAATGTAGCCCTGGATGCTGACTAAGATACATAATTCAAAACAGTTGTATGCTATAGTCTCTGCGTTGTTAAAGACCAGCTCCAGCAGGCATTAATTTTAGGTGATAGGTAGGAAGTGCCGCTGGGGTAGGTTAATTTTGTGCTGATTTAACTATTTTGGGTGATTCATATATACAGCTGTCCTTGGGGGGATTTGTTCCCGCCCCCTACCCCCCACCCCCCCACCGAGAATAACAAACTCCATGGATGCTTAAGTCCCTTATGTAAAATGGCATAGTATTTACACACAACCTATGCACATCTTTCCGTATACTTTAAATCTTCTCTAGATTACTTATAATACCTAATACAATATAAATACTATGGAAATAGTTGGAAGTACAATGTAAATGCTGTGTAAATAGTTGTCAGGCACATAGCAAATTCAAGTTTTGCTTTTTGGAACTTTCTGGAATTTTTTTCTTCAAATATTTTTGATCCGTGGCTGGTTGCATCAGTGGATGCAGAACCCACAGATATGGAGGACAAACTGTACTTGTGAGAATCTGATGAACTCTTTGGATAATCTTCTTAGGGTGCTTTGCATTCTTCCATACATACTTGAAAGTTAATATATTAATAGGGGCTGTATGTGGGACCCTTATTTAAGAACCTCTGTTCAAAAAAGCAAGTGGTAAGGAAAATATGTTATACAGAGATAATTTTTGCTGTTAATCAAACTTTAGCAGTGCAAATAGTAAAGTTTTAACTATCAAGTATGACTGTATCTCCCAAATGAGAAGACATTTTAAGATAGATAATTTCCATATCCAACTAAAGCCAAATTGGATGAATTTTGTCTTCATTCCCACCCCCCACCCCACCCCCCGCCATTTTGCCAAGATTTACCAAGAGTGTCTGTTATGGTGTTTACTTTCAACAGCTCTTTTCGTTTTTCCTTTTATCATCCAATTCTCCCTAAAATGTGTCAATCTGGTCGTGCTATCATTAATGGGCAATTCTTAGGTAATATTTTTTAAAATATAACCTTTTGGAGGGATTATCTTCACACAAAGCACTTTCTCTGTTGGTGAGAACTTGAGGCAGTGTCGTAAACTGTTGAAGGTGATGTATTTGGGTAGACCTTCTGGCACCTTCAGATCACATTCCTTGTCAGCTGTGTACACTTTCCATGGACAGAACTGGCTGGGATAATTTTATAAGTGTTTCTTCAGCTTTCTGACTCTTCCACTTGCTAGCTCCATGACCTCAGGCAGATTTGTTAAACATTTTGTGTCTCAGTTCCCTTATCTGTCAAATGAAGTTAATAATATTTACATCATAGGGTTATTTTGAAGATTGACTAAGATTACATATGTAAAGCTTCTTAAAACAGTGCCCAGCAAATGGTAAGTGCTCAAAGTTTAGCTATATTATTAACATCATTGTTGTTGTTAGCATTTCTGAACTAAGTAACTTTCAAGGTCCTTTTCAGATTTAGGATTTCCAAAATCCTATGTAATCCTTACATAAAAATCTAAAGTAATGTTAAAAAAAGGCTCTTGAGGCATATAATATAAAATTACTCTTCTTCCTTTTTTTATAGATAAAACCTCATTTATGGGCTTCCCTGGTGGCGCGGTGGTTGAGAGTCCACCTGCCGATGCAGGGGACACGGGTTCGTGCCCCGGTCCGGGAAGATCCCACATGCCGTAGAGTGGCTGGGCCCGTGAGCCATGGCCGCTGAGCCTGCGCTCCGCAACGGAAGGGGCCACAGTAGTGAGAGGCCCATGTACCACAAAAAACAAAACAAAACAAAACAAAACCCCAAAACCTCATTTATCATCTAATATGTCTAATATTTAGAGCTTTTGTATGCCTTTTTCACTAACGAAGAAAAACGCACAATTATTTTGAAAAGTTAAAAATCTCTTTATCTTTCTGAAAAATTCATTCATGTTAAACAGATTGATTTAATTTAACCAAATGCATAGAGAAGCAGAAATTCTGCAAGAATCTTTTCTAAGACATTTTATTATGGGCAACGCAATTATAAAAGAATCACAAGCTTTTCTTCTTATATTCTTAAAATGTATGGACCATTGCTTCAGCTTTTGGCATCCAATTGGATGTATTTTTAACCAGCAGCTGCAGATCCTAGTATTTGAGAGGAAATGCATGCTTTTCAGTATTCACAGTGTAAACACAGTTCATCCAGAGTGGCCATAAAGACTCCATCTGATCCTCTCCAGCTTAAAAGGCAGGTTTAACCTTAGGTCTTGACCAAATGCACTGTGCAGCTTCCTCAATCGAATACCACGCCATATCTCTGCTAGGAAAAAGTTCAGCATTATTCTAAGAGGCCGAATGAACCAACCTTCTTTGGAGGGATTGGATTCAGCTACTCGAGATATTTACCATCATATGCTTGGTACATGGAAGTGCCTCCCTTGTTTTTTATTTCTAGCCGTCTTGTTTGCCTCAATATCTTGAAATAGCAAATTCTGGCACAGGGGAAATCACCTATGAAATGTGCAAACAAACTGAAAGGACAATATTTGTTTAAAAGTGCCTAACTCTGGAGGGTAACAGAAATACTCTGGAAAACATCAATCTAGTGTTTCTCTTCACAGAAGATTGGATGGATGTAATGTGAAAACAGTGCTGCATAAGCTACTGGGAAGTGTGAATTCCTCATCACAAATTCTATAACAGTCTAAGTCACAGAGTTATTTCCCTTCCGTAACTCTGAGAAAGTCCTCAAAGTTCAGTGCTACCAATTCAAGCAACACAAAACATAGCATGATATATAGCATTTATTAGTAACTTTTGAGTACCTTTATTTCTAATTCAATATAATGTTGAAAAATGATTCATCATGGGAAATACTAAAATTTAAATAAAAATAAAATCAATGCTCTCACACAAAAAATATAGAAGTCACAGGTAATCCTTCTACAGCTTATAAATTTGCAAACAAGACACTAAATCTCATATGACACAGGTTAATGAGGATTCTGCAAAATAATTTTTACGGACAGTCATGATGAAATATTTTACAAAATAAAGTATTTTATAAGCATTGACTAAAAATAGAAATAAAAGTTTAGCAGAGTACAGTCAGTCAAACTGAATATTTCTGAGTTCTCATTTTTGGAGCTAAGAAAAAAATTGAGGACAGTATAAGGAACTGCCTAAATTCCCATCAGAAGGGTAAAGTTTCCATAATCCAGGATTCTAGTTAAGCTTCCAGTAAGAAAGAACTGACCTGGGAAACTTACAATAGACTACCAGACTGGGCCCCTCTTACCTCTCATTTCTTACTGTTCTCCCCTTAACTGACTCTACTTGGCCTGCCAACTATTCTTTAAAACACAGCATCTCCTCTACTTCCTTCACATCTTTCCTTAAATGTCATCTTCTCAAGAACCTTTCTCTGACCACCCTATCTGAAACCACAACCCCTGCCCAGCCCCACTGACACTCCCTATTCCCTTCCTGCCTTAATTTTCTATCATTTATTGCCACATTAGATACTTACAGTGTTCATTGTCTGTCTCCCCCCCACTAGACCATAGACTCTATGAAAGCAGGAATTTGTATCTGTTGTGTTTACTGGTATATCCCCAGCATCTATTGATAGAATGTTCCTGGTATACTATAACTACTACTACACAGGATTAAAGAGGGTCCCCATTAAAAAGGATGATATTGTTAACATTTAGAGATAGAAAGGACTTTACTCAGCATGAGAAGTAAAGAAAAAAATTATTTAAAAGATTCATTTAAATCTCTCTGTGCTCTTCTAGGAAAAAGAAACATAAGAAGGAACTGAAGTATGGTAATCTTTTCAACCATTACAATGCTTCAAGGTATATTTATTTTCCATTCTTTCACAAAGGTAAGCATGGGTAGTTATTGTTTAACCCTATCAAAAGCTAATAATTGTGTCACTTTAGCCTTGGGGAAATGAGAAACAGGAAACATTTTATCAAGGTGCATAGATTCATAAGTAATATTTTAAAAGGTTATTTGAAGGGTGTTAACAGAATTGCTTTTGAACAGACCTGTATTAAGGTAAAATAAAAATTCTATTTTTTTGAAAAACCTGGAAATTGGCCACTGATACCCTTTTTTTTTTTTTTTTTTTACTTACATGGCTAAGCTGAATATTACTTTTTGAGCAAAACCACTATAGAAATAAGCCTAAGCAATGGAACTTATTATTCTAATTATAATGGCAAGATTACCGCATTATATTGCAGAGTGCATTTCTTCCAAATGGCCTAACTCAACAGATTAAAACAGGAATGACCTCATCAGTTCATCTGAAAAGCAAGGAAAGGCCTTGCCTACCTCAGAATCTTTCTTTCACTCCTTCCACAACTCTTGTTCCTTAGGAAAGTTCGCTTTTGTTTGTATATTAGACTGGGCTTTTCTCCCATAATAATATGAAAATACCTCTAAGTTATTTGCAGTGACATTGTAATGGCCTAGTGGCTTTCCAACTGTTTCACCTAGTGGACAGCTGAGTCTTGTTCAAAGGACAACCTCTGACCACAGGTGCATAGAAGTGCCGGGAGAGGGGCTGGGTGCAAAATTAGAACTAACATGAGAACAGAAGGGGGAGGAGGAGGTGAGAAATGTTTCCAACTTCCTGCTTTGTCCTGTGTACAGGAGACAAGTGACTCTCTCAAAGTCAGATAATCTCCAAATACTTCCTGACATTCCATTCCTTTTCCATTCCAACATCTTCAAAATCTCTTCAACAAGTAAGTTAACATTAACAAATCACCATCACACGTATACTGCATTTCCAACAATGTTATCTATCTTCCCTTCCCAAAATATTCTCTCTCCCTCTCCCTCAATTTCCCTCATTCTCTCTCTCTGCCTTCCTGCCTCCCTCTCCTTCTCCACTTCTCCCTTCTCCCTCTCTCTCTTTCATACACACACTCACACACACACACATACACACACACACACAACCTATTGAAAGTATATGCTCACTCTTATCTGACTTGTTAACTATGCATCTACTGTGTGCCAAGCCCTGGTAAGTAAATTACATGTGTTATTCCATTTAACCCTTAAAACAACCTTAGAAGTTGAATACTTTTATCTCCATGTTACAAATGAGGGAAATGAGCCACAGAGAGGTTAAGTAAATTTTCTAGTCATACTTAGTAACCAGAGAGGCTAAAACCAGATCTGACTCCAAATTGCTTCCTTTGAATCATCATGCTTTATGAGCTCTCCTCAACCCCCTGCCATATTCAACAAATGATTATATTTGAAAATTCCCCTGACTTTTGTCTGTTAAACAAATAATAACATAAATTAGAATGCCTGGCAAATCTACTGCTTATAACCTTATGAATAGATTTCTTTAGTTCAATTAACATTTTTTTTGGCTTTTTATAAAACACCATGAAGTACTTTTAAGGACAAAAGAAGCAAACATTTTCATGTGGTCTTATGTAATGATGTGCAATTTAGACCTAATCCTTTTAGCCCAGAGATGGAAGACTGACACTCTAAACAAAGCTCATTGTGTTCTTTTGTGCTGCCATAACAAGGTATTTAAAGGATGAAATTCTGGCTGGCAGATGGACTTCTTGGCATAACTCTACGTGCATCACAGAAATTGTTTTGTTTCAGGGGATTCAAACAAGATGCCTGACATTTCTCAGAAGATATTTCTACTTGTAAATATGGTAACTTGTTAGGTAGGGGTGTTAAAGGGACAATAATGAAGGCTTTTAAGGCCTTTTTCCTGTCTGTAACTTTGTATGATATGTAAAAAGTGCATTTACAGAAACTCATCCAACCTCAGTGAACACTCACACTTGAAGCCCTGAGTTTCTGTGTTAGAATTCCAATTACCCAAAGCTTCCAAGATGTGAGGAAACTAAGCCAGATGTTGGGGCCACCTGTATGTGCTTCAGTGGACAGCAGAGCTCAGCTCCCAGTTGACAGCTAGTGTCGACTGCCAGCCATGAGAGGGAGCCTTCTTGGACAACCAGCCCAGCTGAGCCTTCAGATGACCGTAGCCCTGGCCAGCATTTGACAACAACTGCATGAAAGACTCCAGGCAGGATTTGCCCGGCTGAACCCTTCCTAAAATTCCTGTCAGACAAAATCATGAGCAAAATGAAATGAATGTTTTATATAAGTAGGTTTTAGGTGGATTTGCTATGTAGCAAAAGTAACAGGTTTTGTTACCTGGAAGTAGGGTGTTACCAGGACCAGTGAGCATCAAAGTGACTGTCAGTGAAGGCTTGAAGGAGAGTGAGTGAAATGTTATTGGGGGCTGGAAGATAGAAGACCTTGGATATGTAGTGGTGGGAAGTTTATGAAAACTATCACTGCAGAATATAGAACTGCACCTAGTGAACTAATTGATCTGGATAAGGATATTTCTGGCTAAATGTTGAAAGTGACAATTAAGGTTTTCTAGCTACTATCATAAAATGAAGATAAAGAGATATGAGTTAAAATAGAAACTATTCCATTTTCAAGCAGAATGTAGAACAAGTAAAAATGGCCCTTGCTTTGCTAGGTTTAAAAATAAAACCAATTCTCATCTCTAGTCTCTCCCAGAAGAAGACTCTCAAAAGTAAAAAAGAGCCTCAGGGCAAAGAGTAAATCCAGGATGTTGTCAGGAAACATGGTCTTAGGGTAAATATGAAGTAAAATGTATAACTGTAAAATCCTTTCTTAAGACATAGAAAGATTTAAGGTGATTTCTCAGAGACCCTTTCAAAAGCCTTCTATGGATTTTTAGGATGTGCCTCACGGCACATCTATTTTCAGTTGAACAACAGCCCTTCTGAGAATTTTAAACAGTCTCATAGGGAACCCAAAGTAGAGATCTGCTCTTAGGTCAAATTTTCAGGTTTTGTATAGGGATACACTGTTCAAGATTGAATATTTTAAGCAAAAAGGAAGTTATCATACCATTACATAAGCCAAAACCAACCCAAGTTTCAAATGAGGATTTTTTTTGAAGTTTACCTCAACAGACTCTAAAATATAACATTCTGTTTGGAAGGGGAAGTGTGTACATGGCCATCGTGATTTTGCCTGACCAAAGTCCCCTACCAAGCTCCATTTGTTGAGACAGAGTCCCCCAGATGTAGGACATCTACCGTTGAATCAGTTACCAGCAAGCTTTGGAATCCCCAGCAGAGGCTGCTAATTTGTTAACCATATACTAGCTTGCATTCTCAAGCAGTCCAATTTGAGGGAACAGACAGCGGGATTGTGAGTTTGAAGAGAGCATGCTGTGTTGCAATAGTGGCAGGCTTCAGAGGCAGAGATGTGAGGGAGATTAAAAGAAAATTTACAGGCTTGGCATTAGGAGGTACACATGATCTCAGTCCTGCCAGAGCTTCACCTCTGTGATGAAATACTTGACAGCATCGACAGGTGTACTTGATAATGTGGAAAGTTACAGAGACTGGTACATCTGCTCCCCTACCATGTACCAACAGGAAGGAGAAAAGTTCTCTGGAAATGTGTTAATGCTAGAGAGTCTTTTGCGATGAGCCATATGACAAAGTGCTATTGAACAGTTTGGAAAATCAGATTCAGTCAAAGCATGTTATTACAAGAGCGACATACAGTAAGGCATTATTGGAGAAGCTTTAGAATGGGAGATCTAAATTCACCTTGTTAGTAAAGATTTATACAAGAAGAGGAGAGAGAAAGGTGACAGATCCTGTCTTGATGGAACCCAACCAAATGGCAGACTTGAACTGGAGACCTTAGTAGAGACTTGGGGAGTTGCAGCCGATGTTGCTGGTTTAGCAGTAAAATCAACTTCCCTCTCAGAAAACCTGGTGAGAGACTGTGTCCATTAACTTAGTGTATGAAGTCTGATCTCAGAGAGAACAGCTGGAACCATCCACCTTTAACTTAGGAGCTACTCATTTATATGGTACATTTTTAATGCATAGGTTGCCAGGTGGAAGTATCTTTCTCCCCCCACCCCTTTTAAAATTTTGTTATAGAAAAGATGGGTATTTCCAAGCAAACAACACTTGCTAGGGGAGACTTTCCTTAGCCATCCAGAAACTAAGAGCAGAAAACAAGGAGGAACCAAGGAGACAACTAATCCCTGCAAGCAAATTGCCCAATAGATACTCTGGCTCCTTCTTCTTGTAGGAGGCAGAGATCATGCATGTAAGCGCTGAAAACAACAGAAGCTGATGCTCCTTCCTTGTATGTAGAAGTCATTAACCCAAAAGTCAGCCTTGATTCTGAGAGTGGAAAAGATGATAAAGGATGCTGGTGGGAATATTTTTTTCCGGGCCATATTCTCTAAAGCTGTGATCTTCAGTCTAGGGACAACTGTATAACACCCAGAAAGCAATATGCCACAGAGATGGCCACTGATGCAGGAAGACCCTGCCTGATTAGGCTGGGGCAGCAGCGGTATTGGCACGAGTGACTGGCACTGTGTAGGTGAGTGTGAAAAACCTTCCCAGTATCCAAGTGACAGGGCAGAATCAGAAATAAATAGCTCAGGTGCCAATTTAAATCCTCAAAGAAAAAAAAAGAGTTGTTTGGGCTCACAGAGGAGTTTGAGGCTTAGGTGCCAAAAGTAAATTCAGTCCTGTTTTTTCATCTATACCTCAGAAGAGGATTTATTGGTACAGAAGGTGAACAAGAGGCTCCATTTCCCCCTCAGGATGCTGTATTTGATGCTGTTGTGTACCACCCACATCCCCTTCTAGAACCAAGTTCTCTCCAAGTTGACTGGAATTTTGGATGCTGACAGCTCACAGCTGTGTTCTTCTTCAGGAATTGCCCCTGGCTCAAGGAAGCGGCTTCACTCAAAGTTATGCACTCTTCCTGGGATGCAGCACACATTCAATGCCTGGGTCATACAGAATGCAAAGATTCGTCCCGCTTACCTTGATTCTCAAGACATCTCTAAAGGGCCATTCCACCTTCAAAAGTGGATTCATGGAAACCACTGAGGCTGTTCTTATAACAGAGCACCTTCCCTTTTCACATGTCCTTGATTAGCAGTAATTCCCATAACAAATTAACTTAAACATTTTGATACTAAGTGTCATGACATTTTGCTACATGCTAGGAAAATCAAAATTATGACCTGGTCTCTGACTTCAAAGAGATTTTAGCTTATAGAAATGATAACTGACTCCAAAGTATCATACAAGGCTGTATGGCCTAAGCATGAAGGTGCTGAGTCATTCAATTATTAAACCGTAAACACCTGTACGTGCTTTGTGCAGCAGTATAAAGGTCAGTAAGGGTTGGACACTGCTTTTAAGGATTTCAGTGCGTTCAGGGGAGGGAAGGTTTATTCTTGACAGGAGTTTCTTCATGGAGGCTCCGTTTGTTTACATATGTCCTCGCTTACTTCAGAAAAAGAATTTGAGTTGGATCAGAAAAAGTAATTAAGTATTTCATAAAGGGTTGGAGTGTGATGGGGTAGGAGGGAAACTCCAGGATGAAGGAATAACATGAAGGCAGTAGGGAGAAGGCTGTTTCCTCACAATGGTTTCTGATAGGGTCTTAAAATTGGCACCGGAGGAGAATATTTAACAGGAAAAGAACGTCTAAAGTGAGGAGAGGCCTGAAGACAAAGGTAAGGAATTCTGGTTTTGTTTAGTAGGAAGCATGAAGATTTTCTCTTTTATCTCCTATGTTTATTTAAAACTTTATTGTCTAGCTCAGTCTCTATCCCACGTCCTGCCATTTTTTGTTGATGATGGTATCACAATCACTGTACTAGACATACTCATTTTATGACTCACCTTCATTCCATTTCATTTGTCTTCATCCTTGGCCATGTTTGTCATCTCACTTTAAGAAATAATAAACTGTTGTTGTTTTAAACCACTTGGTTTTGGGGTAGTTTGTTACACAACAGTAGACAACTGATACACAATTTGGACTTTCGCCCAAAAGCCTCACTCAGGGTAGCCTTGAAGGACAGCAGTGAGGGACAGTCTCACCATTGGCAGAGGTTTGGGTGTGTGCATGATTATTTATTTTGTGTCAGAAGAGAAGCAGGTTGATATAAGATTATACATGGACTCATTAGCAGTGACAAACAGTTTGGTTCATTGTTCAGGGGCTTGGATGGAGAAAGAAGAGTGAGAGTTTTCGAGAAGAGGCATTTGAATTGACATATAAACATGGGCATAAAGTGTGGATATCTTTGATTCACATCAAAATGCCCACCAGAGGGAATTTGTTGAAGGGGCACTAAATAACCATGTAGAATAACTTAGCCAGTCTTTGTTGAAAGTCACTGCAGTGTTGCACAAAGGGTTTATACAGAAGAAACTATGGAGACAGGGATGGAGGCTGTGCATGAGCCCAACAATGTGGGCACTCCAGAGCAGACCTAATAGTGCTGCTGCCAATCACCTAACCTACCAGCAGCAAGACTAATGCTGCCCTCTAATATGGCACGGTACCTTGAGGGGACCAACTAGACAAAGCTGATTACACTGTGTCTGTGAAATCTCGAGAGGCAGAAATTTATTTTGAGTGGTGTTCTCTATATGACTGCCTTTCCTGCTCATTAGACTCATAGGCTGCACCATTATCCATGAGCAAACAAAATGTTTGATCTACCAATATGTGATCCTACATAAATTTCATTGGCCCAAGCAATGCACTTTACATCAAATGAGGTGTAACAGTAGGCATCTGACCATGAGATTCACTGGTCCTATCACATTTTACCACCCTGATTCTGCCAGCCTGATAGTGATGGAATGGCTTTTTGAAGGTATACACCTAAGGTGGAAAGTTGGAAATTATACTGTGCAAGAATGTGGTATATACCTTCATCCTACAGAATCAAGAGCACACCCTAAATCATCAACCATTATGTGCTGCTGTATTCCCCAAGGGAAAATATGTGGATCTGGGAACTAAGGGTTGCAAGGAGAAGGGACTATGCTTATTATCACTTCCAATGACCCATTTGGGGAACTTGTTCTTCCCATCCCCACAACTCTACATCCTGTAGGTGTTTAATGGCACATTAAATATAATACATTTGGCACACAAGTGATCTGCTTAGAGAAGAGGGTGAAGGGAAGGGGGTTCTTGGTATTGCTCTAACCAATTTTAATGGTAAATGGACATGTGCAGAAGCCACAACCTGAAAAGGGCACAGCAACTATGGGCCCAGACCCCCTCAGGGAAAGGGGCCTGGGTCATCCACCAAGTAAGTGCTGGAGACCAGCTGACTACCCATTGATTGTCAAGGGAGGGTGAACTCTAGTAGATGAGGTTAATAGATGAGGGAGACTATAAATATCAGGTGCAGCCTAGAGAATAGTTGGAGGGGTGAGGGCAGCTGAGGGTGGGGGAGGAAGGAGAAAGGAGAAAGGGAGAAGGAGGCTAACACTAGTTTGTCCCACTAAACTTCCTCTAAAAACTTTCCGAGGAAAGGAGGAGAATTGTAATCCTGAAGGAGTTGTTTCCTTGTGGAGGGGATATGCTGTACAAAGCAAGTGGAACTAAATGGCATGGGATGGACTGTAGTGGATGCATTTGGAGACCTCCTAGATTCCCCTTCCTGGTTAAGGCTTCATGGTCCCAGATGCTGGGAGTATTGACTACTGATTACTTACAGTTGCATGCAACTCTGGGAATTGCCCTCAGCTGAAGGAAACTGCCATGCTCAAGTCTCAGCTCTAGTTCCTGGGGGCAGCCATATCTGATGATTGATTGTTGTGGGGTACATTCCTTAATGTGGGACATCTTTGTAGGATCATCTCATTCTTGAGGGATCTCTGTGGCATTCGCTGAGACTACTGTTTCAACTGTATCTCATTTCAAATTCTACCTTTACTTAATCTAGCTTCCTTGCTCCTTCAAAGAGCACTTCTGTTTTCAAGAGCACTTCTGATAAACCTCCTGCCTGCAAATTCCAGGTGAACTTTACCTGGAACAGTAAGGTGTATTTATATACCTAAATTTCTAAGAAAGGCAGCTCCTGAAGCCTCCTTTATTCTGATAACCTCCCTAAGCAGTATCGTGTATATAATGCTGAGTGTAGGAGATCCTTATATTCCACACAAAATAAGAGGAATTCAAAATTCACAGGAAGCAATTTCATAGACAGGGAACAAAGACCACATGAGAAAGTGAAAGAAAGATGAGGAAACCTGGTAAATGTGGGAGGAGTAGATTTCCTGTTGAAACTAGTGAAGGGATTGAGTTTTGCATCCAGGTTGACAAGGAGGAAAGAAAGTAGGCATATATTTATATAGGAGTCACACAGACAAGATCTATAGATCCCCCCCATCAGAACTTCTACATGTCTTTGAAATTGGAACTTTGAGAGGCAGAAAAATCCATGGCAGATATCGGATTATAAAATACATTAGGTGTATCAAGTTGTATTCTTTTAGAGTTGAATTTGTTTTCACACTAGTATCTCTTCCTAAATGCATTTTTTTAAGTTTTCTTTTTAATTTTTAAAAAGTATTAGGCTGTGCCCTGTCTTAGTTGTGGCACGTGGGCTTCTTAGCTTGTGGTATGCATTTGGGATCTAGTTCCCCGACCAGGGTTCAAACCCGGGACCCCTGCAATGGGAGCTTGGAGTCTTACCCACTGCCACCAGGGAAGTCCCCCTAAATGCACTTTTGAAAAATTATTTGGTGCTGTTATTTTGATTTATCAGCCTTGAGGTCATACTTGACTTTGCTTTCTCTCAAAGGCTATATCCAATACGTCTGGAAACCTCATTGGCTCTACCTTCAAAATATATTCAGAATTCAGGACGTTCCTCGGGCAAAAAGGAATATGAGACCAACCATAAACCTGGCTCTACATCAAGAAATGAAGAGTATGGGAAATGGAGTAAAACAAGGTAATATAAAATTAATTTTTCTTATTTTAGTTCCTTCAAGAGATAACTATCTAAAGCAAAAACAGTAGTAATGTATTATATATTTATTGCAAATGTAAACATAAGTCTGATAAAAGCAGATGCGAGGGAGCAGTTGGGCATATACTATTTTTTTCAATACGTTTATTGAAGTATAGTTGATTTACAATGTTGTGTTAATTTCTGCTGTACAGCAAAGTGATTAAGTTATACATATACATTGTATATATTCTTTTTTAAATATTGGGCATATACTATTTTAAGGTCCTTACACTACATTTGAAGTGATGTAATATGGTTTTAAGGTAGATCTTGATTAATTAAACATATATTTTAAAACATATAGCAACCACAGACCTTTTTATAAAAAGGTAAAAGCCCATAGTAGAAATAAACTGGAATAAAAACAACACTCTGAATTCAAAAGAAGGCAGGAAAAGGAAAAAAGAAACAAAGAATGGATAAAACATTAGAAAACAGCTAGCAAGAAAGAGTTTGATCTAACCATGAAATAATTATATTAAATGTAAATGAAATAAACACATCATCTAAAAGCCCAGAATTCCAGGTTGGCTAAGAAAGCAAGACTCAACTATATGCTGTCTCCAAGAAACCCATTTTTTTTTAAAAACACGTTTTTTTTAAAAAAATGAATTTATTTATTTATTTTTATTTTATTTATGGCCGCATTGGGTCTTCATTGCTGCGTGCAGGCTTTTCTCTCTTTGCAGCGAGCGGGGGCTACTCTTCATTGCAGTGCGCGGGCTTCTCGTTGTGGTGGCTTCTCTTGTTGTGGAGAGCAGGCTCTAGGCACGCGGGCTTCAGTAGTTGTGGCACGCAGGCTCAGTAGCTGTGGCTCGCAGACTCTAGAGCACAGGCTCAGTAGTTGTGGCTCATGGGCTTAGTTGCTCCACGGCATGTGGGATCTTCCCGGACCAGGGCTCAAACCCGTGTCCCCTGCATTGGCAGGCGAATTTTTAACCACTGCACCACCAGGGAAGCACAGAAACCCATTCTAAATATAAAACACAGATAAGTTAAAAGTAAAGAGATGGGAAAATATATACTATGAAAATACTAATCAAAAGAAAGCTGAGTAGCTATGTTTATAACTGACAAAGTAGACTTTAGAATAATAAATATTACCAGAGATAAAGAGGAGCATTACATAACGATAAAAAGGTCAATTCTCCAGGAAAGCATTATAATCCTACATGTGTATGTATCTAGCAACAGACCTTCAAAATACATAAAGTAAAAATTGATAGAAAGAAAGGAAAAAATTCACAATTATGGTTGGAGATCAACACTCGTCTCTCAGCAATTGATAGGACAAATAGAAAGTATGTTCAGGATATAAAAGACCTAAACATTATTGACAACTTGACTTAATTAGTAATTGTAGGACACTCCATCCAACAACTGTATAATAGAAATTGTTTTCCAGTTGAAAAGGAACATGCACTAAGATAGACCATCTTCTTTTTTACCAGTGTTTTCTTCATTTTTTTGAATTTTTGCATTTTATTTTATTTATTTTTTTACACAGCAGGTTCTTATTATTTATCCATTTTATACATGTTAGTGTATCCATGTCAATCCCAATCTCCCAATTCATCACACCACACTCCCACCCCGACCCCTCCCTGCCACTTTCCCCCCTTGGTGTCCATACATTTGTTCTCTATATCAGTGTCTCAATTTCTACCCTGCAAGCCGGTTCACCTGTACCATTTTTCTAGGTTCCATATATATGTGTTAATATACGATATTTGTTTTTCTCTTTCTGACTTACTTCACTCTGTATGACAGTCTCTAAATCCATCCACATCTCAACAAATGACCCAATTTCATTCCTTTTTATGGCTGAGTAATATTCCATTGTATATATGTACCATGTCTTCTTTATCCATTCATCTGTCAGTGGACACTTAGATTGCTTCCATGTCCTGGCTATTGTAAATAGTGCTGTAATGAACATTGTGGTACATGACTCCTTTTGAATTATGGTTTTCTCAGGGTGTATGCCTAGTAGTGGGATTGCTGGCTTGTATGATAGTTCTATTTATAGTTTTTTAAGGTGCCTCCATACTATTCTCCATAGTGGCTGAATCAATTTACATTCCCACCAACAGCGCAAGAGGGTTCCCTTTTCTCCACACCCTCTCCAGCATTTATGGTTTGCAGATTTTTTGATGATGGCCGCTCTGACTGGTGTGAGGTGATACCTCATTGTAGTTTTGATTTGCAGTTCTCTAATGACTAATGATGTTGAGCATTCTTTCATGTGTTTGTTGGCAAACTGTATATCTTCTTTGGAGAAATGTCTATTTAGGCCTTCTGCCCATTTTTGGATTGGGTTGTTTGGTTTTTTGATATTGAGCTGCATGAGTTGCTTGTATGTTTTGGAGATTAATCCTTTGTCAGTTGCTTCATTTGCAAATATTTTCTCCCATTCTGAGGGTTGTCTTTTTGTCTTCTTTGTAGTTTCCTTTGCTTTGCAAAAGCTTTTAAGTTTCATTAGGTCCCATTTGTTTATTTTTGGTTTTATTTCCATTACTCTAGGAGGTGGATCAAAAAAGATCTTGCTGTGATTTATGTCAAAGAGTCTTCTTCCTATGTTTTCCTCTAAGAGTTTTATAGTGTCCACTCTTACATTTAGGTCTCTAATCCATTTTGAGTTTATTTTTGTGTATGGTGTTAGGGAGTGTTCTAATTTCATTCTTTTACATGTAGCTGTCCAGTTTTCCCAGCACCCCTTATTGAAGAGACTGTCTTTTCTTCATTGTATATCCTTGCCTCCTTTGTCATAGATTAATTGACCATCGGTGTGTGGGTTTATCTCTGGGCTTTCTATCCTGTGCCATTGATATATATTTCTGTTTTTGTGCCAGTACCATACTCTCTTGATTATTGTAGCTTTGTAGTATAGTCTGAAGTCAGGGAGTCTGATTCCTCCAGCTCCGTTTTTTCCCCTCAAGATTGCTCTGGCTATTCGGAGTCTTTTGTGTCTCCATACATATTTTAAGCTTCTTTGTTCAGGTTCTGTAAAAAATGCCATTGGTAATTTGATAGGGATTGCATTGAATCTGTAGATTGCTTTGTGTAGTATAGTCATTTTCACAATGTTGATTCTTCCAATCCAAGAACATGGTATATCTCTCCATTGTTTGTATCATCTTTAATTTCTTTCATCAGTGTCTTATACTTTTCTGCATAAAGGTCTTTTGTCTCCCTATGTAGGTTTATTCCTACATATTTTATTCTTTTTGTTGCAGTGGTTAATTCGGAGTGTTTCCTTAATTCCTCTTTGACATTTTTTATCATTATTGTTTAGGAATGCAAGAGATTTCTGTGTGTTAGTCTTGTATCCTACTACTTTACCAAATTCATTGATTTGCTCTAGTAGTTTTCTGGTGGCATCTTTAGGATTCTCTATGTATGGTGTCATGTCATCTGCAAACTGACAGTTTTACTTCTTCTTTTCCAACTTGTATTACTTTTATTTCCTTTTCTTCTCTGATTGCCGTGGCTAGGACTTCCCAAACTGTGCTGAATAAAAGTGGCAAGGTGGACATCCTTGTCTTGTTCTGATCTTAGAGAAAATGCTTTCAGTTTTTCACCATTGAGAATGATGTTTGCTGTGGGTTTGTTGTATATTGCCTTTATTATGTTGAGATAGGTTCCCTCTATGCTCACTTTCTAGAGAGTTTTTTTCATAAATCAGTGTTGAATTTTGTCAAAAGTTTTTTCTGCATCTATTGAGATGATCATATGGTTTTTCTTCTTCAGTTTCTTAATTTGGTTTATCACATTGATTGATTTGACTATATTGAAGAATCCTTGCATCCCTGGGATAAATCCCACTTAATCGTGGTATATGATCCTTTTAATGTGTCATTGGATTCTGTTTGCTAGTATTTTGTTCAGGATTTTGCATCTATATTCATGAGTGATATTGGTCTGAATTTTTCTTTTTTTGTAGTATCTTTGTCTGGTTTTGTTTTCAGGGTGATGGTGGCCTCATAGAATGAGTTTGGGAGTTTTCCTTCTCTGCAATTTTTGGAAGAGTTTGAGAAAGATAGGTGTTAGCTCTTCTCTGAATGTTTGATAGAATTCACCTGTGAAGTCATCTGGTTCTGGACTTCTGTTTGTTGGAAGGTTTTTAATCACAGTTTCAATTTCATTACCTGTGATTGGTCTGTTCATATTTTTTATTTCTTCCTGGTTCATTCATAGAAGGTTATACCTTTCTAAGGATATGTGCATTCCTTCCAGGTTGTCCATTTTATTGGCATAGAGTTACTATTAGTAGTCTCTTAGGATGCTTTGTATTTCTGCGGTGTCTCTTGTAACTTCTTGTACATTTCTAATTTTATTGATTTGAATTCTCTCCCTCTTTTTCTTGATGAGTCTGGCTAATGGTTAATCAATTTTGTTTATCTTCTCAAAGAACCAGCTTTTAGTTTTATTGATCTTTGCTATTGTTTTCTTTGTTCTATTTCATTTATTTCTGCTCTGATCTTTATGATTTCTTTCCTTCTGCTAACTTTGCATTTTGTTTGTTCTTCTTTCTCTAGTTCCATTCGGTGTAAGGTTAGATTGTTTATTTGAGATGTTTCTTGTTTCTTGAGGGAGGCTTGTATTGGTATAGACTTGCCTCTTAGAACTGCTTTTGCTGCATCCCATAGGTCTTGGATCGTCGTGTTTTCATTGTCATTTGTCTCTAGGTAGTTTTTTATTTCCTCTTTGATTTTTTTCAGTGATCTCTTGGTTATTTACTAATGTATTGTTTAGCCTCCATGTGTTTGTAATTTTTATGTTTTTTCCCCCCTGTAATTTACTTCTAATCTCACAGCCTTGTGGTTGGGAAAGATGCTTGATATGATTTCAGTTTTCTTAAATTTACCAAGGCTTGATTTTTGGCCCAAGAGGTGATCTATCCTGGAGAATGTTCCGTGTGCACTTGAGAAGAAAGTGTAATCTGCTGTTTTTGGATGGAATGTCCTATAAATATCAATTAAATCTAGCTGTGTCATTTAAAGTTTTTGTTTCCTTATTAATTTTCATTTTGGATGATCTGTCCTTTGGTGTAAGTGAGGAGTTAAAGTCCCCCACTATTATTGTGTTACTGTCGATTTCCTCTCTTAGAGCTGTTAGCAGTTGCCTTATGTCTTGAGGTGCTCCTATGTTGGGTGCATATATATTTAGAATTGTTATATCTTCTTCTTGGATTGATCCCTTGATCATTATATAGTGTCCTTCCTTGTCTCTTGTAACATTCTTTATTTTAAAGTCTATTTTATCTGATATGAGTATTGCAACTCCAGCTTTCTTTTGATTTCCATTTGCATGGATCATCTTTTAAAATCCCCTCACTTTCAGTCTGTATGTGTCTCTAGGTCTGAAGTGGGTCTCTTGTAGAAAGCATATATATGGGTCTCGTTTTTGTATCCATACAGCGAGCCTGTGTCCTTTGGTTGGAGCATTTAATCCATTCACGTTTAAGCTAATTATTGATATGTACATTCCTATTACCATTTTCTTAATTGTTTTGCGTTTGTTTTTGTAGGTCCTTTTCTTCTCTTCTTTCCCACTTAGAGAAGTTCCTTTAGCATTTGTTGTAGAGCTGGTTTGGTGGTGCTGAATTCTCTTAGATTTTGCTTTTCTGAAAAGCTTTTGATTTCTCCATCAAATCTGAAAGAGGTTCTTGCCAGGTAGAGTAATCTTGGTTGTAGGGTCTTCCCTTTCATCACTTTTAATATGTCATGCCACTCCTTTCTGGCTTGTAGAGTTTCTGCTGAGAAATCAGCTGTTAACTTTATGGGAATTCCCTTGTATGTATTTTGCATTTTTCTCTTGCTGCTTTCAGTAATTTTTGTTTGTCTTTAATTTTTGTAAATTCGATTACTATGTGTCTCAGTGTGTTTCTCCTTCGGTTTATCCTTCCTGAGACTCTCTGCTCTTCCTGGACTTGGGTGGCTATTTCCTTTCCCATGTTAGGGAAGTTTTCGACTATAATCTCTTCACATATTTTCTCTGGCCATTTCTGTCTCTTTTCTCCTTCTGGGACCCCTATAATGCGTATGTCATTGCTTTCAGTGTTGTCCCAAAGGTCTCTTAGGCTGTCTTCATTTCTTCTCATTCTTTTTTCTTTATTCTGTTCTGCAGCAGTGAATTCCACCATTCCATCTTCCAGGTCACTTATCCGTTCTTCTGCCTCAGTTATTCTGCTATTGATTCCTTCTAGTGTTGTTTTCATTTCACTTATTGTATTGTTCATCTCTGTTTGTTTGCTCTTTAACTCTTCTAGTTCTTTGTTAAACATTTCTTACATCTTCTTGATCTTTGCCTCCATTCTTTTTCCAATGTCTTGGATCATCTTCACTATCATTATTCTGAATCTTTTTCTGGAAGGTTGCCTTTTTCTGGAAGGTTGCCTATCTCCACTTCATTTAGTTGTTTTTCTGGGTTTTTATCTTGTTCCTTCATCTGGTACAAAGTCCTCTGCCTTTTCATTTTGTCTGTCTTTCTGTGAACATGGTTTTCATTCCACAGGCTGTAGAACTGTATTTCCTATTGCATCTGCTGTCTGCCCTCTGGTGGATGAGTCTTCCTCCAAGATAGATCATCTTCTGGGTCATACAACCTTAATACACTTAAATGAATTGAAATTGTATAAAGTATGTTTGGGACTTTAACAGAATTAAGCTAGAAATCACGAATAGAAAGATATCTAGAAAGTTCCTAAATAGTGACAAATAAAACTAATTATTTCTAAATAACCCATAGGTCAAAAGGGGAAATCACAGAGCAAATTAGGAATCATTTTGAATTCAATGAAAACAATACACAGCACATCAATTTATGGGATACAGCTAAAGCAGTGCTTAGAGGGAAATATATAGAATTAAATGCTTATATTACAAAGTACTTTCACAATTTAACTATTTCTCAGTTCTTATGATCTGTCACTCTTTCTCACCTGGATTATTGTAAAGCCTCCTAACTTATTTCCTTGCTTCTACCCTTGTCCACTACAGTATGGTTTTAGCAGAGCAGCCAGAGTAAGGGTAATTCATTTAATCCTATCAGGTCACCTACCTCAACATAATAAAGGACATATGTGACAAATCTACAGCCAGCATCGTTCTCAATGGTAAAAAACTGAAACCATTTCCTGTAAGATCAGGAACACGACAAGGTTGCTCACTCTCACCACTATTATTCAACATAGTTTTGGAAGTTTTAGCCATGGCAATCAGAAAAGAAAAAGAAATAAAAGGAATTCAAATCGGAAAAGAAGAAGTAAAACTGTCACTCTTTGCAGATGACATGATAATTGTATATGGAGAATCCTAAAGATGCTACCAGAAAGCACTAGAGCTGATCAATGAATTTGGTAAAGTAGCAGGATACAAAATTAATGCACAGAAGTCTCTTCCATTCCTATACACTAATGATGAAAAATGTGAAAGAGAAATTAAGGAAACACTCCCATTTACCATTGCAACAAAAAGAATAAAATACCTAGAAATAAAACTACCTAGGGAGACAAAAGACCTGTATGCAGAAAACTATAAGACACTGATGAAAGAAATTAAAGATGATACAAACAGATGGAGAGATATACCACTTTCTTGGATTGGAAGAATCAACATTATGAAAATGACTATACTACCCAAAGCAATCTACATTTTCATTTTTTTTTCATTTTAACATCTTTATTGGAGTATAATTGCTTTACAATGGTATGTTAGTTTCAGCTTCACAACAAAATGAATCAGTTATATATATACATATGTTCCCATATCTCTTCCCGCTTGCGTCTCCCTCCCTCCCACCCTCCCTATCCCACCCCTCCAGGCGGTCACAAAGCACCAAGCTGATCTCCCTGTGCTATGCGGCTGCTTCCCACTAGCTATCTACCTTACGTTTGGTAGTGTATGTATGTCCATGCCTCTCTCTCGCTTTGTCACTGTTTACCCTTCCCCCTCCCCATAGCCTCAAGTCCATTCTCTAGTAAGTCTGTGTCTTTATTCCTGTTTCACCCCTAGGTTTTTCATGACATTTTTTTTTCTTAAATTCCATATATATGTGTTAGCATACGGTATTTGTCTCTCTCTTTCTGACTTACTTCACTCTCTATGACAGATTCTAGGTCTATCCACCTCATTACAAATAGCTCAATTTCGTTTCTTTTTATGGCTGAGTAATATTCCATTGTATAAATGTACCACATCTTCTTTATCCATTTGTCTGTCGATGGGCATTTAGGTTGCTTCCATGACCTGGCTATTGTAAATGGTGCTGCAGTGAACACTGGGGTGCATATATCTTTTTGAAATGTGGTTTTCTCTGGGAATATGCCCAGTAGTGGGATTGCTGGGTCGTATGGTAATTCTATTTTTAGTTTCTGAAGGAACCTCCATACTGTTCTCCATAGTGGCTGTATCAGTTGACATGCCCACCAACAGTGCCAGAGGGTTCCCTTTTCTCCACACCCTCTCCAGCATTTATTGTTTGTAGATTTTCTGATGATGCCCTTTCTAACTGGTGTGAGATGATACCTCATTGTAGTTTTGACTTGCATTACTCTAATAATTAGGGATGTTGAGCAGCTTTTCATGTGCTTCTTGGCCATCTGTATGTCTTCTTTGGAGAAATGACTATTTAGGTCGTCTGCCCATTTTTGGATTGGGTTGTTTTTTTTTTAATATTGAGCTGCATGAGTTGTTTATATATTTTGGAGATTAATCCTTTGTTGATTCATTTGCAAATATTTTCTCCCTTTCTGAGGGCTGTCTTTTCGTGTTGTTTGTAGTTTCCTTTGCTGTGCAAAAGCTTTTAAGTTTCATTAGGTCCCATTTGTTTATTTTTGGTTTTATTTCCATTACTCTAGGAGGTGGATCAGAAAAGATCTTGCTGTGATTTATGTCAAACTGTGTTCTTCCTATATTTTCCTCTAAGAGTTTTATAGTGTCCGTTCTTACATTTAGGTCTTTAATCCATTTTGGTTTATTTTTGTGTATGGTGTTAGGGAGTGTTCTAATTTCATTCTTTTACATGTAGCTGTCCAGTCTTCCCAGCACCACTTATTGAAGAGACTGTCCTTTCTCCATTGTATATCCTTCCCTCCTTTGTCATAGATTAGTTGACCATAGGTGTGTGAGTTTTTCTCTGAGCTTTCTATCCTGTTCCATTGATCTATATTTCTGTTTTTGTACCAGTACCATACTGTCTTGATTACTCTAGCTTTGTAGTATAGTCTGAAGTCAGGGAGTCTGATTCCTCCAGCTCCGTTTTTTCCCCTCAAGATTGCTCTGGCTATTCGGAGTCTTTTGTGTCTCCATACATATTTTAAGCTTCTTTGTTCAGGTTCTGTAAAAAAGTGACATTGGTAACTTGAGAAGGATTGTACTGAATCTGTAAATTGCTTTGTGTAGTACAGTCATTTTCACAATATTAATTCTTCCAATCCAAGAACATGGTATATCTCTCCCTCTGTGTCATCTTTGATTTCTTTCATCAGTATCTTATAGTTTTCTGAGTACAGGTCTTTTGTCTCCCTAGGTAGGTTTATTCCTAGGTATTTTATTTTTTCTGTTGCAATGGTGAATGGGATTGTTTCCTTAATTACTCTTTCTCATCTTTCGTTTTTAGTGTGTAGGAATACAAGAGATTTCTGTGCATTAATTTTGTATCCTGCTACTTTACCAAATTCATTGATTAGCTCTAGTAGTTTTCTAGTGACATATTTATATTTCTGTTTGTATAGTAGCATGTCATCTGCAGAAAGTGACAGTTTTACTTCTTCTTTTCTGATATGGATTCCTTTTATTTCTTTTTCTTCTCTGATTGCTGTGGCTAGGACTTCCAAAAGTATGTTGAGTAATAGTGGTGAGCTCAGGCATCCTTGTCTTTTTCCTGATCTTAGAGGAAATGCTTTCAGTTTTTCACCATTGAGAATGATGTTTGCTGTGGGTTTGTTGTATATGGCCTTTATTATATTGAGGGAGGTTCCCTCTATGCCCACTCTCCGGATAGTTTTTATCATAAATGGGTGTTGAATTTTGTCAAAAGCTTTTTCTGCATCTATTGAGATGATCATATGGTTTTTCTTCTTCAGTTTGTTAATATGGTGTATCACATTGACTGATTTGACTATATTGAAGAATCCTTGCGTCCCTGGGATAAATCCCACTTGATCATGGTATATGATCCTCTTAGTGTGTTGTTGGATTCTGTTTGCTACTATTTTGTTCAGGATTTTTGCATCTATATTCATGAGTGATATTCATCTGTAATTTTCTTTTTTTGTAGTATCTTTGTCTGGTTTTGTTATCAGGGTGATGTTGGCCTCATAGAATGAGTTTGGGAGTGTTCCTTCTCTGCAATTTTTTGGAAGAGTTTGAGAAGGATGGGTGTTAGCTCTTCTCTAAATGTTTGATAGAATTCACCTGTGAAGCCATCTGGTTCTGGACTTCATTTTGTTGGAAGATTTTTAATCACAGTTTCAACTTCATTACTTGTGATTGGTCTGTTCATATTTTGTTTCTTCCTGGTTCATTCTTGGAAGGTTATACCTTTCTAAAAATTTTCCATTTCTTCCGGGTTGTCCATTTTACCGGCATGGAGTTGCTTGTAGTAGTCTTTTAGGGTGCTTTGTATTTCTGCGGTGTCCATTTTAACTTCTCCATTTTCATATCTAATTTTATTGATTTGAATCCTCTCCCTCTTTTTCTTGACGACTCTGTCTAAAGGTTTATCAATTTTGTTTATCTTCTCAAAGAACCAGCTTTTAGTTTTATTTATCTTTGCTATTGCGTTCTTGGTTTCTATTTCATTTATTTCTGCTCTGATCTTTATGATTTCTTTCCTTCTACTAACTTTGGGTTTTGTTTGCTCTTCTTTCACTAGTTCCTTTAGCTGTAGGGTTAGACTATTTATTTGAGTTTTTTCTTGTTTTGAGGTAGGATTGTATTGCTATAAACCTGCCTCTGAGAACTGCTTTTGCTGCATCCCATAGGTTTTAGATGTCGTGTTTTCATTGTCATTTGTTTCTAGGTTTTTTTTTATTTCCTCTTTGATTTCTTCAGTGATCTCTTGGTTATTTACTAACGTATTGTTTAGCCTCCATGTGTTTATATTTTCTACATTTTTTCCCCTGTAATTGATATCTAATCTCATAGAGTTTTAGTCAGAAAAGATGTTTGATATGATTTCATTTTTCTTAAATGTACCAAGGTTTGATTTGTGACCCAAGATGTGATCCAACCTGGAGAATGTTCCATGTACACTTGAGAAGAAAGTGTAATCTGCTGTTTTCAGATGGAATGTCCTATAAATATCAATTAAATCCATCTGGTGTATTGTGTCATATAAAGCTTATGTTTCCTTATTAATTTTCTGTTTGGATGATCTGTCCATTGGTGTAAGTGAGGAGTTAAAGTCCCCCACTATTATTGTGTCACTTTCGATTTCCTCTTTTAACGCTGTTAGCAGTTGCCTTATTTATTGAGGTGCTCCTATGCTGGGTGCATATATATTTATAATTGTGATATCTTCTTCTTGCATTGATCCCTTGATCATTATGTAGTGTCCTTCCTTGTCTCTTGTAACATTCTTTATTTTAAAGTCTATTTTATCTGATATGAGTATTGCAACTCCAGCTTTCTTTTGATTTCCATTTGCATGGAATATCTTTTTCCATCCCCTCACTTTCAGTCTGTATGTGTCCCTAGGTCTGAAGTGGTCTCTTTTAGACAGCATATATACGGGTCTTGTTTTTGTATTCATACAGCGAGCCTGTGTCTTTTGGTTGGAGCATTTAATCCATTCATGTTTAAGGTAATTATCGATATGTACGTTCCTATTACTATTTTCTTAATTGTTTTAGGTTTGTTTTTGTAGGTCCTTTACTTCTCTGCTTTCCCACTTACAGAAGTTCCTTTTGCATTTGTTGTAGAGCTGGTTTGGTGGTGCTGAATTCTCTTAGCTTTTGCTTGTCTGAAAAGCTTTTGATTTCTCCATCAAATCTGAAAGAGGTTCTTGCCAGGTAGAGTAATCTTGGTTGTAGGGTCTTCCCTTTTATCACTTTAAATATATCATGCCACTCCCTTCTGGCCTGTAGAATTTTTGCTGACAAATCAGCTATTAACCTCACGGAGTTCCCTTGTATGTTATTTGTTGTTTTTCTCTTGTTGCTTTTAATAATTTTTCTTTAATTTTTGTAAATTTGGTTAGTATGTGTCTCAGTATGTTTCTCCTTGGGTTAATCCTTCCTGAGACTCTCTGCTTTTCCTGGACTTGGGTGGCTATTTCCTTACCCATGTTAGGGAAATGTTTGACTGTAATCTCTTCAGATATATTCTTGGGTCCTTTCTCTCTCTCTTCTTCTTCTGGGACCCTTGTAATTTGAATGTTTGTGCATTTAATGTTGACCCAGAGGTCTCTTAGGCTGTCTTCATTTCTTTTCATTCTTTTTTTCTTTATTCTGTTCTGTGGCAGTGAATTCCACCATTCTGTCTTCCAGGTCCCTTATCCGTTCTCCAGCCTCAGTTATTTTGGTATTGTTTGCTTCTAGTGTATTTTTCATTTCAGTTATTGTACTGTTCATCTCTGTTTGTTCTTTATTCTTCTTGGTGTTTGTTCTTTAATTCTTCTAGGTCTTTGTTAAACGTTTCTTACATCTTCTCGATCTTTGCCTGCATTCTTTTTCCGAGGTCCTGGATCATTTTCACTATCATTGTTCTGAATCCTTTTTCTGGAAAGTTGCCAATCTCCAGTTCATTTAATTGTTTTTTCTGGGGTTTTATCTTGTTCCTTCATCTGGTACATAGTTCTCTGCCTTTTCATTTTGTCTGTCTTTCTGTGAATGTAGTTTTCGTTCCACAGGCTGCAGAATTGTGGTTCTTCTTGCTTCTGCTGTGTGCCCTCTGGTGGATGAGGCTATCTCCTTTCTTCCTTGATTTTAATTGCAGCTGCACTTTTTTTTTTACTTGAAACTCCTCCACTGTGTAAAAGACAGGTTCCATTTCTTAAGTTTTGTCCACAAATTTGTTTAGTTATTAAACCTAGCAAAAATGATTAACTTTGAGACAAGATTAGGTTTTGATTTTTTTTTTAAGGGCCAAATTGGCAGTTTTTCCTTGGCTTCACTTTCCAGACAATAATAAACTAGCATACTATTTAAGTCTGCCTCAGAAATGGAATGCCATATACAAGTATGTGTTTATCAGTGTGGGAAGGGATTTTGCTTATTTTGACAGTCTAGACCCAGTTGAAACTATACGGGAATGCTGTTGAGATGCCCATCAGCATTTCATAATCTCTCAGCCAGCCTGTGTTTTTCTGTCTAAAGCATAGCACACTTTCTTCTGTCAGATTTTGAAAATTTAATCCCGAATCACTCCACTGACTCTGTGAAGAAGTTAAACAAAGCTGTATTCAGCCTTTCATTATCTTTCAATTAATGATGATCCTCGGAACACTTTAGGCACTAGAATTTAAACTGTCAAATTTGCCTTCTGGAATGCTTTTCTTTCACAAATTAGTGTTTCTTAAAAGCATCACATAAAAATAGTGGTACTGACATTCTCGACAAACAAAGCAGCTGTTGTTCTTTCAACAGTTCTCTTTGAGCTAGTAGATATAATTTTACATCTATAATTATATCACAGGCTGTATTTCAAAAACATTTTTAAAAACTGCATTCTTTGTCTTGCAGATGATGAAACTTAGGCTTCCTTGTTAAGGAGTATGTACTTTGTGAATGATTTTTTTTTTTTAATTCACAGAAACTTGGCTGATGGCCAAATATAAATGATGGATTTGTAGTCAGTTATTATTATTATTTTTTTTGCCTTTCAAAGCACTTCTTTGGAAATGGAAGCCATACCCCTCTGAACTACTTATCCAGTCTCTTTTATTATCTGCTGTGACAGATGTCATTAATAACATGTAAACAGAGCTTCATCTCCATATAACAGTTGGAAAATCAACAAATAGTGTCTGCTCACTAGATTTCTTTTTCTTTGTGTGCAAAGCTGTGTATTACACAGGTAGAAAATATGAGACATGGCTTCTAACCTCAAGGAGTTTGTAAGTAAATAAGGGAGAAGAAACACTGATATAAACATCTATGTCATAAGGAAGAAAGGTCCCCTTAAAGATCCATTGTATTTTTTATTAAAGGCATTTAGTCTTTTTTTTTTTAATGTGGGCCTTTTTTAAAGTCTTTATTGAATTTGTTATAATATTGCTTCCTTTTATGTTTTGGTTTTGTGGCTGCAAGGCTTGTGGGGTCTTAGCTCCCTGACCAGGGATTGAACCCTCACCCCCTGCATTGGAAGGCAAAGTCTTAACCACTGGACTGCCAGGGAAGTCCAGTGGTTAGGACTGGATCCATTTTGTTTTAATGTAGAAAACAGAAGTACAATTCAAGGTAATGTTGAAGAAACTCACATAAGAAGAGTCTGTGGTCTTCTTTGCCATTATTTCACTTCACTTAGTCCTGTTCCCATTTCTTGTACTCCTCCTCCCTCCCTTGCACCCACAAATAATACAGGCACCAAGCCTTAAGATTTACTTTTCTCTTGGGATATGCTTCACACAGGTGCCTTGGCTGAGGCTCTTTCCATGCTTAGCATAAAATAAGTTATACAGCTCAGATACAGATTGTATGCCTTATTCCTCTCAAAGTGTTGTGTATACTTGGTCTCATTTAGTCTTAACAGCAGGACATCAGTAGAGATTGATTTATTTACTAAAAGAGGCAATTGAGTTGTACATAGGCTATTATCTAATATTTCACATATCCCATTAGTCATGAGATTGACATTAGAACCTGGTTTTCCAAAAGCTCAGCCCAAAGGAATTCTTTATTAGCTTTTGATGATAGTTTATAACAATAATTAGCAATTTGTAGTAATCCTAGAAGAACTAACCATACCACAGAAATGGCCCCTCCACCCTACCAGAAGCCCCACCCTCACTCCGCAAAAAAGCAAAGAGTGTAGGGATGTATAGTATCAGGAGACAGTCACTGCTTTTCATCCTCGGAGACCCAGCTACTTCAAGGTGAGTAAGTAATGATCAGATGCCCTCACAGCCCTCTTCCCAGCCATGAGCTGGGAACACAGAGCTGATATTGGCGCTGATATACAATTTGCATACAAATCCCTAGATTCCAGCTCTTCTTTTTTTATATCTTTTTCTTTTAGTCCCACAGATTATACCACTTTCCCCAAGTAGTTAACTGACAAAAGTACACTTTTGCTTCCAACTCTGAGCCTCACTCCCACTTCAGATCTCATCTTTCTTTTCTCTTTTCGCATGCTCAGACACTCCATTATTCCCTCCTTCTGATGCTTCACCATACTGTAGGCCTTTAGAAAACAAGCTGGGTCAGTGCTGACAGAGAAAGACTATTAAATGCTACAGCACAAGCTGCTCTTTCAGACTTTATTTACTTTCCACATCCTATGTTTCACATCCATGTCATCAACTGAAAATAATATGTCAAAGCTCTAGCCATGTTCCAGGAACTGTCTAGCACATCATCTCTTTAATGTCTAGAGAAAATATCTACTGAATCACTGGGACATCCTTCTCCCTTTATATGTTTCTCTAATCTTTGTAGTCTTACACTTTTCAATATAGAAATCTCTACTTAAGAAAATAAAATGGAAAAAATAAATTTCAAACAACCTTGCATATTCATAAAACATAAGTATTCATAAAACAGCCAAGATATTAGTTGTTAATACCTTTCATGGATTCATACAACGAAATTTTCTTCAAAGCACCCTAAAGAACAATAGTGAACAAGATCCTATTTTCTCAACTAAACATTAAATGAATACACATATTCAAAGCAAGAGTAGGTGAAAGGGTGTTTTCCTAAAATTCCAAGTCCCAGTCAATTATATTAATAATACCAAAGCATTCATGATAAATGAATTCTTATTCAACATCAGTTTTCACTAACAAAAAGCTGGGATAACAAATAGAACAAGCAATAACATTTACTTGCCTTATTTACATCCAAAGTTATAGTTGTAGATGACTCCGTATAAACCAGTAAGTTATTTCCAAGTCAAGTTTGTTCTTGTAGATTTCACTGCACCAGGTGATTCTTCATTACACTGAATCCAGGGGTTATCCACAATTCTACATTAAACATCAAAATAAGAAGTCAAAGTTGAGAGGAGCCAGCTCTGGTTCTTGTAATTTTTCAACCCATGATACGAGGCTAAATTTTTTTTTTTTTTGGTTAAGAGTAGATTCCTCTACCTGGCAATGTTGGCAGTAACTTCTCTAAGAGAGAAAAAGGTCAAAATTCCCTAAATCCTTTAGTTCTTATTCTTTTTGAAATATTCCTTCTAACCAATTGAGTTATTCCATATTGAATACTCTGGTTCTGTTGTAACATAAATGCCATTGGCATTTATCTGTGAAATGTTTCCAAGAATAGAGTTGGCCTTTCCTCCTTAAAGTAGTATCTCCTCAGGATTCCAAAAAGCCAAACTCAAGATTTCCCACATCACTAAATGCCACTCTTTTACCACCTCTTAGATATAGCTTGCTAAACTTTCTGCCAAGATTTGCTCAGGAAGTTTTGAGAAGAGATAAAAACTTTGAGAAGGGTGAGAGACAAAAAAAAAAAAGTCACTGAAAACACAAATGTTTCAGCTTAAGCCACTCCTTTTTAGTTATAACAAATGTGTTGATGATATTCCCATTATCAGTGTTTCCTTAGATTACAGCATAATATTATAATGATCTACACGGCAAGAACAGCATTTATGTGTTTCTATTAATTCAGTCCTTAATGCCATGCTAACCTTGACACTTCATATATACTTTTAGATACTACCTGCTATAATTGAATGGAGCCAAACACATCATGAATTAGGAGGGAAATAAGCAAATTCCATTTAATTTGCTTTTACAAATATAGACATCGAATACTTTGTATGCATCATGGCCACACATGGACTCCAAGTCTCCCTTCTAAGATGTCCCCAGCTCAGAGCCACATTGTGCTGAAAAATATTTTTGCCCAATCTTTTAAGAACTGCTTCCAAGCAACCCCTCTATCAGTGGACTGTGCTGCCGATACATTGTTATTTCCTTTTTTGACCACTCTCCTTACCCTTCACTTTCCCTCTCCTCTTTAATTCATCATTATCATCTCTAAAGAATGTTGTTAATAATCCTGAAGTATTTAATGTGTCCCTTCTTTGAACTCTTAACATTCTTATCTAGACAACATAATCTAGTGATTATATACAGTGTTCCACTTAGGTTGTGTGGGCCTAATCTCCCCTTTAGATGGAAAGTGTTTTAAAAGCAGAGTCTACATCTTAGCATTTTTATCATCCCCTCAGTGCTTGTCCCAATGATGGACACATAGGGAGACAAATACGTCTTCCAAGTTCCTATACCCTGCAGAACTCTAGACTTCCCTAGCATGATCCCCTCCTGTGTTTGGCTACTCTAGAGATCTCATCCCTGATATGTTCTTTCCTTGGTACTAATAAAATACTCTGTCCTCAGAGCCCAAGTTGATACCATAATTACGGGGTATTAACAACAGCCAACCAAAGACAAGGCCCTGTCTCTCTAAACTACAGTGAACAAGGATCACGGCAAATCAGTGTTCAAAAGATCTGGAGACATGTAGATCATTTTGAAATCCCTAAAATTACATAAAAATTAACTGAAATTACATACCGTAGGTATCCAAGTACACCAACTGGGCATCAGACTAGATTTAGTCCCCACTTCGCTCATCCAGCATATTGTCTGTACTAGTTACTTCCTTTTGCTTCAGGGAAAGCTGTTATAGCAAGTATTGATCAGAATATAGAAGGTCATGCTACTTTTCAAAAGTATAAAGTGCACTGTAGAAAAGAAAAAGAACAGGTGAAATGTTACTTTTTAAAAAATGGAGCTGCTATGTTTGACAGACTTAAGGATAGAAAACAGGACTCCGGAAATAGCATAGAAGACACATAAAGAAAAAAAGACCCCAGTGTTTTTAAAGAGCTCATGAACTGAGTGAATCAGAAAGAGAAGTAACTAAAAATGAATTGACAATGCTGGAGAAAACTTTGAATTTTTGGAAACATTCTAACTCAAACAGTCAAACTACTCACTGACCTTAACCTTCTCACAGTTGGAAACGATGTGCAGGTATGTGAGTAGTGAAGCAGGGAGAGTTAGAGTGAGGGAAATAAAGAAATTTGTAAAAGTTGATTATTTTCATGTAATATTTGTATTTACAGTAAAATTACAATCTTCAAGGATCTCTGGAAGAAGACTGACTGATTTATAAAATTGTTTTTCTTTTAATATTGAGTTAGATAATTGTATTTATTCAAAAACTTCACATTCCATCCAAGAGCATACAGTTAGAACCAGGCTGTCCATGAATAGCTTATTAAAGGGGTAGGACTGATTTGTGATTTGCAATTATTGTTCTATAATGAATACTATTGAATTGTTTTACTGTTGGAGTAAAAAGTCTAGTTTCTTTATTTTAGTGTTTCATCTTACTGTATTCATATACTTGGTAAATCCAGCTATAGATTTATGGCCGTATAACGAGGATTTTATAAAGCAGGGTTGCTAGTCATCAGACTTTAGTTCACTTTGGTCTGTTAGATCTTACTAGCTGTGTAAATTTGGATAACTTCTCTTTGAATCATTTTTTCATCAATAAACTAAGTTACTAATAATTTGTACCACGTAGGATTGTTGTAAGGATTCAGTGAATGGAAACATGTAAAATACTAAATGTGGGTCAGCTGTAAATCCAGTATTTGATTGATATTGGTTGCTTTTATTCCTGTGGTAGTACAGGTACCAAATCTTAAACTATGACTTGTAGAAAATGTCTTAGTGAAATGTTTCAAAATCCAACAGTTAGCACTAGGGAACATTCTTTTCAGAGATTCTATCTGTAACATATACATTTTAGAAATTTACTTTGAGCCTTTATCAGAAAACAGTAGTGGATTTTCAGAAATAAAAGTAGACACTAAAATGTTGATTATCACTGGGTAATTTTCAAACTTTATAATATTTTGCTCATATTGTATTTCTGAGCAAATTATTTTTTTTCTCTATGTTAGAGCTTGCCATGATTTAGGCCACTCTTCTCCTAAAATAACACTTTAATGCTTTATATATGGATCTGGGACTACCAGGTTTATTGCCTTTCTCAATACTTTTAAAGTATACACCAAATAAGTTGCTATAAAATTTTTAGTTATTTCTCTTAGATTATTTTAAACATTATTTGTAAGTTAAATATGCAAAAAATATAATGTTGATAGAATGGAGAGGTGAAAAGAACATTTGACTGAGCTTTTATAGATCTAGATTCTAGTCCTGGCTTTGCCACCAATAAACCACAGGCATTTGGCAAGTATAATTATATAACATTAACAACCAACATTTACTCAGTTTTTAGTCTTTATGTGCCAGACACTCTTTTAAGCTCTTTATGTTTATCTGCTTTACTCACTTCTTACAGAAATCTGTTGTTAAGAGCTGTGAAGGGTCTGAGATTTTACCCTACTTGGAGGCTAATAAGTGTGGCTGCCACAATTGCATGGATGTTTGCAGAAGATATGAGACTCCTTGGTCAGAGAGGTCTTTATACTCACATCAATATTAACAGTCAGAGTATCAGCATTTGGAGTTCTCTGAGAGCCAGGTAGTGCCTATACATGCTATAAGTTGTGTTACAAGAGAGGAATCCTGAGATTAGGGAACCCAAATCTTTTACCCTGGACAGTAAGCATAAGTCACCATTGCTCCACGGGGAGACATTGTCTTTATTTTGCTGGACAGTAAGCAAACCTGCCCTTTGCTCTGGAGGCAGACACTATCTCTGTCTTTCAAGGCTGTTATCTACACAAACATCTTGGAAAAGATAGTCCAGAACAAAGGTAGTCAGTGTCTATGCTTGAAAGATAGGCAGAAACATGAGAAACGTATGGAGAATTGTCTACCAACACCCATAAGTAGATAACTATAATTAACTAAGAAACTAAGGAAGTGAGAGACTAAGTAAATTGCCCCAAGGCTTGTGTGGAGCTGGATTCAAACCCAGACAGTCAGTTCCAAGAGCTTGGGATCTTAACCAGTGTAATCAATTGATATTCTCTTGAATGTAAACATTGTTATTTAAGTATATAGAAACATGCAAGTGTAAGTTCTAAGTGCCCTCATCCTGCACCTCACTTTCCTCATCTATAAAGTGGGCAAGGGGCCGGTGGAGAGAGGGCTTCTCTTTGAGATCCTTTCAGATTTACTATGCCATGATTCTAAGATCTATCTCTTAAAATGAAGAGACAGCATGTGTAAGTGGATGTGATGCAGCCTGGAAACACAGAGAAGAAAACAAGAGCATCTACTTCATTGTCGCTGTACATTTAAAAATTTTTATCAGGATCTTTGCATTCCTTGATTAAGTTTTATGAGATTCTTGAGAAAAATGAGTGTTGAATTACTACTTAGGGTGTTTCTGGCCTTTCTAATTATAGCTTATGGCTGGAGTAAGCAGATACTTTATTTTCTAACTACCCCTATCATAAAACTTCCTTTTTCTATAATATGAGAGAGAATATTATCTAAGAATAAAATGAGGGCAGTCTTCAAGTTGCTCCTGCCTGGCATGTTACCAGGGAAGCATATCCTGGATAGAGCATTACCAAAGAAGGGAAGGAAAAGCAAAGAAACTGTAATAACAGTAGTGAGATAGGCTGTGAGTGCTCTTCACATCCAGAGAAGCTCAAGAGATGTTTTTCTTGAGTTGGAATCTGACTTGAAAACTATATTTAGATATCAACTGACACTCTAACCCATACACTTTATCTTATCATCACAAGTTAGATCATGGTCACATGCTGCCCGTTTCCTGAAGCCTGTTGAAACCTCATTTTCTTGCCAGAGAAAACTAAGAGCAGCCCTCCTCTTCCTTTATAAGATGATGTTTCTTAGGAGCCTATCCTTGACCACCCCCTCTTCTGTCATTCCAGCAAATTTATTCAGGGCGTCTCATCCCAGGGCTTCAAAGATCAGTTATATGCTAATGAACCAAAGATCTCTTAAGTTTCACCATGCTCTCTCCTGAGCTCCTGACTCATGCAATCAGCTTTCTGTTTGACATCTTTACTTGAATATATCAAGGGTATTTCCAACTCAGCTTGTCCAAAATGGAACTCAGTATCACCAGCCTGCAAATCCCCTTTTTCTCCTTAAATACTCCCCATAACCATTTAAAGGTATCACCATCCATTCAGGTTCCTAAGCCAAAAACCTAGGCATCTTTTTTTTTTTTTTTTTTTTGAGGTACGTTGTGGCCTCTCCCGTTGCGGAGCGCAGGCTCCGGACGCACAGGCTCAGCGGCCATGGCTCACGGGCCCAGCCGCTCCGCGGCACGTGGGATCTTCCCGGACCGGGGCACGAACCCGTGTCCCCTGCATCGGCAGGCGGACTCTCAACCACTGTGCCACCAGGGAAGCCCCTTAGGCATCTTTTACTTCACTCTCCATATCCAATTAATTACCAAATCCTATTAATACTCCTTCCTAAATTTCCCCATGTCCACTGCCAACATCTTTGTAGAAAATGCTATTAATTTTGATCTTGACCATTATATCATTCTCTAACTGGTCTCCTGAAGCCAGAATTATCTCTATAAAATGCATCATGTGAACCTTTTCATAAAACCTCTCAATGGCTTCCCAGCTACATACTAGATAAAGTCTGAATTCCTAATATGACTTAAAAAGCCTCCATAATATTGACTAATTATCTTTATTTTAGCCATGCTAGTCTATTTTCAGACCCTCACTCCAAGCTCTCTCTTCCCATCCTTCACAGATTGTCCCTCCTACCTTGGACATCATTTCCATTATAACATGGCCATTCCTACTCAGCTTAACAAACCACAAAGGCTTCCCTGACCTCTAGATCACTATAGGTTCCCATAGTGCCTTGAGCTTCCTCTATCATTAATACTTGTTTCAATTTATAGTAATTATGTATAGCAATGCTATCTGCCTCACTGGACTTTAAGCCTGGGATGACAGTGACAGTGCTTGAATCCCCAGCATCTGGCCTTGAACATGGTACTTAGTAGGAACATAATAAACTCTTATTAATAAATAAACAAATAAAGCATCTGCCCAGATGCTCTTTTGTGAGCAGGAAACTTGCCAGTTGTCAGTGAAGCAGCCCTCAGCCTTTTGTCATTGACGGTCTGGAGTTAACTCCTTCTGGACCTCTTTCCCCTATATGTAGACGGTAGAAACTAGACAATTTCTTGGATCGGGGCTCAAAGTGCCTGCCTTTAGTTTCTTGGAAAAGTCCAGATTTAACAGCAAACATTAAGACAGTTCAGAATTAGTCTTCAAAATAAAAAATAGGCAATGTCAGACTTTTCACGCATGTGTTATACATTGCACATCTTCCATGTTTACAAATTGGCATTTTATAAAGCATTTAAAATGGTCACATTTCTCCTTTTTATCCTCAGTTTGAAAAACTATCTTTCCTTAGGTGAATAACAGGACTATTATTTGTTCCTTATCAACTAGGAATTTAAAGCAGGGTATATAACCACATTCCACAGCCTCTAAATTTAGTCAGTGTCTTGAATGCCATCAAGTATATCATCAAAGTATATACTGGATTAAAGAAGAACAGAAAGGAGGACATTCTTTCCAGATCATAACAAATTTAAATTACAGAATTCCAAAACAAACTTTATGAAAAGTCTCCTCCCTAAGTCCCTCTTAACCCACTAACCCCAAGTGGGTTAGTGGGGTGGGTGCCATTCTTGTGGGTTCTAAGCATTGCAGTGGTTGCTTGGGTAAGAAGTAGACCTTGGTTTCCTTCAGCTTAGGGGAAAAAGTGGGTAGAATAGGGGAAGAAGAAAACTGGGTCATACAGTTTCCTCGTTCTACTCTACCACTGACCACAGACAATGTTGTATATGCTTGATTCAATGATAAATAACCATGAAGTGTCTCAGAAGAAACTTGGCCTTTCATGCCAACAACAATAAAAAATTTAAATGATTGCAAAATTGGTATTAAGAGATGAGGAGCTCTGACTTCTCCCTTGAGCCCCATCAACAAAGCAACATGATTATAACTCGAATGCATACCTTCAGATTTGCTGAGAATAGTCCTTGTTTGGCCTGCTGTCCTGGGCTAATTATTAATAACCCTTTCACTCTCAAAAATGTCTTTGGGATAAAAATTATGTTATGTGGTTTTCCTAAAAATAATGGGCATTTAGCATAACACCAACTTGATAGGTTTTGTGGGGTTTTTTTTAATTCTTCAGTTTTTCTTTTTGAAAGCCTACTGTGTGCCAGTTGTGATGGCTCTTTTTCATTTGCAATCTAATTTATTTTTCACAACAAAGACACTAGGTAGATATCACTCTTTTAAAAGACAGGAAATTATGGTGTAGAAATACTAAGGCATTGCTTATGGCCACACAACCAGTACATGACAGCCGCAATTTAAACGTATTCTAGGCAATTGAAAAACACCTTCTCTCTCAATTACGTTATGTGCAGGTTCAAAATTGAGCCTTAAAAACATATTCTCCTCCACCCACAATAAATAAATAAAACCCACAGACTGAAGAAGCAAGCAATCCAGAGTGGCAAGATTAAGACAGAGTTTAGTTTGCTCCTGGGTGATGAAGCATGACTGACTCAACCACAGACGCTGGCCTAGATCATAAATTCTAACACAGCTCCATTGTTCCAAATACATTTTCAGACCCCTGTATACACATCTTGGGGGCTCTACTGAATAAGAAAATACTACTCCAGGGAAACTTTCTCTATGTACTTCTCACTCACTTTGTGGCACTGGAAACGGAATGGAACTCCTCCCCTGCCTGCTGCCCACTGCTACCAGTCTTTCCCACACCCTAGATAAGAAGAGAGATAATAAGGCCCTCAAATAGAAGTTTCCCGATTATGAATCATGGCTTACTCAGCCTTTGTTACAGAGAACCTGGAAGCCTCTGAAATACACTGTTGATTTTGGCAGTCTTAATGATTCCCTGTGCTGTTATCAAGAAACAAGTTACTTGACTAATTTGCTTGAGAAATTACCTCTGTAATGAGTATATTAAGAGCAGCCTATGTTAAAGGAGTTGGTGTTTAATGTCTGTATAAGTGAGTATGTTCTCATTTCCTTGAACAATGCTTCACAGCTAATACTTCCTCAACAAAGATCTATTATATTGAGTTTAAATAAAAATACCAATAAAAGCTAAGATTATTATAGGGTACTTACTATGAGCCAGGCATTATATTAAGAGCTTTATGAGAATTACCTTTATTTCTCTCTCTCTCTCTCTCTCTCTCTCTCTCTCTCTCTATATATATATATATATATATAGACAGACATAGATATATCTAAATATATAATTTATATATATATCTAAATATGGATACACTATGTGTATTTTTTTTTGCATGATGTCTTATACATAATAAACACTTAAATATACCCTTAAATTTAATTAAGTCAGACATGAAAATAACCACATACATCACCATGGCTTCCTTAACAATTAGTTATTACTTTTGATAAGTAGAGATAATTTCTCAAAACAAATGAGTAGTATGTATTATACAGGGGTATATATTATACAGTTATCAAAAATACATTATACTCACTTAAATTGGAATAGACAACATATATTGTTATTTACAACTATAGTATAGATGCTGTTTAATTCTTATCTGCAAAGCATAGATAATAATATTACCTAATTATTAGGGCTGCCAAGTAGATAAAATTAGATAATACATGTGAAATATAGCTTCTGGCATATCTCAGGCACTCTATAAATTAATAATCCTCTTCATAACTACAATGAGACTTTTATTTAGGAGAAAAATCTTGGCCAGTACTATGTGTTTAAGGCACTGTTTAAAAATACATACACTTGTTCTATCATTGTAAATATTGTTAAATTGTTATTAATATGTAAATTTAAAATATTAGCTTTAAGGTTGAGTTGGGAAGGTAAAATTTTATTGTCTACAAGTTTCCAAAGATAGATTCTGAAGATTTCTCCTGAAAGAAGACTTTTTTTAATATCTTTTTTTGTACTTTGAACCAAAACAATGGAAAGGAAGGTAAAATAACAAAGTTTTCTTCCTTCTTTTTTTTTTTTTTTGATACAAAGATCCTGAATTTTATTATGTTGTTCTTTCAAAAAGAACTCAGTTCAAAGTCAGTGTAAAGAAAAACAAAATTCAATTTAAAACAGAAACAGTAATTTCAGAAAGTCTGACATTCTCCTATGCAAAGACAGGGAGAGAGAGAAAGGGGTAGAGAGAAAATAAATTTAAACCTTTCTTCACCTTGCTGGGAATACAGACACCAAAGCAAAGTTCTCTTCCTCCATCTAAAGACTACAGTTCCTGCACTTTCGTGGTAGTTCTTGATTAATCAAGAAGCATGCCTCTAAGATTATGACTGGTTAAGGAGCACAGGCCTAACTAAGCCAATCTGCAAACAGTGCTCCCTTATCTATTAGAACTTGGTCAAGAATGAAGAGGTGATCTAATTTTGGTCAAGATTCAGAGAAATTTTCTGAAGCTTTGGTAAAGGAATTTCCTTGTTCTTATGAAAATTGCTGAAATAGCTGTGTTCTCTTTGCTTGGATATTTTTTGTGCATAGATTCAAGGCTTAAAACTGCTGCAGTCATCTTGGTACTGTTTGAGGAGTAGGCAGATACACAGAGGAGATAATAACTAAGAAAGACACAGAGAAGCAGAACTGGAGAAGTTGGATTAAGCCAATGTAAGGCCTGAATCTTGACTTCTAAGGTCAATGAATTTTTCTCAGGTTTGGTCCAAGAGCAGGAGCATCAGTCTCATCTGGGAACTTGTTAGAAATGCAAATTCTAGAGCCCCATGCTGAAACTGTGGAACCAGAAACTTGGGGTGTGGCTCAGCAGTCTGTGCTTTAAGAAGCCCCCAGATGATTCTGATGCAGGCTAAAGTTTGAGAACCACTGATTTAAGCCAGTTTGTCATATTTTCTGTTAATTGCAGGCAAAATATATTAAACGTAACACATAGATTAGTAAATTTATACCAATCATATACATGTTGAAAAGATCTCTTGTAAGTATGTTCAAGTTGACTTACGATTAATTAAAGTGAAAAATTCAAAAAGGGAAGTCATGGTATACTAAGACTGAATGATTGTCCTGGTTAAGTGTAATAGTCGAACTCAAAGTCTTTGGACCTGGGTTTATAACCCAATTCCACTACTTATTAACTGTGTGACCAGGGAAAAATACTTTAGTTTCTTCCTCTGTAACATGTCGATAATCCTAGTGCTGTGTTGTGTTAAATGAATTAAAAAATGGAGAGCAATTAGAACTTTTTTCCTGACATATACAAAGCATTCAGTAAATGTGAGCAATTATTATTATTCTTATCATCAACAGGCCAAATATTCACCACATCAGAGAAGTCCTAAGGAACAAACCACACCTGACTGAACTGACCATATAAATTTTCTTTCAGTAATGTGGAGTTTTCGATGCCAGATTACTCTCATGATGGCATTTGGATTCAGTCAATCATTTTATTATAAATTTATATCTCATTATGGGGGTAACACTATAATTGTTCATTTAAAAAGCCCTCTGAAAAAATAGCTCTCAGAAACTAATTAAATGTTATTTTTAAATTTACTCAACAAATATCTATTAATATTATTTATTTGGCACAAATATTAATATTTTTTACATAAAGCACAAAAACACACCCACCACTTTCCAGTAAAATTAGAAAAAAGACTGGATATTAATAGACCTGTTGCACTGTTTGCCTTTGGGTAAGGGAACTATGGTTTGTCTTTTTCATTCTGTACTTTAAAAGTATATATTTGTTACTATCTAATAAAAGTGTACTTCTTTTATTATTATTTTTTAAGTATAGCTGATTTACAGTGTTTTAACAAAGTGATTCATATATATATATATATATATATATATATATATATATATATAGTTTTGCAGATTCTTTTCCCTTATAGGTTATTACAAGATACTGAATATAGTTCCCTGTGCTATACAGTAGGTTCTTGTTGTTTATCTGTTTTATATACAGTAGTGTGTATCTGTTAATTCCAAATTCCCAATTTATCCCTCCCCACCTTCCCCTTTGGTAACCATAGTTTGTTTTCTATGTCTGTGAGTCTACTTCTGTTTTGTAAATAAGTTCTTTTTGTATCATTTTTTTTAGATTCCACATATAAGTGATATCATATGATATTTGTCTTTCTCTGTCTGACTTACTTCACTTAGTATGACAATCTCCAGGTCCATTCATGTTGCTGCAAATGGCATTATTTCAGTCTTTCTTATGGCTGAGTAATATTCCATTGTGTGTGTATGTATGTATATATATATATATATATATATATATATATCCCCCACATCTTCTTTATCCATTCATCTGTCAATTGACATTTAGGTTGATTCCATGTCTTAGCTATTGTAAATAGTGCTGCAATGAATATAGAGGTACATGTATCTTTTCGAGTTAGACTTTTCTTGGTATATATGCCCAGGCATGGGATTGCAGGATCATACGATAACTTTATTTTTAGTTTCTTAAGGAACATCCATACTGTTCTCCATAGTGGCTGTACCAATTTACATTCCTACCAACAGTGTAGAAGTATTCCCTTTCTCCACACCCTCTCCAGCATTTATTGTTTGTAGACTTTTTGATGATGGCCATTCTAACTGGTGTGAGGTGATACCTCATTGTAGTTTTGATTTGCATTTCTCTAATAATTAGCAATGTTGAGCATCTTTTCATGTGCCTCTTGGCCATCTGTATGTCTTCTTTGGAGAAGTGTTCTATTTAGATCTTCTGCCCATTTTTTGAATGTGTTGTTTGTTTTTTGATATTGAGCTATATAAGCTGTTTGTATATTTTGGAAATTAAGCCCTTGTCAGGGCTTAATCATTTGCAGATATTCTCTCCCATTCCGTAGGTTGTCTTTTTGTTTTGTTTATGGTTTTCTTTGTTGTGCAGAAGCTTTTAAGTTTAATTAGGTCCCATTTATCTTTTACATGTAGCTGTCCAGTCTTCCCAGCACCACTTATTGAAGAGACTGTCTTTTCTCCATTGTATATTCTTGCCTCCTTTGTCATAGATTAATTGACCATAAGTGCATGGGTTTATTTCTGGGCTTTCTATCCTGTTCCATTGATCCATATGTCTGTTTTTGTGTCAGTACCATACTGTTTTGATTACTGTAGCTTTGTAGTATAATCTGAACTCTGGGAGCATGATTCCTTCAGCTCCATTATTCTTTCTCAAGATTGTTTTGATTATTCGGCTTCTTTTGTGTTTCCATGCAAATTAAAAAATCTTTGTTCTAGTTCTGTGAAAAATGCCATTGGTAATTTGATAGGGATTGCATTAAATCTACAGATCACCTGGGGTAGTATGGTCATTTTAACAATATTGATTCTTCTAATTCAAGAACATGGTATATCTTTCCATCTGTTTGTGTGGTCTTCATTTTCTTTCATCAGTGTCTTATAGTTTTCAGAGTACAGGTCTTTTGGCACCTTAGGTAGGTTTATTCCCAGGTATTTTGTTTTTTGGATGCAATGGTAAGTGTACTTCTATAAAGCACATATACAGATCCCTTTTCTTTGAGGCAATACAGAGGTCCAAATAATCTCAGGGCATCCAAGTTTCATTTCCCATTTGTAATATAGTGGCTAATCAATCCTATTGCACAGTATTCATTTCCCCAATTGTAAATTTATTTTTGTCCTTATAGCCAGATTGGGTCAGATTTCACTGCCTGAGTTCAATACCAACTCATGTCTTCAGGACCCCAGACTTCAGGGTAGAAAATCAGTTGTGGATGCTATAGAGCAGAGCATAAGCACCCAAACCTACAGCCAGTGAGCAGATGCTAATATGAACCAGCCCATTCTGCATAGAAGTCCTGTGGGCTTCAGTCTGGAAATGCATAGGAGGGAAGTTGACCAAGTGTTTGAGGTTGCATATCTCAGGAAGAGTCTTGAGCCAGGAAAACAGCCTGAGGTCTCTTTCTCACACATTTTCATTCATCAAAAGCTACATTCTCCCTAAATGCCCATCTAGAGACAAATGGATAAAGAAGATGTGGTACATATATACAATGGAATATTACTCAGCCATAAAAAGAAATGAAATTGGGTCATTTGTAGAGATGCGGATGGACCTAGAGACTGTCATACAGAGTTAAGTCAGAAAGAGAAAAACAAATATCGTATATTAATGCATATATGTGGTATCTAGAAAAATGGTACAGGTGAACCAGTTTGCAGGGCAGAAATAGAGACACAGATGTAGAGAACAAACGTATGGCCACCAAGGGGGGAAAGTGGGGTGGGGGTGGTGCAATGAATTGGGAGATTGGGATTGACATATATACACTAATATGTATAAAATAGATAGCTAATAAAATGAGTGTTGGACCCCAAAAAAAAACCAAACAAAAATGAAAGCTACATTCTCCAGGCTAGATTTATCAGTGTTAGTAGTTATGTACTCATGAACCATGGTAGTGAGCAGTCACAAAGTAGTACTGTAGCAAATAACAGTTTACAGTCAATAAGTAGAATATATACACATTATAACCACTTTTTACTTGCCTCGATGATTTGTAATCATTCATTTTCTTCCCATACTTCTATTTCCATCCTAAACTGAATAGGGGAGGCAAAGTATGGCAGCTAGTGTAGCACAATTCTCATGAACTTGACTCTGTAATTAGACAGACCTAGGTCTGAATCCCATTCTACAACTAAAGAGCTGTATGACCTTATAGACACCTAACCTCTCAAACCTACCTTCTCGGGCTATTATAAGAGCTAAATAAAATAATACCTGTACAATGCTTAACTCAATGTCTGGTACAGAGGAAACCTTCAGGAAAGGCTAATACCTAATAATATTGTTGTTCTCTTTCTTGATACTTCCTTCTGCCTATATTCTCTGCTTTTACTACATAATGGGCTCTGAGCCACGAATGCCACAGAGGTAAAACCCTCCCAGTATACATGCTTTCTTATCCCTGTAATGAAGAAAGAGGCAAAAATTAAAAGTGCATGTAATAGTTTCCAGATTGTGAAGTTTTAGTGATTTCAGAAATGCCAAGCTCCTAGAGAACAAATAGCTGAAAGGAAATTAGTATATTTGGCAAACTGTTACTTAGTGGTCTGCAGCTCAGGGCCTCCTTGGACAAGCTGGCCACAGGAGGAAAGAGTGCTCAGTCCTGACTGGCAAGCGTTAAGGGCACCGAGCTTAGCAACTCCCTTATAGTAACAATGAAACTCCTAATAGCTACCAAACCCTTGCTTTCCCTCTGGCACCCAGTGTGATTTGAGTTGACTAGGACCTCCATTTATCTCATCTCAGAATGTAAGGGGAACACTCTGGGCAAATGCCTTGGCCAAATTCAAGCCCTCTTCTCTCCATGTCTGACATCTATATCTGAGGCAGGTAGATGCCAGACTCCCCTCAGGCCTGGAATGGAGTAGGTCACACGAGGGCCCTGAAAACTTTGGGCAGCCAGGGTCAGACCAGACTTAACCAGCCCTCTCCAGGCCTTCATCGCCATCTTCCCTTTGTTTAACTCTCAGCCTCTCAACTGTGCAAAAACCAGGAAAGGGCAAGTCCAGGACACATGGTCAGATACCATCTTATTCCACGCAGCCACCCCATATTCAGAACCTCCAAAAGGAAATGTGGCATTGATGGACAGTGATATATTATGGAAAGAAAAACCTTAGATACTAAGTGTAGTCAGTCCCTTAGTTGAATCCTTGGATTTGGAGGGCCTGTACTACACCATTTTATATAAGGAACTTGAGAATCCATGGATTTTTGTGTCTGTGGAGGATCCTGGAACCAAACTGCCCTGGATATGGAGGGACGACTGTAGTTTCTTATAGAAAGGAACACAGAGAAGGTTTGCTAACAACAAAAGACTTTCCATGACGCAGTTATGTTTCTTCTCCGCTAGGCTCATTTGGAAGATAAATAAGTAAGGCCTTGAAGGCAGTTTTGGAAATACATCAAGTCATAGAACTGAAATGATCTAAACAACTGATGCATCTATCAAAAACACCTCATGGGATCCAAAAGGACAATACTTAAAAGGTTATCAAGGATACTTTGCTAATTAGGGTCTTCTCTCTTCTGCCAGAATACCTTGTCATAAAACCTCAACTATGCCAGATGTCTAAGGCTTAAAATTATCACTGCATCTGTTATATGATCTGGAGAATATCAAGGTTCTCAGACCCCTTCTGTCAGTGAGGTACAGCATAGAATCCTGGGTTTATTGGGAGGTTTAAAAATTAAACCACGTTATTCACTTCTATTTAAAAAATAACAGTCGAATGCTTTTTCCCAGCCCTTACTTTCCTTTTTGTGTGCTATATTCTATTGTTAATTAACAATAAGAATGTTCACTAGGGGAAATCTTTGATGGACTCATTTATCAGGATAAAAATAACTTGGTACTATTAAAATCTGTATGGAATCAGAGATTTGGAGTTTATCCCATGTAGTAGCTAGCATCTCTTGAACTTCTAATTCAATCCAAATTAATTCGGAAATGTTCTGTCTTATATCACACAACTAAACTTATTAATTTTACTCATGTTTTAAGAAATGTAGGAATTCCACAAAGATAAAAGCATCAAAAAAAAAGATAACTTAATTCTAAATGCCTTTACTGATTATAAAATTACCATGTACCTAGTCTCTTCCACTGACCATTCCTCAAGGATTTTACTAAGTTAGAAGGAAAACGAGGATGGAGAATTATACAGAAAGCATATTGGATGTACACTAAAGGAAATGGCAGGCACATTGAAATAAGATGAGCATTTTGATCAACAAATGAGTTATTTCGGAAAAATATTAAAATATTTATTAATATTTTACCTCTGAAAATATTTATAATGAATGTAGTCCAGTCCATGCCATTGTTATGATTTCAACATGTTCTAGGCTGGAAGACCAGTTTAATTATTTCACAAATCAAAGAGGGAAAGCAGCCAGCACAGGACGCATCAAGAATAGCTCTTTTCATAACAATTACCGAGTCCTTGTATATAGTTTCATGTTGTTATGAATCAAATTGTGTTCCCTTCCCAAATTCATACATTGGAGTCCTAATCACTAGTATTTCAGAATGTGACCTTATTCAGAGATAGGGTTGTTGCAGGTGTAATTAGTTAAGATGAAGTCATACTGGGGTAGGGTGGGCCCCTAAAATGACTGGTCTTTATAAAAATCCAATATGACTGGTACCCCTATAAAAAGAGGAAAGTTGGAGAGAGACAGGCATGTAGGGGAATACCATGTGAAGATCAGAGTTATATAACCACAAGCTAAGGAACTACTAGAAGGTAGGAGAAAGGGCTGGAACAGATTCTCCCCTAGCACCTTCAGGGGGAGCATGGCCCTACTGACACTTCGATTTCAGACATCTGGTCTCCAGAACTGTGAGACCATAAGCTTCTCTTGTTCTAAGCCACCTCATTTGTGATACTTTGTTACAGCAGCCCTAGCGAAGTAATATAGGTATCAATTTTTTTTTTTTTTCTCTTCTCAATTTTGCTCCCCTTTTCAAATGCCACAAGAATGTCAGATCAGGTAAAGAAAAATCATGAAGAGGAAGCATGACACGTCTCATTCACTCCACTGCCCTTACCCTCTGACCTTCCAACATACCCAGACTCCTTGTCATCATAGCACAGAGGTGATTTCCACAAGAAAACTACTGCTGCCTTTCTCAGCTCGGGCTCTCTACAGAGGGAAAGCATAGCCAGCCTTCCAGGTGAGCCCCATTGGCTATCTGCCTATAATAAGCCAGCCCTTCATCATAACTTTTCCTTTCTGACTTAGTTGGGAAGTTAGGGTTCTCATTGTAGACCGGAATGGGCCCCTTACCCTAGCAACTGCCCCCACCTTTAACCAAAAGGGCTTAAATTCTCTCAACAAAAGTAAGAGCCTTTCCTTTATGTTGACTTATGAAATAAACTGCCCCCTTTTAATACACACACATACAAACACTATAGCAAACTTTCCAGTGCATGCGAGTGTGATCGGTGGTCTAGAAGATGCTGAAAAAGTGATATATGAACAGGCTAGCACATGTTTTTGAAGAATAATGTATCTGTAAGACTGACATATAGCAGATGCATAGTAAATACAGAGAGAACAGCAAGTAAAAGATAATTTAGTTTTGTTGTACACTCAGCAGGAACTCTGTTCCTTATTGATTGAGAGTATCAAAACTACAGGATAATTAGTATGTGTGCCATCTAGTTTAGGTGTGCTGCAGTTTGACCAGAACTGTAGTTACAGATTGGTCCAGCTTTTGTAAAAACCTCTTTGTTTCTCTTGCTCTCAAATACATTGTAAATTCAATAAATGGCCCAAGGCTTTGCTGCTGATTCTCACACTCTTGTAAGAGCTTATAAAGGGAGTGTTTGGGGCCAAGGCCTCTAAGCAGGACTCAGGTGTGGGAGGAAATAGTACTGATGATTAATCCTCCTCTAAGGTGATAAAATCCTTTATTGGATACAGCAACCCAATGACCAGGTCACATTGGAAGTCAGCCTCAGTTCTGAGCACACAGCTAAGACGGATCTTTGGGGATGCTGACAAACCCAAGGCCACAAGCAAGCCTGTGACTCAGAAGGAAACACAGGACAGGAGATATCTGACCATGCAGTCTACTTGCCGAGACTACTTGCTGCTAACAATCTTTATTATTCTCAGTTCTGAACTTCTGGAAGTATATAATATGGCTGGGTGTTACTGCATTAAGTAGGAGACAAGGCATCATATAAAAATCAAATCTACAGATAATCAAAAAGGCACATTTTGGACAATACTTTTGATATTCTATACTTTTTCTTTCCATCTCATAAAAATAATTTTTTTTCCATCTAATGAGAGATTGGTGGGGGGAAAGAGGGCGAGAGAAGCAAAAGAAATGAAGAATTTACAAACTGGATGATTTGACCCTGAACAATTGAATGCATTGAAAATATATGCATTTCAGATAGAGTTTTAGTATGGAAAAACCCTAAAGAGAGAGACTCTATCTTCAGTATTTAGCATTTTAGAGAGCATCAAGATTCTTCTACTTTAATCTGCTCCATGGTTGCCAGCTAGTTAGTTATCAATGTGAAGTGGAAACCTGAAAAAATTTAAAGCGTGTGTTAAAAATGTTACTTTTTATGATATAAATATCTTCCAAAATTAAGTTAAAATAAACAGTGTTTCCCAATTCATTGCATTTTTTTAAAAAAAACAGTTGTGTGTTCCTATTGAAATAATTCCTACACTTTCACCTCTAAAAAATTACTTAAAAACTTTTGGCAAAATCAAGATGATCAGCCCTGTGATTCTGGACATTGTGGAAAACCTATTTCATTATCTCTCCCAAAAACATGCAAAATTCACTACCATTCTGAAACTCTGCTCAACACAGTTTTTTAAATAAACTTTTTTTGTTTGTTTTAGAACAGTTTTAAAGAAAAATTGCAAAGATGGTACAGAAAGTTTCCCTATACCCCATACTCAGTTTCCCCTATTATTAACATCTAACATTAATATTGTACACTTGTTACAATTAATGAACTAATATGGACACATTATTATTAACTAGTAAAGTCCATACATTTTTGAGATTTCCTTAGTTTTTACCTAATGTCCTTTTTCTGTTTCAGAGTCCCATCCAAAGTACCACATTTCAATTAGTCATTATATTTCTTTAGGCTCCCCTTGGCTGTGACAGTTTCTCAGACTTTCCTTGTTTTGATGACCTTGACAGTTATGAGGAGTACTAGTCAGTTATTTTGTAGAATGTTCTCAATTGGGATTTGACTGGTGTTCCTCTCATGAGTAGACTGGGGTTATAATTGTGAGGAGGAAGACCACCCAGATAAAGTGCTATTTTCATCACATCACATTGAGTGTATGCTATCAACATAGCAGTACACTGAAATCACTCTTGATGTTGACCTGGATCACCTGGCTGAGATGGTGTTTGTCAGGTGTCTCCACTGTGAGATTATTCTTTCATTCCCCCCCCTTTCTATCATGTACTCTTTGGAAGTATACTGTTTGTTTATACATTCAACTATTGAAGAATGTCTTGGTTGGTTCCATTTTTTGGCAATTATAAGTAAATCTTCTCCAAATATTTGCATGTAGATTTTTAGGTGGATGTACGTTTTCAAATCAGTTGAGTAAATACCGTGGAGCATAACTGCTGGATCATATGGTACAACTATGTTTAACTTTGTAAGAAATTGCCTTCCAAAATGGCTGAACCATTTTGCATTCATACCAGCAATCAATGAGAGCTCCTTTTTCTACATCCTCACCAGCAATTAGTATTGTTAGTTTTTTGGATGTTAGTCATTCTAATAGGTGGGTAGAAGAAACTCATTATTGATTAATTTTTAATTACTTAGTGAAAAATGATGTTGAGTATCTTTTCACATGCTTGTCCCCCGATACATTTTTAAATACTTAGATCATTTGATTGTTGAAGCAGTATCACAATATTATATAGTTTTTCAATTTATGTATTAGATGTTCTCACCCAAGAAAATTTCCTAAAATTTCTGGCTTTGGATTAGACAGACATTTATCCCCCATACATTACCAATTGTGACATTATTTGTAGAAGGAGTCTATTTTAAATGACTATTATGCATGTTTAGTAAGTTACTTTATTGGCACTCTACATAATAATCTTAAATACTTGTATGATTAAAAACTTCTGCTTTCTGCATCCAAGAAGGAAGACAGTGCCCAATAGTATATATTACCTAACAATGAAAGAGAGGACCAACATCTGCCCCAATTATCACATAGTCATGTTCTGTGCCCTTGGACAAGTCACTTTACTATGTGAGCCCTCAGCATCCTCATCTGTGTATAATGGCTTGATTGTTGATAACCAAGGGTCTCTTCTAACAGTCTGGTTTTAATTTTTTTTTTTTTTTTTTTTTGCGGTACGCGGGCCTCTCACTGTTTTGGCCTCTCCCGTTGCGGAGCACAGGCTCTGGACGCGCAGGCTCAGCAGCCATGGCTCACGGGCCCAGCCGCTCCGCAGCATGTGGGATCCTCCCGGACCGGGGCACGAACCCGTGTCCCGTGCATCGGCAGGTGGACTCCCAACCACTGCGCCGCCAGGGAAGACCCTGGTTTTATTCTTTATCCCCCTCTAGAGTGTCAGGCACCGACCAGAGTCTCATTGCCACAGTATTCTTTTCTTTGGCTACCTTCCTCCTACCATTCCCACACTAAGGCTCCTTTGTTTAGTTGTTAGTACCTTTTGCAGACCACTCCTTAATTACAACATGTAATTTTCTTGGCTTTCAATATCTGGAGATTACTTTCCTTTGTTAATTTGCTGTGTTTTCATTTTTTCATATCAAGTCTAATTAGAAAGAACTTGCTTTGTTTGAGAGTAATTAAATTTTATCAGGGCAAATTAAATACAAGTCAATGGCCTTATAGTTTATGTAAAAATTATCCTAGACTGCTTACTAAAATCTAAATTAAATTCCTTTTTATTCCTTCACTGGGAAGACTTCATGAACAGAGTTTGGGTTCTTGATCAATTTCAGCTTTTGGACTGCTGTCTTTATAAGGGACAGATTTTAGAAGCCAAGAAACTGAGCCTGAAAAATAACAAACCACCAAACAGTCTTATTCAGGATATATTTGATAAACTCTCTTTTCCTTGCTGCTAAATGTATCCTGTTGCCTTGAAAGAAACGAATACACCTACCTTATACAGGGAGAAGTTCTCTCTCCAAGGAGTATTCTACTCATTCAAGTTCACTATAGGTCAGGCTAAGAGCAGTTCTAGTATAACTCATATTTCTTCCCACAGACATCCTTAACTGCTTCAGGTTGTAGGACTAATTAGAAAAAATATACCCAGTAGACACAGTATGTGACACACAGCAATCACCTGCATGTGTTGCCATTGTGTTTAAGTCACACAGATTGCCTTGTGAGTCATCAAATCAATGTCCTAGCAGAGACTGTGCATTCAGAGTCAGTTTACTAGCAGAGAATGTATATGAGTGAGTGCTTTTGAAAGTCTAGGTAAGTCAAGTGATAGGTAACAGGAAAGCAGCATTTCCTGCTTTACAAACCTAGGCATTGTATATTCCAAACCAGAAAAATAAAACTTTCTCTAATGAGCAACTGTACTGTTTTTTCACTCTCGCACAGATCTTGAAGCACAGGCCTCAATTCAGGGGCTTGAAGGTGTTCATTGCGCTCCCTAACACGTTTGCCATTTAATTTATCCCCTAGGAAATTGACCTTACTCTGGCTGTCCAGACATATATTCGTGGCCTTGTGGATATATGAAATTCAGTACATGTTTACCATTGAATTAGAAAAAAAGAAAAGTACATAAGCTTTGAATAAGGGCGTAGGAGGTCTCACCCTCGAGTGAAATGTATGACTGATACCACAAGCATGTCCCAACAAACATCTTAAGGCAGTTTTATGTGAGGTGGCATACTTATCTCATCTGCCTACTCTGGGTGGGCCCTAGAACTCCAGCAGCTATAGTAGGTCCAGATACTGTCAGATGTCATAATATTTGGCATGGTTTTACTTTTTTTAAGCAATTTTTAAAATTTTATTTTATTTATTTATTTTTGGCTGCATTGGGTCTTCATTGCTGCCCGTGGGCTTTCTCTAGTTGCAGTGAGCAGGGGCTACTCTTCGTTGCTGTGCGCGGGCTTCTCATTGCAGTGACTTCTCTCATTGCAGAGCATGGACTCTAGGCACGTGGACTTCAGTAGTTGCAGTACGCAGGCTCAGTAGTTGTGGCGCACGGGCTTAGTTCCTCCACGGCATGTGGGACCTTCCCAGACCAGGGCTCGAACCTGTGTCCCCTGTATTAGCAGGTGGATTCTTAACTACTGCACCACCAGGGAAATCCCTTGGCATGGTTTTAGATTGGAACTTTATGAATATGACAAATTTAAAACTCAGAAATAAATATACATGTAGATTACTACAGAGTTAACTTACATGAGACCAACTGCTAAAGGTCTTCAATAGGATTATGTGTTCCCTTACCTAGTAAAAAATTAATTCTTTTAAACAAATAAACAAAACATCCTTATATGCTTTGGGGGTCTAAATTTCTAAGTTGTTTTATACATTTTCAAACTGTCTAAGTTCTACTGATACTCTTTTGTGTGTCCAAGTTGTTATTTTCCTGGGGAAAAAAAAAAAACTTTCTTTTTTTTTTAAATTTATTTATATATTTATTTTTGGCTGCGTTGGGTCTTCGTTGTTGTATGCGGGCTTTCTCTAGTTGCAGTGAGCGGGGGCCACCCTTCATTGTGGTGCACAGGCTTCTCATTGCGGCGGCCTCTCTTTGTTGCGGAGCACAGGCTCCGCGTGCACAGGCTTCAGTAGTTGTAGCATGCGGGCTCAGTAGCTGTGGCCCGCTGGCTGTAGAGCGCAGGCTCAGTAGTTGTGGCGCACGGGCTTCGTTGCTCCGCGGCATGTGGGATCCACCCAGACCAGGGCTCGAACCCGTGTCCCCTTGCATTAGCAGGCGGATTCTCAACCACTGCACCACCAGGGAAGTCCTCAAACTAACTTTCTTTAAGGACATACCACATTTGCAGAACTGTTCTAAATTCCTTATGTGTATTAACTCATGTTTCTTTCATCAGGGCCTCTACTGCTGTTTTCCAGGGCATTCTCTATCTCAGTCTACAAGTGCTCAGTGTTAGACTGTAAAAGCTGTCTTCTCAGGAAGGAGTTTGCTTTCCTTCAGTGTTCTGTACTGAAGGGGGCAGGGAGTTAGTGATTGTCTGGGAATGGCTGCTCTGCTTGTGTGGCCTTGAAATAATCTGTGTATCCCTTTGATTATGTACTGCATGCTGACCTCAGGAATAACTTCTAAAATGTAACTTCTAGAATAGGATCAAGTTGGAATAGCTTTGCCCACTACCCATGAACATGGAAAATATAACCCTCTCTATGAAAGATCAATAATAGAACAGAGCTTTGTGAGAAAATTCATGATTACCACTGTAGAATATTACAATAATAATCTGTTGCCAGTTGCTCATGATTTATTTTGTGCTTATTATTGTACAGGGTATATATGTACTTTGTGATACTTAATCAGTTCATTTTCTACTTCCCATTCTCAGATACATTTTGCATAGATGGAATTCTGGATAACAAAGGGTTCTGCCCTGTCTCTTATTGTAAACCACGTTATTGATGTGTAGTAGTTTATTGCCTTTGGAAGGATTCTATGCTTGGCATTAGGGGTCTCGATTTATAATCTGTGTATTCTCTTTAGCACCAAGTTCAGAAATAATATAATTACAATTTTTAAATTATTACCATTTGGGTGTACTAGGCTAAATGCTCTATATTCATTATCCCCTTTAATCCTCAACACTCCTGTGAAGTAGGTACTGTTCTTAATCCAATTTGACATATGATCAAAGTCTGATTTGATCATGTTAAATAACTCTACCACTTAGAGTTTAAAAGCAGGTCTGCTGATTCTGGAATCTGGTCTTCACTGTGATAGTTGTGTCTTACACATTGTGTTCATGCTAATAAAACAAAACACAGTGATTCACTTGTTAGATGAAGGTAGATCTTAACACTCTCTCTCCTTGGTCAGGTAAAATGATTAAGGAGGAAAGTGGAGAAAAACAAAAGAAATCCTTGGTCTTCAGCAGCAGGGGAGCTCTTACAGGTTTTCTAGGGTGGGTATAAACACACCTGAGCAGTTGAAATATTGCTTTGAGCCAGGAGAATGTGGTTTGAGTTTCAGTGCCTATCATACTGGCTTATATTTAGAAGACGTTCAATAAGACATTGAATTGAATCCAAATATGTTCACCAGAACAGCTAGCCTCAGTACGAAGGGAAGGGTAACAGAATTACCTAACCTTTGGATTATAATTTTATGCTTTGCAGTCTGCTTTTGAAACCCACACATACATATAGCTGTGGAGTAGCTAACGGTAATGCCACCAAGCCACTCCTACTCCATGGTGTTTAAAGGTGCTACTGTGTTACCCTAGCTCACCGTCCTTCTTCTCTTCCAGTCTTCACAATAGTCCATGATTTAGATAGGACAGATTTATTATTTATTTTTAGTAATAAACACTAATCTGTTTAGTAGTAAACATACTTGATAATGTTTGTTAGAGATTTGATTCTAATAATTTTGAAAATTGAAAACTGCCAAGTCAGGGGTAGCAAGTGGTTTACACTTTACTTTCTTCTGGGAGAATTGACTTTGGTCAGCCTTTTAAATCTTGCAGATACAGATATAGATGGAGACCCATATTTTTAGAAATCCCTGGATTATAAAAATTTAACCCAAATGCTGCTACTTCCAACTGATATGTTGAGTTCTATTTAATTCTATAATTCTATATTTGGGAATGCTATAATGCTATAAATCCAATCCTATAATTGGGAATATTAGCAGGACTCTGCCCCCAGTCTTGATTTAGACTGCCTTAAAATCAAGAATGCCTTGTTCTTAGAAGGTTTGGGGTTTTTTTTGTCTAGATGGTTATTCACAGGATTCTGGGAGTTGAGGCAGGGTTATGACAGAGGGACTTACCAGCCTCACACTTCCGCCATCCTGCTGCTCCTCCTAGTGTGGGTTAAGCTGTGATGGGAAGTTGACCTGGGGCTAATGCTCTGCTGCCTGGACTGATCGGTTGGTAACCCGAACATGTGCTGGCTAAGACAGAGCAATCAGGATTTTGAGAAATAGAGGGAACAATTGTGATGAACTCTTCCAGGCCATTGTGGTCCAATTACACACAAGTCGGGACTGGATGGGTAGGTGGGGTCTTATCTCAAGAAAACAGGTAGTGTTACTGTCTATCATTCTGGCGTCACTAAAACAAGTCTGATTTCATTTAAAACAAGAACAAGAAAAACACCTAATAGTTGGGCTTAGACTGGAGTTTGGAGGTGCTTGGAGATTCTCACTGGTGGGACTGAGCTGGTCTCCGTGATACCAGAGGCTGCGGGAGCTGGTCAGGGACCCTGCAGTCCAACTGGGTTTGTGGGTCCTAAAAATAACCAGCACTGAATGCAGCTGTTGGTTACTCTGCATTAGACTTCAGTGACATCTTATTGATGTTAAAGTCACTGACTGGTATCACTTGTGCTGAGTAGAGTTAGCAAGGGCAGAGCCCTCCTTAGAGCTGACGAAGTAATATCAGTGGGATCACCTCACTCAGGCAGGCCTACCCCAACATCCTTGGGCCTGGCAGGAATGCACAGGAAACGTGCACACCCACGCCTGAATATTTAAACATCATGAATCAAGCTACCTAACTGTCCAGAACATGACTCATCCTCCTCACCCACGGCTGGATAGCCCAGGCTGCATTTCCAATCTCCATACGCCCTCCCACAGCAAACAGCCTCCCTTGGCCATCCCCTGGAGCCTAGAGGGTGCGCCCATCGCATGTTCAGGCTTCAGGATGAAGGGCCAGGGTTGCAGCCTGAAACTGCTCTGGGCAGGAGATTCTGGAGTCCCAGGGACCCAGAGCATGATCTAGAAAAGGGTAGGTCGGCCCAGAGGATTCCCCAACCCCATGGGGTGGGGCGTGGCAGGAGGAAGGTCAAAGCAGGTGCCTTGCCCAGTTCTAAGAGCAGGAATGCCAGTAAAAGACAGTTTTCGCAAATGGCAACATTGTATGCGTAAGAAGCAGGAAAATCAACAGTGAGATCCAAAAAGAGAGGAAAAGAAGAAGGGAGGGAGGAAGGGGGGAGGGAGGGGGGGGCAGAGAGAGAGAGATCAGAACAGAAAAAACTAAAAGGATCATAAGACCCCTGAGCAACTCTCAGAAATAGGTGGGGTGACACTGAGGGGGGCTCATTTCACGCAAATCAGCCATTGGTAGGTTCAGCTGTAAAATTATAATTTGGAAATAAAGGGGTGTATCTTTTGAGATAGGTTACATTGCATAATTCTTTCATTACAATGCATCCCCCAGCTAGGAGAAAACAAACTCCTAAGTGGTTAAGAGGCTTCCACAGTCACATTTCTACAGCACAGCAGAGTGAGCATTCGGTTTACAAGTCAAGCATCTTCTGCGACAAGATATACTGAGGAGGAGCAGCCAGGGGAGGTAAAGGAAGTTCAGGGAGGGCGTATTAATGAGAGCTCAGCACAGCATCTTGCTGGAACCTGGATGCAAGGAAGAATTCTCACTTCATTGATTTTCCTCAATAGGTCTTCCCACCTCACTGATTTTTGCTGATGAGTGAATTGGCTTCCTGGTTGTCAGAGGTGTTTTTATTTCCTTTTGATTCCCCTTACTTAATTTTCTAAACTGGTGTATTTTTTAATGGTAACCACAATGGATTTCTACTTTGAGTCAACATCATTAGTCCACTTCCCCAGTATAGGGTTACTGACTTTACCGAGAAACTCCTTGCTTCCTTCTCATGACGGGAATTTTTCTGACCATTTTCAATGCTGCTTTTCTCATACGGTATGACTAGTCTATACCCCTAGATGAGTACTGCCTAAATTCTGATACTTTTTCACAGGAGTCAAGGAGAGGTACTACCTATTGAGCACCTATCGTACTGGATGCCTTTTTCCTTGTAGCAATCCTCTGTGACAAAAACAACAAAAGTAATAACTAGCTTCTATTGAGTACTTACTGTGCCTGGCACTGTGCTAAGCTCTGTACATCTGTTTGGTTGTTTGTTGTCCTGGCCCCATCGAGGAAGAGTGATCACTCCCATGTTAGAAGTGAGGGAACGTGCAGAGACCATTACGTGAACTGTTTAAGGCCAGTGATGGTGAAGCTAGGATCTGACCCTCAGTCTGATGCATTCCACGTCCATTTTGTTATGCCTGTATTATTTCCCGTATTTTGTAATACAGTAATTTAGTGTGCCTGCTTTTCTTTCCAGAAGAAATATATCATTATTTATAGTTATCATACTCTGACCCATAACACGTGGTTGTCCTGGGACTGTTAGAGCTAAAAAAGACATTGGAAAGAACATCTAGTCTGATACTCTCATTTTATGATCAGGAAACAGAAGTTCAGAGGAATTAAGTGACTTGCTAAAGGCCTTGCAGTGAGCTGGACAGAACCCCAAACACTTGTTTTCCAAATTCTTATTCTGGTTTTTGTTTGCTCATTTGTCTTCACAAAAATTTTTAGGGTCTATAGTATGAACCCAATTTGCCAGTCCTGAAAATTTTAATTTATAATGTTCTGTGTATCACCATTTTTTAACCTTTCTGTTTCAATAGTGAAACCCAATGTTCTCTAAATAACAGTGTAAAAACTGAATTATAAGTCCTCAACTAAAAATTCAGAAACTGAAAAAAATATATACAAATGGAGTATCACTTTTCAAAAGTAAATGAAAAGTAACTTTGCTATTATCAGAAGACTGATAAGGGACTCCCCTGGTGGCGCAGTGGTTAAGAAACTGCCTGTCAATGCAGGGGACATGAGTTCGATCCCTCGTCTGGGAAGATCCTAATGCCTTGGAGCAACTAAACCCAGGCACCACAACTACTGAGCCTGCACTCTAGAGCCCCTGAGCCACAACTACTAAGCCCGTGCACCACAACTACTGAAGCCCACGCACCGCAACCACTGAAGCCCGCATGCCTAGAGCCCGTGCTCCACAACAAGAGAAGCCACCTCAGTGAGAAGCCCGTGCACCGCAACAAAGAGTAGCTCCTGCTCGCCGCAACTAGAGAAAGCCCGTGCACAGCAACAAAGACGCAATGCAGCCAAAAAAAAAAAAAGTTACTTCCGGCCAAGGAGGCATTAATGAGAAGAGTGATGAAATCTAGAATATTTTTAAATGAACAGTTCTTAGGCTTTAAAAGAAAACCTTTATTACTATTATATTTATAGCCATATAATTGCCCTATGAATACATTCATGGAATGAATTATGGTACCGGCTGTGATCTATAAAGCAAGACATAAAGTGTGGCAAGACGTACTTAACTTTGCTGATGGAATGCCAATTCCCCTACCTCCAACAGTAATATGCTTGATTAGAATGGCTTATTAACCATAGATCAGAAAGCTAACATGTACAGCAACTAAAGTGTACTAAATAGTGAATTAATATCCATTAGTAGTTCAGGCTTTATTTCCAAGTATGCTGCTATTTCTACCACATCATTATCAGGCAATAATTGCTACATCAGAGAAAACAGTGGGGCTGCTCCATACCTCTTGCCATTCCCAAGGGTAAATATGCCATAAGGAATTTAATAAGGGACAAAAGGATTAAGTCCAGAAGAAAAATGGCTCATCGAAAACAAAAAGGATATGCAAAGGACCACACACATTTTCAAAGTAGCATCTGGTTTATTATTCAGTGTTGCTCAGGCATGATATTAGAATTCTTACATGCCAAGAGCCAGAAAACTCAAAGGTAAAGTTAAGAGCCAGCTGCTAAATTCAGATTATTATGTGCCTGGTAACAAGAGCAGTAGAAAAGTGGTTTCACTACCAACCCATCTACCAAATCACTTCTCTACATGTCTGTCTATCCACTTGCTGTATACTGTGGGTAGTTGTATGAGCATTTGTATGTATGACAAATGTATGACATTCCAGTATTTAGTCAGTTTTACCTTTGAGAATAATGACAAAACAGCAGTTATGCTATTATATATATGACTGCTTACATTTATAAAAGTTTTGTTGAATCCATTAGGAAATATCCAAAGCAATTTTTTTCATGAATATGCCATATATTTTTTTTCCTTTTGGAAACTGTTGTAATTTGTCTCTCAGGAAAGTAACAAAACATTATATTTCTATGGATATCTGTGCCATTTTCTGGAGATGTTAATAACCAAAAATAATTGCAAGACTTTATAAGAACAGTACAGTGTCCTAACAAAGTAGCCAAATACAGAGTCATGTGGTCTAAAGTTTTAGAGAAACTACAATCCTAAAATGTCACTTATTTGGCTTAATTGTAGATATTGAAGAGGATCTTAGCGTAAAGTAGCGTCTGAACTAGAAAAAATTAAGTCATGAACTTTTAACTTTCTGGGAAAAGACATATATTAGATGATAACTCCCAACCTGAGCTTCCCAGCACAAAATCTATACCTGCCCATCCACAGCTCCTCCCACCTGTCCTCACCTTCCCTGCTGTCACAATAGAAGAAAGATCACACCTCCTATCTAAAGCCAACTTCTTCCATGCGCCCTATGAACCCCATCTCCAATCCCCTCCTGTGGAAATTGGCACTAGTGATTACCTCCTCTCTCCACTGTGTATTCTCAAACTCATTCCCTACAAACAATTCTCCCCCTCAGCTTTCCCTTTCAACAGCGTTTAACTATGCCTAAGACATTTTTATCTTAGAACACACACACACAGAGCACTCTTATTCCACTGTCCTTCACAGCCAAGCTTTGTGAGCTCTGCTATCTTGATTTTCTCATTTCCCATTCACTTGCTTCCTTTTAGAAAATGTATTAGAATATTTCAATTCTGTCCATGTTTCCCAAGCTGCTCCAATCTGAATCCCACTCTGCCTAAATATTCTTGCTGAGGTGACCAATGACCTTTGCGTTGCTATTCCAATGGCCGTGTTCACTCTGTGTCTTGTCTGACATCTCAGTATCCAACACAGGCAGGTAGTCTCCTCCCCTGGCAGATATGCCACCCTCCTCTCCTGTTTCTTCTCCATCTTTTCTACTCTTCCCTCCCCGTCTCCTTTAGCATCTCTTCTCGTCTCTTTCTCCTCTACTCATGTTTATTTTTTTAAATTTTTATTGAAATATAGTTGATTTACAATCAACTATAGTTTCAGGAATATAGCAGAGTGATTCAGTTATACATACATTTGTATATCTGTTCTTTTTCAGATCCTTTTCCATTATAGGTTATTACAAGATAATTGAGTATATTTCCCTGTGCTATACAGTAGGTCCTTGTTGTTTATCTCTTTTACATATTGTAGTGTGTATATTTTAATCCCTAACTCCTAATTTATCCCCCCTTCCCCTTTTTTTTCCATGTCTGTGAATCATTTCTATTTTGTAAATAAGTTCATTTGTATCTTTTTTTTTCCAGATTCCACATATAAGTGATACCATAGATATTTGTCTTTCCCTGTCTGACTTACTTCACTTAGCATGATAATCTCTAGGTTCATCCATGTTGCTGCAAATGGCATTATTTCATTCTTTCTTATGGCTAATAGTCCATTGTATATATTTACCACATCTTCTTTATCCATTCATCTGTCGATGGACATTTAGGTTGTTGCCACGTCTTGGCTATTGTAAATAGTGCTGCAATGAACATTGGGGTGCATGTGTCTTTTCGAATTATCGTTTTCTCCAGATATATGCCCAGGAGTGGGATTGCAGAATCATATGGTAACTCTACTTTTAGTTTTTTCAGGAACCTCCATACTGTTTTCCATAATGGCTGCACCAATTTACATTCCCACCAACAGTGTAGGACGGTTCCCTTTTCTCCACACCCTCTCCAGCATTTATTATTTTCTACTCATATTAAATGATGGAAGATCTCAGGGAAGGGTTTGAAGCATTCCTCTTTTCTCTTTCACAACACTCACATCCTCAGCAATCTCGAGCACTCCTATGAGTCATGTACCACTTGTGCACAGATAACTCCCAGCATATATAACACAGCCCAAACCAACATGCTGAAATCCAGAACCATATAACCAATTGACAGTTTAACATCTCCACTTAGATATGGCACAGACAACTGAAACTCAACATGTCTAAGTCTGAATTCATTTTCCCAGCTAAACCTCCTTTCTGCCAGTGTTTCCTTTTGAAAAGTGCATCCCATACTCCTTGTTGCTCCTGCCAGAAACCAGGGAACTAGGTTGGACTAAAACACAGACAACAGCAAACCAATTGTTCAACATTATTTAGTGAGTATATAGTCTCCTAGAGCCGCCATAACAAATTATCACAAACTTGGCTTTAAACAACAGAAATTTATTCTCTCTTAGTTGTGGAAGCGAGATGTCTGAAATCAAGGTGTCAACAAGGCCATCCTCCCTTTGAAAGCTTCAGGTTGTTATTGGTTGAGTTGCATCTTCCTACCTACCAGCTTCTGGTGGCCCCAGGCATTCCTTGGCTTGTGGCTCTATAACTAATCCTGCCTCTGTCTTCACATGGTCTTCCCCTTTGTCTCTTATAAGAACACAGTCATTGATGGGCTTCCCTGGTGGCGCAGTGGTTGAGGGCCTGCCTGCCGATGCAGGGGACAAGGGTTCGTGCCCCGGTCCGGGAAGATCCCACATGCCGCGGAGCAGCTGGGCCTGTGAGCCATGGCCGCTGAGCCTGCGTGTCTGGAGCCTGTGCTCCGCAACGGGAGAGGCCACGGCAGTGAGAGGCCCGCGTACAGCAAAAAAAAAAAAAAAAAAGAACATAGTCATTGGATTTAGGGCCCACTCTAAATCCAGGATGATTTCATCTCCATATCCTTAACTAATCACACCTCAAAAACCCTGTTTCTGAATAAGGTCACATTCTGAAGTTCTGAATGGACATGAATTTCTGGGGATACTATGAAACTTACTACCAGGGGAATGGAGAGGAACAAATTTCATAACTCAAAAAATATAGATAGGAACATATTCACTTATTAATTCACTTCCACTGGCCAAAGCAAGAAAATGTTTTGGGGGGAAAATGACAACACCCGCTTCTCACGGGTGAGAAGTTTCTTCAGTTTTAGTTCTCCTCAGCTGTTTTGTTTTCCTTTGCTCCAAACTTAATGATTTATTATTTTGGTAGATGACAAAATATTTAAATTCTTATAATTAGACAAACAACATGTCCAGTAAATAGTATTAGGCCTAGCTGGTTTAAAGATTTTAACTGGATCTAAGGCCTAATTTTCAACTGACTGCTCTGAAAATAGGTTCAGAAAGAGGCTGCAGTAGGAGGGGACATTTCTATTTTTCATTTTCCACTCACGGGCACTGTATACCTCAGCACTGTATATAGTGGGCTGTGTTTATGCTTTGCTAAGTTACCCAGTGGAGTTGTAATGCGTTTGAAAGATCAGCATTCTGACAGCTGTCCTGCTGGTCTTCCCAGGAACCTTGTCGGTCTGAGGTCATCCTTGACATCACCTTCCCCCTCATACCCTACATCTAATCAACTCCACTGATTCTACCTTCTACATATTTTCCAATCCATCTACTCCTCTCCACCTTCACTACCAGAACCCTAGTCCAAGCCATCATCTTTGTCCCCTTGAACAACCTCAATTGTTTCCTAACTGACCTCCCCAGATAAATCTTTCACAAAGCAACAGCAGAAACTTTTCTAAATGCAAGATTGATCATTTCACTCATCTGTTTCAGTATCATCCCACTCCTTTATTTTAGAGGCTAAACTCTTTACCAAGGCCCTCATGGCACACTGCCTTCCGGACCCCACAAAACTCTGTAGCTTCATCTCTTATTACACACATTTTACAAAGCTGTGTTCCTTGATGGTATCAATCTCTCTCTGACCTACCTCAGGGCCTTCACACATGCTACTCCCTTTGCCTGGTATATTGCTTAAGAATTTAAAAGCACAGGCTTTGTACTGCATTTGACATTCTGTTCTGTTTATGAGCTGTGTGGCCTTTTGCCAGTCTCTGAACTTCTCTAAGCCTCACTTTCTGCATTAAAAAAAAAAAAAATGTGAATGAAAGTAACATTCCCAAAATTGGTGCAGGGATCAAACACGAAAATGGATTTAAATTTTTTTCCAAATTACATAGTACTATATAAATCCTAGTTATAATTAATACCATTATTCTAACAGCAATATCCAGTTGAAGGCCTTGAATCTCACTTTAAAGTACAACTTAAGGACAGTGTTAAGTTGACAGATCTATATCAATATGTAAGTGCTTGCAGAAGACTTTTTTAAAAAATTGCTCTAAAATTGATTGTGTTCTACATATATGCCTATTATAATAATTTGTCAAGCATGCATTTTTCAGCCTTTTTTGAAACAAGTTCCAAATTAACAGAATCCAAATTAAAGTTTTTTCATATAAGGGAAAATGAGGTGATTCCCTATACAGTTTTGTGTGCAATAGGGTGACCAATTTATTTTATCTTCTTTGGCCTGAGACTTTCATAGTCTTAGCACCAAAAAGTTCCATATCCTGAGGACCCCTCGGTTAGTTAATCACCCCAGCGTACAACTAATGTTCTTGATGTTCCTTCCACCTGCAAGAAAATCCTTTCCATGCCTCATCCAAGGCTCCCATTCCTTCCTGATTGTATATGCAGGGCTCCCTAATGCACATGAAAATGGTGGAGTCAGGGGAGGGGGAGTATTGCCTGGCTTTGTCTCTTGCAAAGCCTTGACGGTGAGAGTGATGCTAGTGGCTTAAGAACGTGGCCTTGGAGAGTTGTGAGTAAACGACATGATCTGAGGGCAAACCCTGGCTTCTGTAGCAACCAGAGGGGCCAAGATGGCATCCTACTCTGTGGGAGCAAATATTCAGGGTGAGGAATGGGGACTTCCCCACCCCCAGGGATACGTGGGGATATCCCAGTGGATTCTTGCAGTTGAGCAGGCCAGGCCTGTGAGTTACAGCTCTTTCAAGTCTTGGTCACCCCAGAGATGTTAAGAAGTGCAGATTAAGGCTGTGTTGTCCTTGTTCTGCTGGACACTGCTGTGCTGCTCACTAGCCATCAGACATCTCATGAATGGTGGGTGCTAGGGATCTCACCAGGGGAGAGACATGGGCTTAAGAAAGCAGAAGTGCTGCCCATGCCACAAAATCACCATCCTAAAGTTTGGCCCAGAACAGGGCAGAAGCAAGGTCCATTGATCCAATGGCCACCACGAGAGCTGGAGCAGAAGCCTGCCATGGAAGTCCTTAGAGGAAAGACAACCTCCCAGCGGTGTCACACTCATTCATGAGTCTTCATTCCCTGCCTGTCCAGAACCCAAAGCATGTATAACTCTGGTTGGTGCTCAGTCTTCTCAGTTCTCCCCACAGCCATCTGCTAGGTACTTACTATCACCTCCGAGACCCAGAATCACCATCTTTCCAACTCCTGCCCTCTTCCCAATGGCTTCCCTCTCCTGGGTGGCATCTCCTCTTTTTTATTTATTTATTTTGAATTTTATTTTATTAATTTTTTTATACAGCAGGTTCTTGTTAGTCATCAATTTTATACACATCAGTGTATACATGTCAATCCCAATCTCCCAATTCATCACACCACCCCCCCCACCCCCCTGCCGCTTTCCCCCCTTGGTGTCCATACGTTTGTTCACTACATCTGTGTCTCTATTTCTGCCCTGCAAAGGCATCTCCTCTTTGATAAAATGAATTTTCTCCCCTTACATCTGCCCTTTTAAGGGAAGGCACCTCAGTGATTGGCTGGTGATTTCCCATCTCCATTCATGTTATGACCTATTGTTAATTCATCTCCTAAAGAAAAAAAGCAGCTGTCAGTGCACTATCTGGCTATGTGTCCCTTTTGGTAGGGCTCACATGGTACCTTAAGTAAATTATTGATAGAAACACTGGGAACATGGCTATAAGGAACACATAAAAATGAATCCCAGATTTTTATAACAGAAGGACCATAGTGTTGCCATGGTTTTTTTGTAGCAAGACATGGGATTCTTCTGCTCTTTCTGCTCATAAACACCCTAGGTTGGGGTCCAAGTACTAATTTTCTTTACACTGAAATACCCCAGGAGGAATGAGTCGTGTCCTGGCAGGGCTGTGGGGTCATTGACTCAAAGGCGACAATGCCATTGTCCTGGATTCTTACATTTTGTCAGGACTCAGCAGCAATTAATCTGATGCTATCTGTGGCTGCTGGTTGCTTGTTTGCCTTAGTCCACAGCTTGAACCATCCTTTTGTTTATTTTGGTTCTTTTAAAAAGGCCCTCTTTGTGGTCTTAGGCACTGTAAGTAGATGGAGTGAAACCAGAAGTTAATGTGTAAAGTTTTTCATCTTCAGAGAGTTTCGTTTCAAACTAACTCTGGGTCACATGTGCAGGGACTTGAGTTTTTGTTTGGATAGAATGCTTCAGCTTGGAGAGAAAGAACAGGAAGTGGTACATTCCAGCCCCCAGGCAGCAGCTTCTGCTTGTCAAGCCTTTCTGGACAATAAGGTCATAGACATTTAGTAAGGGCAGCTCTGGGAAGTAATTTACAAATTATGCTAAGAGCAACAACAAAAAAAGGTTTATTATTAAACTAGGAATGATATGAGCACACTAGCAGAAACAAGGTTGTAAAATGACTTTCCTCCAATCCAAGTATCAGGAGACTATGCCAGTTAAACAGAGAGACACTTTATGTGGGAGGGAAACCAAAGCCAGAATTGGAATCATCCTCCCGGCAAATCAGTGTCCCTTGGGCAGGGACACGGAGAAGGAGCGCTAACAACTGCTGCCCAGGCTGTGAAAGTGGGCAGCCAGAAGACAGAAGCAAACGCTGCTTTTAAGGACACAGTGAAACACATTCAAGTTTCAGCCATGAAGCAACCATGGCGGGCAAAAGCAGCTATCAGAAAGTTTGTGCTTTCTGCATAAGGAATCAGACAAAGAAGCCAAAAAGCATGGCTGCAGCTATTACAGATGTAACCTGACAAATACATGCATTCAGGTTACAGAAAATGACTGATCACCTTCTAGACTTTCCTGAAGCTTGGGATAAACAATTTCTTGGTATTAAGAAACCGTTTCCTGTTTCTTTTATTCCATCTCTAAGGAGTTCCCAGCAAACAATTTATGTCATTCCTTTACTGGCGAGGACACACTGTATGGGCCTGGCTGAACCATGGATTGCTGTTCTCATGAGCCCTGACCCCTTTCCTGAATTTAGAAGAGGCAATGCCAGCACTGGGGAAGAGACTCAAATACCATCTAGTGTCATGATGATGAGTTTGTGGTTAATTTAGCATGGCCCAATTTCTCAGCTGGGTCAGATCATATAACCAGACTGTCAATATCTTCCAAGAGAAAAGATGGTGGATAACGTACTTTCTCACTGTAAGCAAACTTCATCCTCCTAAAGCTCCATAAAGAATCTGCACGTACCTGAATCATAGTAACCAGGCCAAGAAATCATTCGCAGGGTAAAAATGGTAACTGTCAAGTTTATTACAAATCCCAGCTGCTTGGGAAATTAATGAACTCTTATTTGATGTTCAGAGAAGAAGGAGAAGGAGGAGAAATAAATCTGTGAAATGAGACCATTTGTGGACTGAAAATTACCCAGGTTGCCCTTATTATGCTCAAAAGATGGTAGCCAATTTTTTTTAATTTTATTTATTTATTTATTGGCTGCGTTGGGTCTTCATTGCTGTGCGCGGGCTTTCTCTAGTTGTGGTGAGCGGGGGCTACTCTTCGTTGCAATGCGTGGGCTTCTCACTGCAGTGGCTTCTCTTGTTGCAGAGCACGGCCTCTAGATGTGCAGGCTTCAGTAGTTGTGGCACATGGGCTCAGTAGTTGTGGCTCGCGGGCTCTAGAGCGCAGGCTCAGCAGTTGTGGTGCACGGGCTTAGTTGCTCCGTGGCATGTGGGATCTTCCCAGACCAGGACTTGAACCTGTGTCTCCTGAATTGGCAGGCAGATTCTTAACCACTGTGCCACCAGGGAAGCCCGGTAGCCAATTCTTTAAGCCCCACAGTCTCCATCTAGCCTCCCAGCACATTGCTTTGTTGTTAGCAATGCCATTTGTGTTTGAGCTAGGAGGAAATCCAACGTCAAATGAAAGGGGCTTCTCCTTTTTATGAATTAGCCTTTCTTTTGCCATGCCATCAAAAAAGTGAGTACACTGCTTATTTCCCAAATCTTTTCCAGGCTGGCAGTGAATAATTCAAGTAAATCACTGGATGCCTTTATCTCTGAGTGACTCATGCTACTGAGAGCTGGCTTTATGGGTTTGAACCCAGCTAAGTTCTCACCGCCTCCTTTGGCTTTTATATAGCACAGCTTGGTGTACGTGAATTCGAAAGCCGTTCTTGAGCTGTACAACTTGTTATTATTATATCCCATAAAATTGTATTTGCCTACTTGATTGGATCTAAGTATTAAGCTGATATGATATTTTCTTGGCAATCTGAAATATAATCCTGACACAGTTCTAGAAGGGTGTGACACTATGGTATGTCCCATAATAAAGAACATATGTTTTATTTTTAAAAGGGAAATGACATAGCTCATTTCTCATCTTCTCTGATTTTTTTAAAGATTATAATATGTAGGAGAGTGCAGTTAATCACATTTTAATCTAATATTTTAGAAGATAATCTTACACACCCAAAGATGAACTTCAGAAAATGGCAAAGAAGGGATTTAGCCAGATGTTTTAATTAAGGTGATGAAATCCAAAATACTTTCTCAAATATGGTAAAACCATCTCTGCCCTTATTAGAAAAGAAAAACAATTGAATTTCATATTGAGAGTGTGTATCTCCTTTTATCAGAAAGATTTAAGGATTTGGAACCTTCAGGTTGGAGTTCCTAATTAGCAATATTTGTCTCTAATTCAAGACTTGCTTCCTCTGAGTGACTTTCTGAAGAGGTAAGCAACCTGCAGACTTTAAAATTATATAGAATTTTTAAATAGTCTTAAAGAGAAATGTCATTTATAAGCAGTTTTCCTCATATGTTTGATAAAATCATGTTTCATGAGTAGGCATGCAATGTGAAGTTAGTACTCCTCTAATCCTTTCATTTCAAAGATCAAAATCAAGTTCGACTGAAGAGCCATAAAGACAAGTGCTATCAACTTGTTAAGCTGTCGTCACAAACATAGGGACTAACTAACCTGAACAGGTTATGTGACCCATGAAAGCAAGAGATATTTCTCATCCTTCCTTGTGAATAAAAATACTGCTGTAGCTCATATCTTAAATAACAACTAACAAATACTAACATTTAATTATTGCTGACATTTGTCAAGTGCTGGCATTTGAGCCTCCGATAGTAATAAATGTACTCATCACTCAAGAATTTGAAATGACACATCCACTGCTTTCAATACATAGCTTATTAAAGCTAAAAACATCCAAAATAGCTGTAAGAGTCAAATTAAACAAGCTATATTTTAGCAAAAAGAACAAGGAGTTTTAGAGTGCCTAAACTGAGACAAAAACAGACTGATGTTTCAAGTTCAGGTACTTACCAACTGTAAAACCTCAAGACAGTTACTTATGCCCCCTGAGCTTAGTTTCCACACATTAAAAATCAGATAATGGATCTTATTTCAGAATGTTATTGTGCAGGCTAAGTAAGAGAACATATATAAAGCATTTACTACATTCTTGATATAGTAGAACTCTCTTCTTGTATAACCCCAATATTGTTGTTAATGAGAACTTCACTATACTTGTGGATGTTTTCAAACTAAGTATCCTTATAAAATAGAAATAAATTGCTTCTGGTAATACAATGATTCAGATAGGAGAGCTAATGAAAAGTCGTCATGATTGGCATCACATCATTCAAAGATCTCCAGAAATTAGAAGACAGTGCTTGTGAAATCTTTTGTGCTACTGTTAACCTCTTAGGGCTGTGAAACAATGAATTCACTGTCCTGCTTTTCTTATTCTCTATCTTCTTTGCATAATCTAGACTTTAATGACCTAAATTAACCATGTTAGTGTTGGGGGCTGTACAAGATTAAACAGATGCACTAATGAGAAAAAAGAAAATAACGTGAGATGACAACATTTTAGTCACTGAGGTTCTGCAAAACAGGATGTTCTTTCCACACCACCTCTTCCTCTCATTCACTGAGGATGACGAGTTAGAGTACTTTGGTGCTTGGCAACTTTATCATCCCAGAAGGAACTTGGCATTCCATGAACTAGAGATGTGTGTTGAGCTTGCTTTCTTTGTGTTCCCCCTTCCCACCCCAGGGGTTTCCAGGGTGCTGGCAGAGAACATACAACTTTTTACAAAAGTATAACTTAAAGCCGTTGTGAGAAGAAAGAGTTAAAGCTTCCAAGAACTATTATTATAAAGTTTCATTAAAGGAGCTGTAATTGTTAAGGTATTTTAAATACATAGCACTTGGGAAGAAATCTAAAGAACTGAAAGATCTAGCAATGATAAATCAAGAGATACTGGTACCTAAGAGTCTTAGGTGAGGCAAACTTCAGTATCCAATCAACACAACCTTCATGCAATCAACATTTGCTAAGTAGCTATTATGTGCAAGGTACTACAGAAGCCACATGGAATACACTAGTATGGAACTGTCTTTAGAGTCTATAGCGGTGGACACAGACACATTAAAGATTAATGATTTTGTAATGCAGTAAAACACAGTCACATTTGTGGACATAGTGTTATAGGATCACTAAGGGAGGGTGCATAATCTTGTTTGGGAGTTATTGGAGAAGGATTCCTGGTAGCTGTAACACTGGATCTGAGACTTAAAGGAGTTAGCCACTGGTAAAAAAGGAAGGAAATGTCATTCCAAGAATGTGAGCCCATATGAAAAAGTCTTAGAGGTGAAATACAGCATGTGCAGGGAACAAAAACTAGTCAATATAGAAGCTTAGAGTATGACAGGGGGTGGTGAGAAAGAAGAGCAGGATGCAATTTGTGGAGGATATTATTTTCATATTCAGAATCTTTTTTTTAAGTTGAACTACAGTTGATTTACAATGTTGTGTTAATTTCAGGTGCACAGCAAAGTATCTTTTATATATATATATATATATATAATTTTTCAGATTCTTTCCCCTTATAAGTTATTATAAAATATTGAGTATAGTTCTCTGTGCTATACAGTAGGTATATCTGTTGGCTATCTATTTTTTATTTAGTAGTGTGTATATGTTAATCCCAAACTCCTAATTTATCACTCCCCGCCCCTTTCCCCTTTGGTAACCATAAGTTTGTTTTCTATGTCTGTGGATCTATCTCCATTTTGTATATAAGTTCATTTGTATTATTTTTTTTTAGATTCCACATATCCGTAATATCATATGATACTTGTTTTTCTCTGACTTACTTCACTTAGTATGATAATCTCTAGGTCCATTCATGTTGCTGCAAATGGCATTATTTCATTCTTTTTATGACTAATATTCCATTGTATATACATATACATACCACATCTTTATCAATTCATCTGTCAATGGACATTTAGGTTGATTCCATTTCTCAGCTATTGTGAATAGTGCTGCAATGAACATTGAGGTACATGTGTCTTTTCAAATTATGGTTTCCTCTGGATATATGCGCAGGAGTGGGATTGCTGGATCATATGGCAGCTCTATTTTTAGTTTTTTTCAGCAACCTCCATACATTTCCATAGTGGCTGCACCAATTTACATTCCCACCAACAGTATAGGAAGGTTCCCTTTCTCCACACCCTCTCCAGCACTTATTATTTGTAGACTTTTTGATGATGGCCATTCTGACCGGTGTGAGGTGGTAACTCATTGTAGTTTTGATTTGCATTTCTCTAATAATTACAATGCTGAGCATCTTTTCATGTGCCTGTTGGCATCTGTATGTCTTCTTTGGAGAAATGTTCTCTTTAGATCTTCTGCCTAATTTTTGATTGGGTTGTTTTTTTTAAATATTGAGTTATATAAGCCATTTGTATATTGTTGGAAATTAAGCCCTTGTTCGTTGTTTTGTTTGCAAATATTTTCTCCCATTCCATAGGTTGTCTTTTTGTTTTGTTTATGGTTTCCTTTGTTGTGCAAAAGCTTTTAAGTTTAATTAGGTCCCATTTGTTTATTTTTGCTTTTGTTTCCATTACTCTAGGGGATGGATCCAAAAAAATATTGCTGTGATTTATGTCAAAGAGTGTTCTGCCTATGTTTTCCTCTAGGAATTTTATAGTATCTGGTCTTACATTTAGTTCTTTAATCCATTTTGAGTTTATTTTTATATATGGTGTTAGAGAATGTTCCAATTTCATTCTTTTACATGTAGCTGTCCAGTCTTCCCAGCATTGCTCACTGAAGAGACTATCTTTTCTCCATTGCATATTCTTGCCTCCTTTGACGTAGATTAATTGACCATTAGTTTATTTTTTTATTTCCTCTCCTAGAGGAAAACATAGGCAGAACACTCCTTGACATAAATCATAGCAATATCTTTTTGGATCCATCTCCTAGAGTAATGGAAATATTTTCATAAATTAAGAATCTTAAATGTAAACCTATAGGGCCTATAGGATAGTTAGACAATGAAGAGTTGAAGAGATTTAAGCAAGGGAGTAACAGGGGTCAAATTTGCATTTTACTTCAGATAAGATTTATTATACTTCAGGTAGTATTGTGGAGGATAGATTTGAGAAGGAGAAACAATTAGTTGTAGAAAGAACAATTAGAATAACTCTTGCATTAATCCAAGCAAGAGGACTTACCTGGTGGCGCAGTGGTTGAGAATCCACCTGCCAATGCAGGGGACACGGGTTCGAACCCTGGTCTGGGAGGATCCCATCTGCCGTGGAGCAACTAAGCCCATGTGCCACAACTGCTGAGCCTGAGCTCTAGAGCCCGTGAGCCACAACTACTGAGCCCACGTGCCACAACTACTGAAGCCTGTGTGCCTGGAGACTGTGCTCCGTGGCAAGAGAAGCCACTGCAATGAGAGGCCCATGTGCCACAACGAAGAGTAGCCCCTGCTGGCCGCAATTAGAGAAAGCCTGTGCGCAGCAACGAAGACCCAACGCAGCCAAAAATAAAATAAATAAATAAATAAATAAATAATCCAAGCAAGAGATGACAAAGACTAGAACTAAGGTCAAGATAGGAATGGAGAAAAGGGATTTATTCAAGAACTATTTGGAGGCAAATCTAGCCAGTCTAGACAACTGATAGAGTAAGGGATGTAAAGTGAAATTCTGGGTTTCTAATTTGGGTAAATGGTGAAGACACTAAAGGAAAAAGAATACACTAAGAGGAGCCAATGAAAGAGGAAAGACAAAAATTCAAGAGTCAATTCCGTTTGAGAGGCCAATGAACTATGTAGGTGGCAACAAAAAACAGGAAACTGGATGTGCAAATCCAAATCTTGAATGAGAGTTGAGACTGGAGAGAGAGAGAGAGAAAGAGAGTCATTAGCAAATAAGTATCTGTTCAATCAAAATAGGGAATTTTACTCAGGTGAAACATATAGAGTGAGAAAAGCAGCTTACAAAGGACATAACCCAGGGCTATGGCAACATTTGTTTTTGTGGATGGAGGAAGAGGTGCCAGAAAGGGGATGGTCAGAATGTTACAAGACTAGCTAGAGGGATATAGCCTCATGGATCTTACGGGAGAAGAGAGCTTCAAGAAGTAAAGAATGATCCACAGCACCAAATGCAGTAGGGGCTCAGCAAGATAAGGACTGACAGCATCCACTGGATGTAGCAATCAGTAAGACATGGGTGACATTGAGGAGAGCAGAAGCATCAAAGTGATGAAAGAGCATGTCAGATGAAGAGGGCTGAGAAGTCAATGGGAAGGAAGCAAGTGGAGAAACTTCTTCAGAGAAGTATAAATCCATGATGGTACCACAGAAAAACTGAGAGGAAAGTGGGTTTTTGCCTACTGGTTGTAAAAAAAAAAACAGGAAAATAAATGGGATTCACTTGAGCACATTCATAGATTGAGAGGAACACAGAAAGATCCATTTCCTTTGATAAGTAACATCAAAGATATGATAGACTAATAAAATCTGAAAGCATTCAAAAAATTCGTTTAAAACCATATTTCTTCCCCACTAAATCTTTCATCTATATGCCTAGCGACCTTCAATTTGGACCGATTGTACTTCTCCTGACTTTTGCAGCCAACATTTCTGCTGGCCCTGCTAATAAGCCATGAATGCAAGCAACATAATGGAGAAGGAAATAGGAGGGGGAAAACAAGGCCCTGAAAAATTCAGACTGGAAAATCACCTTCTGAAGGGGTCCAGGTTGGCTGGTCAGACACTGAGTAATGCCAAGTTGGCTGTGCTCCTCTGAAAAGTATCCAAACTACAGTCTCAAATGCTAAACCCAAAAAAGTCATATGCTATAACGTATGGGCTTTGTCCACTTAAAGGGTTATTATTTTCCAGAGAGAGGCTGTGGTATCTGTAAGTGGTGGCATGAAAGCAATTACTTAATTATCTTATTTCCCAGCAGAAGATGACAACTAACAATTACCGTTTGGCTGCATACCTTTTAGTGTCATCCCTTCTCTGTGAAGACCCAGGGGTGGTGAAATCAAAGGTGTTCTGAGAACACTCCTGGGCATGTTGTACTGACTTCGGCGAGCCCAAGAGCTCTGCCTAGTTTCAGGTGGCAGACTCCTCTTGATTATTACTGCGATGGTAATATGAGGACAAAATCAACACAGAAAGTAAAATTCACTTTTGCTGCTTATTGGTTATTTCACATTTTGCATAATAATTGAAAAATAAGCCCTAAGGACTTCTTGTATTTTGGACACAGCCTTGAAGTAGACAATTTTTATTGGGTTTATCTTTACAAGCTGCCTTAAGTTCTTTTGGGGGGAAAGGCAGAATATCCGTAAACTTTAAAAAACCCAGTAATGCTCAGTCGTGGACATAGAAATGGATCAGTGACAAATTCAGCAGCAAATCAAAATACAATTAGCAAACTGAAGAGAATATACAATATAAGGCTAGAAATGTTGTTTTCCTGGTGGTTTCTAGAAGGGAGTGGCAGTACTTAGATCTTTTCTTTGATTTTGAAAGATAGTTCAAAAGATGGACAGTGGTAAAAATGAATTTAGATCTAGTGAAGAAGACGTACACTAAATGCATACCAATGAGCACCAATAATGAACCTCTCTGTAGTTTCCTCACCTATTAAACTTCTACCCAAGTATATCAGGGAATTTCACCAGGCGTGCCAGTCTCCCCCCAAAAGCTTGCTCAACTACTATTTAGGCACCCTAATATAGCCTGAAGTTAGCTATGATTTCTAGGAAATCATGATTTACATATAAATCAGCAAGTTCTCTTTACTCAAAACCATCAAGGCAACTAAGAAAAGCCTCCAGATGAACCTGCTGAGAAACATTCGAGTTGCTTCCTAGACTCTAAGTTGAGATGGAATCTCCTTCTCTCCTGGGGTCTTGAGCCACTTGTTTCATAGCTGACAATGGTAGCTGAGGTCCTGAATAGCTCAATGAAACATTGGACACTTGTTAAAGGTTTCAAAACATCAGCCCTGGGAATGTAATATTTGCTGTTTATAAGTTCTGGGAGGACGCTGCAGCTTCTGATGTTTAGCATTAGAGCTACTTTGTTAAAAACCAAAGGAACTAAAACACTGAGTTTCACAACAAGTCACATTCATCTTTGTTTATAGCCTGGAAAAACTAATCAACAAATATTAACTAAGAAGAAATAATTACATACAATAACTGTAGTTGTTTATTAACACAATAAAAAAATAGGAGCATTGGATTCCTCAAACCTCATTTGTCCCTTTTCTAGAAATCTATATAATATGTCCAAGATAACAAAAGAATTAAATCTAAAATTTATAACACTTAAGCTTAAATTTTAAATATGACTTATAATACTAAAAAAAAAAAAAAAAAACCCTATCTTGTCCAGTACTGAGATGGTGAGTTTTGGAAATCAGGGGACATTTTTCTCTGTTCCATTGTTTGGTACATAGTAGATGCTAACTTAAAACATTTTTAAATCATCAAAAAATCTACAGACAATAAATGCTGGAGAGGGTGTGGAGAAAAGGGAACCCTCTTGCACTGTTAGTGGGAACGTAAATTGATTCAGCCACTATGGAGAACAGTATGGAGGTTCCTTAAAAAACTAAAAGTAGAACTGCCATACGACCCAGCAATCCCACTACTGGGCATATACCCTGAGAAAACCATAATTTAGAAAGAGTCATGTACCACAATGTTCATTGCAGCTCTATTTACAATAGCCGGGACATGGAAGCAACCTAAGTGTCCATCGACAGATGAATGGATAAAGAAGATGTGGCACACATAGACAATGGAATGTTACTCAGCCATAAAAAAAAATGAAATTGAGTTATTTGTAGTGAGGTGGATGGACCTAGAGTCTGTCATACAGAGTGACGTTAAGTCAGAAAGAGAAAAACAAATACCGTATGCTAACACATATATATGGAATCTAAAAAAAAAAAAAAATGGTCATGAAGAACCTAGGGGCAAGACGGGAGTAAAGACACAGACCTACTAGAGAATGGACTTGAGGATACAGGGAGGGGGAAGGGTAAGCTGGGAGAAAGTGAGAGAGTGGCATGGACATATATACACTACCAAACGTAAAATAGATAGCTAGTGGGAAGCAGCCGCATAGCACAGGGAGATCAGCTCCATGCTTTGTGACTACCTAGAGGTGTAGGGTAGGGAGGGTGGGAGGGAGGGAGATGCAAGAGGGAAGAGATATGGGGATATATGTATAACTAATTCCATTTGTTATAAAGCAGAGACTAACACACCACTGTAAAGCAATTATACTCCAGTAAAGATGTTAAAAAAAAATTGAAATAGAAATGTCCTTGCCTAAAGTCAGAGAGACCTAGAAAGCAGCAGACCATTAAAAAAAAAAAAGAAAACAACAGACCATTATTCTTGAAAGTTTTCTTTGGGAAGGTAAAAGAAGAGTGGAACATTTTTATGATCATCCTTTCTCTGAAGTGAAGGAAAGAATAAATCTTCAGCTGACTACCTAGAAAAAAAGAAAAAGAGAGAAAATTTCATATTAAAAAAAATCTAGGGCTTCCCTGGTGGCGCAGTGGTTGAGAGCCCGCCTGATGATGCAGGGGACGCGGGTTCGTGCCCCGGTCTGAGAAGATCCCACATGCTGCGGAGCGGCTGGTCCCGTGAGCCAAGGCCGCTGAGCCTGCGCGTCCGGAGCCTGTGCTCCGCAACGGGAGAGGCCACAACAGTGAGAGGCCCGTGTACCACAAAAAAAATAATAATAATAATAAAATAAAATAAAATAAAACATGACAGATCCTATGAGATTAGGGAACAGAGAAAGCCTGAAGGCCCTGTTAGGTATGTGCCTAAAGGCCTCTTACCATCAACCACCTATGTCTATTATTAAAGACCTGTGCAGACTCTCACAACATTGAAGGGTTTTTTAAAGAACTTCTTTATGATTTGAGAAATACTACTATATTCTTCCACACGTAAAGTAGAAGGAGATTCAAGAATAAAAACCAAGACCTTCAATGGCTTCCCTCGGTATTCTAATTATTTACTATTTGTATAAAGCAATTTTTAATACAAGAAGGCCTTTTGATGCCTTAAAGAAATAGGATGCCTGCAACAATCTTATAATTGTCCATTCAAACTAAAAGACTGAGCACAAAACTTCACTGTCTCTAGAGGGGTAAGAAAACCTAATGATTTCAAAAATATAGGAATATAGTTTTATGTTGCTGCCTAGAAACTATAAATAGAGGGATAATGACATTGTTTTTTTCTCCTCATAGAACTTAAGTTAATTAACTCTATTAATCCTTAACTATCTCATCACCTAAATAGAGATATGTATATCTTCTCCCTCTACTAAACACTTAGAATCAGTTAGATAACCAATTGAAAAGGTGTCATGATATATCCTTTAGAGACATAAAGCCTACGGCTCATTTCTAAAAGGCTTTACTTCTTCCTCCTCTTGGGTGGGCCTAACTTCCTTGAAAACATCAGAAGAGAGGATTAGTTGAATAATCAAGGCAACATAAAAACACTTCATTCCTGCCCTTCCCATTAAGTTGTGACTCATTCTCCAAGTGTTGTACAGTTGCTGCCTCTGGAAGTTTGATGTCACATGCAGATTGCTCAGGGAGCAGATCCAGTATCTTGGATAACACAAGCGTATAAACAGTATAATTGCAGCATTCTGTATGTCGCACCAAAGATACTGCAAAGCTATTCACACAAGGTCTGATGGCATTATGGCTACAATTAGAAAGTAAAACTAACTCTAGTTTAAAATATCACTTCCTAGTAAATATAAACTTTTTTAATAGGGGAAAGTGGTAGATGGGAGAAGGGGTGAGCTTGAGAGGAAAATTCTGTGGAAGGGAAAGCATTTTCTTATGTCATAACACTCACAGATCTGGCTAGCTTCAAATCTTAACCCCTCCTCCCCCCCCCCCCCCCCCCGGTTATTAACTCTATGGCTTTATCTCCTCTTCTTGCCTCCATTTCCTCATCTCTAAAGTGGATACTCATAATAGCATTGAACCTCAGAGTTGTGAGAAATGAAAGAAATAAGTTAATGGTATGTTAACCATTAGCAATAACTAAAGACAATAAATAAAGGTAATGTCATTTCATGTTTATGGTGCTCTGTTTAATGAGTACATAGTAAGTACTGGTTATTGTAGATAAGAGGGGACCCACCTGTTTTTTTTGTATTTTGTGTTGTATTGTGTTTTGTGATGTCCGCGCAGCAAAGTTACTTTATTCTAACCTTGATTATGAAGTGCTTAGGGCACCAAGGCCAGTGAAAAGGGAGTACAAAGATGCAAACGGGAAAACATTGAAAATGAAAAGAAATAGGTCCTTATGAAATTCAGATTAATCCTTGGCCTCAAGGAATCTCAGAAGTGAGAGGGACTCTCGTGGCCACGTAAATTAACTCTTCCCTCCTTAACCCTGATGCTGAACTATAAGTTATACCTACCTAGAAATCAAGAAAGCCTCTTTCTAAAGGGCTGTTCTCCCAGATCCATACTTGTGCCAGTGTACAAGTGTACGTATCTGAAAAAAATACCATGATTCTCTCCTACGTAGGTCTTTTATTGCTCACTGTCAACAAAGAACTAGAAATAAACATTACATATGGAACCACCTTCACCACGGCTATTTAGTGCCAGCGGGTAAATTAAGGGCAACCCTGACTTTCTGTGCTTTTGGCTTCTAGTTTATACTTTCCACAGGGCAATACTATTATAGCCCTTTCAGAAACACCTCCTGTTAATTCCTGGTAATTAATCTCCAGCTAGCATGGGCTAGGCAAAAATCCCACCCAGGCATCACTTGCAGAAGATCTGGATGAACCATTTGCTGCCATGTCTGAATGCCTTATCTGATTTCCTACCTGGCATCAAAACACCGTCTCCACGGCCCCGCGTGGCATGATACGTGAGACACACAGACAAGGCTGGTCGGTCGGGGGAAGGATGGGGTGGGGACCGCGCCTCGCGCCTTCACCTCCCCCCCCCCCCCCCCCCCCCGCCTCCGCCTCCGTCCCGCAACCTCCCCCTTAAATGACCGGCAGTGAATCCACAGGGCGCCTGCTTTTCACAGCACCTTGCAGTCAAGCAAACAACTAGGAAGGATAAAGGTTTCAAAGTGCCGAGGCCTGTCTCTGCCCTCTCCTCCCACACAGAGGCTGAAACCGAACCCGAAGCCTTGACATTCCCGGGGGACGCGCCGCACGTGTCGCTCTGTTGCCCGGCCTCCGCCTCACGTGACACGCACATCAGACCCGGCTTTGTGCGAGGCTCCAGGCGCAGCCCCGCGACCTCAGCCCCTTTTCTGCAGGCCCCTGAGCACGCTGTGATCAGAAAACCGGACGGCTAGTCCTGGCAAACAACAGAGGTCACTATTGAAAAGAGCTTGCCTGTCAGCGACTCTAAACTTTAATAAATTTTAAGGGGCTTGACCCTCTCATTCGTCTCTGTCTCGCGGGCTTGAGGGGAAAATGCTGCAACTGTTTTCGTTACAATGCCAAGGCCGTGCTTGCTGCCATCCTTTTTGATCAGCCATACTCAGTAGACACTGAACTTTCTCCTCTGCCCTCAAAGTCCCAAGTTGCCAAACCAATGTCTGCAAAGTAGTACAGGGCATGCAATTTTAACCACTAAAGACATAGAAATAGACTATCATATGTTCTACAGTCTACGTAGAAAAAGACATAGTCTCGTTCTATGCATATTTTCAGGATCCTCCCCACCCTACACAGTCCTAAGAAAGTGCTGCCCATCATTTAAAAATGTTTTCATTACTTTAACAAATGACCCCCCCCACATACACACACATGCCCTTTTACCAGCTGTCACCCTCCAGGTTAGCAGTTCTGTATCCAAAGCCAAATTTCTGATATGAAGAAAGTTGTTTTAAGACTTTGACTCACATACAACAATAAAAATAGTTGAGGACAGATGAAAGACTTACTTTTTTTGTTTTTTTTAGGCGGTACGCGGGCCTCTCACTGCTGTGGCCTCTCCCGTTGCGGAGCACAGGCTCCGGACGCGCAGGCTCAGCGGCCATGGCTCACGGGCCCAGCCGCTCCGTGGCATGCGGGATCCTCCCGGACCGGGAGCACGAACCCGGTGTCCCCTGCACCGGCAGGCGGACTCTCAACCGCTGCGCCACCAGGGAAGCCCAAGACTCTTACTTTAAAATGTCATTCCTTAAGATTCCTTAATAGTGCCCACACCCCTCAATCTTGCCCTGTGTTGGCTTATAAATACCAAGTTAAAATCCTTGATTGGCTGAAAACGCTTTTAATCCACTTCATGGTCTTCTGAAAGGCCATACTGAAACCCTAATCCCTGTGGGCCGCAACACTGTCCTTCGCCATCCAGCCCACACAGATTAGACCAGTCTTTGAGAGCACAATCAAGCAAAGCAGGGAAAAGGGATACAATTGCCCCACCTCAATTAGGCAAACTAGATCTTGTAGCTCTTCTTCTCTTTTCTATTTTTCTTTTCTTGCTCATTTGCATAATTGCAGTTCTCTTCTGATTCACTTTGCCGGTGGAGACTTGGCTGCTAGCCCTGTAAATTGCTTTCATATAAATCTGGAAGTCAAGAAGTAAAGCATGTGGCTCTAATTAGCTGTAATTCCAACCTAATTCACTGTTGGACCCAAAGAGGACTTTCTAAAGACAGATAAAATCAGTGCCTATCACTTTAGTATTCGATCCCTAAAGAAAAGTTTGGTTGACTGTCCTCCTTCTAGCTGAGATAGAAATAAAGCCTTAATATTCTCATTCAGGGTCACTGGCTGTGTTGTCCTCTTGCGGTGGTAGCAGAATAGACTGAGGTTGGGGGCAGGTGGTGAAAGATGATGGGAACAAAGCTTCGTTACTGTTACCCAATCAGCCCCTGCCCACCAATAGGAGGTCTGGAAAAGACAGAGAAGCAAAACTCACCTCCAACAGGGAAAATGACGGAGGTGGTGGAGAGAGGTTCAGCATAGCAGAGAGGTGTGTATATTGGCTGACAAACGCGCACTCTGATGTATGTTAGCGATCGCTCAATTTGTTTACATGGTAACTCATTTATGCTGCTGCTCTTTGTTCTTGAGTGAAGATAGATCATCCAGCAGAGCAAATCTTTGTTTCTTATGAGCTCATCTGCTCCTGCAGTCTGCGCCATACCTGTAATTATAACTATGGCCCACGGCTTGAGATGCTGTAATCCTTTCTAGTGAAACCAATTGTGAGTTCACAGAGTTACTTAGCAAAGAGAGAATGCCTGAATTGATAGAATCAGCTTCATTTGTCCCTTTTATTGGTGATTCTAGCTGTTCTTAGCCTTCTGTTAAGATTCAGGTGATTAACATTCTTCAGTAATATGGAGGCATCCTTGCATTTTCAAGGCAACTTTGATGTTACCAAACTGTAACTGGGCCGCTCCGGACAAGCATAATGAGGCATGGCTTTCTGAAGAAAATAGCTGATACTGAGAGATAAAAGAATTGGTAAAGTCACACCTCAGGTGTTATATTAATGAAGGAAAGAGAGTCCACGTAGAATCACTGGAAGTAAACTCCTAAGAGATGGTGTCAGTAAATCATTACATGTGGACGATTTTGACCACATCTTTCTTACAACATGGGTATATGTTTCAACACTAACAGACTCAGTGTGTTGCTAAAATAATTCTGCAGCATGAATAGTCCACCATTAAGTCGCAGCTGCCTGATAGTTTTTCAGATTCACTGTCATTTAGATGAAAAAATTTAACACAGAACTTTTTTGTTTCAATTATACTGATTCTTAGGACATGCAGGCCTTGTTCTAAAGTAACAGAGTTCCTTTTTTTTCCTTTCTGAAGAGGCATTGTTTCTCCTTGATATAATGTTCTTTCTAGATACTTGATAAGAAAAGGAATTTGTGATTATGGGTTTGTATGCAGTTTGCAGTTATAACCTCTTTTTTCCCCCAGTCTCAGAATAGGAGGAGTGGGTTTTTAAATCCATGTAAAGCAGATAAGACTTTTTTTTCCTCTACAAGGTTTCATTTCTAAAATTTGAGCCCAAATATTACAGGCTTCAATTGGTCTATTGTATTTCAGTCAGACAAAGGATTTAGTCAACTGCAGTGACATTTCAGCTTTTTAATCCTGTTGCAAATTACTGGATGTACCATGAGATTTTTCTCTGTTGTATCAAATAAAATTCAACTTGAGAAAATAGAAGAGATGAAATGGAAACAAGTAAGAATATCTAGGACAATGATAATGAATTTGGTTTATCAGGTCTATGAAAAATGAAAAATGCTTTTGCATAGAACGAGTATGTTTTACAAAATATATATTCATGAAAGAAAAGCTTCTTTTTGGTAAGGAAGAATCCCAGCATTTTACAATTAGCAATCGGCATGGCTTCAAACAGTGGTTCTCAAAGTGTGGTCCCCGGATGAGAAGCAGCAGCATCACTTAGGAACCTGTTAGAAATGCACGTCCTCAGGACACACTAACGACCTGCCGATTCAGAAACTCTGGGGCTGGAGCCCTGCAATCTGTATTTTAACAAGCCCTTCAAGTGATTCTATTGCCCAATCAAGGTTGAGAACCACTGGCTTAGATCAGTACAGCAGCCTCCTATCCAACCTGCTTATCTCCAGACTTGCTTCCCCAAAATTATTCTCCACATTGTCTCCAGAATGTCCTTTAAAAATACTCATCAATCGGGCTTCCCTGGTGGCGCAGTGGTTGACAGTCCGCCTGCCAATGCAGGGGACACAGGTTCATGTCCCAGTCCGGGAAGATCCCACATGCCGCGGAGCGGCTGGGCCCGTGAGCCATGGCCGCTGAGCCTGCGCGTCCGGAGCCTGTGCTCCGCAACGGGAGAGGCCACAACAGTGAGAGGCCCGCGTACCACAAAAAAAAAAATAAATAAATAGAAGGGGCTGGCATGATTGATCGGTACACGGGCCTCTCACTGTTGTGGCCTCTCCCGTTGCGGAGTGCAGGCTCAGCGGCCATGGCTCACGGGCCCAGCCACTCTATGGCATGTGGGATCTTCCCGGACCGGGGCATGAACCCGTGTCCCCTGCATCGGCAGGCGGACTCTCAACCACTGCGCCACCAGGGAAGCTCCAGCCAGCCCCTTCTTTAAAACTCTTCCCCAATTTCCCATGGCTCTTGGGTCAGGATATTCATGGTATTCAAAGTTCTTCACCCACTGGTCCCTCATAAGCTCTGCGGCTCTCCCCACCTCCCCTGATCACTCCACCCCCCTCTCCTGCCAGCCCACGTGCACACACAGGTACATACCTCCACAACCTGCACACCCACAAAGCTTCAGCCCTTCTGATCTCCTTTCAGTTCTGCAGGGACACCACGGGCTCCTTCTCATCCCTAAGCTCTGTACATTGTTCCTTCCTCCTAAAATGCCTTTGTCCCCTCCTTCTCACCCACTACTTCCCTCCTCTCTTTATCTGGATAACTTGTTCTCATCCTTCCAGGACTCATCTCCTCCAGGAAGCTATGCCTGAACATTCCCACCCAGGCCTAGGCTGGGTTCCTTTAATAGGTGTCAACCACAGAACATTCTGTATACTTCCATCATTGTACTCATCACCCAGAATTACTAATTTGTCTTTCTTCCCCTGACTAAATTACAAGCTTCTAGATGGGAAGGACTGTCTCTTACAGTCTGGATACCCCAACATCTAGCACAGGGCTTGGTTCATAATAAGCATTTAATAAGTCTGCCTTGAATGAATGAATGAATAATTCCTTTGGTACAGAGATGAACAGAATTGGGTCCAGAGAAGTAAAGAGGCCTGACACATCTACTTTATGGGCATTAACACCCTGATCCCCTGTGGCTCAATGTTCTTGCCTTAAATCATATTGTTTTTCAGACCCAAGGAAAACTCACCCCAGTTGTTCCGTGTCAGCTGTTCTACTCTAGAGAGAGAACTGGGACTAAGCAGTCCTTTGGGTTCAGTTTATAACAATTTTACCAACTTGATTATGATTTTGTGATGAGATATTCTAGGGAAGGTGACGACACCATACCAGGAATAATGACAAATCACTTAGTATGTTACCTCCCGAATTCTCTAGCACACACAGGCTCTCTGTTGGCTGCATGGTACAGGGCTCCTCAGATCTTTGCAAGATTGCAGTGCTCTTTGGCTTGAAAAATCTAATAAGGTGGCTAACCCAGGAAGATCACTTCACATGGTGGGTGAGAATATGGGCTCTGGCTCAGACTGGTGACTCAGATCTCACCTCCACCCTGTGCTAACTGCTGTGACATGTAAGCTGTGGTTTCCTCACCTATAAAGTATGGGAGAAGGTGCTTCTTAGCATATGGCACTGGTGTGGAGACTAAAGAAAGACTAAGGATTAATCAAAAGCATTTAATACAATGGCATATAGGAAGTGTTTAAAAAACATGAGCAAAATTCAAACTAATAAGATATTGAGAACTGTGGTGACCAGTTTCAGCAGACACCAGACATACAGAAAAGTTGAAATGCAAGTTAATATTGACTTTAGGTTAAGATTTCACTAAAGGAAAGGGCATTGTTTCCTATATGCGTTATCTTGAAAATTTTTATCTAGCAACAGAGACACTATGATAAAATCCAGATCCAAAAAGTACAACATTAACATAGTGGAACTTTATTTTTTTCAGCTTTATTGAGGCATAATTGACATATAAAATTGTAAGATATTTAAAGTGTCCATTGTGGTGATTTGATATACATGTACACTGTGAAAAGATTCCTACCACCTAGTTAATTAACACATCCATCACATATTTAATCTTTTTTTGTTGGAGGACATTTTCTACCCTCTTAGCAAATTTCAATTATACAATACTGTGTTATCAACTATAGTTGCCATCTTTTACATTAGATTCTTAGACTTTATTTATTTTATAGCTACACATCTGTATCCTTTTACCATCCTCTCCTTATTTCCCCCACCACCCTCCAGGTCCCCTGGCAACCACTTTTCAACTCATGGTATTAGTGACACCATGCAGTATGTGTCTTTCTCTGTCTGGTGTATTTCACTTAGCATAATGCCTTCATAGTGGCACTTTAAGTTGTTTGTTGAAGGCAAAACATTTGGGTGTTTTAAAATTTTCTTTTTTCATTTGCAAAGATTGAGTACACTATTACTATCATGGAATTAAAACATCCATAGGATATTTTTTCAGTGTACATGTTCTGTGCACAGGTTTGAGTGTGAAAGAATATGGCAGACTTTTCCGATTAAGACTGTAACTATTCCTGTTTATCTGCTTATCGAGTCATGGTCAGCTCATAATCTTAGTCTGTACCCTTTAGAATAATCTAAGCATTAAGCTTCTCTTGAATTCAATGGGAACACTACGCCAGGCCAGGCTTCATGAAACGGAGTGAGAAAAGGGACAGTCCTACAATGAAGAATGGAGTTTTCAGTTGTCTTTAGATGATGACATTAGGAAGGACTCAAGGGAGGGATTCAATGAATTAGGCCTGAAAGTATGGGTCTCAACTGGCCCTTTTATAGAGAAGCCCTTGTTAGAGATGACACTCTGCTTTTTTATTCTCCAGTGACTTCTGAAAGATAGTTCATACACTGCTTCAGAAGGGTCAGGAAATCCACTGGTTTCATTAAGATGTTAATGTGTCAGTAGACATGATCACTGCATAATTTAAAAGAATCCAAACCTCTTTCTAATAATGAACAGATGGCCAATTTAATTACAAAATTGTTAAACATTTGTTGACTGGGCCTTTGTTCTTGTTGCAGTACTAGGGCTTAGACAATCAAATACATACACTTTGTCGAGTCTACATTTTAAGAGAGAAACATCTGGCTTCAGCACTTGCTAGCTGGGAGATGTTACTTAAGCTCTCTAAGACTTCGTTTCCTGATCTGTAGAATGGAGGGCTGTAAAACTGTACATCGTCTCTAGGTCTGAGAATTAAATGAGATCATCTCTGTGAAGAGGAAAGCATAGTACTCGGCTCATAGGGCTCAGTAAACATTAGCGATTATAATCCAAACCCATCATATCAAATCTATCACTGGAGGTTGTTTTGTGGGAGAATCTGAAGGTTCCTGTTCCATTGTATGGTCCTCAAATAGTTAAAAATGTAGACACCGAACACATACCTCCCTCCCCTGTCCCAATTAAAATTCCAGTGGAAGCTCAGAGCAAGAGGCTGTCATGATGGGGGCTGTAGTTCCCTTCATCCAGGAAGTTCCATGACACATTTTGGAGACAAATATGTCTGCACTCAGCTGAGATGGGGCACTAATCAATACTCTGAAACCTACTCAGCCCTTGAGAGAAGAACTCAGCTCTTGAGAGAAGAACGAATGAAAATGTTTGTGCTTTTTCTCTTCTTTCACACCAGGCCCTTAAGAACACAGCTTGGCCCTCCAACTCCCTACTTTCCTAGTTTTGACCTTCTGTACCTTTCTCTTTACTCTGCACACCCGATCATGCTCTCCACTCTCTCCAGATCTGTGTTCTTGCTCTTCTCCCACCAGCTTTCCAAGTCCCCTTTTCTCTCCCCTTCTCATGCTTTACCTTCCATCTTCCTCCCATTCCACTGTCAGCACCCCTTTCTAAGAAGGAATACCTATAAAATTTTTGCAGAAAGCTAAATTGTATGTATTTTGTGTCTTGCATACATTGAACTGATTTGGCTGATTAAATGGTCATTGGTGCAGTGTTCTGGTTGATGGAGAGCCAGAGAGGAGAAGAAAGAGCATTCAACTCAAGTCTCCATAGAGTAGAGGGCATAAGATCATTGACATCTCTGAAATTATTTCAGAAGGATAACAACAGGTTGAGATAGACTTGTTCATTCTGTCCTGGAATTTGAGACTAATGAGTCTTCCCTGGTGCCTGAAGGGGATAGTCTTAATATAACTAAAAGAGGTATAACATTGTAAACTTGTACAACGAATTCCCCTGCAGGATTTTACAGACTGGAAGTGAGAATCATTTAAGAAGGGATCCGATATGCTATAACTGGTAGATCATATTAAATTAACCTTCTTTGACCAATCTCTGTGCCGTTCTCAGGGTCATATGATAAATTACATTTTCTTCAGAACCGTATTATCAGCTCTGGGAATACAGAGAGCCCTCGCATTTCATTTTATGCATCTATCCAAAAGTGCAAAATATTGTGAGTCCAGAGTTATAGAGTAAAAATGTGACTTCAGATAGAATAGTGAAAGGATAGAGGGTAAAGGCTGAGATGTATAATCTAAGTTATTGTCATCGTTACTTTGTAGAAGTCGTTTGACCTGTCTCATCATGCCAAAATGCTGCATGCTTCACTTTCTACCTCTGAAAGTCATAACTGATGGGTTGTTTGGCCACATTTTCTCAAGAAAAGCCTTCATTCTGTTATGTAGGGATGACTGCAAAATGGCAGTGTACACAGCATGACCCCTAAGCTGCCAGCAATCATAGATGACAGCACTTTCATGCTGACATTCCCACAGGTAGATGCATCTTCGCATGTGGTCTGTGGTGAAGTTTTTCTCTTATATACATGTGCATTCAAACACCTCAGGCTAGAGGAGGATCTCACCATGCCTTTTACTTTTCAGTCATCACTTTTTAAATCAGCACTTCTTATGTACAGTATTCAAGAAAACACTAGAGTCAGTATTTAAGAAGTTAGTTGAGGTCTTGATCTTTTGCTTCTGTTTTCTTCCTCATACTCGGTTACGCTAGACAATTATGTTCATAGATACATAGAAAAACAGAATCAGGAATTTAGTGTATTGCTAAAATTAGTCGCTGTTTTAATTGGATGCATGTATCTATTAGACTTCAGAAATCTCTGTTTATCAATTGCAATTTCCCCCTTTGAATGTATCAAATGTGACATGTTTTTTTTTTTTTTTTAAACAACAAATGTCTTATTTAGGTTTCTTGCTTTTTCCCCTGGAATGAATTAACCTTAGTTTTGGGATTCTTTTATGGGGGAAGATTGATTTTTAAGTGTGGAACAAACAGACCATCAGAAACATTTAAAGCTTTACAAACCATGCATAAAATGGACACGGTTATGAACTTTCAGCTTTATTGGATTTATTCAGTGGCTTACGCCAAAGAACTAGGATGCAGTTGTGACTATGTTTATTTCAAAGAAGCAAAATTGTGTTAAATAGATACTTCTTATCTTTTAGGAGTCATAGAGTTAAATGTGATTTCTTTTTTCCTTATATGGATTTAATTGATATTACTGTAAAATCCCTTTGTATAAAGATTCAAATAAAATTGCAAAATGTAACAAGAAAAAACAAGATTTATAACTTGTGCCCAGGGAAAAAGGATTGTGCCTCTCTCTCAGGAAAAAGCAACTCCTTCAAATGAAACATGAACCATGCCATGGTCAACAGATTAGAAATGTATCTAGCAAGGAGGTGAAGCAAGATAACAGACTCTGGATGGAAACACCCCATTTTTGCCTCTACACATATTCCTGCCTATATAAAAGTAAAGATCTACCCCAGAGATAATGTTAAGGCTTCGAAGAGTTCCAGCAACCCACTTTATAGACTTAGCATCTGAATTCACGGTCATGGTGTATAGCACACCTCTGTGCCTGACTTTGCAAGTTTGATTAATACTTTTACGTAAAAGTAAAGAGACAGGGAAAGATAGTTGTCTTAAAGATAGCTGTAATATTGGTAGATGCTTGATCAGAGCCTAAATTCAAAATTAAAACATTTGTTTAAAATTCCTGAGTCAGAGGAACCAACAAAAAGCCTCCTCAGAAAAATGAGGAGGTACTCAACATCCAGCATACTAAGAGCTCAAGTTTCACCTTAAAGTTGGTGGGTCATTGGGCTTCCCTGGTGACGCAGTGGTTGAGAGTCCGCCTGCCGATGCAGGGGATGCGGGTTCGTGCCCCGGTCCGGGAGGATCCCACATGCCGCGGAGCGGCTGGGCCCGTGAGCCATGGCCGCTGAGCCTGCGCGTCCGGAGCCTGTGCTCCGCAATGGAAGAGGCCACAACAGTGAGAGGCCTGTGTACCACAAAAACAAACAAACAAACAAACAAACAAAAAAGCTGATGGGTCATGGAAGCCATTTCAAGAACAATACAAAGAAGCCAAATTTAGTGTCTTGTCTGAGGCCCTACAATCCAATTTAGGGATGTGCTATTTCTCTTTGGATTCTTTTCCCTAAATGATTGTAATGTTGATTTCACTTGGCTTCTAGATCACAGTTCCAGCACACGTGTCCTCATGTGCTTCCTTATAAGGGCATATCTGGGGTACTAATCTGTGGATACCACATATCTTCCTGTTTCAATATTGTTTTGTTGGTGTTAGTGCAACCCTAAGAAGTGGAACAAGTTTCTAAGCAGTGGAAGAACTCATCCTTATCTGTTCTGTTACATGTATTTTTCCCTGATTTCCAACATAACAACTAGTGATTCCAATAAATTACACATAAAACTAAAACCAAACCAAACTGAACCAAAACCAATACATTGATATATTCTGATTATTAATAAGTTTGATGTGAGAGGGCTAGGCCTGATGTCTTCTCCCCTCTATTAGCGTGCTTTAGGGGGAACCTCTTGTGGGATCATTGAGAGACTGTATCTGAACTCAAGTGTTTCAAAGGCTGGGAATTCCAGGCTCTTTTCAGCATATGATGAAGGAGGTATTTCAAAGCAGGTGGATCTTGTATCCATTTCCATATGTAAATATTTAGGTAGTTCCTTACCCATTCATAATTAAACTTATTGTCTGGTATTTTACAAAGCCATGAGGAAAATCTCTGAACAAAAATTTGATAAAGATACAAAGTGATTTATCAAAGTTAAAATTAAAAGGTAACTCTGAAGTTTTATAGAATTATGATCCCTAGTCAGTTTCTGAAGATAGCTTTGTCTAAAAGTATTGTATCCATTTTACCCTTGCAGAGCTGTATAAGAAACAAACACATTCCACTGCATCAAAAGCAGCTACCAATACTTTCAAGGCTGTTTCATTCATATCATTCCAATAGGTGTATTTGAAACTCAGTGGCCTGCCAAGATTGAGAACAATTAGTTCTCAGGTTGTTTTATCTGATGTAACACATCATTAAAGAGAATGTATTCCATCATTTATCTTTGTTTTTATATCAATTCCTTCTCAACCCCAACCCCCAAGGAGAAATAACACTGAGGCTTAAGTACTGAGTTTAAGAACATAATATTTGAGGTTCTCTTTACATCCAGTGAAGCATGGTCTTTGAGAATTCTCAACCCTTGTATTATACGAACTCTCTGAACTAAATGGGTCTTGCCCCATATGGTTTTTCACAATGCTTCCATTGATAACCTAAGACATCAACCACCAAAGCAAATGTGGTGGTGATGTCATTGCTGATACAGTTCCACCAAATCACACACTCTAGGGAGGCAAGAAAAATCAAAGTTGCAAGATGCTGGTGAAAGAAAGCATTGCAGCAGTGGTAAGGAGTCCAAAGAAGGCATTCAGATGCCAGCTACTGATCAGGAAGAAACAGAGAAAACTATGCAAACTATACTAGCTTCCTGCAAAGACAAGCAAAAATGTGTCTGCATCTTTTGGAGAGGGAGTGTTGCTTTAATATACGGCAGAAAGGCTAAGAAGTGAAATTTCAAATTCTACCATGTGACTTGGCGGAGAAAAGAAAGCTATTTTATCATAGTCATTCAACAACGCACAAAATTTAAACTCAGGATATTCTCATCTTTATCAGCAATAAGGTATGACAGTAAACATAACCCATGAAAGCTTCCCTAATTAAGGAACCTTCCATCCTTCACATCTGCCTGAATGGGTTTCAGAGTCTCAGAAATGTAGCAAGATTTCCAGAAGCACACATCTCTGAATACAGAATTTCTTCTTATTTTAACCCTTAGCTTCCTGAGCACAGGGTGGGGCACCCTATGGTAATTTGACCAGAAGTTGGCAGAATATACTAAAAGCTTTAAGGAGTGGCAACCTCAGAGGTGCCAGTGAGTCCAGCATGGAAAGGGGAAAACTCCCAAGAACTCCGAGTACTTGGGGCTCCAGGACAACGCTGCTTAACTTGGTAATGGGTAGTCATCATCACAGTGATACTAGGGTGTATAAAAAATCCAAAGACTTTTAAAAGGCAGTTATAGCACAGACTGGAGCAATGACTAAAATTAGAATTTAGGGGCAACAGAGCATAGGTATCTTTGTTAGGAATGGCTCCCCCAAGTTGATGAGGCTGAAACCAGGGCTGAAAGGTGAGTCTGAGTTAGGTGAAGGAGGAGGAGGACAGGAGGGCATTACAGGTGGAGGCGAAGTAATCTGTACAAAGGCATAAAAGCAAAAGAGACATGGCAACTTTGGGGCAAATGAAAGGAGTTCAGAATTTGCAGGAGTTCAGAATTTGCAGGAGTGTCGGGGCCACCAAGGGAGTGGCAAGTGAGATAAGACTACAGATATAGGCAAGAACCAGTTCATGAATTCTTCTTTTTCCATCTTCTTTTGTTCCTATATAGATTTGCTTGACCTTGAAAGAATGGAATATCTTAGAAATCTAACTTTTGTTTGATATGCATAGTTTACTTCCTTTAATATAAAAAATACCCCATATTATAGAATTGACTGTAAATTTTCATAAAGATCTTACCATTTGTTTATAGTTCACCTATTTTTCAGTAATTTACCATGAAGAGATCAAAAACAATAACAAAAAATGGCAGAGCTTTAATCATGGTTGATTCTATGAACAGGTATGATTGAGGTTGGGTTAGAAAGGCCCCTTGTTCAGAAATATACCACATCCCTAACAACCTCCAATTGCCTGTTATAGAACCTGAAATTGTCATTAGAGAGTTACTCTCTTTATAATTCTGAGAAGGAGTAAAACTGTTTTCCAGGCAAATCCTTTGGAACACTTTTGGCAACATATACTACTGCTGATCATGTATATAACTTATGATCCAGTTATTATACTCCTAGGTATATACCTACAGAAATAAGTATGTATGTTCACTAAAGGAAATGTACATAAATATTCATAGCAGCACTATTTGCTATAACTCCAAACTGGAGACCACCTAAATGCCTATCAGCTGTAAAATGAATATATAAAATGTATACTATACAGTAATGAGGAATAAACTACAATTGCAAGCTACAATTTAAATAAATCTTACATTTATTGAGCAAAAAAAAAGCTCACATTAAAAAAGTACATACAATATGATTCCATTTTTGTAAGTTTCGAGAACACGTGGTATTAGAAGTCAGGATATTGGAATTCAGACAGGAATTCACACAGGAATAGACAAGAAGACCAATAGCAAATGGCATATCATTGGTATAGTGTCTATCAACAGAGCTCACTACCACACCTCACCTTCTTCAGGTCAATGCTCAAATGCCATCCTAATAGTGAAGCTTCCTTTGAAAACTAGCAATGTCTGCTCTCTCCACCCCTGCCCCCTTCTTATTCCCCTTCTCTATTTTAGTTTCTCCACAGCAACTTAAAACCCTTTGACATACTATATATTTTACTTGTGTATCTCTTTATCATCTGTCTCCCATAAACTACACAAAAGCAGAGATTTCCTATTGTTATTCACTGCTTTATCCCCAGGGTATACAATGCCACCTATTGTATAATAATTATTCTATATATTTTAATGTAATTGGATGCAATAGTTTTGAATACACAGACACAGATTCACACATATAAGGACATCTAAAATATGACCAAGTTGGTGATACAGATTAGTGGGGAAAGGATGAATTATTCAATAAAGCAATTTTGTTCCCTTTACCCAACTTCTCTTATTCCTAAATTTGCCTAGCATTGAAAGAGCTGAATCCCAACAAATCAGATTTCTTTTAGTCTCTCATCCTACACATTATTCCCTTAATATCAAAAAGACACAAAGCTGTAGAACAAAGTCAGATAGTTTGTTAGCCATATAAATTTTAAAATATATCTCTTCCTTACATTGTACCAAAAAATAAATTCCAAATGGATTAAGGATTTGGAAGTGAAAGTGAAAATTTAGAATTAAAAAAAAAATAGAATTTATTTTAAAATTCCACATAAGGAAAAATTTCTTAAACAAGACAGAAAAAGTACAAATTATAAAGGATCAGGATGGTAACATTGACTGTATTAAAATTAAGAGCATCTATTCATAATGTGTACCTTTAAAAAAAAGGAAAAGTCCAAGTCACAAACTGGCAGAAGATATATATATATATAACCAACAGAGGATTAGAATCCAAAATATTTAAAGAAAATTTATAATTAACAGAAAAAGATGAATAAGGCAATACGAAAGTGGGCAAAGAACATAAATAAATAACCTTGTTATAAATCAAAGACATGCATATTAAAACCACATGGAGATACCATTTTTTACTTTTCAGTTTGGCCAAAATTTTACAAAGTTGGAAAACATCAAGTCTTGGCAAGTTTGGAGCAACAGAGCTCTCATCCATTGCTTGTGGGTGGGTAATTGGTACAACTACTTTAGAAAAAAATACCTCCTACCCAACAATTTCACTCTTAGGTATATACCTTAGAAAAACTGTTGCACATGTATATCTAGAGACATGTACAAGAATGCAATATAGAAGTTTTTGCCACAGCAACAAAATGCTGGAAACAACTCAAATATACATTAATCATAGAAGGGAAAAATGAATTTTACTGGAGTCACACAATGGAAAACTATACTGTACCACAATGCAAGGTAAGACCCACACTTCATGTGTCAGCCTGGATGAACCTTAGAAATACAATGCTGAGTGAAGGAAGGAAATCACAGAAGAGAGCGTGTGAATCTATTAAAATAGTGTTCAAATCCAGGCAAACTGAAGTAGTAATTTCTCTAGAGATGTAGCAAAGTGATCAAGAAAAGCAATGAACTGTTAATAAAAATGAACAGATTATTAGGAACCAAGATGGCGGAGTAGAAGGATGTGCTCTCACTCCCTTATGCGAGAACACCAGAATCACAACTAGCTGCTGGACAGTCATTGACAAGAAGACACTGGAACTCACCAAAAAAGATACCCCACATCCAAAGACAAAAGAGAAGCCACAATGAGATGGTAGGAGGGGCGCAATCACAGTAAAATCAAATCCCATAACTGCTGGGTGAGTGACTGACAGACTGGAGAACACTTATACCACAGAAGTCCACACACTGGAGTGAAGGTTCTGAGCCCCACGTCAGGATCCCAACCTGGGGGTCCGGCAATGGGAGGAGGAATTCCTAGAGAATCAGACTTTGAAGCCTAGTGGGATTTCATTGCAGGACTTCGACAGGACTGGGGAAACAGAGACTCCACTTTTGGAGGGCACACACAAAGTAGTGTGTGCACTGGGACCCAGGGAAAGGAGCAGTGACCCCACAGGAGACTGAATCAGACCTACCTGCTAGTGTTGGAGGGTCTTCTGCAGAGGTGGGTGGTGGCTGTGGCTCACTGTGAGGACAAGGACACTGGCATCAGAAGTTCTGGGAAGTACTCCTTGGCATGAGCCCTCCCTGAGTCCACCATTAGCCCCACCAAAGAGCCCAGGTAGACTCCAGTATTGGGTCACCTTAGGCCAAACAACCAACAAGGAGGGAACCCAGCCCTACCCATCAGCAGTCAAGCGGATTAAAGTTTTACTGATATCTGCCCACCAGAACAACAGTCAGCTCTACCCATCACCAGTCCCTCCCATCAGGAAACTTGCACAAGCCTCTTAGATAGCCTCATACACTGGAGGGGAGACAGCAAAAGCAAGAACTACAGTCCTACAGCCTGTGGAACAAAAACCACATTCACAGAAAGATAGACAAGATGAAAAGGCAGAGGGCTATGTACCAGATGAAGGAACAAGATAAAACCCAAGAAAAACAACTAAATGAAGTGGACATAGGCAACCTTCCAGAAAAAGAATGCAGAATAATGATAGCAAAGATGATCCAGGACCTCAGAAAAAGAATGGCGGCAAAGATCGAGCAGATGCAAGAAATGTTTAAGAAAAACCTAAAAGGATTAATGAACAAACAAATAGAGATGAAGAATACAATAACTGAAATGAAAACTACACTAGAAGGAATCAATAGCAGAATAACTGAGGCAGAAGAACGGATAAGTGACCTGGAAGACAGAATGGTGGAATTCACTGCTGCGGAACAGACTAAAGAAAAAAGAATGAAAAGAAATGAAGACAGCCTAAGAGAACTCTGGGACAACATTAAACGCAAAAACATTCGCATTATAGGGGTCCCAGAAGGAGAAGAGAGAGAGAAAGGACCAGAGAAAATATTTGAAGAGATTATAGTCAAAAACTTCCCTAACATGGGAAAGGAAATAGCCACCCAAGTCCAGGAATGACAGAGAGTCCCATACAGGGTAAACCCAAGGAGAAACACGCCGAGACACATAGTAATCAAACTGGCAAAAATTAAAAACAAAGAAAAATTATTGAAAGCAGCAAGGGAAAAATGACAAACAACATACAAGGGAACTCCCATAAGATTAACAGCTTATTTCTCAGCAGACACTCTACAAGCCAGAAGGGAGTGGCATGATATACTTAAAGTGATGACAGGGAAGACACTACAACCAAGGTTACTCTGCCTGGCAAGGATCTCATTCAGATTCGATGGAGAAATCGAAAGCTTCACAGACAAGCAAAAGCTAAGAGAATTCAGCACCGCCAAACCAGCTCTACAACAAATGCTAAAGGAACTTCTCTAAGTGGGAAACACAAGAGAAGAAAAGGACCTACAAAAACAAACCCAAAACAATTAAGAAAATAGTAATAGGAAAGTACATATCAATAATTACCTTAAACGTGAATGGATTAAATGCTCCAACCAAAAGACACAGGCTTGCTGAATGGATATAAAAACAAGACCCATCTATATGCTGTCTACAAGAGACCCACTTCAGACCTAGGGACACATACAGACTGAGAGTGAGGGAATGGAAAAAGATATTCCATGCAAATGGAAATCAAAAGAAGGCTGGAGTGGCAATACTCGTATCAGATAAAATAAACTTTAAAATATAGAATGTTACAAGAGAAAAGGAAGGACACTGCATAATGGTCAAGGGATCAATCCAAGAAGAAGATATAACAGTTATAAATATATATGCACCCAACATAGGAGCACCTCAATAAATAAGGCAATTGCTAACAGCTCTAAAAGAGGAAACCGACAGTAACACAGTAATAGTGGGGGACTTTAACACCTCACTTACACCAATGGACAGATCATCCGAAATGAAAATTAATAAGGAAACAAACGCTTTAAATGACACAATAGGCCAGATAGATTTAATTGATATTTATAGGACATTCCATCCAAAAAGAGCAGATAACACTTTCTTAGCAAGTGCGCATGGAACATTCTCCAGGGTAGATCACATCTTGGGTCAAAAATCAAGCCTTGGTAAATTTAAGAAAATTGAAATCATACCAAGCATCTTTTCTGACCACAATGCTATGAGATTAGAAATGAATTACAGGGGAAAAAAATGTAAAAAACACAAAAACATGGAGGGTAAACAATACGTTACTAAATAACCAAGAGATCACTGAAGAAATCCAAGAGGAAATCAAAAAATACCTAGAGACAAATGACAATGAAAACATGATGATCCAAAACCTATGGAATGCAGCAAAAGCAGTTCTAAGAGGGGAGTTTATAGCTATACAAGCCTACTTGAGAAACAAGAAACATCTCAAATAAACAATCTAACCTTACACCTAAAGAAACTAGAGAAAGAAGAACAAACAAAACCCAAAGTTAGCAGAAGGAAAGAAATGATAAGGATCAGAGCAGAAATAAATGAAATAGAAACAAAGAAAACAATAACAAAGATCAATAAAACTAAAAGCTCGTTCTTTGAGAAGATAAACAAAATTGATAAACCATTAGCCAGACTCATCAAGAAAAAGAGGGAGAGGACTCAAATTCATAAAATTAGAAATGAAAAAGGAGAAGTTACAAGAGACACCGCAGAACTACAAAGCATCCTAACAGACTACTACAAGCAACTCTATGCCAATAAAATGGATAACCTGGAAGAAATGGACAAATTCTTAGAAAGGTATAACCTTCCAAGACTGAACCAGGAAGAAATAGAAAATATGAACAGAACAATCACAAGTAATGAAATTGAAACTGTGAGGAAAAATCTTCCAATAAACAAAAGTCCAGGACCAGATGGCTTCACAGGTGAATTCTATCAAACATTTAGAGAAGAGCTAACACCCTTCCCTCTCAAACTCTTCCAAAAAATTGCGGAGGAAGGAACACTCCCAAACTCATTCTATGAGACCACCATCATCCTGATACCAAAACCAGACAAAGATACTACAAAAGGGACTTACCTGGTGGTGCAGTGGTTAAGGGTCCGCCTGCCAGTGCAGGGGACACGGGTTCGAGCCCTGGTCTGGGAAGGTGCCACGTGTCATGGAATGGCTGGGCCCCTGCGCTGCAACTACTGAGCCTGAGCTCTGGAGCCCGCGAACCACAACTGCTGAGCCTGCATGCTGCAGCTACTGAGGCCCACGTACCTGTAGCCCGTGCTCCGCAATGAGAGAGGCCACTGCAGTGAGGGCCCTGTGCACCAAGGTGAGGATTGGTCCCTGCTCGCTGCAACTAGAGAGTTCCCACTTGCAGCAATGAGGACTCAATGCAGCCAAAAAAAAAAAAAAAAAAAAATTCATCCATGAAAAAAAAGATACTACAAAAAAAGAAAATTACAGACCAATATCACTGAAGAATATAGATGCAAAAATCCTAAACAAAATACTAGCAAAGGGAATCCAACAACACATTAAAAGGATCATACACCATGATCAAGTGGGATTTATCCCAGGGATGCAAGGATTCTTCAATATACATAAATCAATCAATGTGATAAACCATACTAACAAATTGAAGAATAAAAACCATATGATCATCTCAATAGATGAAGAAAAATCTTTTGACAAAATTCAACACCCATTTATGATAAAAACTCCAGAAAGTGGGCACAGAGGGAACCTACCTCAACATAATCAAGGCCATATATGACAAACCCACAGCAAACATGATTCTCAATGGTGAAAAACTGAAAGCATTTCCTCTACGATCAGGAACAAG